>NC_069799.1:50080414-51309789 GCF_027406575.1 Nycticebus coucang | reverse complement strand
GACGTGCGGAAGCACTTGGAGTTTTTAAAAGTAGGCAGAGACTCGCATTGGGGCGATTCAGAATCAAGGCTTTCCCTGGCGTTCGTCAATGACATGGTATTAAATCCAAATAAAAATTTTTAAATAAGAGTCACACCTAACCTCGGTGCACATAATTAACTATTCCAGTTCAACAATTAGCATCTGTGGCAATAGCAAATGTATGACACCTCGAAGCATTATTGGGGAGTTTGAAAACATCCTTGACTGCCTCATTTCTTTGCTTCTCAATAGACACCACAAGGGTAGCCGCGCCACCCCCTCCCCACGGTTTCTCCTGCGCGCAGCGCTTTCATTCAGGACTTGAATTGTGTTGTCAACATTTAGTAGACGAAAGAGGAGGGGGCATGAGAACCGGAGGGTGTCTTGAAAAGTCTTGGAAATCGGTATATTTTGCAGGTGTAGAATGTGCCTAATAACCATGGCTAGTGCGCGCTCCCCAAGGGCGAGGTTATGACAGGGACAGCTGGCTCAGTTTTCAGTGTGAAAACACCCCCTCGGTGGACCAAACACAACGTCACTGACCTTTCTCCGGGGGAACCAGAGATGTGCCTTTGACTGAATTAGCCATAAAGACGTCTTGCTATGACTTTTGTTCCCCACGAAAGCAAAGAAATATTGCGTTTAATATGAGAAGTACTGTTCACAGCTTTTCCGTGCCCCTTAAGAAATATTACAGGGCTGATTTACTGGCTCTCTTCTACCAAGTTGGCTCCAAGGCCTGCGGGGGTGGGGGTGGAGGGGTGGGGATGGAGCTGTGAGGACAGAGGAGGAGGCGGTGGCGGAGTCGGAGTCGGTGAGCTAAATTGCCTGTTGCCTGTTTCCAAAGTTCTCTCTTTGCGGCAGCAGATTTATCAATCTTTTCATCTGACAATACTTTGAAATATATCATTGTCATCCAGAGTTGCTTGATAGATTATCTGCAGGCACACAGCCTTTTCCAAGGTCAAGTTGAAGATTCTTGTTTGCTGTTTAACTGGGTTGTTTAAAAACTCAGAACAATGCCTGCCTGTTAAATTTTCACTTGTTCTCATGGGGCATTCTAAAGCAAGTTTTCCTATTGACTGGTTTTCTGGACATTTCATCCTCTTGAGCTAAATTCAGCAAACAGGGCTCACCAATGAAATCAACAGTAGAAGATATAAGATTTAACCTTAGCCTTTGCAAATGCCAGTTGAGATTAAGCCATCTTTCATATCTCCTCAAAGTGTGTACTAATTTTTCTCTGCATGTAGCAGGCTGGTCACAGCCACACACATCTCATTCAGCTTTCTGACTTTATTCCACTAAGAAGCTGCAAATAGACATCCCTTAGGCAGAAAGGCAAAGAAATTGTGGCCGCCCTTGTTTTTGCCCGTGCATAACTTGTTGCTCTAAGGACACTTTAAAGTTAGCATCTATGTTATCTTGTTTTATGGAAGTATTTATTTCTGTTTTTAAAGGAAAGACTGACTTCACAGTTTGCTCTATATCTGAGATGATTGATTTTTTTTAATTCAACCAACTTTTATTTACCTTGCAATAATGTTCTGGACCAATGTGATAAATTACAGATATGCAAATTTCTTTCAATGGTGTTGTAAGTGTGTCTAGCTGGAGCTGAATGACTCCTTGCAAGTCGGTCTGTGCGTGCTCAGGACCCCCGAGAGCTGATCAAAGCACCCATTCTCTTTCATCCCTGGTATTCTCCTCCAAACTATTTCGATACAATATGTTTCCATGATGCACTTAATGTGCTAGGGACATAGAACTCATTACAACCTAGCTAGTTCTGCCGACCTCTTTGTTCAGAGGCAGAAAGTCAAAGAAAAAAGGAAAAACGCTGCCAGTTGCCAGCTTTCTGAAATGCTAAAGCATGCGTCATTTTTCACCAGGTCTCGTCTTGATATCCTCAAAAGACAAACTATGAAACCGGCCTCAGCCCTTTCTGGCATTAATTACACTGCTGTCCAGCCGATCTGTTTTTCCTATTATATGCATTTCTCAGCAGGGATTTTTTTTTTTTTGCAAGACTAATGCAGCTGCAAGTTAAACTATGAATGCATTTTTATCACGATGGAAAAAATAAGTGAAAAGGCTACAAAACATATAGCAGAACTTCTGAGGGACTTCTGGTGGATAACAAATTTAGTGTGAGACTTGGGGGGCCGCTTTGCAACATCTCTTAACCTGAAATTGAGAGCCTCAGAAATTTCCAGTGCATTTGGGGTTCTGTGGAGACACCTTATTGTGCCATTTGAAATTCTACTTTGGTACCCAGAAAAATCTGGAAGGTTAAAATTTCTATTCAAGTCTCCAAATGAAACAACATGTACTGTGTCCAACCAGGAGGCTGCTTCCAAGGAATTTCCTTCCAGGATAATGGCACAGAGAATATAAATTTTATTTCATTTCCTCCGGTTCTTGTAGGGTTGATTGGTTGGTGGAAATGGCTGGCAGCCAGTTCTGGGAAAGATTCCAGACCTGACTCCGATTAACCCTCTCTGGTGAAACTCTGCTGGAAACCAACTCACCAGCAATTGCCATTAATCTACTTACTAATTAAGCCAATTCATTTCTAAAGGAGAAAAATTCCTTTCTTTAGCCAAACTGATGGGAGGAAATTTGAAAGAAGCGCCAAACTGTGTAACTGTAATTCAGCCAAGGACTGCTAAAACAAGGTGTTGATATATAGCAGCAGATTTAAAACAAGTTTCTAGGGCAACACTCCTTTGGAGGCGGTGGCATATAGTGCATCGTAGATGAAGCTCGAATAATGCTCCACGGCGCTATGCCACCCCCATGTACTTGGTTGAAAATAACACGTCTCTCTCCAATTAAATCTTGTTCCTTTTACGCACAAATAAATCGCCTCTTTAGCTTTCTTTTGGACTAGAGTTTATCAGCTTTATGGGACAGCTACCACAAATATATTCCTTAAAACTTAATAGCTTTAGAAATGTGTAATCCAGAACCAGCGATTCTGACAGGGCCTAACGTGCAGCTCCAGGAACAGAAAAGGACAAAGTTGAACATTACGCGCGGAAAGAAATGTAAACCGGCCTTTCAGCGATGGCACCAGGCGTTCCGGCAGAATTACACGTGAATCTTGGTCTTCATACTTAACCAGGAAGCAAAACTTCAAAGTTTCCCTACTTACTAAGGAATTGTTTATAGCTTTAAGATGAGGCTAGGCAGGCGCGCCGCGTTAAGAGTGGACCCCTCAGCCTAGAGGAAACGTAAAATGTCTTGGCGTCTTGGGGTTCACCTTCCTAGGGATCAGTTACAGGGCGAGGAGGCAGCAAATCGGTTTGACTTCGTTACAGACAGACTGGCTGAGTGAAAGCGTCAAACAAGCTTAGTGCCTCAAACTTTTTAATTGAAATCCGTTCCCTCCCACCCTTAGCCGTCTCCACGCGCCTCTGAGCGCTGGAAGAATGTGGCTGCCCCTCGGGTCCGTACGTCCTGCTCACCCAGCATGAGCTAGCAGTTTCCGGAAAGTCTGGAGAAGGTGAGCCCTTAAAGCAGCGCAAGGAAACTTCTGTTCAAGCTAGATGCTTGTGTTATGTACACGATCCGGAGGGAATGAACAGTTAGTTTAGAAACGCCTTGGAAATAGTATACTTTGCCAGGAAGGCAAGCTTTCTACCAGGATGGCGAGGGACTTCTTTCTGTGGCCCCGCTCTGCGAGGTCCAGTTTTCTGCCAGGTTAATCAGTAGGGTCCACGGGACTGTTCTGGGGCATCAATGGCTTCTCATAAGGATCTTCCTCAAAGTTTCCCGAAAACCTCCCTAAACAAGAGGAAAGATGAACAGACATGAACTTTGTTTAACTGACCATAAATAAACTTCTGCTCCTCCTTCCCTCCTAGCGTTAGCAGGTCCTCCCAGGCCTGGCCCCAGCTGGGAGCCTCTTCAGTGGAGGGAAAGAGGGGTGATGGGGAGGTAGGCAGGTGGGGGGGGGGAGCAGACCCTCCCTGGCCTTCAAAACAGCATGTGCTAGCCAAGCTTTCCTCTGAGACAGTTCTCCAGCAACTCCAGCCTAGATGTGGTCTCTTGTGCTTGTCACCAGGACCAGTAAATGACATCCTGAGGGCCATTGTAAGGAGAATTAAAAAAGTGGGGAGACTTTTTGTGTTTGGGCCCAGAGATTTAACTGAGAATTTTCCTAAGATCGAATTTTCCACGTGTAGGTCAATATTCTCTCCATATGAAATAGAAAATTATGTGTGGGAAGAAAAATTGGCACTGGGGTCTGAAGTTGGGGAATGGAACTAGCTCCTTTCCCACCCTCACCCCCAGGCTGGGCTCTCTGCCCTGTAGGGAGGGGCATTTACCTGGTGTGTAAATTGTGAGGAAAGCCTTGGGGGTCTGAGACAGGAAGACCACAACATGGGAAGTGGTGTTCCAGCTTTGAAGGGGAACAAAGGCCCTGAGGTAATCCCAGTGACAGGCAGGAGCGTGGAGAAGGGGACAAAGAACTGCAGCCTGTGGTCACGGGTAGGTGTCAATGTGGACACTTACAGGCCAGGCAGTGGGAGAGGGGAACACAGAGCCAGGCTGTCATTCCAAGGCGGAACATGAGCAGAGATAAAAACGTGACAACCTCGGCTTTCAATGGTTGGGAGGTTCAAAGTGGAGTGCTCCAAGTACCTCTGGGTCAAGTCTTTTCTGCAGAAGGGCCTTTCTTTTTCTAGTCAAGTATCAACCAGGGAAGCCCTGAGAGCCTTTTCCCAAGGTAACTTTTCTCACTCAAAGATCTCTTCAAAGTAATGTCCAGTTCTATCTATTGCCTTACGGTGAAGCTAGGGAGTTTTCAAGGTTCCCAGAAATAGTATAAAGTATCAAGAGCATTGCTGTCTGCACCCCTAGAGACCACAGGTGCCTGCATTCAGCATTTGTGAACTTGAACAGCCCACCTAAACTTTTCAGATAAAGTTCAGGTATTCTTTTGTACATTTAATGAAAAGAAACAACATTTCTTTTTTGAAACGATGCATACATGTAAATGAATCTGTGAGTACCATAGTTTAGAAAGTGTACATTATACAAAGAAGTTTCCGTAGTAAAGTGTTCTAGAAGTGGCAGAAACCTGATAGAATTAAGGATGGTTGAGACTTCAGTCTCACTATTAGCAACCCGGCAGACAGGCAGACAAATGAATCTTTCCTATAATCTAGGAAAGATTGGAAATTCTTTATTACTGCAACTCATTAACAAAGATTTATCTTAGAAAATTACTAAATGGACATGATAAATTATGTTTATCCTAAGAACACAGATACATTGTTTTTTCTTAAATTCTGCTAAAACCAAAATTCAAGTTAACAAAAGTCATAATGTAATAAAATTCTGATTTTCCTTAGCTGAAGTGACTCTCCTAAATAATAAAAAAAAGGATGTAAGTATCCTTAAAAGACTAATGACATTTCACAGGTAATGCAATTTAGAAAGAAACACTTCCATGTTTTCTTTTCCAACAATGTGCATTTTTGTAAACTGCTATAAATTGCAATTCAAAAGCACTGATCTCGCCATCCCCAATCATTTTTTATACTGATCAAATGAATGCAGATACTCCCATTTGGGAGGGGCGACATGACATTTCACTTGGCAGTTCTAAACAGGTCACAGACCTTTCACAGACCCTAAGGCAGTGGGAGGGAGCTCTTTGCTAAACCGTGTAACCAAATCAAACCAATGGTTACCCCTTTTCAAAACCAATGGAATGGTTTGCACAATGCTATTCACATAGCAGCACAGAATCTGAAAGGATGGTCATCCCAGTGGAAATTTCTTTCCTTTTGTTTAAACTTGCAGAGCTCAAAAGTGATACTTGGAGGAAAACAATTGCATTTGCTATGATAAAAATCATAACCAATAAACATGCATTTTTGTGGGGCCTAGCTGTAACTGCCCATTTGTATGTATACATATGCACATGTATGTATGTCTAGGCATGTATATTTATTGGAGATGTGGCTTTGTTTGAAACCTTAGGCACAAAGACACAACATGGCTGCCCTGGAGATGACCTATTGCTTTCAAGTTGCTTGAACACATCAGAATTTCCATTGTTAAGGTTGATTAATTGAAACTGATAAGTTACCATGAATAAAGATTGTTTTTCTGTTTAATGTGGTGGGCCTGATTTGGTAAATGCCTCATTCATGTAGCTTTGCCGTGCGGCATATGGGTAAGAGTCATTCAGTATCACAAACATATACAATGTATTATGCTTGTATGGGCACAACGAAAAGGCTTTCTAGTTTAATGACGGAGTTTCAATGAAAAATTCCATTTAAAGAGTCACTAGTAACATGAAGTGTGATTTTGTAATTTATTCTTCGAGTTTCTGGCCCTGGAAACTCAGGAGTTTCTCTGAAAACTTTAAAAAAGATTTACATCTTTTTTACTGTATTTAAATACTCTATCTAAATTATACCTTCATATTGGTCATTAAGAATGAAGCAGAATTTATTGTAAATGTTAGCAGACACATCTGAAGAGAAAGCACTGTCATCTGGTGCCATCTGTGTGTCACACAATTGGTAGAGTTACTGTAAATGTTTCATAGATATGGATGCCTCCAACGATAGCTTCATTTACAAGGGGGTGCAAAGGATATTGTAAATTGGATATTGCCAATTTCCTGAGCTTTTTCCTTCATTAAAGAAATCAGAAGACAACCTTTTAAAGATAATTTTGGGATTATCACATGAAAAAACAGTGGATTAATTCATTTTTTCACAATTGTATTACTGTTAACCTCCTGTACTTGAAAGCCCAGGGCACTTTTAAAGAGTTAACTACATGGAAACTCTCACAAATATTTACCAATAAAGATAAGCTTGCTAACTTTTCAAATGATGTTGTACAAAATCTTCTTTATTTGCTTTTTCATTTAGGTGGCTTATGTAATCACCAAAGGAAAAAAGCGTAATAACAAAAAAATATGAAAGACATGCTAATGAACTAAAGAATTAACTGTACAAAACCATCAAAGAAATAGTTACCATATTCAGCCTTTAATGTCTCATCAAATAAATTCTCTGGTCATTCATGTCCCTGAAACAGTTCAAGTTCACCCAACATTTCTCAATTAAATTAGATGGGTAATCTCAGTTCAACTCTTCTGGAGAGTAATAAACCACATTGGTCACAGCTGACCACAGCTAGCATGTGTTTTATAAAGGACTGGATGTCCATTGGAAAGCTAATCAGTATACCATCACTTGTAAAATTCCCTACTGCATTTTGAAGTGATAATCTGTATCTAATTTTTAAAGCAAAATTTACTCTCTTTTCACTCCTCTGAGGCCAATTTCTTTTCTGGACCTGAATAGAGATCATTGGTGAAACAGTACCAAATAGCTTTGGTATGTGTACAACAAAAACCCACCTCTTTGTAGAACGTAACAAATTATGCAATGTTCACAGATGTGCTTCACATTGTGCCTTTTGTGAGAAAATGAAGCCCCAACTCAGTTCCCCACCCCCTCTCTTTATGAAAGACTGGGCTCCCAAAGCGATCTGTTCTAATCCTGGAGAAAAATAAATACTCTTCATATGGAAGCTTTCGATAGTTATTTCTAAGCAGATTTTCATTTGAACTTTTGGTCTGTGCAAATTTTTACAGGAGCGAATTTGAAGTTACGAGCAGTTATGTGCTCCTGTGAACAAGTGAACACTTTAGAGCCTGAGGATTAAAATGTTAACTGCTCCTGCAACTCACTTTTGACATTTATATATTTAGTGTAAATATCATTATCAATTTCATACTTGAATTTATAGGTGACCAAGGAAATACAGTGATATTTCAGGTGTGATTTTTAAAGTATACACACTGAAAATATTTAAAATGTTGTTTCTTTATCTTGGTTTTTGATTATTCTTGATGTGGGAAGAAGCTATTCATAGATGATCCTGAGGAACAAGGTAGCAATTTCTGCAGAAACCATGAAGATGCAGAGAGGCCTTCTGAGGCCCACTCTCCTTCATGGGACCCCTGTAAATGTTGGTCTGATTTTTATTGAATGTTCGCGTCTTTGAGTGAGTGTCTTAGAATATAAATTCCAAGCACACATACACACACAAAAAAATCTCTGTATCCTCAGCACCTAGTCTACAGTTTTGCTTCTAGTAGTTATTCCTAAAGTCTATGGAATGAATGAATGAACAAGGAGAAGAAGAAACCTAGAAAGTTACATAGTGTAGCCCCCTTAGTATCCACAGCCTTTGCAGTATCCTGCCGTATTGACGCTGGTCTTGGACATGTGACTTACTTTGGCTAATGGCACAAGAACAAATGAGAAACAAGAAGTGATATGAATTTGAACCCTGAGACCACCATGAAAGCAAGCCTGGGTTAGCCTACTTGGTTAGGAGAGATACGAGATCAGGTTACCCCTGTCACTCCAGCAGACATCCAGCACAAGGCCACCACGGGCTTATTTATTAAATAAAACATTGTCGTATATATTTAAAGCATCACTAGACTGAATAATACAAGACAGTCCAACAAATTAATAAAGTACATTTTTAAGATCTATTAGTCTTGATCTTTTTCCCATAAATTTTTATGATCTTGCTAATTCAAAGTAATTACATGCTTATCTATGTCCAAGATTAACACTGTACTATATATATATATATATTTTTTTTTTTTTTATTCTGAGACCGAATCTCTCTCTGCCACTCTGGGTAGAATGCCACGGCATCAGCCTAGCTCACAGCAACCTCAAACTCTTGGGCTCAAAAGATCCTCTTGTCTCACCCTCCTGTGTAGCTGGGACTACGGGTTCCAACCATGATGCCCAGCTAGTTTTTTAATTTTTAGTAGGGTGGTCTCCAACTCCTGAGCTCAAGCAATCCACTCGCCTTGGCCTCCCGGAGTGCTAGAATTACAGCCATGAGCCACTGCACCAGGGCTGACGCTGTACTTCTAAACCATCCATTGAAATACCTTTCCTTTCCTTTTCATTTTTCACATTTTTAAATCCCCTCCCTGACCTATGGATGTAGTTATATGTGAATACCTTTCACAAGACACAGCCTCTTATTTTTGTCTTTATTTCACTAGTGTAACTGGTCATCCTGACCCTTTTCTACGCTATGGAGAATTCACTGTATTTGGAAGGATAATCTAATAGAACAGCTGCTGATAGTCTAGGCTTTAATTTATCATCGAGTACCCTAAATTCTATGCCTCAAGTAGAAACGATCTCTAGAATAAATGTGTAAAAAGCAAGGAAAATTCCTAAAGAAAGGTAGTTGAGAATCAGCTTAAATCTCAAATCTCAAGGACAAGGATGACATACATATACAGGTGGCCATAAAGTTTGTGTGCAATTTAAAATCATTGTCTATTTAAATTGCACACGAACTTTATGGCCACCTGTATAACCTAGAAACAGAACATTTGAATAATAGGTCATTGGTGACAATAAGGAAAGTAGTAAAAAAGTTGACATCATTAAAAAGGCAGTAACATCATAAGATTTATAGACCCCTAAATATATTATATTTAGTGAATCAGATTTTTCCTGGTACTTAACTCATAATTCATTGATAATTCCTTCTACCCTTTTATAGCCATCAATTACATGCTAAATGATATTACATATTTTTATGTATATACTAATATTATAAAATATGTATCTGAATTTGAAAACTTGACCGAATTCTATTAATTACAGTTGATAGTCTAGGAAAAATATATAAAACAATGCTAGCACTCATGTCTAAAATTTCTTTTTAGCTTTCATCTAAGTTCCAATTTCTTGTGTGATTAAAAAAACTATTTTTGTATTTAAAACAACAGAGGTAACGGAACACTTTCAATTACTATTTATTTTTAAAAATTGGTGGAAAATATACTTATTCAAAAAATACTTTTCAGGTTCAAAGGGTAGAAAGAAAAGTTCTTATATCACATTATGTCGTGATTGTTCTACTATTTTTTTAAAAGCCTTTCGTATCACCTGTTGGATGTTTCTTCCTAGAAGTCCGAGAATGAACAACACAATGTAATCTAGGTTTAAATTTGGGTTTCTCCTGTGTTTCAGATACTGATGTTTGAGCTTTCTCTTCCTGACAAGTCCCTTAAAGAGTCACTGTTACTTTGAGGTTTTATCTATGAGATTCGTGTCTTTGGGGCTCATTAAGAACATTTCCAAAGATTACAATGTCAATAGCACCTAATTACTGGACTGTGAGAAAGGTCCTCTTGAGTACATAAAATCTGTGGTCCTGCCCAGCACACAATGGGTGGCTCAGATCCCAAATTTTATCACAGGTAAGTAGCAAACAAATTAATAATGTTACCTGTGCTCTCTTGGGATAATTACTACTGTGTAAAAAACTACTTTGAATTGTAGCAGATAGTATTGTACCTCATTTTTTAATTCCCTTATATTAACAAGGATTTATTTAATCTCTTCAACTTCCTATGTTGCGTGACCCGCTTTCTATTGTTCTGTTTAGAATTTTTACAACTTGCAACATAAAAAACATTTGTTTCTGTCCCAAAGAGGGACCTGATATAGAATCATTTTATAAATTATATATTTTATTTCACTCTTCTCAAAATAGGTACTATGTGTTTTGATACTAATGCTGAATTTTATTTTTACTTGTGCCTGGTAGAAAATTAGTTATTAAAAAAGCAAAGGAGAGACTAGCTCTCTTAATTCACTAGTCTACTCCTGAGGGCGTCATTGCCTTTGTGTGGCCACTTAAAATGTAGTGTTGCTAGACTTTAGTTTGGGATTATATTAGGAACAGCGCAGGAGGACATGTAGAGAGAGGGATTAGCTAGGCAGGTCACATATTATCTCACGTAATCTTCACAACAAGCCTATGAGGTGAGGTCACCATCTTTACACAACTGAGATGAAGTCACCCAGTGAGCATGTAGTGAACTGAGACAGGAACCAGACATCAGCCCCAAAGTCCATGCTCTGTCTGTCCTACCATGGATTTCCCCATTGTACTTGTTGAAAATGGGAGATTTCCCAAGCTGCCATGCCTGAGTCTTGGGTAAGTCAATACAAGCAAGTGCTGGCCAGCACCGGCCCTCAGGCCATGCTATCTGGCTTTGAATCCAGCTCTTCCACTTATTTGCATTATAAACCTGGCAGTTTACTAAGCCTCTCTACACTCAATTGTCTTTGCTATGAAATGGAGGAAAGCACAAATGTGCCTACCTCCTGGGGTTTCCGTGAGGTTTTTAGTTAAAACTAGGAAGGCATTTAGAATATTGCCTATATCCACTAAATGTTAGCCACAGGTAATTAAAAATAGTATTTTGTGGTGTAGGAGTGCAGCCTAAGAACCTCAATCTTTGATGCAACCCTAAGAATGAGGAGGATAATATTCAAAATGATATTTAAAATGTGAATATTCTAGAGGCCAGGTGCATTGTCTCATGCCTGTGCTAGGTTGAGTTGGGTGGATTGCCTGAGCTCAGAAATTCAAGACCAGTCTGAACAAGAGTGAGACTCTGTGGAAGGTGCCTGTAGTTACAGCTACTTGGGAGACTGAAGCAAGAGGATCATTTGAGCCCAAGAGTCTGAGGTTGCTGTGAGCAACTCCACGGCATTCTACCAGGGGTGACAAAGTGAGACTCTATTTTAAAATAAAAACTGTTAATATTCTATTTATATACTTTTAGAATGGAATGCATCATAACAGTTCAGCTTGGGCTCTGTCACCAGATAGGTTATAGTAACCCACACCCCATGTTCTGTGTAGTTAATGCCTCAACATTTTGCATTTTCAGGGCTGAGAAAAGAGAGTGACAGTAATTGTTACAGCAAGGACTGCCTTATATGACAAATGGCCATCAAAGTTAATTTGTGTTATTTCAAATGAACCTCTGAAAAATGGTTTGCTTGGCCAACGAAAGTCAATTTTCAATGCAAAACCCTCAACTAAAATTTCTGAGGAATGGAATTCTATGGTTAATTAAACTTCTTAATTAAAATTTCAGGCCTACCACAGATTCCAAATTCATCAATCTACACATTTACTATAAATCATGAATCCAGTAAGATATGTTAGAAATTATTTATTGCATGAGTTCCAGCTTCCAATCAGATTTCAATAGATCTGGTTCATGATGTAAAACACCTGAAAGTTGCTGCTTTCTATACTCCAACGTAGGAGTCAGCTGATGCCATAATGACTAGAAGATTCCTTTGTACCTGCCGGACAGATATTACTCATACACATAAACACTATGGAAAAAGCTTTTCCATTGCATAGAGGTCCAGGAGAAGAGAAATTCTTCCTTGCTGATATTTTCAGAAAGTAGAGGATTTTACAATTTAGGGGCCCAGGATTTAAACTCATATCACACCCTTCTCCTTTGCATAAAGATTTATTATGAAAGTCTTCTTTCTAGCAGTCCCACACATGAAAAATAAAAAACTACAGAAATTACTGACAACTTTGGTTATCCTCAATAACAATAATCAAACTAACAATGTCAAATTTTGTTACTCTGATTTGTTTATTACAACTTACTAATATGCTTTAGATAATGAATTTGTTTGTTTTCACCTAGTCATGCTGCCCCAAAGACTCTCAGCTGGACTGCTGATCACACAGACAAATGAGGAAAGAGGTAAAAAGTAGGCTTCTTATTTTGGCCTTTAAATTTAGAGATGAAGAATAATGGGAAAGGTTTAAAGAAACTTACAAACAAAGGGCACTCCTAGTTTCAAAAGAGTCCAATCTGAAGGCCTTTAAGGACTATGGGAGATAAAGTTTATTAGAAATAGTTGTACTTTTCTTTGAATTATTAAATTGGGGAGGGGGAAGGATTCTAAGAGAAGCTTCAGGTTAGTAGTCAGTTTAATAAAAAAGAAAAGGGATTCCTGAGGTGGCACCTGTGGCTCAAGGAGTAGGGTGCCCTGGCCAAAAACTGAAAAACAAACAAACAAACAAAGGGATTCTAGTTAAAGATAGTTTCTGGTTTTGAAGTATGACTAAGTTGATTTTCTTTCTTTTTCTTTTGTTTCCCTTTTATTTCCCTTTCCTTTCTTTTCTTATTTATTTGTTTATTTAGAGACAGTCTACTCTATTGACCCAGGCTAGAGTGCTGTGGCCTCAGCATAGCTCACTGTAACCTCAAACTACTGGGTTCAAGTGATCCTCCTGCCTCAGCCTTCTGAGTAGCTGGGAATACAGTCATGTGTTACCACATCCAGCTAGTTCTTTTTTTTTTTTTTCTATTTTTAGTAGAGATAGGGTCTCACTCTTGATGAGGCTGGTTTTGAACTCTTGAACTCAAGCAATCCACCTGCCTTGTCCTGCCAGAGAGCTGGGATTACAGGCATGAGCTACCATGCCTGGCCCAAACTGATTTTCAATTAGCAGCATCCATCTTCAGAAATACATATCAGTATTATTATAGTCAGCTTACCTGTGCATTAGTTTTCTAAATTACCTGGGGAAAAAAAGTCATGCATTCACTCAGAACACCAAATAATCTCAGAATAAAAAATAAAGCAGAGTTAATCTGGACTCAGTATCCAGCCTGTGCGAACCTCTTTTCTAACCATGAAGAATCTTACCTCTTGCCGAGGGTGCATAGGACAGCTGGTCGCTGACAATATCCACATACTTGTTGTCTAGCTGCAGGTAAACCAAAAGGTTTCATTACTGAAGTTGAATACGATCAACTGGTAAAATGTTTAATAGAGAAAAAGGAAGCTGCCTACCGAGGATCCATGGTCACCACTTGAAGAAGATATGACACCGGTCAAGTTCATTTTCGATTGCACAATTAAGGGTTTTACTTTCTGAAAGATACAAAAAAATAGGTACTGTGTTACCAAGGGAAAATCATGGTTAAACCAAATAGAGGGAAATATTCTTTCACCCTCAGTTAACCAAGAAGTGAAAACGATGCTCATAATTTATTTGCTCACATATAGCTGGGGAAATCCTTTCCTTTACCCCAATAGGATAGAGTCCTATTTGGGCCACTTTGAGAGAAAAGTCAAGGAAAATGTTTTCCTCAGTATCTCATGTGACTCTGTTTTCTTTTGATTGTCTCTACAATTTGAGATTGGATACCTGTAATGGTCAGGGGCCACAAGGCCTTCCTCAGCCCCGCCCAGCTACCAGAAGCTACAGCAATGGTGAAAAGAACTGAATGGTGAAAAAACAGAAGCATCTCTTCCAGGAGTTTAGAAAGCAGTATGCAGAATTGTCACCGACATCATATATTGCAAAGTAAATTGTGACATTAAAAGTGTGCAGGTGAAAGGGAATAAAAGTCTACCAAGCATGCTCATTAAAAAGAGGTCTGAGGATGTACCTTGGGAATTTATGTGAATTTTTCCAAATTCCCAAGCCTTCTCTCTTGTTGGTCTGTGTGTATGCTATATATGAATGCATGTATGTGTGTATGTTTGCATGTATTTTTCGACCTCTACAACCTGTTTCCAAAATAACCTATTTAAATATTTTTATTTGAATCTGGTCTCAAAAAAATGTGAAATTTTATGCATGTATTTTAATTTATGCTAATGGTATTATGTGATTTCCTGCCCAGTTGATTTGAAGACACAGATTCTCTGACACTCTAATGTGCTTAAAGTTGGGATCCATCTTGCAGTAGGCAGAGTGTTCAGTATAATTGGCAGCACTTTTTCTCTTTTAGTGACTTAGCAAATCCTGAGCTAGTGCTGAGCCCATCTTAGATTCAAAGTAAAAAGCAGTACATCTGCATGTTTCCTATTTCCTTCACTTAGTGCCACGTGTGTAAGATCCATTTATCTCACTAGGTGTACCTACAATCCACTCCTATGTCCTGCATAGGACCCCTGACCGGCATCTGCCCCGTGTTCCCATCTCTTCTCCCCAGGTGTCCAAACCACCATCATCTCTCACCCCCATCACTTCAATAGCTTCCTAACCTGTTTGTGAGCCCCCACCATAGATGCCAGTGTTGTCTCTTTAAACTGTTAAGTAAGATTGTCTTCCTCCTCTGCTCAAAAACTCTGAAAACCTAATTTTACCCAGAGGAAGGAAAAAAAAATCAAAAGTCCTGTGGTCCTCTGCCCATATTCATTAGTGTGTTCTGTCCTTGCTCGCTGTGCTCCAGCTGCACTGGACGCCTTGCTTCTCAATCATTCCAGGCTTCCAGTGGTCTTTTCTCTGCCTAGAATTCTTCCCCTAGATGTCCATATGGCTCCTTCCCTCACTATCATCATGTATTTTACAAAAATGGTGGAAAAAGTCAGGGTCACATGTATGATTACTGGGGACTTATGTTCTAACATATTCCACTGTTTCCTACCTTCAAACAGCAGCTGTAGAAGATGGAACCACTTATGATGGGGCTGAACAAAGTAAAATCCTGCTGAAGTCAGGGTCAGAGATAGGTGCTGTGCACATCAACCTGCCTCCAAGTTGTACATGTGAATGGGAGAGTTGAGGAATACATAAGAGAATGCACTTGAGAACACTGGATTTCAATATATCTTACCTTGTCAAGGATGCGAAAAGAGTAAAATAAAACAGGGACTGTGCAAAAACTGTAGAATCAGTTAAAGAAAAGAGTATCTTGAAATCAGAGGAAGCACATGCTTCTAAAAAATGATCTATGACAAGATCTGGATGAAAACCTCACTAAGCTCTTTGGTCAGGACAATAAAGTACAAGAATATATGGCCTCTCGGAAACGCAGGCAGAAGTTCTGGAAAGGAATTGGCTGAGCAGAGACGCAAGGGAAGTATGGATGTGGTAAGGAAAGAATACTAGTGAATAAAATGCAGGAATAGAATTTAAATCCAAATAAGACTTTCATTTCTTGTCTTCTTCAATGTAGCTACAAGCTGATGAAAAAAAGCAAGAACACTCTGGCCTAAGATTAAGAAATCTACGGCTTCCATCCGAGAGCACTTTGAAGGCATTTGCTAAACTTGGTGAATGTGTACAGGAATTGCCCAAGGTTCCTATGACTTGGGAGCAGAGGACAAAACTTAGGGTCCACCAAAGGTGCATAGTTTTACAAGATACTATCATCCCACTGTAAGTCCAGGGCCAAAAGTCTATAACCACAGTAAGAGTCAAATATAACCTCAGTAAGGCTCTTCCAAGCAGTTTGCAAGGAAAATGCCTGTTTTCAAGAGGCATTAGTTGAAGGAAATTGGCCACTAGTTGAAGGAAGTAGAATTTCTCCTGAAATTCTTTTTCTTTCTTTCTTTTCTTTCTTTCTTTCCTTCCTTCCTCCCTTCTTTCCTTCCTTCCTTCCTTCTTTCTTTTTATAGACAGAACCTTACTCTGTTGCCCTGGGTAGAGTACCATGGCATCCTAGCTCACAGCAACCTCAAACTCTTGGGCTCAGGAGGTCCCCTTGCCTCAACCTCCTGAGTAGATGGGACTACAAACACCTACCATAACACCCAGCTAGTTTTTCTATTTTTAGTAGAGTCAGGGTCTTGCTCTTGCTCAGGCTAGTCTCCAACTCCTGAGCTCAAGGAATCTTTGTGCCTCAGCCTCCCACAGTGCTAAGATTACAAGTGTGAGCCACCACATCCAGTTAATGATCAAGATTTAATTGCCCCCAAATCTGTTACTGTTTAGAATTGTAAACACATAAAGGAAATTTAAACTTTCCTGATAGAATTTAGAACTTCAAAAAAAAAAAGAGAGAAAACAATTAAACAATTTGAAATAATACAAGGGAGAAGAAAAACATATGGAAAAGAAGGATAAATAGAAAACACAAAATAAGAAGGTATATAGTTAAAGCCAAATATGTCTCAGTGATTACAGTAAAATTAAATGGACTAAATGCCCCAGTTAAAAGACAAAGAGTGTCCAGCTGGAAAAAGAATGAAGATTAAAACTAGCTATATGCTAGTTAAAAGTCATATTCTAAGCATTAAGTATACAAAAGTTTGAAAGTGATAGGATGGAAAAAGATTGAAAGTGATGTGCTATAAAAAGGTATGTGAGAAAAATAGTAACCTACAGAAAGTTCAGTTAGCTATAATAATACAAAGTCAAAATAGATTTTAAGGTGAAAAGCACTTGCAGAGATAAAGTGTTATTACATAATGGTAAAATGGTTCAGTTCACTGGGAAGATAAATACAGCCTCAAATAATACGAAGCAAAAAATGATAGAAATGACATGGAGTAACATGCAAATTATAGAGCAGAATAGCATAAACATACACGGTACCTAAGATTAAATCTGAAATAATACTTGTAAGACTTTTGTGGAAAAAATTATAAAACCCTATATGCCTCAACAAAAGATATAATAATTTATAGATTAGAAGACTCAGTAACATAAAGATGCCAGTTGTTCTTAAATTGAACTGTAGATTTAAAGTAATTCTAATTGAAATACTGATAGGATTTACTTTGTTTTGTTTTGTTTTTCCATGAATAGGGACAATCTGAATCTACAGTTTATATGAAAATGAAGAGACCCACTAAAATTAAGGTACTCTTTAGAAAGAATAGGGCACTGGTATTTGCCTTCTCAGATAAAGGTATAAATATTAAACCAATGTCATATTGGTGCAGAACAAAATCAAATAGTACAATGGAACAGAATAGAGGAACAGAACAGACTCATACATATATGAACCCTTAATAATGACAGCTGGAATTATATATCAGGGAGAAAGGATGGACTTTTCATCTAAATGGCGCTGGTTCAGTTGGTTATCTATAATAAAAGAAAATGAAACCAGACGTCTACCTCTCTGAACATTAACAGCAATCCCAGGTGCATTAAATCTCTAAAAATGAAAAGCAAAAACACAGACCATAAAGAAGAATATATTTTTGATTAGGGAAAGATTGTTAAATTAGACAAAAATCAGGATTGAGAACATTTATGTATGAAAAAATACCAGAAAGAGAATAAAAATGTAATCCACAAACTGGAAGGAGACATTTGCAATTTATATAACTTATGAAGGATTAGTATCCAAATTATATAAAGAATTCCTATGAATAAATAAGAGACAAACCAAAAGAATAAAACTTAAAGCACATGCACTGGAACTGGTATAATTTTGAGATTTATAAACCTGTTTGATAAAGCCTGGACAATTCAAATTTTGACCAGAAAGTTTTACCAGTTAACAATCATAAAAGATATTTAGAAGTGCTTAATGTAATTAAAAGTAGAAGTAGTAGAATAACACTTTGTAAATAGTTTTTGAAAACTGATGGGAAATATTGTGTTTGGAAGTAGAATTGTTAAACCACTTCTGTGAGCAGTTTACTCCCTGTACTCGTTCATCACATTGCAGGAGGCGGGAGGGAAGACACTGCAGAAGGAGTTTTGCTATTGCATACTAGAAAATTTCAGCTTACCCACTGCTCTGTATGTTACATGTATTTCATTTAACTTTGCTGTATATATACTGGACAAATGAGTCTCAATTTCATAACATCTAGTTACTAGATATTAAAGAGATTGCCAGTGTATCACAAAAGTAGAGTTAGTACGCTAACATTTTGTGCATTTTGTGTTAAAATTCATAGAAAGGCTGTCTTTTGAAAAGCATTTTGGACGTGAAATGATAACCTCTAAGTGACACATGTGATTATATCCACTAGGTTGGTGGTGGAGAGCAGCTGGAAGACATGAAGGATTCTAGGCCAGAATGTTCCTTTCTAGAAGACACTTTCAGATATAACCAGTCACATATGTGTAGTTTATTCAACACTACTGTGTATACAGTGGGCAAACTTAAGTCCTTATTGGAAACATCTAGTCTTTCTAGATGTTTAGAAGTGCACAAAGTATGTTAAAAGTAAATAAGAAGTAGTAAATAGCACATTTTGTAGATATCCTTTCATTAAAATTTATATGAAATACCGTCTTGGAAATTGAATAATCAGACATCTTATCTGAGCAGTACACATTATTTGTGCTAGTTCAGGACGGAAGGAAAAGAACGTGCAAAGGGCTTTATACCAAGGTGGTTATGGTTGGGGCAAGACTGACGATTGTTGTATTTACTTTGCTGTATATATGGTGTATATAAGGAACACATGAGTCCTAATTTACAACATCTAGTCTTTCTAGATGATTATAAGGTTGCCAGTGTATGACAAAAGTAGAATTAGCAAAGTAATACAGTACGTAGACTTTGAGTTAAAATTCATAGGAAAGACCGTCCTTAAAAGATGAAGTGAAATTACTAAAACCCCCTCTTAGACCTGTCTACTGGGTTGGTGGTAGAGGTGGGAAGGGGGAGTGTTTTAGGCCAGAATGTTCCTATTTAGAGGACACTTTGAAATTATAGCTTTTGTTATGAGTGCGCACCATTTATTCAATGCTACTGTGCATACTGGGAAAAAAACATAAGTCCTGTTTGAAACATCTAGTTTTCCTACATGTTAAAAGTGCCCAACATATGTGAACAGTAGAAGTCTACAGTAATGCCCTTTAAGCATTTTTGGTTATTTCATAGGCGTGGTTGCATTTGGGGAATGGAATTGGTAAACTGAAGAATATGCTGTCCTTGGGTGGGGGGAGGGAGGGGGAATATGCAGAGAAGTGTTCTGGGCCAGTGAGTTACACTAGTTCAGATTGCTTAACCATTATTCTTTATGTGCATGTCAGGGGAAATATGCAGAGAAGTGTTCTGAGCCAGTGAGTTACACTAGTTCAGATTGCTTAACCATTATTCTTTATGTGCATGTCAGTTACTATTGCTGTGTATTAGAGGATTAGCAAATCTTAATGGTCAAAGTATGTTAAAATAGAGGTAGTAAAATAATCTCTTTATGTATGTCCTTTTGTTAGTTTTTATTTTATTTTATTTTTTTTGAGACAGAACCTCAAGCTGTCGCCCTGGGTAGAGTGCTGTGGCATCGCAGCTCACAGCAACCTACAACTCCAGGGCTTTAGCGATTCTCCTGCCTCCGCCTCCCAAGTAGCTGGGACTACAGGCGCCTGCCATAACGCCCGGCTATTTTTTGGTTGCAGCCGTCATTGTTGTTTGGCAGGCCCAGGCTGGATTCAAACCCGCCAGCTCAGGTGTATGTGGTTGGTGTCTTAGCCGCTTGAGCCACAGGCGCCAAGCCCTTTTGTTAGTTTTTAGAGAGGATTATCTTCTAGGAGTGACCTGTCAATCTACTTCTTGGAGCTAGACTAGTCCTGCACTTAGACCCTGGAGGGAGGGAAGAGGGGGAAGAGGACAGGTGAAGGGAAGAGCTCTTTGCTAGTGTCTCCATACCTGGAAGACAGTTTCAGATTATAACCTTAGGTCTATATGTGCATTTTTAGTAAAGTATCTGTGTTTATCATGGGCAGTGTCCATCATTTTGCAACATCAAAGCTTTGGAGATGTCCTGAGGTGAGAGGGTATGATAAAAAGTAGAACTAGTGAATTAGCCATTTCGTGGGTATTTTTTTGTTACAATTGATGGAAAAGATGCATGTGGACATGGACTTGTTAAAGCACCTCTGAGCAGTGTCTACCAGGACTTGTTCATTAGGCTGGCAGCAGAGAGGCAGAAGGAAGCGTGAGAGGAGAGATGTGTGCGGGTGTGTCCACGTTACCTTCTGACTGTAGCCACTGATGTATGTGCGTCCCTTTTGGCTATACTATAAAAATATATATCAGGTAATTCAATGGAAACATACCTTCTTGCTAACATTTTAATCGTACACATCTGATAATTATCTTAGAAACATTACACTTAGTGTATTCTGTTGCTTTACGTTTCATTTTAAAGTGAGAATTAAGGGAATGTATTATTATCATTATTATTATTGTTTGCAGTGCAGTATTTTAATCGGCTACCAATACTTTAATGTAGAGGCCTGCTGCCATTTTTGTCTTCTATGAAATTTTTTGTCCCAAGAAAGGCAGGATTACAGTCTTTCCTAACAGGCTGAGTGACTGTAGTGTATTCTTGGTTATCAAAATACTCATTGGGATTTGGGGATTTGGGATCGGTAAATATTCATGATGTGTAAAAAAGCATGATATATAATACGCAATCTCAATCCCAGAAAATCAGATGTTGGGTATGTACACTCGGGATCTCGAAGGACGTATCGGAGTACAAACTGCTTGTGATTGTGGGTAACTTTGTTCTGTGCTTCTTGTTGTTTTTCAGTTTTCTATACTGCATATATTAACTTTTAACAAAATAAAGGTTATTGTAAAAAGAAATCATAAAGAATCTGATTTTTTTTTTTTTATTGTTGGGGATTCATTGAAGGTACAATAAACCAGGTTACACTGATTGCAATTGTTAGGTAAAGTCCCTCTTGCAATCATGTCTTGCCCCCATAAAGTGTGACACACACCAAGGCCCCATCCCCCTCCCGCCGTCCCTCTTTCTGCTTTTCATCCCCCCCATAACCTTAATTGTCATTAATTGTCCTCATATCAAAATTGAGTACATAGGATTCATGCTTCTCCATTCTTGTGACATAAAGAATCTGATTTTTAAGTGGTACTGTATTCTCATAAAATCCTTCAATAGTGTATTGTATTTGCCTGAGTAAATATCTAAAATGGATATTCCAGTGAAATTATTACCTTTCAAGTGAAAGGAAAAACCAAGAGCAGGAAAAGGCTCTGTCTCTCTTGCAATATGTATTTTTGTTTGTTTTTGTTTTTGAGACAGAGTGTCACTTTGTCACCCTCAGTATAGTGCCGTGGCATCACAGCTCACAGCAACCTCAGACTCCGGGGCTCAAGTGATCCTCTTGCCTCAGCCTCCCAAGTAGCCGGGACTACGGGTACCTACCTAATGCCCAGACTGGGGTTTTAAAAAGTGTTTGTTACTATCCTATCTATGTATATCAGTTTTGGAACATTTCAGGGAAATCGATTATTAAAATCCTCAGCAAGTTTTAGATTACTATATACATTTGTTTAAAAATAGGAATTAATTTAATGTTACCTTGCCAGTACACTTAAGTTATCTGATCTCCTGCAACAACTTACATTTAGGAAATGGTCTTAAAGTGGCAAATGTTGAAAAAAAATGATTTTAGATTGTAAGAGTCTTCATAGCTCACAGCAACCTCAAACTCTTGGGCTCAAGAGATCCTCCAGACTCAGCCTCCAAGTGGCTGGGACTACAGGAGTGTGCCACAACATCTGGCTATTTTTAGAGACAGGGTCTTACTCTTGCTCAGGCTGGTCTCAAACCCTGAGCTCAAGCAATCCATCTGCCTCTGCCTCTCAGAGTGCTAGGATTACAGATGTGAGCCACCTCGCCTGGCCTAAATTGTAAGATTCTTGAAGCAAAGAACCCATTTTTGATGTTTCTTGGGATCCTTCTCACAGACCTGACTTGTTCTCATAGTACTTCTCAGAGCAGATGCCCAATAGAGTTTAAATCATGTTGATTCACTTACTTAACTAGTTGAAATTTGCTGGACATATTTCTATGTTGGGCATCATTTACTTTAATAGTTAATAATTCCCAAAGCAAAATATTAAGTCAAATAGGGTAAATAATGTGCTACTATCGAACTGAGCTTTATCTATAGGTGACCTCTAATATGAAAATGAATCATTTGGTACTAGGAATAAATTCTCCTATCTCCCTTTTTTCCTTTGAAAGTGACTGAGTACTTAGACTTTGAGCTTTGATACTTTCCAACATTCCATTCATGACTACAATTGGGCAGAGTGATAGATGTTCTGAAGTCAGAATGGGTCACCCTACCTCTGAAATTTATACCTGCCTATGTTATAATCAACCATTTTGGATTGTAACAACGTGTTTACACATGCATATGTATGTATACACACACACACACACACACGCATGTGTGAACACATTGTTACAATACGTATGTATATGTGTATAGATGCTCTGGACTGAGCAATTTGGGTTAAGGCACTTTTTCTTAGACTCTCAACATTTAGCAAGGTGACACTCATGCACTATCTCCAGAGCCTGTATTGACACTGTCTCAATAAATGTTAAATAAGAACAGAAAGACATACAGAGATCTATCCAATGAGACAAATAACATCCAAACATTATATCTACTTACAACATAATTAAAGGATGTGTCGGCCAGCACTGCGAACTGCCGAAACAGAGTGTGCCTAGTAAACATCTCATCCTTGAGAACGTGAAAGCTGAAATAAAACAAATGGTAACATTTAAATCGTATGTAAGTCATAGGATAAGGCAATAAGGATTATATTAATGTGCTTAGGAATCACATCAGAATTTTAAAATATTATCAAGTAAAATATTTAAAATATAAAATTATTCTTTAGGGATGGGTGTGGTGGCTCACACCTGTAATCCCAGCACTCTAGGAGGCTGAGATGGTGGATTGCTTGAGCTCAGGAGTTCGAGACCAGCCTGAGCAAGAGTTAGACCCAGTCTCTAAAATAGCCAGGCATTGTGGGGGGCACCTGTAGTCCCAGCTACTTGGGGGGCTGAGGCAAGAAGGTCACTTGAGCCCAGGAGTTTGAGGTTGCTGTGAGCTGTGATGCCATGGCACTATACTGAGGGTGACAAAGTGACACTCTGTCTCAAAAACAAAAACAAACAACAAAAAAGAAATTATTCTTTAAAATAAAAAAGTGTGTATTTTCCAGCTCTAAAAAGGCATAGAAGTAATGGCAATGATCACACCTAATGTCCAGACTGGGGTTATATTTATTTATTTATTTACTTTTGAGACACAGTCTCACTATGTTGCCCTCAGTAGAGTGCTGAGGCATCACAGCTCACAGCAACCTCCAACTCTTGGGCTTAAGCGATTCTCTTGCCTCAGCCTCCCAAGTAGCTGGGACTACAGGTGCTCACCACATGCCTGGCTATTTTTTGGTTGCAGTTGTTTAGCTGGCTCAGGCTGGGTTTGAACCCGCCACCCTCAGTGTATGTGGCCGGGGCCTTAACCACTGTGCTATGGGTGCCAAGCCCGGACTGGAGTTTGTAAAAGCATTTCTTACTAAAATATACCAGGTCATCTTTGAGAAATAGCTGTTAGGCAATAAATGGGCAATAAATGTGTAAGATGAGCCTGGGATAATTTACTGTATCAGAAATCAAGGAAGTCATCAAAGATTTGTCAAAAGAGCACAGTAGGCAACCTGAAAGGGCTCCTGTTGACTTAAGATAGAAGAAATTAAGGGCTTGAATGTAATAAGAGCCAGGATGCATTGAAGCATTCCATATTATTAATTATTTGGGACATTCTCTGCCTATCCAGATTGCAATTGATGCTACAGTTAGATTTGTTGTCAGGAAAGCATATGCTGGGGACAAAGCCACGAATATGAGTGGACAACCCTTTGCTAATACCCAGGAAAGAACAACAACAACAAAAAATCACACATTCAGACAGACAAAAGGCTGTTCGAAGAGACTAGATGTGTGACTCATGGATCCTCTCAGTCATCTCAGCATGAGTCCAAACTAGAGATAGAGTTATTTAGTAGAACCTGAGAAGGAGCTTCCTGGCTAGTGGAGTACCTTCCCATGACGAACACAGGAGACTCACAAGGATTTTGAGAATGTTATATCAGCAAAAACACGGCCATTTGAACCGAAGAAAATAGAGGAAAAAAACTGAAAGAGGGCTATTGGACTCCCAAAATTCTATAGGCAGGAAATAGGTTGATAAAACTACTTAGTTGCAAACATATGCTAACTTACATGAGTATCATTTAGTAGTTGGTGCTTTTGCTCCAGAGACTGGGGCCTGAAGTCACAAAGAATTATCCCCAGGTCTTAAACTCTAATGGAGTTATGCTGAATTCCGATATCGTTTAGACTAGTGACTCAATTTTCCTTTCTTATTTGCTCTCCTTTTGAACGTGAATGTCTATAACCACTATTGACAGTTATGTCAACGCAATGCCTATCCGATCAGTGTATTTGGGAGCAAATAATCTGTTTTACAGTTTCACTAGTCCACATATGGAGAGAAATTTTGCCCCAGGATGTATCATAACTGAAGCCTCACCCACGCCTAATTTAGATGACGAGAACTGGGTCTTTTGAGCTGATGACACTCACGTAAGATTTTGGACTTGAGTTCATGTTTAATGGGTGGAGACTTCAGGAAATACTGGTATGTGATGAATGTGTTTTGCTTTCAGTATAGACATGAATCTTTGGAGGGCAGAGGGTTGACTGTGGTAGATTGAATATTACCCCTCAACAAGACATCCACTTCCTAATCCCTGGAACCTGTGAGTATGCTGCCTAACATAGCAAAAGAAATTTTGTAGGTGTGTTAAGGATCTTGAGATGGAGCAATTATTCTGGATTATCTGGTTGGCCTGATACAATTGTAAGGGTCCTTTTAAGAGGAAGGGGAAGTGTCAGACAGGCAAAGGAGAAGGCAGTGTGACAAGGAAGTGGAGATTGGAGTGATGTCAGCACCCTCTAGAATTGTGAAGGGGCAAAAAACATTATCTGGAGGATCTTTCTGGAACCTCGAGGAGAAAGTAGCCCTACTGACATCTTGACTTTAACCCTGTAAGAATTATTTTGAATTTCTGCCCTCCAGACTGTAGGATAATAAATTTGTGCTCTTTTAAACCTCCAAATTTGTGGTACTCTGTTACAGTAGTAATAGGAAATTGATACACATATTTAAAAACAAATTTATGGCAAGAATTTTGAAAAATTACATGAGAGGACCAATTTTGTAGAAAAATAGAACTAAAGACCTAAAAACACCACAGGGGACATTAAGAACTCAATAGGTATTCTGAATTGCAGAATGGATACAGAAGAACACACAAATATTATTCATCCCTAGAAAAGGAAATCCTTTGCAATAATGTCGTTTGGCCTGGAAGCCATTATGTTCAGTGAAGTAAGATAAATGCTACATTATCTCACTTCTTTGTAGCAACCAAAATAGTCAAACTCCTAGAAACTGAGAGTAGAATGGTGACTGGTGGGAGTTAGGGGGAGGAGATGGTTAAAGGGTACAAAGTTTTAGTTATGCAAGAAAAATGTGTTCTACAGTTAATACTACACAGCAGTAGTACCCACAGTATGAAATTGAATACTTAACTTTGCTAAGAGGCTGAGTCTTGTGTTAAATGGTTTCCCTACACACAAAAGAAGCAAAAGAAAAAGCCCAATAATAATAATTAAGAGCAGGGTGAGGTGATATGTGTATTCAAGCTCATCAAGATACATATATTAAATATGTACAGCTTTTTAATATTTCAATCACACCTCAGTAAAGTGATTTTAAAAAGGAGGCAATGAAAAGAAATATATGAGAAAAGTTCCACAATGGCAAAGTTATTTCTTTGTAATCAATAATATAATAGGTAACTACTCCTAATAAGATAAAAAAAAAAGAAGAAGAAAAAAACACAAATCGCCAATATGGTCAATAAGAAAGAGGTTATCACCAGATCTTACAGGGAAGTACGCAGCAAGTAAGTGTTCCGGTCAATGACAGGCTGCGTAGACCGTAGTGAGAATGTAATGGAGCTGAAAAACGCCTATCACCTGGGGACATATCCACCATCCTGACTCTGGGTGGGCCTAGAAATAATGTTATACCAGCTATCTGGACATCTCTTAGCCCCGTCACAGTGACACATAAAATTAATCATCATGGGTGGGAACTTGTTTGGTATGTTCAAGGAATGGTGAGGAAGCCGATGTCCTCTGTCTTCCAAATTTAGGCATGAGGGGCTTCATGACAAGGTGTGGGGAGGGAGAATGAGCAGAGCGGCTCTGCACCTCGCTTTCCCTATCTACATGCCTGAAAGTCAGCATTCACCCTGGGATGGTGGTCTAGCACTCCTGAGAGTGGGTGAGTGTCACTGAGGGCAGGGGGAGCGGCGTGTACAACCCAGAGGGGTGTGCAAATCCGCCTGGGGAGGGCGATGGGCAAAAGTGAGTCCGGCCAGCCCTGGAGCCTGCCAGGCAGAGCAGGGGATGGCTCACACGGATGCATGTGAACCCTGCTGGGGAAACGAAATGACTATCTCGGCACACACAAACCTGTGCGTGCACGACCTGGTGCAGCGTGCAGCAACATGGTCTACGGCAGAGGCGGTACTTTGTACAAACACACCATGTTGCTGCACGGACCACACTGAAGTGACACCTGGTGATGCAATCTAACCAGCGAGAGGTCGCCCACTGTGTTCCGGTTAGTTGGTAAGTGAGAAAACATAGGAAGTGCGTAGTGATATTGCCTGCTGTCCCAAATATTTAGCTATCAATGTATAAAGTCTGCAGAGACAAAAACAAGGCATATAATTGCCAATATCTTGGTTAACAGTAATGCAATTCTAAGTAGAACTGATACATTCCCATAAATTGTTGAAAACTAGGGTGAACCCCACAGGGGCAGAGACAAGGTAATCTTAAGGTGCCCCTCAGGGAAATAAATAAAAGAAAGTCATTTTATTCAGTGTTAGAGACAGTCCAAAACCCATGTCAGGGAAATGAAATTAAGTGCATATTAAGTCCTCTTTTGTTTCCCTTGCATCTATATTCTATCCTTATAACTGTGTGAGGTAGTTAGGGCGGTATTAATATGCACGTTGGGCTGGGGCAGTGGCTCATATGTGTGATCCTAGCACTGAGGGAGGCTGAGGCAGGAGGATCCCTTGAGCCCAGGAGTTTAAGACCAGTCTGAGCAACAGTGAGACCCTGTCTCTACTAAAAACAGAAAAAATTATCCAGACATTGTGGTGGGCACCTGTCATCTCAGCTACATGGGAGGCTAAGGCAGGAGGATCCCTTTGGCCCACGAGTTTGAGGTTGCTGTGAGCTAGGCTGACGCCACAGCACTCTAGCCCAGGCAATAGAATGAGACTCGGTCTCAAAAAAAAAAATGCATTTACAGAGGACAGAATAGTTATCAGCACATATGTGACATACAAGTAGGAGATCATTACAGCATAAAACAGAGCAAAGTAGAATATTTCCCTATATTATCTTTCATTCTCCATCTAGTGTTTTTGTTATCTTATGGACTTTAAGTGCCATCTAGTATTAATTATTTCAGTGAGGTGTATACATCCATGTACACAAGTCTGTGCACCCAAAATACATAAGTATGTGCTTAAGAAATGCAGTACAAATGTAGGGCCCTATCATCTCAGGACGTTATGTTGAGCATCAAGCTTGACCTGCATTAACCCCCATCAAACCCACATGGAATCCATCACGCTCCAGTCGATGCTTGACTGAGAGAATCTTGCAAAGGAACTTTCAACACGTGTTAAAGAAGAGAATCTGAGGGAAATTACAGCAGAAAACAATAGACTAGAATATATATATTTAATGTTAACGTGTTAGGACAAGTTAAAAGAAAATAGGCATTTTCTCTACTTGGCATTGCTTTTAGCCTTTTCAGAAATACATTTCACTTTCTCCATTTAAAAAAAGGCAAAAATGACAAAAGGAAGGGAAACTAAATAATTATGTGAGTGAAAATGGATCTGAGAGATTAAAGAGATGGTATTGTTTTGTCTGGAAAAGGGTGGAGGCTCTAGCAATTTTAAGAAGAAAATACAAACCAGTTATATATTATCACGTGCAAATGAACTAGAAAAGGTTTCAATATCCCCAGAAAGGAAGAGGACTAGTTAGTTAGATCTAATTAAACCCAGTATCAAGAGAGTCTGTACTGTTGATCTTTTTCTGTTTGTTTATTTTGAGACAGAGTCTCATTCTGTCATCCTGGATAGCGTGCTGTGGTGTTATAACTCACAGATACTTCAGACTCCTGGGTTCAAGCAATCTTCTTGCCTCAGCCTCCCGAGTAGCTGGGACTACAGGTGCCTGCTACCATGCCCAGTTAGTTTTTTCTAATTTTAGTAAAGATAGGGGTCTCATTTTGCTCAGGCTGGTCTCAAACTCCTGAGTTCAGGCAATCCACCTGCCTCAGCCTCCCTGATCTTTTAAAACTAAAACACTGAGTAGGGGAATGAAACAGTCTTGAATGATTTTTCTTTTCAGTGACTTTGTTTTCCATGTTAGGCCAATTATTTTGCATTTCTTTATAAGAGCATATGAGGGCATTTAACATTCATATGTAAAAAATGCAAGGCTCCCAACGTCCTTAAAAGATGATTACTCACATTCTTATAAATAGAATTTGTATACATCGCATACTCTACCTGTTCTTGAGAATATAGAATTTCTTTTCCCAGTTTTTGTTTATCCGGTCTGATTCCTTCCTGAACCTGCAATAAATTAACAGATAGTTAAATACTGTATTAGCTACAAATGAACAATTGTGACTCATTGTTACCAGTACCTTTCCGTCTTCTTTTTCTCATTTTCTAAACTTAGCGCGAGTGATTCTATTTTCATCAACAAAGCATTTTTCTCTTCAGCCTTTCAACAGAAAATATACGACAAAGTTAGTTACTTGAACTAACTTGAACGATATACCCTGTTTTTCCATAAACCTGAAAAGGCTATTTCTATGAAATAGTATGCAGATTCTAACTACCATAAAAAATAATTTGAGAGCAGAATGAGTTACGTTTACTTGCACATCTTCATGAATAGGAATTGAAGAACCCCTGCCCCCATTTCCTATAAGTGACTAATTTAGGGGCAGCCAGCTCTAGGCCATATTAGGAAGCAGCTAAAATTTCTCTTCATCACCCCTCACCCCACCAGCCAACCCTTTCTCTAAGTCTTGTTTTCCCTCCCTTACTGTGGCTTCTCCATCTTGTCGTCATAGGCAGCAGCTGCCCCCAGTTACTCTTATTTCCTCTTTCCTAGGCAAACAGTCCTCTGGCAAGGATCTGACCAACTCGATCACAGCAGCGCTTTATGTCATTTTTCAGTATTGTTTATATTATGCAAGAGGACAAAGCTCCAGCCAAAGGAATGAACCTCTAGCAGTGTGATTGCAGGTATGCTGGGAATGAGATTCTTAGGTTAGGGCAGGGATGTGCCACAGAATCATACTAAAGGGGCAATCAGGTCCTCTGTCTCTTCACAAGACCAATTCTCAGCGTAGCTTCCAAAGTCATTGCCTCTTTCTGAGAATAGCTGGCATCAATGTAAACAATCACTAGGTCCCATTTGTCATCATCGTACCTTTAGCCATTGGTGTTCACGCCCCACTGGCGTTCTCACTTTCCTTTCTTCACGTGCCCCCACAACAGGTGTTGGAGGCCTTGCAGGTGTTGAAGGCCTTGTCTGGCAAGAAAATTATACCGAGGCAAATAACAAAACTTCAAATTAATGCATAAAGATTTAGCTGTTCTTCAGCTTAGAGAAGGGCAACTGAGACTTAGTATATGCCATCCATAGACCCCTGAGAAAACTCAATGTTTGTACATAGCATTTGTCATTGGATGATGATAGCTCAGTACAAACATATTTCCTACTACTGTTCTCTCTCTCTCTTTTTCTATCACCCTGGGTAGAGTGCTGTGCCATCACAGCTCACAGCAACCTCAAACTCTTGGGCTCAAGTGATCCTCTTGCTTCAGCCTCCTGAGTAGCCACAATGCCCAGCTAGTTTTTGAGATGGTTTCTCACTCTTGCTCAGGCTGGTCTTGAACTTGTGAGCTCAAGCGATCCACTCTGGCCTCCCAGAGGATTATAGGCATGAGCCACCAGGCCTGGCCTCCTACTACTGTTTTCTAAAATGCGTTACTCTAGTTACTGGTCAGATTTCACCGTTACACTTTTTAAAATAAAGTGGTAAGTTATTATCCAGTGAGGCTACAAGCTTTAAGGAGATTTACTGTAAATAATAATTATGATGAATTTTTACTACCATACAGCTCTGATGTAGGGGAGAGCAGATTATTTAGAAGTGAGAAAAATGTAGTGGGTAAAAAAGTCTTCTTGGTTAGTAATCCCCACATTTCTACACAACAGACGGAAAAGGTTGCTAGTTATTACACCACACATTTCTGAGTGGTCAAAGAACCTCCAAAGGCCCTTTTACCTGTTTCCCATGTTGGTGGAGTTGGGTGAAGATCAGAATCCCCAGGGAAGGCCATGAGCAGGAGGATCCCTTGAGCTCAGGAATCCAGGACCATCCTGAGCAAGAGCGAGACCCCATTTCTACTAAAAATAGAAAAATTGCTGGGCATTGTGGTGGGTATTCATGGTCTCAGCTACTTGGGAAGCTTAGCCATGAGAATCGCTTGAGTCTAGGAATTTGAGGTTGCTGTGAGCTAGGCTGATGCCATGGCACTCTACCAAGGGCAACAGAGTGAGATACCATCTCAAAACAAACAAACAAAAATCCCCAGGGGAAAAACAGTGAGGCTGGAGGTGCTAGTGTACAGTGAGGCTGCAGGTGGCCCATGCCCAGGGGTGAGGTCCTGTGGTCAATGTGAAACAGCATCTTGGTGATGTGAAGTGTCCTCATCCCTTACCTTCTTCAGCCTCCTCAAACTTGGTACACAAAATATGGATGGGAGGTTTTAATAGAAAATCTATATGCAGATCATGGCTTGTCACCGTACTATAGTGGATATGGCGCCAGCCACATACACAGAGGCTGGCAGGTTTGAACCCAGTCTGGGCCAGCTAAACAACAATGACAACTACAATAAAAAATAGCTAGGCATTGTGGCAGGCGCCTGTTGTCCCAGCTACTCGGGAGGCTGAGGCAAGAGAATCGCTTAAGCCCAAGAGTTTGAGGTTGCTGTGAGCTGGGACAACATGGCACTCTACTGGGGTGACAAAGTGAGACCCTGTCTCAAAAAAAAAAAAAAGAAATTGCAGAATCAGACTGAATTCAGTGTCTGATAAAAGAAAATGTGGACAGGTGTGGCAAGCAGAGTGCAAGGTGACCCTGAAACTGACTGAATTCAGTGGACATAAGAGCCCACACCCGGCGATGATTGACAGGGGGGTGACTGCAGTGAATACCTGTGGAACCACAGGACATGCTTTAGGTCCCTTATGTGGTCATAAGTCAACTTTTCTATTACCCGAAGGAATATAAAGGGGCAGAGAGAATCCAGCTGACATCACTGCCACATAGAAAAGTAACAAAATTTGTAATAACAGCCATAATAGCCAAAATGCACTGGCGACCTATTCTGTGTCAGGCACTTCACATATATCATCCTATATTGTCTTCACATACCGGAACAGGTGTAGCAGCACGTTTTGCCTGGCAAGAAAAAAACACCCAGGTAAATATAACCTTTTAAATTAATGCATAAAGTTGTAGCTGTTCTGCAGCTTAGAGAGAGGCAACTGAGACTTAGAATATGCCAACCATACAGTCCTAGAGGGGCTTTGCAGCTTTATATAAATTAGAGAACTACATTCTCTAGGCGTCTATCTACTCACTTCTTCACTCATACTACTTTGGACTTTTAATGATTGAAAATACATGCATGTATTTAAAAACAAAACATCAAATATACACAATGAACTCAAGACTCTCACTTCCCAGTAGCTAAGGGTTTTGTTGCCCCTCTGTTTTTTTTTCATGGTTATCAATTATAGCTCCTGCACAACAGAGATGAGGGATTTAGAGCATTCACACTGCCTTCTATCATCTCTCTCTCTTGCATGCGCCCAGTTTTTTGTGTTTTTATTTTTGTAGAGACAGAGTCTCACTCTCCTGCCCTTGGTAGAGTGCCCTGATGTCACAGGACTCACAGCAACCTCCAGCTCTTGGGCTTCTGCGATTCTCCTGCCTCAGCCTCCCGAGCAGCTGGGACTACAGGTGCCCGCCACAACGCCCGGCTATTTTTTGGTTGCAGTTCGGCCGGGGCTGGGTTTGAACCAGCCACCCTCGGTATATGGGGCCGGCGCCCTACTCACTGAGCCACAGGCGCCGCCTGTACCCAGTTTTTTATTTGCATGGTTAGCTCTCATTGCGGTGGCCTTTATTATAACTTCAATATATGTCAATTTCTGTATTCTGATGTATTAAATCATGCTGGGAAATTTATTAACTTTTTCCTTAACATTCTTCACTCCCTCAATCTCACAATATTTAGAAGGATTGTCATTCATTTACATTGTCAATGTATATAGCATTGTTCCTTATTATAATTAAGTCATCCATGCTTTATTATTGGTAGTAAACACTAAAATCTAAAAAATACCGTTTAAGAGATGTTCACATGACCGCAGAACTAAGTAGTGTCACAGGATCCATGGAGAAAGAAATGTAGACCTATTACTGAAGCTTAGCTGCTGAAAGCAGCAAAAACCAAACCAAAACAAACAAAAAAAACCCCAACCTTTTTGGAAGGAAATATGGAGAATCCTCAAAGAACTCAATTAGATCTCCTATTTGATCCTGCAATCCCATAACTAGGCATCTACCCAGAAGAAAAAAAAATTTTATCATAAGGACATTTGCACTAGATTGTTTATCACAGCTCCATTTACAATCGCCAAAATGTGGAAACAACCTGCTGGTGTTATATAAAATAATGGTGCATCTGAGATTTAATAAAATATAGTTGATATTCGGCTTTTCTTTTTACAATCGTGCTTAGCACTTAGTGGGTCTTTTCATATGAAAAGGAGTTTTCCCCCTTGACTTATAGAAATTTTCTTTTAATTCCTTACTATAGTCTCACTTATTGTATCTGTTTTGCTTTTTATTTATTTATTTATTTATTTTGTAGAGACAGAGTCTCACTTTATGGCCTCACACAGCTCACAGCAACCTCCAACTCTTGGGCTTAAGCGATTCTCTTGCCTCAACCTCCCAAGTAGCTGGGACTACAGGCTCCCGACATTAGAAACCTATCTAGCCTCTATTTTAATTTTTTTCATAATTTCTGTCTGCATTTTTGCACTATGTTCTAGGAGACCTTTGCTTTATCTGCCAGGTTATTAATTAGGTGTTAAGCCCTGTGTCATTTTTATTATTTGGCCTATCCATTACATTTCTGAAATTTTAAATAAAATTTAATTTCCATGAGATTATTCTTTTTTTTTTTTTTTTTTTTTAGGTTTTTGGCCGGGGCTGGGTTTGAACCCGCCACCTCCGGCATATGGGACCGGCGCCCTACCACTTGAGCCACAGGCATCGCCCTCCATGATGAGATTATTCTTTTGCTTAGACTGTTCCTTTTTCATAGCTTCCTGTCCTTGCTTAATGGATAAAAGTTTCTCTTCAATGTCTCCCAAAATATTTTTATTGAAAAAAGTCTTTTGCATTTTTGTCTGTTCCCTGAATTAGCTTTTTCTTGCAAGACCAAGTGCTTTTTTGTTCTCTTGGTATCTCTTCTCATTAACTTTTTACCAAATGTCTATTATGTGCCAGGAATTGTTCTAAGTACTGGAGATACACAGAAAACAGAATAGGGTGAAGTAAAGAAGATAGATTTTGAGAGAAATTATGTGGGCTTTCCAGCCATGAGCATGGTATGTATTTCCATTTGTTAATGTCTTCTGCTATTTCTTTTCTCAGGGTTTCCTGGTTCTCTCTGTAAAGATCCTTCATGCACTTTGTTAGGTATATTCCCAGGTATCTCATTTTCTTTGACGCTACTGTGAAGGATATTGTGTCTTTGATTTGGTTCTGACCTTGACTATTACTAGAGTATATGAAGGCTACTGATTTCTGGACATTGATTTTGTATCCTGGGACATTACTGTATTCCTTGATCACTTCCAGGAGCTTTGTGGTGGAGTCTGGTGTTTTCTAAGTATAAGATCATATCATCAGCAAAGAACAAGAATTTGACCTCTTCTGTCCCAATTTGAATACCCTTGATATCCTTCTCTTGCCCAATTGCATTGGCTAGAACTTCCAGCACTATGTTGAATAGCAGTGGTGGTAGTGGACATCTTTGCCTGGTTCTGGTTCTATGTGGAAATGCTTTCAGTTTTACTCCATTTGGTATGATAGTCTCTGTGCATTTGTTGTAGATGACCTCTATAAGTTTAATAAGTGTCCCATCCATGCCTATTTTCTTAAGTGTTCTTGTCAGAAAAGAATGCTGAATTTTGTCAAATGCCCAGGGTACAAAGGGCACTACCATTTGGTTAACAGTAAACAAGGAATCACCAGGATAAGAGCCCCAAGCCTTGAGGGGCATTTGTCAGTATAGTAAAGGGGAAAAAAATTTAACCTGAATTGAAAAAAATCAATCCTGAATTTAAAAATTAGGAAAACAAACAGAACAAATGCAGAAAGATGTTAATATGTCATGATATCCAAAGTCATATCAGTGATTAAACGTTTATAAAAGAAATTCTGCATTTAAATTCACATACAATAAAAATTAGTGTCAGTTTTTAAGGCTCCCTTTTCCTTACTCTTAGATAATGATCAACTGTGTAATAACTAGAGATAAGTCTGTGCTAAAACATATCTTCTGTAAAGCAAATAATTATTGAACCTCTCCAAAAGACAATACTGTTACAATGATGAAGATAGCGTCTCTTTTCATTTAAAAAAAAAAAAGCACCACAGGTAGACTAGAGTGTTTGCTCTCTGGTTGGAGTTGAACTTTCAACTTTGCTACAGCATGCTAGATTGAATTCTGGCTCTGTCCACATTACACTGTCATTTTGTTTTGCCAGCTGCTGACATTCCACTTTCTCTGGAATACACAGGCTAGTCTCTATGTGCTCTCTTTGTTGACAGGTGCAAACACAGATCTACTGAACAACAGATAGAAGCAAAAATGAACGGTAACATGAATATAAAGGCAATTAACTTCCTAAGGAGGAAAATGTAAACTAAATAATTGTAAAGATAATAAATTGTTACCATAATTTATTATAAATATTTCTCATTTTCTTTTGAATTTATACAAGTATTTATAAAAAGTCATAAAATGAAGAAATAAGGATCTATGTATGACAGGAGTTATGATTGTTAGTGTGTTTCCTATTTTTTAACCACTTATGACATATTTTTAAAAATTTAATGAATATAATCTTCTAGATAGGATTGATGACCAGTGTTTATTAAAAATAGAAGAAATACAAAAATGTTTCTTAACTGAAATAAGATTATGCCTTTTATCACACCTTCACATTCCTGTTCTCTTTTTCTTGTCAAAAGTTATTATACTCTTCTATTTCTCCTAATTTCCACAAATATCCCTCTTATGAAATCTTGCCCATCCTTTCTGGAAGTAATGAAAAATATCTTTCCTCCTTTTTCCTCTTTCCTGTTTAAATATTGAATATATTGCTATCAGAGCAATCTTTCTAACTCATTGTGAAGAAAGAAGATTTCCCTCCCAAATCCTCAATAATTTTGACTTTGTATTAGTACTTTTTTAGACTTTCTGAGCCCGTGGGCAGTGGTTGATCAGGAAGAGGAAGGGTGATTTAAGCACATAAAAAGAGGAGAACCAACCTTATGTGCTTACACTTGGGAGAGAAGAGACTGAAAATTAGGAACCTTGAGACTAAGACATGAGGCTGTATGCAGTCAAGCACTAATCATTGTGGATGCCAGAAGTCGAAACAAAATATTGTCTTATCTACATTTATAACTTGTAAATTTTCTTCTAATAAAAAGGTAGGGAAGTCTTTCAAAAGTAGGATGAGACTTTTCTTATTTGATGTCCCCAAGAATGCCACTCCATATCTGTGAAGAGGCTCTAAGGCAGGCATCCTCAAAAAACAGGGGCCAGTTCACTGTCCCTCAGACCGTTGGAGGGCCGGACTATAGTTTAAAAAAACAACTATGAACAAATTCCCATGCACACTGCACATATCTTATTTTGAAGTAAAAAAACAAAATGAGAACAAATACAATCACACCGCCTCATGTGGCCTGCAGGCTGCAGTTTGAGGACCCCTGCTCTAAGGCATCTTGGCAGAATGACTAGACTGTGAAGCCCTGCAGAATCCAGGCTGTATGCAAATCTCAAGCACATCTTCTCAAAGAAAATCTAGGTAAACTACAAAAATCACAACTCTTAGTTTTTCTTTTTTGAGATAGAGTCTTATTCTGTTGCCTGGGTATAATCTCAAACTCCTAGGCTCAAGTGATCCTCCTGCCTCAGCCTCCTGAGTAGATGGAACTACAGACACAAAATAACAACTTTTCTTTAACCCATCAGAGAACTGAGGTCATACCCAGGTAACCTAAATTGCAAAGAGGAGCAAGCCTGTCTCCAGAGAGAGAGATGGGACACATGAACTATCTTAGCTATAGCAGGAGAAAAACCATGCAATGTCAGCACAAGCAGGTCAGAAGAGCAATCTGAAGTATAAAGACTTTTGAAGATCGAGTATGGGTTAGCAGAGCAGTCTGAAGTAGCTGGAGGCACTAGTTAAAAGGGAGTGCACAGTTCACATTCACTCACTCTCCTATCACATGTTTATAAGAAATATGGAAGCCAGAGCAATTTTGAAGAGAGTAATTGTTGATAGTGCAGACGTCAGGATGGAATCAGCTGCTAGTAAGGGAAAAGCACCTTCTTGGGTCCTTCTATCCTAGGCAGCAAAAGTTTTAAGCTCCTGGGAGAATGGAAGAAAACTCTCTGGCCAACCAGGCTCTAATAAGGTGATCAGTGGTTGATGCTGTGAAGAAGTATTAGGTACCAGAGCCCATCTATTTCTACTGGGCCATTCTTTCTTAAGAAAGGGAAGCTTTCAACTGCTGTGGAGGGCAGCAAAGCCTCTGCTCATAGGATAGAGATGGGGATATACATGTCAATGGGGGGGAAAATCTCCTCCCGCAGGGGAGGGGAACAGTAATTGTCTTGGACCTTAGATTCTATAACAATATCGAGTGGAGGTTTCCTACTATTGCAGGAAGGATGGGAAACTCCTACCTAGGACTAACTTCATCCACAAGGCAGAGATATACTGACACAGGGAAAAGGGTTAGGAATGCTGACAAAATCGACCTCTGAGGACCTGGTACACAGTACTTCTCGAAGACTGAGTTTGGACTGGAACAACAGAGAATCCTTTCTGCCCTCTATCACAGAGTATGAAGCAATAGCAGTCTACCACTGACAGAGAGCTAAAAGCATATCGAGAGATCTACTCTATGGCACAGGTAGAGATGTTCTGCTGTAAACTGAAGGTGGAGGGTAGAGCAGTATATAGAGAAAAGCACTCTGTGACCTTAGTTCCCCACATACCGACCACCAAAATAATATCAAGACTGGCTCACTAGAGTAACCATAGCAACAACTAAACTCAAGTCAATTTCTGGTTAGATTGGTCCAAATCTCACAATAATAGTATGTAAATACTGTATCGTATATATATATATATATATATATATGTTATATTATACATATTATATATGATTATATATTATACATATTATAGTACAAATATATGTATTATATAATATATATTTGGTCTCATATGAGTTATGCTATTTGCAGGTATAAATATGATCTACTTTAATTTCTACTGTTTACATGTGATGTAGAACATTAATCAATCAAAAATATGATTCAATCTAAAATGACGCAAGCCCATGCTTACATGTCTCACACCTGTAATTCTAGCACTTTGGGAGGTTGAGGAAGGAGGATTGATTGAGGCCAGGAGTTTGAGACCAGCCTGGTCAACATAAGGAGACACAATCTCTAAAAAAGATGAAGAGTATAAAAAATATTGGCTGGATATGGTGGAATGCATCTGTAGTCCTAGCTATTTGAGAGGCTGAGGTGGGAGGATCATTTGAGCTCAGGACTCTGCAGTGAGCTAGAATTGTGCCATTGCACTCTAGCTTGGGTGACAGAGCATGACTATCTCTAAAAAAGAGAAAGGAAGGAAGGAAAGAAGGGAGGGAGGGAGGTGAGGGGAGAGGGAGAGAGAGAGATATGGAAAGAAAGAAAGAAAAAGAAATAAAGGAAAGAAAAGAAAGAACGAACGGGGGTGGGTGGGGTGGGGAGGACCTATGGTTAGGAGACAAAACAACCAACAGAACCAGACTCAAAGATGACCCAGATTGAAACCATGGGACGCTGACTTTGAAATAACTCTAACCAAAATGTTAAAGAATCTAGGAGGAAAAGGTGAACAGCATTCATGATAAACAATAGATAGGGAATTTCAGCAGAGATGTGTAAGATATAAAAAAGTCAAATGGAAATACTAGACATAAACAAGACAATAGAAATGAAGGATTTCTTTGGGCTCATCAGTGGACTCAATACAGCTGAGGAAAATAATCAATGTATTTGAAAATGGGTCAAAAGAAATTCCAACTAAAAAAAAAACAAAAAAGTAACTTCAAATTAATGAACAGGGCATAGAAGAGTTGTGGGGCATTATCAAATGGTCTAACATAGATATATTCAAAGACAAAGACATACCTGAAGATCGTGGTCAAAAATTCATAAAAAATACCAAACTATAAAGCTCGACCAGGATAAACAGAAACAAAGAGATGAGGGAGTGAAGACAACAAATACCCAAAGACAAGTTAGGTTCTAAATGCTGAAGATTAAAGATGAAAGGAAACGCTTGAAGATGGTCCAAAATAAAAGACACATTACAGAGAAACAAAGCTAAAAATTAGGTTTTGTCTGAAACTATGCAAACCAAAAGACAGTGGAGTCACCTCTTCAAAGTATTAAAAGGAAATAAAACTATCAACTCAGACTCACAAAAATATCTATCAAAAATAAGAGCAAAATAGAGATTTTTTTTTTTAGGCACACACAAAAACTAAGAGAATTCATTGCCAGCAGAGCAAAAGAGTGGAATATGATACTAGACAGAAACTTAGATCTACACAAAGGAATAAAAGTTCCGAGAATACAATTAACATTAAAAAATTGAAAACTCCAGAAATGATATAAATGAAGGCATCAAATATGAATATTACTGTGACAAATTATATCAATTTTTGTTGCATGAAGATATCTATGTTAAGCTTTAAAATTTTTGAAGGATATAATATGTTAGGAACTTCAAAGAACTTCATCTTTGATGGAAATATTGGAAAAGATTATCTCAAAGGCATCTAGACCAAGATGCATAGACAGACATGAGTTTTATAGGGGCTTTCTTGGAAGATTATAAGAAACACTCTTTTTACTGTGGAAGACTAAGCTGTTTGGTGGGGGATTCCCAGAGCTTCCTATAAATTGTAACAGCTTTTCATTGACCTCTTAGTAACTTGCTGCTTTGATGCTTTAGCTTGAAATCTTTGTTGTTGTTTTTGCTTTCTTAATTTTTGCTCTCTTCGCTTTCCCAATGATTGTATAAGAATCTCACTACTATGCAATATATACGTGTAATGAAATTCAACTTGTACTCCCTAAATCTATTAAAATAAAACATTTTAAAAAATCAAAATCTTCACGTTAAAATCTTACTAATTTCAATACCAAAAAATTACCTTTAAAATATGCTAGTGATTTATTTAATGTAAACCAGATAAAAATGTTATATATATATTAATTGGAATCCACTAGCATATTCTCAACTAGGGAGACAGAGCATCAGAATCCCACTCTATGTTGTGTGGGTGGGTGCATGTCCATCCGTTCTGGTGGCAAAAATCCAAATAAATGTTCACTGTGAACTTTTAGCCATTGGATTAACTGGACTCCCTAATACCTCATAAGCATTGGATGTAGAGAACCCCCTTTTCTATTCTACATCTGAAATGGAAAAAGGAGTTATCACAGCCGTGCCCAGTGTTGCATGCCTGTGATCCCAGCTACTCGAGGGGCTGAGCTGGGAGAATTGCTTGAGTCTTAGAGTTTCAGACCATACTAGGTAACATATGAGACATGATCTCAAAATCAGAACACACCAATAAAGAGAAGGGGTTATGAACAGAAAAAGGAGTTTGGGAGTTTGGAATAGAAAAAGGAATTATCTACCAATGCCACAAAGTGTTACATAGCTCAGTTAATACAAGGGCTGAAATATACACAGTATTCATATTCAATAGAGAAATGATTCCCACGCTAAGACTGGTGAAGAAGTTTCTCAAACTATTTTTAAAAACCTAAAGTAAAAGCATACTATTATTCCCCAATTAAGCTGCATAGGCTAAAAATAACTTAAGAACTCTTTAAATTTAACAAGCATTACATCAATTCAGTGAGGTGTTACTGGCTATCTAAGGTTGCCCAGATATGCAAGTTAGAAGAAACGTGTAATAGGTGAATAAACAAAGGAAACACATACCTTTTTTTTTTTACGTTTAACAACTTTGGTTGTCTTGATGAAGAAGCAGATGTTACATGGAGAAAAAGAAAACAAAGTTGGTGTTAAATGAAGAAAAGTTTAAGAACCACCTCTGCGAAAATAAATTCCTAAAGCAAACGAAATTGTACCATATAGACTTATTCCCAGAGTTTGAAGAGAGAGCTAGGACTTGGAAAGATTAGGGCTAGACAGAACAGTGTTGGAGAAAATGACAAGTTGGCAAAGTTGCATGCAGAGAGAGTGGCCAACAGTCTACTGCCAGTGTCCATAGGGGTGTATCCACCTTTGGCTTGTGTGACATGCATTGACAGTGGAACAGTTCCATGACAGTGCATAGCACCAGGTAGCAGCATTGGCAGATGCAAGGATGGCAGTCAGGACGAGTGGCCGCATGTCAGATACTCAGCCTTCTCGGAAAAAGAGCCACATCTGGGCAGTGTTGGGACTCTGGCCAAATGACCTGGTGTTCAACTGGCCTCAAATCCCAGTGGGAACTGCAGAGAAGCCCACAGCTGAACCCAGGCAAATGGAATCAAGTGACACCATGAAGAGAGGGTAAGCTGGTGGCTCTGTAGATCTCTGAATGTCAAGATGACATTTCTGTTATCACCAAAGTCAACATCACATGTGGTCAGAAACTAACATCTGTCTGGAGAGTGCCTTGGGAGGAACAGAACATTATCCAAACCTTGACTTTCTGTTCCCAATTTCCACATGAAAACCTTCCTCTCTTAATTTAAATCACATTAAAATATGGTGAACTCCACAAACAAAAATGTTATTATTGTTTCCTAACAATATAAACAAGAAGAGAAAAAGTATAAAATCCTTCAAGAGGTTTTTAACAAATAACATTTTTCACTGGTGCAACAAATACTGAATTTTATTTTCACTAGAATATTGTCAGTTTCAATATTGTACTGAAAGTGTTTGTCGGGCAGCACCTGTGGCTCAGTGAGTAGAGCGCTGAGGGTGCGGGTTCGAATGTGACCTCGGCCAAACTGCAACAACAACAAAAATAGCTGGGTGTTGTGGTGGTCCCAGCTGCTTGGGAGACTGAGGCGAAGAGAATCGCCTAAGCCCAAGAGCTTCAGGTTGCTGTGAGCTGTGATGCAACAGCACTCTACCAAGGGCGACAAAGTGAGACTCTGTCTCTAAAAAAAAAAAAAAAAAAAATAGCCCGGGCCCACCAAACAACAATGATGCCTGCAACCAAAAAGTAGCCAGGCATTGTGGCAGGCACCTGTAATCCTAGCTACTTGGGAAGCGGAGGCAGGAGACTCGCTTGAGCCCAGGAGTTGGAGGTTGCTGTGAGCTGTGATGGCACAGCACTCTACCCAGGGTGACAGCTTGAGGCTCTGTCTCAAAAAAAAATGTGTTTGTCATCAAACTAACCAGACTGAAATAATCTAGAAGATAAAACTACATTTCAGCTAAATTTTGAATATGTTACTTAGATTTTCAAATTTGTTTTCTTAGAGTAGAATCTAAATACGAATTCATCTTAGTGATAAATGAAAACATTTGATTTTTAAAGTAAAAAAGGAGTTGGAAGGACACAGTGGCTCACCCCTGTTATCCTAGCTCTCTGTGAGGTCAAGATGGGTGGATTGCTTGAGCTCAGGGGTTGAAGACCAGGGTGAGCTAGAGCAAGGCCCCATCTCTAAAACTAGCAGGGAATTGTGGTGGGGGCCTATAGTCCCAGCTACTGGGGAGGATGAGGCAAAGGGATTGCTTGAGCCCAAGAGTTTGAGGTTGCTGTGAACTATGATGACCAGGCACTCTACCAGAGGTGACAAAGTGAGACTCTCAAAAATAAAATGAATAAAATAAAACGTCATTGCATGGTATAATTTCAATTATCTCTACATTTTATAGTTATTCAGAATAGGAAGCAAAGATCCAGTAGGATAAAGAAAATTCTTTTGCATCAGCATAATCTAACAAAATACAGTAAATATTCTTTGATAACCTTTGAAGACAATGCACGTGTCTGGGATTTCCTATCTCTATGTTACCACATTGCCTAGTGCTATCAGATAAACTGTGAGCAAAGCACCAGCTTTCCCACATTGCTCTGCAAAACAGTTAGCTGCCTCCTTCATCAAGTCACACCAAGGGAAAAAGAATGGAATAAGGAAATGGTGAACAGATTATATTATTAACATTTTCTCTAACAGAGTTTATTTTAAACTTCAGGTACAGCTTAATCAAATACAAGTTTGTATAAGAGAGAAATCATAAATTTTAGAAGCAAAGACCTTTCCTCATCCATCTAACCCAGGTGTCCTCAAACTTTTTAAACAGGGGGCCAATTCACTGTCCCTCAGACTGTTGGAGGACCGGACTATAGTTTAAAAAAAAAAAACTATGAACAAATTCCTATGCACACTGAACATATCTTATTTTGAAGTAAAAAACAAAATGGGAACAAATACAATTCACATCGCCTCATGTGGCCCGTGGGCCTCAGTTTGAGGACGCCTGATCTAACCCATAATAGTACATACCCATAACAATAATTCTATATCACATAATAATAATTAAAAATAACTTGCAAGCTTGCAGAGTGACTATGGTCAGAATTGCCAAACTATTGCAAAAAAATTTTGCCTAACAATTCTTGAATATTAAAAAAGAACAATGTTCTAGAGTTGTTATTAAGGTCTTTTATCTGTACAAATTGCTGTGTATCGGGAGAACTCTAAGAATGGGAACAGAATCGACTTTGTCCCATGTCCCATTTCCCACACAGAAGGGCCCTGATGCTTTCTGCAGATCTAAGCACACACCATATGTTCCCTCAGCGTAGACCAAGTTACCCCATGGAAGCTGAGAAGTCTTCCAGGGAGGCATTTACTGGGCACAACCTTAATTAACTAATTACTGTGGGGTGGGAGGGGGAAAATCTGGGAATCCAATTTAACCTTGATACATGAAGCCTTAGTATTTGAAATGTTTTATAGCTATCAAAAAAATCAACTTTACACAAAGCATTGTACAAACACAAATTTTATGTTGTGAAATCTTTCATAAATAGAAACGCGATGGCAGCGCTCCTATCGTATTTGTCAGACTGGCTAAACACTTGGTTTATCACTGTGTACTCCACCGTGTGTAGCATGTGTGCGGTTCCCACCGAATGACACAGATTTCAAAAAAATAAGTATGATTAATTAGATAAGTTAAATGACTGATGTAAAAAGTTCCTGTAGCAAGCTCTCCATTTGGCCGTGTACACGTGGTCAATATTAGAAAACCTCTTAAAGATAATTTTAAAGAGGTCCAGCTACCACCACAGAAGTAAATATTTAAAAGAGAGAAGCAGGAAAATGATAACCAGGGTGTCTCTGAGTTAATATACAGTGAAGAAGAAACCACATGGGAAGGGGGTAGAAAGGAGTGCTTATAATAATCAGATGATTACAATTAACAACAAAAGTGTACATGTAATGACCGTGATTTAGAAAAAGGTATTGCATTTTAAAATCGAGTCAGTTCCTATAAAGATGTGAACACCGGCAACCCTGCAGGGCAACTGCAGTGGTCATAATTGCAAAACTATTGCCAAAATAGTTTACCTAACAATTCTTGAATGTTAACAAAAACACAATGTTCTAGCAGACATCTCCCCCTTCCCTCTGGTCCATTTTTAATGACTTACTGTTAGACATTCACTTCACAATCTCCCCCAGATGACAAGATGTTACGCTTTGGCAGCATCCAGACCCCAGTTATTACAGTCAGAAGGAAAGACTGTAACACTAAGAGAAAAGCCTATTGAAATGGCACTTCAGTGATCCTAAAGCAGCCTGTGTCTCTCCTTTTCGTGTAGTGTCAGTGGGAGAGACGAGACCGCATTTCTGCTTCTAGTGGCTGTGACTTTGGAAGCTCAGCTTCTACCTGAAAATTGAGGACACTGGCACTTCTGAGCTGGAACTCTAGGTTTAGTTCCAGCCTTGGGTGGCCACACGGTTTGGAGCACCTTCTGCTGCAGCCGCCCCCTGCTGCTGTGACCTCACGACTGGAGACTCAGCTGCTCTGCCTCATCCCTGACATGGGGACTCAGAGCCTGGGACCCCAGCCCCTTACAAGTGAGCAATTTCATGGCAGCTGACTCAGCCTTCTGGAACAAGCACACTGTGTTCAAGGCCTGGCCATGGCCGAGAGTCCTCGCCTTACTCAGTGTGGCTGGTGTCCCCAACCAGGTCAGCAGGCAGCCTTGGTGGTTTCTGTCTGCTTTTTTTTTTTGCTTTGCTTTTTAATTTTGTTTGCCTTTTTGTGGGCCAAAAAATACTTTCCTGATTCTGTATTATAAACCATCCTTCTTCTAGAACTCAGTCATGAGCAAAATTACCCTTTCTCCACAGTGTCATTCTCTCCCTTGGGAAATGACACTGATTTCCAGCTGTGCATATGTCCTAACTTTCTGCAAAGTGGAAAGTGCACTTAGAAAAGAATGCTGTCTTCTTCTGATGGAGATGGCTTCTGAGTGGAGCAACTTCCTCTAGTGCAAAGCCTCCTTCTACCTGCTCCCTTGCCCCTTTGCTGAGCACAAGGAGGGAGCCATCACCAGCAGAGGTGTCCTGAGAGACCAGCACCTCTCCTGCTCTCTTCTTGGAGCAAGGGGGCAGGTGCACCATTCTGCTCACCACCTTCACATCCTAAGTGAAAGAGAGGCAGCTTCTGCCCCATGTAGGGGAAGAGGGAAGAACATGGGAACATGCAGAAATAGGACAGAAGAGTTTGGGAGATCAAAACACGTGGTAGAAGAGACTCTGTGTGTGAAGCTTTAGACATTGGCCATCGGTGTCACCAATTGTAAATACAGCGAGCCATGCCTCAGGGACACTCACACACCAAGCCAGCAGTTGGCTGAGCATCGCAGAGCTGCTTCTCAACATGTCCTTTTGTGTAGGCCAGTGGGACCATCCTAGGTCCAGTAAGAATGTATTAGGGGGGGACAGTGGGAAAGGGGAACAACGGCATTTTTTTTTTTTTTTTTTAGACAGAGTCTCACTACGTTGCCCTCAGTAGAGTGCCATGGTGTCACAGCTCACAGCAATCTCCAACTCTTGGGCTTAAGGGATACTCTTGCCTCAGCCTCCTATGTAGGTGGGACTACAGTCACCCGCCACAACGCCCAGCTATTTTTTGTTGCAATTGTCATTGCTGTTTTAGCTGGCTGGGGTGGGGTTTGAACCCGCCACCCTTGGTATATGGGGCTGGAGCCCTACCCACTGAGCCACAGGCGCCACCCAAAGGAACAGCAGCATTTAATTCGTGCACACATGTTTCTGATAGTGGGATTTAATCCAGTTGTGAATTGTGTAATCCTACAGGAACAGATGGACCAGATACCTGTGCGTCTTCCAGGGAATCCTTAGCAAGCTTTTGAGGGCTATCGGGCAGGAACAGGAATGAATTAAGAGATTATACACCCTAGAAAGTGCCTAAGATGTCGCTTCTCTATTTTGCTAATTAAATAGACATCTGCCAGGCTTAATGAGGAAGCTAAATGAACCATCAAGCTGGGAATAAGGTTGGCTTTATCTTGGGAAAGCGAAGGGGACCTAACAAGGACATGTTGGCTTACAGAGGAGCAGCCAAAGCTTCCTGCTTGTCTGGAAGAACCAGGTGTGCTCAGACTGTCCCCTTGTGCTAAAGCAGTGGTTCTCAACCTTCCTAATGCCATCACTTTAAAAAACAGTTCCTGTGGGTGGCGACCCACAGGTTGAGAACCGCTGTGCTAAAGGAACAGGGGCCCCCTGCAGGTGGAAGTGCATAGCGTGTGGCTGTGGCAGCAGTTCTTACCTCAGATTCCTCCTCTCCCGTTGAAGTTTTCTTTGAAGACTTAGACTTTTTGCTCTCAGCAGATGATGCACTCATGGACTCAGACTGTGGTCTTGGAACCGATATAGACCTGGACGGAGGCTTGGGCTGTGAGGACAGCGGAGACATAGAGATGTCTCTCACCTTGAATGATCGCCGGCTCTGACATGCAAAAAGAACTAACTTGGTTATTCTCCTTTTGTTCCTCAGATCTGTGTCCCTTACTTTTCCTCCCTTCCTCTCCCACGTCCAGTTCCAAGGGTCTGTTCTCGCTCCCAGGCCCACAGTACGCACTCTGCCTGTACTTGGTTTGCTCGCATCTCCACTGGTTGAATGGGCCCTGGCTTCCTAAAGAAAAAAAAACAAACAGATCAACAGGTCAATGTTCTCTTGAAGCACCTGAAAATGTGGGGTCTTAGGGGAGGGAGGTGGAGGTAGTCGTCTGAGGTTTGTATTAAGGAAGGAAGTTTGGAGGGAAGGAGAAGGTAGGAAGGGACGTGCAGGGACCTGCAGGCCTGCCGACTCCTTCCTCTCAACAGTTGGTTCCCCATTGCTCATTCACACTTCTGGCCTCACTTCCAAGAATTTTGTCTTTTAGTCTCAGAAGTCAGAAACTGAAAAGCCTCAATATGGTATGTATAGATTTTTCAATCCAGATGCCAAAATAAGAGCACAGAATAAAAGGGGAAAAATGAGAGAGAAAGAGAGAGAAGAACTTAACCAACCTTGCTGCTTAGGCTGATCCTTTTTCTTGATTCCATGTCTTCTTTCTGCTTAATAATCTGTAAAATTAAAGAACCATATCATTTGTTATTATTCGTAAAGATTATAATAGCAGAATTTTCTATAAAACTTTCATAAGGAATGAAAAAGTAGCATTTTAAATCATTGACGTCCAAAACTATTGTGAGAATACAAGAATACAACTATTGAATGAGACTTAAGAGAAAACAAACTTGTATCCAGAAAAAGAACATTTAAAAAAATAGAGATATATAAAATTGCAAATATTTAAAGTAATTAGCATGTATTCATTGCTTTAAATGTCAGAGATTATGAAAAAACATGCATTGTCCTCTTATAAGATATTTGATACATTATTATAATAGCTATAAATTCTAGGTCTAGGTCTAAGATCGTTTTGAGATATTTAAGACAACTTAAGAGTCAAACTTGAATAATATAATGAATGAAATTTTACTCTAGAAATCAAGTTTAATTTCCAGGCCTAAGGCATTGCATCAAAAAATGTATTATTAATGCATGCTCCCATAATATTAAGATTTTGTTCATAAAATAAGTTTACGGGCAAATGCCAGTGATTCTATTAATAACTATGGGCAATCTTGTTTGAAATTAAACAGCGATCGCTGGGCATCTGTAGCTCAGTGAGTAGGACACCAGTCACTTACACGGAGGCTGGCAGGTTCGAGCCCAGCCTGGGCCTGACAAACAACAATGACAATTCCAACCAAAAAATAGCCAGGCATTGTGGCTGGTGCCTATAGTGCCAGCTACTTGGGACGCTGAGGCGAGAGAATTGCTTAAAGCTCAAGAGTTTGAGGTTACTGTGAGCTGTGACGCCACATCACTCTACCGAGGGCGACATAATGAGACTGTCTCAAAAAAAAAAATAGAAATTAAACAATGGTGAAAAATACATCTAACCATTAATCTCATTGGCATCCAAATAGCAACTACAAATGGATTTTCAAAACTCTCTCTCACCTACTTGAGAAAGCAGAATTCAATAGAGAGAGTGTCTTATGATACCTAACAGTCTGGGAGGATAGTTATTGATGCTCATGAAAGATATTCATGGCCATTTAGACAGTCTCAGCATATTAAAACTCAAGCCTCATACTGTCCTTCCTGACTTAAAGATGGGGACGTATTCTGAGGTCTGCTTTGTGATTTCATCATTGTGCGAACATCATACAGTGTATTTACATTAACCTGGATGGTACAGCCTACTACACACGTAGGCTATATGGTACAGTCTCTTGCTCCCAGGCTACAAACCTGTACAGCACATGTTATAATAAATACTGTAAAAAACTGTAATACAATGGTAAGTATTTGTGTCCTTAAATGTATCTAAACATAGAAAAGGAACTGTAAAAATACCGTATTATAAGCTTATGGGACCAACATCTGTATACGCATTTCATTACTGACCAAAGTTAAGCAATGCATGACAGTATTAGAGTCAAGCTCCATTAAATGGGTTAAAAATCATTTTCTCCATACTACTATGAGAAATATTTAACACATCATCTCTCATTCATTAAAAAAAGTACTTTCTGAGTGTATTCTGTATGCCAGGCAGTATTCTGGTGCTGAGCGTGCAGTGCTCAACAAAGCCCATGGTGAAATAGACCTGTAATGGCGGTGGGACTAATTCAGACAGAATGGGCAGGACTGGCATCCTTGGAGGAGAAGGCAATTTGGTCAAGAACTAAATAATAAAAAGGAATAAAGTCAAAATGTGAAAAGTAAAAATAAGTGGGACTAGGGGTATGAGGGGGAAATCTCTGTGCCTCCCCTCACTTTTGCTGTAAACCTAAAACTGCTCTTTAAAAAAAAATATGTGAATAACATTCTGAGCAGAAGAAACAGCATGTCAGAGACCCAAGAGCAGGGAAAAGATGAGTAGATGTACTAGGGTCAAGGAGAAGGTGCAAAGCTTGGATTTATTTTATTATTTATTTATTTATTTTTTGAGACAGAGTCTTGCTCTGACACCCCGGGTAGAGTGTGTTGGCATCATAGCTCATAGCAACCTCAAACTCTTGGGCTCAGGTGACCCCCTTGCCTCAGCCTCCCAAGTAGTTGGGAGTATAGGCACCCACTACCATGCTAGCTAGTTTTTCTATTTTTGGTAGAAACAGGATCTCACTCTTGCTCAGGCTGATCTCAAGCAATCCACCTGCCTTGGCCTCCCAGAGTGCTAGGATTACAGGCGTGAGCCATCACACTCAGCCTTTTGAATTTTATTTTAAATGCAATGGGATACAACTGAATAGTTTTAAGAGAGTGTATGTGTGTTGTGTGTATGGGGGGAAAAGGGGTGACATATTATTTATAGTACAAAGACATCGTTCTGGGGGAGACAGGCTTCTGGTCATGGCCAAGTATCGGCTGCTATCATACTGACTCTTCCACAGATGACAATTTTTAACTCTAGGGGGCAAAAACAAACAAACAAACAAAAAAACCCAACAACTACTGGAAGTCAGTGGAAAGAGATCAAAAGCAGACAGATTTTGGAGTGCTGCTGTCAAGTTAAAAGGAAAATTTTGATAGAAATTTAAACCGGGCGGCACCTGTGGCTCAGTTGGTAGGGCGCCGGCCCCATATACCAAGGGTGGCGGGTTCAAACCCAGCCCCGGCTGAACTGCAACCAAAAAATAGACGGGCGTTGTGGCGGGCGCCTGTAGTCCCAGCTACTCGGGAGGCTGAGGCAAGAGAATCGCTTAAGCCCAGGAGTTGGAGGTTGCTGTGAGCTGGATGAGGCCACGGCGCTCTACCGAGGGCCATAAAGTGAGACTCTGTCTCTACAAAAAAAAAAAAAAAAAAAAGAAATTGCATTAAACCATAGATCCATTTGGGAAGAATTGTCTAATCAACAGACAAAGTATGCCTTTTCATCTTTTAGGACTTTGACTTCTTTTTTTTATTATTATTAAATCATAGCTGTGTACATTAATGCGATCATGGGGGCACCATACACTAGTTTTATAGACCGTTTGACACATTTTCATCACACTGGTTAACATAGCCTTCCTGGCATTTTCTTAGTTATTGTGTTAAGACATTTATATTCTACATTTACTAAGTTTCACATGTACCCTTGTAAGATTACACATGTACTGCAGGTGTAATCCCACCAATCACTCTCCCTCCGCCCATCCTCCCCCTCCCTCCCCTCCCTCTCCCCCTTCCCCATACTCTTAGGTTATAACTGGGTTATAGCTTTCATATGAAAGCCATAAATTAGTTTCATAGTAGGGCTGAGTACATTGGATACTTTTTTTTCCATTCTTGAGATACTTTGCTAAGAAGAATATGTTCCAGCTCCATCCATGTAAACATGAAAGAGGTAAAGTCTCCATCTTTCTTTAAGGCTGCATAATATTCCATGGTGTACATATACCACAATTTATTAATCCATTCGTGGATCGATGGGCACTTGGGCTTTTTCCATGACTTAGCAATTATGCATTGGGCTGCAATAAACATTCTGGTACAAATATCTTTGTTATAATGTGATTTTTCGTCTTCTGGGTATATACCTAGTAGAGGAATTATAGGATTGAATGGCAGATCTATTTTTAGATCTTTAAGTATTCTCCAAACATCTTTCCAAAAGGAATGTATTAATTTGCATTCCCACCAGCAGTGTAGAAGTGTTCCCTTTTCTCCACATCCATGTCAACATCTCTGGTCTTGGGATTTTGTGAATGGGCTAATCTTACAGGAGTTAGACGATATCTCAAAGTAGTTTTCATTTGCATTTCTCTGATGATTAAGGATGATTAGCATTTTTCATATGTTTGTAGGCCATGCAGAAACTTCTTCAGAGAAGTTTCTCTTCAAGTCCCTTGCCCAGCCTGCGATGGGATCACTTGTTCTTTTCTTGCTTATACTTTTGCGTTCTCTGTGTATTCTGGTTATTATACTCTTGTCGGAGACATAACCTACAAATATTTTCTCCCATTCTGCCGGCTGTCTGCTTGCTTTACTTACTGTGTTCTTGGCTATGCAGAAGCTTTTTAGTTTGATCAGGTCCCAGTAGTGTATTTTTGAAGCTGCTTCAATTGCCCGGGGGTCCTCCTCATAAAATACTCGCCCAGACCGATTTCTTCAAGAGTTTTCCCTGCACTCTCTTCTAGTATTTTTATAGTTTCATGTCTTAAGTTTAAATCTTTAATTCAGTGACAGTCTATCTTAGTTAATGGTGAAAGGTGTGGGTCCAGTTTCAGTCTTCTACAGGTTGCCAGCCAGTTCACCCAGCACCATTTGTTAAATAGGGAATCTTTTCCCCACTGAATGTTTTTAATTGGCTTGTCAAAGATCGAATAACAGTAAGTAGCTAGATTCATCTCTTGGTTCTCTATTCTGTTCCAGACATCTACTTCTCTGTTTTTGTGCCATTACCATGCTGTTTTGATCACTATCGATTTATAGAATAGTCTGAGGTAAGGTAGCATGATTCCTCCTGCTTTGTTTTTATTTCTGAGTAATGTCTTGGCTATTCGAGGTTTTTTCTGATTCCATATAAAATGAAGTATTATTTTTTCAAGATCTTTAAAGTATGACAGTGGAGCTTTAATAGGGATTACATTAAAATTGTATATTGCTTTGGGTAATATGGACGTTTTAATAATGTTGATTCTTCCCAGCCATGAGCATGGTATGTTTTTCCATTCGTTAACATTTTCAGCTATTTCTTTTCTTAGAGTTTCATAGTTCTCTTTATAGAGATCCTTCACATACTTTGTTAGATAAACTCCCAAATATTTCATCTTCTTTGGCACTACTGTGAATGGAATAGAGTCCTTAACTGTTTTTTCAGCTTGACTATTGTTGGTATATATAAAGGCTACCGATTTATGAATGTTGATTTTTGTAACCTGAGACACTGCTGTATTCCTTGATCACTTCTAAGAGTTTTGTAGTAGATTCCCTGGTGTTTTCCAGATATACAATCATATCATCTGTGAAGAGCGAGAGTTTGATCTCTTCTGACCCTATATGGATACCCTTGATCGCCTTTTCTTCTCTAATTGTGATGGCTAAAACTTCCACTACAATGTTAAAGAGCAGTGGAAACAATGGGCAGCCTTGTCTGGTTCCTGATCTGAGTGGAAATGATTTCAATTTAACTCCATTCAATATGATATTGGCTGTGGGTTTGCTGTAGATGGCCTCTATCAGTTTAAGAAATGTCCCTTCTATACCAATTTTCTTAAGTGTTCTGATCATGAAGGGATGCTGGATATTATCAAAAGCTTTTTCTGCATCAATTGAGAGAATCATATGGTCTTTGTTTTTTAATTTGTTTATGTGCTGAATTATATTTATAGATTTACGTATATTGAACCAGCCTTGTGACCGTGGGATAAAACTGACTTGGTCATGATGTATAATTTGTTTGATGTGTTGCTGGATTCTGTTTGTTAGGATCTTGTTGAATATTTTTGCATCCATATTCATTAGTGATATTGGTCTATAATTTTCTTTTCTTGTTGGGTCTTTTCCTGTTTTGGGGATCAGGGTGATGTTTGCTTCATAGAACATGTTGGGTAGTCTTCCTTCTTTTTCTACATTTTGGAACAGGTTGAGTAATATAGGTACTCGTTCCTCTTTAAAGGTTTGGTAGAATTCTGACATGAAGCCATCTGGTTCTGGGCTTTTCTTTTCAGGGAGATTTTGTATGGTTGATGCTATTTCAGAACTTGATATTGGCCTGTTCAACATTTCCTCTTGATTCTGGCTAAGTCTTGGAAGGTGAAGTGCTTCCAAGTATTGGTCAATTTCCTTCAGATTTTCGTATTTCTGAGAATAAAGTTTCTTGTAATATTCATTAAGGATTTTTTGAATTTCTGGGGAGTCTGTTATTATTTTGTTTTTGTCATTTCTGATTGATGAAATTAGAGATTTTACTCTTTTTTTCCTGGTTAGGTTAGCCAAAGGTTTATCTATTTTATTGATCTTTTCAAAAAACCAACTTTTTGATTTATTGATCTGTTGTATTATTCTTTTGTTTTTAATTTCATTTAATTCTGCTCTAATTTTGGTTATTTCTTTTCTTCTACTGGGTTTGGGGTTGAAATGTTCTTCCTTTTCCAGTTGCTTGAGATGTCCCATTATGTTGTTAACTTCCTCTCTTTCTGTTCTCTTGAGGAAGGCTTGCAGTGCTATAAATTTTGCTCTTAGGATCGCCTTTGCGATATCCCAGAAGTTCTGATAATTCGTGTCTTCATTGTTTTGTTCCAAAAATTTGGCAGTTTCCTTCTTAATCTCATCTCTGACCCAGTTATCATTCGGCATAAAGTTATTTAACTTCCATGTTTTTGTATGAGTACACAGATTCCTGTTGTTACTGAGTTCAACTTTTATTCCATGGTGGTCCGAGAAGATGCAAGGAATAATTTTATTTCTTCAAATTTACTGAGGTTAGATTTGTGACCAATGATGTGATCGATTTTGGAGTATGTTCCATGGGCTGATGAGAAGTATGTGTATTCAGTTTTGTTGGGATGAAATTTTCTGTAGATGTCTGCTAAATCCAAATGTTGGATGGTTAGGTTTAAATCTAAATTTTCTTTGCTCAGCTTCTTATTGGAGGATCTACCCAACACTGCCAAAAAGTGTTGAAATCTCTGACTATTATGGAGCTGGAGGAAATCAAGTTGCTCATGTCTGTTAGAGTTTCTCTTATAAATTGAGGTGCATTCTGGTTGGGTGCATAGATATTAATAATTGAAATCTCATCATATTGAGTATTACCCTTAACAAATATGAAGTGACCATTCTTATTCTTCTTTACTTTTGTTGGTTTAAAGCCTATTGTATCTGCAAATAGAATTGCAACACCTGCTTTTTTCTGATTACCATTTTGCCTGAAACATGGATGACCATCCTTTTACCCCGAGTCTATATTTATCTTTTAAGGTAAGATGTGATTCTTGTATGCAGCAATTATCTGGCCTGAGTTTTTCTATCCAGTCAGCCAACCTGTGCTGCCGCACCCACGGCACCACAGCCGTAGTGAGGCAACTGCGCCGACCTCTCAACTTTCCTCGTTCCTTCTCCCTGCTTTCCCTCGGACTGAAGCCCACCGACAGGGTGGTCCGCAGCACTGTGCCTCTTTAGAAGATAGTTTAAGCTGTTCACATTAATGGAAAATATAGATAAGTCTGGTAAAATTTTGGGTATCGAGTTTTTCAAAAGTCCAGTGGATATTTTTAATCTTTTTGCCACTATGGAAATTGTAGTTTGATCAAAAGTTTCTGAGTGAGTTTACTTTTGTGGTAGAGGACTGGGCTGGTCATTATGGAGGATAGGTCTGAGAATATCCTGAAGAGCTGGTTTGGTTATGGCAAATTTCTTCAACATATGAATGTCATTAAAGTATTTAATTTCTCCATCATAAATGAAACTCAGTTTAGCTGCATACAGGATTCAGGGTTGAAAGTTATTTTGTTTTAGGAGATTAAAAGTTGATGACCACCCTCTTCTGGCTTGAAACGTTTCAGTAGAGAGATCTGCAGTCATTCTAATATTCTTCCCTTTGTAGGTAATGGATTTCTTATGTCTGGCTTCTTTCAGAATTTTCTCCTTCATATTCACTTTAGTGAAGTTAATTGTGATATGCCTGGGGGATGTCTTATTCGGGTTGAGTCGTGCTGGGGTTCTGAAACTGTCTGCTATCTGAATTTCAGAATCTCTTGGCATGTCTAGAAAATCCTCTTTCATAATTTCATGGAGAAGGGCCTCTGTGCCTTGCGAGGCCACTTCATCGCTTTCAGGGATTCCAATGAGGCAGATATTAGCCTACTTTGAATTATCCCAGAGCTCTCTGAGAGAATGATCCATTTTTGCTCTTCATTTCTCTTCCTCTTTGAGAGTTTGGGAGCATTCAAAGGCTTTGTCTTCAATGTCAGAAATCCTTTCTTCTGCTTGCTCCACTCTGTTACTGAGGGATTCTACTGTATTTTTCAGATCTTTGAGGGCTGCAAATTCTTGCTTCAGTGCGTCAAAATCTTTGGTGATTTTGTCTTTAAATTCATTGAATTCTTGAGACAACTTTTGAATTTCTCCTTGAATTTCTAAGTCGAACTTTTGAATTGTTCCTCGAATTTCTAATTCCAAATTTTCCTCCATTCTATTAATCTTGTTTGCAATACAAATTCTGAATTTGGTTTCTGACATCTTGGCCAGCTGTTTATGAACAGGATCTTCAGTTACATCTGCCATATCTTTCCTTGGGGGGGTTGATCTATTCTGGTTATTCATGTTACCAGAGTTTTTCCACTGATTCTGACCCATGATTATTTTACACCGTTTGACTTTTCCCCTGGAGCTTTGTCGAGGACCTGAATAGTGGTATGGCTTGAGAAACTGGGAACGTATTTGGTGTGGTGGGGCTAAGTGGCTCTGTCTTGTTTTCAGCTGGTCCCTGTCCGATCCTAGTGAAACAGTTACTCTGGGTTGAAGTCTCAGCTGTGGAGAAATACTAGCAATTAAGTCATCCCGCCCCCCACAGGTAACAATTGGAAAAGGAATATCAAACCTTCCTACAAACACACACCCAGGGCACCACTTGGATAGTCCTCAGGCAATTGGCTCAGTTCAAAAGGTCCAAATCAATTGTCTCAGTCAGCACCTTGTCTCAGGTGGGAGAGTTTAAAAGGTCTCTGGCAACTAGACCACAGGGGTCTGCTGACAACTCAAATCTGACTTGCTCCAGTGCTCTGTGAAGTCAGGACAACCCAGGAAATAGATTAGTCTGGGAAGTTTGATGCCTCCTTCCCCACCTTGCACCTCTGTCACACCCAGTCACTGATAACCCCGCAGGGCTGTGACCCAGTCTGCCTCCAATAAGCAGATACTCCAAGGTTTGCACCTGCCTGAATCACAAGGAAATCTGTGTCTGCTCAGTCAGGCCGCTGTTCTTTGCCTCTATCCAGCAGGGGGAGGTGAGGCCTGACAACCTTGGGAGGCTGGGGCTGTTCACTCAGTTCCAGCTCTGCCCCTGATTGATGTTACTGACAGAACAGAACAACTTTGTGGGAATTTGTTTCTGTCCCTGCTAAATTCCCCTGCAGAAGAGAAGCTGTTTTGAGTTCCCAGAACCTGTGCCTCAGGCCCTGTCTGTGCTGCTGTACAGTCTCAGCTGTAGTTTGTATTCGCAGCATGGTTACCTGTCAGTTACAGCCTCTGCCTGCCCTCCTTTGTTTAAGCTGATGGTCCCCTGGGGGCCGGTTGGGTCTTAGGCTCAGTAAAGCGGTCCTTTGGGTCAGCCCTGCCCTTGGAATTTCCTGGCTCTGCGCATGCGTTTTCTAGTTCCTGTGCTCCACCCAGACTGGTACCACCTCAGATGAACCTTTTACTCATGGGGCCTGCGTTTCCGTCCCAGATCTGTTCCGTGGTGGTTGCCACCTGAGAAGATGCTCAGCCTCCTCTGGTTGCCCAGAGAGACAGGGGCTATGACTTCGAATATTCGGAGGTGAGCCCTATTGTTGCCAAAAATGGCTGCTGCTCTGCGCCTTGGGGCACTGCTGCTCTGGCATGGTTCCCTCTCAGCTGACCGTCCTCTCCTCACTCCCGTGCTGCAGAATCAGCACCAACCAGCTGCAGTCCAGGCCCTGTCCACACCCCTCGAGAAATCACCCAAGAATCTGGACACCTGGGGAACAGGCCTCCAGATCTCAGGGTGAGAGTGGAGGGGAGTGCTGGGAATTGCAGGTAGAGAATATATACGGTTTTACACAGTTTTATGCCTGGCAGGAGAATGCTGTGGCACCCTAGTAGGGGAGGTAGGTCCAGTTTTTAGAGGGTCTCTCCCATAGAGTATTGTGGGAGGACTTTTGAACTCTGCTTGTTTGTTTGTGGGGTACTCTGAGCTATTCTTATGGGGGAGGGGACTCCGTCGGCTTGGTGATGGATTTTGTACCTTTTGCTTGTATCCTTGGGGTCGCAGCTTGCCTCAGGAGGGTTGATGTGCGTTCTTCAACCTTCTCTCTTGGTGCGGCTGAAATCCACCAGGTTACTTGCTAAATTTCTATCCTTTAACTCTCCTTCTGGACGGGAGCCTGTGTGGAAAGCTGGCTTCAGTCAGCCATTTTGTCTCCGCCCCCGAGGACTTTGATTTCTTTCATCATCATTTTCTAATTATTAGCATGGAGACCTTATCAATATTTGCTTCGATTTATACATATTTATGAGTTTTTGGAGCAATTACAAATGGTATTGTTTTTAATTTTTATTCACACATATTCAGTGGTAAGCAGCACTTGATTTTAGGGGGAAAACATTCAGTCTTCCACCACTATGTATGATGTAAGCTGTAGGTTTTTTTGGTAAGTGCTCTTCATCAATTTGAGGGAGATCTATTCTATTCCTAGTTTGCTGAGAGTTTTGAATATGTTTTCACATGATTCTTTTGCATCAATTGACATGATAATATTTCTCCTTTAGTTTGTGAACATGATGCATTTTACTGATTGATTTTCAAAAGGTTAAACTAGCCTTACCATAAGTAAAATTGAAATGTCATAAAATTGATGCTACTTTTTTAAATGTTTAGTAGAATTCTCTAATGAGACCATCTAGATCTGGAGGTTGCTTTTTGGGCACTTTTAAGTTATAAATTTGATTTCTCTATGATTATAGGGGTATTTACATTGTCTATTTAATTTTGATTTAATTTTAGTAATTAGTGGCTTTTGTGAAATTGCTCCATTTTCATCTAAATTGTGAAATTTATGAGCATAATGTTGTTTGTAGTTCTCTTGATTATACTTTTAAAGGTTGCAGATTCTAACGTAATATCATATTTCTTTCTTTCTTTTTTTTTTTTTTAGAGACAGAGTCTCACTTTATCACCCTCGGTAGAGTGCTGTGGTGTCACAGCTTATAGCAACCTCTTGGGCTTAAGCAATTCTCTTGCCTCAGCCTCCCGAGTAGCTGGAACCTGCCACAATGCCCCGCTATTTTTTATTGCAGTTTGGCCAGGGCTGGGTTTGAACCTGCCACCCTTGGTGTATGGGGCTGGTGCCCTTCTCCTTACGCCATAGGCGCTGCCCCCCATTCCTTTCTTAATAACAGAGATTTGTCTTTTTTGCCTAACTCCTTCTATACTTATGAGTCTTGTTAGAGGTTTATCAATTTTGTTGATTTTTTTTTTCAAAGAACCAGCTTTTTGTTAATTGATTTTCCTATTTTTAATTTCATTGATTTCTGCTACTGTCTTTACTATTTACTTTCTTCCAGTTGGTTTGGGTTTATTTTGCTCTTCTTTCTTTAATTTCTTGAGGTAGAAACTTAGACTATTGATATAAGCAGAGAAATGATACGATGATATGAGACCTTTCCTCGTCTGTGCAGTGAGCATTTAGTGCTCTACACATTTCTCTCTCAACACTGCTTTATCTGTATTTCATGTTTGTTTTAATTTTCATTCTAGTACCATGATTTTTTTTTTTTTTTTTGCAGGTGTTTTGGCCGGGGCCAGGTTTTAACCTGCCACCTCTGGTATATGGGGCCGGTGCCCTATTCTTTTGAGCCACAGGTACCGCCCATACTATGATTTTTTTCAAATGTACATTGAGACTTCCTCTTTACTCTTGAATTGTTTGGAAGTGTATTACTGAATTTCCAAATGTTTGGTGATTTTCCTCTTGCCTTACATTTACTGATTTCCTTTGATTCCATTGTGATTAGAAAACATATTATGCAAAATATTAGTTTTTAAAACATGCTCTGTTTTAATTTATGGTTCAGGATGTGGTTTACTATATAGTTGTGAATTGCTGGAAAAAAAAGTATTCTGCTGTTGTATGGAGTTTCCCCTATATGTCTAGTAGATTCTAGTGATTGACTTATCACAGACTACTGGTGTCCAGTGAAGTGTAGAAATGCAACATTTAGTTACCTCCTTCACTCTCCCACCTTTTCAGTTTAACTATCTATTGTAAGCAGTTGTTCCCAACTTTTTGGCACCAGGGACTGGTTTCATGGAATACAATTTTTCCATGGACACCGGGGATGGGGATGGGTGTTGTTTTGGGATACTTAGTGTGCATTGCATTTATTATGCACTTCGTTTTTATTATTATTACATTATAATACACATATATAATGAAATAATATACAACTCACCAGGATCAGTGAGAGCCTTGAGTTTGTTTTTAAGCAACTAGATGGCCCCAGGTGGGGGTGATGGGAGACAGTGACATCCAAAGTGTGTTGCTTATGTCCAATCTACTCCATAATCTAGTTTTGGTTACTGTCACTGCAGAAAACCCTGCTTCACAAAGATAGGATGCTGGAAATGGAAGAAAGCCTTTCAGTGCTTCTGTGGCAGTCTCAGAAAACTTTCATCCAGAATGTGTGGAGATTTGAAGTTGCCTCAAACATACTTTCCAGGCCACCATCATTTGCAATCTCAAGTAGTTGATCCTTTCCTAGCACAAAGTCCATTCACCTGCTCATTCACAGGTGGGCCACACAGCAGGAGGTGAGCAGTGGCCACAGAAGGAAGCTTCATCTCTGTTTACAGCAGCTCCCCATGGTTGAGACCTTAGATTCTCAGAGGGAGCATGCAACCTAGATCCCTCATATGTGCCTTTTACGGTAGAGTCCACGCGTCTATGAGAATCTAATGCTGCCACTGACTTTGTTCCTAACAGACCATGGACTGGTACTGGTTCCCGGCCCCAGGTTTGGGGACCAGGGGTCTTAAGCATTTCCTCTAATATGTTGAAGACCACATTAGATGGTATTACAATTTTTGCATCGACCATGAAATATGACTCAAGAACCTTGTAAGAAATTAGTGTATTACCTTACCCTTATTTTCATCCCTTTATATGTTCTTTCCTTTCTAAAGTTCCGAGACTTCTTCTAATATCATTTCCTTTTTATGCAGAGGGCTTCCTTTAGCATTCTATGGAGGCAGTTTCATTGGCCATGAATTCCCTTAGTTTTGCTCCAGCTGAGAATATCTCTTTCATTCTGGGGGAATAGTTATGCCAGATGTAGACATCACAGTTGATGATTCCCCGCATTCGGTACTTAAAAAATGTTCTGTCACTTCTTTCTGGCCTCCATTGTTTTAGATAAGAATTGTGGTCATTTAAATTTGTGCCCCATTATAATACAATTCATTCACATTTTTGTTATTTCTCTGGCTGCTTTCAAGATTTTTTCCTTTGGCTTTTAGTTTTTCAGGAGTTTAATGATGAGGTGTGTTGATGTGGATTTCTTTAGATTTATCCTACTTTGAGTTTTCTTAGTTTCTTAAATCTGTTGGTTTACGTCTTTCACCAAATTTGTGAAGTCATCCATGTGCCATTATTTCTTTGAATATTTTTTTCAATCCTGCTCTCTTTCTCCCCTCTCCTTCTCTGATTCTAATGATACAAATGTTAGCTCTGTTGTTACTGTCACATACCTGTTTCCAGCAGCTCTGTTCATTTGTTAAAACTCCAGTCTCTATATCCCTCTGTTGTTCAGAATGGGCATGTTCTATGATCTGTCCTCAAGTTCACTGACTCTATCCTCTGTTATCTCTGCTTTACTATTAGTCCATCCTATGAAAAATTAACTTACTTCAATTAACTTACTTCAATGCATTTTTTAGCTCTATAATTTCAATTTGTTTTTTAAATGAATTTATAGTTTCTAAATTTTCCTTTTTTTCATGTAAGAGAATTTATAATTTCTTGATGAAGAATATTTTTGTAATTGCTCTTTTAAAATACTGATACAGGTATTGAGTTTCATTTTCTTTTCTCATTCAAGTTTTCATTTTCCTGGCTCTTGGCATGACAGCAGATTTCCAGTTCTACCTTCATTATTTGGATATAATATCATAAAATGCTGGATCCTGTTTAGTCCCATGTGTACTGGGAGGGACCAGCTGTCTTTAAGGAAGCCAGATATTAAAGAAATTTGCAAAAACATAAAATAATGCCCCTTCTGCTAAACTGTTTACATTTTGGAAATATTTTTTATAAATAATATGCTTTTTATGCTAGCATAAAAAGGGTTTATTAGGGCGGCGCCTGTGGCTCAAGGAGTAGGGTGCTGGTCCCATATGCCGGAGATGGCGGGTTCAAACCCAGCCCTAGCCAAAAACCACAAAAAAGAAAAATAAAGAAAAAAAAAAAGAAAAGGGTTTATTATTGTCATTTAAAATGATGTATTATAATAAATAATTTTATTCTCTTTTCATTTCATACACAGTGACTATCAATAGATAAAACTCATTTAAGCCAAATCTCCTTGGGGGCTTCACTAATTTTTTTTTTTTTTTTTTTAACTTCGTGAACTTTTTTTTTTGCCGTTGCAGTTTCTGGCCAGGGCTGGGTTTGAACCCACCACCTCAGGCATTTGGGGCCAGTGTCCTATTCCTTTGAGCCATAGGCACCGCCCAATTTTTTTTTTTTGATCTTTATTTATTTATTTAGTTCAGGGTACAACTAGGTTACAATGTTTGCACTTGTTAGATGAGGTCCCTGTTGTAGTTGTGTCCTGCACTTGGGAGGTGTGCCATAGACCCTTACATTGTGCCCCTTAGGTGGGAGCACATTGATCTCCCCTTACTAATTCTTACAAGTGTAAAGGGATCCTGAGAAATTTGAAAACCACTGCAATGGATCCTAGAAATTAATATTGGAAGCCACATTGTAGTTACTCTGTGTATCATGTAGCTGTATCAGACACAATGTATTAACAGTATTAGGAGCTTATTAAACTATACATAGTTCATGCCATAGTGTGGGTTTCAACTAATTATTTTTGTTATTCATTCCTTCATTTACTCATAACAAATATTTATTGGGCACCTACTCCATGGTGGTTACCATGTTAGATTTTGGGGTACAACCGTAAATAAGATGTTTCTACTTTTGAGCAGCTCACAGAACAGAAGCAGCAGACAAGTTAGCAGGCCATCTCTGTGTCAGGAGCTGTGAGGGGGGAACTATGCTGCATCAGTGGGCGGGTGGGGGCTTCTCATCCAGGCCAGGGAAGTTGGTTTCCCAAAGGAGCTAGTCACTAGGGCCTGACCGTTGACCTCAGTGGTGCCTAGGAACTGACCAGGTGCTGACCAAGAGAGGGCACTTCAGGAAGAGGGGACAGCATAGAAGAAATGGTACCCAGAGGCAGCTTGGTATAAACCTCCCGACTGTAAGAAGACAAATGTGTCAGCTGATTTCAGGTTTGGTGAATGGCTGCAGGGGCAGCCTGATGAACTTCAAACCACACCCACTCAGGGGACCGCTTCCTTTCACAAGGATTTTCTCTCCACCTCTTTGACTCCATCAGGAGCTTATGAAGGCTGAGCAGGACCACCAGATGCACATTTTACTGACCAGTGGGCAGGGACTCCCTGAGAGTGAAATGGAGACCTCTTGGGCAGCATACAGGGGTACAGTCACGTTCAGCCATATTCGTGTCGCCTTTGTCTTGAGGAAGAGCCACTATTCCCCAAGCTTCTCTACAAAGCATCTGTTTCCTAGCTGGATGGCCAAACATGGCCATGTTACACGCAACAGGGCTGGGCAGACTTGAAGCCTGTCTCAGAAGGAACCAGGCATCCGGAACCCAGTTATGGCAGCGAGGCAGACTGCAGTGGTGACTTGGTACTGCTTTCTGTCTTAAGTCTGGATCATTCTAAGAAACCAGGTACACTGGGAGGAGGCCGATGGAAAGTAGGCAAGAGAAGGAGTTCAATCGCAGTACTTTTCTGATGAGGACTGCACTCTTTTTAGCTTCAAGATAAATGAAAGCTAAAAGATAAACCCAGCCTAGGAGCCACAGAAGGACATGAAATTATTTCACATACTTCCCCCAAGGCCCATCTAAGGGTCCAATCACTCTGTGTTTCATTTGCTTACCTATCTCCTTACACCTACTGATTGGCCATCTTTACTACCAATTCTTTGACTTTTTATGTTCTTGATAAGCCAGAAAACAAATTGTATTAAGAAACAGTAATTAGACAAGCACAAAACAAAAACCTTTCCGTGAGACAGTTTTTAGATTTTTACAGAATGATCGGGTCAACTCCACTTTCGCCCACTCTCCCTTGTCTGGGCAATCAGAAATTCTGGTTTCTGGGGAAAAAAAATCAAGAAAATTCAACTAGCAACAAAGTCAGCCTCCCTCCCAGTGAATAACAGAATGGCTTGGAGATAGGGGTCAGGGTGGATTCAAAATAGCGACCTCCACTGGGCTCTAAGCAAGTATATGATGAAAACTTTGGTCCCAAGAACCTCAAACACACTCCCTCTACTGAAAACATGAACTCCCAAACTAGTTCTAAGCATCCTGAAGGCTCCTACGCTGTCATGGGGTTTGTCCTGGAGGCTCTTGTCGCTTGGCAACAAGCTTGTGGCTCACCAAACTTCTAAACCACAAAATAAAACGTGATGGGTTCCCCTGTGGGCAATACAAATAACACCCGTTAAAGGCTTCCTGTTAAAATAAATAGACAAAGTAATTCAAAGAGTAAGGGATCTGCTCCTAGTGTAGACCCAAATTCACTGACTGAGTAGTTTTAATTTCTTTTCTATTGCCACTAACAAACTAACAATATAACATTGGCTTCCCACTCTATAAAAACACTTTCAATTTTAATGACAATATGCACATTTATAATAGTTGTTTGTTTTCAGAAGCAAAGCCTGGACTTTGGAGGAATGACAGAAGAGGCTGAGGGATGGGGGCAGGGGGAATCCACCAAGTAGACTCAAACAATGGAGACTATTTTTATATACCAGGTATTTAAAAGTAGAGGCTTCAAAATAACACATTTGCTAACACATGGTTTTTGTGAATAGCGAACCATACTTTTTTCTCCCATTGCCTGCATTCCCAAGTTGGTTTCATAGAAGGCTTTATTGTAATCCGGGAGCATTGTTTTGCATTAATTTCTATGACAAGGAACCCAAAACACAGGGTGCTGAGAGTAACAAAACAGAGTTAGGGAAAACAGTCATGACTTGGCACAAAAAGTGACAAGCTGTAAAAAAGCGAATGTTTCAATATCTGAAGTGGTGTTGATTTCCTATGAACAACCTTTTCTCCTCTAAACAGTATCATATTCTTTTCAAGCACATTTAGAACTGCAAGTCAAGCTGTGTTTTATTTTTTATTATAATCAACACAGTCAGTTTCCTGTAACAAAGACATACTAGTGGTGATGGTTGAAAGCTGAAGTCCACCACCATAAGCGGGGCGGGGGGTGTGGGGGAGGGCCTGCGGGGTGGGTAGTCAACTGATAAAATAAAAGACCAGCCGTCTGGAAAGTTCTCTTAAAAGAACATAAAAAGGCACTGTTTTCTTATGAGACTAACACAGAATGCCAAAATATCTAGCTGGGCTCTTTTTTTTCTTATGGCAATTTGTAACTAAAAATAGCAAATCCGTCAAAATATTGGGCTCTAATATATATTTTTTAAATCTCCATAATGTAAGGCAGATATTTTTAAACACTGTTTAAGTGGTAATACTGTTCCTTATGTAAAAGTCTGCTACAAAGTAAGTATATTTATGACAGAACTACTTAAGCTGTTTTCTTTAAAATGACCACGTAAGAAATGTTTATAATTCTGCTAGCACTTAGATGCTTGGCAAAGGCGAAAGGAATAGTTCAGAGGAACACGTTACAAATGGAGTTTCTAAAACTTTCATGATTAAATTGAAGTACTGAATTCAAATTCATTAGGAAATACCACATCTGGGACAATAAATTAAATTACTGAACTCAGATTCATTAGGAAATAATGTAAATCATGACTTACCATCTCTTCAACAAGTGCTTGTTCATGTTCAAGCTCAGCTTTTAATCTGTCTCTACCCTTTATTAACTGAAAGAAAAGAAAATGCAATCTGATTAAAGATAAGAACACCTGAAATTCCTCCCCAATAGAATTTAGTGAAATATTCTGATATGAGAAAATGGATGCCAAAATGATCAAAAGAAAAATTAAATGTCAATGGATTATCATGATAATATATTACTGTAGAATTATTATGTAAGCAGGCAAAATATATGCAGAAAATGCCAACTTATTTACACTCTAACCCCCCCATGTGACATTAATATATAGTAAAACAGTTCCTCCTCTGTCTAAAAAAACAATTTTGCTTTACTCTTTAGATGACCTATTTCTCCTATTTTAGGGTTTCTGTGCAATTTTTTGGTGCATCTCAAACCATATTCAGACCGACTGAAAATGACCATCAAAAGCGTATACTGCACAATCATTGTACCCGTGTGACTCAGTATTTTAAATAATTGCTTGCTATTTGCGTGTGTTGTATAGGCTGGTAAAACTCAACCCTTGGTTTCGACATCCATTCAATTCCATTAACCCATGTGTTTATTAATTTAACAGACATCCCCAGTATCACTGTCCTTTCAGGACTTTTTGGTTTCCCTGGTTTATCCAAGTCATCTCTTGACTGGTCTCTTTTGGTCTGGGTTTTTATCTGTCTCATTCATTTTCTTTTTGAAACACAAAATCAGATCCTACCACAATGTTCAAGGCTCCCTAATACACTGACAAGATAGTTCAAATCTTTTTGCATGAATAGTTATCTTCTGCAATTGTGCCCTGCTCCTGAACACCCCTCTCACGTGGTTCCTGGAATATCTTTCCCTCCTCCCTCTCCTAGGAGGCAGCACAGTGTCTTTTTTCTCCATCCTTCCCTGATCCCTTACAATCCAGGCTAGGCAGGCTGTTTCTGCATCCCCAAAGCCAAGTGCTTCCCTACATCCTGACACTTTTCCTATCTGCAGCTACCACCTCTGGCTCCTAGTCTGACTCCAAACCAGGATGAAATTCCTGGGAATTGATGCTATCATGACAGCAGTTGGAAGACAGACACATGCAGCTGTTATTCGGTGATTAGAATAAAAACACTGACACTACTGAACTCCATAACTGAAAGTGCTTTGCAGATAGAGGGCAAGAGGCCAGCCTACCCAAATTTAGTCCCGTTTTCAACTTATTTTTAATTGCATCCAGGGCTAAAAAAAGGGACCATATGGCTTCGCCACAGACTCCTGAGTTGCTCCATCCCATTCCTCAGTTTCCTGCACACCTGCTCCCCACACAGCCAGTCTTCCCCCAAATCCTGCCTCACTCTGAACTCACCCTGCGGCACTATCAGAGTTGCGTCCATTCTCCAGCCACACCCAGTCACCAGCAGTTCGGCAAACCCATCTCACACAGTTGTGAATTCACCCTTGGAAACCAGCTCTTCCACTCTCTTCTTGCCCACTTCCCTGACAGGATAGTATGAAAACGTTTTTGGAGGTATTTGTGAAGCCTTTCCAGAACCTTCCAGATATCTCTACTCTATATACGCTCCTGTGATGGTCCCTATCACATTGCCCTGTGATATTTGTCTATCCCTCTAGACAGCACAGGCCATGTGTATGTGTTTTATTCTTTTATTTTTCAGAGCTCACAGCAACCTCCAACTCTTGGGTTTAAGCGATTCTCTTGCCTCAGCCTCCCAAGTAGCCGGGACTACAGGCGCCTGCAAGGCCCAGCTATTTATTATTATTTTTTTTTTTGCAGGTGTCATTGTTGTTGTAGCAGGCCTGGGCTGGGTTTGAACCTGCCAGCCTCAGTGTATGTGGCTAGCGCCCTACCCACTGACCTACAGGCATCACCCTATGCGTTTTATTCTTATAACCATATAGTGTAGGGCCCAGCACTTAAAGATACTAAATAAACATTGCTGAACTAATTGATTTAGTGAAGGGTATTGGAAACAAACTATCAAATATCAGCTCTCATTTTGTTGAACAACATCTGAACTGCTTCCCAGTTGACAAAGCACTTTGACACACATCTTCTCAGTCTATCTCCCAGTAGGCCTGGGAGAAACACAGGTAGAGATGGCTCCCAGGGACATACTGGCAGAAATGGAGCAGAAACCCAAATTCCCAAGTAGGGAAAAACAGAGCCCAGTAAAAACACAGCAGAGACACCTTACCTGTATGGGAGGGCAGGGACTGCCGTGATCCTGCTGCATTAGCTGACTAGGAAATCTTGATTTTCATGATACCAAAAGAATCTCCTGCTCTCTATTAAGATTTACTAGATAATACAAGCCCATCTCGTTCATACACAGAAAAATGAACATCAACTAACATTTGATCTGGAAATAAGACTGCTCATTCTTCATCATATAATATTTTTCTATGATAGTAAGAACATCTTTGGACTTCCCAGTGTCATATAACTTATTTAGTTCCTTAATCAACAAGGTAGAGGCTTGATTATCCTGAATAAAAGAAGTATCTATACATCAATGAGTTTTCAAGACCAATTGCCTATTCTTTACTAGTTACCTTACCCAAATAATGGGGAGTGATTAAATCTGTAAATGGACTTTTCCTTGACATCATGAGAATCTCCAGACACAATATTATTTGGCCAATTATGCTGACAGTTCCATTTAAAAGAGTCATTTATCAATGTAGAAATGTTACAGTACCTTTTGAATAGTTTTATGATCCTTTTCTGCCTTCTCTTTCAAAATTATAAGTTCATCTTCTGTAAACAAAAGGAAAGAGAGGCCAACCATGAAATTACAAGCTTATGGCCCTGTATTCAGACGGCCTGCTTCAGGGCAGACTGTGAGCCATTGGCAGGCATGGTGGACGCAAGTCCTAGCAGGATTGTGACCTTCACAACTGCCCTTGACATTCACAGCCTTCTTCCTGCTGTTCAGACGGCTGGTCAGATAGGGATGAAGAAGTAAGTTCAAGATCCAAGTGTGGTTGAGGGCCGAAAGCTTTTCATTGATACTAGCAAGGGACACTTTTGCTGTTAGTCACAGCCAATACAAAGTGCTTTAGCAGGTGGCACTTTCTGACTCAATACAAACCACCAAAACCTGAAACAGCCTTACTATACCACATCAGAAGAGAATGGGGCCATAGTGGCAATGGTATAATTTTATGTTCAAGGGATACTGTAATATATCTCACTTTATCGATGTTTTGCTATACATTTTTTATTACCTACTCATTGCTTTTTATACTGCAGGTTAAGGAAAACATCATATAATTAACTTCACTACAAAGGGAATAGTTAAGTGAAATAATACTTTAAAGCACTCTAACTTTGGTGAAGTAAATGCAACTTTCACTAATGTTTATGGTATGAAAGAAAAGAGGCATAAAGTATACACGTAAAATTTTGTATTTAAACTTTGTAACAAACATTGCAGATAATTAGTTACTGGTAGCATATTTATCTGCAGGGCTAACTCTGTTTCTCTGCAAAGCATATTCTACTGCACATTCTAAAATATCTAAATGTTGTCAAGTTTAGATGATCAGTTAAGCATATAAAACAAATCGTGAAAGTTTGTATCTGTTTATAATATTTCTGAGTGAGACAGACCACTGATCAGTACATTTTTGCAAAGGCCAATATTTGGCTTGGAGAAAACCCATGAGGAGTTAGCATAGCCTGTCTCAGTAGCACAACAAGAACTACTTCCTCTGTCTTAAGCAAGGAATACGATCCTAAATGAAAAGCAAATATGGCCATCAAATTGCTCTTTTAAACCAGTTTGGTAAAGACAAACCTAGTTCTGAATTTCATGAAGCGCTCAATGTATAGATTTTTCTCACACATGATTCCAAAATATTACCTAGTAATGAAGTCTCTTTTGCATTGAATTGGATTTCTTCTTCAAGTTCCGCAATGATTTGAAGGAGTTTCTCCTTTTCCATCCTGTACTCCAAAGCTGCCTTTTCTAGGGTTATTTTTGTAGAGCTGGACCTTTTGCTAAGAACGTCCTGAAAGATGCAGAATTGCATATTCCTAAGTAGGGAGCCAGGCATTTCAATATGCAGCACAAGGACAATACAGATACAGAAGACCTATCATATAATTTTCTGAATTCTATTACACACTTATAATATGAATAGTAAAAAGGAAGGAGACTAAATAGAGCTTGCTGGAAGAAAGGCTGCCGGTACATTCTGTACAAAGCCCACAGCACATGGGGACATTTTATTGACAGGAATAATGCATATCATACTGTTTGTGTGCCCCTCATCATTCAGGTCAATTCATTACGGAGGCTGCGTCCGGGGAGGCAGCTGGGGCCCCTCCACCCACACTTCCCTCTGTGTGTGTCTGAAGCGCCATCCGCCTGTAACTAGGCAGGCTGGGGAGACGGGGCCGGGCAGCGCCAGGGGGTGGCAGAGTGCACGGCTAAGGAGGGGGCCTTGTTGCCTTTGTGGCATTTCCCAGTGTCAGCTTTGCCAGTGTCAGGAGGAGCACATCGCATGTCAAAGTGGTGACGTTTTCAGACTGGGAGCGGCATGGAGTCCTGACGGCACATGGATCTCCCCACAGTTGGTTTTCTGCTTGGCGGAGGAGCCACCCAGAGGCAATTCATATTCTGAACATTAACGTGGCTTTGCATGCCTGTCACACGAGGACTGTGCAGGCGTTTAATGCTATTGAAGACTCCGGTTTAAATCTCTATGCAAACAGTGATTACCTTGTAAGAAGGTTTCAGGATAACTTACAACAAAAGACTTTAAAGTTATAGTTTTAGTAAAGCAAACTCATTTACATTTTTATTATGTGTGTCTTTTGTTTAAATCTTGCCACGTCCATTATGGATGGGAGAGGCTTTTTCATACGCAATAGACGCTTATTGGGACAGCCCCTCTTTTTTCCTTCTTCTTGTCTGTTCCAAAGCTATTCAGAACATCTGAATATACTCCCTTATGGCTGTATAGATTTTATTGCTGCACTTAAAAAAAATTAGGTATAATAGATGGAGGAAGCTGGTGTAGAACTTTAGGCTTCATTGTGGTAAAATATTAAAGCGAGTATGCAGTCTTCACATATTGAAGAGTCATTATATTATCACACCAAAGAATAGAAGATTCTACATGCCCTGCTTTAAAATTACCATGGACACTAAAAATACTTCTGGACTTTCAAGTAATCTTCAGGGGAATTATAACTTATTCTTTTTGCAAGAATGCCATGATTGCAAGGAAATAAGCATAAAATCTCTCCTCAAAATCATTTCTCTCAATATCGTGTTTCCCTTTTGTCACTATACTTTTATTTAACGTTGGGGACGTGTGGAAGTAAATTATTAAAATGTTTTTCCCCATGAACATAATGTTTTGAAAGAAAAAGAAGTGGTTGGAATGTTTCGTATTACATTAATAAATCATTAAGAAAGAAGTGAATGAGATAATATATGGCGTATTTATATATCAGAGTTAACAGTAGCTAAAATGTCTTGTTAAATTTTGCACCAAGCTCAGCGACAAATCTTCATGATTTGGAGTCACCATTTAATTTAAATTATTTGAGCCCAATTCATTCTTAACTAATGAGAACTAACAAATCTAGTGAATAGCTAACAAACAAGTTTCCTTAATGAAGGAAGGATTTCAGTCCTTAATTTCTTGTCCCGCGTTGTTCGATTTGAGTTGATCACAGAATACATTTATGGACTAAAAGGATTTTTTTCAACAAACAAACAATACTGGCCTTAATAGGTTTAAGGACACATTTTGTAATAGTGGCAGAGTATGAACAACCGCAGGGGATTACATAAGCACCCCCTTATCATAAACTAAAGAAGAATTATTTGAATTAATCAGATGAAGTGCAAAATTTACAAGTGGTAGCGGCTAATGCCTAAATACATTTTCTAAGCATATCTTTGTATACAAGCGAAACACCAGGGAAATACGTTGAATTTAAGGGGTTTTCCTCTTAAACGTATTAATCCTCAGCCCCCATTCTTGGGAAGTTAACCTTTAGCTCTGTCCCCACCATCTGTCAGCTGCGGGAACTGCAAGTAATTAACCATTCAGACGCCATGGCAATGAAGACACTCATTAGCAACATGAACAAAGGGATAGTTCTGGGCTGCGACAGTCCTCTGTTACACTCTGAGTGGCAGACTTTGTGGTGGTGTTTCTTCTGCCATCTGCCCACACTGCTAGTTTCGGCTTGCTTAAACCACGAGACTTGTTTAAAATAAACTGCATTAATAAAACGAGGTTAAGAACAATGCAGATTGTTAAAAGGTGGTTAAGTGGGTGTAGCTCTTTAAAGCCACATTATGCTCTAAGAAAGACTATATGTGATTCGTCATTACACTGGAATTTAAAATTTTATAAAGGAACTCACCAATCTCAAGTTTTGCTATCATATTATGAAAGCAAGGACTTTGGGTGGTGGCATAGATGCCATTTCTCTTGTGACTGTTGGCAAGATGTGCAAAATTACTGCTCCCCAGTTTTGGAATCCCAAATTGAATCTCAAAAAGAATCATTTCTGAAAACAGGTGTCCTTAAGAACCTTGTTCCTGAAAATGTGGTCTGAGGACCAGGAGCCTCAGTGTCACCTGGGACCTTCTTGGGCCCCAGCTCAGGTTTGCTTCTCCAGAATCTACATCTAACAAGATCTGCAGGTGATTCACAGAAGCTGTAGAGTGAGAAATCCTGGTTCAGAGCATTTTATGTGCTTTCTCCCCCCTTTCCCGCTCACGATGTTGCTGCCTCATTCTGTAGGCTCCATGTACAGTACTTGGACGTCTCAATCTGATGCTGGGGGAAGAGTGGGGTTCTGATGCATGCCCATGACTTGTGACAGTCACAGAGAGGAGCAGGTGCTTTCCCCATGAGTGACAACCAGGAAAGTGGCACACTGGGGCAGCGCAGCCCTGCAGAGCTGCCACTCTTGAATGACAGCTCTGTTTCAGAGCTGTTAGCAACAAGCAGATGCTCTCACCAGTGGAGAGTGGATGTGTGATGGCAGCATGATGCATTCTCATTGGGGCAAGAAACAAAAACCAAAAATCTATTCACAATGCCGACTGCAATTGAAATTAAAACACATGCACTTGGTTGGGCCTGGTGGCTCACGCCTATAATCCTAGGACTTTGGGAAGGCAGAGGCAGGTGGGTTGCTTAAGCTCAGTTCAAGACCAGCCTGAGCAAGAGTGAGACCCCATCTCTACTAAACATAGAAAGACTAGCCGGGCCTGATGGTGAGCACCTGTAGTCCCAGCTACTCAAAGGCCAAGGCAAGGGGATTGCTTGAGCCCAAGAGTTGGAGGTTGCTGTGAGCTATGATGGTACAGCACTCTATTGAGGGTGACAGAATGAGACTGTCTCAAAAACAAACCAAACACGCCCAGGCATACACGTTCGCACACACACTCAAATGCAAACACATACTCTGCCAGGCTAACCACCTTTACAAAGGTTCAAGGGGATTAGACAAGAGACAGCAGGGAGAGCTGACAACTGAAATGGTATGTAGCTGAGTCACGTTGGTTTCCCAGAGAATAAAACCTGAATGAAGTTAGTTGCTCCTGGGGACGTTCCATATGAAAGATGTTCCCGCCTAAAGATGATTTGCTTCTGCAAATTGAAGAGTCTCCTTTTCTGGTTTCCGTTTTGTCATAGATATAATATTAACTGTTTATTACATTTTCTCTTCCTATTACATTCTTACCGTATTTCTCTGAGAAACAGAGCAGGAGAGAGATACAGCTATGTATACCTTTAGGTCAATGAAAACTTGGACACTTCCGGTTTCTTCAGGTGATTTCCGTGGCGACTTTGAAATTTTTAATTGTTTCTCCAAATTCCATGTTTCAAATCTAATTCCGGCTACTTGGCATCTGAAGGTTTTCTTGTTTTTTTTGTTTTTTGTTTTTTTACTTTCTTTTCTTTTTTTTTTTATTGTTGGGGATTCATTGAGGGTTTTCTTGTTTTTAAGTACCACTAGAGGGGGTAGTTGTATTAGATGAAATTTCAAATTTAAAAATCATCTTAGGCGGCATGGAGTAAAGACATATAATTCTTATATACCCATAATAATTAAAAGTAATAAAAATGGCCAACAAAAGTAATAAAAATGACTTTCTAAAGGTTTATTTGATATACCCATGATCTGTTTTGTGTTCTTGAAATGTACTCTTCAGTGTGCTTTCTGCCATCTTCCACCAGAGCCGTATGTTTTGTTGGGGTCCCTGGAACCTATATAGTTTGTTAGTCACAATTGTCTATTCTTCCTGAAATTGGGGGGTGCTTACAGAAATTCTAAGGTGGTCTCCTTGGGGGCAAGTTAGTGGAATAACTAGGGTATCTCATGCCTAGAACTGATGCCAGAGAACAGCCTCCTGACACGTGAGCAGGAGGGACAGCCTCCCATTTGCTGGCTTCCTCACAAAGGCACAGCCCCCCCCCCCATTCTTTCCCCCAAATGTCTAGACAGACCGAGGAAAATGGAGGTGTAAGCATTTCAGAGTGTAAGGAGTTCTCTTACCAAATTGTTGCATTCTCAACAGTCCAGATGTCCAGTAGATTGTGTGGAATACAAGCCAGATGGCTATAAGGACTTCTGCATATTCTCATAATAACTGGAATATATACACTAATCTTTCTTCAAAGCACTCAAGGCAATTCACATTCATTACAGCAAGCATCCTTACCATAACTCTCTGCCTTAGCTAGGCTTGTATTACTCGGCATTTCACAAATGGGAAATGAATGGATCAGCATTGCCCTGCCACATCTACACTGAGTATCTTTGGACAAAGCAGGATTAAAAGCTAATTACTGTAGTCATTGGTTTTTTTCTGTTAAATTGTTTTCTCCAAAAAAAATGAAAGTAAATGTAGACCCAAGGAAAAGATTTTAAAAAGTAAAAGCAAAAATTGGATATGCCTCCTACTCCAACATAAGGAAGCCATGCAAAAAATTAATATTCACTTTCATTAGATCTATGTGAAACACACAGTATTATATTGCCTAGAAAGTACTCAGTTTTTTCTAGAATATAAAGAATTCTAATAGATTGAGAAAGTAAACACTACTTCACCAGTTAGTAAACAAGGTCCTTTAGAGGGGTGTGTTTTTATTTTATTATCTCTTATAACTTTGAAGTATTTTCTTTTTTTAATTTTGAGACAAGTCTCACTTTGTCACCCTCAGTAGAGTGCTGTGGCATTATAGCTCACAGCAACCTCAAACTCGTGGTTACTCTTGCCTCAGCTGCCATAGTAGCTAGGATTACAGGTGCCCACCACATGCCCAGCTATTTTTTTTTTTTTTAGAGATGGGGTCTCGCTTTTGCTCAGGCTGGTCTTGAATACCTGAGCTCAAGCAATCCACCTGCCTCGGCCTCCAAAGTGTTAGGATTACATGCGTGAGCTCTATAACTTTGAAGTTTTAAATAAGAATACTAGTGTGGGACTTAAATATACCATAGGTTGTACTTAAAGGGATCAGCAACCCACAAGAGTTTCTTCCTAATGTTGACATTTTTCATATACAATTTCCCAGATTTTGCTGTGTATATATGCACATGTCATATAGTTTAAATATTAATACATTACAATAAAATATAACAATATCTACATTATAACATAATCTATATATTTTATATTTGCATATATGTAGATTTATTACAACCTGTAACTCTTAACTATAGAGCATAAAGCTCCCCTTCATATGTGGGATTTGGTTTCTTGGTTCATATGCCATTTTTACCATTTATTATACTGGCTGTGTGTCCATAGGGAAGTTATTTAACCACCCTGTTTCTGCTTCCTCATCTTGTAAACTGAACTGTGAGAATGAAAAGAGATATCACTAATGTATTTGGTACCTGTTAGTTGGTACTCAGTAGATTCATATTCCTTCTGGGTTCTGGCATCTCTGTTAGCTTTTCCTAATCAAACAATCAGCTTCTTGCTTTTAGAATCTAATAATAAAGCCCTCTCTCATTCTGGACTGTGATTGGGCCTGAGACAGCCAGTGCCTCAGAGCTGACAGGAGATGAAAATGAATTCACTAACAGGATCACATTTTCCAAAGTCCATAAAACTCTCCCTGGGACAAGATCTCAGGCTTTCCTTTCCTGCTCTCTCCATTTTTGCTCCCATTAGTGCTTTGTCTAAGCAAGAAAGCAGCTCCTGACTCCCACTGCAATAGAAAAATCCTCTGAGATTTTCCTTCTTGACCTTTTTATCTGAAAGTCATCCCGTTCCAACTTGGCTTCTTGAAAGCTCTATTTTAGAAAGATTAGCTTTGTGTCTTTCAAACTATTGTGACAGTAACAGAAAGTGGGAGTTTTCAGAATTACAACAAAAATCCATTTATAAACTCTTCTAGAGTAGAATTTTTTTTTTTTTGAGATGGGAAGTTAGTGATTTTATTTCCATTATAAATAAAAAATGAGAAAAATCATATTACTCCTATTGGTGTAATTATGGGTTTTGTAGAAAAGGCCACTGAGCAGAAAAGTGCTGGACTGGCTTATGGGATGGAAAGGTGCCCAAGGTGCATCAGTTGGATTTCATTACTCTTAACCCACAATTTTAGCTACTTATGACTTTATTTACATGTAACAAGATTAATTATTCTCTGCCTTAAAACTTACATATTTTGGAAATCCATATTCTTCACACTCGCCTAGTTCTTCTTCTAATACCTTAATTATTTCTTCTTTTTCTTTCAGTTTTCTTAACAAAACATTTATTTTGACAACATTTGGATCTTGAAGTGGAACCTCCTCTTCTTCTACATCAAAGAATTGCTGGGGGAGGGGAGAGGAGGAAGAAGCAGCATTAAAAATTAGGCACTAAGATAATGTCTTATCAGAAAGCATTTTTTTTTTAATTTAAGCTGCTGCTTTATGAAGTTGTGCTATTTTTGTAGCTCATACACAATTTTAGTAAACAACTTCATTTATACATAAATACATGCTAAAGTATCATGCAACATAGCCCAATATTATCCTATATAACAGAAAGCATATTGTATTACTCTAACTGTATTGGCCACACAAATGGTAATGGTACATACCAAGATGGTGGAATTGGACAGAGGGCTCCCATGTGTATTCCTCCACACCCATAAGAATTTGACAGCCATCTATGAACAAAAGTGCCTTTGTGGGAGCTTTGGGACTGAGGCAGGACATTGCAAAACCTTGCTGGAGCCCAAGACCTGTCCTGAGGGCAGGCTCCCTGACCATGGTCCCAGTTACTATCTTGTACACACTCTTCTAGGGTCAGTTTATTATTTATTTACTTACTAATTTTTATTTTGTGAATATGATAGATTTATTTTATTCTTTAAAATAACCCAACAAAACAAATTTTTCACTGCAGCTGAGACCAGTGCACTAAAAAGTAATGATTAATAAGAAAGTGATGCAGGCTGTTTAGGAAGTGAGGCTCTAACAGGCTGGCCCATCCACCTCCTTTGTAATAGGATCCTCAGGTACACCGGAAGCTCATTTGGAAGCTCATTTTGAATTCCGCGTAGGCACCATCCTAAGGGGCACTCTAACCATTCTGCATTTAGAAGGGGCTCGGCCTCTCTGGACTGCAGGGTAGGGAGGATCACAGTTCTTTGGGAGAACAAAAGTTTTCACTTTTGATAATTCAGAAAATAATTGTAAGGTCTGAACATAACAGTTCATTTCTCTTTTCTCCAGGAATGTTCCCGTTGTTTCACTAGAGCTTATGAAATTAGTTGGACTCCATAGGAGGTAAGCAGAAAGCAATTTTATTTTTCTTCACCACCCCTTCAAATCTGGCCTTTGATCCCATCTTTCTCACCTGTTATAGAACTTTCAAAAAGGCACCATGGCTTTAAAAAACAAAAACCAAAAAACCTTGGCCTGCTCACACCTGTAATGCTAGCAGTCTGGGAGGCCAAGGTGGGTGGATGCCTTGAGCTCAGGAGTTCGAGATCAGCCTGAGCAAGAGTGAGACCCCCACCCCCATCTCTACCAAAAATAGAAAAATTAGCTGGGTGTCATGGCAGATCCCTGTAGTCCCAGCTACTTGGGAAGCTGAGGTAGGAGGATGACTTGAGCCCAGGAGCTTGACGTTGTTGCCATGGGAACCTTAACCTGGGGGCAACAAATACAACAACAACAAAAACCCTTTGATAACAACTTTAAATTTTAACAACAAAAAGAAAATAGAGTAGGAAAAAAAGATAATAGGAAGAAAGCAAGAAACAAAACAAAATAATAACAACAATAACAAAAAAAGAAAACCAAAAAAAATCCTCAGTTTTGCCAAATCTCACCCGTGAACACTCCTGTCCTCCCCCAGCTTTGGGCTCCCTTAGACTTGGCAGCCTGCAGTAGAGAAGGGTTGAGCTTTCTTTTATTTCTACATTTTGAGATATCTCAAGGGTCAGGTGCAGAGGAGAGAAAAAAACATCAAGGAACAAGCGTCAATTGACAGATGTGATCTGCTGCCTTTGGGTCCTGGTAGGGTCCCTACAGCCCCAAGGCCTGCAGTTCCCCCCACAGGGGGCAGAGCCTACCCTGGCTTCTGGGCTGGGGTCTGCCCTTCTGTTGGAGCGGTGGGGTCCTGGCACACCCCCCAAGTGGTCCTTGTCAGCAAGCCTCTGCTGTTCATCTGTAGATTTTTGTCTGTCAAGTGCCACAGCAATCCTTATGTTCCTTAGACCTAGAGAGCAAGTTCTCCAAGTGGTTCAAGACTCCGTTCTTGCTCAGCATGAAGGACAAATGCTCCCCTCCTCTCTCCCAATTAGGGAAATTTACTGTTCTGCCCGAAACAGCCCTCCTGGTGAGTCCATTCCCAAATGTACAATATCTCTTACATTTCCTAGAGATGGGTGATGGGCTGATAGCAGTTAGGCAGTTCCACAGAGTCCTATCACTTTCTGCCTAGACTGCTCTGCTAGCATCTCACCTTTACATAGCAGTTTGCTGTCTACCTTTGGGGGAACAGAAGAAACAAAGCCCTATTTTAAGATGCTATCTTAGGATAGTTTAAAAAACTTAACTACACTTCTAGTTTACATCCCAACCTAATCACGCAAGCTCCTGTCCTTCTTTGAGGTTCTTTCAACAATTTGGCAGGGGCAACTGGCACCCAGGTCTCAGGCCCTGAGTGGGACACAGTCCCATCAGGCTGCACGAGTCACCTTCTCAAATTCAGAAGTTTGAGATTCTAGCTTGTACTCAGCAGCAGTGTCAAAATAGTTACTGCCGGCTGTTCAAGGAAGATGTTTCTGGAATTTCAATTGTCTCGTTAACTTTCTAAAATAAAATTTCTACATTTGGTAGCATCACTCTCATTAAGGTCCAGCTGGTGTGCAATATTTAAGCCAGAGAAAAACTGTCCTGTGAACATTTAGATTTAACTGTGGCAGTGTTGGGTGGAAGCAAGTCAATTGCTCACTTCAGAGGCCAACCCAAGAGTGCGGACTCTAGAAACAGAAGGCCTCAGTTTGAGCGCTACCTCTGCCATTTAAAAGCTGTGTAATATTGGGCAAGCTTCCTAACCTCTCTGTGTTTCAGGGTCTGTGTGTATCAAATGTGAATAACAATACTATGCGAACAAGGAATAAATCAATTAATACTTGCAAAGTGCTTAGAATGGCGCCCTGCACATATTTATTACTATCTTAGCACTTGTAAAATGGCTAAGATGTTTGACATAGAAATTGTACATCAATATTACTTCCAAAAACCGATTCTGTAATTTTCTCAGTGCCACCTTATCAGGAGGTATCCAGATGGGTTGATTTGTCTTATTACTAATGGGATTAACTCTCATTACTTGGTTAAGATGGCATCAGTACCAGATTTCTCCGTTATAAAGTTAATTAGGAAGTATTTATTAAATAATACACTATTCATAAATACATATCTATACTCAAAGTATGAATATGTATCCTTAATTGATATATATTTATACTCAAAGTATTAGTATGTATTTTGCAGGCTGATATTTTAGTACTTTTATAAGATAAACCTTTCGCTTCTCTTTATTCATTCATTTATTCACTTATAACAGTGTGAATTCATGGGGGTTTCTATTTTACTCAAATTGTTACAAATTGTAATTATTATTTATTTTGATGCATGTATTTTGCCAAATTGTCCAGGGCAGGGATGCCCCCATAAGGTGACTCGTGTGCTCTGGTATGTCTTTATCATGTTTGTAGCATTGCCTCGCTTCTGCTAAAACAAAACATGACAGGTTCTTTTTCCATTTTCCCTGCCACATCCCTAGAGTTAGCCATTTCTCCAAAAAGTTCTAGTTTCTTTGAGTGTAGAATGGAATTCAAAAGCTAGAGCTGTGCACATTGCTACAGGAATGTCATTGCCTCTAAGCCAGGGGTTCTCAACCTTCCTAATGCTGCGAGCCTTTAATACAGTTCCTATGGGTCACGACCCACAGGTTGAGAACCACTGCCGTAAGCCCACTCCATAGACAGAATTTTAAAATATATAAATGTACACACACCCACACCCATATCTTACACATCTCTATACTGCAATGATTCATTTCATGTGTCAACTTAGGTGGGTTGTGGTGCCCAGGTATTTGGTCCAAGGTCAGTCTAGATGTTGCTGGTATTCTTCAGATGAGATTAACATTTAAATAGGAGACTCTGAGTTAAGCAGATGACCCTCCATACCTCCACCACGTGGGTGGGTCTCATCTAATCAGTTGAAGTCCTTTGGAGAAAAACACTGAGCTCTCCCAAGGAAGAGGAAATTCTGTCAGCAAACTGGCTTCACACTCAAGTTGTAACACCAGCTCTTTCTTGGATCCCAGTTGCTGGCCCACATTTCAAATTTTGGACTTGCCAGTCCCCATAATTACATGAGCCAGTGCCTTAAAATTCTTCCCCTTCTCCTCCCCTCCCTTCCCCTCCCCTCTCCTTCCCTCCCCTTTATTCTGTTTCTCTGGAGAATCCTGACCCTGTATCTAAAGATGATAAGGTCATACCAATAGATCCACCTTGGATCTGACACCACAGTGTTTCTTATGGCCTGTCTCCTTCCCCCTTCTATGGCAGTAAGAAAACACTTCCATTATGCTCAATGCACCATATATTTGCTCAGCTCTTGCTTTCTGCAGCCAGTCTCCCAACATTGCACCACCATGATGAGAGAGCTTGGCTGTGATGCAGGGAAACAGAAAGGGGAAGGAGGTAGGAACGTGTTTTATCTTTTATTAATAATTCACCGTTATGGGCGGCGCCTGTGGCTCAGTCGGTGAGGCGCCGGCCCCATATACCGAGGGTGGAGGGTTCAAACCCGGCCCCAGCTCAACTGCAACCAAAAAATGGCCAGGCGTTGTGGCGGGCGCCTGTAGTCCCAGCTACTCGGGAGGCTGAGGCAAGAGAATCGCTTGAGCCCAGGAGGTTGCTGTGAGCTGTGTGATGCCATAGCACTCTACCAAGGGTCATAAAGTGAGACTCTGTCTCTACAAAAAAAAAAAATAATAATAATTCACCGTTATAAGAAAATGTTATTTTGGACTTAAATTCCTTTGATCTTGCATGAAAAATTAATATTTGTACCTTTATCTCATCTTTGGCATCTTTGGCAGTTGAAAGTAGATAAGGGTTTATATCCAAATTGGGGCATATCTATGCTATTAGCTTTTTATTATTAGAGCAATTTTATAATGTCATTTGATCTCATGCATAAAACCTTTCAATAGGTGATATTGGAGAATACTGCTGGACATGACCTTGGGTGAGACATAGACTAGGAAGTGAATTCTCAGTGTTGGATATAACTAGTAAGATATAGACATAAATATAGATATAAGCCAGGCATGGTGGCTCATACTGTAATCCTAGCCCTCTGGGAGGCTGAGGGAGGAGGATTACATGAGCTCAGGAGATCAAGACCAGTCTGAGCAAAAATGAGATCCTGTCTCTACTAAAAATAGAAAACATGAGCTGGGTGAGGTGGTATACCCTGGTGGTGCAGCTACAAGGGAGGCTGAAGTGGGAGGTTTGCTCGAGCCCAGGAGTTGAGGTTACAGTGAGCTATGATGATGGCCCTGAACTCCAGCTGGGGTGACCGAGTGCAACTCTGTCTCATGTACAGAGATAGCAATATAGATAGATATATGAGAGGTAGCTTATTAGTAGAATTGGCTCATGTGATTATGCAGCTGAGAAGTCCCATGATGTACCATCTGCAAACTGGAGACCAGAGGAAGCAGTAACATGGCTCAGTCCAAGTCTGAAGGCCTAAGAACCAGGAGGGCCACTGATGCAAGTCTCAGAGTCCAAAGGCTGTACAACTTGGAGTCCTAATGTCCAGGGTTAGGAGAAGATGGTTGAACCAGGAAAGAGTGAGTGAGCAAATTTGCCTTTCCTCTGATCTTTTGTGCTATCCAAGCCTTCAGCTGATTGGAGTGTGTCTGTACTCATTGGTGAGGGTGGCTCTTTCCTAGTCCACTGATTATAATGTCAGTTTCTCTGGAAATGGCCTCACAGACATACCCAGAAGTACAGATGACCCTTGGGTGGGGGTTCAACCCTATACAGTTGAAAATCCACATATAACTTTTTTTTTTTTTGAGGCAGAGTCTCACTTTGTCACCCTCAGTAGAGTGCTGTGGCATCCTAACTCACAGCAACCTGAAACTCTTGGGCTTAAGCGATTCTCTTGCCTCAGCCTCCCAAGTAGCTGGGACTTTAGGAACCTGGCATAACACCCAGCTATTTTGTTGTTGTGGTAGTTGTCATTGTTGTTTAGGAGGCCAAGGCTAGGTTTGAACCCACCATCCTTGGTGTATGTGGCTGGCACTATAACCACTGAGATACAGGCGCCAAGCCATAAAACTTTTGCCCCCTTAAACTTAACTACTAATAGCCTACTGATCACTAGAAGCTTTACTGATAAAATAAACAGTGGCTAGCACATATTTTCTATGTTATATGTTATACATACTGTATTCCTACGATAAAGTAGGAAAAGAAAATGTTACGGAGAAAATTGTAAGAAAGAGAAAATACATTAACTACCATGATGGCCCTGAACTCCAGCTGGGGTGACCTAGTGCAACTCTGTCTCACGTACAGAGATAGCGATATAGATAGATATGAGATATAGATATATTGGAAGTGGATCATCATAAAGATCTTCACTCTCATTCCCTTCATGTTGAGTAGGCTAAGGAGGAGGAGGAGGGGTGAGTCTTGCTATCTCAGGAGTGGCAGAGGCAGAAGAAAATCCATGTATAAGCTGATCCATGCAGTTCAAACCCATTTTCAGGGGTCAATTGTTATGCTTTACCAGCTAACAGAGTGTCCAGTCAATTTGACACTGAAAATTAACTATCACTGTGACCTTGGAGTTGAATGTAAGTAATGGAATCTTCTAACCCAATGCAGAGTATCCTGGGGGTACCAGTGGACTCAGGACTCCCAGAGGAGCAGTGGTTGGTCTTGGGGGCTAGCCACATCATGAAGGAGAGAATCTCCTCTCTCCGAGGGCTCAGATACACCCCTGGTTGATCACAGGATAAATGGTTCAGTTCAATGTTTTATGGGAAGGTAAACAATTCATGGAATATTGCTTCCTCTCATGTGCAGTGGCATTCTTTAGCATATACAACATTCTTGGCTTCTCTCCACTCAATTATTCACCTTTGAATTATTCACCTCTTTCACCTTGAAAGAAGACATTTGGTCACATATTGGCCAAGCTGTTCCTTTACCCCTTTTTCTTCGGACAAGTGCCTCAGGAGCACATGCTCTTCCTTGGCAGGTAGGGACTGTGGCTGCTCATTGCTACCTGTGATGGGGGATTAGTCTGCCAAATTCTGGGGCTTACCATCAGGTAGCCTGCCACCATCTCCAGTACCTGCCTTATCAGTCCAACAGGTGATCTCCATCTGACATCTTCTTAACTTTATTTTTGACTTGTCTTGAACTTCTGTGGGGAAGTAAGGTATTATTTATCAAGTCTTATAAACACTCCAATAATTTTTATCTTTCAAAGTTGCAAATCTAAGCATGTCATAAAACTGCTTGGTGCCAGGTATGGTGGCTCATGCCTTCAATCCCAGCACTTTGGAAGGCCAAAGAGGGAGGATTGCTTGAGGCCAGGAGTTCAAGACCAGCTTGGGCAATGTAGCAAGACTTCATCTCTCTAAAAAAAAAAATTTTTTTTTAAACAGCTGAGAATTCTACAATGATTCTTTGATGTCTTTGGGATAAAACATAAATTCCTTAGCTTAACTTCCTGTTTCACCTTTTGCTACTTTCCACAGATCTTTCGTCTTCCAGCTATAGCAAACTGTTTTCAGTACTCTGACTGTGACAGGCATCTTAATGCCTCCTGGCTGTTGAATGGGCCCCTTTCTCTGCTTTCCTGCTTTCTTCCCTGAACCTTAGTTATCCTCTAAAGCTCAGCACAGGAATTGTCTCCTCTTGAAAGTCTTCCTCAACTATTCTCTCAAACTGTCAGGAAGAGTCAAGGGCCCATCAGGAGCACACCTCCAAAGTGGACTGTCATTGATGGATTCTAAACAACTTGAGTACAAGGACTGTTTACATCCCTACTACAAAATCAGACCGTGGATAGATAAATTAACAATTGAGTTCTGTCACAAGCCAGGCTCTCCGCTAGGAGAAGACTGCAGAGATGAATAAGGCACAGCCCATGCTTTACAGGAACAGTCCAGTGGAAAGATCAACCTGTAATCGGTAAATGTGATCCGTTTTACTATGAGCATATTCAGGAAAGAAAAAGTGACAAGAACACTATGTGAAAATTCCAGGGAGGTCATTAATAACTTGAGGTGTACAGAGGGAGGGAGGTGATTTTTAGCCAACAAGTGGAAAGAGATGAAAGTGTAAGGGCCTTTGGTGCCATCCTACAGGAGTTAAACTTTATCCTACAGGGATAAAGGAAACACTAAAAGATTTAAGCAGGAACAGGATGTGCTCAGACTGCATTATAGAAGGCAACTCAGATAACTGTGCAGACGATGGCCGTAAGTCCAGAAGGGATAAGGTGGCACAGTCACTGACCAGGACACAACGCAGAGACGAGATAATGAGAGATGGATTTAGGAGGTAAAAAATGGCAGGATTTGATGGCTCACCCAATATGCAGGGCAAATTTGTTATTTATTGACAAACCGTTTTACCACACATGCAGTGGCTTAAAACATACAGATTTATTATCTTAGAGTTTCTATGGGTCAGGAATTCATACACAGCTTAGGTAGGTCCTCGGCTGAGGGTCATCACATGAGGCTGTAATTAAGGTGTCATGCAGGGCTGTGGTCTCATCTGAGGTTCAACTGGGAAAGGATCTGTTTCCAAGCTCACTCCGGTTGTTGGAAGAGTTCACTTTCTTGCAGCTATAGGACTGAGAGTTTCAGTTTTTTGCTGACTGTCAGCCAGAGGCTGCCCTCACTTCTTCACCATGTGGAGTCTTCCAACACAGCTTGCTTCCTCCCAGCCAACAGAGGAGAGAAACTGTAGCTGGGCGTTGGGGCTGACGCCTGTAGTCCCAGCTACTCGGGAGGCTGAGGCAAGAGGAGATCGCTTGAGTCCAGAAATGTGAGGTTGCTGTGAGCTGTGACACCATAAGCCTCTGGCCAGGATGACTGAATGAGACAGAAGGAAGGGAGGAAGGGAGGAAGAGAGGAAGGAAGAAAGGGAGGGAGGAAGGAAGAAAGGAAGGAAGGAAGAGAGGGAGGAAGATGCTACACTCTTATGTAAAAGTAGATTTTGAAATTTGTTCCATAGCTGGAGAGGAAAAATAAAATGTGCAGGTACTTGTGTCCTTAACTAGTCTCCAGAGGGCAGCAGAGAGTCATTTATGCTTGTCCTCTCTACCGAAAGTGTATACAATGCTTGGGTTGTGTTTTTAACACCCTTCTGTTCTTTCTTATGACTAAGCCTTAACAAACTGGGTGGCCAGGATTAGGAAGCCTGTCTGAGGTCATGGATCAAAGTGAGGCCAGCAAGTCAAAGCAAAGATCTAAATAATGACTTTTCTTTAATTTAATGTAAACAATTTTTTTTCATTAGATAAGGGAAGTAACCACAATTAATATACTGTTGGTTAAACATATCTAACCACCACATTTATGAAAAACTGGTGACTATGAAGAATTTAATTCCTTCTTCACTTTCTGTTCCTGTAAGTATATAAAGTGTATACAAAGAGTGATATTCATTATTTAACCATATTTTTTGAACATTTGATACACATTGGAAATATATTAGTGTCTCCCAAATTGCTGAAGATACAAAAGACTATAGACTATAACATTTAAAAAAAAATTACAGAATTCTGACTTACCCTCCCATTGCAAACAAAAAGAATTCTGGATAAGATAGATTAAATATATCAACGAACTGACAAGAAAGTAAGAAATACTGAGGCCAAGGTTGAGTAGAAATCAAGAGCAGTACATATAACATCAACTTGTTTTCATTTTCACGGTATTGCTAAACCACATAAAATTTGAGTTTTGGCTTTGCAGTTCCACACTGGGCAGAGAGAAAAAGAGGTCCTTCTCAGAGTGGTGATTCTAAATAATGATAGACCACTCCATAAATTTGAGACACCAAAGAGCCAACCTTGTAGGGTAAGAATGAATTAGAAGTAACCACCTGGAACCCTGCACCACTCCCACCCCACTGCACTGGAATGGGCCCCTATCTAGAAACTGGCTCGCAGGACAGGGAAGGGAGAAAACAAAACAAAACAAAACAAAATTCTCTTCTGAGAATTTATAACCACAACATGGCTCACAGAGTTTGCAGCCCAAGTGCGTACATCTGAGTGGTCTAAGCATGACCTCAAGCTGGGAATTAGGTGAAAGTGTCCCAGACCCAGGAATCTCACAGAAGCAAACACAAATGTTCTCTAAAGAAACCCACTTCTGTTCCAGGCCTGAGAAAATTCCCACAAAAATCTGAGTCAACGGTCAAAAATCACGAAACTCAAAAGTAAACAACATGTCATGGGTGATAGCCAGCACTTCTCACACCCTCGGAAATAGAAGGTATAAAAAATTTTGAAACACAAAATATAGATCAAGGACATTTAAATATGTTTATATGAAAACAGAGCTGAAATTATGAGTGAAGAACAAGAGCCATTAAAAAAACAGGCAAGGGTGTCTTCTATTCATAAAAAACACAATAAATGATACTTAAAAATTCACTGAAATGAACAGTAATGATAGTATAATATGTGTAATAGGATAAAAAATATAGGATTAAAACTTATGAGACTAAACCCTAAGTAAAAATCTTACTATACCTGACTCAGAAGGAATAGAATATTTCTTTCTTTTTTTTTTTAATAAATCATAGCTGTGTACATTAATGCAATCATGGGGTACCATGCACTGGTTTTATATACAATTTGAAATATTTTCATCGCACTGGTTAACATAGCCTTTCTGGCTTTTTCTTAGTTATTGTGTTAAAACATTTATATTCTACATTTAGTAAATTTCACATGTACCCTTGTAAGATATGAATTATTTCTTAATAATCCTAAAGAAAATTCAATGAGGAATTCAAAATATATCAATCAGTCAATCAATCCCTCTAAGCCCCAGTTGCCCCAGATGGTTCTCTGGCAGTTATAAATTTTTAAGGAAGAAATTTTTCCAATCTTACACAAATGCTTCCCAAAAAATTCAAGATGGGGATAACATTCCCCAACTCACTTTGCAAAGCTTGTATAACCCTGGTACCAAAACCAAACAAGGACGGTGTAAGAAAAGAGAAGTACAGGTGATTTCCTGCAGAAGCCCTGGCATGTCACAGGGTCTTAAAACTGCAGCAGAGTGAACTTGGGGAGCCAGGGCCAGGTCACCAAAGGCCTGATAGATCAGGTAAAGACATTTGTGTTCCAGTTTGAGTTCAGAAAAAGCCACAGGAGATTTTTAGGAAAGAGGGTTAAGAAAGGTGGAAGATTTATATGATCTGAATAGAAACCAGAGTATAAGAAGGAGGGTTAAAGAGCTAACTTGCATTTTTCAAATATGTCCACTTCTTTATGACGAAAAATGTTAACCATCCACCCCAGTAGATAAAAAGAGAATCGCTTGCCACACACTCATTCACTTGAGTTGTGCTTAGGTATTTTCACAGGCATCTTAGACATTGTGTAGTTAATCCTAGAAGTATTTCTCTAATAATCAGAGACATTTTCTTACAGAATTGCAATGCCAGCTTCACATCTAAAAAAATTGACAAGGCTAGGTACAGCAACTCACGCCTGTAATCCTAGCGTGAGCCAGGAGGCTGAGCCAGGTAGATTAAGTTCAGCAGTTTGAGACCAGCTTGAGCAAGAATAAGACCAAAACTATACAAAAAAGAGAAAAGAACTAGTCAGGCATGGTGGCGGTCACCTATAGTCACAGCTACTTGGGAGGCTGAGGCAAGAGGATCTCTTGAGCCCAAGAGTTTGAGGTTGCTGTGAGCTATGATGCCACTCTACCCAGGGTGAGACTCTGTCTCAAAAAAAAAAAAAATTAAGTTTCTTACTATCATTTAATACCCAACCTGTAATAAAATTTCTCCAGTTGTCAAAAAATTATTTTCGTTTTTTCATAGTTGGTCTGTTCAAACAGGATCTGAACTAACCCCCCATGTTACATTTGGTGAGTCGTCTCCTTAATACTTTTAATCTAGGACAGAACTTCTTTCATTTTCTTCATTCTTTTCCTTTCCTCCTTCCCATCCCCTACTGTGGCACTCATTACCTTAAATGGCTGTAGATAAAACTTATCTTCCCCCTTCCTCTTTCTCTTTCTTCCTTCTGTCTTATTCCATTTTATGTATTAAAAACCGTTTTGTACCAAGTACTTTGGGGACTCAAACCCAGGCTCTGCCCTAGTTTTTCTATTTTTAGTAGAGACAGAGTTTTGCTCTTGCTCAGGCCGGTCTCAAACTCCTGAGCTCAAAGGATCCACCTGCCTCGGCCTCCCAGAGAGCTAGGATTACAGGTGTGAGCCACCACACCCAGCCAAGGAACTGAATTTTAAATTTAACTTCAGGTTCAACAGACACATGTGTCTAGTGGTGACCATATGGGGCAGTGCAAGCTAGCCACACTGACCACGTGCACTTCCCTGACCAGGTCCCAGAGGCCCTTTCAGAAACTATTGAAAGTGGGAAGCTATTTTTCCTAACTAGTTTTGCCTAACCAGAATCTTTCTAGGGTAACAGAAGCTCTCTCTTTGAGTTTTATAACTTCCCTCCTCAATATTGTCTCCTGGGGTGCGTATGTGACTCTGGCTGGCTTGGGGAAGGGAACACAATAACCAGGGCAGGTCAGTGTCAGACTTGGGACTTTTTTTTGTTGTTGTTGAGACAGAGTCTCACTCTGTTGCCCTGGGTTGAGTGCCATCTCATCATCACAGCTCACAGCAAACCTCAAACTCTTGGGTTCAAGCAATCCTCTTGCCTCAGCCTCCTGAGTAGCTGGGGCTACAGGCACCCACCACAACACCTGGCTATGTTTTAGAGATGGGGTCTCATTCTTGCTTAGGCTGATTTCAAACTTCTGAGCTCAATCAATCCACTCACCTGGGCCTCCCAGAGTGCTGGGATTACAGGCGTGAACCCCCACACCTGGCCTCTGGAGTTCGGAATCTTATAGGAAACTATTTAGAAGTCTGAGTTTGCCATTGTGCAGAGAGAAAAGGGAATGGGATCTTACCAGCAGAGTAAAAGGGGATGGACAATTTCTTGATGACATGATTTAAACAGCTAGATCCAGCTTTTCCTGAAGTCATTGCTATCTCTATACTTTTCATTATATAAATCAATACATTTCCCTTCCAACTAATGCCGGTGTGATTTCTATCACTTGCCACCAAAACGATTCTGACTAATATACATTAACCTGTCTGCCTATAATCCCCTTCTATCTCTTGTCCACCAGCAGAGCACTTAATTTAAAACCCAGCACAAATTTCATCTCCTCTGAAAGCCTTCTCAAAGCACCCTGAAGAAATAACTGCTCCTCTCTGATGTTCCTATAAATCCTGGTGTATATGTTTATCTCTGAACTTACCGACCTGTATTATTATAATTTGTTTATAATCTTCACTCTGACTCAGCCCCACATCATCTTGACATGTAATGTCAATATTCAGCGTATCTATGCCAGAGTATTCAACTCAATAAGCATTGTTTAAATCGAAAATAAGTTTGTCTTATTTAAAGATAATTATAGCCTAATGTTTTATTCAGTTTGTTGCTGCCTTTTTATTTGTTAAAATAAGTATGCATATTAGGTCAAACTATGTAAAATTGCTGATATTTGCCCTTTGGGCTCTAAAAATAGCAATTTCATATGGTTAAACATGATAAATATTGACAATGATTACAGATGTCTTAAGGGCACTCTATCATATCTGAAATCTGCTGTCAGTGAACAGAAAACTATAAGCCTAAATACTAAGAGAGGATGGAAAGCAGAAAAAGCCACCAATTGCAAGGAGTACCATGAATGAATAAGGGGGTGTATTTTTGTAACAGACACTTAGTTGCACTTACCACTAACACAGACCAGACATGATTCTTCGGGCTTCACAAAGATTGACCCATTTCATCCTTAGAAGACATCTATGAGGTAGGTACTACCATGATCCTCATTTGACAGACAAGAAAAATGAGGCACAGAGATTCAGGATTTTGCCTAAGTTCACATAGCAATGAAGTAGCTGATCTAGGATTCGAACCCATGTGGGTGGACTCCAGAGTCTTTGCTCTAAAACATACATTATCCTAACTCTAACTCTTAATCATGATGCTATACTGTGTTAACACAAAACCATCAGCAAAGTAATCTATTCAACAAATTTAATTGAGAATTGTTTACTGATGGGAGTATGAAGACTAGTTCCAGCTATGGACTGTTGAGAAACTTATCTCCCCAAACACAGCAGCATAAAACAAGTGCTGATTGTGCTCAGGAATTCTGAGTCAAGGAAATAGGATGGGCATAGCAGGGGCGGCTTATCTCTTGTCCATAAGATCTGTGACCTCACGTGGAAAGATTCCACAAGGCTGGCAGCTGGAGTCACCTGGAGGCTTCCCCACTCCTTTGTTGGCATTTGAAGGCTGGGCTAAGAAGAGCCTGGAGACTCACCACCTCCATGTAGATCCTCCAGAGGGTGTGAGCTTCTCCCAGCATGGTGGCTGGATTCAGAGAATTAGAATCCAAAGAATAAACATTCCTGGAGTATGAGGATAAAGCTGCAAGGCTTCTTTTGACCTAGACTTAGAGGTTGTGCAACTTCATGTCCTCTACATACTGTGGTTATAAAAGAAAGTTGTCACTGAGGCCAGCCTTGAGTAAAGGAAGTAGAATTAGACTCTCTCTCTTTTCTTGTTGAGGAGAAGGAAAGAAATTTATTACTTTGCTGGCAAAGGAGGAAAATGGAAGACTTTGGTCACAAAATCCAAATTCCTTGACTCAACCTCTTGGTAAGAGAGAAACAAGGTCATACGGCAGCAGAGCAGGTGGGAGGGAGATAGTGTCAAGGTGACTTTGGAAGTGCAATGTGGCGCAGAGTCACAGTGGCTGCTGACAGAGAAATCCACCCAGGATGGTTTTACCTACAAGTAACTAACAGCAACTAGCCGTGGTTGAAACACCGAAGGGTCATTATCTCATGAATCAAAGGTCAAGACATGGGGCAAGCAAGTCCAAGGTTACTTTTTTTTCCACTCCATGGTGTCACCAAGTGTCATCCCACCACTTCCTATCTTTTCCCTTTACCATTGGTTCCTGTGATCTACTGTAATTCCTTCCATCAGAAGGAGACAACAATGGCAAGCAAAGAAAACAGAGGGTCTTTCCATCCAGGAGTCTCTTTTAGTTAGGAACAGCAACCGTCTCCTGAAACCTCACAGCCAAGTCACCTTCAGAGACCTGACTTTACCCAGGCCTGTGCCATAGCTAAAAGAGAACCTAGGAGAGAGAGAACTTAGCATTTTGGCTTCTATCGTAGGAAGAGCCTCTGTCGTAGGGAAAAAAAGGAGTGGGGGAAAATGACTGTTGAGTGGGCAGCACCACTGTCTGTGGGTACAGGGAACCATTCATACATGTAGCAATTAGCAGCTGATTGTTAATTATGCACCAGGCAAAGTGCAAAGGGGCAGGGCCACCGCAGTAAGGCAGACAACATCACCTCCCTCAATGGCGTACAGTCTGGCACAGAATAGGGACACTTAACAAGCAATTACATTAGTAAATACACGTGTGTTGAGATGTATGCTATCAATATGCAATTAGCTGTTAAGTATAAAATATTTATTTATGGAAGTATATTGTGATGAAAGATAAGATTATGGGAGCTGGGTGCAATGGCTCACGCCTGCAATCCTAGCACTCCAGGAGGCTGAGGCAGGTAGATGGCTTGAACTTAGAAGTTCCGGACCAGCCTGAGCAAGAGAGACCCCATCTCTACTAAAACAGAAAAACTAGCCAGGCCTTGTGGCTGGGCACCAATAGTCCCAGCTCCTCAGGAGGCTGAGGGGAAAGGATTGCTTGAGCCCAAGAGTTTGAGGGTCCTGTGAGCTATGATGACAACAGAGCACTCTACCCAGGGTGACAGAGTGTGACTCTGATTTTTCTTAAAAAAAAAAAAAAAAAAAAGGAAGGTGAGATTATGGTTATAAGTACTAAAGGAAGTACAAGGTCCTTACTAAGTCTAGAATTTTCCCATTGTGAAGAAAGGAGAAGCAGATAGAAGAGTGTTAGCAGTAGAAAATTTGACCCATCAAGGGTCAGAGGCTGTCCCTGGGATTTACCATAGACCCCATGGATTATCTGACTTCCTTCTATCTACCTGCATCTTCACCCAACAAACTTTGTATTACGTTGAGTCTTGCCCAAGTGCTTGGATACCTGATCAGAATTTTCCCGTTTCTGGAAAGTTTGATCTGTCATCATAAAAGTACTATTTTGGTAAAGTTAACTTAAGCATGAATAGCCTTAGGCCTGGTTCCTCTGAGATAACCTGAACATTGAGGAAACAGAACTTCCAAGCTAGAAGCACAGACTGGGACCCCAAAGTGAGCCCCTCTTTACATGTCCGCAGGAACTGAGGCGAGCCCCGCCCACCATGGCCCCAAAGACCCACTCTGTATATTCCCTTGACGGTAGCAATGGCGTCGGCTAATTGCTGATAGAAGCATTTTCTTATGTTATCTTCTCTCTGCAAACCAAAAATAAATACAATAAGCACCAGGATGTATTTCCAAATACGACTCATACCTACTAGGCTACTTGGGAGGGACTCATAGTAAAAAAAAAAAAAATCTAAGTCATCACAATCTCTTGGAAACTTCCATTTATAATCACTACTCTCTCACTACAGCTATTACAACACTTTCAATTTTTACTGATACTTAACCAGCGATAGAGGGATCATACAGAGAAAATATAGACAATTTGAGCTCTTTACTTCACTTTACACATCAAGTAAAGCTTTTTAGTGCTTCTAGAACTGCTTTCAGAAGTAGTAAAATCTATATGTGATTCATATCTTCTTCCGGTCTTTGTACTTGAAAAAAAAATTCTAGATTAATATGAGAATTAGTCCTTGTACTTTCTTTCTTTTTTTGAGACACAGTCTCACTATGTCACCCTGGGTAGGGTGCCCATGGTGTCACAGCTCACAGCAACCTCAAACTCTTGGCCTTAAGTGATTCTCTTGCTTCAGCCTCTCAAGTAGCTGGGACTACAGGCACCTGCCACAATGCCCAGCTAGTTTTTTGTTGCATTGTTGTTTTTAGTTGGCCCTGGCCTGGTTCAAACCCGCCAGCCTCAGTGTATGTGTCCAGCACCCTACTCACTGAGCTGCGGGCCATGAGCCTCCTTGTACTTTTTTTGAATGGGATATACTCATGAAAAGAAATCTAGAGTGGCTTATTTACATACTAGATTTATGTTCTGATGAATCAAATAATTTGATTGTATTCATTTAGAGTAACAGTGAAAGATAGTACTTTTTTTTTTTTTCTTTTTTTTTGCAGTTTTTGGCTGGGGCCGGGTTTGAACCCACCAATTTTGGTACATGGGGCCGGCGCCCTACTCTTTGAGCCACAGGTGCAGCCCGAAAGATAGTACATTTTTTTAAAAAATCTTTGATTTTGATATCAGTTCTGATTCCAGCACGGAATGTAAACAGCAAACAGGCTTCAGAGTCAGATAGGGTTGAATTTAAACGTCATCGTGCCCCTTTCTAATTGTGACAAGCTCAGTTTATCTGTATGTGAGGGATGATAGAATTTCCATTTTAGGAATTTGAGGGGCTAATCGAGCGATTACGTTTAAAAGGCTTAGCACAGTACTTAGTATGGTGTGGTCATCAAAAGACAGGGTTTTCCCACCACTAACTCTCTGAGCTCCTGAATGTGTCTCTTTTCCCGGTTGCTCTCCTTTTTTCTTGGCTGTAGAAGCTTGTCTCCCTTCTGATGATACCAAATGTGAGCCGCAGAATATTTTCAATAACATAGCACTTCTCCAGGGTGGTGCCTGTGGCTCAAGGAGTAGGGCGCCCGTCCCACATGCCGGAGGTGGCGGGTTCAAACCTAGCCCCGGCCAAAAACCAAAAAAAAAAAAAAAACCAAAACTATAAAATAGCACTTCTCCAAAACTAAAAAAAAAAAGCCTAACTTCCCCCAAACCCCCCACATGGGTGTTTTTATTTTTATAGCACAGAAATAATAGTGATATTTGTGTTAATAATGGTAGGCATGCTACCCTGACCAAAGATTTCAGGAAATTCCTTAAAGCAACAGTTTTTTTCATGTCTTTGGCTCCTACACAGCCATTAAAGAACAAATCAGATCACATAAAACTGTGAGTAAGGAATTATTTCTTATGCAGGAACTCAAGCATCAAGCTGTCTGGCCTGGAACCTCAGCTCCGCTATTTTTTAACTGATGCCCCTGAGCAAATAAATTAAACTTTCTGTGCCCTAGTTTTCTGTAAAGAGGGGAAGTAATTTCACCTACTTTATCAGGTCAGTGTAAGGGTGAAATTAGTTCATATACAAGGTACTTATAAAAGTTTCTGACACATTATAAAACTACATGTGTTAACTACAGCATGGGACATTAAATTACCCTCCTAAGTTCTCAATTAAAAACTGCAGTTCAGGTAGGCTTGCTGCCCCTCCCGCAATGCTCGACCCCAGGATCCCCCCGCCGCTTGTTTACCGGCCGTGGCCAACAAGGAAGCAGGCTTTGACGACACTGTGGAAGAACGTGTAATCAACGAGGAATACAAAATATGGAAAAAGAACATCCCTTTTCTTTATGATTTGGTGATGACCCATGCTCTGGAGTGGCCCAGCCTAACTGCACAGTGGCTTCCAGATGTAACCAGACCAGAAGGGAAAGATTTCAGCATTCATTGACTTGTCCTGGGGACACACACATCAGATGAACAAAACCACCTTGTAGCTAGCGTGCAGCTCCCTAATGATGATGCTCAGTTTGATGCATCACATTACGACAGTGAAAAAGGAGAATTTGGAGGTTTCGGTTCTGTTAGTGGGAAAATTGAAATAGAAATCAAGATCAACCATGAAGGAGAAGTAAACTGGGCCCGTTATATGCCCCAGAACCCTTGCATCATTGCAACAAAGACTCCATCCAGTGATGTTCTTGTTTTTGACTATATAAAACATCCTTCTAAAACAGACCCTTCTGGAGAGTGCAACCCAGACTTACGTCTCCGTGGACATCGGAAGGAAGGCTATGGACTTTCTTGGAACCCAAATCTCAGTGGGCACTTACTTAGTGCTTCAGATGATCATACCATCTGCCTGTGGGACATCAGTGCTATTCCAAAGGAAGGAAAGGTGGTGGATGCAAAGACCATCTGTACAGGGTATACAGCAGTAGTTGAAGATGTTTCCTGGCAGCTGCTCCACGAGTCTTTGTTTGGGTCAGTTGCTGATGATCAGAAACTTATGATTCGGGATACTCATTCCAACAATACTTCCAAACCAAGCCATTCAGTGGATGCTCACACTGCTGAAATGAACTGCCTCTCTTTCAATCCTTACAGTGAGTTCATTCTTGCCACAGGATCAGCTGACAAGACCATTGCCTTGTGGGACCTATGAAATCTGAAGCTTAAGTTGCATTCCTTTGAATCACATAAGGATGAAATATTCCAGGTTCAGTGGTCACCTCACAATGAGACTATTTTGGCTTCTAGTGGTACTGATCACAGACTGAATGTCTGGGACTTAAGTAAAATTGTAGAGGAATAATCCCCAGAAGATGGGCCACCAGAGTTGTTGTTTATTCATGGTGGTCACACTGCCAAGATATCTGATTTCTCTTGGAATCCTAACGAACCTTGGGTGATTTGTTCTGTATCAGAGGACAATATCATGCAGTGTGGCAGATGGCAGAGAACATCTATAATGATGAAGACCCTGAAGGAAGCGTGGATTCAGAAGGACGAGGGTCCTAGATCTGTCTGCATTTCTTGTGATTTTTAGGCTCCCCTTCTTTTCTTCTCAACCCTGAGATTGATTTAACACTGGTTTTGAGATACACAGACTTTTTTTGGCTATCTCTCTATAATAGATACCACCAACAGTGCTATTAGCCCAAACAGTGGTTGTTTTCTAAATACTAACTGGGGAACTTGATTCAGCAAAGCCACAGACTTACATTTCAATTTTCTTCAGGAATTTTCTAGTAACATACCCAGGTCTACAAGTAGCCACAGAAAGGGGAATATTATGTGTGATTATTTTTCTTCTGATGCTGTATCCCCAAGTTTTTCAGACTCATTTAAGTAAAAGCTAGAGTAAGTAAGGAGTAGAGCCAAATGATGTAGGTGTCTGAGCCATGAAGTATAAATATTGCTATTGCAAGATTTTGTTTTTATTCAGGAAATAGGGGAGATGCAAGTCATAGATTCCCACTCTGAATAACCTTCACACCTAACCTTCCAGGATGCACATTTGCCTGTGTAGACCAGTCTTGGTTTCTTCAGTTAAGTCAAAACTACACGTTCCTCTTTCCTCATATATTTTTTGCTCGTTAGTGTATTTTCGAGCTGTTTTCATACTGTTTCTTTCCCTTCTGGGAAATGGGTTTTTTGTTTTTAAACTTGGGACCACCAAGTTGTAAAGATGTATGTTTCCACCTGACTGTTAATGCCAACGGTATTCTGTCAAATTGAGAAGAGTGAATCAATAACTTGTATTTGTTTTAAAAATTAAATTAATCCTTGATAAAAGTTGCTTTTTTTTTTTTTTTTAGGAGTTAGTCCTTGACCACTAGTTTGATGCAATCTCCATTTTGGGTGACCTGTTTCACCAGCAGGCCTGTTACTCTCCATGACTGACTGTGTAAGGCTTAAAATGGAATAAATTGCTTTTCTACATAAAAAAAAAAAAAGACTGCAGTTCATACATCAGATCAATCCACATATAAAACAAAGGAAATGAGAGCACATCTACCTGTTTATAGTGCTTTTCTACCTCTAAGATTCTGTCATGTAGAACACTGAAGAGACTTAAAGACTCCTCTTTAAGACGATCTTCAAATTTCAGCTGAAGGAATTGTTTGAGGAACCCAAACTCCACCTGAATGGATTTGACAACCTAAAAAAATCGGAAAAACATACATTATTAGAGAGCATAAGGGCCTTCTGTGTAAAGATTCCAGCACCTTTTCTGGTGACCTGCATATAACCCGGGTACCTGGTTAGAATTCTGTCCTATCTTTTAAGATTACCTGTCAGATATTGTATAAATAGGGAAATTCCAGTAACTCCATCCTAGGTGACCACACTTTCAAAATGACAGTTCATTTGCCAAACTAAAATATACTAATAGAGCAAAGGAGAGGAGTTTCCTAGCAGTTTCTTCCCATACAGAATAAAATGTCTATGCTAACAGATATTTTGTCACACCCCAAAAGGTATCGTTTTCAAGATGGAAACTTCAGATCAGAAAAGATAAGCAAGAATCAACATTCATTTAGAATCTCCTAGCCCAAACACTTAACCAGGTGTTGACTAAGAACCATTTGTAATAATCAAAATGCAATGTATTTTTATCTCCTATCTAAAATATTTATATTTAGTAACTAATCTTCCCCTACTCTGATGGAAACTTTAGAAAATCCTATGACTTTTTTTTTTTTTCATTGTTGTGGTCAGAAAGTGCTACCATTGCTCCAAAAACAGCCTCAAAGCAACATTTATAATATAACAACAGGATGGGCGCAGTGGCTCACGCCTATAATCCTAGCACTCCAGGAGGCCTCAGGTGAATTACCTGAGCTCAGGAGTTGGAGACAAGCCTGAGCAAGAGTGAGACATCATTTCTACTAAAATTAGCTAGGCATTGGGGGGTGGGGGGGTGGGCACCTGTAGTCCCAGCTACTTGGGCAGCTGAGGCAAGAAGATTGCTTAAACCCAAGAATTCGAGATTATCGTGAGCTATGATGACTCCATAGCATTCTACCCAAGGTGACAGAGTGAGGTGCTGTCTCAGAAAAGAGAGAGAGAGAGAAAAAAAAAAAATAGAATATAACAACTATAAGCTTAAATGCTTCTATCTTCTTTCAAAGGTAAAATTTCTCCCTGTCCTTCAAGCTGAGGGCAGAAGTGGCAGCTGCCTGTCTTTGAAGAAGACCGTCATTCACTCTTCAGCTCTTTTCTTCTCTTTTGCCTCCTGTCAAACACCCCAGCAGCTGTATCTCCATCAGAGACAAGGCAGAAGGGATAAAGGGGTGTGTCTTTTTTACCTGGTGCGGTAGCTTCACCCTGTTCTGACAGGGCAGAAGAACTCACTCTTTTTTGTTCTTTTGGAGACAGAGACTCATTGTCACCCTGGGGAGAGTGCTGTGGCAGCACTGGAGCTCACAGCAACCTCAAACTCTTGGGCTCAAGCAATCCTCCTGCCTCAGGCTGTCAAGTAGCTGGGACTAAGTGGGCCCACAATAATGCCTGGCTAATTTTTCTGTTTTTAGTAGAGACAGGGTCTTGCTGTTGCTCAGGCTGATCTTGGGCTCCTGAGCTCAAGCAAGCCACCCACCTCAGCCTCCCAAGGTGCTAGGATTACAGGTGTGAGCCATCGTGCTTGGGTAGAAATTCATTCTTCTTCTTTTTGGCACTGACGTGAAGATTCTAGGATCCTCTTTCCTATAGATGCATCTTTTTTTTTTTTTCTTTTTGAAGCAGTCTTACTCTTGCCCAGGCTAGAGTACCATGGTGATGTCAGCCTACCTCACAGCAACCAACATCAAGCTACTTTTTTCTAGTGTTAGTAGAGACGGGGGTATCACTCTTGCTCAGGCTGGTCTCAGACTCCTGAGCTCAAGGCCACCCTGGCCTCCCTTCCAGGCATGAGCCGCTGGGCCTGGCCTTGTGGTCCGGCAGATGCTTCTCTACTCTGGATGGTCACTTGCTGTACCTTTCTCAGTTCACCTGTTATCCCTGTAGGGATCCTCTGTCCCTTCAGATCACTCTACTGAACATAACCCAGAACGACCCCACGTTGGTTCTCTCCCTTTTCTCTCTCTCAGACCACATATGGTTTATGAAAGACAACTTCACATCCCTTACTTCACCAATTCTGGAAGTGCAGACTGATTTCAATCTAGCCATTCTATCTTCCCATCTTCTCCTGACAGCCCATTTTAGCTTTCTTAAGCCTGAATCAATAGTCCTTTGTGTCTTCCAGTAGCAGCAAATAGAGTCAGCCTCTCTAGAAGCCTGCCTGACTAGCTTTGAGTCAAAGGAGAGTGCTGTGGCTGCTCTTACCCCGTGAGGACTGTGACAATCATTCTTTCTAAAGAAGCTGCCTCAGCAATTTTCCTTTTCACTCTCTGATCTCCTTTTCTATTATCCTTGATCTGATTCAAGAGCTGAGATTCATTCATCTAATGAGCAACATTCTCATCACAAAATTTGCAAATGGAATCTCACTCACAGTCAATTTGGTATTTTTTTTTCTTTTCTCTTTTTTTTTTTTTTTGAGCCAGAGTCTCACTATGTTGCCCTTGGTAGAGTGCCATGGCGTTACAGCTCACAGCAACCTCCAGCTCCTGGTCTCAAGCTATTCTCTTGCCTCAGCCTCTCAAGCAGCTGGGACTACAGGCGCCTGCCACACACCTGGCTATTTTTGTTGTTGTTGTTGTTGTTGTTGTTGTTGCAGTTGTCGTTGTTTAGTGGGCCTGGGATAGGTTCGAATCTGCCAGACTGGGTGTATGTAGCTGCCGCTGTAACCACTGTGCTACAGGCGCTGAGCCCAATTTGGAATTTGATACATGGTATACTGGCATCCTGGGAGAATCTCATTTTAATATTTTTATACTATATGGAAGGTTTTATTTTGCAGATGAGGATGTCAAGACTACAGGGGATGGCTAGGCATAGTGGCTCACGCCTATAATCCTAGCACTCTGAGAGGGTGAGGCAGGTGGATTGTTTGCGTTCAGGAGTTCAAGACGACCACCCTGAGCAAGAGCGAGACCCCATCTCTACTAAAAACAGAAAAATTAGCTGAGTGTTGTGGCACATGCCTATAGTCCTAGCCACTTGGGAGGCTGAGGCAAGAGGATTGCTTGAGCCCAAGAAATTGTGGTTACTGTGAGGTAGGCTGAAGCCATGGGACTCTAGCCTGGGGCAAAAGAATGACACTCTGGCTCAAAAAAAAAAAAGACTTCAAGAGGTTAAGTGACAGTGTTAGGTGGTGATGAGGAGGTCCCAGAATGAAAAGAATGAAAAACAAAGGACTCTAAAATTTGTGTAAAAACTCTGCACCGACTTCTGGCTCATCCCTGAAACACGCACACATGGGGCAGACTGCTAACAGCCCACCTGGAGGGAAAAGAACGAAGCGGAGATTGGGGCTGCCAACCAAGAGATAGCTTGCAATTTGAATCCAACCAAGTTAATTGTGTGCTAAAACAAAAATACAGGGGGAATGTATAAGAATCCAGAATATAACATTCCCAATGTGCACAATATAATCCACATTAGTTGATACACACACACAAAAGAAAATGTGACTAATTCTCAAAACAACTATGGCTGAAACCAACCCCCCATTACCAGAATTTAAGAATACCAAGTAAAGATTTTAAAGCAATTTCTTTAACTATACATGATAAAGTAAAGAAAAATATTCGTATAATAATGAGGAAAAAATAGGAAATATCAACAGAGAAAGAGAAATGATGACAAAGAAAATGCCCAGAAATTCTGGAATTGAAAATATGATATCTGAAATTAAAACTTCACTGGAAATATTTAATAGAAGAATAAAGATGATGGAGGAAAAAAGTATGTGGATTTGAAGATGGGTCAATAAAAAAGTAGAGAGAAAAAAGATTTCTCAATATTTCTCAACAGTTAATAAGTATTATATATAAGTATAATATATAAGTAATATATGAGTTCTAATATATAAGTAATTGAAGATGCAAAAGGAGAGGATAGAAAGAGTGAGGTAGAAAAAAACATTTGAAGGTATAATGGCCCCAAATCTCCCAAATTTGGTGAGAGACATGCAGATTCTAGATGCTGGGCAGATCCAAGCAGTATAAATACACCTAGGTACATAATAATCAAAGCATTGAAAAAGAAAGATTAAAAGAAAACACTGAAAGCAGACAGAAGAGAAATAACTACAAACAAGGTGGGGGGGAACATTTAGAATGACTAATGTTAGCTGTTTTCTCATCAGAAATGAGGCAATCCAACAGAACAATTTAAAAATAAGAAACAAAACAAAAAACTTGTCAACCCAGGAGTTCTATATTCATGTGAAAACATTTTAAATGAAGAACACAGAATTCATTGCCAAAATACCTACAGGCTAAGAATTGCTAAACAAAGTTTCCAAGCTAAAGAGAAATAATATTGGGTAGAAAATTAGATCTTCAGGAAAGAATGAAGAGGATTGGATATAGAAAATAGACAGGTAAATATAAAAGACCAGATTTTTAGTCTTATTGGCTTAAAATATAGAGGACTGTTTAAAGCACTCATGAGAATTTGAGTTTATAAGGTATGTAGATGGAACACACACGATAGCAGATAGAATGGGGGACAGGTGGTAAACGGACCTCTAGAGTTGCAAGGTTATTATATTGTGAGTGAAGTTGTACAATATTAATGCTAAGTGCAGTATGATGCTTGCTGAAAGAAAGATCAAAGGATCTTTAAGAAGAATGAAAATTAAACTCAGAAAGAAATACTAAGATATTGAAAGAAATGGTGAGCAAAGACATTAGCTGTATAAAACTGCAAATTTTTGTAAACTGCAAAATTTTAGGAAAAAGCAATGGAAACACTTTATAATAATAATGTGTAAGTTGGAAGGGGATGATGAGAGATGTTTCTTGTATCGTTTGACAGAAATTAGAAATTCTAGTCAATGGCTGACACTGCAAACCAGCTATGAATGTTCAAATTTGAGGATAACCATTTAGAGAATAAAAACATAATGATCAAATTAATTACAAGCAGAGGAGAGAATAGAAACTAAAGAAAATCGATCAGTCCAGTGGAAAGTAGGAAGAGGGAAAAAGTATAGAAAAAAGTAAAGAGAAATTACAAAATAAGTTGGCAGAAAAGTAGGAATATACCAGCAATCATTAATTAATAATAATAAAATAAATCAGATATTAGAAGAAAGAGATTATAGGTTGGATTTTAAAAAATTTACAATTTTTAAGAGACAAATCTAGATGGCACAGAAATCATGTCAGTGTAAGAATGAGAGAGATACACTAGGCAAATAATATACCAAAGAACGCTGGTATCGGTATATTAACATTGAACACAATGGGAAATATGGGAAAAGGTTATATACATAAAAATATATGTGTATATTTACCCAACAATTAACAAATACTGTTTATGTGTCTCTATGCCACAGCGACAAAGACTGACTTCACACAAGTTGCAACAAACACCAAATGATTTGCCTCTCAAAGACTGTTTTCCAACAACAAAACACTGAACTTAGAAAATCAACATCATAAAAATATCCTAAAACGCATGCTTGGAAATTTAATAAAATTCTTATGAAACATGTGGATCCATAAAACAAATGTAAAATTATAGTATTTAAGTTTAAACAGTAATAAAAATATTATATTTCATAAATTTGCGAGATGATGTTAAGAAGTAGTGGGAAATATATACCACATACAGTAGACATAGTCAACCTCCTCCCTACATCGACCATCTCCTTGAGTTGACCTAATTTTTATAGACTGGACATGCACCACCATGTACATGTCAGGACAGTAGGCCTAGTTTCTTACATGGAACACCTCTGCATGTTGACCAGTTTGTTACAATTCCTTGGATGGTCAACTTATAGAAGTTCTACTATAGTCTTAAATGCTTACAAAGGAAAAGAAAGTATCCTTAAAATTAATGACCTATAGGCATCCAATATCCATTGCATGGTTCTTCCTTACATTAGAACCATGACATTGTCTGGGGCAGCAATGTGCCTCGCTAAAATACTCATTTCTCTCCCTCCTCTCATCCTCCTCCCCCCACCTTTCCCCTTCTTCTTGGGCTGTAATTGGGTTATAGCTTTCTTATGGTTTCATAGTAAGACTGAGTACATTGAATACTTTTTCAATTTCCCTTTCTTCTTGGGCTGTAATTGGGTTATAGCTTTCTTATAGGTTTCATAGTAAGACTGAGTACATTGAATACTTTTTCTTCCATTCTTGAGGTACACAGCTATGATTTAATAAAAAAAAAAAAAGTGAAAAGACCACTAATGTAGGTACAAAAAGAAACAAAATTTCTAAACTAGTACAGCGATTAAAAAAGAAACATTTTTAGATAAAGTCAGAAGCTGAAAACATTTACACACACAAAAAAAATAATAATTAAATACTCATTTCTCAGGCCGGGCATGGTGGCTCACGCTTGTAATCCTAGCACTCTGGAAGGCCAAGGTGGGTGGATTGCCTGAGCCTACAGGTTCGAGACCAGCCTGAGCCAAGAGTGAGACCCCCTCTCTAAAAAATAGCCAGGCATTGTGGTGGGCACCTTTGAGGCTGAGGCAAGAGAATTTCTTGAGCCCAAGAGTTGGAGGTTGCTGTGAGCTATGATGCCCTGGCACTCTACCGAGGGTGACAAAGTGAGACTCTGTCTCCAAAAAAAAAAAAAAACTCATTTCTTGTAGTTCACTAGTCATGTGATAAAGTTTGGCCATATGAAAAATAAACTGAGGTTTTCTATGGAAAACTTTTGCTCTCTTATATAAAACTCACCCCCGCCCTACTTTTCCCATATTCTCTTTCCTGTATGAAATGCAGAAGGAAGCTGGAGCTGGGGCAGCTTCTTTCTGCTATGACATCAGAACTACAGAAAAAAAAACCATGCACTTTAAATGATGGCAATGTGAAATGACAAAATGATTTTCTGTCACAAAGATGACATCTGAGAGCTACTGCCCTAACTCTGGATTCTTTAACTCTAGATTCTTTGGTAATTTGATTAAGCCAACGTGGTTGTGTTTTCTGAACATGCAGCTATACGCCATTCTAATTGATACTCAGATGCAACTCAAGGATGTAGAAGACAAAAAACAGAGTAAACCCAAACATAGTAGAATAAGTTAAATAATAAAGACACTTGTGAGGTAGGACAGTTGTGACTAAATCACAGTTGTATCTCAGCCCTTTGAGAGGCTGAGATGGGAGATCAGTTGAGGTCAGGAGTTTGAGACCAGCCTGTGCAATATAGCAAGACCCTATCTCTAAGAAAAAAAAAATACATAGGGTGGCACCTGTGGCTCTAAGCAGTAGGGCGCTGGCCCCATATATCGGAGGTGGTGGGTTCAAAACAAGCTCCGGCCAAAAACTGCAAAAAAAGAAAAAGAAAAAAAATACATAAATAAGAAAAATCACTTCACTTGTAGTCTCATCTACTCAGGAGGCTGACATGGGAGAACTGCCTGAGCCCAGGAGTTTGAGGCTGCAGTGAGTTATGATGATGCCACTGCGTGCAAGCCTGGGTGGTAGAGCAAGACCCTGTCCCTTATTTAAAAAAAAAGAAAAAGAAAAAGAGGCACAGCACCGATAGCTCAGGGGATAGGGTACCACCCGCATACACTGGAGCTGGCGTTCAAATCCAGCCCGGGCCTGCCAATCAACAATGACAACTACAACCAAAAAATAGCCGGGCATTGTGTTGGGTGCCTGTAGTCTCAGCTACTTGTGAGGCTGAGGGAAGAGAATCGCTTAAGCCCAAGAGTTTGAGGTTGCTGTGAGCTGTGACGCCATTGCACTCTACTGAGGGTGACAACTTGAGACTCTGACTCAAAAATAAATAAATAAAAAGAAAAAGAAAATAAATTTATGATTTAGAAAATAAAGATATGACAGAGAAGATTAATAAATTCAAAAGTTGGGTCTCTGAAATACACTAGTAAATAGAAAACTCTTGCATGAGTTACCTAAAGGAACAAAAAGGAAGTATATAGATAATATTAAAAATAGCAATAATCGTGCCTCAGATAAACCTCATTGGCTACGATACTGCCACTGCACAAAGCTGATAATATTAAAAATAAAAAGTGAACTTAACTACAGATATAATAAAGATTTTAAAATAGGTAAGAGAAGATAATAATTAACTTTATGCCAATAATTTGAAGATTTAGCAAAAATAAATTTTTTGTAGAAAAACATATCAAACCCGACCCAAGAAGATTTAAGAAAATTGGAATATAATCATTACAAATAACAACAGCAATAAAATAAACACAGTTTTACATGCAAGTTCTAACAAATATTGAAGAACTAGATAATCCCAATCTTATGACAATTCTTCCAGAGAATAAACTAGGAAACACTTTTTAACTCATTTTATGATGATACTGTGACTTTGTACCAAGATTGAACAATAATAGATAAGAAAAGAAAATTATATGGTAATGTTACTTGCAAACATGGATGGAAAACAATCCTCAATGAAAAATAATGACAAATAATGCAGAAATGCAAAAAGAAATATTATGACCCAGTTGAGTTTATTTCAAGAAGTCAAGAAGGGCTTCTATTCAAATACCAAATTTCACTACATCGTCAGACTAAGGAGAAAAGCTTTATGACCACATGATCATTCATAAACAGCATTCAAAACCAGTCATTCATGAGGTTTTTAAAAAATGTTTTCTAGGCTAGCCACGTACACCGGAGCTGGTGGGTTCAAATCCAGACCGGGCCTGCCAAACAACAATGACAATTACAACCAAAAAATAGCTGGGCATTGTGGTGGGTGCCTGTAGTTTCAGCTGCTTGGGAGGCTAAGGCAAGAGAATTGCCTGAGCCCAAGAGTTTGAGCTTGCTCAGAACTGTGACACCACAGCACTCTACCAAGGGCGACAGCTTGAGACTCAATAAAATAAAAAAAAAAAAATGTATTCTAGACATTTACCTAATTAATTCCTAATAGAAGAACATTCTTAATCTCATTTAAACATATTGTATCAGATTTTGATTCAACCATATCAAAAAATCCAAATAACAGAAGCATAGAAGCATAAATGAGAAATAAGTTCGGTTCTCTTTCACTAGAAATCTATGTAGGCAATCAGTGGGGAGAATAATCTCAGACTTGCATTAGATCTTGGTCCAAATGGTAGTACCATGCTCTAGCCAAAGATGAAAGGAAAGGAAAGAGGAAGGAGGGAAGAAAAGAATGGATGGTGGAGAACTAACAGGAAGTACATGTGAACCGTGTCTCGAAGGTTGCCTGAAGCTGCCACCTACCATTTCCATCTAAATCCTACTCTCCAGGAGGTAGTCATTTGGACACATCTAGTTACAAGGGAATAAAATTATTATAAAACATCTCTGAAGGCATAAAAGAAGACAATAAATTGGCAAATATGGAGGAAAGAGACATCCTCAAAAGATTCTAGTGGGAGTGTAAATTGGTACAATCTCTAAGCAGAGCAATCTGGCAATATCCTTCAAAATGAGTAATGCATACATCCTCTGACTCAGAAATCCCACTTTTAAGAGTTTACATCAGAGACTTATGTGCAGGATTATTCATCACAGGAAACGATGAGAAACAACAAAAATGTACACCAATGGAGAGATAGCTAAAGAGAAATGCACTTTTTGCGACACATTATACTTGATAAATAAATGGGGAGACTATGCATCAATGTAGAATGATTTCTAAGTTATTAAGTGAAAAAACAAAAACAAGATACACAAAAGTATTTGTAGTAATATGCTACCTCATGCTACAGTTTTATTGATGAGGGTTTTTAATAATAACTCTTGATGTCTGATGTATAGGAAATGCCATATTCCATTACAAGCAAAAAAAAAAAATGGTCCATAGGAAATATGATACAGAAGGTCAAAATTTGACACAGCTCTATGGTGAGAAACACAGTTTTTTATTACATTATTCTTTACGTTCATTTATGTGCAAAAATATTTGACAACTTTTTAAAATGTCACAAATAGAAAATGTTCACACATGTCAAAATAATTCTAAAGAGAATAACAAAATGCTTCATTAAACAAGTCAACCTATGCAAGCATGACATAAACGTGGCATCAATATAAGTAGCAGCTTATGTTCATTAAGTTTTTTAAAACACAATTATCTTTCGGTTCAGTTTGTCAAAGATACCAGTATTTTTTTTTTTAAATGTTATTCATTTCAATTCTGTCAGTGAAAAAGGTAGGAAGCCAAACAATGCCTAACATTATCTCAGAATTTTCCAAATAAATCCAGAGTTACCTGTACTAAATATTGTGTAGTTGAACTCAACTCATGTAATGGCCCAATTTCATTGCAATCTGTTTGGGTAGCGTGGTCTGTCTTGAAAAAGCCAACCTTTAAATCATCTGAGATGTTAACTCTGGAAAAAAAGGAGACGAAATATGCTTTATACGATAAATATCTCTTCAGAAATACACGTTCATGGTATATTTTTTGTGTAACTCATATTTTCAATTTTCTAAGGGATGGGTGAGATGAGGAAACCTCTGAATTGGCTCCCCATGACTTGGAGTTTTCAGCAGGACCCTCCTGGGTTGTCAGAGTCCCCAGACTAGAGCAGATTTCTCTATTGATATTCATCTTATTTCCCCTTTTCTGAGATAGTATCAATTTAAGTGCCTTTCAATATCTTATCTAGTCTATGTATGTCATCACCTGTACTATTGCTGGCAACAATGATAAATGATGAATTGGCCTAGTCAGTAGAAAGACTTTCAGACAGGGCTTCTCAAAGTGTGGCCTGAGGACCCCTGGGTCTGAGGCAATCCATGAGATGAAAATTATTTTATGTTAATATTAAGATTCTGTTGGCCTTTTTCACTATCATTCTCTCACCAGTGTTCGGTGTTGTTTCCCAGAGGCTACAAGTTATCCACCTGCCTGACAGATGACATGCAGAAGCAGCTGTGAGAACTCAGCTGTCTTCCACTAAGCCAGGCAATAAAAATGAATTGCAAAAATGTAAAACAATCAAGACACTTTTCTCATTAAAGTCTTTGTTTTGAACGTTACTGTTAGTTCTTCTTTAAAATGTGCTATTATACTAACACATAATTGGTTTATCATTATTTCAAATGAATTAATATAAATATGGTTTTAATTTCTCCTTTTAAATTTCTAATATGGCAACTATCAGTAGATATGACCAATATAAACTAAACTTTGAAGACCCCTGCAATTTTTCAAAATACAGAGAGGTCTTTAATCCAAAAAGTTTCAGAACGGCTTCTTTAAGATAATCACACCACTATCCTATATTTGGTTTTCAAACTCTATTTCTGAAAAATCAGAATAGGGCAGGAGCAAGTATTTGCAACCCCCCTCTATACAGGTCTCTAATGACTAGCATCCTAAATAGTAATAAGAAGGCTCCTTTCTGGATACACTCTTCTCTGTTGCTTTGATCAAACTTAACTACAACTATCTGTTTCTAAAACGTCAGCTAAAAATAGGGAGCCACGAAAACCCAAGTAGAATTATCAGACTTCCCAGCACAGGCTCTAAAGACAGAGTGTTGGAGTTTCCATCCTGCCCTCCCTGCTGACCAGCTACAGAAGACGCCCATGGGAGGATCCCATGGCAAACCCCCTTCTCTTCTTGCTTGCCAGCAGAGCTTCAGACTTGTCCCACAGAACTCAGAAGAGGTTGACCTTAGACCCACTGTCAAGGGCAACTCCTGTTTGGGTTAAGTCCATCACAGTGCTCCCATTCTTTTGGCAGTAGATGACTGTGGGTGGGTGTAGAACCCGGTTCTTATGATGGAGACATTAGCAAAGGTCTGCTGGGGGGTTGTGGGAAAGTTGTCTGCACTCCTACATTGGGGGCACCAGAGGAGAGGGTTTTTCCTGACTTGGGACATTACCAAACATGGAAATAATGCCAAGAATTACACTTGAGTGACCACAAAAGAGGCCAGCCAGAGGGCAAAGCTAGTACATAGATGATGAACTTTCAAAAAAGATGGAAATAGATTTAACTGATGACTTTGTTCTGCCATCAAGTCAATTAGTTCTGAAAACTGTCATATCCCAGTACTTCCTGGAATGTCATATAATAAATGCATCAAATGTTGGAAGTTTCTGTCAACCATAGCTGAAAACATCCTGAAGCTCTAGCTATGTGACGTTAGGTAAATTACTCAATTTTTCTGTGCCTTAGTTTCCTCTTATGGAAGATAATAGTGCCTATTTCATAGGGTCATTTAAGGATGAGGTGTGTTAAGACTTAGAAGTACTTTTATTTTTTTTTTTTTGAGACAGAGTCTCATTTTGTCGCCCTTGGTAGAGTGCCACGACTTCACAGCTTACAGCAACCTCCAACCCTAGGGCTTAAGTGATTCTCTTGCCTCAGTCCCCAAGTAACTGGGACTATAGGTGCCCACCACAATGCCTGGCTATTTTTGTTGTTGTTGATGTTGCAGTTGTCATTGTTGTTTAGAAGGCCCACATAGGGTTAGAACCACTGTGCTATGGGTGCAGAGCCAAGACTTATAAGTACTTTGAATGGTACTTGATACAGAGTAAGACCTCAAGAAATGTTACCCATCCTTAGTGCCATGGCATTGGTTATTACTACTATCACTGCCATGTTTGAAACATCATAATTTTTTTCATGTTTGGAGAAAACTATTGAAATATAGCAATATCAACTAAATAGGCTAAGTTTAATTTAAAAACTTCTTAATATTCAAAATAATGATTTTCAATTAATCCCACTAAATTTTTAACTAACATTCTGATCACTACCACATAAATAAAAACATGTTGTATATTCTGAGGTCGTGGTAAGCCTTATCTCATTGCACTTACTGCGTGTACCATATTTATCTGCCATGTATAAATAGTACCTGAATCCACCTATACTTCAACAGTACCCTCAGTCTAGGGTTAAGTCTCCCTACAATTATGCCTATCAAAATCATATGTGATCACTTTCTATTCTATCTTCCTTTTCCTTTCCTTCCTTTCCTTTCTCAGAGGGGAGGGATTGACTTGGTCATCATTAACATGAGGAGATGAGGAAGGCTGGGAACCATGGGTCTTAATAGCTGAAAACAACACATATTCCTAGATAGGATTCTGTACCAGAAGAGAGGAAACAACCATGGTTGGTGTACTTAGAACAACTTGAATGAGTCCTGAGGGTTGAATGGCAGTGCTGTGCAGTGTTGATTTCCTGATTTTGGAGAGCTGTATGCTGATTGACTCAGTCATCATTGACATGATGTAGGAGGATATTTGTTTTAGAAAGAATACACCAGAATGTTTTGGAATAAAGACCAGCATGCCTGTAGCTTGCTCTCAGAAGGTCCTAGGAAGACTAATGATAATGAATGTGGGAGTGTGTGTGTCTATGAAGTGGAAGTAGGAGGAGGAGAGACAGAATAAAGTACAGATTTTTTTTTTTTTGAGACAGTCTCACTATGTCGCCCTGGGTAGAGTGCTGTGGCGTCACAGCTCACAGCAACCTCAAACTCTTGGGCTTAAGCGATTCTCTTGCCTCAGCCTCCCAAGTAGCTGGGAAAATATTAAGAATTAAAGAATCTAGGTGAGAGAGAGATGGGAATTCTTAGTTCTGTTCCTCTAATGTTTTTGTAGATTTGAAATTTTTTCAAAATAAATTATTTAAAAGCCATATGCATTCTTGAAACAAGGTCAAGCTTAAACGATACTTATTTCATCAGGTAAAAATTGCCAATACCTTTGGCCATAATGAACAAAAGGAATGTGAATTGGAGGGCAACATATACCACACTTGCTTAAGTTACTTCAACCCATATTATAAGTCACAGGTAAGGCCACCAGTTTCTCCTGGAGTCCAGAGTAAGAGAAATCCTTGCAGCAGCCCCAGGCTAGAGGCAAGCTGCTCTTCCACTCAGATGTTGTGTTCCAGCAGATGTGATGACCCTCAAGAGTCTCTGTGGCAAAGAGGGATGATTATAGATCCTTTAGCAGCACCACTAAGAAAATCACAGCATAGACCTCTAGGATTTTGAAGTAAATCTTATACTCTCTTCTGCAGATAACTATTCTCCTTTCGAGAAACAGCTTCTAGATTGCTACAAAGACCGAATACCTAACTATGAGGCACTGGGTAACCACATGGCCTGAGTTTGCCCTACAAACTAGGTTTCATCTGACCCACCAAACCATAAAATTGGGCGCACGCAGCTCCAATCTCTCTTCAGGTGGAAATGGAATATAAAAGCCCAGACTCAAGCAGAAATAAATTCACACAAGCAGCCAGCCTCTTTCCCCTCAATCCACATCTATGGCTGCATGGAAGGCCGTTATGACCAGATGACTGAGGGGAGAAAAAACTCAAGCCTGGTTAACGTGTATGTTTGTTTCCTGGATGGTAAAAAACTTGGAAGTTAAAAGATTGAGAGACACGTTGTCAAGAAAGTCTGAGCAAGACTTCTTTAAATTAAAATTTTAATTTGGATGAAATTAAATGGACAAAAATTTTAAAATGGGCACAGACTGTAAAGGTCATCATTTCCCAAATGAATGCTTACCAAAGGGCACCCCCTGCAAAGAAAATGCTCGATGATTAGGTAAAAAAAATGACATACTCCATGGACATCAGCCATTTTGTTTAGCCACCCCAGTGCTTGCTTCATGGACCTTGAAAAAAGTGGCCATGGTGGCAGGGATAGAGTTCAACAGCATGAATTGCCCCTTACCAAGGCTGGCCTGGCAACCACAGAGCTGAGCCTCTAACAAATCAAGAGCAGAGATCAATACCAAGCCCCTAACATGGTGGTGTTAGTCAGGAGACTTTGCCAGGTTGCTGCCATTGAACCTCTTCCACCATCTTCACTGGGTTTGCATTCTCTGACTATAATGCATCTGCCTGAACCAGCATGCCTGAACTCACAGAATGCCTCACCCATCATGGTGGTATTCTGCACAGCATCTCTCCTGATCTAGGAACTTATTTTACAGCAAATGATGTATAGCGATGGGCTCATGCCCATACAATTAGCTGACCTTCTCATGTATCCCCTCACCCAGAAGTGGCTGGCATAACAGAAAGGTGAAATACCTAACTAAAGATTCAGTCATGACAGCTGAGAAACCAATCCATGGGGGCGGAGGAGGGGATGTGGTTCTGTCTCACAGGATGCAACATGAGCTTTGAAACACTACGTGGTGTATTTCTCCTACAGCCATAGGTCCAGGAATCAAGTAGAATTGGAAGAGATGGTTCTTCTCACTACTATATAACACACTCCCAAATATTCCTTCTCCTTTTAGGATAACACACTCCCAAAATTATGGCTTCCTGTCCCAGCAACTTAGGATATGTTGTTTGGAGGTTTTGTTTCCCAAGGGGAGAGTGCTCCCTGGAAAACACAGCAGTGCTCTCATTGAATGAGATGAGATGAATACCTGGCCACTTTGTGATTCTTATGCCACTTGGAGAGAGGCCACAAAGATTTCCACGGGGCAGTTTGGTTGTTGGTACACAAAGGAGTCGAGGAGGACTATGCCTGGAACCCAGAGGATTCTCCAGTGCCTCTGAGTGTTTCCACGTCTCATAGTGATGGAAAAACACAGCAACCAAAAAAAAAAGAACTTTTGAGAACTCAGGACTTTCAGGAAAGAAGATTTTGCCCAGCTAAGTCAAGAATATTGGCTGGTATTCATTCTACACCTTTCAGCAAGGTTCTTGGGCACTGGGCGAGCCTTCCCCACCTTCCAGCTCTGGCCACCCCCTCTGATAGGTTTCTCTGCCACTGGCAGGCTGCAAATTTCAGTGGCTGCCATGTCCTCCAAACACACCTTAATGTCAGCCAGTAAGGGTATGTCTTCCAAATCTCTAGTTCTTTCCTTGTTTACTTTTCCTCAAACTTAGAGGCCACAGCTGCATTTGCTGTCACTGTATCAGTTACATCCTTCTTTTACCCCCTCATCACATTTTAGTAGTTAAAAGGAATTCTTAATGGCCAGGTGTGGTGGCTCACACCTGTAATCCTAGCATTCTGGGAGGCCGAAGCAGGAGGATCGCTTGAGATCAGAAGTTTGAGACCAGCCTGAGGAAGAGCGAGACCCCATCTCTACTAAAAATGGAAAAATTAGCCAGGCATGGTGGTGGGCTATTTGGGAGGCTGAGGCAGAAGGATTGCTTGAACTGAGGAGTTTGTGGTTGCTGTGAGCTACACTGACACTATAGTACTCTAGCCTAGGTGACAGGGTAAGACTCTGTCTCAAAAAAAAAAAAATCTTTCTAATATTTAATAAGGAACAGGAAATATTTCCTGTTCAAATTAGTAGTGAGGTTTTTTTGCTTCCTGTCTGGACCCTGAGTGCTACATCAATCTAGTAAATAAAAGCAACCATGCGAACTTAATTGTTTGCTTATGAGACATCAGTGATTCATCCTTCCAGCACAGAAATTCAATCCCTCACCCTCCCCAGTGCAAAGAAGCTCATTTTTAACCACATTTTTCATTAAGTTTGAACATATATGTTCTTTCATTCCTTCTCATTTCAAGCAAAAGACCTATTGTGAGTGGTAGGTTTTTGAAGTGTGGGTAGTTTTCATCATGAGGATGTGATTTAAAAACTTAAAATTGTGTTTCCAGTTATTTCTTCTGGTGCCATAATATAATATTACAATATGATACTTTAAAATCAGATCCAAGAATTTTATAGAAACCTCCTCCAAAAAAAGGAAAAGTAAAGAAAAAAGAAACCTCCTCCGGGGTGTCTAAAAATAATATTGGTGCCTATTTATTGAGTGCTTAATTTGTCCCATGTGCTTTAACATATATATATGTTAAATGCACATATATATATGTTAAATGCGGACATTCTCCCTTTTGGGAATCCTTCCAATTATCTTATAAGAAAGATCCTAACTTCTCTTTGAAGATGAAGAAACTGAGATTCAAAGAGAGTAGTCTAAAGTGGCAGATTCTTCCTCTGAACCCCAGTGAAGACAGACTATGACCCTAAGGTCCTTCTAGTCCTAACTTTGTGTGTGACTGGTTCAGGAAGATCTGGCTCATTCAGCATCTAAGTGAAATATGAAGGTTCATTTTCACATAGGTAATCCTAGCTCTCTGGGAGGCCAAGGCAGGTGGATTGCCTGAGCTCAGGAGTTGGAAACAAGCCTGAGCAAGAGCAAGACCTTGTCTTTAAAAATAGCAGGGCTTTGGGGCAGGTGCCTGCAGTCCCAGCTACTCAGGAGGCTGAGGCAAGAGGATCACTTGAGCCCAAGAGTTTGGGTTCCTTTGAGCAACCCATCACTATGATGCCAAGCCACTCTACCCAGGTGACAAAGTGAGACTCTGTCCCAAACAAACAAACAAAAAATCATTGTTCAGCTTCCCTTCCAATTCCAAATGTCTCTAATTTTAGATAACAACCCCACTGCCAAGAATGGAAACCCACATCATAACAAATTAGCTAAGTGGTTCCTACATGTTCCTTATTTATAATCTTAGCAATTCTATTTCTGAATAGTAGGTCGGTTGTTATGCATAAAACAGTCTTGGGAAGATAATAATTATTTTTTTAATAAATTAGATACAAAATTTAACATGTTAATGATTATAGAAAACAAACCCATAAATATTTGTTAATGAAATGTAATGACACTTCTCACTGATTCCTAGAATAATCCATCCAAACAAATGCTCATTAATAAATCTGTCCATGAAGATGGCATTAGGCATGCTAAATTTTCACTATGACACGCTGCTCAGTGTGAAATAGGGAAAATGTTTCTTTTTTTTTCCTCTTCAAAGAAAATTTGATCCAACTTGATATGCTCCATGGCTCACAGACCTCTCCTGTACGTATACTCACTTCCTGGAAGATCTCACGGAGCCTTACAGCTTAAGGCTCCATCTTTGTGTCAATTCTTCCCAAATGGGTATGGCTAAGCTGGACCTGTCTTGTGAACGTCAGCCTCACATAACCAGCTACCTACTTAACTTTGTAAATAGATGTCTAATAGTCACTGCTGAGACATCATGTCTGAAAGTAAGCTCATCTCATTATTCCCCCCATCCTAGTTAATGGCAACTCTAGTCTACCAGTTAATTGGGTCAAGAAATCTTGCAATCTTTCCTACTTCATGCAAGTTCAGCAGTAAAGCCAATCAACCCTGCCTCTGAGACCTGTAGAATCTGACCACATCTCTCAGCAGCCCTGAGAGCAACTCTCTCAGCAATGGCTACCCCTCAATATCCCCATGAGGAATATTGTACTAGTCTCCTAACTAGTTTCCATGCTCCTGCCCCCATCCTCATTATAGATCATTATCAAAGCAGTTGTCAGAGTGATCCCTTTGAAAGTTAAGTCAGATCATGTCACTGGTCTATCTCAATCCCCTCATCACTCCCCATCTCAAAGTAAAAGCTGAAGTGCTTACAGTGACTTAAGGCCTTGTACCATCAGGTGCCAATCCCCTTCCCCTGGCCTCACCTCCGCTGCCCTACACTCTCTCTGCCCCAGCCACCCTAGCCACCTTGATGCTCCTGGAGCATCCAGGCACCCACTTTTCCACTTCCTGTTCTCTCTGCCTGGAACATTGGTCCCCACTAGATCCGTGTGGCTCCCCACTGGAGCCTGCAGGTCTTCACCTCCATGTCATCTTCTTAGTGAAGCTTTCCCTGGTCACCGTATCTGAAATCACAACCACCTTCTCCACTTGCTCCCTCCCCACACACACATTTTCCCCTGCCCCCTTCCCTGCTTTAGGTTTTTTCCTTAGCATTTAACCCTTGCCTAACTTATTATATAGTTTATTTATTTATCTAGTTTATCGTCAGTTCCTGAGTGGAACGTAAACTTCACAAATGCTGGGCTTTAGTCTGTAGACTGCTGCGTCCCCAGAGCCAACCCTGCCATGATCAGGCCTTAATCCCAGGATTTTGGTTAGTACCTGAGCCTCCCCCACTCACACACCACCAGCCCAGTCGCCCCTGGCACTTTGGATGAAGAGGAATTAATATGGATATCAGTGGTTCCTTTTTTGGTCAGTGTGTATTAGCCGAGCTCCTGCACTGTCAGTCTGCCCTTTGAGGCTGCCTGGTGTGTTTCACTGGGGAGCCACCATGGCACACAGAGAATCCAAGGCAGGAAGTCATTCCTATCTGTAAACACTAGGACACCACAGACACAATGTGCCTCTAATGTCTGCCTCTAATATGTGCTCCACACAGCCACCACTAAATCACATCCTGTGTGTACCCTGACCCATTTTATTTTTTTATAGAGATGGGATCTTGCTATGTTGACCAGGCTGATCTCAAATTCCTGGGCTCAAGCAATCCTCCTACCTCGGCCTTCCAAAGTGTTGAGTTTAGGCCAGCATGCCTGGCCACCTGATCGTTTTTAATGAATATACCTATTGACTACAGTTAAGCTCAGGAAGCCAAGCCTGGCAGTAGTGTCTCATCTGGGCCTGGGCCAGTGCCACTGGTGGGCTAGCACTGCTGTAGATCTTTCTTCTCACCCTGAAGCTGACTTGGCCCTAAGCCAGCCCACCTGTCATCATGAAGGCCCTGCCTACAGAACTGTAAATACACACATAGCATCTAAGCTAGTATTGGCTGCTTACTGCTTAATCAGTAAGCATAAAAATTTTATTTTTTATTTTTATTTATTTTTGAGACAGAGTCTCACTATGTCACCCTCAGTAGAGTGCCCAGGCATCACAGCTCACAGCAACCTCCAACTCTTGGGCTTAAGCAATTCTCTTGCCTCAGCCTCTGAAATAGCTGGGACTACAGGCACCCGCCACAACGCCTGGCTATTTTTTTGTTGCAGTTGTCATTGTTGTTTAGCCGGCTTGGGCTGGGTTAGAACCCGCCAGCCTGGGTGTATGTGGCCGGCACTGTAACCACTGTGCTACAGGTGCTGAGCCCATTAAAAGTTTTTAAATTAAAAAGTTTAATTGTAAAACATACTCATTCTGTTGTCTAGGCTAGAGTGCTGTGGCATCAGCCTAGCTCACAGCAACCTCAAACTCCTGGGCTCAAGCTATCTTCCTGCCTCAGCCTCCCACATAGCTGAGACTAGATGTGCCAGCCACCACACCCAGCTAATTTTTCTATTTTTAGTAGAGACTGGGTCTCACTCTTGCTTAAACTCCTGGTTTGGGCTGGTCTCAAACTCCTGAGCTCAAGTGATCCTCCTGCCTCAGCCTCCCAGAGTGCTAGGGTTATAGGTGTGAGCCACCACACCTGGCCTGAAATGTTGTTTAGAAAGAAAAATACATTTTGTCAGAACCATCAGCTCGACATTACCCAAATAAACAACAAAATTAGAGCACAAGGGCAAAGAACAATTATGAAAGGGAGGAACTACAAACAAGGGTCAAGGAATAGCAAATAATATGTTGGCAAACACCTATAGGGTACCGCTATGGTTGGAGTGTTTATGTCCCCCGAAAATTCACATTTTCAGAAAATCCTAATCCCCATGGTGATGGTGTAATATATTAGCAGGTGGAGGGCCTTTGGAGGTGATTAGGTGAGGAGGGTGGAGACCTCATAAACAGGTTTGTGGCCTTATAACAGTGGGGTAGCAGGTGGGGGGGATGAAGAAATTGGGAGAGTTGAGGGAAACTCCCTTGCCTTTCCCACCATGTGGAAGGGGGCCCTCACCAGACGTCCACTCTGTTAGTGCCTTAATCTTGGACTTCCCAGCCTCCAGAACAGTGAGAAATAGCTTTCTATTGTGTTGTTTATAAGCTACTCACTCCGTGGTATTTTGTCACAGCAGCTGGAAGGGAATGAGACAGGTCCTGTGTACCCTGCCTGTGTGTCACTCTTCTAAACGTTACGGAGATGAACTCCTTTAATATTCACTACCATCTATGAAGCAGGCACTGCTCTTCAGCCTCGTTGTAGCTGTTTTCCCGCTGAGGTTACTAAGGCACAGTGAAGTTACATAACTCCTCTAACTCTCTAACAGGGTTTCCAGGATTCTGGAACCCAGGCAGTCTGGCTCCGGCAGAGTCCCCGCCCTTTAGTATCCGGGAAGAATACATTAAACAAGCGAAGGCTGCAGCCCGGCCCGAGTCAGGAGCGCAGGACAGCGTGCAGCGCGGTCCGTGGCGCGAGGGTGCTGGCGGGTCACCTGCGGTTGACCTGGAACTGGTGGATAGAGGTCTCGAGGCTCTCGATGATCTTCTGGCACTCCTCTGTGTCGGCCGTGCAGTCCCAGCTTGCCATCTGAGCCCGGGACGCGCGATCCCGCGGAGCAGCGGGCTGCGGAGTTGGGAGTCCAGAGCCCGGCGTCCGTTACCATGGCGACTCCCGGGGAACCTGCCGAGCGCGGGAACCGGGCGGGGGCGGGGCGGGCTCCTGGCCGCTTTGCCTGTCCTAGACAAGGCACCCCCGGCCGGGTCGCCGCTGGAACGTCCCCGGGGAAAGTTGCACCCCTTTAAATAGCTTAGCAGCATCCTGCCCCGGCTTCCTCCTCTCCCACGGCTTTGGGTTCAGCCGTGCACTTGGAGGGGGCTGGATGGGGGGCTCGGATTCCCCAGCTTCTCTCTTCCTACGCGTGCTAGACCCGCAGGCTACTCAGAGGCTCTGGTTTCTCTCGGCCGCGGGTCTTGTGCCATCCACCCTCAGGGAGGATGAAAAACCGTGAACCCTTGTAATAAGGATGCTCGTGACATAATGAGACCCGAGTTCCCCGGGCAAAACCATAATAAGAGCAGAGCAGGCGGCCTGATAAACGGCCTGCACCTGTCACTTGACCACAACTGCAGGCGTCCCTGACAAAACATTTCTTTGCAGAGATTAAACAGTCCTACATGTCTCTGTAATAAGAAGGTCAAAATGCAGGACATGAAGTTTTAAACTGTATCGTGTAGTGTGGAATTCAAATGGACGAAGTTTCTATAATAATACGAGAAGTTTCATCTTAATAGTGAAACGATTACTCATCCTTTTAAAAAAATTATGTAACAGTCACTGGCAACTGAAAGGGGACACCTACTTTAATATGTACATGTCATTGCCTTAAAATGAACTGGACTACATCTCCATATCAATATACTGTCTACTGAAAAATAAACTGTTTTCTCCTCTTCCTTACAGTAATACATGACAAAAAGGTTAGTTTGGTATTAGAAGCTCAAAATAGAAAATTGCGCAGCATTATCCCTACTTTTGTGTTTAAAGACAAAGGTGAAATCATGACCAACACCAAATAATCTGTGCAGGTTTGTTTTGGGGGAGCAGGAGTGGTGAAGAGAGGAGAAAAAAGGTTACTTTTACTCTATGGAGGTTTTTATTTTCAAAATCTAACTCAAACTTTTATTTAGGAAACTTATATAACCAAAAGTTTTAAAAGAATTTCTGTATCTACAATAAATTGTCTTTTTCTTAAGTGATATTTTCATGATACAAATACATGTTTTAAAATAAAGATTAACATTCCAAGTTAAAATTAAAAAAAACCTGATCCATTTAGAACAGGGCCAACACAGTGAAAAGAATGGGACTATTTTGATAGTACAATCATAAATGAATATTTTGAAACTAAAGAGAGCGATCTCACAGTACATTTCATGAGTCACTGGTGAGCTCTGAAGTGTTTGTTGACTGAAACAGCCTGCATAGTTACACCATCCCACAGAAACATGTACTGAACAAAACATCTTTGTTTGCAACCTTGCTATAGCATATCAGGGAGTTTCAGATTTCAGCGCCTAGGAGACCAAACTATGATGATGAGTGTTTGTGAAACTATTAACTACATAACACTTCTTGTCAGTTACCTATATTTTATCTTTCAGGTATTTTGGCTTATTAAATTGTTCATTTCAGATCAGGGTCTCATCTACAATAACTGGAATTGAAATAAAGCATTTATCATATTAAAATCAGGCCTCTTTTATCACATGCTAAATTCATTGATGGTTTTTAATGGAAAGCTTATGAACTTCTCAGTAAACATTAAATATATATATATCATATATATATCGAGAAAGAGAAAGACTCTGAAACTTACTCAATTTAGGATATTGGGCAAGTTACTTGCATTTCTGCACCTCTGTTTTCTCACCAATAAAAAAAAATTGAGTAATGAATCTTTCTCAAAGAGAAAGTAATTAGAAAGTAATCTATAAAGCAGGAAAAAGCACACGGTACATATAGCACACTGCAAGACAAATATAAACCAGGCTTTCAAAGGAGAATGTTCTTCTTTCCTAAACCACCACTGAAAAAGCATTCTTTCAAGTTTTCACTTTTTTAAAAGTTGAATGTTTCACAGGCTAAAATGGTTTTTACTTGTTGAGTTCATAGGACTTAAGGCACTTTTTTTTTTTTTAGCAATTTAGAATATTTCTTGAAACAGACACATGTATACATATAAAGTGTATTTATTTGAAAATATCACCTACCAATTATTGAAAGCGACAACATCTCAGATTAAGTAGCATGAGGATTTGATTAAGAGTCAAGTGCTGACTCTAAACATAGTAATTTATATATTCCAGTTGGATATGATCAGTCCTATAGTCCAATAAGAGCCAAGAGGTTTCAGTTTAGGTTTGTAATTTAAATTCTTTCTAGGGAGTCATCATATGTAAAGTGCTTATTTTTCTTTTATCACCAGTGGTACTGTATGATTATGTGGTACAGGCTCTGTTATGTAAACTTGTTTTATGTCATGCCTCATCCATAACCAAATAAACTGTTGGGAAGAGAAGTAGCAAGGCCCTTAGCCAGGAAAATACTATGGAAAAACTCCTGAGACTAATCATTTTAATGTCTTCAATTTTACTGCAATGAGATATACCCTGTCTGTGAAACTCTATGAATAGGTGTGGTGCTTAGCTAGAGCTGAAGACCAAGGTGACAAGCACGGTGGGGGCTTTGGGTTGAATTTGGATCCTTCCTGCCAAATGTCCTTGAGCACTGGAACACAAGCTTTCCTGTATCTGGAGCTAAGTTTAGATCATCACTGTCTAAAAGGGAGAAATAGTTAACGTGTGAAGAAAAGGGTAGGGCTTAGCTGCGTGCAGAAGTGAGTCCACCTGAAAGGGAATTTGTAAGCTTTCTGCTGAGGAAAATGTGGGCAAGCTCCAGATCTGTTAAGTAACTGGATGGATTCTCCTTCACAGAATGTGACCTAGGAAAACTGTCGCCCAAACATTGGAATATATAGAGTGAGGTGGTTCAGGAAAGTCAAAGTCTGAACGGACAGTAATACAGGGGCAATGACCCTATTTCATCTCATCTAAGATTTCATCCTTTGTAATATGTGTCTTTATTTTATGTGCTATAGGAAAAAAAATACTGCCAACTACCATGACACCTTGACATACCTGTGATTGTGTGAGATACAATTCGAAGATGCTAGAAATGTGAAACGTTGTGAATCTTAGAATCAGTGAAATAAGGTAGATAATAAGAATTTATCTGGCAGAGACTGTTTCTGGGGCTCCCATTTCATTGAACCCTGGAGGGATCTACCCTCCGGAGAAGCAGGACATCTGGCCTTTTTATAACTCAGATAAAGTGCCTTATAGGACCATGTCGTTCTCTTTGTTCTTTTTACAGGGTCACAGGGCAGGCTGCCAATAACTAATTCATGTTCTTGGGTACAGAGATGCCAAGAAAGATTTGATCTAGGCAACAAACATGTGATTTGGGCTGGTGTGAGCACTGCCCTGGGTCTGACCTAAATCAACTGATACAACACCGAGTTTAGAGTTGCCTACGAGCGTACTAGACTCAGAGTCAAGGTGACCCCACAGAGTGCCACCAGGTTAGACTCCACCTGGCAGGCAGCGTGTCTCTCTTGCTAACACTCTGTAACTGCAATATTAGGCCTCCTTCATTGTCGTGCGGCTTTAAATACCATCTCAGAAATGTGGTTCTGAAAATTCCAAGAACTGGAGAGGAATGTTAGGCATAGGAGAGTATGGGAGTGTGGAACCCAGGTTTGTCATTTTTACAATGTCTGTGTATTTACATGGACACCCTTAAGTCCACACTAAGACATTATGTGTATATTAGGTAGCTTACGCCATACCCACGGTGCTGATCAGGCATGCGTAGTGTAGGGATGATTCACCCCTGCTATCAACAGTCCTCACTGTGCTAATTAATTTACTGAATACCCAAAGTGGATTTTTTTTTTTTTTTTGGCTGGGCTTAGTGGCTCATGTCTGTAATCCTAGCACTCTGGGAGGCTGAGGCAGGTGGATTGCTTGAACTGAGGATTTCGAGACCAGCCTGAGTAAGAGCGAGACCTGTCTTTACTAGAAATAGAAAAACTAGCTAGATGTTGTGGCAGGCATCTGTAGTCCCAGCTGCTGGGGAGGCTGAGGCAAGAGGATTGCTTGGGCCCAGGAGTTTGAGGTTGCTGTGAGCTATGATGCCATGGTGCTCTACCCAAGGCAACAGAGTGAGACTCTATCTCAAAAAAAAGAAAACGGGTTTTTATTGGTGATTGTAGCAACCTGTTGAGCACAATAAATGTCAGAAGCGGGCTCTCATTGGTAGATTTACAGATGTTTAAGAGGGGTTATGTCATGAGGCACAATGGCGTGTCACTCTGGGGTGCAAATCCAACATGGTTTGGCCCAGCTGAGCAAAGCTGCTATAGGCGCTGGGCACGGAGCAGGTAAACATTTGGTGCTGTGGAGAGGAAGGAGGTAGGAAGAAGGGAAGCAGGGCACAGTGGAGGAAGAGGGAAGCGAGCCCGGTGTCTGCTGCAGAGCGAAGGACGCGGGGTGGCAAAACCTCCAGGCGGACCCCACTAGAATGAAAGGTAGCAGGTCCATTGCTTACCAAGTTCAGGTGTGAAACTTTCGATGTCCCTTTCTACAGGAGAGCAGAGAATAGCAAAGTGACTTTTGACTCTTGGAATCTTTTGTTAATGGACTAGATCCTAGCTCTCGGAGTTACGAGCTGTGTCGTTGGGCAGACTACTTCACTGTCCTGGCCCTCACCTAAAAAGGCTTCAGTTTCCTTATCTGAAAAATGAGGATAAGACAGTACCTGCCGCTTCTGGGTACTTTTTGTGTGTGTGTGCCAAGATTATGGGAGTTTACAAATGTGAAGTGCTTAGATAAATTTCCTGGCAGGTACTCAGAACTCCACAAATGTTATCCAACTGCAGGCATTTTCCTTAAATATCTTGACTGTTCCATGAGAAAGAGGGCTTGGCATCCTGATTTGTATTTAGAAAACAAAAACAAAACTAAAGGGTTCTGCCATTTTACTGGTATTGTCAGCTATAAGAGCATTTTTTAAATCTTAGTTGGTGTGAAGAGATTTAAATGCTTTTACTGCTGTAGTCACGAGTCAGTCCTTCCCTTTGAAGTCTTTTCCTGTTTCGCTAGAACTGAATACATATTCTAATTATGACTAGTGAAATAATACCAATAAACATTTTGAATTGATCAAATAAATGTCTAATAAACTATTAGCATGAAGCACAAAAAACTAATTAAAAGAAGATATTCAAGAAACCTGGGTTAGATAAAATAGTTCTGAGATCAGCCCCCCCCTTACAAGAATAGGGTGTAAGAATCAAAAGAGACTTACAAACTCTGAGAGATGGGGCTTGGAGATTTTTCCCTGATCAGTCCCCTGCCAACCATTGCTATCTGGTTGTCCAATACTTTCTAAAGGGCCTAGGATTTTGCTTCAGGAATGTTACTGTGTTTGCTTCAGATAAACCATTTATATTTTAGAGGAGAGAAAGATATGATTTCATGAAATTCACAGAACAGGTTGCATAAATTGTTTGGATCCTGCTTGCTAATCATTTATTTAAAAATAAATGTCAGAGACTTGTTCTCATAACCTGACATCAAGGTTATGGGGAAATAGCTAACTTTTACCTTCATCACACTTCCTTAGAGGATAAGACATCTATCCCAAGAGCCTCAGAGTTGTGTGGGGCCAAATTAGCTGAGTTTTCTGGGAAGCCATAAGAAATAATAAAAGCTTCCTTAATAAATCTGGCTTTGATGTATAGGGCAGAGACTGGATCTGCCTTATTCATCCTTGTCTTCCCAGGGCCCCAGTCACTGCCTTCTGCATAGTAGGTGTCCAATAAATATTTATCAAATGAATGAGTAACCATGAATAAGTTCTTTAAAAGAGCTATTCCTAAGGAGTTGTGCACCCCAGTAATTGGCACTGGAGAACGAGGTGAGAAAATCCTGTAGCTACTTTCAAGAGGGAAGGGTGAGAGATTAACCAAGCTGCTTGGTGGTTTCAGAAAATCATTCACTTCAGCCTGGGGATACCTTAACGCTCTGCTGCCTCATTCATTATAAAGAAGAAGAAAGCTCCCATCATTGATGTGTAAATGAGGAGAGTGGAAAAATCGCAAGTAATAATTTTCGATCTCAGAATTCTGGGTCTAGGTTCAAACTACCAGTTGAAGAGAATGGCCCTATAAAGAAAAGTTATATGTGGTTATGATGGTTAATTTTATGAGTCAACTGAGCTAAGCCACAGTGCCCAGAAATGTGGTCAAACATTATTCTGGATGTTTCTGCGAGGGTGTTTTTGGAAGGCATTACATTTGAATCTGAACTTGGAGTAAGGCAGATGGCCCTCCCTAATGTGGATGGGCTTCATCCAATCAGTTGAAGGCCTGACTAGAAAAAATATTGTCCTTCCTTGGGCAGGAGGGTATTTAGCCTAGGCCTTCAGATTTGACCTGCAATATTGGCTCTCCCCTGGCTATCCAGCTGCAGCCCACCCTGCAGATTTTGGATTTGATAGCTTTCCAAATCACATATGCCAATTCCTTAAAATAAGGCTAAAATGCCCTCCTGATCCCCCAGAACATACAAATACATACACACACCATACTGGTTCTGCTTCTCTGGAATACCGAATAATATACTGATCAATGAAAAAAAAAAATCAATAAGTTAATCAGGGCAAGCAGGGTGGCTCACACCTGTCATACTAACACTTTGGGATACCAAGGCGGAAGGATCACTTGTGGCCAGAAGTTCTAGATAAGCCTGAGCAACAGTGAGACCCCATCTCTACTAAAAACAGAAAAATCAGCTAGGCCTGGTGTTGGGCACCTGTAGTCAAGGCTACTCAGGACCTGAGGCAAGAGGATCACTTGAGCTCAGGAGTTTGAGGTTGCTGTGAGCCAGACTGATGCCATGGCACTCTAGCATGGGCAACAGAGTGAGACTGTCTGAAAAAAAAAAAAAAAAATGAAGACACTAGAGGTTGATTTACTTGGCCAAGTTCACATAGTTTGCAAGGTATAAAACTAGGCTCTGAACTCAGACAGTCCTGATCTGGAACCTACATGCTTAATCATTTTACCATCTTGTGTCACCAAACTGTCATGAGGAACAAATTAGTTCTTCCTACAAGGTTAGTTCTGACATTGGCCTAAGTATCTTTAAAGCTGTCAAACACATATTAGTAATTTAATTATGACTGTGTTGCTGAGGTTGCTATAGGGAATCAAATACGTTCACATGCTGTCTAACCAGAGTATAGTCATCCAGGGAATTTACTTTTGTGCAGTATTTGTGAGAGCAAGAAATTGAGCAAAAAGGCTGGCTGTAGTGGCTTACTTCTGTAAGCCTAGCACTCTGGGAAGCCAAAGCAGGAGGATTCCTTGAGCTCAGAAGTTGGAGACCAGCCTGAGCAAGAGTGAGACCTTGTCTCTACTAAAAATAGAAAAAATTAGCTAGGTGTTGTGAAGGGCACCTGTAGTCCCAGCTACTTGGAAGGCTGAGGCAGGAGGATCGCTTGAGCCCAGGAGTTGGACGTTGCTGTGAGCTGGACTGATGTCATGGCACTCTAGCCTGGGCAACAGAGTGAGACTGTCTTAAAAAAAAATTAAGCAGAAAGATATGCACACCCATAGAGGTCATAAATTTCATGCCTAAAACCTATTTGCTTTACACTACCCTCTTATTTGGACCCTATATATTTTTATGTTCAATTCCCATGGTGTCTGAGATCTGCTTTCTACTTATACAGTCAAAGAGAAGACATAGGTGACTGTATACATTGACAGCAATGAAAAGTAAAAGTAAAGGCATTGAAAGACTATAACATCCAGAACAAAAATCCAAGTAATAACAGGAGAGGTCCAGGCCATTATAAGAAGCAAATAAACCTATATTCATTCCCGGCTCTTGACATCACTGTATTCTAGTGTTATTTTAGTTATTTTAACTAAGATTCATAATAATAACCATGATCCATCAAACACATTTAATGCAACTAACTAAATATACCCTCTTTACAAGGCAGGTATGTGTATGACCCAATTTAAAAACATTGTTTCAATTCTAAATTCCTAGTTATTTTCTGGGTGGTTTGATATAGCTGAAATTTTACTTTATTCCTTGAGCAAAAGTTAACATTTCTTTGTCACAGGCTAAGGGCTGCTGTGGGTTGTTGTAACATCACAGTTTCAGAGCTGAAGGGAGCTTCCAAATAGAATACTTATTAGTCCTCTCACTCCAGGATATTTAGGGAGTTAGATCATAGCTGCATCTAGAATTTCTTTATCCTAAGGCCTATCACAGTATATTAATCAGGATAGGCCATGTTATCCTGCAATAACAAACAATCCCAAATTGCAGTGACTCAATGCAATCAAAATTAATTTCTTTTCTTTTCTTTTTTTTTTTTTGAGACAGAGCCTCAAGCTGTCACCCTGGGTAGAGTGCTGTGGTATCACACCTCACAGCAACCTCCAACTTCTGGGCTCAAGTGATTCTCCTGCCTCTGCCTCCCGGGTAGCTGGGAGGTGCCCGCCACAATGCCCAGCTATTTTTTGGTTGCGGCCATCATTATTTGGTGGGACTGGGCTGGAGTTGAGCTTGCCAGCTCAGGTGTACATGGGAGGCACCTTAGTTGCTTGAGCCATAGGCGCTGAGCCTCAAAATTAATTTCTCACACTACAAGTCCCACAGAATTGGTAGGGAGTTCTGCCCCACACAACTACTCAGGCCCAGATGATAGTAGCTTTGTGTTCTTGTACCAATAGCAACTGGAAGTGAGACGTCTTGAGCCACTCTGCCAAGACAAGAAGGGAGGAAGAATCAGATACTGGCAAGTAAATGCTTTGGCCCCTTCCATTCACTCCATTGATCAGGAAGTGTTACAGGGTGTCACTAAACTGCAATGGGAGGTGGAAAGTCTATTCTTCCAAGTGCTCAGGAAGGTGGAAGGAACTGACACCAGTGAATGCTAGATATAGCTATTGGTGCTCTTACCATCATTTCTTTCTTTTTTTTTTTTTGAGACAGAGTCTCAAGCAGTCCCCCTTGGGTAGAGTGCCATGGTATCACAGCTCACAGCAACAACCAACTCTTGGGGTTAAGTGATTCTTTTGCCTTGGCCTCCCAAGTAGGTGGGACTACAGGCATCCACCACAACGCCCAGCTATTTTTTGTTGTTGTTGTTGCAGTTGTCTTTGTTGTTTAGGTGGCCCAGGCTGGGTTCAAACCCGCCACCCTTGGTATATGTGGCTGGCGCCCTATCCACTGAGCTACGGGCACCGCCACTTACCATCATTTCTTAATGTAACTTTCTTTGCAAGTTACAAGGTAGTGATGGTGATAATAAATAATGGTGATGATGATGACAGCAATGACAATGACAGCTGATATCTGCATAGGTCCTGAGGTCCATAAAACACTTCTCTCATATACATTGTTAACTTGACCTGTGCAATAATATTATCATCATCGTTTTGCATATGAGAAAATTAAGCTCAGAGAAAGTTCAGTTGGATGGAGTGATTTGCTCAGGATGCTACAAGTGAGCCTCTGAAAGATGGAAAACAGAAAGCCGTGTCAGGGCTAAAGAGAAACCGAGGAAGAGAGTGGGATAGGAATCAAATCCAGGGACAGGCCTTGCAGGAGGAATCCATTCTCAGAATTCACTGCAAAATGGCCTCAACAAGTGCTTTTAAGACATAAGAATTAATAAAAGGAAAGAAAATAGCAAAACTGTTTTCTAATTGTGACCTCCTCCCGTGTAACCAAATACGCCTGGAAACATAGTAGAGATAGAAATATTTAATATTTATTATGTTAATGCAAAAGTTAGATTAAAAACCACGTGTTCCTAATACAATGTATTTGTTGTGTAATAACTATTTGATTTGCAATACTACATTAGGGATAGAAAAGTCAGGCTCATTTAAATTTAATTAAGAAATCTAGATGTGACAAAATAAATTATAACTGTGAAATAAATTGACCATCAGATACCTATAAGAGGAATTACCATTTAGAATTTTAGAAACAAAGGTAGCCACATCAGAATGGCAGACCCAATCACACAGTAAGAATTTAGCACTGGGCGGCACCTGTGGCTCAAAGGAGTAGGGCGCTGGCCCCATATGCCAGAGGTGGTGGGTTCAAACCCAGCCCTGGGCAAAAACTGTAAAAAAAAAAAAGAAAAGAATTTAGCATTAAATTAGGTGTAGAGCTATTACTCAAGAGGTTGAAATGGAAGGATTGCTGGAGCCTAGGAGTTTGAGGTTACAAGTGATCTATGATCCCACGACTTCAGTCCAGCTCAGGCAACAGAGTGAAACCTTGTCTCAAAAAAAAGAAACCCTGTATATATGTGTGTGTGTGTGTGTGTATCTTATAGGAAGGCATAGGAAAGAATACAGGGGTAAGGTTTTGTTTTCTGGCAAATTGATTGAAAAGAAAAACTAATGCAGAGCGGCGCCTGTGGCTCAAGGAGTAGGGCGCCGGTCTCATATGCCAGAGGTGGCGGGTTCAAACCCAGCCCTGGCCAAAAATCATAAAAAAAAAAAAGAAAAACTAATGCAAATAAAATGACACAGGCTTATACAAAACAATCTATAATAAAATGCTGATTTGTATCATGAAAATTTCAAATGATGTTGCAAGGGTGTCCAATCTGCAGCCCACAGGCCACAGGCAGATTTTATGAGGACATTTTTTGCTTATTTGAGTGTCAGATATCATGAAAAATATGCATGGACCTTTTTTTTTTCTTTTTTTGCTGGTCAGCTTTTTTAGTATTTATGTATTTAATGTGTGTCCCAAAACAACTCTTATTCTTCCAATGCGTAGCAGAAAAGAAAAAAGATTGGACACCCCTGAAGGGAATGTTAAGAAAACTAAAATCTAAGTAAGAAAAGATGAAACCCCTGAAGTAGGAGTATTCCAATGAATATTTTATGGAAAGATGAGCATAGAGACAGGACTTAAAGCCTGAAGATAGTCTGGATAGATTGGATAGATGGGGGTGGGAGTGGGTCACACCATGTGAACAAAGACTGGACGTGTGCTGTGTGTTTGGGAGATTTCCCCACCCGGTTGTGTTCCTCAGTTGTGTATGTGCTGATCTAAGCTCTGCTGAGAATGAACTTCAGCCATAAGCAAGTGGGCAAATGAACAAGGAACAAGAAAATAAAGTCTGCTTCCCCTATTTCCAGACTGAGAATTTTTTTTTAAGTCATAGGAAAATCCTGGGTTGCATAATCAAATGCTTAAATTATGACTGTCTTGAGGAAAGGCCTTACTTATCTTTGTATAAGTGCCATGGGCATTCCATTTGGTCCAGAAAAGGTACTCAAGCTATTTAATTAATATGGTTTTAAAATTTTGCTTAAGGCTCAGAGCCCGTAGCACAGTGGTTACAGTGCCAGCTACATGCACCAAGCCTGGCGGGTTCAAAACAGGCCTGGGCCAGCTAAACAACAATGACAACAACAACAACAGCAAATAGCTGGCGTTGTGGTGGGTGCCTGTAGTCCCAGCTACTTGGGAGGCTGAAGCAAGAGAATTGCTTAAGCCCAAGAGTTTGAGATTGCAGTGAGCTGTGACACCATAGCACTCTACTGAGGGTGACATAGTGAGACTCTGTCTCAAAAAAAAAAATTTTTTTTGCTTAAAATAGTAAGCAGAAAGAGGAATTTATTCACATGGATTTTATAAGCTTTTCTTGAATCTGTTTATTAAGTAATTTTTAAATGGAAGGTTACATTCTTAATATTCTTTTTCCTAAGTTAGCATTAAAGATTCAGACTATAGGTGTGAGGATTAATGGCAAGCCGGTTTGTATCACATGCCAAGTACTCAAGTGACAAACAAACGTGCTTCTTCATTGGTTTTTATTATCCTGTTACCTGAGGAGAAAGTTTGAACTAAGCCTGAGCTATTGCCAAGCCGAGAGAGGATTCCCTCATTCAGCTAATTTCTTCTTGAATAATTCATTGGCAAAGTCCCTTTTACCTGCAGCCAAGCCTAGACTAGACTTTCTCATTGTGTCTTAATGAATTTTAATTGTACCCTTCCCTGTCTTGGCATCGACTGTCTCATTTACTATTATTATACATTTTGATCCCTTTTAATAATTCTTCAGTCTCCAAAGTTTGATACTTAGCAGTTTTATTTCTTTGGTTTTGTTTTCCTTTTCGGACTGCTTAGCTCAGTTAATAAGTTAATGAGCTGGGTGTGGCAGCTCAAGCCTGTAATCCCAGCACTTTGGGAGGTCCAAGTGGGAAGGATCACTTAAGCCTAGAAGTGAAGCCACCAGACTGAGCTATATAATGAAACTTCCTCTCTAAAAAATGTTTTAAAAATGAGGCGTGACAGTGCATACTTGTAGTCCCGGCTACCTGGAGGCTGAGGCAGGAGGATTACTTGAGCCTAGGAGTTCAAGGTTACAGTGAGTTATGAGCATGCCATTGTACTCCAGCCAGCTTGACAGAATGAGACCTTGTCTCTAAATAAATAAACAAACAAATAAAATAAGCTAATGAGACTAATTCATCCAAGATCATGGGCTTGGCCAGTGATGCCTTCTCTTTTCCTTGGCTACAGAATGCTCCTTAGACTCCCAAATCCCATCTCTAAAATGTGCTTATGTAATCAGGCAGCTGAAGTCTGGCTTCTCTGAGGGGATGGAAGATAGCTGCTAAATACTGCACTCCAAGGACTTGCCTTTCTGATAAAGAATCATTAGTCTTTGATTTGTTATGAGGACAATTAGCAAGGTTCTAAGGCTCCGTCTCTCCCCTTTATAGAAAGAGAATGATGATTACAGAGACTCTGTACCACCTCATAAAAAACAAGACACAAAATTACTTGAGCCCTGTGAGTAAAACCATGCAAAAATGCCTGCAGTTATAATAGCGAAAAAATGAAAGGGAAAACAGAACATGAAAACAAATAAACAAAAAGATTATATTAGGGAGGTGGAATTATGAATGAACTTAATCTTTCCTCTAAATTTTCCCTTAATGTTGTTGTCAGTAGATATTCAAAAACATCTATTGCCTTTTCCTTTATATGCAATGCAATGGATTAATTATCATTATTAGTATTTAATTTTTTATTTTTTATTTTTTTGAGACAGAGTCTCACTATGTTGCCCTTGGTAGAGTGCCATAGCTTTATAGCTCACAGCAACCTCAAACTCCTGGGCTCAAGCGATTCTCTGGTCTCCAACTCCCAAGTAACTGGGACTACAGGCACCTGTCACAAAGCTAGGCTATTTTGAGAGATGGGATCTCGCTCTTGCTCAGGCTGGTCTCGAACCTGTGAACTCAGGCAATCCACCCACCTCGGCCTTCCAGTGTTAGGATTACAGGTATGACCCACCGCACCTGGCCTTTCTTATGATTTAAACATATGCAGAGGGAGAAGACTTTTCTCCCTGACCCTTGTCCATTTTCCACTTGTCTGTGGGTGAAGTTTGTTCTTGACACATCTTTTCTCTAAGCACAGATGAACCTTTTCTCCTTCAGGGTAAAAGCACCATGAACTCCAGGCTGCTAGTTCACTCTTACCTTGCTGACTCTTTGAGGAAAAACAAACAGCATTTAACCAACCTCCAAGGCTGCTCCTACCCAAGCCTTCACCTAGTCTGGACATTTGGATTTGGTTTTACCAGAGGACAAGGCACTGGGGCTAAGCTTCAAAGGTTGAGTGAGAGTTAGGTGGGTGAAAACTCATAGAAAAACCACCGAAGGCAGAAGGAGGAAGGCGGGCAAGTTCGTGCAGACAGGAATGGCCCTGCATGTTCAGGGAATCACAATGAGTTTGCCCTGGCCAGCTGGTGTGTCTGAGGCCACCATCAGTGCAGAGGAGGGGCGATCACTTCAATTTTAGGGTAATCTAACTGCAGTTTGAAAAATGGAGCTTGGAAACCGAGTGGCTTGAAATGCTGTGACAGTCCTCTGGGGGAGAGCAGGAATGGGCACAAGAGGACAAGTTAAAGGTGACGGTGTAAATGCATGCAACTCCATCTGCCCCACAGTGAAGCACAGAGAGGGACTTATTGAAAAAGACACAAGTCTGGCCCTCGTTATTCTGAAAAAGAGAGAGCGAGAGATCTCCTGGTAACTTCCTAGAGGACCCTCTTGGAAGCTTGTGCCTAATTCCCTCCAGTTTTCACCTCGTGCATCTTTTTCCTTTGCTGTGTGTTTTTGTTTTCCATTATTTTGCTGTAATAGATCATGGCTGTGAGTATGACTATTTGCTGAGGCTTGCGAGTCCTTTTAGCGAATCCTCAATCCGAGACATGGTGTTGGGGACCCCTGACACATTACTTCACTTTTTCTATTTTCTTCTTCTGCACAGACTGTGTTCTCCATTTTATTTTTTTTTTTTGAGACAGAGTCTCACTCAGTGTCCTGGGTAAAATGCCGTGGCATTTATAGCTCACAGCAACCTCAAATTCTTGGGCTCAAGCAGTTCTCTTGCCTAAGTCTCCTAAGTAGCTGGGACTATAGGTGCCTGCCACAAGGCCTGGGTCTCTAGAGACAGGGTCTTGCTCTTGCTCAGGCTGCTCTCAAACTCCTGAGCTCAGGCAATCCACCCGTCCTGGCCTCCCAGAGTGTTAGGATTACACGTGTGAGCCATCGTGCCCGGCCTCAGTCCTCTTGTTAATCTGGCTTATTCCAAATGTTCCTTGTGCAGGCCTTACCCTGTGTCTTCACACACCCTTTCTGCCTAAAGTAGCCCAGCGCTCTCATACTTAAAGGCACCTTCTTTCAAAGCCACGTGAGGTCCTACCTCCTTCACTGCTGTGGGTCGAATGTTTGTCTCCTCCAATACCCATGCTGGAACTCAATTGCCGATGTGGCAGTATTGAGAGGTAGGGCTTTTAAGAGTTGATTGGGTCATAAGTGTTCTGCCCTTATGCATGGATTAATTCATTCATGGATTAATGGGTTGTCACGGGAGTGGGACTGGTGACTTTATAAGAAGAAGAGAGACTTGAGCTAGTGCACCATGTGACACCTGTGCCAACTCAGAACTCTTTCAAAGAGTCCCCACCAGCCAGAAGGCCATGACCATATGTGGATTCTCGATCTTGGACTTCTCAGCCTCCATAACTGTAAGAAATAAATTCCTTTTCTTTGTAAATTACTCAGTGTCAGGTACTCTATTATAAGCAACAGAAAATGAACCAAGACATACACCAAGTCCTTCAGATGGGCAAGCCTTTGGGAATGCACCCTCTTCTGAATATCTCTTTCTAATCTGTCCCATTCATTTGACATTTTATGTATACTCTTTTTAAATTAAATTAAATTAAATTAAATTAAATTTTATTTTATTTTTAGGGTAGTCAAGTGAAATATTGGAAGGGAAGAAGTTTACATGCACTCTTGATCATTAGTTGAGAAGTTTGCATACATATTATCTGCCTTCCTAGTTCAACTGTTAACATCTCTAGAGAGGAGAACAATATTTGGTCTCTTTGATTTCCCTGTGCAGAGTCCTGTATTCATAGGAAGTGTCCTGGGGATATGAAAAGTCCCCCGATGAGCTCAGTTCCATGTCTCCTAATTCAAGTATCCCTGTCTGACCAGGCCCTCTTGACCTCCAGCTTGTGGCTCATCTCCTTCCAACTTGCCCCCGCTGACCCCTGCCTTTTGATCCATCAGAACCTCCAGTAAGGCCACTCTCCTGCTCCCTCCCAGACCCCCTGCCATATCCTTTCTTTACTTCCTTCATCAGCAGCTTCCATCCCCGGGCCATCATTTCAATACTCGCTGCCAATTTGGTAGCTTAGTGCCCTTCCTCACGGCTGTGTATGCAGCTGGCTGCTCTCCAGCTTGTCTTCTCTTATCATCTGGGCATCTTGGTACAGTCGGGGGAAGTCATACCATAAGGCCTATTAATTTCATCCTAAATTGTGATCTCCAACTCAGATGGGCCTTCAACCTGTCAAGGGCCCAGCAGGAACCAGATAACCCGCTTAGAAGGGGTAACTGAGGAGGATTTAATGAAGGGAAGATTTACAGAGGTGTGGGCAGGGAAACAGAGACCCAAAGGATTGTCCCTCTAAGCCTGCAGGGGCAAGTGAGGGAGTGTCACCAAGACCCAGCACATAGCCGGGGCTGTGGTCTTCAGCAGAGAAATGTTGCAACTGACCAGTGGGAAACAACCACCACAACCTGTCTCTCTGTTCAAGCCCACACCCCTGCAGGTATGTCCAGTTAACTAAACCCCAAACCCAACAGAGCCAGAGGGGGAAGAGAGCCTGCTTGAGGCAGTGCATAAAAATCAGCTCTTGGAGCGCTCTTGGAGCCAGAGCGGGGTGAAGAAGAATGGAGACTTGGTCTGGTGATTATCCCAATTTACTGCCTAACTCACTCCCAAATCCTTGTTCAGCTATTTCAGATCCTCTTCTCTCTACAAACTCCTCTGACCACCTCCTTTCAGGATCTTCCCCTTCTGGCTTTTGACCTCACATCCTAAACCCTCAGAGAGAAACTCCTTAAACTCCCCACTGCTAAGACCACTAGCTAATTGTAGGAGTTAGAATTCAGTGTGGCTATCTAGATACCCAGATAATCCTGGTCTAAACAGGATGAAAATGTATTTCTCTTTTAGGTAGAAGTTGGCAGTCCAACGCTGGTGGGTGACTCTGCTCCACTAAGGCCTGAGGAGTCAGGTTCCTTCTGTCTTGCCTTTTCTCTATGTTGTGTGGTCATCTCATTGCCCAAATGGTTGCGCTGGCTCCAGCCATCACATCTGCATTATACCCAGCAAGAGGGAGAAAGGGGTGAAAAAGTAGCAAAGAGACAGAACAGACTGCTCTCCAGGAAGCTGCTATAAATCACATCCACTTTCACTAGCAGAACTTGGTCTCATAGTCACTCCTACCTACAAGGGGGTAAATGTAGTAGTTTATTCTGGTTGACTATTGAAAATAGTTGAAAATCAAGTCCTAATACTATCGACAAGGGGGAGAATGAATGGAAGGACACACCCACTCATATCTATGGCCCAATGTCTCTCTCTCAGTCTCTTCCTTCCTTTAAGCACATTTAGTTTTCACATGTAACAACAAACAAAACTTGAGCCAACAGATTTTTTTTTTTTTAAATTTCTCATCTTACTTGACTTTTTTAGAAGCACTTTGGACCACTCTTCTTTTTTTGGAGGCCCAGTGCTGCCTTGGTGGCCTGCTGCCATCCATGCTGCTCCCTCCTGCTGCTCTGATGGCTTCTTCACTGATTTGTCTGCTTTAATCTTCTCCTTCCTGACCATTAAATGTGGCAGCTCCTTAAGGCCCACCCTGAGTCCTCTTCTCATCATCCACTATAACATCTCTCTAGATTAGCAGTTCTCGAATTACAATCCAAGAACCCTAGGGGTCTTCAAGACCCCATACAGAGTACCAGGAGGTCCTCCCTTTTTTAACTCTACATCTGCATGAGGCCAGATTTTCTTCGTAGATTTCAACCAGGGCAACATATCCCAACAGTCCAAATGCAGAAGTAGAGACAGGTATCCACCTCTCTGTCCTTCACACAGATACACAGCCACCTTGCAAAAACAGAAGACAAGGTTATTCTTCTCACAAAAAGCTATTTTCTTTTTTGGTTTGGGAAACTATTGTTAATTAAAATATGATATTTCTATTAAAATGTAATGAGTTCATTGTAAATTAAATATTCATTGAATATTAAAAAATTTATTTTTCAGTTTAAATTTCTTTCTTTCTTTCTTTCTTTCTTTCTTTCTTTCTTTCTTTCTTTCTTTCTTTCTTTCTTTCTTTCTTTCTTTCTTTCTTTTTTTTGAGACAGAGTCTCACTGGGTAGTACAGGCTAAAGTGCTGGGGCATTCTCCTTGCTCACAGCAGCAACCTCACACTCTTAGGCTCAAGCAATCCTCCTGCCTCAGCCTCCCAAGTATCTGGGACTACAAGCACCTTCCACCTTGCCCGGCTGATTTTTCTATTTTTAGTAGAGATGGGGTCTCAATCTTGCTCAGGCTGGTCTTGAACTTCTGAGCTCAAGTGATCCTCCTGCCTCAACCTCCCAGAATGCTGGGATTATAGGCATGAACCATGGCACCAGCCTCAGTTTAAATTTCTAATACAGCAAATATGGACAGATATAATCTACATGAACAGAAGCTCTATGGGGCCCTAGATAGTTTTTTAAGAGTGTAAAGGGGCCCTGAAACTCAAAGTATGAAGACAGCTGCCCTGGATCTCTTTCCTTGTCAGCACAGTGGCACATGACTCAGGCCTCCTTCTGAGTCTAAACTTGTAGATAGACCCGCCTACCAATGTCTCTGTGCAAATGACTGTTTCAGTGACTCAAAAGCATAACAAGCTCAGCATGTGCAAACTCATGATCATCTCTTTGAAATCTGGTCCTCTCCCAGGCTTCTCATGGCCTGAGTGGTTCCATGACCTCCCTGCTGTACCTGGGCATGCAGAGGTCATATTGATTCTTGTCTCTCCAATACCCACCATTTCCATACCATTTCTAAGTCTTCCCTTTTTTTGCCTCCCAAATATGCTCTGAAGCTGTTCATGTCTCTCTGTCTCTTCTTACCTCAGGCTCAAATGCCCTAGCTCACTTCAGCAGCAGCCTAAGCCTCGTTGACCTCCAATATGGTTGGTGATTATGTGTTTCCCAACTTCAATATGGTGATCACGTGTCTCCCAAGTTCATAGTGAAAATCCTTTCCACAGTCTACCCAGCCCTGGAAGTCAGTCCTCTACCTCCTTCCCCAGCCTCATCTGAATCACCTTCCCCTTGGCTCTCAGCACCCCAACCACTACCGACTCTGGTTTCTCCATTTACCTGTGCTCCCACTCACCATAGGCCCTTTGCACAACTTACCACCCTGTCTTCTCCCCATGCATATGCCACGTGAACGTCTCCCAGAAATCTTGGGTTCTCTTCTCCGATCACATCAAAGGCCCCTTTATAAATGCACTCTTACCTAGCTCCTTTTCTTAACAGTTAAGGCAAATTTAATTCTACATTCATTTGTGTGGTTACTTGATATATGAGTCTGCTCAGACTGTCATATAAAATACTGCAAACTGGGTGGCTTCCACAATAGAAATTTATTTTTTCACAGTTCTTGCAGGTAAAAGTTCAAGATCAAGGTGCTGTCAGGGTTGATATCTGGTGAGGGCTGTCTTCCTGGATTGAAGATAAAGATAAAGACACATTTCAATAAATGTGTCCTCACCTGGCCTTTTTGCAAATATGTGTGTGTACGTGTGTGTGTGTGTGAGAGAGAGACAAAGAGAAAGACAGAGAGAGACAGAGAGAGCTTATTCTCTGGTGTCTTTTCCTTTTCCTATAAGAGCATGAGCCCTGGCTTGGCGCCCGTAGCTCAGTGGTTATGGCACCAGCCACACATACGCACACGGAGGCTGGCGGGTTTGAACCCAGCCTGGGCCAGCTAAACAACAAAGATGACAATAACAACAAAAAAAAATAGCCAGGCATTGTGGCGGGTACCTGTAGTCCCAACTACTTGGGAGGCTGAAGCAAGATATGAGCCCAAGACTTGGAGGTTGCTGTTAGCTGTGACGCCACTGCACTCTGCCAAGGATGACAAATGCACTCTGCCAAGGATGACAAAGTGAGACTGTCTCAAAAAAAAAAAAAAGAAAGAAAGAAAAAGAAAAGAGCATGAGCCCTGTTGGTTTAGGACCCCCAACCTTATGACACTATTTAACCTTAACTATCTCCAAGTACAGCCACACTGAAGGTTGGGACTTCAACATAAGAATTTGGGGGGGGGACATTATTATTAAATCTTTAATACTTAGATTGATAAGTGTTTTTCTCCCACTATATTATAAACCCACACGGGCAAGGTCCACTCTTGGTTTTGTTCACCTTGTATTCCCAGCATCTAGCACAGCTCCTGGCCTATAGTGAACATTCAAGAAATATTTGTTGTGTGAACAAGTACTGGCTGTGAACATTTATTGAGCACGTGAGATTTTATAGGGCTTGTGCTTATGTGCTATGTATGTGGCTGGCATTATTCTCAGTGTGTTAGGTATAACATCTCATAGCAACCTTATGTGATCTTTGTCATTATTATTCCTGTTACACTAATGAGAAAACCAAGGCACAGAGAGGTTAAGTGATTATCCAAGGTCACACAGCTTGTAAGTGGAAGAACTGGGAGTCAGTCAGTCTGTGCCTGGAACTCATGTTCTTCATTTGTACACATGCTATTTTAAATAGATGGATTAGTGAATAAAAAATGCAGATCCATTGAATTATTATTATTATATTTTGAGACAGAGTCTCAAGCTATCACCCTGGATAGAGTGCTATGCCGTCACAGCTCACAGCAACTTCAAACTCCTGGGCTTAGTGATTCTCTTGCCTCAGAATCCCAAGTAGCTAGGATTACAGGTGCCCACACAACGCCCAGCTATTTTCTTTTTGGTTGCAGTTGTTATGGTTGTTTAGCTGGCCCAGGCCGGGTTCAAACCTACCACCCTTGGCGCACGTGGCTGGTGCTATAACCACTGTGCTACAGGTGCCGAGCCAGATCAATTGAATTATTAATTTAATAAAGAGCTTGTTGTTGGCCAGGTATGGTAGCTCATGCCTGTAATCCCAGCACTCTGGGAGGCCAAAGTGGGTGGATTGCTTGAGCTCAGGAGTTCAAGACCAGTCTGAGCAAGAGCAAGAGCAAGAACCTATCTCTATTAAAAATAGAAAAACTAGCTATGCATTGTGGAGGGCACATGTAGTCCCAGCTGTTCAGGAGGCTGAGGCAGGAGGATTGCTTGAGCCTGGGAGTTTGAGGTGGCTGTGAGTGAGGCTGAGACCATGACACTCCAGCCTGGGTAACAGAGCCAGACTCTGTCTGGAAAAAGAACAAAAAAAAAAAAGACCTATTGTCTACTTACTATTTGCCAGGCACATGTTTTAGGCCACTGGAATACGGTGTAATGGAACAATTCCCTTCACTCTTATAGTATACATTCATGTGTGCGCGTGTGTCATGAGACGAACAGTCAGCAGATGCATATATGATGCATCAGGCAGTGAGAAGAGTAAAGCAGAGGTTACAGAGGATGCAGGCGGTCTGCCCTGCTTCAGCTTGTGTGCCGGGGGCTGGTAGAGGGATTTCCAACAGTTCGAGACAAGTAGATGATTTGAGAACTGTTTTCTCATTATGTAATGATTCCTTTAAAAGGATCTGAGCAGATAACATGCAACTGCAAGCATTTACTAAAGCCCTTTATGAGCCCAGAGAGGGCAGCGGGACATCCTGGGAAGTCATTTTACACAACGTGCTGACAGGTGCTCCAAACTCAGAGCACTGAGGCAAGTCGGCCCTGAGGCAGCCTGCTACCCTGCCCCACCCACGGTGCCTTTGGCTGGTTTTCTGGGGTGCCCCCTGTTACGGAGTCTCAAGCAAACTCCAGGTCTCTCCAAGATGTGGTGTTACTCAGTGGAATGGTGGAGAGTGGCCCTAACAACAACAACAACAACAACAAATCCAATATAAACACCCCCTCCCCCCAAATCCCATATCAGCTTCTGTGCAATCCCCAGATGACCTCTGCACTTGTTACCCAAGTTGCAGGGGTAACGTGCCTTGTCTAGTGTCTGGGTCAGACCCACTGGGCGGCGGCACTTCGCCTGAAGGATTCTTGTATTTCCCTCAGATTTTCCTTTGCCTGCATGGTAGGTGAAGCACAGACCATCTGGCTCTTGGGAACATAATACTCAACTCTTGTTACTAGATCTTTGTGAGAAAACGAGCTTAGAGAGTCCACAGAACAAAGTTTTGGTGAGAATGATTAGGTGTTTTGATTCCTAAAGGGAAGTAGTTCTTTTTTACACACACAAAAATCAAGTAGGTGTTGAGTGGCCAATGCTATTACTAGAGTTTCTCAGTAAGAATGAAATTCACTCACAGATGCTCTGGATCTCTTGGCTATAATCACTTCTGTCTGTGACTTGCCTTTTTTTTTTTTTTTCTTTCTCTTTCATTCTTTCTTTTTTTCTTTTGTAATTCATTCAGTAACCAAACACATACCAGCAAAACCACATTGAGGACAGCTGGTTAACTGATATACTGTAAGATTTTTGAAAACAGAACAGATTTTGAAATCTCTCCTTTGTGTAGAGATTTGCTAGGACCCATGTAAGCAGAATGATTTCCTGACTGGGGGGTGGATTTTCTATTCAGGCTTCCCCTGAGCCATTAAAATATAGATTACGAAAAAAAAAAAGGATATAGAGATCAAGGTTTATTTAACTAATTATTTAGGACCAGGTGTGGTAGCTCACGCCTGTAATCTTAGCACCCTGGAAGGCTGAGGTGGGAGGATGCCTTGAGCTCAGAAGTTCAAGACCAGCCCAAGCAAGAGTGAGACCCCCTATCTCTACTAAAAATAGAAAAATTGCAGGTGGCTTACTCCTGTAATCCTAGCACTCTGGGAGACCCAGGTGGGCGGATCGCCAGAGCTCACAAGTTTGAGACCAGACTGAGCAAGAGGGAGACCTTGTATCTAAAAATAGCCGGGCATTGTGGTGAGCACCTGTAGTCTCAGCTATGTGGGAGGCTGAGGCAAGACAATTGCTTAAGCCTAAGAGTTTGAGGTTGCTGTCAGCTATTTCTCCATGGCTCTCTACTGAGGGCAGCAAAATCAGACTCTGTCTTAAAAACAAACAAACAGATAATAAATAAATAAATAATTAATAAATACATAAATAAAATAAAAATAAAAGTAGAAAAATTAGCTGGGTATTGTGGCGGGCTCCTATAGTCCCAGCTACTTGAGAGGCTGAGACAGGAGGATGGCTTTTGCCTAGGAGTTTGAGGTTGCTATGAGCTAGGCTGAGGCCACAGCACTCTGTCCAGGCTGACAGAGTGAGACTGCCTCAAAAAACAAAACGAAACAAAAACTCCTAATATTTAATTAGCAGTGCAACAGTAACTTTTATAAAACCACTGCTTCTGAGAGGTCATTTTATTAATGGGATGAAACATTAACATATCTGCAATCCAGATGAACGTTGGCTACATTGTGCTAAGTGGGAGAAGCCAGACAGAAAATCAAAAACAATAGTGTCTGATGCCATTGACACGAAACATCCAGAACAGGCAAATCTGTTGAGAGGAAAAGTAGATAAATGGCTGCCAGGCAGTGGGTGGAGGGGACACGGGGCATGAGGTTTCTTTCAAAAGTGGTGAAAATATTATATAGTATGTGAATTGTATTTCAATTTTTTAAAAAAAAAGATCATGAACATATTTTTCACAAAAGTTCTCAGGCAATCTCTTACTTGTCAGTGGCCTCCACTGAGAACATGAAGAAGGCAGTGACCTGGGTGCTGCCCTGTGTCTAAGGGGTTAGGGTTAGAAGTCCCTTAGTGCAGCAGTACCCAACCTTGTTGGCACCAGGGACCAGTTTCATGGAAGACAATTTTTGTTTTCCTTTTCCTTTTTTTTTTTCTTTTCCCTCCCTCCTTCCCTTCCTTCCTTCCTTTCGAGTCTCACTCTGTTTCTCAAGCTAGAGTTCTGTAGCCTCAGCCTAGCTCACAGCAACCTCAAATTCCTGACTTCAAGTGATCCTCCTGTCTCAGCCTCCCAAGTAGCTGGGAATACAGGCACCTACCACATGCCTTGCTAATTTTTCTGTATTCAGTAGAGGCAGGGTCTCATTCTCGCTCAGACTGTTCTGGAAGTGCTGAACTCAAGTGATCCTCCCGCCTTGGCCTCCCAGAGTGCTAGGATTACAGATGTGAGCCCTGTGCCAGCCCAAGGAAGACAATTTTTCCATAGACTGAGGGAGAAGGGATTAGATCAGTGGTTTGTTGGCTGCAACCCATGGGAACTGTATTAAAGGCTCATGGCGTTAGGAAGGTTGAGAACCACTGGATTAGATTCTTATAAGGAGAGCACAATCGAAATCCCTTACATATGCAGTTATAAGTTTACAGTAGAATTCCCACCCTTATGAGAATCCAATGCTGTCACTCATGTGACAGGAGGCAGAGCTCAGGCTGTGATGAGAGTGGTGAGGAGCAGCTGTGAATACCCATGAAGCTTTGCTTGCTCCGCTAACCCTGCTCACCTCCTACTGAGCAGCCTGTTTCCTAACAAGCCATAGACTGAGACCGGTCCATGGCCCAGGGGTTGGGGACCACAGCCTTAAGATTTACATTCCTCAGGGCCCACCCCAAGGGCTGGGATCAACTACTACACAAAGAGGAGGAGGTGTTGAAGGTGGTGAGCACACAGTCACAATTTGTATTTTTATGCTCTCTTCTCCTGACATCCATGTCTTCAGCCTATCTCTGCACCTGCTCTTGTTCTATTATGATCCATTATGATTATGTCTTTATTTAAATTTCAGATTAAGTCTTGGAAGGTGGCGTGCTTCCAAGTATCGGTCTATTTCCTTCAGATTTTCATATTTCTGAGAATAAAGTTTCTTGTAATATTCATTAAGGATTTTTTGGATTTCTGATGAGTCTGTGGTTATTTCGTCTTTGTTGTTTCTGATTGATGATATTAGAGATTTTACTCTTTTTTTCCTGATTAGGTTGGCCAGAGGTTTATCTATTTTATTGACCTTTTCAAAAAACCAGCTTTTTGATTTATTGATCTGTTGTATTATTCTTTTGTTTTCAATTTCATTTAATTCTGCTCTAATTTTGGTTATTTCTTTTCTTCTACTGGGTTTGAGGTTGGAATGTTCTTCCTTTTCCAGTTGCGTGAGATGTCCCATTAAGTCGTTAACTTCCTCTCTTTCCGTTCTCTTGAGGAAGGCTTGCAGTGCTATAAATTTCCCTCTTAGAACTGCCTTTGCAGTGTCCCAGAGGTTCTGATAGTTTGTGTCTTCATTGTCGTTTTGTTCCAAAAAATTGGCGATTTCTTTCTTAATCTCATCTCTGACCCAGCTATCATTCAGCATAAGGTTATTTAACTTCCATGTTTTTGTATGGGTATGCAGATTCCTGTTGTTACTCAATTCAAGTTTTATTCCATGATGGTCCGAGAAGATGCATGGAATAATTTCTATTCCTTTAAATTTACTGAGGTTAGACTTGTGACCTAAAATGTGGTCAATTTTGGAGTAAGTTCCGTGGGCTGATGAGAAGTATGTGTATTCAGTTTTGTTGGGATGAAATGTTCTGTAGATGTCTGCTAAATCTAAATATTGGATGGTTAGGTTTAAATCTAAGATTTCTTTGCTCAGCTTCTTTCTGGAGGATCGATCCAACACTGCCAAGGGAGTGTTGAAATCTCCGACGATTATGGAGCTGGAGGAAATCAAGTTACTCATGTCTGTTAGAGTTTCTCTTATAAATTGAGGTGCATTCTGGTTGGGTGCATAGATATTAATAATTGAAATCTCATCATATTGAGTATTACCCTTAACAAATATGAAGTGACCATTCTTGTCCTTCCTTACTTTTCTTTTTTTTTTTTATTGTTGGGGATTCATTGAGGGTACAATAAGCCAGTTACACTGATTACAATTGTTAGGTAAAGTCCCTCTTGCAATCATGTCTTGCCCCCATAAAGTGTGACACACACTAAGGCCCCACCCCCCTCCCTCCATCCCTCTTTACTTTTGATGGTTTAAAGCCTACTGTATCTGCAAATAAAATTGCAACACCTGCTTTTTTCTGATTACCATTTGCCTGAAATATGGATGACCATCCTTTCACCCTGAGTCTGTATTTGTCTTTTAAGTTGAGATGTGACTCTTGTATGCAACAAATATCTGGCTTGAGTTTTTGTATCCAGTCAGCTAACCTATGTCTTTTTAGAGGACAGTTTAAGCCATTCACATTGATGGAGAGTATTGATAAGTCTGGTGGAATTTTGGGTATCGAGTTTTTCAAAGGTCCAGTGGACATTTTTAATCCTTTCGCCAGTGTGGAAGTTGGAGTTTGATCTGAGGTTTCTGAGTGAGTTTACTTTTGTGGTATAGGATTGGGTTGGTCATTGTGGAGGATAGGTCTGAGAACATCCTGAAGAGCTGGTTTACTTATGGCAAATTTTTTCAACATATGAATGTCATTGAAGTATTTAATTTCTCCATCATAGATGAAACTCAGTTTAGCTGGATACAAGATCCTGGGTTGAAAGTTTTTTTGCTTTAGGAGATTAAAAGTTGATGACCAGCCTCTTCTGGCTTGAAAAGTTTCAGCAGAGAGATCTGCAGTTATTCTAATATTCTTACCTTTGTACGTTATAGTTTTCTTTCGCCGGGCTGCTTTGAGAATCTTCTCTTTCATGTTAACTTTAGTGAAGCTAATTATGATATGTCTGGGGGATGACTTATTGGGGTTGAATCGTGCTGGGGTTCTGAAGCTGTCTGCTATCTGAATTTCAGATTCTCTAGGCATGTCTGGAAAATTTTCTTTCATAATTTCATGCAGAAGGGCCTCTGTGCCCTCGGAGGCGACTTCATCGTTCTCAGAAATTCCTATAATCCTTATGTTGCTTTTTTTCGAATTATCTGAGAGTTCTCTGAGTGAGTGATCCGTTTTTGCTCTCCATTTCTCTTCCTCTTTGAGAGATTGGGAGCATTCGAAGACTTTATCTTCAATGTCAGAAATCCTTTCTTCTGCTTGCTCCATTCTGTTACTGAGGGATTCTACTGTATTTTTCATATCTTTGAGGGCTGTAAGTTCTTGCTTCAGTGTGTCTAAGTCTTTGGTGGTTTTGTCTTTAAATTCGTTAAATTCTTGAGACAATTTTTGAATTTCTCCTCGAATTCCTAATTCCATTTTATTAATCTTGTCTGCAATCCAAATTCTGAATTTGATTTCTGACATCTCAGCCAGTTGTTTAACCAGAATCAAGTGGAAATGTTGAACAGACCCATATCAAGTTCAGAAATAGCATCAACTATACAAAACCTCCCTAAAAAGAAAAGCCCAGGACCAGATGGTTTCACATCAGAATTCTACCAAACCTTTAAAGAGGAATTAGTACCTATATTACTCAACCTGTTCCAAAATGTAGAAAAAAAAGGAAGACTACCCAACATGTTCTATGAAGCAAACATCACCCTGATCCCCAAACCAGGAAAAGACCCAACAAGAAAAGAAAATTATAGACCAATATCACTAATGAATATAGATGCAAAAATATTCAACAAGATCCTAACAAACAGAATCCAGCAACACATCAAACAAATTATACATCATGACCAAGTTGGTTTTATCCCAGGGTCTCAAGGCTGGTTCAATATACGTAAATCTGTAAATGTAATTCAGCACATAAACAAATTAAAAAACAAAGACCACATGATTCTCTCAATTGATGCAGAAAAAGCTTTTGATAATATCCAGCATCCCTTCATGATCAGAACACTCAAGAAAATTGGTCTAGAAGGGACTTTTCTTAAACTGATAGAGGCTATCTACAGCAAACCCACAGCCAATATCATATTGAATGGAGTTAAATTGGAATCATTTCCACTCAGATCAGGAACCAGACAAGGCTGCCCATTGTCGCCATTGCTTTTCAACATTGTAATGGAAGTTTTAGCCACCGCAATTAGGGAAGAAAAGGCGATCAAGGGTATCCATATAGGGTCAGAAGAGATCAAACTCTCGCTCTTCACAGATGATATGATTGTGTATCTGGAAAACACTAGGGACTCTACTACAAAACTCCTAGAAGTGACCAAGGAATACAGCAGCGTCTCAGGTTACAAAATCAACATTCATAAATCGGTAGCCTTTATATACACCAACAACACTCAAATTGAAAAAGCAGTTAAGGACTCTATCCCATTCACAGTAGTGCCAAAGAAGATGAAATATTTGGGAATTTACCTAACAAAAGACGTGAAAGATCTCTATAAAGAGAACTATGAAACTCTAAGAAAAGAAATAGCTGAAAATGTTAACAAATGGAAAAACATACCATGCTCATGGCTGGGAAGAACCAACATTATCAAAATGTCCATACTACCCAAAGCAATATATAATTTCAACGCACTCCCTATTAAAGCTCCACTGTCATATTTTAAAGATCTTGAAAAAACATTACTTCGTTTTATATGGAATCAGAAAAAACCTCGAATAGCCAAGACATTACTCAGAAATAAAAACAAAACAGGAGGAATCACACTACCAGACCTCAGACTTTACTACAAATCGATAGTGATCAAAACAGCATGGTATTGGCACAAAAACAGAGAAGTAGATATCTGGAACAGAATAGAGAACCAAGAGATGAATCCAGCTACTTACTGCTATTTGATTTTTGACAAGCCAATTAAACACATTCAGTGGGGAAAAGATTCCCTATTTAACAAATGGTGCTGGGTGAACTGGCTGGAAGACTGAAATTGGACCCACACCTTTCACCATTAACTAAGATAGACTCTCATTGGATTAAAGATTTAAACTTAAAACATGAAACTATAAAAATACTAGAGGAGAATGCAGGGAAAACCCTTGAAGAAATTGGGCTGGGTGAGTATTTCATGAGGAGAACCCCCCGGGCAATTGAAGCAGCTTCAAAAATACACTACTGGGACTTGATCAAACTAAAAAGCTTCTGCACAGCTAAGAACACAGTAAGCAGAGCAAGCAGACAGCCCTCAGAATGGGAGAAGATATTTGCAGGGTATATCTCTGACAAAGGTTTAATAACCAGAATCCACAGAGAACTCAAACGCATCAGCAAGAAAAAAAAAAGGGATCCCATCGCAGGCTGGGCAAGGGATTTGAAGAGAAACTTCTCTGAAGAAGACAGGCGCACGGCCTTCAGACATATGAAAAAATGCTCATGGTCTTTAATCATCAGAGAAATGCAAATCAAAACTACTTTGAGATATCATCTAACTCCAATGAGACTAGCCTATATCACAAAATCTCAAGACCAGAGATGTTGGCGTGGATGCGGAGAAAAGGGAACACTTCTGCACTGCTGGTGGGAATGCAAATTAATACATTCCTTTTGGAAAGATATATGGAGAACACTCAGAGATCTAAAAATAGATCTGCCATTCAATCCTGTAATTCCTCTGCTGGGCATATAACCAGAAGACCAAAAATCACAACATAACAAAGATATTTGTACCAGAATGTTTATTGCAGCCCAATTCATAATAGCTAAGTCATGGAAAAAGCCCAAGTGCCCATCGATCCACGAATGGATTAATAAATTGTGGTATATGTATACCATGGAATACTATGCAGCCTTAAAGAAAGATGGAGACTTTACCTCTTTCATGTTTACATGGATGGAGCTGGAACATATTCTTCTTAGTAAAGTATCCCAAGAATGGAAGAAAAAGTACCCAATGTACACAGCCCTACTATGAAACTAATTTGGGACTCTCACATGAAAGCTATAACCCAGCTACAACTTAACAATAGGGGGAAGTGGGAAGGGGGGAGTGGGTAGAGGGAGGGGGATCGGTGGGATCACACCTGTGGTGCATCTTACAGGGGTATTTGCGAAACTTGGTAAATGTAAAATGTAAATGTTTTGGCACAGTAACTGAGATAACGCCAGAAAGGCTATGTTAACCACTGTGATAAAAATGTGTCAAATGGTCTATGAAGCGAGTGTATGATGCCCCATGATCATATCAATGTATACAGTTATGATTTAATAAAAAAAATAAAAAAAATAAAAAAATAAAAAAATAAATAAATTTCAGATTAATACAAGGGTACAAACAATTAGGTTACAATGTTTGTGTTTGTTAGGTAAGGTAATTATGATGATTATGTCTTTTGTTGCTAAAACACAAGCTTCTTGAAAACAAAGGCTTCTGATATCCCCGACAGCCAGCCCAGTGTCTAGCTGATACAGGGTAATTAATAATGCTTGTTGAATAAATAACTGGTGTGAAACTGGCAAATATCTCCCATTCTGGCTGGTAGTCAAAATTCCTAGTATCAACAATTCATTGTTGGTGGGAAGGCTGTCCTGCCTTCTGATACATTGTCTTCATTATTATTATTATTTTTTTTTGAGACAGTCTCACTTTGTCACCCTTGGTAGAGTGCTATGGCATCATAGCTCACAGCAATCTCTAGCTCTTGGGCTTAGGTGATTCTCTTGCCTCAGCTTCCCAAGTAGCTGGGACTAGAGGCACCTGCCACAGCACCTGGCTATTTTTTGTTGCAGTTTGGCTGGGGCTAGGTTTGACCCTGTCACCCTTGGTACATGGGGCTGGCGCCCTACCCACTGAGCCACAGGCGCTACCCAATACATTGTCTTTAATGCAAAGCCCCTAACAGGTAAAATACTGAATTGCCCACAGCTTTGTAGGAGTTTAACAGCTTCTCTCAGACGCAAGGGACAGAGCTAGCCTGGGCTTCTCAGAAGTAGAAAAATTGAAGAGGAACTTGTCTACTTGACCTTTTAGTTTGGGGCCAGTTCCTGGCATAAAATAGGAATTTCCAATTTTTTAATTTTTTGAGACAGAGTCTCACTATGTCACCCTCAGTAGAGTACTATGGTATCATAGCTCGCAGCAACCTCAAACTCCCGGGCTTAAGCGATTCTCTTCCTTCAGCCTCCCAAGTAGCTGGGACTACAGGCACCCATCACAACACCAGGCATTTTTTTAGAGGCAAGATCTTCCTCTGGTTCAGGCTGGTCTCAAACCTGTGAACTCAGGCAGTGCCCGTAGCTCAGTGGTTACAGTGTTGGCCACATACACCCAGGCTGGCGGGTTTGAACCCAGCCCAGGCCAGGTAAATAACAATGACAACTGCAACAAAAAATTGCTGGGCATTGTGGTGGGCGCCTATAGTCCCAGCTACCTGGGAGGCTGAAGCAAGAGAATTGCTTAAGCCCAAGAGTTTCAGGTTGCTGTGAGCTGTGACACCACGGCACTCTACCAAGGATGACCTAGTGAGATTCTGTCTCAAAAAAAAAAAAAATTCAAACCTGTGAGGTCAGGCAATCTACCTGCCTTGGCCTCCCAAGTGCTGGGATTACAGGTGTGAGCCACCTTGCCTGGCTGGAATTTCAGTTTTTTAAGAGATACCAATGCTTTATCCAGTGGGTTACATGAACATATGTACACACACCACACACCCCACCCCTCCTACAAACAAACACTATACACACACACACACACCATACACCACACACACATACACACACACACACACACACACACTCAGAGTCCAAGTCATGTCCTCAGAGATGAAGCTTTCTAATTTCTGAAAGGGGCAAAGGAAATTTGGTTCTAGAGGGGAAGATGAAAGAGAAATCAGGTTTTACTAATTTAAACAGTTCTCAGAGATGGTGAATAAGTGTGGACAAAGAGTAGAGACAATTTATTGTTTGAATCCCTGGGGCCTCTGGTAGGGAGTTTTGATAAGATCTATAAAGATCCCTTCAGCCCTAATGCATTATTGTCCTAGGATTTCACTACAGAATGGTTTGTTTGGGAAAGCATTTAAAGAGAAGCCATAGAAAATAATCTACATGGTGTACATATACCACAATTTATTAATCCATTCATGGATCGATGGGCACTTGGGCTTTTTCCATGACTTAGCAATTATGAATTGGGCTGCAATAAACATTCTGGTACAAATATCTTTGTTATGTTGTGATTTTTGGTCTTCTGGGAGACTTTACCTCTTTCATGTTTACATGGATGGAGCTGGAACATATTCTTCTTAGTAAAGTATCTCAAGAATGGAAGAAAAAGTACCCAATGTACTCAGCCGTACTATGAAACTAATTTGGGGCTCTCACATGAAAGCTATAACCCAGTTACAACCTAACAATAGGGGGAAGTGGGAAAGGGGGGGCGTGGTGGGTAGAGGGAGGGGGATCGGTGGGATCACACCTGAGGTGCATCTTACAGGGGTATTTGCGAAACTTGGTAAATGTAGAATGTAAATGTTTTGGCACAGTAACTGAGATAATGCCGGAAAGGCTATGTTAACCATTGTGATTAAAATGTGTCAAATGGTCTATGAAGCGAGTGTATGATGCCCCATGATCATATCAATGTATACAGTTATAATTTAATAAAAAAAAAAGAAAATAATCTACAGCTTCAATTCTTGAGCTAAAAAGTCTTTAATGGTGTTATTGATTTGGAAGAGCAAGTATACCACGAGCTCTGAAGTTTGTAGATACTGTAAGCTCACTAAGTAGAGAATTAGCAAATCAACAAAGGAAAACCATTTCAAGGACATATTTGTGGGCGCAAAGTTACAGTTAATTAATAGCAAATAATGCAATCAGAGAAAAATAATATAACCTAAATCTAGAGGGTGACAATTTTGAATGGTCAAATATAACCTAAGATAAATATTATCATGGAGACATGCGTATATATGAAAAACACATTCTATAGAAATACACACCAAATTGGATGTTTATATCAGTATCGTTTCTGACATTGAAAACTGGAAACCCAAATGTTTTCAAAATGGAATTGTTTAATAAATTATTGTATCTATATGCCACAAAATAATATACAGGCATTGAAATGATTTTGTAACAATGCAAACAAATTTATAGCATGTAGTTAAACTAAATGAGACTACGACATAATATATATATTTAATCCCAGTTTTGGAAAAAAGGGGAAGAACAAATGTGTACATAGAAGAGAAAAAGGATTGGTAAGGTATAAGACATAGAAAGTTAGCAATGATCATCTCTGGAATTATGAGTGTTTTTTTCCTTGCTAGACTTTCTGTTAAAAATTTTACACTTAGCATGTGTTTACTTTTTACTATAAAAATCTTTATATTTTAGGGGGAAAAATAGAAATAGCATATATATAGCACTTACTATTATCAGACAAGTTTATTAGTGCTCTAGATACTGACTCTTTTTTTTTTTTTCCTTTTTGAGACAGAGTCTTACACTGTTGCTCCGGGTAGGAGGCCAAGGTGTCATAGCTCACAGCAGCCTCAAACTCTTGGGCTTGAGCAATCCTCTTGCCTTAGCTTCCGAGTAGCTGGAACTATAGGTGCCTGCCACAATGCCTGGCTAATTTTCTATGTTTAGTACAGACAGGGGTCTCACTCTTGTTCAGGCTGGTCTCAAACTCCTGAGCTCAAGTGATCCTCTCCGAGTGCTAGGATTCCAGGTGCGAACCACCATGCCTGGCTACTGACTCTTTTAACTCCTCACCACAATCCTGTGTGATAAGGACTTTTAGTATTTCCATTGTATAGATGAAGAAACTGAGGCACACGGGTGTGCAAGCAAATGCTGAAAGTGGGATTCCAATCAAATAGCCTGGTACCAAAGCCAAGATCTTAGCTTGTATAACTCTCAAAATAAAGACGAGAATGCAGGTAGCTCCTGTCCAAAGCTCGGAAAATGGAATAGCACAGAGGACATCCATTTAGTCTCTGTGTGAAAGCCAGATGCACCTGACCTAGGCCGTGGACTCCTACCCTCACTACGCGGGCTATAAGCCAAAGGGAAGCTGGAGAAGTTACAGGGAGGGGTCATGAAAAAACACTCAAATTATCAGAAGGGCTTGCCTTGTAAACACAGACTGACCTGATTCTCACTCTTCAATTTAGAAAACAAAGGCCACCAAGTGAAAGTTATTAAATGTATTAAGACGCTGGTGTGAAACCTATAAAACCAGCTCGTCTGACTTGGGTCTGAAGGGGTGTCCCTCAGAACTGATGAGGAAGAACATGTGTGGCAGACTCGGGGCCGGGGCTTGCAAACCATGTGTCTTTCCCTGTTTCCCACCCTGGGTGGCTTCATGGAAGTGCGAGCAGCCAGGTATACAAGACTTCGTGCTTACAAGGGCCCCACGCTTGGTTTAATGCTCAGTGGCCTTGAAAATGTTAGCTTTTAACTTGTTTTAACCTGACACTCCCTGCAGCTGGTGGGACGAATCCTCCAGTCCTGGGATGATGTTGGGGATCAAGGCAGCGCACCAAAGCTTATGCTACAACCCCATTCTTAATGGCATTCTTCCTATAGGGACTGAATGGTCCTAGTATTAAGGTAAAAGTATTAAGTTTCCCAGAGGTGCTCTGGGAACTTGATGTGTTGCTTGCAGTATTGAAGTATTGCTTTCACGCGTGAAATGTTGGCCTGTGACTTTATGAAGTTAGGTCAAGTGGCAGATGTTATTTAAAAAGTAAATAAATTTAAAACACGGTGTCCCTCTAGAAGGTGCTGGTGAATTGTCTGGGCCCCCGTTAGGGGTACGAATAGAGTCTCTGGGGACACAGAACTGCAAATCCACACGGGGGTGTGGAGGAATAGGTGGGAGGAGAAGAAAGACACTCCCTGGTTATTTACATCTCTCCAGAAACATCTCTTAACTCCAAGTGAAACAAGGCTGAGAAAAGGCAGAAGGGGCCGGGGCAAAGCCCCCAGGACAGGGGGAACTGCTTGGTGGCAATGTCTTTAGCAGGTGGCTGTTCTCTTAGATATCCAGCCCAGACTGTTCCAAAACACAGTTTAGAAGCTACATGTCAGTAGAAAACGACTGATTTTTTTTTTTTTTTTGCAGTTTTTGACCGGGGCCACGTTCCAACCCACCATCACCAATATATGGGGCCAGTGCCCTACTCCTTGAGCCACAAGCGCCGCCATGAAAACAACCCATTTTTAAGAACATAGATAAGAAGGTCTTTGGGTTCACTTGGATCACAGGTGCAATCACTTCTGAGTGTTTCCCACAGTTTCAGAAGTGCAGTAGTCAATTGCTTCTACAGGTGCAAAGCGCAAAGATGATGCTGAGTGTGGTGGCTCACACCTGTAATCCTAGTCTCTGGGAGGCTGAAATGGGAGGAGCCCTTGAGCTCAGAAGTTTAAGACTAGACTGAGCTAGAGTGAGATGCCATCTCTGCAAAAAAACCTAGAAAAATGAGCCAGGCCTGGTGGTGTGCCCCTGTAGTTACAGCATCTTGGGAGGCTGAGGCAGGAGAAACCCTTGAGCCCAGGAGTCTTGAGGTTGCAGTGAGCTGCAGTGAGCCTCAGAGACACAGCCAGACTCTGTCTTAAACAAACAAACAAACAAAAAGGCTGAAAGGCTCAAGAGAAGGAAGGGTGAAAGGGCACTGAAGAGCCATTTTCACTTGCTGACAAATAACCTGAATGGAATTAGAGCTGTTCTACATGGTACCAGGTTGAATTTACCTTTCTCCATCTTTGTCAGCTATCCAGGCAATATATTTTGCCTGGAACTGAATCACTCTTTATTCTTTCATACCTTTCTGTTCCTAATAACCTAATAAACATTTATTGAAGCTTTTCTTTTCCTTCTTTCCTTCCTTCGACACAGTCTCACACCATCGCTCTGGGTAGAATGCCGTGGCATCATAGCTCACAGCAACCTGAAACTCTTGGGCTCAAGCAATCCTTTTGCTTCAGCCTCCCAAGTGGCTAGGACTATAGGTGCTCTGCGAAAAGGGTCACAATGCCCAGCTAATTTTTCTATTTTTCATAGAGATGGAGTCTCACTCTTGCTCAGGCTGGTCTTAGACTCCTGAACTCAAGCAATCCACCTGCCTCGGCCTCCCAGAGTGCTAGGATTATAGATGTGAGCCTGAGCCACAGTGCCTGATGAGGCATTTCTACATGTAGACGTGCCTCCACTTATGATGAGGAGAAGCCCATTGTAAATTGAAAATATTCCAACTGGAACTGCATTTAATACACCCAAACTACCAAACACCATAGCTCGGCCTTCCTTAAACATCCTCGGAACACTCGTATTAGCCTACAGTTGGGCAAAAGAATCTAAAACAAAGCCAATTTTATAATAAAGTGTGAAAAATGTCAGCTGATATTTTGGATACTGTACTGAAAGTGAACAACAGAATGGTTAGACAGATGATCCAAGTCCTGTTTCTCCTGAATACCTATCTCTTTCACACCACCGTAAAGTCGAAAATCATTAAGTCAAACCATCGCTAAGTCAGGGCTGTCTTGTCTGTCTGAGGTAGCCTGCAGGAGCCTCTGATGAGACAATATTGACTCAATATTTTCTCTGATTTCAATGAATGTATGATCCTGAGAGGGAGGCTGACACATACACAGCTTTTTATAAAACCTGGACAGTGCTGTAATGACAGAGGGCAAAGAACCGTAGAAGTAGAGATAAGAGGAGTGAAAATTTTATTTGGGAAAGTATGTTTGATGTTTTTACTGTGATTTATTGTGAGTTGTTCTGCATGTACTGAAGTCAAATGCCCGGTGGGGAAAGTGGTGTTGGGTTAATGAGTCTACTCCCTGCAACCTTTCAACAAGACGGGGCACCAAGGCACAAGAACTACATGTACAAGAATAACCTTTCTGAGTCCATTCCTGCAAAATTTTTATAGCTCGGTCTGATCTATATCATACTGTGTAATAAATAATTAGCTAGAAATATACTATAGCACAAGACTTCTTGCATTTATCCCTAAAAGAAACCACTTTATAATGATTAGGAATCTTCTTGGTGATTATTCAGAGAACTTTTGAACTTGACCTCCACAAAATAGAGTGGCCCTCCCATGCCACTGTAAGATGTTTTTTGCCTTTTGTTCCAAAAATGCACTGCCTGCTCCCTGAAATATTGTTAACGGTCTAATTCTCCCAAATTGTTCAATCCCTATATGACAAAGCAAAAGAATTTGAATATCATTTCAATAATAAATGTTTCCAAAGAAATCCTGTAATAGGACTATTGCAAAGGAAAAAAACTCATAAAACATGTATGGAACTTTACTTGAAATTACCAAGCCACAAACAGTTGCTCTGACAACTCAAGCCTGTTTTGTTCCAGCAGGCACTCAAGACTCAGCAAGTCATCTGGTGACTCAGGCAACTCCTGGGCAGAAACAGAATGCTCTGTTCAACTTGTATTTCTGAAACATTCACTGGGTGTAGCTCTTTGCGATCCAGCTGGAATCCTTTTTTGCAAAACATGCAACAAAGAATTTAATCAGCAAAGCAAAACAAGTTTGTGGCATTCCAGAAAGGTTCTCTAATCGCAATATAAAATATGCAAGTTACAACCAATCTGGCAAATCACAAAAGAACATGGGAAGGGTTGGGATAGGCCAATAAAAAGTCCAAAGCTGGCAAAATGGAATTGAATTTGTACAGTTTCGTCCGTTGTTGATACTTACACTTGATGAAATGAGAGCAGAAACATTTTTATTTTTAAGTTGTGGCCATTGGTATTAATGAGATCAACTCAATGGGCAATCTGCTTAAACTTCATATACAATCAAAGTTATTATTAAGAAAATTATAACCTGTTCTCTACGGTCTGACACTTTAAAGAGTAGGAACCCAAAGTGTTTTCATGTTTCCAGCTTTTATTCACTTTCACTATTATAGATCACATTGGCAAATACAGATGGGATCTCTGCAAGCTCAGAGTGACACAGACTAGTCAATGATAAGAAATTGGCTGTGTATTTTAATTTTTTTTTTTTTTTTTGAGGCAGAGTCTTGCTCTGTCACCCACACTGGAGTGCAGTGGTGTGATCACAGCTCACTGCATCCTTGAACTCCAAGGGCTTAAGTGATCCTCCTGCTTCAGCCTCCTGAATAGCTGGGGCTACAGGCACACACAGCCATGCCCAGTTAATCTTTTTATTTTTTGTAGAGACAGGGTCTCACTCTATTGCTGAGGCTTGTCTTGAAGTTCTGGCCTCGATGAATCCTCCTGCCTCACCTTCCCAAAGTGCTGAGATTATAGGTATGATCCGTTTTAATTTCTATATTGCCTATTTCTTTGTGCTTAATTTTTTAGCTTTAGAGACTTTTATACTTAAAGTGAATACTTCTTGAATGGCAATTACTAAATTCAAAATAAAACAGGCTATAAGAAAACTATAAAAAATGAATTTCTCTTGTTAAATCAAATACTATGTGGAATGTGGATTTTTGTTTCTGTTTTTCTGCTTATTCTTTTTATTTGGATTCTTAATTACTTATTGGAATTTGGTGCTATGGATTTGAAGCCATTTCATCCCCCATTCCTTAGTTTTTATCTTGAAAATTAAAAAACAAACTATAGAAAAGTTGGAAAAATATCATAATGGACACATTCTTTACCTAAATTCACTTTTTAATAATTTGTCACATATTTTTAACCTGTTGATTGATCTGTCTATACACACATTCATATTTCCTACTTGTTTAGTTGATTAAATTCTTTGTTTTATGCTTTGCAAAAAATAATTTAGCTGGCTTTTTTTTAAGTAATTTTTTTTTTAAGATGGGGTCTCATTATGTTGTAGAAGCTAGAATGCAACAGCTATTCACAGGCACATCTTACAGCCTCAAACTCCTGGCCTCAAGCAATTCTGCCTCAGCTCCCCAAGTAGCTGGAACTGCAGATGTGAGCTACTGCCCCCAGCTTCTGCTAACTACTTATACCTATACACACATAGAGAAAGAGAGGAAGATAGAATTGCCTAAGAATACCAATACATTTTATGTAACCAATTACAACGCAATTATCACAATTAATTGGACATTAATATATAGTCTATGTTTAAATTTTCTTAATTTTTCCAAAAAATGTCTTATAGCTAGGTTTTGTTTTTCCAATTCTGGGTTCCAATCAAAATTTGTACATTGAATTTGATTATTTTTCTTTAGTTCTTTATTTGCAATAATTTTTCTGTCTTGAAGAATGTATATGTGATAATGATTTTTCCCCCAAGAGTTTTGAACAAAGCCCCTCATTCTGGGTGTATTTTCTTCATTATTAGGATTAGGTTAACCAATTTTGGCAAACATATTTATATTACTGCCGAAGCAATATTAAAATGAAATCTTGAATTTTCTTTGCTTGATATTATGGGGTTCTTAAAATTCTAGTGTATAGAAAGTTTGGTTTTAAAAAAATTATTCTGTATAATAAATAATATGGTCCTACTAGCAAATACAACATATGCTTCTGTAGTATATGGGTGGGTGTTTTTGAGGACAGGGGGTGTGTCTTGGAAATTTTCATTTTATTGATTGATGATTGATTGAGACAGAGTCTCACTATGTCACCCTCGGTAGAGTGCCATGGCGTCACAGCTCACACAACCTCAAACTCTTGAGTTCAAAGCAATCCTCTTGCCTCAGCCTCCTGAGTAGCTGGGACTACAGGCACCTGCCATCATACCCTATTTTTCATTTTTTTTTTAAGTAGAGATGGGGTCTCTTTTTTCTTTCTTTTTATTGAGACAGAGTCTCACTTTGTCACCCTTGGTAGAGGGCTGGGGCATCATAGCTCATAGCAACCTCCAACTCATAGGCTCAAGCAATTCTCTTGCCTCAGCCTCCCTAGTAACTGGGACTACAGGTGCCTGCCTTAACACCCGTCTATTTTTTTTTTTTGTTTAGCAGACCCAGGCTGGGTTTGAACCCACCAGTCCTGGAGCATGTGGCTGGCTCCCTAACCACAGAGCTATGGGCGCCCAGCCAGGGGTCTCACTCTTGCTCAGATTGTTCTGGAATGCCTGAATTCAAGCAATGCACCTGCCTCAGCCTCCCAGAGTGCTTGTAATCCCAGCACTCTGGAAAGATGAGGTGGGTGGATTGCTTGAGCTCAGGAATTCCCGACCCCATCTCTAAAAACAGCCCAGCATTTTGACCAGCACCTGTAGTCCCTGCTACTTGGGAGTCTGAGGCAAGAGGATCTCTTGCCAAGGAGTTTGAGGTTACTGTGAGCTATGACACCAGGGCACTCTACCAAGGGTGACAAAGTAAGACTCTGTCTCAGAAAAAAAAAAAAAAAAAAAGAATATTTAAAGGCTACAGATGAACAGTCAGGTGAAGAGATACAGAGAGACGGAAGGGGTGTAGTTCTTTCCTGGGGCACACCACCCTCCCGGCACTTCCCAGGGTTCAATAAATAGCATTGTTCAAAAGTTTTATAGTTAACTTTTCAGTGGCCCCACCCTTGCCCCTGTTTTGGAGGTTGGTGGGTGGAGCTGAATGTTCCTACCCTGTAATCACTTGGTCTTTCTGGAAAGCAGCACGGTTCCCAGGCTATCTAGGGGTTCCACCCTATGTCATCTCATTAGCATAAACTCAGGTGTTGTCAAAGGGGCTCTTTATAAATAATGAAACACACTCTGATCATTCAGGAAATTCTTAGGGTTTTAGAAGTTCTGAGATAGGGCTGGGCGCAGTGGCTCACCCATGTAATCCTGGCACTCTGGGAGGCCGAATGTGGGGATTGCCTGAGCTCAGGAGTTTGAGACCAGCCTGAGTAAGAGTGAGAACGCCATCTCTAAAACTAGCCAGGCATTGTGGTAGGTGCCTATAGTCCCAGCTACTCGGAAGACTGAGGTAAGAGAATCGCTTGAGCCCAGGAGTTTGAGGTTGCTGTGAGCTGTGATGCCAAAGCACTTTAACAAGGGCAACAAAGTGAGACTCTGTCTCAAAAAAAAAAAAAAAAGTTCTGAGACAAAAACTAGGGACAAAGGCTAAAATCATCCCACAGTCACTAAACCCATAATCACCCCCCAGGGGCTTCACCTCCCAATAAATTCAGGGAACATGAACGTTCAGATTACAACAATAACGAAACCTATATTGTAGGTGTAACTCCCTGATCTTCCCCCAATTTTATAGAGTTATCAATGAAGCCAAGCTGTAATTGAGATTATATTTTCTAATAATTAATTAACTTCTTTTTCTTTTAGAGATGGGGTCTTGCTCTTGCTCAGGCTGGTCTCAAAATCTGAGCTCAAGCAATCCACCTGCCTTGGCTTGCTAAAGTGCTAGGATTACAAGCTGGAGCCACCATGCCTGACTAATGAATTGGTTTAAACAATCATAAACTGGACTCTTCTTCACATTGTCATGATCATTATCCAGGCACATTTACTGGATTACCATGAGCTTTATTGCTCATCAATATTGTCAGGGTCTGACTGAGATCTTAAACACCACGTTATGTTGGGCTCTCTCACCGTGTTTGTAGCAAAACATTAGCCACTCACATGTACAAAGGGAAATGATTCTAGAATAATGAGACTAAAAGAAATTTCAAGAGGACATCGACTATATTCCACCTAGCATCAGACAGATAGGAGCGAGCTTTGGCCTACCAATGAAAAATTTACCCTATTTCTTTTTCATTTTTGTTTTAAGTCATTGACACTTGTCCAAAAAGCTACCCTATTTCTAATGGTCCTTTGCATGGGGCTTTTCTGCTGGATAAATAACCTCATTGTCAGGGTATTTCATATTTAACTTACTTTTTCTATATGGTAGAAAAGACAGTGGTCGTCCTTTAGTTGAAAGCATTCTTCAAGTTTAGGCTCAAGTTCTATGCCACAGGAGAATAAGCAAAACCTCTTTAATCCAAACTCACGGTGCTTGTTTCCCAAACCTTTAATCATTTTTATCTCTTGCCTTTAGACTCTCTCCAAGTTTTCCATCTTCTTTTAGATACAAAGTCCAGAATTAAATATAGAATTTGAAAGGGTAGGATTAGTACTCAATTTAGGGGACAATTATTATATAATTCTTATATTCTATGCTCTAAGCTTTGTTGATAGTTTTAAAAAATTGTCAGATTTTCTAAGTAACAATGAAGATTATAAGGAGTAGTCATGTTTTAAAACATTTTAGAATATGGTCTGCTTTAGTAGACAAAAGGCCTCAAAGCCCACTTACCCACAGAGTGTCACTTTGAGTGGAAAAGCTACTGAAAACGGCAGAAACAGATTTGAGAAAGAAGTATGAAGATGCTTCATATTTGAACCACAGGCCTGCACATCTTAAGGTCTACTTATTGCAAAATTACAGCCTAAAATGCAAGTGTACATTACTGCTTACTCTAGAATTAACCAACCAACCCACAACAGCCTCGGTATCCTGATGAAGGTACACTAAAGTACTTGACACTTAAAATTGTTGAAGAAGGTAGCCTTTGGCTTCCTTTTAGGGGAGACAGTTATCTCCTTTCCAGCAATGCTTCATAAGAAACCTGCAACAGGCTCAGTGACTGTAGCTCAGTGGCTAGGGCACAGGCTACATACACCGGGACGGGCAAGTTCAAACCAGGCCTGGGCCTGCCAAACACGACGACAACTACAACAACAACAAAGAAAAATAGCCGGGCACTGTGGCGGGTGCCTGTTGTTCCAGCTACTCAGGAGGCTGAGGCAAGAGAATGGTTTAAGCCCAAGAGTCCGAGGTTGCTGTGAGCTGTGACGCCACCGCGCTCCCCCTAGGGTGACATAGTGAGACGCTGTCTAAAAAAAAAAAGAAACCTACTACAGATACATGCATATTTCCTCAAAACACAGATTAAAAACTTAAAAAAAAAAAGATTACAACATTTTTTACAAGATAGGCTACTTTGATAGTAGTATTAATAGATTTTTAAGAATTTATTGACAGTAGTGTCACTATGGGCAGGGCCTGTGGCTCAGAGGAGTAGGGCGCTGGCCCCATATACGGGAGGTGGCAGGTTCAAACCTGACCCCAGCCAAAACTGCAAAAAGACAGTAGTGTCACTAAAGTTGGTACACAGCACCCCACTGCTAAATTTGACTAGCTTTAAAGAAGATCTATCTGGCTCAGTGCCCGTAGTACAGTGGTTACGGCGCCAGCCACATACAACGAGGCTGGCGGGTTTGAACCCAGCTTGGGCCAGCTAAACAACTGCAACAAAAAAATAGCCAGGTGTTGTGCCCGCGCCTGTAGTCCCAGCTACTTGGGAGGCTGAGGCAACAGAATCGCTTAAGCCCAGGAATTTGAGGTTGTTGTGAGCTGTGATGCCACAGCACTCTATCAAGGGTGACATAGTGAGACACTGTCTCAAAAAAAGAAAAACATACACCTTATTTTATGAATTAATATATGCTTAAAACTTTATCTATAAAACATACTCCTATTTATTAATTCTTATTTTCTCAATAGTATTCAAAATAAAATTTGGAAGTTGTTTCCTAGAAAGAAAAATGTAATTCTTTAAGGCCACGAGCTCCCATAAGACTTCATCAGTCTTTTATTAAATATTCCTATATGAATGTTGACATTGATATAAAGCTAAGTACTAATGCAATTGATCTGGCAGTTATTTTTTTACATTTAGAGACATAGTCAAGATTCAAAGGAAAAACCACCATTGATAATGCATTTGAACTCAATGAGATAAAGTGCAGTTTCTGCTAATACTTACTCCTCAATGTTGTATAGTCATCTGTGCATTGGGGTGCTCAAACTGTGCATCCCAAAACACTAGGGGTACATCTGGATTTTAAAGGTGATTTTTAGCTGGGCATTTTGGCTCGCGCCTATAATCCTCTCACTTTGGGAAGGCAGGGTGGGAAGATTGCTTGAGGTCAGGAGTTTAAGACTGAGCAGCCTGAGCAACCCACGAGACCCCCATCTCTACAAAAATGAGCCAAGTGTGGTGTTGTGCGTCTGTAGTGCCAGCCGTTCAGGAGGCTGGGGCAGGAGGATCATCTGAGCCCAGGTATATGAGGCTAGAGTGAGCTATAATTGTACCACTGCACTCTAGCCCGGGCAATAGAGCAAGACCCTGTCAGAGAGCGAGAAGGAGGGAGAGAGAAGGAATACTTTGTTGTACATCAATTTGTGATTTTACTTTACTCAAATATGTCATTCTTTCCAATAAAAAAAGAGAAAACAAAAATTTATTTTTAAGATAAAGATACAAGGCCAGGCTTGGTGGCTCCAGCCTGTAATCCCTAGCACTCTAGGAGGCTGAGGCAGGTGGATTTCCTGAACTCAGGAGTTTGAGACCAGCCTGAGCAAAGATGAGACTCCATCTCTAAAAACAGCCATGTGTTGTGGTCAGTGCTTATAGTCCCAGCTATGTGGGAAACTGAGGCAAGAGGATCACTTGAGCCCAAGAATTTGAGGTTGCTGTGAGCTATGACATAACAGCACTCTACTGAGGGCGACAAAGTAAGACTCTGTCTCAAAAATTAAAAAAAATATATATAGATACAAAAACATACAATGGGAGAGAACTCAAATTGAGCAGTAAAAAAATACATTTCCTGAAAGTCATCATGTAGATTTAAAATGATTTCCCTGAATTTGAACTCTATGCATCCGATTTTTCAGCGTAGACATTCCCTGAACAAAAGACAAAACGTATTCAGTTTATTTTCAAGCTACTTGACTCTGACTCCTTTTCACATTTCTTTTTAGATTCCAACCAAGGAAACAAGTCTTTCTGCCTGTATCAACTTTCTGTCTCACCCAAGCCCAGGGAATCCACACTTTGCCTGATCACCTTCTCTTAATATCACCTCTCCCACCCTGCACCCCTTAATTGCTTCTCTCTTCCTTGGTTAAAAACATCTGTGATGCCAAATCTGAGGGGAGGAGCCGGAGCTGGAAGAAGAAGAGGGAATTTTTCTTAAGGAAAGTTAAGCTGGGTGCTATAGCTCAGTACTTAGAGGGCTGGCCCTGGAGATCTTGGGTAGAGAGTTGGAACCCTGCATGGGCCTGATTAAGGGGTAGGGGGGAGAATGAACATCTTACCTCAATTGTACAGCTGTATCTGTACAGATGCAGGCTTAAGTCAGAATCTGTTATTTATGAGCTGGGTGCTAGGGGTCAAGGTCTCAGGTGTTCAAGACCAGCCTGAGCAAGAGTGAGACACTGTCTCTATTAAAAATAGAGAAACTGAGGCAAGAAGATCACTTGAGCCCAGGAGTTTGAGGTTGCTGTAAACGATGATGGTGACACCATGGCACTCAAAAGAAAGAAAGTTAACTGAGTTCACATAATAAAAAGCTGGGGGGAAAAAGGGAAGTGAGAGTAAAAGAAGTGGGGAGGCAGGGAGTCCAGAGGAATGGAGCTGGGTGCTGGGGGAGCTATCGTCTTTCCTTCTTAGAGGGTGTGTGGTTGGTGGTTCTTTGGAGCCAATGAGATGGCACAAAACTGTGACGAGAAAAGAGTACTGAAGTATCACTGCTGAGATTTAAGCACTGTGTAACTTTATTTTTTTATTATTATTTTTTGAAACAGTCCCACTCTGTCACCCTGGATAGAGTGCTGTGTTATCACGGCTCACAGCAACCTAAATCCCTCTGACCTCAGCCTCCAGAGTATGTGGTACTACACATGCCCCCCACTGCACCTGGCTAATCGTTCTATTTTTAGTAGATACAGGGTCTCACTTGCTCAGGCTGGTCTCAAACTCCTGAGCTAACAAATCCACCTACCTCAGACTCCCAAAGTGCTAGGATTGCAGGCAAGAGCCACCATGCTCATGTACTTCATAACTTTTACTGTTACAACCTAGGCAAGGTAAAAAGACTAGAATTATTTTTCTTTCTCTCTTTTTTTTTTTTTTTTTGAGACAGAGTCTTACTTTGTCGCCTTCAGTAGAGTGCTATGGCATCACAGCTCACAGCAACTCAAACTCTTGGGCTCAAGTGATTCTCTTGCTTCAGCCTCCCAAGTAGCTGGGACTATAGGCACTTACCACAATGCCCAGGTGTTTTTAGAGACGGGGTCTTGCTCTTGCTTAGACTGGTCTGGAACCTGTGAGCTCAGGCAATCCACCGGCCTTGGCCTCCCAAGTGCTAGGATTATAGGCGTGAGCCACCATGCCCAGCCTTAGAATTCATTTTCATAAGTAATGTTGGCTATTTAATAGATGCAGCTTTGAATCTGGGCTCTGGGGCCACAAGCACTACTTCTTGGAGGCACCACGGGAGAGAGCAGTGCACAGAGGGGCCCTGCTCTGACCCTCCTGTGGCTACTGGGCCTGGAGGACATGCTTTACCCAACCCCCCACGCCTCGTCATCTACATCATGCTCTGAAGTAGCCAGGACCCCAGACTCCCCTGCCCAGGTGGCCTCAGGTTGCTTCTGTGGGTCCCTCTTCTCAAAAGCAGCTGGTGGACCCAAGCATGCAGGCAGGGGCCTGGTGGGTGACACTCAGCATGTAGCTTCCATGGGCTGAAACAGTGCAAGATCCTTCACTGGGAAGAGGACGGCAAGCCAGGCCCTGTGCAGTCACCCTGTGGCACATAAAGCCAAGGAGTGGGAAGGTTAAAAATTGAAACGCAGTTTTCCAGATCATCATAAAGGTATGTCAGTTAGGTAGAAAGATTGAGCACAATTTGGCAATGTGTTAGCTAGATTTATATCTATACATCAAGTCATATGCTTTGTGAGTTTCCACCTGTACTCACGACCTGGGCCCACAAATAACAGAGCCAGACCTGTACTTGACTGAGGAGAACCGTGTACCTCTAAGATTCCTAAGGATTATACTTCAAACAAAGGCACAAAAACTAGAGGGTTATTTTTCTGATTCTTTTTGGCAAGCAGCACAGGTGAATCTAAACCCCACCTCCACACCACTCACCTGCTGGATGTTGGGCAAGTATCTGTCTGAACCTCTCTAAGCCTCACCTGGACGCTGGTTGTTACAGGATTAAACACCCACGAGGTGTATTTGGCGCCAGGCCTGGTACACGGCAGATGTTTCCATGAAAGTGGCTTGTAAATCTACAACTTTTGTCTTCACATTTTCTCATTACCATTCCTATATTGGGCTAAAGATTATAGAATAAGTAAGCCAAAAGAAGACGTAGTTATTTTGTAGAACATACCATTTCTCCCTTAATCCTCCCCAGGTGTGTAACTGAGAGACAGTCACTTACCTCAGTGTCCTCAATTATAAAATGGCAGTAAGGACAGTAATTAATCATTGCACCACTATAAGGATAAAATAAGAAAAATATAGAAAAACTTTTTATTGAACTTCATTCTACTTAAACAATTTCTCTAGTGAGATTTTGAATGTTAATGAAGTTTGCCAAATGAAAGTCAAATTTGTAATTATTTGTTATTTAGGACTATCACTTTAAAAAAAAGTTTTTTGTTTGTGTTATAGGAAAAACAATTGTTTTTTTTTCCTTTCCATTCACACATTCAGGGCAACACAGAACACTTCTGTGACCAGGTGTGTGTGTGTGTGTGTGTGTTTACCCCACACAAGTAATAGTAGCAAGCAATTATTCAGCAGATACCAAAGTGAGTGTCCTGTAATTCAATTCAATTCTGAAACTGCAGATGGTGTCTGATCCCAGAGGGTGAGGGCTCAGCCCTCTTTCTCAGATGTACTAGAAAATTGCTCCCCTCTTCAGATGCCAGTGTCTACTCTGGGCCCCCAGTACCTCTGACTCACCAGCTACAAACTGGGGTTCTCACAACCACACTTAGCTTCAATTAATTTGCTAGGATGGGCTGGGTTGGGTGGCTCATTCCTGTAATCCTAGCACTCTGGGAGGCCGAGGCACGGGGATCAAGACCAGCATGAGCAAGAACTAAAGCCTGTCTTTACTAAAAATAGAAAAATTAGCTGAGCACTGTGGCAGGCACTTAAGTCCCAGCTACTTGGGGGCTGAGGCAAGAGGATTGCTCGAACCCGGGAGTTTGATGTGGTTGTGGACTAGGCTGACGCCATGGCACGCTAGCAGGGCAAGAGTGAAACTCTGTCTTAAAAAAAATGTACTAGGATGGCTCCCAGAACTCAGGGCAACACTTATGTTTATTATGACGGACACTACAAAGGATACGGAGGAAGAGAAGGGCAGAGTGAGGACATATGGGCGCTCACAGAGTTTTCAGGAACATCCACCTTCCAGACTTCCCCGTGTGTTCAGCTGCCTGATAGCTTAACAGTTTCATTGTCCAGGAGTTTTTATAGAGTTTAATCTCCACTTGAGGTTGGTGAGTGGAGGGTAAAAGTTCTGACATTTGACTTTCTAGTAACTACCTACCCAGGGACGCCATCCTAAGTCATATTATTAGCAGAAACACAGGTGTAGCTGGCTCTGGAGATGTAAGATGTAATTATCACCTGAACAAAATCATGAAGCCACTGTCATTTCAGCTCAAGGAGACAACAATCACATTTAAAGACAATGTGACAAAAGATCTGAGGAAAAGAGATGTATGTGTTTACTGAAGTCTCTGGAACTTTCCTTGACAGTCACCCGCATCTCTTCTTTTCTTCCAGGTGGAGTCCTTTATGAAGAGAGGGGCATTGAGTTCACTCACAGGCACGTGGCCTCTCAGAGATTGACAGTCCAGGCAGCCGACACAGAGTCCACGACCCAGAGCAATGTGAGTGTGTGAATACGGGCTGGTGCAACCTTGGGACTGTAACTAGTACAGTTTGCAGAGATCAAGTGCCAGCGGTGCAGGTTCATTTTTCTTTTCCTTCTCCCTCTTCCAAGGGGATTATTTAATAGTCTGTTTACGTAAGTAGTACTTGCTTTCTCTAATAATAGCCCATGGGCCTGAATCATCCTTGTCACTGCGTGTCACACCGAGTTCTCAGCTGTTTCCATGAGTCGTGTAGTTGGCTTTCAGGGCTACCTGGAAAGCTCTAAGAATGTTCAGGGTAATCAGTGATTTTAATTTTAGCTATGCGTGATGTGAGGGAACTTCTATTTATCTCTACTGACATGTCTTTAAATAAAACATAGTATAATGATGAAAGTAATTCCAAGGAAAACTTCAGTGTGAATATCTCTGCAATCATATATGTAGTCAGATACAAATGGGGTTTAAATATAATCATATAAAATATTTATAGTAGAACCTCTGCAGTTGACCACCCAAGGGACTGTACCAAACCGGTCAATTTACAGAGGTGGTCAATATAAGGAACTAGGCCTACTGTACTGATGCACATGTGTGGTGCACGTCCAGGCTATAAAAATTAGGTCAACTTCAGGATGTGGTCAACTATGGAGGTTCTACTATATTAATACTGTGTGTATGACTGTTATACATGTGACCAATTTGTTGACATAATTGAGACAAATATCTGAACACATGAAAACTTGTTCGATGGGCTTCTGGGGGCTGATAGGGTTCAGTTTCCTGATCTGGGCGCTAGCTATAAGAATATTTGGCTTGTGAAAATTCACTACATCAAAGACTCACAAGATGCCCCTTTTTCTGTGTTATATTTTTACAAGCAGTTTTAAACATTTACTATTTAATCTTAGTATTTTGAGGGGAAAAAGCAATTATAATAGCATATGTAGTACCATATACACATGATTTGAGCTATATAAAAGATCAAATAATTTGGGGTGGCGCCTGTGGCTCAGGGAGTAGCGGGGGTGGTAGGTTCAAGCCTGGCTCCAGCCAAAACTGCAAAAAAAAAAAAAAATCAAATTTTTAAAAATTTTATAAAGCAGAGTCCAGTAGACGTAGCTGTCTGGCTTAGGGGGGCCATGGGCTAGTTTGTCTTTTCCAGCTTTTCTGCAAAAACAAAAATAACATTTCTCATCTCCTCACAATTATAGAGATGTAATAAATCAAACTTTAAAGTAATTTTTTCATTAGTCCTTACATTTTGTTCTAAAATTCTACATGTTATTTTGAAAGCTGGAAAACAGGTCTTCTCATTCACTCTTTTTTTTTTGAGACAGAGTCTCATTATGTCACCCTAGGTAGAGTGCCATGGCATCATAACTCACAGCAACCTCAAACTCTTGGGCTTAAGCAATTCTCTTGCCTCAGCCTCCCAAGTAGATGGGACTACAGGTGCCCACCACAACGCTGAGCTACTTTCATTCACTCTTGATAGGAGCACAAATTGGTATAAACTCTTTGCAAATTAGATGGTAACATATATGAAAATACAAAATGTTCATAAATTTGATCAAGTAACTGTTTTAAGAGTTCCCAGAAATACACTAAGAAGTGGATAGTATTTTTTTTTTGAGAGGAGTCTTACTCTGCCAACCTGGGTAGACTGCTGTGGCATCACAGATCACTACAACCTCAAACTCTTGGGCTTAAGCAATCCTTTTGCTAGTCCTGGCCTCTGGAGTAGTTGGGACTATAGGCACCTGCCACAACACCCAGCTAGGTTTTCTATTTTTAGTAGAGACAGGTTCTTACTCTTGCTCAGGCTGGTCTCGAACTCCAGAGCTTAAGCAGTCCACCTGCCTCAGCTTCCCAGAGTGCTAGGATTACAGACATGAGCCACTGTGCCCATCCACAATGTTTGAATTTTTAATGATTACTTATTTCATGACTGAATAAATATGTTCACATCACATTTTAAAAAAATCTTTTTTTAGAGGTGGGGTCTTGTTCTATCACCCAGGCTGGATTGCCATGGTGCAATCATAGCTCATTGAAATCTCAGACTCTTAGGTTCAAACAGTTATTCTCCCCCAGCCTCCCAAGTAGGCAGCACTACAGGTGCATGCTACCATACCTGTCTAATTTGTATTATTTTCTTAGAGATGGGGTCTCCATATGTTGCCCAGGTTGGTCTCAAACTCAAGTGATGCTGCCATCCCAGCTTTCTGAGTTGCTGAAATTACAGGTGTAAACTGCTGCACCTGGCCCTGGTACATTTTAAAATTGTCTTAAACAAAAGTTGAAAGGATCAGAAATAATCATGATGTTAATATGGGTTTAATATATAGTGCTACTTTAACTGATTGATAAGCAGTATACAACTGAGGCCAAAGCAGGGAAATGTGTGTGTGTGTGACTCAGGACTAAGAAAAGGCTACCATGTTTTGCCATGTGTAATGTGCATCTTTTGCTCAAAAATTTTTTTTTTTTTTAATTTTAGGTTAATATGAGGGTAAAACAGCCAGGTCACAATATTTAAATTTATTAGGTAGAGTCCCTTTTGCATTTGAGTCCCACACCCAAAAGGTGTGCCAAACACCCCTACATTGTGTCCATTCATTGAGATCACCCCAATTCCCCCCTTTCCACTCTCCCGTCCCTTGGTACCCCTTCTCCCAACTAGAATTGAAATTAGTTTTTCTCCTGTGTGGGTGTGAATTAGGTTGTCTACTGGCTTCATATTAGTATCGAGTTCATTGGGTATTTGCTTTTCCATTCTTGTGATACTTTAGTGAAAAGAAAGTATTTCAACTCCATCCAGGTTAATACAAAAGAGGTAAATCTCCATCTTTTTATGGCTGAATAGTATTCCATGGTATGCATACACTACAGTTTGTTAATCCATTCATGAGTTGATGGGCATTTAGGTTGTTTCCATGTCTCGGTAATTATAAATTGATCTGCGATAAATAATCTAGTGCAAATATCTTTATGATAAAATGATTGTTTTTTCTTCTGGTTAGATGCCTAATAGTGAGATGGTGGGTTTAAAATTGGAGATCTAATTTGCGTTATTTAAGGATTCTCCACACTTCTTTCCAAAGAGGCTGTATTAGTTTGCAGTCCCACCAACAGTGTAAAAGTGTGCCCCTTTGTTCAGATTTTGGAGTGAAAAGTAAGGAAGTGCATATACACAGGTAGGGCTAATTTCATATCTATATAAGTATTTTTAATCTTCTATTTATGCTTAATCTCTTATTATGCATTAAAAGTTCATCATAACATGTTAAAAAATAAATGCTAAACTTCCTTTATAACACAAAAAGCAAGTACCTAAATATAAACACATAAAATTTGAATTAAGGAATTGTAAAAAAGTTGAAAGATTTTTTTTCCCTAAAAGTTTGGGCCAAAAATGTGGGTATACATTATACATCGTGCACATTATACCTGCAACATATGGGCTATTTTAAATATGCTAGAGATACAGGCAGATAAACTTTTCCTTGCCTGAGGTAAATTATCTCCAAAAGCTTAGGTCTGTGACACAGTCACTTAGAATGATTTTTTTTTTTTTTTTTTTTTTTTTTAGGCGGCTATGTAGAAGCCCATCTTAATGGCTGGGCACCTGTAGCTCAGCAGTTAGGGCACCAGCCACATACACTGGAGCTGGCAGGTTCGAACCTAGCCCGGGCCTGCCAAACAACAATGACAGCTATGACCAAAAAATAGCTGGGCGTTGTGGCGGGCACCTGTAGTTCCTGCTACTTGGGAGGCTGAGGCAAGAGAATCCCTTAAGCCCCAGGGTTTGAGGTTGCTGTGAGCTGTGATGCCACAGCACTCCGCCCAAGGCCACATAGTGAGACTCAGTCTTAAAAGAAAAAAAAGAAAAGAAACCCATCTTAACCTGGAATCCAGGCTTGAAAGTCCCAATATGAGGGGTAGTGATGTGAACAACTTAGCCCTAAGGAACAGGAGTTACATCGTGTCCGGATTATTCACAAAATGTGCATATGCACCACAAATTTGCAAATCCTTTTTATCTCTCGATTTCCTGACTTTAAAGGATTTATTTGTCAGTTTGTTGGTCTGTGTTTCATTCTAGGAGGCTGGCTGGTTGTGGGTGTTGCCTTAAAGGCACTCAAAAGGGGACAATGCCCTTTCAGATTATGGATATTTGCTGATGTCTGTTAATTGCTTTTGATCTGTCAAGCACTGTACTAAACAAGTTTTATGTGGATTGTCTCCTATAATCCACATAACATGTGACATAGGTGCTAATATTAAACTCATGTCAATACTCCCAACAACCCCATGAGATGGTTACAATTAAAGGAACCGGTTCACAAGTAAAGAACTTTCCTAAGGACACACAGCAAATAAATGGGAAGAGCCAGGGTTTGCCCTCAGCTTTGTTATAATTCCAACCTTGAACTCCTAACATACTGTTGTATCTATAGGGAAAGGGTCTAAGAAAAGAAACACCCAATCACAGAAGCATAAAGCTGGGTGGACCTAAGAGATTTCTAGACTAACTTGTTGATTATTCAGATAGGAAAACTGAGTCATCCCAGCGCTTGATCTCATGCTTAGTAGCAGAGCCAGGAAGCCAGAGAGGGGCGGCCTGCCCCACAGGCCAGTTGTTTTTCCATTTGTCTCCATATCTGTGTAGTGAGAAGTGCCCCTGCTTACAATATGCCTGATAAACCGTCTGTGGTTGGTGGAAGAAACTAAGCTTCTCTTCCTAAGTACAATCAATTCCTGATCTCCCACCCCTCTCTCCCTTAACTTAACTTTGTGACTCTCTGAACAAGAATTCCACGTCTAAGGTTTTTACTGAACTATACCCATCATTTTAAAGTATCGTTTTAAAATTTTCTAACATGCTTGACTAAGAGCAAGTGGTTGCCATGGCATTCAAGACAGAATCCACAGCACGCAAACATCTTCCTAATATAGTGTTTCTAATAAAAAATAGAAAGCTGAGAGCAGTGAATTCAGGTAGGGTGAGGGGATTGGAAAAACAAAACACATTTCATCATTGTTTTTTATTGTTTTCAAAACCATTATTTCAGCTGCTGCCGATATAACAGTTACCCTCTCTACTTGCACAACTGGCATTTGCCTGTTTATTTGGAACGTGTGAGGCCTGTGTTACTGTTAGCTATAAATAGATGATCTTCAAAACTGATTATTGACCAGTTATACAGGGCAAATGCTCGGTCACTAAACTTGCATGTGTTGTATTGTCAGGGCACAAAAAGGGCTATCACAGGCTGGCTGAACAGAAAGGACTGTAAAATTACCTGGTCCACACCCATCCACACAAACACATACACACACACACACCCCTCTTGGTACAGAAATGATGAGATACCCAATTACTTCATTGACTAGTGTGTGTTTTTGGAGGCCCGACTAGTTTCCTGAGTGTCAAATTCTGGAAAGAGGCCGGCACCTGTGGCTCAAGGAGTAGGGCGCCGGCTCCATATACTGGAGGTGGCGAGTTCTAAACCCAGCCCTGGCGCCCTCCCCCCCAGCCCCCCCAAAAACTGCAAAAACAAAAAATTCTGGAAAGATCATAGTAATCCCTGAATATCCCCAGTGAATACAGATCATCGTTTGCCATGGTCGCCCCTCATTTGTTTCCTTTGAGAGAAAAAAGAAACAAAAAAAAGAGGAGCCCCTGGCATTTGGAATACTGCTGTTAGACATAAACAATCTCAGAGAACGCAAACACTGACAAGTTTATTCTAAAGACCCTGACAAAATGAGACAATCAAGGCCACTTCGTAATTTTGTTTAGGCACAGACAAAAACAAGGCTACTGTATAATCCACAAAATACTAGGCTTTCCCCCCTCATTTACTGAGTGCCTGTGCTTTTTTGCCCAGTCATGGAACTGCCCCCACTTTCTAGCCCTGTTCAATGTAGAGCAACCTCCTAATAGCTTTACCTTTCCCGAGTCATCTAGCCAGCTTCCTCCATCCAGGTTTTTCCCAATACCGTCTTACTGAGACCCCTCAGTTCTGCAGGCTGTGTGTGCTCCTCTATGAGATGAGCAATAAACCAGCTTACTCAATGGCAGCTGTGTTCCTAGTGGTCTTGGGCTGGAGGAAATTGATCCCCTCATAGTGAGTACTAAATATTTCAGATACTTTATCTGGTACTTTGCCTCTCAGAGGAAGCTTCCACAAAGCCGAGAGCCATGTCTTTCCTAGTCTCAATTCTACTAAAAGTACCTAGTCTTTATCTGGAGTAGAAGAGATGTCTGATATTTGGTGAATAAATGAATGAATACATGGGAGAAATTCATATATGTCCAGGAATCTTTCTGTATCCAGCAATCAGGCTGTGGGCAGGAATTTGCCTCTCGTGACTATTAATACACACTGGAAAATGTATGTAAAAGCACTTTGTAAATCATACTTCATTATATCATAACATTCCTCTTGGTGGTTATGACAATCTTGTCCTCCAGTGTCTTGATTTTAGCTGTTCCCAACCGCTGTGAAGATGTTTGTTTCTCTCTCCCTCCTATGTTCTATTATTTTTTAAACAAGTTGTGTTGTTTTGCTCCCTGATTATAAAAGCAATACCTACATAGTTTGGTATTTAGAAAGTTTGAAAAGTGTAGTCAAATATAAAAAAAGAGATAAATCCAGGTCTTATTCTTAAAACAGACTCCTTTCCCCCAAGTCGAGTTTATTCCACCTCCTAGTTTGGAAGTTAAAGCTCAATATTTAGAGACTAAAAGAGAAATGCAAAGTATATTAATGGTTAAGAAAGGCATTTTGAAAGTGTTTGGTGAGGGGATACAGGAATGCCAGAATCCGGGCTTGCCAATAGCTCTTCCCTTTTCCCGAATCTTAGGGCTCCTCAGCCTACCTGCAGTAATGGCCACAAGAAACAAGGTTTCTCTTTATTAGTTGTACCAAGTTGCTGAAAACCTGGATGAAGCTGGATTTAAGTTTGCAGTTAGGCTAGAGAGACGGGAAGCATGGGGCGGAGAGGGTGGGTGTGTGTGGAAGGGAGTTGTACTCCATATACCCAGTAGAACCCCTGTAAATTCACCACCCACAGGATGGTAACAAGCTAGTCAACACATGGAGGTGGTCAACTTAAGGAACTAGGCCTGCTGTGCTGACATACATGTGGTGCATGTTCAGTCTATGAAATTTAGGTCAACTTAAGGAGGGGGTCAGTGTAGGGAAGTGGTTAACTGTGGAGGTTGTACTGTGTGTGTGTGTGTGTATATATATATATATATATATATATATAGGGTGCCCATAAAGTTTGGGTGCAATTTACTGTGTTAACTATTTTAAATTATGCATGAACTTTATGGAAAGACTGTGTGTGTGTGTGTGTGTGTATATATATATTTCTTTTTTCCTTCCTGTCCTAGGATTTTTACCTTCTTTCACTACCAAAGGCTCCTGTTTGATCCTTGGTGGAAATTCCTTTAATTATCTTTCCAAATGGATTATACCTCTTTTTTTCTTTTTTGTTAAATCATAGCTGTGTACATTAATGCAGTCATGGGGTACAATGTGCTGGTTCCACACATAATTTGAAATATTTTCATCGAACTGGTTAACATAGCCTTCACAGCATTTTCCTAGTTATAGTGTTAAGACATTCATACTCTAAACCTAGTAAATTTCACATATACCCTTGTAAGATGCACACCTATGGTGCATTTTACAAGGATTATACCTCTTGGAACAAGTTCATCTGGCCAAAATGTGTATATTGGCACAGTATTTGTTTCGCTTGTGTATCACCTTTTTGTTTTTGTTTTTGTTTTTTTTTGGAGACAGAGTTTCACTTTGTCCCCCTCGGTAGAGTGCTGTGGCATCACAGCTCACAGCAACCTCAAACTCTTGGGCTTAAGCGATTCTCTTCCCTCAGCCTCCCAAGTAGCTGGGACTATATGCATCTGCCCCAATGCCCAACTATTTTTTGGTAGTAGTTGTCATTGTTGTTTGGCAAGCCTGGGCTGGATTCAAACTTGCCAGCTCTGGTGTATGTGGCTGGCGCCCTAGCTGCTGAGCTATAGGCGCTGAGCCTGTATCTCTTTTTTTCTATTGCAAAATCAAGCCATCCGTTTATCAGGTAAAAGTAATTATCAAAAGTTTAACACTGTAAAGCCAGGCATGGTGGTGTGCACCTGTAGTCCCAGATACTCAGGAGGTTGAGGCACTCAATCTCCGCTCCCTCGAGCTCTTGGATTATAGCTATGATTGCACCTGTGAATAACCATTGCACTCCAGCTGGACAACACAGTGAGACCCAATCTCTAAAAAGGAAAAGTTTAACAATATAAAACTGCATATACCAATGTCATGGATCTGATGATAATGAGCGAAAAAATGTTAGTTGATAAACAACGATGGGGAGCCCCATACAGCTACTTCAGCACACTGTTCATTGCTGCTATTGCATACTAAAAATGAGCAGCCACTCTCTACTTTTATATGATGTTAATTATGTGTGAGATTGATAAAAATTGTGTTGTTAAAACTCCAGCATGTCATAACACTGGGGTAACCGTCTGGCTCATGTAATAAATCCCAGAAAATTTCCTATGATGTCATCAGCAGCCAATGAGAGCTTCTGCTGGGGTGGAGTCACTGTACTAAATAACTGCTTACTTCACACCATGTGCCAGGTATGCATGTGGAAGATGAATGAACAGCCCATTCAGGACAGCTCCTGGACAATTACCAGTGTGACAACCATGTAGTTGATATATCCCAATAAAAGTAAAGAAACTGGTATTTAATTATTTAGTGCAAACTTAGGAAACTCTGATTTTATTCTTTTTCTTTTTGAAGCAGAGTCTCGCTTTGTTGCCCTTGGTAGAGTGCCATGGTGTCATAGCTCACATCAACCTCAAACTCTTGGGCTCAAGTGAGTGATCCCTTTGCCTCAGTCTCCTGAGTAGCTGGGACTACAGGTGCTGGCCACAACACCCAGCTATTTTTAGAGATAGAGCTCTGGCTCTAGCTCTGGCTCTGGCTCTGGCTGGTCTGGAACTCATGAGCTCAAGCAATCCATCCGCCTTGGCCTCCCAGAGTGCTAGGATTACAGCCATGGGCCATGGCGCTGCCAGGAGCTCACTTTATGCTCCTCACAAATGTCATTACTCCTTTCACTTAGGTATCCAAACAGTTAATGGTGGATCTATCCCAACCAGATAAATGGCATTTATTGAATACTACACTCTCCTTTCAGCTGTACAGGGATTTCAGATAGGTTCTAGAAAGTTCTCTTAGAAAAAGTACCAAATGATCTTCAGAGTCAATGCAAATTATACTCATCTTCATCACACTCATCTTCGTGAGACTAAATGGAATTTACTTGCTTTACAAGTAAGACCTTAGACTTAAAAAGGCAACAAAGGCACAGCATTAAAGAGTATATGTTTGGGAATGAGACTGCTTTCCGTTCAAGTTTCTGCCCTGCCACTTACTGTACGTTCTGTGCCTCGGTTTCCTCATCTGTAAAGTGGTGATCATAATAGTACCTATGTCATAAAGTGAGGTGGAACTGAGCCGATACTTGTAAAGTTCTTAGAATAGTGCTTGGAACATACTGAGGGCTTAATATTATATTATTCATTATTATGTGGTTTTACCCAAAAATGTTCTGTTGAAGATATTTCCCTAAGTAAAGGTAACTAGATAACTTCCCAAGTAACAGTGTCCCTCCAAAAAAAATTGGTTTTTGTTTTTAAATAAAGGTCATTGGATCTTGTTTCATTATTGAGTAAACAGAGATTCACTAGAGTGCCTTTCTCCTTAACAGTTTTTCAATCATGTGCAAATTGCTGTGTGGTTAAAACTTTGCTTCTTGGGGCTGGTACTTTTTTTAAGGGTCAAATAATGACTGGTAGAATTTATTGATATACTAAGAACATTCTGCCTTTGTCTTTGCGATCACACTTGGAGGGAATCCGTTCAACCAATCAATATATGCTTATGTTTGCCAAGGCATGAAGAAGCAGCAGCTCAGTGTTTCTGAGGCTGAGGTGAAGGGACCATGCTTTTAGCAATACTTCTTGACTCATCTTTTATCTGAGTCATTTGTAACTGCCCAGACTCTTCCCCAAGCTAATCCTCTTCTGAGAAAATGTGCAAGCGAATGATACGGTGTGGTATTTTTGAGTCTCTGACCTCACTTGAAGAGCCAGAGATAGAGAAAATCTCTCTCTGGATAAAAGAAAAAGTAAAGAGGAAAAGGAAAAACACAGTCAAAAATGAACCCTAGAACAAAAGGTGTTGCTGTTTTCCACCAACTATTTAGAGATCTGTTTGTTCCCCTCTGTTTGATTTCCTTTGTTCTCCCAGTTTAGCTGAGAGCCTGGAATGGGAAGGAGAGATTGGGTGGCTTCAGATCTTTTTAAAAGATATGCCTGTAATCCCAACACTCTGGGAGGCGAGGCAGGTGGATCGCCTGAGCTCACAGGTTCGAGACCAACCTGAGCAAGAGCGAGACCCTGTCTCTAAAAATAGTGGGGCGTTGTGGTGGGCACCTGTAGTGCCCACAACCACTAGGGAAGCTGGGGCGAGAGAATCATTTGACCCCAAGAGTTTGAGGTTGCTGTGAGCTATGATGCCACAGCACTCTACGGAGGGTGACAAAGTAAGACTCTGTCTCAAAAAAAAAAAAAAAATTAAAAAGATAGGATTAGCAATTAAAAATGGTTTAACCAGAAGCTATTTTAATGAGTGATAAATCCTTACACTAGAAAGATATATAGAGTAAAGGCAAAACATTTGCAGCACAAGCAAATTTAGTAGATTAGGATGTCTTATGGAGTAATCATAACTTTACTATATTTGGAGGATTCCTCCAGTATCTCTCTTAAGACTGTTTCCATTAAACTCTTGTCAGGTGTGGGGACCAGATGTCCAGCCCCCATGTTCCTTGGTTCTTGGTTCCCATACCAAAGGATGTTACTGCTCCTGAATGGATGGAACAAATGGATGGAAGCAAAATGCCAAAGCTTATTAAAGAATACCTGTGGCTCAGTCGGTAAGGCACCAGCCCCATATACCAAGGGTTGCGGGTTCAAACCCGGCCCGGCCAAATTGCAACCAAAAAATAGCCGGACGTTGTGGCAGGCGCCTGTAGTCCCAGCTACTCGGGAGGCTGTGGCAAGAGAATCGCTTAAGCCCAGGAGTTGGAGGTTGCTGTGAGCTGTGTGATGCCATGGCACTCTATCGAGGGCCACAAAGTGAGACTCTGTCTCTACAAAAAAAAAAAAAAAGAATAGCACGTTCCAGAGAGGGAAAGGTCAGTCCCCATGAGTGGAAGAGACCCTGAGTTTAACAAGATTTTCCCTTCTTTGCTGATTCCCTAATTTTATATGAGCAGGGGGGGAGAGGGGATATTTATGGTTTTTCTTGGAAAAAAGATAGAGAATCCCCAGAACAGAAAATCCTCCCCTTTTCCATGTATGGCCACTTCTGAGGGTTGCCATGGGTATTTGTAAACTGTCATGGCATTGCTGGGTGTGATTTTTACTATATTTAAATCCCAGTGAGATGACTATAATGAACAATAATATATTATACAAGTGCTGTCTGGAAAATATCCAGCCACCTATGTCTCTACTTCTCAGGGTACACAGCTGAATACTTTCTGGACAACCCTCATAAATTCCAAATCGCTAAAAGGAGGATATTGAACGTTGCCAACACAAAGAATTAGTTTTTGAGATGATGGTTGTGCTAACTACCCTACCCTGATCTGATCACTGTGTATTACACGTATGGAAACATCCCTCCCTACTCCGTGAATAGGGACGATTGTGACATGTAAAGTGAAAAAGAAAAAAGAAATGAGACATATTTTGAAGAAGGAGGAACGAGAGTGAAAAAGGCTTGGAGAAGAGAGAGGAGATACGTTGTGTTTCAAAGACAGAAACTACAAAAAAGGGAAGACTCCCAGAGGAAAGAAAAAGGATCAAAGAGAATTAGAGGCTGGGAGAGTCTACAGATTTGTCCTAGGAGTTATCTTAACCGAGTGTTTGATAATATTCCCACTAATATATCCTTCTAGAACAGTTTTATTGATGTATAATTCACATGCCACAAAGTCAATCCGTTTAAGGCATATACTCTGTTTTTAAACAGAGTTGTGCAACCGTCACCATAATCTAATTTTAGAATATTTTCATTATCTTTAAAAGGAAACCTTTGTACCCAAGACCAGTCGCTTCCCACTTCCTCATTCTCCCTCCATGGCAACCGCCATTCTACTTTCTGTCTCTGTAGATTTGCTTTTTCCGGACATTTCATAGAAGTGGAGTCTTACAAATGTGGAAGTGACAGACTCTTCTCTTCCATGTTGTAACAGGTATCACTACCTTTTTATCGCTGACTAATATTCCCTTTTGTCACATAGCAACATTTTATTTATTCATTCATCATTTCATTAATGTTTGGGTTGCTTCCACGTTGGGGATATTATGAATAATGTTGCTATGAATGTTTCTGCCTGAGTTTTTGCCTGTGCGTATGTTTTCAGTTGTTTTTCATACATATCTAGGAGTGGAATCCCCAGGTCATATGGTAACTCTATATTTATCTTTTTGAGGAACTACCAAATTCCAAAGTGGGCACTTTACTTTCTCACCTATTACGTATGAGGGTTTTAATTTCTCCACATGCTGGCCAGCACCTGTTTTTGTCTTATGAAAAAACAAACTTTTGGGTGGTGCCTATGGCTCAAAGTGTAGGGCACTGGCCCCATATGCCAGAGGTGGTGGGTTCAAACCCAGCCCCGGCCAAAAACTGCCAAAAAAAAAAAAAAAAGATTTTGAGATATAATTCACATATAATATATTCACTCATTTAAAGCATTAGTATATTCAGAGAGTTGTCAACCATCCCAACCCATTTTAGAATATTTTCATCATTCCAGAAGAAACCCATAATCATTAGCAGTCACTTTCTATTTCCCCCAACTCTTCCTCCCCCAAGCCTTACACAGCAGCCACTAACATTTTTTCTCTATAGATGTGTGGGTTTTTTGCTTTTTTTTTTTTTTGAGACAGAGTCTCACTTTGTCACCCTCGGTAGAGTGCCATGGCGTTACTGCTCACCATAACCTCAAACTCTTGGGCTCAAGTGATCCTCTTGCTTCAGCCTCCTGAGTACCTGGGACTACAGGTGTCCGCCACAACACCCAGATACTTTTAGAGATAGGGTCTTGCTCTTGCTCAGCTGGTCTCAAACTCCTGAACTCAAGCGATCCTCCCACCTCGGCCTCCCAGAGTGCTAGGATCACAGGCATGAGCCACCACGCCTGGCCTGGAGAAATGTTTATTAAAGTCCTTTGCCCATTTAAAAAATTTGAGTTGTCTTTTTTTTTTTTTTTTTTGAATTATAAGAGTTCTCTATATATTCCAGGTAAGTTCCTTATCAAATATACTATTTGCATAGATTTGCTACTGTTCTGGGGTTTTCCTTCATTCTTTTGACCACTCTTTACTCCTGGTGATTCGACCTCTTCAATCCAACTTGAGACCACATTGGCAGATCTAACTCCCTTCTCTGTCTTTAAACAAGCATTCTTTCTATTTTTTAATTTTTTTTTTCAGGCAGGTAGTCTAACTGTTCCTTTCTCTGTTTCGATACCTCTTTTCCCCTAAAAAGAAAGTACTGACAAATTCATCTGCTCTGAAGCCTTGGGTTCCTTTAGAAAATGTGAGCCCAGAGTACAGTTTAGAGACTCACGGTCTAAGGCAGCAAAGGCTTCTAGGATTATTTGAAACAAGATATGCATTTGATTTGCTGCTTGGGAAAGCAGAAATGGTTACAGCCATTTCTTCCAAAAATGTTCTCAGAAAGCTGAAGGGCCTTCTGTCCTTTCAGGCTTTACTCTTCCCTCTACTTTTTCTTTCTCTTTTTTTTCTATTTCCTGACAGCCTATCATGGAAGATTCAGGCTTTAATTGAACTAAGTCATTATTTGAGTGCTTGTAACCTTCTTTTCATCAAGAATACTGAGTCATTTTTGCCAGTGGACATTTTAAAAACTCAAATACTATGTTGAAGATATGCTTAATGGAGAAAGGCCATCAAGTTTATATACCTAGAGGCCTATAAATGTACTACTAAAAATTAATTATAATAATATATAGCATTTATAGGGCTGGGTGCTATGGCTCATGCCTCATGCCTTGGAAAGGCTGAAGCAAGAGGACTGCTTGAGGTAGGAATTCAGGATTAGGCTGGGCAACATAGCAAGACTCCATTTCTACAATCAATCAATGAATAAATTAGCCAGGTTTTTAGTCAAAGATGTAAAGAGATATTCATATATTTATACATAGTAATACATGTTAATACATATTTGTTTTGATCTGAGTCTTTTTGTTTTGTTTTTTGTAACAGAGTCTCATTCTGTAGCCCTGGGTAGAGTGCTGCAGCGTTATAGCTCACAGCAACCTCAAATTCTTATGCTCAAGAGATCCTCTTGCCTCAGCCTTCGGAGTAACTGAGATTATAGGCACCCACCACAATGCCCAGCTAACTTTTTTATTTTTAGTGGAGAGGGGGTCTTGCTATTCCTTGCTCTTTCTTGCTCAGGCTGATGTCAAACTTGTGAGCTCAGGCGATCCACCTGCCCTGGCTACCCAGAGTGCTAAGATTATGTGAGTGAGCCATTGCACCCAGCCCTTGGTTTGACTCTTATTTTATGTATATAAATATATGTGTGTGTGTGTGTGTGTGTACTTCCTCAAACTGAATTTACTGTTCTTTTTTTTTTTATTGTAGGGGATTCACTGAGGATACAAAGAACCTATGCTGATTGCATTTGTTAGGCAAAGTCCCTCTTATAATTGTGTCCTGCCCCCATGAATTTACTGTTCTTATAAGAAAGCAAACATTACTCTTTGAACATAGATTTATTCAATAATCACAGTATGAATGGAGAGTTTAAATGGAAAAAGTACTCATCATTTCCTTAATTTCCAAAGCTTGTAACCTGGGAAATGGGCAGGAAACCTTGTGGTCCATCCGAGTGACAAAGCACAGGATGCTGCTCTGAATACACATGCAGGCAACATCTATCCCAGATGTGCATGGAAGAAGCATGATCAACATTGAGATCTTACAGGCTGGGCGCAGTGGCTCACACCGGTCATCCTAGCACTCTGGGAGGCCAAGGCGGGCAGATTGCTTGAGTTCAGGAATTCAAGACCAGCCTAAGCAAGACTGAGATACTGTCTCTACTAAAAATAGAAAAATTATCTGGGTGTTGTGGCAGGTACCTGTAGTCCCATCTACTTGGGCGGCTGAAGCAGAAGGATCACTTGAGCCCAAGAGGTTGAGGTTGCCATGAGCTATAACACATAAGCTCATAGGACATAAAATTGTCAGGATGAACTCCCATTTTTCAGATATCTATTGATTTTGGCTGTTTACCAAGGAATATGGAAGTCTTTCAGTATTTTTTTACCAACCAGTATGACTCCACCACTATGGCACTCTATCCAAGGTAACAGAGTGAGACCCTGTCTCAAAGCAAAAACCAAAAAAATTAAGACCTTTATAAATAAGTGTCACCCAGATGAAGAGTGTTCAAACAAAGGAAATAGCATGAGCAAAGTCTAAAGATTACAAAGACGGGGGTTAATGATGAGGTTTAATGGCTGACTATTGAGAGAAGAGGGCCGACCGGGAAGCCAGGACCTGGCCACCAAGGACACTGCAAACTGCATTAAGCAAAGCAATGGCCGGCCTCATGCCTATAATCCTAGCATTCTGGGAGGCAAAGGTGGGCGGATAGCCTGAGCTCAGGAATTTGAGACCAGCCTGAGCAAGACTGAGACCCTGTCTCCAAATCTAACCAGGCATTGTGGTGGGCATCTGTAGTCCCAGCTACTCAGGAGGCTGAGGCCAGAGGATCACTTGAGCCTAAGAGTTTGAGGTTGCTGTGAGTTATGATGCCACAGCATTCTACACAGGGTGAAAAAGTGAGACTCTGTCTCAAAGAAAAAAGGAAAAAAAAAAAAAAAGAAAGAAAAGCAATGGCGGCCACAGAGGAACCTAAGCAGAAAGATAACAAGACGAAATCTGTGCTTACTAGATGTAATAACAACAACAACGACTGCTAACATTTACTGTGTTGATATGTCAGTATGCTAACTGTTTTACATCACATTCTTTTTTTTTTTTTTTTTTTTGAGTCAGTGTCTCACTATGTCACCCTGGGTAGAGTGCCTTGGTGTCACAGCTCACAGCAACATCACACTCTAGGGCTTAAGCGATTCTCTTGCCTCAGCCTCCCAAGTAGCTGGGGCTATAGGTGCCTGCCACAATGCAGGTCTGTTTTTTTTTACAGTTGTTATTGTTGTTTAGTAGACCCGGGCCAGGTTCGAACCTGCCAGCTCCAGTGTATGCGGCTGGCGCCCTAACCACTGAGCTACAGGCCCTGAGCCAACATCACATCCTTTCTAATATTTTTCAGGTAGGATTGCTGTAGCTTAGAATCAAAGCTATACAAATTGTGTAAGAAATGGTCATAAGGGAAAAAAGAGAAACATTTTAGTTTTCTTTATTTTTTTGTTTTAGTTTTCTTAAATATTTTAGTTTTCTTTATTTTTTTTTTTTAGTTTTAGTTTTCTTAAACAGGGGTTTGTTCCATAATTAAAGAGTGCCTTTAGGTGATGTGTGGACCTCAGCTATAGAGATCAGGATTTGACAGCGTGAATAAACAAGATGCTTTTCATTCTGAGAATAGATGTATTTGGGAAAAAAGTGGTTAGACTATACAGAATAGGTGTGAATTACGTTTATTTCCCCATAGTGTGGGTTTGTGTTAGCTTAATAATTGTGCGGGCGTATATACTGGGGCAAGTGGGAATTTGGTGGAGAGGCCTTGGATGAATATCACAAATACTTGCTTTAAATCATGACAGTATACATAAATGTTTTGAGCAGATATAAAACCATCTTTATAACTGGTAGGTTTCTCAGATGCATTCTTGAAATGAACAGCTGTAGAGATTCCCATAGTTACTTTCTAAGCCATAGGCTGAATGTGCTTCCAGAAATGACATTGGAAATATTTAGCAGCCAATAGAATAAAAACACCAATTAATCAGAAAGGATCAGGTCATACAGCGGGAGGTCTTTGCTGGTTTCGGGGTGCTGTGTAGATCCAAGGGTACGAAGGAAGGGCCAAACAGGCTAGGGCAGCTGGGAGGCTTGGGGGCCACTGGATTTTGGCTGTTTACCAAGGAATATGGAAGTCTTTCAGTATTTCGTTACCAACCAGTATGACTACACCAGTGGGTATTAGCTGTACATGTTCCTGTTTTTAGTATGACTAGGAAAAGCTATATAAAGATGGCAAGATGGTAGGCATGTATATGAGGTTACAGAAAAAATATGCTCAGAGAACAGTGCATTTGAAAACAATCTGTAAATTTAACATTACTCAAATAGACTTATGTTGCATAGAAAATGAGTCAGAACCCCCAGTGCATAAGCAGAGCTCAACTTCTAAAACTTTAACATCTAGTCTTATGTAGACAGACTGCACTCAAATGTTGGAGAAACCTCACTGTATTTATTTATTTATTTTGGAGTTTTTTGTCCCGGGCCAGGTTTGAACTTGCCACCTCCGGTATATGGGGCCAGCACCCTACTCCTTTGAGCTACAGGTGCCGCTCAAGAAACCTCACTTTTGATTCTTCATTAAATAGGACATAAAATTGTCAGGATGAACTCCCATTTTTTTCAGATATTTATTGAATTGAATACACAAAAGTGTCAAGAGCCAAAATAACATGTTTCTTTTTGACAAGGACATCTTCCCTGTCAACGTGCATGGCAGGGGGTGACAGAAAGGAATTAACAAACAAGGGTGTGTCAGGCCTGCCACTTGTAGGCCTGATCTCTGACAAGTGAAGGTATTCGTTAGAATATTAGTTTAACTGCCATAATACAGATCAAAGACAGTGGCTTAAAGTACATTTTTTTATTTCCCCTTCAAAGTCCAAACTGACAGGCAGCTTTGGGTAGTCATCCGTGAACGTGGGTTTTCCCATGCCACAAAGTATGTTTCTTACCTGAATTATTGACACTGACTCACCACCACATATCTATGCTCCTGTCTGCTGGGAATGGGGAAAATATAGGGAAGTGGAAGACACTCCTTTAAAAGGTGTGTCCTTCAAGTTACAGTCACTTCTGTTCAAATTCTAGTGACTATTATTTAACCAGATGGCCATACCTAGCTGGAAGGGAGACTCTAGTTGGCTGATCATGTTCCCAGCTAAAACAATGAAGGATATAGTATTAAAATGGAGAAGGATACAGTGAGAACTACTACCATTAAAATAATAATAATAAGGCGGGGGGGGGGGCAAGGGGAGCAGGCAGGCAGATGGCTCATGCCTGGGATCCTAGCACTTTGAGAGGCTGAGGTGGATGTATTGCTTTCTCAGGAGTTGGAGACCAGCCTGAGCAAGACCAAGACCCTGTCTCTACTAAAAATAGAGAAATTAGCTGGGTGTCATGGCTGAGGTGGGGGAGAATTGCCTGAGCCTAGGATTTTGAGGTTGCTGTGAACTATGACACCATGGCACTTTAGCCTGGGGCAACAGAGTGAGACTGTCTCAAAATAGTAATAATAATAATGAATAAAGAGAGAAGGAAAAAGTGGATATGTTGGAATAATTAGCAGATTCTGCCACTTTTAACTACTCTGAGCCTTAGTTTTTACCTTTTTGAACTGTGGAGAATTGTATTGTATTAAATGATCGCTTTGTAGAGAGCACCTGGCCCAGTACCTGGCACATATCAATAGCAGTTAGTCCCTCCCTTCCCTGTCTTTGTGCATTGGTGGCCCTCACATTGTTCATAGGATTCTCATTTACAGAAGCTCAGCCAGGTGGAAGATGCTGCCTGGCGTAAGGAACAGTCTTGTGGTCCCCATCCCATTGCTGTCCCTCATTCTGCACCATATTCATGAAAATCTGTTCACAAGTTTTAATAATCCATAAGTTTTGGTACTTTACTATTTCTAGGCATTCATATTTTTCTGTTAAATAGTGTCTTTCCTGGGCCCCCGAATCCCCTTTCTGTTGGTGAAATGAATTTAAAGACCTAAAGGAAGGAGCAGGAAATGAGAAAGAGCCCTTTGGGATCAAACCTCTGAAGAAGAGCCTGATAGAAATCCTACCTTGCCTTCCCTTCAGTTTTTCCTGAAATATGTCCCAAGAAGCTAGCCTCGACCAGGGGCCATTGTCCTTTCCCTTCTAGCTCTAGGTCCCAGCTTACTGAGCTCCTTCCTATAGCATGTACTCTCTCATACGAAAAGCCTCAGCATATCAGACTTAATATGGCTTACATCTCCCTTTCTAATCACATTTCCCTTAGTTTTATAGTAGCTAGTTTCCAAGATGGAGCTCAGTAATCCTTATCTCGTGGCATTCACTTCCTTGTGTGGGCTCTGCTCACACTGAGTCTGAGGTGATTTGTGTGAACAATAGATTGCGGTGGAGGTGATGTTTTGTGACATCTAAAGCTAGGTCATAAAGGACAAAGAATCTTCTGCCTTGCTCTGTTTTGGAAACCTGGCTCTGGGGGAAGCAAGAAAAATACCATGCCATGAAAACACTCAAGGAGCCTTTGGGGAAAACTCATGTTTTAACAGCCTGAAACAACTTGCCCCTCAGGGCAGTGAGCCTTATTGGAAGCAGAACCTTCTGCCCCAGTCAAGCCTTCATATGACTGCAGCCCTTGCCCACATCTGATTCTGTCCTTGTGAGCCACTAAACCAAACTTTTCTGAGTTTCTGATCTACATTAACTGTAAGAGACAATAAATATGTATTATTGTTTTAAGCAATTAAGTTTTGAGGTAATTTGTTACATACTGGTAGATAATACACTGTTAATCTTTATTCTTTTGTTGGGTCTATTGTGTATTTCTTTTTGTTTTCTCTCTCTTTTTTTATTTTTTCTTTTCTCAGTGTTCAGGATATTTCCTTCCTTTCCTTCCTTCCTTCTTTCTTTTTTTTTTTTTTGAGATAGAATCTCACTTTTTCACCCAAGGTAGAGTACCATGGCATCATAGCTCACAGCAACCTCAAACTCCTGGGCCCAAGTTATTCTCTTGCCTCAGCTTCCCAAGTAGCTGGGACTACAGGTGCCCAACATAATGCCCAACTATTTTTAGAAACAGGGTCTCATTCTTGCTGAGGCTGGTCTTGAACCCCTGAGTTCAGGCAATCCATCCGCCTCCCAGAGTGCTAGGATTATAGGCGTGAGCTACCACACCTGACCCTCTTTCATTTTTTTTTTAATGCAAGATCTTGCTCCATTGCCCAAACTTCAGTGCAGTGACATCATCAACATAGTTTCCTGGAACCTCAAACGTCTGGATGCAAGTGATCCACCTGCCTCAATCCCCCTGAGTAGCAGGGATTATAGAAATGCGCCACTATGTCGGCTAATTTCTCTATTTTTTGTCTCCTGCTTGGAATGGTCTTGAACTCCTGGCCTAAAGTAATCTTCCCACCTTGGCCTCCCAAAGCCCTAGAATTGATTATAGGAGTGAGTTATCATACCCAGCTTCATGCATTTCATTTCTCTGGTTTTCCACCACTGTATTTTTTGGGCATTTTTTGTATGAGTCTGTATTATCAAAGTGTCCTTAAGAAATTGAGGGTGAATGTAATGCAAAGCAGCAATTGAAAAATGACACACGTTGATGTATTGCAATTAGTTAATATATTAAAGTTCTTTCATTTAGGATTTCTTTTTAAAATATAAATTAGAATAGATTCAAAGTTATCCATATAATTCTTACCTTTAATTCATTTTAATTTGCTTTCATAAAGGGGAGGGAAAGGACCTTTGTTACAGGCTGAAAGACAAAAATGTTAATATTTGCGACCCACATCCTGCCTCATCTGTGAGCAACAGCTAAGGTGCACATTAACAGTTGTGGTGATTAAAAGTTTGTTTTCATATTTTATATCTTCACATTCCCCCCCCCCAACTCTCTGGATATTCATGAGAGTGTAATATTTGCCAAAGTTACACATGACATGGTCAATAAGCAAATAATAATTGAGAACCTATTGTCAGAACAAACAGATGAAATTTTAAATATAAAAATATCCTATAGCTTCTTCATCTTTTCTGTACATAGTAATAGTCATTATGAGGAGCATTTATGTAAGATCACTAAATCAGACTATGAGATGCGTAACTCAGGCATCCTGATAATATTATAAGTGTCAGTTATATGGTTGAAATGATTATGTGATGAACTATTAATTATTAAAGCAGCCAAATATTTAGCTTGGCCATGACAATTTCACACACAGATTCTGGTTCCACAAGTTTGGCACTATTCTAAAAATTCTTCCTTTTTTCTTTTTCTTGTTCTTTCTTTCTTTTTCTTTGAGATACAGTCTCACTCTGTCACCCTAGGTAGAGTGTCGTGGTGTCAAAACAGCTCACAGCAACCTCAAACTCTTGAGCTTGAGCAATCCTCTTGCCTCACCCACCTGAGTAGCTGGGACCACAGGTGTATGCCACTATGCCTGGCTAGTTTTTGTATTTTTATAAAAAAAAAAAAAAAGGGAGGGGGGATATTTCTCTCTTTATTAGGCTGGTCTCAGACTCCTGAGCTCAAGCAATCAGTCAGCCACAGCCTCCCAGAGTGCTAGGATTCCAGGTGGGAGCCACTGTGCCTGGACTTCCTTTTTTTTTCTTTTTGTTTATTGTCTTTCTTCCCAACTTTTGTTTTATTCCCAAGAGACTATTTCTTCTTTTGTATTTTCTTCAAGATTTATCCTTCTGGGATTGTAATGAAATGATAATGATGAGCCCACTTTAACCTTAACCTTAATAATGTCCATGCCTTAGCTACTACAATTGGCTCTAATCATCTCACAGAAGGAAACCTCTACAAGGACTTACTTTTGTTTTTGCAATCAAAATCATGGCCTCTGCTTCTGCAGTGCCTACTCTCCATGGCCAGTCTCCTTACTGTTCTGCTTCAGCCATATTTCATGTCCAAAATAGGATTTTTATTGTGTCAAACTAGACTTTTAGGACAAAATGACGTCCTTGGTAAAACTTTACTAGATCAAACATACTGTAGTTACTCTGGGAGGGCTTTTGGTTGCAAGCAACAGCATTCACCCTAAGTAGCTTTATATATAGTAGAACCTCTATAAGCTGACCACCCAAGGGACTATAACAAAGTGGCCAACATACAGAGGTGGTCAACATAAGGAACCATGTCTACTGTACTTAACATACATGTGGTGCGTGTCTCATCTACAAAAATTAGGTCAACTTGAGGTGGTCAGTGTAGGGAGATAGTCAACTATGGAGGTTCTTCTGCATATTAAATGACATTAGAAAGTTCAGAGAATTCTCAGAGTCCAGTTGGAAGAACTGCACATTGTAGCAGGGACTGCTGCAAGGAAGATGGATATCTTCCTGCCTGTGAATGTGGGCACCATAGCTTGCAGGAATGATCTGGGGACCCTGCCAAACAATGGAATCTGTTTTGCACCTGCTTCTTCCTGTTACTCACTGCGGAATTGAAGTCCTAGGCAGGTGAGAGCAGAGGTTGATTCCTGGACATCGTTTCCTGGGCAGCTGAAAGAATGAATCTAGGCTTCTAGCTAGGGAAGGAAGGGCTCTCAATGTGGGAAAAGGGTGTTTAAAAACACACTGGGCAGTAACAAATATGACAGATGCCCTCTATAGTCAGTAACTCTTGACACACCATGTGTCGTGTTCCAGTCAACTTGAGTGTAATGATGAGTATTAGTTTATTCTGCATCCATCATTTTATTTAGGGTCCACTCCTAACAAAATTGTGAAGTCAACTGTGTTTGTCTTCAAACTCTTGCTTGATCTCTTAGCATATTTTTCTTCAATCTTAGATTCTCTGTTCTCTCTCTTGATGTTTTTCTGTGTTTTGTCTGGGAAACTTACTCTTATCATCAGGTTGTTATCTTTTTTTGGAATTGTGGTTGGGTAGACAAAGAACGTATCCTTGAGGCTTCTAATTGGACTTGACTACTTACTCTAAACCCAACTCAAATATTATTTAGGCATTGTGCACTGAAATGGTCTAGAAGTTCTAAGAAATTATATTTTGGTGAAGGCTAATATATTACATAATTTAGTTATCCCATTTATACTGTAAACGTTTACAGGTTGTTTCTATATCATTTTTTATAGCATAAAGTTATTTAATTCTTTTTTTCTTTTGAGACAGACTCTCACTTTGTCACTCTCAGTAGAGTGCCGTGGTGTCACAGCTCACAGCAACCTCCAGCTCTTGGGCTTAGGCCATTCTCTTGCCTCAGCCTCCTGAGTAGCTGGGACTACAGTTGCCCACCACAATGCCTGGCTATTTTTTTGTTACAGTTTGGCCGGGACTGGGTTTGAACCTGCCACCCTCGGTATACGGGACCAGTGCACTACTCACTGAGTCACAGGTGCTGCCCAAAGTCATATAATTTTAAAGTTAAAAGAAATCATAGAGATCATTAAACCTTCATTTTATAGATGGAATAATTAAGGTCCAGCGAGATGTAATGATTTGCTCAAAGTTAAACAATGAATTTTGAGGTTGGAAGGTTAGGAGAAGGTTCGGACTCTAGCTTACATTAGCAAATTATATGACATACACCAAATACCAGAGATACTAGGTGTTTGTGGGTACGAGAGTGGAATGGGTGCTATAGGAGAAAATAGGGAAACATGAAATAACTATTTTCTATGATGATTTTTTTTTATTTCCTTATTTTTTATTTTTATTTCTTTGCTTTTTGTTGTTGTTGTTGAGACAGCGTCCCACCCTATGCCCTGAGCAGAGTGCAATGCTGTCATAGCTCACGGCAACCTCAGACTCAGGCTGTGGGCATCCCGCTGCCTCAGTCTCCGGAAGCTGCTGGGATTACAGGTGCTCGCCATGGCACCTAGCTGGGTTTTTCCATTTTTTTAGGAGTTAGGATCTCACTCTCAGGCAAGTCTCGAACTCCTGAGCTCAAGCAATTCTCCCTCCTCAGCCTCCCACAATGCTGGGATTACAGGCGTGAGCCACCGTGCCTGACCATATATCTTATTTTGTCTGGGGCATTCCTGATTTACACCTGATATTTGGAATAATTATTAAGAGGAACCGCTTTGACTCTAAAAAATGTCCTGGGTCAGAACACAAATTATAGGTTATTTAATGAAATTCAATGATGCCATTTGCTCAGTAACTGTACTGAAGTAGAAGAGTTGGCCTACACTAGAAATACAACAATTAATCACAGTAAAACTGAGGCTGTAGCACAGTGATTTCTCAATTCCAAGTCACAACTTTCAGGGGGCCATCAGATGAATCTGAAGTTATAATTAAGCAGTCATAGAAGGTGAAATAGATTGTATCATATGTAGTAAAGGTTAGTGTCATTTTATGAAACTTGTCTCGGTTATACATTCCTACATACATAGGAGTATAATTGGTCTCAATGTAAACTTTTTATTTTCATTGTGGGTTGCAATAAAAAGGAAGCCGCCGCATAAAGAAATGCAGGAGGTGTGGGTGAAAGCTCATGTACCTACAATCCAATGCTCAGGGACTTAGGGCCAAGGGTGTAGGCTGGGAGAGGGGAAGGGAGGGAAGTCATAAACTCTGCTTTATTAACAAACATCTACCATTTACATGGCATTTTAATGATGTGCAGTGTGCTTTTGTAGAAATATCACATTCTTTAACACAAAACCTGTCTGAGGTAGGTAGTCCATTATATGGAAGGGTGGACGAGGCCTAGGTGCATTGAGTGATTTCCCTGAGGTTGTTCAGGTAGTAAGGGAAAAGTGGTGGCCTGGTGTAGTGGCTCACGCCTGTAATCCCAGCACTCTGGGAGACCCAGACAGGCTGATTGCTTGAGTTCAGGAGTTTGGGACCAGCCTGAGCAAGAGCAAGACCCTGTCTCCACTAAAAACAGAAAAACTAGCCAGGATGTTGTAGTCCCAGGTACTCAGGAGGCTGAGGCAAGAAGATTGCTCAAGCCCATGAGTTTGAGGTTGCATGTGAGCTATGATGCCACAGCACTCTACCCAAGGCGACAGAGTGAGACTCTGTCTTGAAAAAAAAAAAAAAAAAGGAAGAAAGAAAAGTGGGACACAAGGCTTCTGCCAGTTTTTTTAATTTTTATTTTTTTAAGACATATGTTGAAAGTCTGCCATGTTCAGAACCCTGTGCTGAGGATAAGGATACAGAAAAGGACGAGGCTGTATTCCCTGGGCTGGTCCAGGGTCCGGGGTGGAAGCAGTAAATGTGATCATGACTGACTTAGAATTACACAGCAACACTATTCTAAGGGCGGTATGTGAGTTGTTTCCTTTAATCTTTTCAATATCCTTTCGATATAGTATTACTATTTCCCCAGTTTTACAGATGAGAAAACCAAGATGGAAAGAGGTTAAGTAAATAGGCCCCAGGACCCAGCCTGCGTCCATAATGCATGATCAGAATACTATACTGGATTCCTTTCCAGTTATAATGTGATAAATGACCTTTTGCTCTGTAACCATATAATGAAGACATCTTAGGGAATCATTGGGCTGATAGCCAAAAAATAAGAGCAAACTCCAAGGTGACTGAAAGGTCTTCATAAGGAGGAAACAATTAACAAACTTGCATAACAACAGTTATCTTGGAACATGTTTGCCATGAGTAGGAGAGAAGAATTTGTGTGTGTGTGTGAAAGAGGTGGCCTATACTTAGAGAATATTTTGTAAATATTTTGCAAAGTTTTGTAATATTTTGTAAATAAAGGTACAGCTAGCTATAATTTCCCATTTTCTCCATGTATACACCTCCACATGTTCAGCATTTTGGAAGCTCATTAAAGTCCCATTGTCCAAGAGTTTTTATAGAGTTTAATCTCCAGTGTTCCCCCACTTGACCCCTGTTCTGGAGGTTGGTGGGTGGGGCTGATAGTTCCCACCCTCTAATCCTCTTACCACTCGGTCTTTCTGGCAGGTGGCCCCATCCTGTGGCTATGTAGATGTCCCAGCCTAAGTCACCTCATTAGCATAAACTCAGGCATGAGTGAAAGGGCTTGTTATGAATTTCCTCCCTTCATTTAGGAAGTTCTGAGGGTTTTATGGACTTTATACAAGAACCTACTATTATGAACAAAGATGTTCCTATCAGCCTTCTCACTCAGGAATCACAAGGCATTCAGGGGCTCTGTGTCGGAAACAGAGGCCAGGCCAGGCTCAGTGGCTCATACCTGTAATCCTAGAAATCTGGGAGGCCACGGCTGGTCTCAGGAATTGGAGACCAGCCTGAACAATGGGAGAGACAGTCTTTACTTAAAATAGAAAAATTAGTCGGGTGTTGTGGTGGGGACCTGTAGTCGCAGCTACTCAGGAGGCTGAGGCAGGAGGATTGCTTGAACCTTGGCATTTGTGGTTGCTATGAGCTAGGCTGATGCCACAGCACTCTAGGCTGGGCAACAGAGTGAGTGTCCGTCTCAAAAAAAAAAAAAGAGGCAGCCCAGGTGTGGTGGCTCATGCCTGTAATCCTAGCACCCTGGAAAGGAGAATGGTTGCTTGAGCTCAGGAGTTTGGAGACCAGCCTGAGCAAAAGGGAGACCCTGCCTCTAAAAACAGCTGGGAGTTATGGTGGGTGTCTATAGTCCTAGCTAATTGGGAGGCGGAGGCAAGAGGATCACCTGAACCCAAGAGTTGGAGGTTGCTGAGCTATGATGCCATAGCAGTCTACCCAGGGTTAATAGAGTGAGACTGTCTCCAAAAACACAACAACAAAAACAAAAAAGAAAAGACAGGACAAAGACAAAAATATATACATATTTCTTATTATACATCCTGGAAAATCAAGGAGCAAAGTCAGGTATATAATTGCAATGGTCAAATAAGTACAATCCCTTTCATTTTATTTTCATTCATTCACTAATTTCAACAACAAATAGCTATTTGTTAGCACTGTGTGTCTATAAGTTTACATATAATAAAGAGAGAACATTTAGACATATAAATTATTAAATATAAAATTCCCTGTGTCTCATGGAAAATTAGAGTTAGGAAAAAAATTAAAATATTATTAACTAAAAATTAAAATATAACATTTATGGCTTGGCGCCTGTAACAGTGGTTATGGCACTGGCCACATACACTGAGGCTGGTGGGTTCAAACCCAGCCTGGACCAGCTAAACAACAATGACAACTGCAACAACAACCAAAAAATAGCCAGGCATTGTGGCAGTCGCCTGTAGTCGCAGCTACTGGGGAGGCTGAGTCAAGAGAATCACTTAAGCCCAAGAGTTGGTTGCTGTGATCTGTGATGCCACAGCACTGTACCCAGGGCGACATAGTGAGACTCTGTCACAAAAAAAAAAAAAAAACACACGGGACTTTACCTAACAATTGCAATCAGTGTAACTGGCTTATTGTACCCTCAATGAATCCCCAACAATAAAAAAAAAAAAAAAAGAAAAAAAAAAGAAATTCAAGCAAAAAAAAAAAAAAATCACATTTATATTTTATAAACATCATAATGTCTGAAACAAATCAGATTCACAGCCTTTGAAACCTCCTCAGGTTAATTAGTCTTCTCAGGAATTATTTTCTAAAATGCTGAGGATTGGCTCGGTGCCTGTAGCTCAAGCAGCTAAGGCACCAGTCACATACACCAGAGCTGGAGGGTTCGAATCCAGCCCAGGCCTGCCAAACAACAATGACAACTACAACCAAAAAATAGCCGGGCGTTGTGGCGGGTGCCTGTAGTCCCAGCCACTTGGGAGGCTGAGGCAAGAGAATCGCTTGAGCCCAGGAGTTGGAGGTTGCTGTGAGCTGTGATGCCACAACACTCTACCCAGGGCAACAGCTTGAGGCTCTGTCTCAAAAAAAAAAAAAAAAAAGAAAGAAAGAAAAGAAAAGAAAAAAATGCTGAGGAACTTTCACATAAATGTTCAAATTTGTGTATAAAGATACTGTGAGGAAGTTAAAACACTAAATGTCACTAAAAATATTACAAATCTAGACTTCAAAAATTTAGTTTAACATGTTTTCATTAATTTTTAACCCACTTTTTAAAAATAAAAAATAATTTTAGGAGCGCCTATAGCTCAGTGGTTAGGGCGCCGGCCAGATGCTCTGGGACTGGTAGGTTGAAACTGGCTGGGCTCACTAAACAAAACAAAACAAGACAAACAAACAAACAAACAAGTAAAAATAGCCAGAATCACTTGAGCCCAAGAGTTGGAGGCTGCTGTGAGCTATGATGCCATAGTACTCTACCGAGGATGACAAAGTGAGACTCTGTCTCAATAAAAAAATAAATAGAGTAGGGCACTGGCCCCATATGCTGGAGGTGGCGGGTTCAAACCCATCCCCGGCTAAAAGCTGCAAAAAAAAATTAATAAAAATAAATAAATAAATAAAATAATTTTAAAGTAATTTAATGTTACTTTTACACTCTTTTTTTTCTTTTTTTTCTTTTTTTTAAGCCTCGGCAAAATAGTTAGAGAATGGCTGGGCATTTTTGCAATTGACCTGTTAGTCATGAAGGAGTGTTTCACAGCCTGGCCTTCTACCCATATAGAGCAAGGGTGGAGTGTGGCTGTTTCCTCCTCCCCACAGGAGCACCCATAGTTAAGGTCTCTGGGGGAGAATGAGCCATATTGCTAGATGTTCACTTATTTACAGACATGTAACTAGTAGGTAAACATTACAAAGATTGTGGCTTTTTCAAATGTTGGCCTACAGACAACTGAGTTGTTAGAATTACCCTTGGCAGCATAGTACTGCATTGCTATTAAACGTTTGTGTGTGGGTGTGTCTTGTTTACCCAAACGTTTGTGTGCAGGACATGATGTCTTTTATTTATTTATTTGTTCACTTTAAATTGTCAATTCAGTAGAATATTCAACATGAAACTGTATTGGCCCACACATCACTTTCCAAGATGCTTGCCTGTATTTCTTATATTCCATTTTTATTTGACAACATTGAGAAAATATTTATTGAGAGCCTCCTATATCCTCAGAATATTTCTCAGAATCTTTTTTCCTGTGACACATATATACCATATTTTCAGTTTCATTTGTTCTGTACATGGTTAAGCTGGAACATAGTCCCATATGTTTTGTAAAAGTACTCAATAAATGATTGTTAAATAGAAAGTAAAAGTCTTTTATTTGTTTATTTTTTTGTCAAAGAGTCTCACTCTGTTGCCCAGGCTAGAATGCAATAGCCTCAAACTAGCTCACAGCAACTTCAGACTCTCCTAGGTTCAAACAACCCTCCTGCCTCAGTCTCCAGAGTAGCTGGCACTGCAGGTACCCATCACAACGCCTCGCTAACTTTTCTATTTTTAGTAGAGATAGAGTCTCTTTTTGCTCAGGCTGATCTTGAATTCCTGAACTCAAGGGATCCTCCCACCTGGGCTTCCCAGAGTGTTAGGATTACAGGCCTGAGCTGCTTTGACTGGCTAGTAATACTAATTTTTGTAACATGAAGACTATACAAAGTTTATGAAAAAAAATTATAAATTCAAATAGCATTTAATTGGCCTAATTCTTTAAATATCCCTTTTATCTGCACATAAATAATGTAATTTCAGTAAGCTTCCATTCCTTTATATCATTTTAACAATTACATTTAAATTGCCAGAGTACCATGAATGTCAAAAAAAATTAAGATATATGAATGTTGTCTGTGATTAATGCAATAATGTCATAAAGTATTGTCACTGCTGAGACATTTAAGTAGATAATACATAATCAACCATCATTATATTTTCTTTCTTTTTTAAACAATTATTTATTCACTTAATGGGCACAACGTAAGGGTATAGGGCACAACTCTTGGGTGTAGGACACAACTACAAGAGGGACTCTACTTAACAAATTCAAACATTATAACCTAGTTGTTGGTACCCTCATGTTAATTTGAAATTTAAAAAAATTATTTGTTAATATTTTTTGAGACGGTGTCTTGCGCTATTGTTCAAGATACAGTCCAGTCATCATAGCTCACTGCAATTTCAAAACTTCAAACTCTTGGGCTCATGTGATCCTCCTTGCCCCATCCTCCTGAGGAGGTGGGCCTGCAGGTACACATCACCACACCCAGCTAATTTTTAAAATTTTTTGTAAAGACAGATGGGGTCTTGCTTGCTGCCCAGGCTAGTATTGAATTTCTGGGCTTAAGTGATCCTCCTGCTTTGGCCTCCTAAACTACTGGGATTACAGGTGTAAGCCACTGTTCCTGGCTTCTCTCTACTTTTTAATTTTCATTGTTATTTTTTTAGAGACAAGGTCTTGCTATGCTGCCCAAGCTGGACTTGAACTCCTGGACTCAAACATTCCTCTTAACTCCGCCTCCAGAGTAGCTGGGACTATAGGCCCATGCCCCTGCATAAGCCCATAACCTGCTTAACATTTTCATCACCCTAAAAAGAAAATGTAACCCACTGGTAGTCACTTTATATTCCCTCCTCACCCCAATTCCTGGCAACCACCATTTTCTACGCTATAGGTTTACCTATTCTGAACATGTCACATAAATACAATTATACGAGGGCCAGGCATGGTGGCTCACGCCTGTAATCCTAGCACTCTAGGAGGCCGAGAGCTCGAAACCAGCCTGAGCAGAGTGAGACCCCCATCTCTAAAAATAGCTGGGCATGGTGGCAGGCACCTGTAGTCCCAGGTACTTGAGAGGCTGAGGCAAGAGAATCACTTGAGCCTAAGAGTGAGACTCACTTGAGCCCAAGAGTTCGAGGTTGCTGTGAGCTATGACACCATGACACTCTACCAAGGTTGACAAAGTAAGACTCTGTCTTAATAACAATAATAATAGTAATGATAATAATAATAATACAACATATGGCCATTGTACCTGGCTTTCTTCACTTAGTATATTTTCTAGGTTCACCTATGTTGTAGCATATATCCGTACTTCATTCTGTGTATGGCTAAACAATATTCTTTTGTATGAGTTTGGTTTATCTGTTCATTACTTGGTAGATATTGGGGTTGTTTCTATTTTTTGGATATTATAAACAATGCTAGTATGAACACTGACATATAGGTTTTTGATAAATGTATGTTCTTAGTTTTCTTGGTTATATACCTAGGACTGGAATTACCCGATGATATAGTAATTCTATGTGTAACTTTTGAGGAATTGCCAACCTGTTTTAAAACGTGCCCCATTTTATAATCACATACCAATATATGAAGATTCTAATATCTTCTTTCACTAACATTTGCAAATGTCTGTCTTTCTTATACCCATCCTACTGGTGTAAAGTATATCTCATGTTTTTTTGTTGTTGTTTTTTCTGAGACAGAGTTTCACTATGTCGCCCTCTGTCGAGTACTGTAGCATCACAGCTCACAGCAACCTCAAACTTTTGGGCTTAGCAATTCTCTTGCCTCAGCCTCCCAACTAGCTGGGACTACTGGCACCAGACTATTTTATAGAAATGGGGGTCTCACTTGTGTTCAGGCTGGTCTTGAACTCCTGAGCTCAGGTTATCCACCCTCCTCTGCCTCCCAGAGTGCTAGGATTACAGGCATGAGCCACAGTACCCACTGGCCCTATAAAACTTCTTTATATATTTTGAATACAAGTCCCTTATCAGATTTATAAATGTATTCTCTCATTTTCCAGGTTTTCCTTTCACTTTCTTTATAATGGCCTTTGAAGCATATAAATTTTTAATTTTGATAATGTCCTTTTTTTTTCTTTTGCAGTTTGTGCCTTTAGTGTCGTATCTGAGAAACCAGTGCCTATTCCATGGACATAAAGATTTATGTATATTTAAGAGTTTTATACTTTTAGCTCTTACATTTAGATTTTTGACCCATTTTGAGTTAATTTTCAAGCATGTTGTGAGACAGGGCTCCAACTTCACTTTGTTGCATGTAGACATCCAGTTGTTCCCATATCATTTGTATTTTTGTTTTTTAGAGACAGAGTCTCACTTTAACACCCTTGGTAGAGTACCATGGCATTACAGCTCACAGCAACCTCCAACTCCTGGATTTAGGACATTGTTCTGCCTCAGCCTCCCAAGTAGCTGGGACTACAGGCGCCTGCCACAACGCCCGGCTATTTTTGTTGTTGTTGCAGTTTGGCCGAGGCTGGGTTTGACCCCACCACCCTCAGCATATGGGGCCAGCGCCCTACTCACTGAGCCACAGGCGCTGCCCAGTCACCGTATCATTTGTTGAAAAGATAGTTCTTTCCCCCAGTGGCATATATTGCCAAAGTCAACTGACTATAAACATAATGGATATATTTCTGGACTCTCAATTCTGTTCCATTGAGGTGTGTATTTATATTTACGTCAGCAGCATATGTCTGGATGAAGGTAGCTTTGTATGAATAGTAAGTTTTGAAACTTAGAAGGAGCATGAGTTTTCCAACTTTGTTCTTTTTCAAGATTATTTTAAAAGAACAGGTTTATAAAGAAATGATTAGTGAAAGAAAAAACATGAGTTTTTAAAAGTTTTTATTTGGGGGGCAAAGGGTAAGAAGTTGGGAATTATATTATTTCTAAAGGAATATTGCTAAGAGATGGTAATGTTCAGGTGTATGTCCCTTTTTAAAAATGCCAGGATTAGTTCTATTTTATAAAGATGCCTTTGGTGGTAAAGTTTCTGTTGCCTGAGCTGCATGACAGAATGTTTTGTCAATTCTTTGTAATTGGCACCACTGCCGTAGGCATAGCTGGTACTCAATAAAGACTCATTGATTAATACCCTGTCCTTTCTCTTTAGTTTTAACCTATTGGTTCTGTTGTTGCTACCATTTGGCTGACAGTTGCTAACATTTCCCGTTTTTCTAGCCCATACAATAACTAAGCAATTTTGGTTTAAAATACTATCTTCCTAAATTTCCACTTTTCTGCACAACACCAAAATACGTTGGACAGATGATTTTCTAAGAATGGAATCATTCTTTTTTTCTCCAACTTAACAGGATGTATTTAGTGTTTATTTCAAGATATAGATTCAGCTTCTTTGCACAGGTTTTTTTTTTTAAATTACAATTATGGTCTCACCACATTTTAAAAATTCCATGTTGACTATGTTAACCAGTGTGATGAAAGTGTGTCAAACTGTGAAGCTAGCGAATGATGCCCCATGATCATATCAATGTACACAGCTATGATTTAATAATAAAAAAAAATAATATTTCTATCCATTTAACCCAGTAAAAATTCTTTTCCTGAAAAAAAAAAAAAATTCCATGTTGAGTTTTGGGACCCTTCTTCTAAAATCTTACAGCTGAGAGGGGTTAATAGTTATGTAAATCATCCAGAATAAAACAACTTCACCCTGAATATTTATACCTCAGTTTTTCTAATCATGTGGCATCATGCTTATTAATTTTAGTTACATTATTCAAGATGATTATGTAAACTCATCCCTCCCCCTCCCCCACCACACACAAAGGCTCTTGGCCTTATCTTCCATATTGTAATGGAAACTGCTTGTGGTTAACAACCTTGGCATGATTCTTTAGCATTGCCCTGCTGATTGCATTATTTTTTCATCACCCTTACCTACGAAGTCATACCTTTGCTAAAGTCTGATGCATTATGAAATTACCTCCATCATGCAAGATCACCAGTGCTCTTGCAAAACTTCTAGAAATAGTATTACAGATCTTTTAGAATTAGGAAGAAAGAAAAACTTCAGTGAATCAGCTTACAATATTCAGATGTAAACTAGGCAGAACAGAACAACTTGCCTATGTTTTAATAGTGTTTGCCATCAGAAGCCAAATTCTAGCTATCATTTGCTCCTGCAAGCTTTATGGGGCAGGACCATGAAAATCTCTTTTCTTGGTCTTCTCAATGCCTCATTTTCTGATGTATAGTAAATACCAACATACATTGTACTTCTTTGTGTACAATTTAAACTTTCACATCTGAAAAAGTATTAAGGAGATGGCTCAAGTAATCAGATTTGCCTCTTTCTCTTCCCTAACCTAATTGCCTTTGGTATCACTTGTGAGGCCTTGCTTTCTCTTAGCTTCCAAGGGTAGAAAACTGGATTCCAAGCTGTTAATGATTCCAGCTTTGAAGAATTCCTGGTTTCACCTCTTCCAAGACTTTCCAGACTGAGGTACAACTTGGGCACTGATTCCCACATCCAATATGGAGCCTTGCATAGTCTACTGTCCAACAAAAAATTAACGGAAAAAAAAAAAAACACCACATATGTGAAAGTTTTGAATCTCCACATCTTGTTTTGGGTTGTTGCTAACTTGGTACAACAGAGGTAACCTGGTGTTTTTGTTCCTGTGTTTACCCCAACCTGTTAAAAACCATTCTTGCTTTAGGACTTAAATTCTAATATTTTCCTTCTTTCCTTCTAGGCTCCTGTTATGCTAGCCTTCTTAGGTACATATTTGGTACTCAGTAAATATTATTTGACAATTGTCTTGTTAGTATTAATAGTCTTGTCTCCTGTTCCAAAACACCAGCTACTGAAAGAGGATAAGAGTGCTTAATGCACAGAGCAACAGATCCTCAACAAATGGGTGATAAAATCCAAGTACAATAATTTCCCTTTCTAATCAACCAAGGGGACTCCAAGCTCCCCAGAATTTTCAGTCTAGTCAGTTACCTTCTCCTTAGTTAATTCACCTAACCGGTTGGAATGACTACAGCTGGCATCCTGCCAATAATACACCCATAGCAAATTAAAAGCCTTGGCTAGAGTCAAGAGAAATGGATTGTAATTCTGCCCTCCCCAATGTCTGAGAAAACCTGGGAGCTCGTTTTCCATTTATTCATTCGCTTAGTAAATATTAATTAGCTCCAATTATGTCCTAGGCACTGTGCTAGAAGATGGAAATCCAATAGAAAACAAGATAGTCTTCCATTCATGGAACTTACATTTCAATGGGAAGGTGGGGTGAGGCTTATACTACAACTTACAGGCTCATTTCTATAACAATGGGATAGCTTTCCAGGTTCAAGTTGAATGTTTAGGACCTGTTAATTTAGCATTTGATCAAAGCTCGTAGTAGAGCAAAAGTCACCCACCCCAAAACTCAGTACGTGGTTTATGAAATATTCTGGCTTTCCTTTACAAAGGAGAGCATTACTAACGTAGTTCAGTGGAAGTGTTTTCAATATTCCATCCCTCTCGGGAACGCAGGTCGCAGCTTCCCTACCCCCTGACCTATGGTTCGAATCCACACCCATTTTCAAAAGGTGCAAGATGGCATGGCCTTGCATACTGAGAAAGATCGAAAGTTTCCTTTCTTTTGCCCGTATCAGTTGGCATGGGGTAAAGGTACAGAAAAGTTAGTTTCCGCTAGCAGGGCAGCAAGATCCCGGGGGAAGACGAGACCTTAACGGGTGAATCAGATGAATTGAATCGGAGAAAAGGTGCATGGCAGGGGTGAACGCCAGCAAGAGCAGTGGCCCACGACCATGTACAGGTCATACAGGTTTTAAGGCAGCACTCGGTCTTCCACACCCCGCCCGAAAGCTTTGTTTGAAACGCAGGCTTTTCGAGCATTCTAGCTGGCTCCACGCAGTGCCCACCCCGCCGCGATCCGCCGCCGCCGCCGCCACTGGGGCAGCAGCCGCCGAAGTAATGGGTGGAGCTGGGAAACCTGGGGCTCAGCTGGGGTAAGCCGTCCGCTAGAGTCCACACGGAAGACGGCCAGGAACGCTGCGACTGCGCAGGCGCTGGAGCTTCCGCGCGCTCGGCCCAAACCCGCGCGCGCGCTCGGCCCAAACCCGCGCGCGCGCTCGGCCCAAACCCGCGCGCGCGCTCGCCCCAAACCTGCGCGCGCGCTCGCCGCAGGCCACGCCCGTGACGTCCGCCGAGCGGGTCAGGGCGGGGCGCGGGCTGGAGGGGGCGGGGCGAGCCCGCGCAGTTGAATGAAGCGGCGCGAGGAGCAGCACATTCCAGAGGGTTCACGTGACGCGGCCGCGAGGCCTGAGGTAAACAACCGCGGCCCCGCCTCCCGGCCCTCGGCGCGCCCTACAGTGCTTCTCGCCGGCGGGACGCGCTCCAGCTGGGCGGGCGGCGTCCTCCGAGAGTCCCCAGCGGCCGCGGCGGGCCAGAGCAGCGGCAGCGGGCGCGGCGCCCCGGGGCTGCGGGCCGAGCGCACCGGCAGGGGTCGAGCGCGCGTCCCCTCCCCGCCCCCACCGTGCGCTGTGGCGCAGCAGGAATTTGGCCGGGACCCGGGCTCTATTTGCGGCTTTTGACGCGCGGCGGTCGGCTGCCCTTCGGTCATTTCTATTCTAGGGGTATTGGGTCACCGTGCTCGGCCGGACCCCTCCCCCGGGCCCGGAGGGTGTGTCCCCCTCTCGGGGGCTCGCCGCGCCTATAAGGGGCCGAGCGGCGGGCAGGGACATGCAGCTCTACAGCAGCGTCTGCACCCACTACCCAGCCGGGGGACCGGGTCCCACGGCCGCAGCACCGGCTCCTCCCGCCGCCGCCTCTGCCGCCGCCCCCTTCAAGGTCTCCTTGCAGCCCCCGGGACCCTCCAGCGGAGCGCCCGAGCCCGAGACCGGTGAGTGCCAGCCTGCCGCCGCCGCCGCCGAGCTCCGGGAACCCGCGGCCGCCCCCGCCGCCAAGATGCCCGCCTTCTCCTCCTGCTTCGACATGGTGTCCGGGGCCGCCGCGCCCGCCCCGGCCGCCGCGCCGCCCGGCGCGTCCTGCAAGCCGCCGCTGCCGCCGCACTACACGTCCACGGCGCAGATCACCGTGCGGGCCCTGGGCGCCGACAGGCTCCTGCTGCACGGGCCGGAGCAGGGGCCCGCCGCCACGCCGCCCAGCGCCGCCTCGCGCGGCCGCTGCCTGCTGCTGGCCCCGGCGCCCGCAGCCCCGGTGCCGCCGCAGCGGGGCTCCTCCGCCTGGCTCCTGGAAGAGCTGCTGCGGCCCGACGGCCCTGAGCCCGCGGGCCTTGACGCGGCCCGGGAGGGGCCCGACAGAAACTTCCGACTAAGCGAGCACCGCCAAGCGCTGGCCGCCGCCGTCAAGCACCGGGGCCCCGCGCCCTCCCCGGGGAGCCCGGAGCCCGGCCCCGGCCCTTGGGGCGAGGAGCACTTGCCGGAGAGGAGCTCTCGGAGCTGGGAGAGGGGTGGCGACCACAGCGACCCTCCGGGCGGGGACCCGGCGTGGCGGCCGGACCCGGAGGTGGAGGCGCACCCCACGCGGAGCGGCGAGGCCGCCCCAAGCGGCGCGGCCGAGACAGTGGTAGTCTCCAGGTCGGATTCCAGGGATGAGAAGCTAGCCCTGTACCTGGCCGAGGTGGAGAGGCAGGACAAGTACCTGCGACAGAGGAATAAGTACCGGTTCCACATCATTCCCGACGGCAACTGCCTCTATCGAGCTGTCAGCAAGACAGTGTACGGGGACCAGAGCCTGCACCGGGAGCTGCGGGAGCAGACGGTGCACTACATCGCGGATCATCTCGACCACTTTAGCCCCCTGATTGAGGGCGACGTGGGAGAGTTTATCATTGCTGCTGCCCAAGACGGGGCGTGGGCCGGGTACCCCGAATTGCTGGCCATGGGGCAGATGCTGAATGTGAATATCCACTTAACTACTGGAGGGAGGTTGGAGAGCCCCACAGTGTCTACTATGATTCACTATTTGGGCCCTGAGGATTCTCTAAGGCCCAGTATTTGGCTTAGTTGGCTTAGTAATGGACACTATGATGCGGTGTTTGATCACTGCTATCCTAACCCGGAATATGACAACTGGTGCAAACAAACTCAAGTGCAAAGAAAACGCGATGAAGAACTTGCTAAATCCATGGCCGTATCCCTATCCAAAATGTATATTGAACAAAATGCATGCTCTTGAAATGTCTGAAAACCTTATACACCCTGGGAAAATTGGCATACATAACTTGTGTTTGGAGAATCACATGAACTCTAATCAGGGTAATAGCACTTTTAAATTTCCTAGTAGATTTACTGTAGGTGTAATGCCTTAATCATTTTTCTTAATATTTTCTCAGAGCTGAAGGTTGCTGGACACCTGAATGTTTCATGATAGTTTTGGGTGATCTTACTGCTATTTATAATTTGCTGTATAAAGTGAGCACTAAATTTGCAAGCTGTTTTCTCACGGTGTAAATTTGTTCATTCCTGGTAGTCTATTTTCTATAAAAATGTATTTTTGCACATTTTTAAAAATTGGTGTACCTTCATCTATGGTGTGTTCCATTTTGACAGCTTACAAGGAGTAAACCAGAGAAGTGCTTTATATGAAGTTTATTACTTTGAACAGAGTTTGTGATTTAGTAGTTATTTTATGTTGAAATTTTAATTTGACTATTCTTAGATAATTATTTCAAATGGATTTTGATGCATTCTTGTTACCAGATTGGCCCATTCCATTTTGATGAAACAGTTGTTTTGGAAATGATTATTTTTCTAGAAATTGTCAGCCTTTTAAAGAGGAAAAACTTTGGGAAGGTTGGGACAGTTTTTTTTTTTTCCTTTAAGGGGCAGTACCAGGTCATGAGTGAGTCTGTTGATGGCAGAGTGATTATTCTGTACTCTGGTTGATGTTTAGAGTAGATTGTCTGGTGCTCTTAATTGTTTTTATTTACATTTATCATTTTGTTATAAAAGAACCTTAATATGGTATAAAACTTTGATTCAAGATAAGTCTCCTGCTTTATATAGCTTCTTGGATTCAACTAAGATTTAAATGCCTGGAATCAACTTTGGCAGTTATTTTATAGCAGGATATTACTGTCTTAATAATCTTTTAAAATTCTTTAAAAAGGCAACATAAGATTGCCCTGTATTAATGTAAAAATGTCTGTAAACAGAGCTTGTATGGTTTGCTGGGTCAAACAGTGTTTCCAACCTAAAATCTATCTCATTGCCACTTGAACTTTCAGTCATATTTATTAAGTAATGCAGTTTGTACTTTTTTATTTTGTAACATTTTGTGATTTTTTTTTGTACAAAACTGTATTTGTATAATAGAGCAATTCCCAGCCGATGGAGTGAATGAATAAAATGCAAAATTTTACTTTTACAATGTCTTTTTGGATAGAGTGGTTTTTAAACTGGGATATTTGTAGGGAACTTTCTGACATGCAAGTTAGATGCTGCAGAATTATGAGAGGGGTTTCCTAAATTCTCACATGAACAGGATAGGCTAATCATGAGTAATTTCAAAGGATAGGTCTTAATAAAATACAATTTAAAGGTGGAGTAACTCAAGAAATTGCTCTCATTATTTCTAATCATAATTCCTATCTAAAATTATAGTTGTACCTATTGGCTAATGAATAAGGAAGTGTAAGTTTTGTATTAACCGGCAGTTTCTAATTAAATCTCATTCTTTTGTATTTCACTCTCAGTATAGATTTTAATGTTTTAGAGAGTAAGAAAAGTGCCCTAATTTTTATGTAGTCTGGTCTCAAGACTATGGGAAACTTAAAATGTTGGAAAGCGCATGCTGTAGTTTGAATGTTCCCTTGCACCCCAAACTCACGTGTTGAAACTTAAAACTTCCATTGTGGTGGTATTTGCATTGTGGAGGTAGGAACTTTAGGGAAAAAGCTTAAATCATGAGGACTTTGCCTTCAAGAGTGGATTAGTGCCTCATACAAAGGCTGTAGAGGCTCGGTGCCTGTAGCTCAGCGGCTAGGGCACCAGCCACATACATGGGAGCTGGCCTGTTCGAACCCAGCCCAGGCCTGCCAAACAACAGTGACAACTACAACCAAAAATAGCTGGGCCTTGTGGCAGGTGCCAGTATTCCCAGCCACTTCAGAGGTGAAGCAAGAGAATCTCTTAAGCCCTAGAGTCTGAGGTTGCTGTGAGCTGTGATGCTATGGCACTCTACTGAGGACAACATAATGAGACTGTCTCAAAAAAAAAAAAAGAAAAAGGCTATAGGGAACTATCTTAAACTCTTTGCTCTTCAGACGGTGTTATCTATAAGGAAGACCTTCACTGTCTTTTAGAACTAAGAAAAATTCTGTTTATACATGTCCCAGTTTGGGGTATTTTGTTAGAGCAGCACAGGTGGGCCAAGTCAGTGCATCTGTTAGAGTATGTTGTATATTGCAGAATAAAACCGGCTGATTTTGGATTTTTTGCTTTTTATTTGGTCATTTAGGTGTCACTCTCATAGACACAACTGAGCTTGATTGAGTTGGTTGCTTAACCACATTTTTGGAAGGATGCTACTGGTTATCAAGGAAAGACAATTTGTCCAAGGTTTAGGTATTAAAACTAACCATAGGTAGGGCTTAGCGCCTGTGGCTCAAGTGGCTAAGGCAGCAGCCACATACACCTGAGCTGGCAGGTTTGAATCCAGCCCTAGACTGCCAAACAACAATGATGGCTGCAACCCAGCCAGGAATTGTGGTGGGAGCCTGTAGTCCCAGCTACTTGGGAAGCAGAGGCAGGAGAATCACTTGAGCCCAGGAGTTGGCGGTTGCAGTGAGCTGTGATGCCACGGCACTGCCACCCTACCCAGGGTGACAGCTTGAGGCTCTGTCTCCAAAAAAAAAAAAAAAGAAAAGAAACTGAGTCCGAGAGAGGCCCACCAAACCCAAACAACAACAACAAAAAAATTAATTTGGGGCAGCCCCTGTGGCTCAGTTGGTAAGGCGCTGGCCCCATATACGGAGGGTGGCAGGTTCAAACCCAGCTTCGGCAGAACTGCAGCAGGAAAATAGCCAGGCATTGTGGCGGGGGCCTGTAGTCCCAGCTCGGGAGGCTGAGGCAAGAGAAATCGCCTAAGCCCAGGAGCTGGAGGTTGCTGTGAGCTGTGTGATGCCACAGCCCTCTACCAAGGATGATAAAGTGAGACTGTGTCTCTACAAAAGAAAAAAAAAAAAAAACTAACCATAGGACTCTGGATTTGTTTAGGTGGGTAAGCTGCTTCGTGGCTTTACTAAGTATTTGAGAAGAAAACTTATTTGAATTATGTGGTTACCTCTATTCTTCACTTTATTTAGAGCCGAATAAAATTTGGAGATGCTTAATTTGCGCAAGAATGAACAGACAAATTAGGTATAAATTTCTGAAAAGCATTCTCTAAGCCTATTACTGTTTTAAATAGGTTTCTTTGTGTTCTGTTTCATTTTCAAATTAAGATCACAGGTCTTTGACTTAAATTCTGTAGTGTGATGTTTTTAAACAAAGTGGATCCTAAGATCTTAATACATGTCAGAATGTTTTTTTTAAGTTGGCCTAAAAGGCTTATGTCTTTCCCATTTTCTTTTAGTGGCTTAGTATTTTGCTTTTCGTTTGTGAAGAGATCTGATATTTTTCACTCTCTTATGCTTAATATTTATTCTCTACTGCCATGCCAGTTTTAGATAATAGCAGTAGCAGTCCTGTACCCCTGAAGAGCAATTGAAGAGATGGAAATGGGGTTAACTCTTACTTACCTTTAGCAGATGCTTTTTTTTTGTGTGTGTGTGGTTTTTGGCCGGGGCTGGGTTTGAACCCACCACCTCTGGCATTTGGGACCAGCGCCCTACCTCTTAGAGCCACAGGCACCGCCAGCAGATGGATTTATTAAATGAGATTGATTCCTTCAGCTACTCTTTGAAGTTAAGAGATTGAAAACTATATGAAGAAATGATAGAGTTTATTCCCTTCTCCATAAAATGTGATGGGAGAGAGTATAAAATATGTAAGTAAACCCAAATGTGGTGTTTTCAGACAAATTAGTAAGAAAATCATACTTTTGAGAATTTTTTTTGAAGTAGTACATAGATAAAAATAATGCTATAAATAAATATTAGTATTATGTTATTTTCTTTTTTTGAGACATTCTTGCTCTTGTTTCCCAGGTAGAGTGCAGTGGTATCAGCTCACTGCAACCTCAAATTCCTGGGCTGAAGTGATTCTCCTGTTTCAGCCACCTGAGTAGCGGGGGCTATAGTCATGCACCACCACGCCTGGCTAAATTTTCTATTTTTAGTAGAGAGGAGGTCTCAGTCTTTCTCAGGTGGATCTCCTGAGCTCAAGTGATCCTCCTGCCTTGGCTTCCCAGAGTGCTAGGATTATAGGAGTGAGCCACTCCGGTCCAGCTCTAGTGTGATCTTTTGATTACTGTTTAATTTAAAAACTGAATGGAATAGGACTTAAACATTTTGGCAAAATTAATTTCTGAGCCCTTTCATTTTTCACTGAGATGTTTTCTCTAATGTAAAATGTACTCAATTTAGTATATTTTAATTGGACCGAGTATTACACCACTATTGACGAGTGGCACAAAGACCAGTATATGTACTTGTGATATTTTAAACATTTTTCTAAAATGGTTCATATGCTTTATATAAAAAAATTTGCATTTGAGGTGGCGACTGTAGCTCAGTGGGTAGGGCGCCGGCCACATACACCAAGGCTGGTGAGTATGAACCTGGCCTGGGCCAGCTAAAAAATGGCAACTGCAACAACAACAGCAAAAATAGCCAGGCATTGTGGTGGGTGCCTGTAGTCTCAGCTACTTGGGAGACTGAGGCAAGAGAATCACTTAAGCCCAAGTTTGAGGTTGCTGTGAGCTGTGACGCCAAGGCACTCTGTATCAAGGTTGATGGTGTCTACTAAGGGTGTCTAAAAAAACAATATGATAGAAACCCATTTCTCAGAATTCACATTTTATAGAAGAGAGGAAATACCTTGGGATCCCATGAACATCAGAATTGGTTAGCCTCAGCTTGGGTAAATATTCCTTTGTTGATTTTTTTTTTTTTTTTTGAGTCTTTACTCTGTCACTCCAGGGTAGCGTGCCATGCTGTCATAGCTCACAGCAATGACAAACTCTTGGGCTCAAACAATCCTTTTGGTTCAGCCTCCCAAGTAGCTGGGTCTACAGGTGTCCACCATAACGCCCGGCTATTTTTTAGAGACAGGGTCTCGCTCTTGCTCAGGCAGTTCTCTTGATCAGGCTGGTCTTGAACTCCTGAGCTGAGCCCATCTTGGCCTCCCAGAGTGCTAGGATTACAGGCATGAGCCATGGCGCCCAGCCTCTGAAATGTTTTATTAAATTTAAATTGATTTATGTGTTTTTCCTCTATCACTATAAGAAAGTTAAACTCTTGAAATTTTACAATGATATTCAGTGTGCTGGAAAGGCATGAAGAAGAAAAAAGATTTTAATCTTTTGGACATGTGATAATTTGATATGTAGGTAAATGTACTGGATAAATTGCAATATGTAGTTCAGATTTTACTTTATTTATTTTTTGAGACACAGTCTTAAGTTGTTGCCTTGGATAGAGTACTGTGGCATCACAGGTCACAGCAGCCTCCAGCTCCTAGGCTCAAGTGATTGTCTGGCCTCAGCCTCCCAAGTAACTGGGACTACAGGTGCCCACCACAACGCCCGGCTGTTTTTTGGTTGCGGCCATCATTGTTTGGTGGGCCTGGGCTAGAGTTGAGCTTGCCAGCTCTGGTGTATGTGGCTGGCACCCTAGCTGCTGAGCTACAGATGCCGAGCCAGATTTTACTTTTTTAAATATTCTTACAGTGTCTATAAAGGCAAAAAGGCACTGAGAAACTAGATGGCATTTAATTTTTCTTTTTTAAGAGACAGGGTCAGGTGATGTGGCTCATGCCTGTAATCCCAGCACTCTGGGAGGCCAAGGCGGGTGGATTGCCTGAGTTCACGAGTTTGAGACCAGCTTGAACAAGAGCGAGACCCCATCTCTAAAAAAAAATAGCTGGGCATTGTGGCAGGCACCTGTAGTCCCAGCTTCTTGGGAGGCTGAGGCAAGACAATCACTTGAGCCCAAGAGTTGGAATTTGCTGTGAACTATGATGTGACGGCACTCTACCAAGGGTGACAAAGTGAGACTGTCTCAAACAAAAAAAAAAAGATTTCTTTTGCGCAGATTGGAGCGCAGTTGTATGATCATAGCTCACTGCAACTTCCAACTCCCAGGCTCAAGAAATCCTCCTGTCTCAGCTTCCCAAGTAGCTGGGACTAATTGTATGTCCCATGGCTGTCTAATTATATTTTATAGAGAAAAGGTCTCGCTTTGTTGCCCAAGTTGGTCTAGAGCTCCTGGCCTCAAGCAATCTTGCCTCCTCAGCTGGGATTGTACAGGCCTTAGCCACTGCACCTGGCCATAATTCCATTTTATTTCCCAAATGGACTAAGTTTAATAGACATGGACTGTATTATGATTCCTGCTGAATTGCTGGGTTGCAACCCAGTACTTTAGCCCAGTGAGTCCTCAGTAAATTGTTGTTAAGTGAAGGAAAAATTGAAGGGAAATGAGAACTTTGGAAAGTAGTTGGTTGATGTAAATTTTGGAAAATATTTAGTTGGTTGATGTTAAATAAAAATGATTTGACTCTAAAATCACTAGCAATTATCTCTGACAAGGTAATTCTGGGAGTTTTAAACTGGATTAAGACTACAAGAAGATAATGACCCAGGAGCAGTTCTATGCTTCTTCAGTCCTAGCTACTCAGGAGGCTAAGGTAGAAGCATTGCTTGATCTCAGGGTGGGCAACATAGAAAGACCCCATCCTAAAAAAAAAAAAAAAGTTGAGGCATTGTGTCTCACACCTTCAATCCTAGCACTAGAGAAAGCTGAGGCAAGAGGGTCAACCTGAGGCCAGGAATTCAAGACCAGCCTAGGCAAAATAGCACAAAAGATTAACCAGTGTGCACCTGTATCCCAGTGCTATTCAGGAGGCTGAAGCAGAAGGATAAATTGAGCCCAGGAATTTGAGGCTGCATTCAGCTATGATGATGCCACTGCCTGGGTGACAGAGTGAGAACTTGTCTCCAAAAAAAAGAAAAGAAAAAGAATTGAATTACTAAATTCTTTTTTTTTTCTCACTATGTTGCCCTCCGTAGAGTGCTGTGGCATCACAGCTCACAGCAACCTCAAACTCTTGGGCTTAAGTGATTCTCTTGCCTCAGACTTCCAAGTAGCTAGGACTATAGGCACCCGCCACAATGCCTGGTTATTTTGTTGTTGTAGTTTTCATTGTTGTTTAGCCATCCTCAGTATATGTGGCTGGCGCCCTAACCATAGAGCTACGGGCACTGAGCCATGAATTACCAAATTCTTTAATCAACAAAATAATTTTTGAAGCTGGGTGGTGCCTTTGGCTCAGTGGATAGGGCACCGGCCCCATATACCAAAGGTGGCAGGTTCAAACCTGGACGCAGCCAAACTGCAACAAAAAATAGCCAGGCGTTGTGGTGGGTGCCTGTAGTTCCAGCTACTTGGAAGACTGAGGCAAGAGAATCGCCTAAGCCCAGGAGCTGGAGGTTGCTGTGAGCTGTGATGCCATGGTACTCTACCGAGGGCAATAAAGTGAGACTCTGTCTCTAAAAAAAAAAATAGTAATTTTTGAAGCCAGATATTACGATTCATTGGTTTTATCCTTGTTTCATCTTTCAAACTTCTTGAGAAACCAACCAACAGAAATATTTAAAAATATAATTCCATGAATCTGAAATGATTTGGAAGGTGTTGCCTTGTCCAAATACACTTGTTCTGGTTTGCTTTGTGTGTTACCACCATCCTGTGTCCAGTCTACCCCAATGCCTAGTTTTGCTTTTTTCTTTTTCTAGCCTGAGTTGAGAAGGGAATGTTGAATAGATTTGAAGCATGCTTTAGGACTGTTGTGTCAATAGTAGTGACTACATGCTTGTGCCATTGGTCAATGAAGCCAGGGCAAGTTGTATGACTCAGATCAGAACAGATCTATGGGGCGGAGAGAGGAAATCATTCTATTTCTTTCTGCTATAAGTTAGGACAGTGACAATTATTTTCTAAGTAAAGGTCAGAGAGGTAGTTCATTGTCATCAGATTACTCTTAGTAAAACTTTATTTAGCCTTGTTTCTCAATTGAATTTTCTAAATAATAGAATCCATTTATGTTTAAAATATAAAACAAGAAGCAAAAGAACTGTTTTGAAGGAATTCTTTTTTTTTTTGAGACAGTCCCACTATGTCGCCATCAGTAGAGTGCCGTGGCATTGCATCTCATAGCAACCTCAAACTCTAGGGTTTAAGCAATTCTCTTGCCTCAGTCTCCCAAGTAGCTGGGACTACAGGCGCCCACCACACCTAGCTATTTTTTGTTGCAGTTGTCATTGTTATTTTAGCTGGCCTGGGCTGGTTTTTTTTTTTTTTTCTTCAATCTTTTTTTAAATTTTAAATTAATATGAGGGTACAAATGTTTAGGTTACATTATTTTTTTAATTACTATTTTTTTATTAAATCATAATTTTGTACATTGATGCATTTATGGGGTTCAGTGTACTGCTTTGATATACACTGTGAAATGCTTACACTGAACTAAGTAACATATCCATCATGATTATACTCATTTCTAAATAGTTTTGAAATGTACCAATGCATCATGCACATTAGATAAGGTCACCCCAAATACCCTCCCTCCTCCCGTGTCCCCTGTCCCCTTCTCCCACTTCCCTCTTCCCTTCTAATTTCTGGACTATAGTTATGCTTTGCCATTCATATGAATGTGTAGGTGATTATATATTGATTTCATAGTAGTATTGAGTACATTGGATACTTTTTTTTTCCATTCTTGAGATACTGTACTAAGAGGAATATGTTCCAACTCCATCCAGGTAACATAGAAGATGTGAAGTCTCCATCTTTTTTGTGGCTGCATGGTATTCCATGGTATACGTATACCACAATTTAATTCATTCATGGGTCAATGGGCACGTTGGTGTATGTGGCTGGCACCATAATCACTGTGCTATGGGCACCAAGACGATGAAATTCTTTAAGAAATAATTTATGGTATATTTATTTGTCTTTATAAAATAACTGAATATAGTTTAATCTTTCTTTTGTGTTATGGGATTCTCATGATGGCATGGGTGAAGGCTAGGCAGATTGCTGAGATGTGATGGTTTATTTGTACTTTACGGGATCTCACCGTGTGCTGCGACTTTTATCTTTGTGTTTTATACTTTCTTACCTACTTCCTCATATTCTGATTGCTCTCCTCACCATTGTCCCTTTCCAATCCTAATTTCCTTAATTCCCCTAAATGCTACAATTTCCAGTGTTTAGTTAAACCAACAAACATGCTTGGTAAGGCCAGCGCAGTGGCTCATGCCTGTAATCCTTGCACTCTGAGAGGAGGCCAAGGCACGGAGGATCCCTTGAGTTCAGGAGTTTGAGATCAGCCTGAGCAAGGGCGAGACACCATCTCTACTAAAAATAGAAAAATTAGCCAGATGTTGTGGCAGGTGCCTGTAGTCTGAACTACATGGAAGGCTGAGGCAAGAGGTTTGCCTGAACCTAGGAGTTTGAGATTGCTGTGAGTGAGGCTGATGCCATAGCCCTCTAGCCTGGACATCAGAGTGAGACACTGTCTCAAAAACAAACAAAAAAATGCTTCTTTGCTTGTTAGAATTAACCCTTAAATAATAAGAAATGTGTTTCATTTCTTCTTTAAGATGCTGTGCTCTGAGTAATGTGGTTAATTTTTAGCTTTTGGTCAACCAGAGAGCTTTTTTGCTGCCTTCTTTGTCTTTTTTGTATTCTTAGTGATATCCCGGGTTTGTCTGATTAAAGGACCTCCAAATGCATGCAGTGGCATATTTGAAAAACAGACAAACTTGTGGCTTGTAGTAATCCTCAGCATTGGCACTGATTTGTCATTGCCTGGGTAATGCTTTGCTGCTTCTCTGCCATGTATAATCCTTCATAGTATGCACCAGCCATTATCTTCCTTTGGTTTATACATTTTTGTATTTTATTTTCTGGTCCACTAATCTGTGGCAATTATAAGGCAATTCAAATATTAGATCTTCATTGAAGACTCCAAATTACAGTATAGATAGATCCGATACAAATAAATATGACAGCTCTTTTTTGAATTTACTCTCCCTAATGTGTTTGTATTACATCTGTGTGGGTATATAAGTTAGTATTCCTCCTCCTGTTCTTCCCTTTTCATGAGAGGAAAACATTTTTTTCTCATATTGATTAGAACAGTTGGATAGATTCAGTAGGCACTCTACATTAACATACTGAAAACTGGAACTTAGACAACAATTTGAAAAAAGGAAGATGAATTAATTCCCGTGGGGTATGTGCATTTATATTTTAAAGCAGGTAACGAAGAAAATGCTATACACACAGGGCATTTTATCCTTTGAACTGGAATGATTTTACCAAATGAGGATGAGGATGCCAAGTAAGTTGGCAACGTGTGGGGATAGATGTAGCCCCATGAGGCGTGCTAAAAGTAATGATTGAGTCTAAACAAATGTTCCACTTAGATTTGAGGATCTCCATTTGAATATTTCAGGGATAGACAATGTGGTTGTATTTCTTAGCTTATCAAGGCACAAAAAGGTGGTGTGCAAAATAGGTAATTGTGAAGGGAATTTATACCAATGTGTCATGTAACACCTGTGCAGCCAGTTTGTAAAATGAACTCAAATAAGGCTTTCAGTTCTAATGACAAACAGGAAACAGTCACACTTTTTGTTTCTTACAGTGAAATATGAGCTATCCTGGTGATGTAATAGGAATGAAAGAAGAAGGAAATGCCACAGTTAAATGGAAGAATACAGTCCGGAAATTCTTAGTTAGGTGTCACTTCACAGGCCTTAACCATCTTCCTGCAAGGCACTAGACCCAAGGGGGTAAACAATTACATTTCTTTTCTCTAAATCTGAATGGTGTTCATGTCTAAAACAGCAGAAGTCTGAAGAGAAACCTCCAGTAATTGCTTACACAGAATTCTAAACCAAAGTTGGGAGAGATTTAAGAAGTTAAACTTCTTACTGTAGGTAGTTCTCAACTACTTCTTTATTACTTGTTCATTTTATTGATAGTGGATGTTGGCAGAAGCCAGTACTACTCAGAATGTGGCAATTTGCAAAGAGATGGCTCTGTGGATTTCAAAGGCAACTTGACCCTACAGGAATATGCAGCACAGTTGGATTAGTTAGGACAAGTTTGCAACAAAAAGTTTATTTCTCTCTCACTTAACAGTTATAAAGGGACGGCTCAGCACCTGTAGCTTAGCAGCTAGGGCGCCAGCCACATACACTGGAGCTGGCAGGTTCAAATCCAGCCTGGGCCTGCCAAACAACAATGACAACTACAGCCAAAAAATAGTTGGGTGTTATGGTGGGCACCTGTAGTCCCAACTACTTGGGAGGCTGAGGCAGGAGAATCGCTTAATCCCCAAAGTCTGAGGTTGCTGTGAATTGTGACACCATGGCACTCTACCCAGGGTGACAGGTTGAGACTCTGTCTCCAAAAGAAAAAAAAAAAAGAAAGAAAGAAAGAAAAGTTCCGAAGGAAGCAGTCTGGTTGGCAGAGCAGCTCTGCTCCCCAGGGCCTGTCATGATTTAAGCTGGACCCCAACTGTGTCTTTAATGTAGCTGATAAAAGAAGAAAACCCCCACGCTACCTCCATGGTGGCACCCTTCACTTCTTCTGTTACCCCATTGGCCAGAACCAGTGGCCATCCGACTGGAAAATACCCTCCCCACTGTTCTCAAAAAGAAGGGTAAATAGATTTGGGCAGAAAATTACGAGTCTTTTCCAAATGATTATTTACTGGAATGGCTCAGAGTTATAATATCTTTAAGAAGAAAAATATTCTTCAGAGCTAGTAACAGTAGAGAATATTTAAAAATAACATCAAAATATTGAAGTATCTGGGAATAAAGTAAATGTGCATTAACTTGTTTCACGTGACAAAGATCTAAAAGTAGAATTGACTATTGCCATATTAGGGTTCCTTATCAACGCCTCAAGAAGTATATACATAAGCAAAGCCTTCTATGTTTGGATAAGTCTGTTCTGTTCTTTGTTTTTGTTTGTTTGTTTGTTTGTTTTTCTGTTTTTGAGACAGAGTCTCACTCTGTCACCCTGGGTAGTGTGCTGTGGTGTCATAGCTCACAGCAACCTCAAACTCTTGGGCTCAAGGGATCCTTTCGCCCCAGCCACCTGAGTAGCTGGAACTACAGGGTGCCTGCCACAATGCTTGGATAGTTTTTATATTTTTAGTACAGACAAAGGTCACTTGCTCAGGCTGTTCTAGAACTCCTGACCTCAAGCAATCCACCTGCCTCAGGCTCCCAGAATGCTAGGATCGCAGGTGTGAGCTGCTGTGCCCAGCTAACTCTGGTATTTTCTATTTCTTTTTCATTTTTAATTGTTCGTTAGTATATCAGAAATACCTTGAAAATCTGGCCTTCAACACTGCCGAGTTTTGTTTGGAAAGAACAACCCATAAAACTTTTTCCTTTTTTAGGTTTTTTCCAGCCGTGCTATATTGCATGGGCTGGTCTTGAAAAATAGGGCTCAAGTGACTTTCCTGATGTGACTGGAACGCCACCATATCTGGCTGCCTTGTTTTACGTGTTTATAGATTTTGCTTCTTTAGGATATTGTTGGTTTTACTTCCTCTTTCTGTATTTTCTAAGTTTTTTATTTTACATTGTACTGCTTGGTTTTCTTTTAGAATAGTTGTATGTGTTCTGCTATGCTTAAACTTAAGTAGGCTTCTCCATTATTTACTAATTCAGCAATTTTACTTTACTAATTTTACTAATTTATAAAGTCTTTAAAAGAAAATGACTAAACCTCATCCCCACCCTTAAAAAAGGAAAGGGAGGCCAGGTGTGGTGGGTTATGCCTGCAATCCTAGCACTCTGGAAGGCTGAGGTGGATGGATTGCTTGAGTTCAGGAGGAGTTCAAGACCAGCCTGGGCAAGAGTGAGACCCGTTCTCTACTAAAAATAGAAAAACTAGCTGGGCATGGTGGCGCATGCCTGTAGTCCCAGATACTTGGGAGGCTTAGGCAAGAGGGTTACTCAAGTCCAAGAGTTTGAGGTTGCTGTGAGATATGATGCCAGGACACTCTATCTATGGTGAAAAAAAGGGAAAAAAACCTACCATTAATGGGTACTTAGTGGGCTATTAGGGTCATGTTTAAGATTTAAGGATGGGGCCAGTCCTCTAAAATTAAAGTTAGTAAGAATCATCATAATGGACTGAGAGCAGGCAAGGGTAAAGAAACTTCCCCAGGGCGGCGCCTGTGGCTCAAAGGAGTAGGGTGCCGGCCCCATATACTGAAGGTGGTGGGTGGGTTCAAACCTGGCCCTGGCCAAAAACTGCAAAAAAAACAAAAAACTCTTCCCCCCAAATAGCCATTATTGGTCTTGGTGGAGAGAAGGGGGCCTCTCCAAAGTACAGCTCAGGACAGCTGTACTTTGAGCATATCATTAGGAGGAATCAATGAAAAGTAATTAATGGAGGGAAATTTATAACTGACCCAAATATATTACCTCAGCAATGTATTGTCCCACGAGAAGGGCAGTGGTGTGTATGAAGCCTAGAGAAAAGAGAGCCGAGGAATAATAACATTGGTCATCGTGAAAGCACATGTGGTAAAAATAAGGTGGAGTCACTCAGATGAGGGGTGACATGACACAGCTGGTCTGGTAGTTTTAGGTTTTACATGACCTTCTCCTCCTGTCTTCTATTCTTATTTTTTTGTAACTTTAGCCCCTACCCTAAAGATACCCATCTTGAGTAGTTTAGGAGGATTGATTTAGGAAATTAACTTTTGAAATGAAAATGTTGTAATAGGTCACTGAGTTTTGCTGAGTATTATTTAAAATAAGAGTTAATGTGGTCTTTGCGTTGAACCTTTATGTTATAAAACTGTGGTTTTGGAAATAGAAGAACAGAAGAGTCTTTGAGAGGCTACTCTCACTGTTTTCCAGAATCGCTGGGTTTCTGACAAAGTTTGGCAGACCCATCCCCATCTCTGCACATTGCCTGAAAGTGACAGGCAGCTGGCCCCTCTGTGTCTGGTAACAATTGTGTCTCTGGTGTTTTCTAGATGGGAAGGTACTGTGGGCCAGCCACACTAACATGCTGCCTAGTTAAGAGAAATACAGGAAAATACTTTGTGGAAGTAAGAAGTAAATATTCATTCAACAAGCACTGATTGGAGGATAGTAGGTATCATGCTAAGTACTGGAGGCTACACGGTAATAGATGCTTAATAATGGGAGTCTGTAATCCTCATATCTTACTCACAATTATTTTGTTCATGAGGGAGGTCTTTGAATCAAGTTGACTGAGGTTGGAATGGGGCAGAAGCAGTTCCTACAAGCATGACCTTAACGCAAAATTAGTAAATCTTATTGTCAACTCAGGTTCATTATTTGTATAATGGGTATGGTTATTGTATCCACTTCAGAGGGTTATTGTCAGGATTAAATTAGAAATAATATAATGTATAGGTATATTTCAAGCACAGAGTTAGTACTCAGTAAATGTTAGCTTCTATAATTATCTTTACAAACACAACACTAACTAATTTATATGCATTTAACCTTGTTTATATTTCTTACTTAAGATTTTTTATTTTTTTAAGTACTGTTGTTGAACTAAATTTGGGCTTTCCAAGCCTTTGTAACAGTCCCATGTAATGAACTCCAATCTAACTTGGTTGATAAACCTAACCTAGGAGTATGCATTTGTGACAAACTGAGTCTAAGCCAATCACAGCAGCTGAGCTTAAGCCAATCACAGGTGGCCAACTGTTCACACCCGGTTCAAATAAAGCAAAAGCTTGTTCAAAAACAACCAATGGGACTGTTTGTGTACCTCAGTTCCCTTTTTCTGGAAGTAAATGTTATTTGACCACGTGTAATAGCAGAGTCTTTCTGAGCCTGTTCTGGTTCTATGGACTGCCCATTCACGAATAGTTCTTTGGTTCATTAAACTCCGTTAAATTTAATTTGTCAAATTTTCTTTTTTTTTTTTTTTTTTGTAGAGACAGAGTCTCACTTTATGGCCCTCGGTAGAATGCCGTGGCATCACACAGCTCACAGCAACCTCCAACTCCTTGGCTTAAGCGATTCTCTTGCCTCAGCCTCCCAAGTAGGTGGGACTACAGGCGCCTGCCACAACGCCCGGCTATTTTTTAGTCGCAGTTTGGCCGGGGCTGGGTTTGAACCAGTCACCCTCGGTATATGGGGCTGGCGCCTTACCGACTGAGCCACAGGCACCGCCCTGTCAAATTTTCTTTTCTTTTTTTTGAGACAGAGCCTCACCATGTCGCCCTCAGTAGAGTACTATGGCATCACAGCTCACAGCAACCTCAAACTCTTGGGCTCAAGCCGTTCTCTTGCCTCAGCCTCCCAAGTAGCTGGGATAACAAGCACCCATCACAACGCTCGGCTATTTTTGTGCAGTTGTCATTGTTGCTTAGCTGGCCCGGGCCGGGTTTGAACCTACCACCTTTGGTGTATGTGGCTGGCACTGTAAGTGCTGTGCTACGGGCGCCGAGCCTTTCTAATTTTCTTTAGCAACACCAACAAAGGAAAAGGGATTTGGGGCTTCCTGGCAAGTAAGGCAAATTATGGAAAGGTAACAGGCAAAGAGTGATAAACAAGGGGAAGATTTGTTACGCAGATTTTTTTTTTCACTTTTTTTAATTAATATTAAATCATAGCTGTGTACATTAATGCAATCATGGGGCACCATACATTGGTTTTATAAACAGTTTGACCAGAATGTTTGTTACGCAGATTTGTCCGTGCCTTCTCCGCTGACAAAGTCTTCTGTGATTTACAGTCTTACTTGTTGTACCTGGGGGTAGAGGCGCTTACAAATGGGGATTTCCTTTAGAAATGTAAATTCCCCATCAGTGTCCTCTGAGTTTCTCCTATGTTTGCTGTTTCTCAAAATAATCAGCAGAAAGTAACCTTTATGTCCTAGCATGTTTGGCGAGGCATATTCTAGTCTCTGTATTACTCTTGGAAAAATAAATACCCATGTTTCAGATTTCACTGTTAAAAGGAAGCATGTGATGAAATTCTTTGTACAAGATTATTTTAAGGGCAATACAAAGCCACATAGATAGAGATCACTGATTTCAACAAAGTATGGGTGTCTGGTTGTAAAATCAGGTCTGGAGTGGGGCACAGGCGTTGTAGAGGATTCAAAATTATGATCAGGAGGTTTAGGAACCCTTGAACTACAGGATAATCTTGTGAATTGTAGTGAGTGAGCTCTATGATACTTGCCCCCCACCTCCCCTGCTCTGGATAGAGTGCCTTGACGTCATAGCTCACAGCAACCTCAAACTCAAGCAATCCTCTAGCTTCAGCCTCCTAAGTAGCTGGGACTACAGGCTCCTGCCACAATGCCCAGCTAGTTTTTCTATTTTTAGTAGAGACAGGGTCTCACTCTAGCTCAGGCTGGTCTCAAACTTCTTAGCTCTAGAGATCCTCCAGCTTTGGCCTCCCAGAGTGCTGGGATTACAGGCATGAGCCACCACGCCTGGTCTCATTCTGTTTCTTAAAGAATCAGAAATTATTCTGGCTTCTTTGGACTACTAAGAGCCAGAAGCTTGATTCAAACTGGCTTTGGACAAACAAACAAAAGGGAGGGGCAGTGATCTATTGATCCATGCCACTGAGTGGAATCCTGATAGAACTCACTGAGTCAAAGAGGAGACTACAAGAACCAAGACCTCAGGGCTACTACATATAGTTAGTGAGCTTGCCTGGTGCAGCAAAGCCAGACCCTGAAGAGAGTTACAAAGGGAGAAAGAGGCATCTTTATTTCATAGCACCATGCAAGGAGAATGGGCAGCTAACGCTGAAGACTGGAACTTCCCAATAGTTTACAAACCGGGATGTTTAAGGGCAGGTGTGCATTTCAGGAAAGCAGAAGTTGCCAGCCAGATCATAAATCATTATGTGGATGTTATACCAAAAGGTGGGATCTTGAAGCAGGGCCTTTTGGATCACAGATGGATTCAGAGTTTCCTTGATTAACAACTGGTTAAGGTGGATGTTAACCTCAAACTCAAGCAATCCTCTTGCTTCAGCCTCCTTCAGAAATTTAGAAGAACAGTGGTTAAAATTCAATTCCTCAGTTGCTCCTGATCTGCATTTTCTGTATGGTGGGGGTTTCTGAAAAGCAACTTAAGAACATACGTTAAGATGCCCTTGGTTTAGTTTCCACGGGGGTCTAAAACACCTGGTGACCCTGGCTTGCTTGGAGAACTGTTGTCCTTATTATCTTCCCGCTCATCAGGTTGCCTGTTTACTTTCTAGTTAGGTGCCTGGAATTTCTCTTGAAGGGACTCAAGACCTTTCCTTTATTCCCATGCTTAGAGGGTCGCCCAGCAGGCCCTTAAGTGGGGACCCTCCTCTATCTCAGTACCAATTCTGTCTCTTCTCCAGCTTTCCTCTCTATAGGTCTCTGCTTTTATCCAAATATTGGCCTCATCCTTTCCATCATACAAGACGTACATATCCAGTAACTAGGAGGGAGCTTTCCACAGGGCAACCTGGAATGAAATTCATTTCCTTGGCTCTATGGTAGTGGTCCACAAACTTCAGCAGGCATTACAATCATCTAAACTACTAGTTAAACATCAAACTGCAGGACCCCACCTCCAGAGTTTCTGAAGCAGTAGGTGTGGGCTGGGGCCCCAGAATTTTCATTTCTAACAAGTTTCCAGGTGATGCTGATGGGCCTTGTCCTGGGACCATACTCCAAGAACTATTGCTGTATATTGATCTCAGAGAATAACTTTCTCTTCTATGGCTACTTTGCCATGTACTGTTTCCTCTAGGGGAGGAAAGACGGTTTCTTTTTACCTTTATGGTGTAGGGATCACGGCGAAACCTGCCCCTTTCCCTTGGTTGTTTAGCTGCAAAATCAACTCATAATTATGGTAGATTAATAAGAAAGGGGTTTATTTCCAAATACCATGTGCCTGAGGGGAACCACAAGAATGATTACCCAAAGTCTCAGTGATGGTTAGAGACCTTTATAGATACCTTTTGGAAGTGGGTGTGGGGGGGGATGTGGACAGTATAGGTGCAGCAAGTGGTTGTTGGAGGGGGGAGTGTAGCTGGGTGGAAAAGGATTGATTTGTAGATTAACCTGAGAAACAGGTATCAGTGCTTCAGATGACCTTGGGGCCAGGTCTGTTAGCGTGTAATAAGAAAGAAAGCAGCCCTTTTGATTCTCAATGAGGTTACTCAGGTTTTATGTAGGTAGAGGAAAGCCCTCTTTCAGGGCTTCCTGATCATGAATGGCCTTTAATTCAAAATGTTCTTTATAGCAAGGAGTCATATATGGGGGCAAAATTTCCTTAGCTCCTTCATTTTCCTTTTCTGTAACTTCCCTAGAAGATTCACACATTAAGAGCTAAGTTGGGGGCTGCGCCTGTGGCTCAAGGAGTAGGGCGCCGGCCCCATAAACCCATAAACTGGGGGTGGCGGGTTCAAGCCTGGCCCTGGCCAAAAACTGCAAAAAAAAAAAAAAGAACTGAGTTGGTAACTGTGGAGATTGAGAGACCAGGTTAGTAATCTAGTAATGAGATGCTTGAAAAGAAATACAAGAACATAAATTAGTATGAAAATGAATAAGCAGGAAAGAACAGATCTGAGCACATTTCTCCACACCCCATTAAACCAATCCCGTTCCTTGGAATAGGTCAGTCCAAGAGAATGGTTTCACTTCATTAATTTGATGAAGAATATTTATCTTGTCCTTTAGGAGATGCAGCTCAGTCTCTATTTGCCTTGATTGAGTTACGTGAAAACAACATTTTCTCCCAGTAACAGAACAAGCTCCTCCTTGTTGAGCTGTCAAAGCATCCAGGATGTGGCAATGTTGAATTACAACAGATGCTAGGTTATTAACCTCTGCCTGAAGTGTTTTCAGTGCCTGCATGGTGATGTTGAATTCTTGTTTTATTACCATGGAGAGATTTATGATTGCTCTTTCAATTTTATAAGTTCCAAATGTTGGAAAAAGGATCCTGAGCATTGAAAATAACTTTGAATTGTGATATACAAGGGAATTTCTCTCCCTTTCCTTTACTCCCTCCCTCCCTCCCTTCCTTTCTCCCTCCTTCCTTTCTTTCTTTTTAGACAGAGTCTCACTTTGTTGCCCTCAGTAGAGTGCCCTTGCCCAGCAACTTCCAACTCTTGGGCTCAAGTGATTCTCTTGCCTCAGCCTCCTGAGTAGCTGGGACAGGGTCTCTCTCTTGCTTAGGCTGGTCTCGTGAGCTCAGGCAATCCACCTGCCTTGGCCTCCTAAGCACTGGGATTACAGGCATGAGCCACCATGCCTGACTGGGAATTTCTTTTTTTTTTTTTTTCTGGTTTTTGGCTGGGGCTAGATTTGAACCCGCCACCTCCAGCATATGGGACCGGTGCCCTACTCCTTGAGCCACAGGCGCCGCCCGGGAATTTCTTATAATGTCACATTTTGTATGTTTATAAGGTACCACCTTACAAACAAAAGAGCCCAAGTTTGTAATTTGACTGGCATTTAAAGTGGAGTACTTGGTAATAGAGGGTGTCGGATAACCAAGTCTATAGCATCATGATCCTTTGGGTGGGAACCATTTGTATAACTTATCATCACACAATATAAAAAGACCAGTATTATTTATAGATAGAGTCAGGTTAGAACCTGTGACCTTCCAGTCTGGAGTTTGCTGCGTCCTCTCCTCCTCACTGGCACTTTCACATATCCGATTGTTGTGTGTCCTTGTCATTGTAGGAACAGAAGAGGTTGAAGAATATTTGATATAAAAGTTCTTTCGTCTGGCTTTGGCAGTTATACGGCTTGATGTTGTTGCCTTATCATGTCAGTCTAAACTTTATCCAAATGTTAGTGCCTGGCAGTTTAACAAGGAGAGAAAGTGAAGCATCCCAGGTTGCACCAGGCCTGGCCTGCGGGCTGTTCATAACATATGGTGATTTGACATGTATTGTCAATATGAAGGTTAGTGTCAGTACTATTTATAATCTTTGTGAGAGGTGCAAGTATGCCATTTGTGGAATCAATGGCATTCTTGATAAGAACAACAAGGGTTTGATCGCAATATTGTTCCAGGATATCACCTAGAAAAGATCCAGAATTATTCTGATTTTCAATGCATAGGGGAAAATTCTTCTCTAGGGACTTTACCTGAGCAAAAGATAGTTCTTGAGTTTTCAGTTTTTCTACATTCAGTTATCTCACCATCAGGCGAAGCTATATGTTGCTTCTTCTCTGGCTGTGGATGCCACAATTTTCCAGATTGGTTCCACCAGGCAATCATATTAGCAGAGATAAAAATAAATTCAGGTTCCTTTGCATGATCTAGATCAGCGGTTCTCAACCTATGGGTCGTGACCCACCAGAACTGTATTAAAGGGTCACAGCATTAGGAAGGTTGAGAACCACTGATCTAGATGTTGGCATAACCAGCAATCAGACCGATTAATTGGTGTGGCCAGAGTTTGGAAGACTGGTGCAAAGGGGTGCTGGGTCTGGCTTGCCCTGCTAGGAAAACTGTAAGGGTTAGTAAGAGTAAGGCATAGTTTGAAAGAAGAGCCACAGTGAAAGATAAAGGGAGAATGGGATAGGTTGAGGCAATCTCCACTCAGCTTTAATGTGCTATTTCTGAATGTGGGGGCAGGTGCCTAAAGGAAGAAGTATCTAAATGGATTATTTGGTTTTAAAAGATAAAAAGAAATTTATAGATAAAAAGATAAAAAGAAATTAATAGATAAAAGAATGGGGTTTCTTGATCTGTGATCTTGGGAAAAGCTATCTTCTTCATGAAGTTGTCTGTTTCAGGGGCCTGGGAACCGGCCCTGGAGATCTGTACGTTCAGGTCACCTGTAGAGGTTGTTCTCTAATTGTCAGAATATACATTTGATGTGGTTCATAGGAATCCAGGAGGATGTCTTTTTCATTTCATGACAGTATAGGTGGTTGGTTAACAGTACTTTATAAAGACATCTTCAGCAAGGTGACAACATGTCTTCTTCTAAGAAACTTGATGTACATGTGATCTTTTAGTCAAACAGGATGACAATGCCTTCGGCTGGTGGAGGCTATGTTCTAGTCACCTGTTGATGACATGCTTAAAGAATATTAGTTGGGGGCGGTGTCTGTGGCTGAAAGGAGTAGGGTACTGGCCCCATATGCCAGAGGTGGTGGGTTCAAACACATTCCGGCCAAAAACTGCAGCAAAAAAAAAAAAAAAAAGAATATTAGTTGGTGTATCTATGTAGTTAGTCACAGTATAGAATTGTTCATTCAAATCTCTGTGGTGTTCAGTCAGTACAAAAATAGGTTTATATGTGCCAGGTAGATATGGGATGACAGAACACTGTTTAAAAAGGGGGTTAAACACTGTTTAAAAAGGGGTTTAAAGGGTCAAAGGTAATGCCTCTGGCTACTTAACTCTAGTATCTTGACAGACATTTTCAAAGTCATTGTTTTTTTTTGAGACAGAGTCTCAAGCTGTTGCCCTAGGTAGAGTGCCACGGCATCATCATAGCTCACAGCAACCTCCAACTCTTGGGCTCAAGTTTTTTGTATTTTTAGTAGAGACAGGGTCTCACTCTCACTCTTACTCACTCTTGAACTCCTGAGCTCAAGCAATCCACCTGCCTCGCCTCCCAAAGTGCTAGGATTAAAGGTGTGAGCCATTATACCTAGGCTATTTTTAGATTTTTACATTTTCCTTGCCCTGAGGATTGGGGAGGACAGGGGGTATCAAATTTAAATAAATATTCTGGAGTTTTAGTAGGCAAGTGGTTTATAATGGGTCCCCTGATTTGACTGAATTCATAAAGTAATATTAAAACATGAGATAATCTCAGTTACTAATTTTTTTTTTCCCCCACAGTTTTTGGCCAGGGCCAGGTTTGAACTCACCACCTCTTGTATATGGGGCCAGTGCCCTACTCCTTTGAGCCACAGGCACCACCCCTCAGTTACTAATTTTTTAGACCACTCTTTTAGTATTAGCATATCTAGTTAAACAACATTTAGTCTATTCATTAAATGATAAACAATAGTAAGAAAAGCTTAAATCTGGAGGTAAATCTGTAAAATCAATTTGTAGCATCAAAATGGATAGTTTGGGCCAGGTGGGTGCCTCACACGTGTAATCCTAGCACTTTAGGAGGCCGAGGCAGGTGGATCGCCTGAGCTCATGAGTTTGAGACCAGCCTGAGCTACAGCGAGACCCCATTGTGGCAGGCGCCTGTAGTCCCAGCTACTCGGGTGGCTGAGAGAAGAGAATCTCTTGAGCCCAAGAGTTTGAGATTGCTGTGAGCTGTGATGCCATAGCACTCCATCAAGGGCGACGAATTGAGACACTGTCTCAAAAAATAAATAATAAATCAATCAATAAATAAATAAAGCTGTAGGACACCGCTTTATTCAAGATTAGTGAATCCAGACTGGGGGGGTCCAAGAGGTGAGCAGCCATGGGGGTGCTGTAGAGTCCAGGGTGAGGATCCTTCCAGTGAGAAGATGGAGCCCTGTGGGGAAAGGAAGATTTGAGGAAAACTTCTTGTCCTGCCAATTGGTCTCTGACTTTCTCTGCTGAGGGTTGGGGTAAGAGCTGGTTTATTGTTTTTCTAAGTTTGTTCCTGGTTTCTTGGAGGATGGGAAAATAGTTTTGTATGATAGTCCAGAGGGGGTCCAGGGCCCAGAACGACAGTTCTGCCGCACATGATTTCAAAAGTACTGTAAAAGAGGGGTTTGCGAGGGGTAGAGCGAAGGTGGAGTAAAGCGATGGGGAGGAGCTTAATCCAATCTTGTTTGTGTTGGAGTACTAATTTGGTGAGATGTTGTTTAAGGATGTTGTTCATTTGTTCTACTTTCCCTGATGATTGGACTAAGCGCCACTGGACTCCTAGGGCTTGAGAGGTTTGGGAGGTGATCTGGCTAATGAAAGCTGGGCCATTGTTGCTCTGAATGGAGTTGGGGAGGCTGAATCTACGAATAATGTGGTGGAGGAGGGTGGAGACAACTTCATGGGTTTTCTCGCCTGTTGTGGAGAAGGCTTTGACCCAGTCTGAGAAGGTATCAACCCAAACTAGAAGTTTATTTTTGTACAGGAGGCATGTGGTGAAGTCAATCTGTTATTCTTGTCGGGGGGGTGGTGGTGGTGGTGGTGGTGGCTCTGGGCCTGATGTGTGGGAAAGGGGGTGTTTTTATGGCTCCCTGAGGCGAGACTGGGTGCAGATTGTAAGATTGTACAAAACTGGGTTATCTGTTTTAAAGGGGAAGATAGTTGTGGGTGAGAAAAGAGCAGAGAAAGAAGGGTAGAAAGAAGCTTGAAGCCAACGTGAAGGCTATTGTGGAGGAAGAGAAGATATTTTGTGCTTGGGAGGAGAGAAGAATGAATTTTCCCTCTTGAAAGAACCATCTTCCCCTGGTGGGAAGATGACAGTAATTGTCCTATTCTTCGGATGTATATATTGGAGAGAATTTTTTGAAGGACAAGAACTGGCCTTCTGGGGTAGGGGGTTGTAAGGGCAATGAGCTGCTCATTTGGCTTCTATGTTAGCTTTTTGTTGCCTTTAGAAATTGGATCTGTTTTATTTTGGTGGCCTTTATAGTGGATAATGGCTACTTCCTTTGGGAGAGTGGCTGCATTTAGGAGGTTATTAACGAGTGTGGCATTGACAATAGAGGAGCCTTGGGTGGTAATGAATCCTCTTTCTTGCCATATGGCTGCATGGTGATGGATTATGTGGAAAGTATACTTAGAATCTGTGTATATGTTAATGGAGCAGCCTTGTGCAAGTTGTAAGGCTTTAGTGAGGGCTAAGAGTTCTGCCTGTTGGGAGGAGGTGGGGGTGGGGGGCAGAATAATGGATGGATAATGCAGAAAGAAGACATGACAGCAAAGCCTGCCTTGACAGTGAGTGGGCAGTGGGTTAGGAAGAATGGCCATCGATAAACCAGGTGGCCTTGGGGTTAGGTAAGGGAAAGAGGGATGTGTTAGGGGAAGGCTTAGTGTTACCGTGATTAAAGGCCAGCAATCATGGGGTAAGTTCTGGAAGTGTGAGGGTCATGGGAGTGGAGGGCAGCTAATGGAGATGAGGGGTTATCTGCAGGGCTAGGGAGAAAGTGAAGGTCTGGAAAGAGGATCAGGAGCTGGAGTATGCAAGGTACAGAAATGAAAGATGACAAGTGTTGGTGTTTTAAAAAGGGATGGAATGTTATGAGGTGTAAGTAGATATGTGGGGGCATGGCAGGTAAGTTTCTGGGCCTCCAGGAAAAGGAGGGACACGGCTTTCACTGCTTGGAGGCAAGGGGGCCAGCCTAGGGCTATGCATTCTGTTTTGAGAGGAATGCTATTGGGAGGGGATTATTGTGAGGTTTCTGTGTTAGGACCCCTACTGCACATCCTTGGTGTTCTGACTCAGAGAGGTAAAATGGATAGCAGAGACCAGGGAGATGGAGGGAGAGTGCTTGGGACAGAGAGGATTGTAGGGAGAGGAAGGAACTTGACCAAAGCTGGTACGGGCCTAGGAGGTCAGTTGGGGAACCTTTAGTAGTGGTGTATAGAGGCTTAGCCAAAGCCACAAAATTGGGAATCCAAGCTCTAAAATATCTTAGAACCCCCAGGAAGGAGAGGAGGTCATTTTTTTATTTAGGAAAGGGGTAAGGAGGAGATGACCTGAATGTAGTCAGGGGGAATGAGTTTTTTTCGCTCTTGTAAGAGGATGCCAAGGTATCTGACAGAGGGAGAGGTTAACTGGGCTTTGGAAGGGGACACTCTATACCCCTTGGTGGAGAGGAAAGAGGGTAAGTGAATGATGTCTTGCTGGGAGGCAGTGCGGGAGGGGCTGCATAAGAGAAGGTCATCTATGTATTGAAGAACTGTAGAATTTTTCAGTAAAGTTAACTGCTGGAGGCCTGAAGTGCCTGACCAATGTAATAAGGACTGAATCTAAATCCTTGTGGGAGAACTGTCCAGGTGAGTTGTTGGCTGGTGGAGGAATCAGGGTTGGTCCAGGTGAAAGTGAAAAGGGATTGGGAGAGCTCATGGATGGGGATGGTTAAAAAGGCATCTTTGAGATCTAAAACTGTGTAGTGGGAAGTATTGGAAGGAATGATAGATAGGAGGGTATAAGGGTTAGGAACTACTGGGCGAACAGGCTGAACAATTTCACTGATGGCCTGTAAATGTTGCACTAACTGATATGAACCATCAGGTTTTCTTTACAGGAAGGATGGGAGTGTTTTAGGGCGAGTTAGTAGGTTTGAGAATACAGCCCACAGGAGTTTGAGGATGAGTAGTTTAATGCCCCTGAGGGCTGCTGAGGGGATTTGGTATTGTTTAAGGGAAGGAAGTGAATGTTGGGGTTAGAGAGCAATGAGAATGGGTGAATGATGGGAGGCTATAGAAGGAAAAGAGGTATCTCACACGATGAGATCCACAGGAAGGTTGGAATAAGAGAATGGAGGGGTTGTAGTTGAGGGGTTAGGGAGGAGCCGGATGGGTAGTGAGTGGTGGGAGCTGGTGGGAATCCTCAGGGTTGCTTGTAAACTTGAGAAGATATTTCTGCCTAGTAGGGTAATGCTTCATGAAGGAATGATAAGAAATGAATGTGAAAAAGAGTGTCCAGAAAATAAACACTACAAGGGTGGAGTAGTGTGAGGGTGTAGCAGATTGCCATTAATACCTACCACCAAGATCTCTGTTTGTTGTAAGGGACCCTTATAGCAGGGCAAGGTGGATTAGGTGGCTCCAGTATCAATCAGAAAAGAGATTGGCTTACCTTCCACTAGTAAAGATACCCAGAGCTCAGTCCTGGTGATCGTCCAAGGGGCTTGCTGACTCTCCAGGAACCATCACTCTTCCGTGGCCACGCCTCAGAGATCAGGGAATTCAGCCAGGTCCTGGGAGTGACTGTGTAACCAGTTCCTCAGAAGGACCTGGGCATTCTGACTTCCAGTGAGTACCTCTGCAGGCTGGACACGGCTTAGGGGTAGTTTGGATTTGGGTACTGCTTGGCCCAGTGACCAGGTGTTCCACACTTGAAGCACAATCCTGGGGGAGGTTTTCTTTTTTCGGACTGTCCAGAGGAGTTTTGAGAAGCAGCCAGGGTTTGTCTAATGGTGGAAGCCAATAACTGGAGCTCTGAGAGATACTGCCACTTAGAGGCCTCTTCTTGGTTATTGAAGACCTTGAAGGCCAGGTTGGTGAGATTTCACTGGCGGGTCTGAGGGCCTTGGGGGGATTTTTGGAGTTTTTTCCAGATATAAGGTGCAGACTGCGTGTTGATAATGAATCTGCCCTCATTGTTCTCCAGCAATAGGGTGATACAGCAGTGGAGGGCTTTATTAAGACAGGCTAAACTGGGCAGGATTTTTATCCTGTTTCGGGGTTATTTCTTTTAGTTTGTCATAACGCATGGCCTTATGGGCTGCTTTTTTTAGTCCCTCTAAGAGACACTAGACCATGTGGTTAGGGTGACGGACCCCAGGAGCATCAGTTTGGTAATTCCAATTGGGGTCTTCCTGGGGGATGGCCCTAGTGCCCTCCGGCAGGGTTTGGTCTGTCCTCCATAGATCTTCAGCATGAACCTGGGCCTGGGTCCAGACCTGCTTCCTCTCCTCCCAAGTTATGGTGGAGGTGAGGATGACATATAAATCATGCCAGGTCAGATCATATGATTGGGTTAGATATCTAAATTCGGGAGAGTATTTTGTGGGATCTGTTGAGAAGGAACCTAGTTTCTAACTTACATGGGACAGATCTGAAAGAGAAAAGAGAATATGAATGCTGATGATACCTTCTGTTCCTGCAACCTCTCCAAGGGGGTATAGAGGTTGTGGTGGTGGTCCAGAAATGGAAGGTCCAAAGGTATGGCCAGATCTAGTATGTGGCGGGGAAGTAGGGTCTGTCCCCTTTTCTTTCCTGCCCAGGTCTACCATTTTTTCTCTTTCATCCATGTGCAGTGGAAAGCTGGGGTGGTGGTGGTGGTGGGGGTGGGGGAATGGGGTGGTGTTGAAGAGAGAGGGGATGGGGTCAAATTCTGCAGGTGGGGAGGAGATGGTAGGTGGGGGGGTTGTGGGTTGTGCTGGGTAGAATGGAGAATTGGGGGTTCAGGGAGGGCTGGCTTGGCCTGTGCAAGGAAAATTTGAGAGGGTTCACAAGATGAATACAAAGAAGGAATGTTTTGGAGGAGGAGGATGGCCTGGATATAAAGGATTTCCGACTATTTGCCCAATCTCCAACAGTAATTGTTGAGGTCAGTGAGGGTTGAAAGGTCAAAGGTATCATTTTCAGGCCATTGTGAGCCATTGCCTAGTTTGTACATAGGCCAAGCAGTATTAAAGAAAAAAATGAGGTGTTTAGGTTTAAGGTTAGGATAGAGGGGAAGAAGATTTAGGTGAGTTAAGAGGCAGCTTAAAAGTGAAGTAGGGGGAATCTGTGACTGAGCTGTCCCCATATCGGAAATTGGAGGTAGAAAATAAATGAGATTAAAGCAAGAATGAAAAAGGTACTCATGAAGGGGGAGGAAGGAAGTGGCCAAGGCTGGGGCTGGGGAGGCTCCCAAGCCTCCTTGTAGACCTTTACCCAGCAGGAAAAGAGTAGTCCAGGCCTAAGGCAGGGCTTCCCCACACAGGAGGCACTGGATAGGCAAGTCTGACCCCCTGGGGTTAGTCTGTGACTGGCCCAGATTTAGTAGGCATGGACTACTGGAGTCTTTCAGCCCAGAGTGGAGAAAGGGAAGGGAAGTTGAAAAGGCTCAGAGAGGGGCTATATACAAATACTTGAAATGAAGAGGGAGAAAGGAGTTAGAGTGGAGTTAAAAAGGCTCAGAAAGGAGTTATAGATGAATGTACCTCACTATTAAATGGATGAATTCTGGGCAGGGATTGAAGGGGTCCACCTGTTTCCCTTTGTCTCAGTGGAACAAGAGTCCGTGTAATTGGGAGTTGGTTCTTGGCCACCTGAAGGGGCTTCTCCCTGTCCTGGGTTCTTGGCACCAAAATGAGAGGTCAAGGACCAAAAATGAGAGATTACTCTGAGATGTAAATGAAAGGAAATGGATTCAGGTTCTGTGTGGGCAATGTGGTCTTTATTTGGGTGTGAGCATGCTGAGTTCAAAAAAGATGTCAGCACTTGGGTTAAGGCAGGTGGGAATATAAGAGTTTGGAGGTGCAGGGATTGGCGCATTCGTTCCATCCTGGGTGGGATGGCTCTATTTGGGTGGGTCCCTACATTCGGCCTTATCAGTAACCTTCTTTAGACAAAATGACACAGAAAGACAAGCGACAAAACAAAAATAAGCAATAACAATGACAATGATTAGAATCTATTTCTGAGAGGAAATGGAATCAAACAATATGAATATTCATACACCACAAAGTACCAAAAAGGATATACCAATACCAGAGTTGCTCACAAACTACTCAACAGCAAAAACATTTCTCTTCTTTATCTTAAATATTGAAAGGACAATGATCTTCTACCATCTGTTCAACTGGAGCCCACAGAGAGGAAAAGCAGGAGTTCGACTGGTAAGTAAAGCATCTCACCACATTCTGGCTGGTGTTGAAGTTCCAATTTTCCTGCTGCGGTTTTTGGGAGAGCAAAGTGGCTTTGAGAGCCTGCTGACTTACAAACCGTATGGATCATGGTGAAACCTACCCTTTTTCCTTGGTTGGTTCACTGAAAAATCAACTCACAATTATGCTAGATTAATAAGAGAAAGGTTTATTTCCAAATACTATGCACATGAGGGGAACCACAAGAATGATTACCCAAAGTCTCAGTGATGGTCAGAGACCTTTATAGATGCCCTTTGAAAGGGAGGGGGGAGAATGTGGAAAGTATAGGTACAGTAAGTGGTTGCTGTGGGGAGGGGAAGTGTAGATGGGTGGAAATAGATCGATATATAGATTTTTTTTTTTTGAGACAGAGTCTCACTACGCCACCCTGGGTAGAGTGCTGTGGCATCACAGCTCACAGCAACCTCAAACTCTTTGGGCTTAAGTGATTCTCTTGCCTCAGTCTTCTGAGCATCTGGGACTATAGGTGCCCACCACAACACCTGGCTATTTTTTTTTTTTTGCAGTTTTTGGCCAGGGCTGGGTTTGAACCCGCCACCTCCGGCATGGGGGGCCGGCACCCTACTCCTTTGAGCCACAGGCACCACCCACCTGGCTATTTTTTGGTTGGAGTTGTCATTGTTGTTTAGCAGGCCCGGGCCAGGCTCAAACCCACCAGCCTCAGTGTATGTGGCTGGCGCTCTACACACTGAGCTATCCGTGCCGAGCCTTGATGTGTAGATTAACCTAGAGGCAGGTGTCAGTGCTTCAGATGACCTTGGGGCCAGGTCTGTTAGGGTGTAATACAGAAGTCAGCACCTTCTTTTGATTCTCAGTCAGGTTACTCAGGTTTTATGTAGATAGAGGAAAGTCCTTTTTCGATGTTCCTGATCATGAACGACCTTTAATTCAAAATATTCTTTATAATAAGGAGACATATCGTGGCAAAATTTCCTTAGCTCCTTCAATGGGTTCTTTGGCTAGTCTATGAATTTCAATGACATTAGACAGATGAACAAAGGAAAAACCATTTTAATTACATACACATGTGTGGGAATCCCACAAAAAAGTATAAAAGACTTGAAGTGTTCGGATGATTGAGATTTATAAATCATCCCTACCTACAGAAAGAAATAGGGATTTGGGGCTTCTGGCATGAGAAGGGGACGGGAGGAAACTATGGCAAATAAAAGTTTCTTTGTCATGCAGATAGAAGCCTCTCAGGTGCTCTCTCCTATAGACACAGATACCTTTATAAATGCAAATTTCCTTTACTAAAGGAGAAATTTATACTTTATTTTGTGCAGTTGAATAGGAAGTAAAGAGCTTTTCCTGTATTGGCTAGTTCTCAGTTTCTTTTAGCTCAAAATAATCAATATACCAAAGTGGCATATTTGGGGGTGACATGTTCCAAACTCCTTCATTTTCCATTGTTTTCACAGTTATAATAAACCAACTTTTTCTCATTTAATCCTCAGGTAATCTCAGGTAATCCCATGGGGGCAGGTGCTATATTGTTATTACCTACAGTGACTGGTACACAGTTGGCCTTCGATAAGTTTTCAAAGTATAGAAGGAATATTATGTTTTAGAAATATGTTTCCACCTCCCACCCCCTGGAAATACTTTCCAACAAGTGATGGAAAAAGCATAATTCCACAAAAACAAAGAAAACAGGAAAGGAGATGACAAAAATAAAGGGTGGAAACTGGAAGGAAGGGTGGTAAATTATTTAGAAGTTCAGAGCATTACTGGACAAACAGGGTCTGGCCACCTGTCACTGTCACCATGCAGAGACAGGGATGGGTCCGCAAAGTTTGTCAGAAGGCCAGTGATTCTAGAGAACAGTGAAAGTAGCCTCTCAAAGACTGTTCTGTTCTTTCATCTCCAAAATCCCAGTTTTTTATATAAAGGCTCAAAGCAAAGACCATATTAACTCTTACTTTAAATAATAATCAGCACACCACAGTGGCAAGCTATTACAGCCTTTCCGATTCAAAAGTTAATTTCCTAAATTAACCCTCCTAAAGCAAAGACCACATTAACTCTAATTTTTAAGTAATAATCAGTATAACTCAGTGACCTTTTAGAACATTTCCAATTCAAAAGACAATATCCTAAATCAATCTTCTTAAACTATTCAAGATGGGCATTTTTAGGGTGAGAGCGAGATTTACAAAATAAGAATGGGAGACAGGAGGTGAAGGTCATGTAAGACCTAAACTGACCGGACCAGCTGTGGTCAGTTGGCCCTAGCCTGACTTAGGCTCCACCTTATTTTCACCACATGCTCTCTCAAGAGAACTGAAAACTTTTCCAGACTCAAGGAGTGTCCAGAAGTAGCTTTGTTTTGGAGAATCCCAGAAGTACTTAGTGACCTCTGATGGTGTCAGTACAGGTGGGGGTAGAGACAGGATTTGGAGACATAAGGAAGCCCATTGGATCCCTTCGCTTAGGCGACATGGCTGGGTGAGAACAGCTTCCCTGTCCTAGAAGAACCAAAGAGATTGTCACCTTAAGGACTCTGGTGCAGAGGCAAGGATGCCATACCACATGGAGACAGCATTGAGGGTCAGAAACAGATATCCCGAAATATGGCGCATAGACATGCTGCACCGAAGAAACCTCAAGGTCTCCCTGACCTTTCTTCCTCCCACCACTGTCTTTTCCCAAAATGTCAAGTTCTTTATCTGCCTAAGATACAGACCCACTAAAAAAGAATAATTGTTTTTTCTTCCCATTCTTGTAAGATGAAGAACCACATCTGGACAGACCCCTTCACTGTCAAAGAGAACTATTTACAAGTTATCTCTGTTCCCAGATCCATGCATTCTTCCTAGTAATCCTTTATTGCCCCTCAAAAGAATTCCTCTTCTCCCCTCCTCCCACAGCCTGTTTTGCTAGGATAATACATAAGCTTCTGAACTCCTTTGGTGGGGTAGATAATTGCTCTGTGGTTCCTCCTAGTATACAGTTAAATAAATCCGTATGCCTTTTCCCCAGTTAATCTGCCTTTCATGAGTTGATTTTTCAGTGACCCTTCAGAGTGTGAATGGGATCTCTCTTGGTTCTCCCACATTCGGCATCCAGTAAAAAATCTACAGGTTGAAATGTGAGGCCTCCAGCTCCAGCCCTTCTCTCACTTAGGTCTGAGAATGCTGCTGGTGGGCCTACTTCCCTGCCCTGGGCAGATTTGTTTCTGGGGAAATAGGTCAGACCCAGAGAAAACACCCACACAGACTTCCAGTCTGGATTCTCAGAAAAACAATCCCTCGTTTAGAATAAGGACACCAGTGGAGAAGCTGCCCTGCACACAGAATTCAACCAGCTTTTTAGTGCATTGGTCTGAAGTATTGGTGCCAGGGATCATGAGGCATTTACATTATCTCTACAACAAAAGAGGGGGGAAAACAAATGAAAAAGAAACTGAAAGAGAAGTGGAAGGGAAAAGAGAAAGGAAAACAAAGAATGCAATGAATGAAAGAAAACCTAAAAAAAGGCCGGGCTGTGGTGGCTCACACCTGTAATCCTAGCACTCTGGGAGACCAAGGTGAGGTGGCTGGATCATATCAGCTCACGAGTTTGGGATTCGTTTGAGGAAGAGTGAGACCTCGTCTCTACTAAAAATGAAAAACTGAGGCAAGAGGATCGCTTCAGCCCAAGACTTTGAGATTGCTGTGAACTATGATGCCATGGCACACTACCAAGGGTGACAGAGTGAGACTCTGTCTCAAAAAAAAAAAAAAAGAAGGAAAAAATTCTTAAAAAAAGAAATAAAAGAAAAAAGTAAACAAACCTCACTGGTATCATCAGAGAGATGAGAGGATGAGAGAAGATCTTGGATCCTGGAGAACAGAATGCTATTTTTAAAAAAGAATTCTGTAAATTAAAAATAGCATAGCTGAAGTTAAATATTCAGTGGAAGGTAGAAAATTCAGTGGAGGAAATCGCTCAGAAAGTGGAACAAGGAAAACGGAATGGAAAATAGAGACAAAATAGGAAAATGAGATTAATCTAGGAAGTCCAATATTTGACTAATGTGTTCCAGAGGCTGAACAAAGATACTGGTTGAGAGAAAGATTAAGCAGAAGACTTCCCAGAACAGAATGTTCGTTGTCTTCAGATTATAAATCCCACAGACTGTCCATGGGGCATCTCTGGACTAAGAGATGGAAATAGCGCCCCCTAGAGTGCTGCCGTGAACAACTTGCACAATTTGACCTGGCAGCCCAACAAATGCAAAAAGGCCTACACTTTTTACTAGAAATTTGACAATTCTAGTGATTTAAAAAAAAAAAAAGTCTCTGAAGACTTTAGAAAGTAAAAAGAAGTCATATCCAGAATCTTAAGAAAATTAATTTCATGAGACTTCTTAACAGCAACATCTTAGCCAGAAGATCATGGAAAAATGCTTTGCAATTTTTGAGGAAAAATGTTTTCAATCCTATAGTTTAATGTCTAGCTACATCACTTAGTATTCTTATTTGTAAACAATAGACTACATAGTTTAAGAAGATAAGAAAATTGGGTGGCGCCTGTGGCTCAGTGAGTAGGGTTCTGGCCCCATATACCCAGGGTGGCGGGTTCAAACCCAGCCCCGGTTGAACTGCAACCAAAAATAGCCGGGCGTTGTAGCAGGCGCCTGTAATCCCAGCTGCTCGGGAGGCTGAGGCAGGAGAATCGCGGAAGCCCAAGAGCTAGAGGTTGCTGTGAGTCCTGTGACATCATGGCACTCTACTGAAGGCGGTAAAGTGAGACTCTGTCTCTACAAAAAAAGAAGATAAGAAAATTATTGCTCCAGATTACTTAGGTTGTTCCTGGATTTTTCTGGTGAGCTATAGAATGCAGGTTTGTATGCTACATTGCCAGGATCTACCAAAGACCCCTGTGAGGGCTGTGCTGTTGAAAACACCTCCAGTACCACCCCTGGAACAGCCTCCCAGATGTGGCTATGTCCATCATTCATACAAAAGACATATTCTGCAAACAGCTGCTTTCTCACATTGCTTGCTTCTAAATTCTCGTACAGGTTATGTGTCATTAGAAGAGCTTAGATTACATAGCTCCCCCAGCCATGCTCCTCCCCAGCTGCAGAAGACCACATTCTCTGTTCTACCTGGGAAAAGTGAAAAAAACCCAAGATGTGGGAAATTGACCAAAGGAAAGGTGATTGAAAGATTTGGGATGGCACCAAAACCAATATTTTACTATACCAGATACATTATTAAGAGGGAAGATAGAATAAGCACATTTTTATATATTAAGGCTCAAAAACTTTTTTTTATTTCCTTAACTTTTCTAAGAAATCTTCTGTAAGAAGTTCTACCTACCCAAGGGTGTAAACCAAGAAAAATTACAGGAAACCGGGTATCTATCTCATGTAGGAGACCAAAGGACTTTCCCTAATGGTGTTGGAAGGAAGCTCCAGGTGTTGGTTGAGGGGAAGGTTAGAGAACAGCTATAGACCAAGATGTGGAAACAGCCTAAATGCCCACCAACCCAGGAATGGATTAACAAGCTGTGCTAGATGTATACCATGGAATATATTCAGCCATAAAAAGATAGAGACTATACATCTTTGATGTTAATCTGAATTAAGTTAAAACAATCCTTTTTTTTTTTTTTTGAGTCAGAGTCTCACTTTGTTACCCTGGGTAGACTGCTGTAGTGTCACAGCTCACAGCAACCTCACTCATGGGCTCAAGTGAGTCTCTTGCCTCAGCCTCCCAAGTAGCTGGGACTACAGGCCTTTGCCACAAGGCCTGGCTATTTTTAGAGATGGGGACTTGCTCTGGCTCAGGCTGATCTCAAACTTGTGAGCACAGGCAATCCACCGGCCTCGGCTTTCCAGAGTGCTAGGATTATAGGCGTGAGCCTCTGCACCTGGCCCCAAACACATTCTTAGTAAAGTATCAGAAGTGTAGGGGAATAGAAAAGCAAATATCCAATGTACTCAATACTAATATGAAACCACTGGATGATTTAATACATGCCCACATAAGAGAAAAACTCAATTCAATTCAAGTCGGGGGGCAGGGAGAATGAGGGAGAGCAGAGAGGGGAGGAGTGAGGGGGACTGGTGAGCTCCCACTTCATGGACATAATGTAAGGATGTGTGGCATGCCTCCTGGGTGCAGGATACAACGACAAGGGGGACTCTCCCTAACAAATACAAACACTGTAACCTTGTTGTTTGTACTCTCACATTAATCTGAAATGGAGAAAAAAAATAACAGCTGTAGAGCCTGGGACAGGAGACTGAGGGCTCCAGGTGGCAGATCACTGATGAGGGTGAGTGCTATCACAGGGGAATGATGCTTCTGATGAATAATTTCTATGATCAGCAGAAGGAACATAAAAAACTAAGCAAATAGAAGGTGATTATTAATTTTAGGTAGAATAAAGAAGTTGCATGAGAAAAGGAAATCTATCCAACTACATTCAATGTGGACAGTCAGCTGTGAAAGATAATTGTATAATCTTAAAATATAAATTCAGGGTGGCGCCTGTGGCTCAAAGGAGTAGGGTGCCAGCCCCATATACCAGAGTGGCGGGTTCAAACCCAGCCTCCAGCCAAAAACTGCAAAAATAAATAAATAATATCAATTCAGCAAAAGAAAATATACATAATTATACTGGGAAAATGAGGAAGGAGAAGTGTGTACGTATGTATATGGGTGATGTAAGAGAATTAATTTTTTTTTTTTTCTGAGACAGAATCTCACTTTGTTGCCCTGAGTAGTGTGCCAGGGCATTATAGCTCACAGCACCTCCAATTCTTGGGCTCAAGTGATCCTTTTGCCTGAGTCTCCTGAGTACCTGAGACTACAAGCGCCTGCCACAACACTCAGCTATTTTTAGAGATGGGGGGTCTCACTCTTGCTCAGGCTGGTCTTGAACTCCTGAGCTCAAGCAATCCACCTTCCTGGGCTTCCCAGAGTGCTAGGACTACAGGTCTGAGCCATTGCATCGGCTCCCAAGAATTAAATCCTTTTCTTCTGGGCAGGCACAGTGACTCACACTTCTAATCCTAGCACTCTGAGAGGCCAGGGTGGGAGACTCCCTTGAACTCAGGGGTTAGAGACCAGCCTGAGCAACAGTGAGACCCTGGCTCTACTAAAAATAGAAAAATTAGCGAGGTGTGGTGGTGGGCACCTGTAGTCCCAGTTTCCTGGGAGGTTGAGGCAGGAGGATCAGCTGAACCCAGGAGTTTGAGGTTGCTGTGAGCTAGTTTGATACCACTGTACTCTAACCTGAGCAATAGGACGAGACCGTCTCTAAATAATAAATAAATAAATACATAAGTACATAAATAAATAAATTGGTAATAACTGGAACTTAGAGGAGAAATGGAAGAAAAAAAGAGATGAGACTTCCCAGCTGGTTGTTAATTAATGCCTGGGTAATTAATTTCCCTCAGTGGTAGTAACTGGTTAATCAGTGAGGCATCCGAGAGCTGGTGGTTGGGAAATTCAAACTGCCTCACACAGACGTTGTAGTCGGGTTACCAGCATACACAAGTGTGGTGTTTTCACAGATCAGGACAGAGATAAGCCGTACAGTGGACTGAAAATGAAGCAGATTTTCATTTTCTAACACTGACTCTTTTCTAAGGTCCAGCTGCCTTCCTTCATCCTTGTAATGATTAACCTTTTTTTTGGTAGCTAATTCAGCTTACTTTTCTTTTCTTTTTTTTTCTTTTGTAGAGACAGAGTCTCACTGCACCACCCCCTGGTAGAGGGCCATGGCATCACACGGCTCACAGCAACCTCTAACTCTTGGGCTTACGCGAGTCTCTTGCCTCAGCCTCCCAAGCAGGTGGGACTACAGGCACCTGCCACAACACCCGGCTATTTTTTTGTTGCAGTTTGGCCGGGGCTGGGTTTGAACCCGCCACCCTCGGCATATGGGGCCGGCGCCCTACCGACTGAGCCACAGGCGCTGCCCTCAGCTTAGTTTTCATTGCTTACAAATTAAGAGTCTTAATTGACATGGAATAATATTAGCTACCTGTACAGTTTATTTACTTCTTGGGATTGCTTGGCCCCACCCCCAAACTTGGACTTTGGTCCTTATTAGATCCCAGGAATCACCTCATCTCTTAGTTGACACCACTGCCTGCCTCCACCTTCTCTGCTTTGGGACTTCAGCATGGCACCTGTCACACCTGTGAGGTGGGTGTTGCAGGGGCTCCAGTGACACTGGAGAGGAACCCAATAGCTATAGTGCAGTGGTTCTCAACCTTCCTAATGCTGCGGCCCTTTAATACAGTTCTTGTAGGTCACGACCCACAGGTTGAGAACCACTGCTATAGTTCCTTTCACCACTTTTGGACGCCAGAAAAACACTGAAACATGGGCCATGGCTATATCCAAAGGGTCAAGTAACCCAGTCTAGAAGTGTGGTAGAGGGCATCGGTGGGCTTTTACTATACACCCCAACACGTAAACAACACACACTTATTATTTCCTACAGTTTTTTTGGGGGGGCTGGACAATTCTGGTCTGGGCTGGATCATCTGGGGCTGGGTGGTATGGAAAGGAATTACGCAGATCTGCTGTTTACTGTCTGTCTGGTAGATGGAGGCCTCACCCACGTGTCTCGCAGTCAGCTCATTGACAGCTGGGACACCCGCATATGTCTCTCATTACTTGCAGATTAGCTCATGAACATGGCGCAGAAGGTTCCCAGCAGCAAAGGAGGGCAAGTCCTGAGGCAGGAGCACTTTAAGCCTCTGCTCAGTGTCACACTTGCTAATATCCCATTGGTCAAAAAAATTCACACATCAAACGCAGATTCAAGGAGTGGGAAAATAGACTCCACCTGTTGAAAGAAGGAACTATGAAGTCATCTTGCAACTGGGCGGGGACTTGGGGACGGGAGGAATTGTTGTGACCATTTTTGCAGACACTCTCCAATAGGGCGTTAATGCCTGTTGGGGTAAACTTTGGCAATTAAGAAGATGGAACAGAAAAAGCCAACAGGAAAATCCTTTTTTTCCCTCCTAGTGGTGTATAGCAGTCCCTTCTTACCCAATGGTTTCACTTTCTGCAGTCTAAGTACATTCCCCATGGTCAGTTGTGGTAAGGTAAGTGTAATACAATGAGATATTTTGAGAGAGGGGGAAAGATCATATGTGCATAATTTTTAGTCTGTTGTTATAGTTGTGTGGTTATTATTGTTCATCTCTTACTGTGCCTAATTTATAAATTAAGTTTTATCATATATACATGTGTGTATAGGAAACAACATAGTCTATACACAGGTAGTGCTATCTGGGGTTTCAGGCATCCTCTGGGTCCTGGAACATACTCGTCACGGGTAAAAGGGAACTGCTCTATTCTGGGGTTCACTGGTTCTCGCTCTGCAGAAGGCCTGTGTGTCTGGCCCAGCACCTGCCTTGGTAGCTTGCTTGCTTTTCCTGCCTCACTCCCCCGTTCCTTATTCTTGCTGTCTTGGAACTATAAACAAAGCTTTGCATGGAGGCTTAGCCTAGGTTTCTATCCCAGGTATTCTCAGCTAAGGCACCATCATATATTCTTCAGAGGATTAAAGGGGATATAATGCTTCTGGAATATACCCCTTAAAGTGTAACTCTTGTTATTGTTATTACTAACAAAAATACTTCATTAAAAAACCTTCTTGAATTCAAGTAAAAATTATAGAGGCCATATTCTCAAATCACACTGTGCTAAATTTAGATGTTAATAAGTTTAAAGAAAACATTGTAAGTTGATGGAAATAAAAAAAACAAACAAAAGACAAAACCCACAAATGTTCCCAAAGAGCATGTGGTCAATAATATTTATACAAACAAACAGACTGTTCACAAAATAAATGAAAAGGAAAAAATGTTTTTAAATTTCCATGGCATGCAGCCAAAACTGTTAACATCATAAAGTTCCTGAACAGTCTTGATTAAAAAAAGAGAGAGAGAAATAGCCGGGCGTTGTGGTGGGCACCTGTAGTCCCAGCTACTCGGGAGGCTGAGTTAAGAGAATCACATAAGCCCAAGAGCTGGAGGTTGCTGTGAGCCGTGTGATGCCACGGCACTCTACCGAGGGGAGTAAAGTGAGACTCTGTCTCTACAAAAAAAAAAAAAAAAGAGAGAGAGAGAGCGAGAGAAGGAGGGAAGGAGAGAGAAAGAGGGAGGGAGGGCGGAAGAGAGAAAGAAAAAGAGAAAGGAGTATTTTACTTTGATAGAAACTACAAACATAGCTGTGGTGTGCTGGAGTCTGTTCTTCATGGTTCATGCGAGCTGCTCACTAAATTTTCAGGAATTTAGTGGAGGAGGTTGTGAAACAGCCATTATTAAAAATTACTTAATATAAAATTAAACTATTAAAGACAAAAGCCATAAATACTATCACTTCCTAATATTTTACTTCATTTTACCTTGTGTACAATGTTCTTCTGCTTGTTTATGTCTGTTACATACATATGGTGAAAATACTATCTAATGGTGTCCTATTGAGCATGTGTCCCCAACTCTGGATTCACATTGGTAGCTTGAAATCAGCCATGGTAAGAGTATTTACACCATGGTATTTGGCAGTGGTACAAATCAGAGCCTCTGTCTTCTTTCCCTTCTTCCCCTCCTCTTACTCCTTTTCTTTTTCAGACCTCTTTTTAAATATTTACCAGCACACGCAAAACTGACCAGCTATAATCTTTTTTAAGGAATATAAATTTTTCAGTTCAAGTTTAGACTAAAAATGAAGTTAAATCATAAAGATGCTTTAAATGTTCACAGTCATTTTAGTGTTTTGGAATGCTCTAGATCTCTGGGATAAATTTCTTTAGTTGAGATTGTTGCTGTTAAATCAGTTCCCAACACTTTTGGAGGCTGAGGCAGGAGGATTGCTTGAGTGCAAGAGGTCAAGAGCAGCCTGAACGAAAGTGAGATCCCATTTCTACTAAAAAATCCCATTAGCCGGCAGTAGTGGCAGGCACCTGTAGTCCCAGCTACTTGGGAGGCTGAGGCAGGAGGATCCCTTGAACCCAGGAGTTTGAGGTTGCTGTGAGCCAGGCTGACATCATGGCATTCTAGCCTGGGCAACAGAGTTAAATAATAAATAAATAAATACAATTAAATAAAATAATTATGTTAAAAATATCAGCTTGAGTAAAAATAGTTTAAGCCAACATACAATCCCACTAGTGTATTTCTATTTGTGTTTTTAAATTCATGAATAGGTTCTCTTAATCGACTTTATATACTTGATCAATTTTTCTTTAAGTTTTAGCATATTAACATTTAAACATACCATAGAGTAGATTTTAGAGGCAAAAATTTGCAACATTAGGAAAGTTAACTACACCATTTTGTACATACCTTCTTTATGCCTAAACTGTGTTGTGTCCTTTGAAGAACATTTTACTCCTGTATAACAGAGTACTATTTTTCTTTTTTTTTTTTTTATTAAATCATCGCTGTGTACATTAATGCAATCATGGGGCATCTTACAGAGTACTATTTTTATGAACTACTTAATTTGTGTCCAAATTTCTGTGGCCTATAGAATATATAAAATATATTCCAGCCTTTTATTTCTTTATTGTTTGAGGGTTCTTTTTTTGAGTTAGCATTAGGCTTTAGATAGACATATACTTTAAATCAAGATCTTTCCTTATGCTGTGACTATTTTTAAAATTTTTCTTAATATAATGGTAACATTTATCTTTAAGTCAGGAGATTTTTAACTTGAAAATAAGCTCTTTCCAACGATATCAATGAACCAAGTCTGATATTTGAAATTTTCTTTTAATTTATTCTTGGCGGTGTTGGCTATTGTATAGTCAATAGTCAAATATTCCCTATTTCCAGGGAACCTCTGTGACTCTGTTGATACAATAAAACAGATTCATGTTAATTTGCCTCAATGTTCTCCATATGTTTGCTGATTCTACACCCTTGAGCCATTCAGATCTAGATTTAAAATATCATATTCTGACGGAGTAAAATGATTCTTTCTAGTTATGTTCTAATAGTTAATCGTTTAAGCATTTGAATTTACTTTTAGTCAATATTAAAGATGGCAGGGAAACAAGACTAGTGTTTTTTGTTCTTTTTTTCCAATTGCCTTTGAGAGAGAATCTTTCTGGCTGATACTGTCTGTGAAATTGGAGTTTCAGACAGAATGGGATATAGTAATATTTAGGCTATTCTTATAAACAAAGTGGGATGAAGGAAATGCTGGTGGATTACATCCCTTTCTGGATCATGGAAATGTATCACTGGGCTGATTAAGAGTTTCGTGTGAGCTGTTAAGTATGATGTGAAGAGTCTCCTGGAATCTGGAGCACACTTTCATGTGCCTCACTGGCATGATAAATATTTATTAACTAAGTAGATAAGGTAATGTATTAAGTAAGTAGGTAAAGTATTAAGTAGGTAAGGTAATCATATCTAGAAACATAGTTTCTACTTTCAAACTAAAGATATATTTTTACTTAAATTCTTGTACCTTTCTAAATGTAAAGTTTAAGCAACTATCAGGATTATTCTTGGATTTTCCCTACTAGAATTGAGGGCTTTATCTCTAGCCTATTTTCGTTTCATGGTAATTTATCCATTGGAAGCACGTTTGACATCTTGAGGATGAAGCAGTATCTTCTAATGAGGATTCCTAGAATAGAATCAGCATATTAATAAACCTGCCTATCATCCACCTGAACCCCCTTAACTGTTTAATGTTTATTAACTATTCGTAGATCACGCCTGAACTGACACTTTCCTTCTTAGTCTTCTGATTTAATCGTTGACTGTGCACTTTATGAGGTATTGTTAAATCAGAACTTAGCAAAATAATAAGCAATGGTTGTTAAATTCCAAAGCAGATTCCTTTCAAAATGTCTTTTATGTAAATTTTAAAGACTCTCTAATTGATATAATTATCAATAATCAAATCTGCTATTACCAGAACAGCTACTACTACTTGACTGACTCTAACTATTAATGATACCAGCCAACTGATGATCCTTAGAACCCATGCAATGCTTCCATAGAATATATACAATTTGGCTAATATAAGTGTAAGATTTTGCCTTTTTTGTTGTCAGTAAACCAAAAAGGAAAAAGTAATAGTTTCTCGCAAAAAAGCCTATAGGGGTGGGGCAGAGCAGGGGTGGAGCTTTCTTTTTTTGACTGCAACAGGCATAAAGACTGTTAATCATCTTCATGTGTATCAGTTACCAATCACTTTCCACCCAGAAGAGCACAATAAGACAAATTTGTTTTGTTGGTTTGTGAAGCTGGCATAGATCCTAAAATTTAAGGGTTATTCATTCAACAAATATTTATGCAATGAGATATTACATGAGGTTGGAGGTGTGGGCAAGGTCCAGGTAGTGTAAGCTCTTGTCTCTAAAAAGATAAATAAGTAAATAATTAGTCATGGTCATGTGAGCCGGTAGTCTCAGCTACTCAAGAAGCTGAGACAAGATGATCACTTGAACTTAGGAGTTTGAGGGAGCACGGAGCTATGATTGTGCCACTGCACTTCAGCCTTGGCCAAACCCTCACTTATTTTTATGACATTCCTATCATGGGTTTACCACAGAATCAGTACAAAGAAGTCCTGCATATGTGTCTTTTGTGAACTTGGTTTCATTTATTTGAGGATATAAAAATACAGTAGAACCTCTGTAAGTTGACCACCGCAGGGACTGTAACAAGCTGGTCAACATATGGAGGTGGTCAGCATAAAGAACTTCCATTGAGTACATGTGGTGCATGTCTGTCTATGAAAATTCGGTCAATTTGAGGTGGTCAACATAGGGAAGTGGTCAACTATGGAGGTTCTACTTTATATGAAGCAGTGAACAAAATACCTTGAACACTGAGTACTACAGTGGAAAGAGCACAGACTTTCAAGTCAGACAAAACTTCAAATCCTGCTTTTTGTTTACTGAATGAGTATCTTTAGGCATATTACTAACTTCATCTCTTTTGGTTTTAGCTGACAGGAGAAAAAAGTGGAGGTAGTGGTACCTTTTTTCTCCCAGTTGTCAGGATTAAATAGAAAAACCTGAACAGCAGGGCAGCACATGTAGCTCAATGGGCAGGGCGCTGGCCACATACACCAAGGCTGGCAGGTTGGAATCTGGCCCAAGTCAGCTAAAACAACGACAACTGCAACAAAAAAATAACCAGGCCTTGTGGTAGGTGTCTGTAGTCCTAGCTACTAGGGAGACTGTGGCAAGAGAATTGTTTGAGCCCAAGAGTTTGAGGTTGCTCTGAGCTATGACGCCAGGGCACTCTACCTGGGGCTACAGCTTGAGCAGACAGGGTCTGCTCTGTCTCCAAAAAAAGAAAGAAAGAAAAACCTGAACAATAAAAGATGCTTAAGGTGTGTTTTAAATTTAATAAAGGAATTTTGGATTATAGATCAAGGAAAATCTTGTGTTCAATGAGTTAGTATAACTGTTGATGAGAAAACAGCATACCTACTTGTTCTGATTGTCCTCTGAGTGGAGATGAATGGGACAAAGCTTAGAAGTGTTAGCTTTGGTTATTGAATAATCAGAGACGAGAAAAGTATAAAATGTCTAAATCGTAAAGTCCATGCAAGTATAAAAGGCATTTGAAAAGGAAAGATGAGTGTAGGCTTTTAGTAAACTGGAAACTATGATTCTCAGAAGGCTGATTGAAATGTGGTTAAGCATGTGGAAGGAGAGAGTGGTAGGAAACTGGAAATATCCATTACTTTTCTCTTATGAACTGAAATCCTCTTCTTTGGCCAGGATCCGGCCTCACAGAGCCAGCCAAACCAGATCATCTTTCTGTTTCCCTTTGCTTGGTTCAATTTCTGCCGGACTCTTGACTCTCAGCCAGTGTAACTCAAAGGGTCTCTGCTTTCAGTAGCAGGGTCTGCTCTCAAATCCTGTCTCCATGTCTCTGAAATCAAGGTAGAATTTTACACCTGCCAAATGTGCTGGATAAAAAGCAGAAGGTCTCTTTGATCTCTTAGTAGCAACAATATGGCTGGAGCTCCTATTTTATACAAAGAAGTGTGTGGTGTGCTTTGTAAGATGCAGAGAACTGCAAGCCAGCACTTAATCTCAAGGCGGTAGAGCTCTAGGAATCTTATTGAAGAGGACGTGGATATGGGAAATGAGATTGTCCTGGGATCGACCAGGTAAATTCCATCCTTAATGGATCAGTGAGGAAAGGGGGCTGTTAAGCTGTTGATGTTGGGAATAAGTGAGGAAATACACGTGCGCATGGAGAACGCTACCCTGCAAACGGTGAGCTCAATAAACGCGGGCTCTTATCAACCTCAGGCTGCGTTTCCTAATTTCCCTAGTGATAAAAGTCACCTGGAATGACTTGTTAAATTTTGTTTTTTCTTTTTGAGACAGAGTCTCACTCTGAAGCCCTGAGTAGAGTGCTGTGGGGTCACTGTAGCTCACAGCAGCCTCAAACTCCTGGGCTCAAGTGATCCTCTTGTGTCAGCCTCCTGAGTGGCTGGGACTACAGGCCTGTGTCAACATGTCTGGCTAGTTTTTTCTATTTTTAATAGAGACAGGGTCTTGCTCTTGCTCAAGGTGGTCTTGAACTCCTGAAGTCAAGCAATACACCCTGCCTCAGGCTCCCAAACAGCTAGGATTACAGGAGTGAGTGGCTTGTTAAATTTAAAGATTCCCAGTCACCTCCCTGAAGATTCTATTTTGATTGGCCTCAAGAGGGTGGGGGGGGGTGCTTGGCGCCTGTAGCTCAGCTGATAGGGTGCCAGCTGCATACACTAGAGCTGGTGGGTTCGAATCTGGCCAGGGCGTTGCCAAACAATAATGACAACTACAACCAAAAAATACTCGGGCATTGTGGCAGCACCTGTAGTCCCAGCTATTTGGGAGGCTGAGGCAAGAGAATCGCTTAAGCCCAGGAGTTTGAGGTTGCTGTGAGCTGTGACGCCATGGCACCCAGGGTGACAGCTTGAGACTCTGTCTCAAAAAAAGGAAAGAAAAAAGAAAATTAGGACAACTTAAGGAGGTGGTCAGTGTAGGGAGGTGTCAACTATGGAGGGTCTGTTATATATAATTTTATTTTTTTCAGGTATAGGGTCTCACTATGTTGTCCAGGCTGGAGTGCAGCAGCTAAAGCATTGAACTACCAGCCTCAAGCAATTCTCCTGTAACAGCCTCCTGAGCTGCTAGGACTACAGACTTGCTCCACAGAGCCCTTCTTTGCTTATACTTCCCTTCCTATTCTCAGGAAGTGGTAAGGGGAGAATCTCATTCTCTTCAGAGCAGATACCCACCTAGGGCCTCAGAGCCCAGCAGTGTACTACTGGCAAGTTCTTTTGTAAAATCTGCAAAGTAAATAAGAGTTCAGGGCTGTTCAGAAATTTTATAAAGAACTATCTCATTTGCAGATGCCTGAGGAACCATGACAGTAACATCTAGATATTGCTTAACATGGTTTTAGGTTGAAAACAAAGGGGCAAGTAGAAAAATTATCTGACTAATCATTGAGTTTGGTGTTGAAAGCTCTGCTCTTTGCTAACCCAAGAGAATCAAAATGCTATTTAAGAGAAGTCCTTCATCCTTGATTTTTTTCAAGGTCCTAAAGCAATTACCTTTTAAGGTCAGACTTTTTTGCAAAAAGATGCACATAACCAACCCCCAATCGTGTCACATGCATTTATCTTAATCTCACATTCTGTGTTTTTTGGATTGTTTTAATCTGTTTTAATGAGCGTGAAATGAACCTAGAAGACAAAATGCTATGACTTGCCAAACACTGGGGAGTTGCCTCAGACACAAGTTAATTTTGCAAGTGTGACTCAAGGGAATTGAACGATAAGCCTTTGGCATGAAGTAAAAGCAGGAAGAGGAAGATGAAAACCCAGTGGGATGAGGAAGAGAAAGCAGGGAAAGAGAGAGTGGGAAAAAGAGAAGAGAAACTATTCAAATCATGTGGGTGACCAATGCTAGTGGTTGCAAGAATGCGTGCCCAGGAAGGCCAGCAGCACCCAGAGAGATGAGAACTTGACCCATCTGAGGCAATACCCCTGGCCAGCTAGAGATCCACGAACTCACAAATAACTTACTGAAGAGCTTTGCGAAAGGAACTTGGACTGTCTGTAATTTATCACTAAGTGCAGTCAGGAGTCCATGTCCCCAATACCTTTACTATTTAAATTAAACTTGGTGACTGTATCTTGCACTGCTTCCTAAGTTGTAGCCCTCAATGCAAAGAGTTTTTCCTTATTTTGAAATCATTAGCAACATTTTTGGACAGAAGATAATAATCTAAAAACGTTAAATGCCCATCAACATTATTTATCATATTTAAAAGGCAACTCCTGCCAAAATTATCATTAAATTTGAACAGACATGAACAAATTCTGAAATACCAAATGTCAGAGTCTTCTGGTCTATAATTAAAAAAAAAAGCATACTCAATCTTATAGTTCCTTTATTTTCCCCAAATTATTATAGGAGAGGCAGGAGACAAGAAGTTGGACATAAAGCTCATTTCCTCTCTATCGTGAGTAACGTGTTCTATTTGAAACCAACATTGGTACTCCAAGGAATCAGTATATCCTAGCTGATCATTTTTTAGTACACCATTCTTCTAGACTTCAAAAAGTAATAATCATATAGTAATTCATAATCCTTAGTTTTATGTTCTTTAGTTTAAGAACAACTTATTCAAATTAAAAACAAAATTTCAATTTTAAAGGTACTATTTGAATATAAAATTTCATGTATAAAATAAAACCTGTACATATCAAGCAGAAATATTATACTTTGCAATTCATGCTTTCTTTTTAAAATTTGAGATAGGGTCTCACTTTGTCACCCTGAGTAGAGTGCTGTGGCATCATCATAGCTCACTGCAAGCTCCGACTGCTGGATTCAAATGATCTTCTTGCCTCAGCCTCCCAAGTAACTGGGACTACAGGTGCCCACTGCAATGCCCAGCTATTTTTTAGGGGTGGGGTCTCACTCTTGCTCAGGCTGCGCTTGAACTCCTGAGCTCAAGCTAGCCTGCCTTGGCCTCCTAGGATTGCGGTTGTGAGCCATTATGCCTGGCTAAATTGCCCTAATTTTCATAGACCGAAAATGTATGTTTTCATGTATGTTTCAGCACAGTAGGCCTAGTTCCTTATGTTGAGCACCTCGGTATCTTGACCTGTTTGTTACAGTCCCTTGGGCGTCAACTTACAGAGTTCCTACTATATACGTGTGTGTGCATGTGTGTGTAGATAGATAAAATATATGTATATTACATACATGTGTAGGTGAGAAGACTCAATCATCACTCTTTCCCCATTAGATACAAGTTCACTGGGCAGGTTTTCTGTAATTGCCCTAACTGGCAAGGATGCACACTTTTTTTTTTTTTTTTAAATATCAATTGCATGCATTTTGAATTAAGAGAAAATTCTTATAGGCATTTTGCTAACATAACATGTTCTTTTTTGTTGTAATATTTGTTTTCTGGGGAAGATCTTGCAGAGCATTGTGGAATGTTGCTTAATAATGGTCATGGTCTGTTAATTCCATTTTTCCCCTCTAAGAGACAACAGAAAAAAATAGCTGTCTGGTGACTATTAGGGTCCCTAGGCTTCAATGAGAAAACTGGACCAAAGATCTCCCAGAACAGCAATGTTTTATTTTAAAGTCAGAGAATGGCTTTCCAGAGCAGGGATTTTGACAGGAATGCACGATCCTTAGGGGAGTCCTTGGCAGGGCCACAGGATGCTGAAGATTCTCTAAAAAAAAGGCTACAGCCTGTTTTTTGCATGTACATCGTATCAGTTACTAAAAAACTTTCTCTGACTTCCTAAAATCATTTTTTAGAAATTCTTTTGCAGTATTCCAGAAGCAAAGGCTTGCTCCTCAAATTATATCAATTTTTAATTCTTAGGTGAAACTTCTATGCCATTATCCAATTTCAGTTTTCAGAATTTTATTTTTTATTTTTTTGAGACAGAGTCTCACTTTGTCACCCTCGGTAGAATGCTGTGGTGTCATAGCTCACAGCAACCCACTCTTGGGCTCAAGTGACTCTTTTTGCCTCAGTCTCCTGTGTAGCTGGGACTGTAGGGTGATTGCCACAATGCCCAGCTATTTTTAGAGATGGGGTCTTGCCCTTGCTAAGGCTGGTCTCGAACTTATGAGCTCAGGCAATTCACCACCTCAGCCTCCCAGATTGCTAGGATTACAGGCATTTTTTCAGAATTTTAAATAAAGCAGATAAATGCCATGGACACAAGAGTGGTCCAGATGGTCCCTGAGTTACAATGATTTGATTTACTATTTGTCTACTTTACAATGTTGCCAAAGTGATATGCATTCAGTAGAAATCTTACTTTTGTCAATTTTGATCTTTTCCTGGGCTGTTTGTCTGTGTGACAGTCTCTCTCAATACTGGATGGCAGCAGTGAGCTACAGCCATGCATTCAAGACAGCATGGTGTACTGTGTTGCCAGCATTTTTTAGATATTGTGCCTTCACATCCCATTGTGTCTAGAAAAACCACTCATCTGTGTTTCCTACTTCTGGTGAGAAGAGGAGGAATGCAATTACTCTTGAAATGAAACTCTACATAATTGCCCAGCATGGAGGTAGCAAGCCAGTAACCGCCATTGCATGCGAATTAGGATTTTTTCAATTAACCATCTCAACCATCTTAAAGGATAAGAAGAGAATCAGTGATGCCACGAAATTGTCAGCACTGGAAATGTTTATCTCACATCATGGATGGTTCCAATAAAGGAACAATAGTTTTTATAATGTGAAGGTCAGTGGTGAGGCTGACTTGCTGACACTGAACATGCCAAGGCTTCCAAGGAAGAGCTTTGTCTTTGTCCATTTTCTTTTGCTTATCACAGAACCCCTGAAACTGGATGATTTATAATGAATGGAATTTATTTTTACGGTTCTGGAGTCTGTGATGTCCAAGGTGGAGGGGCTGCATCTGGTAAGGGCCTTCTTGCCAATGAGGCTTCTCTGCAGAGTCCTGAGGTGGTCCAAGGGATCACATAGCCAGGGGGCTGACCGTGCTAGCTCCAGTCTCATTCCCATGATAACCCATCAATCCATGAGTAGATTAATTCCTTTATGAGGGCAGAGCCCTCATGACCCAGTCACCTCTTAAAGGCTCCACACTTCAATGCTGTCACATTGGCAATTAAATTTGAACATGAGTTTTGGAGGAGACAAACATTTAAACCATACCAAGTTGTATAGGATGATGGTACATGGGAAATATTTGCCAGAACAAATATTAAATATGAATGAAATGAGCTTGTTCTGGAAGCATATGCTGAACTTATATACATTCATCAAGAGTTCAAGACAAAAAGCCGGGATTCAGAGCGTTCAAAGACCATCTAACACTGCTTTTGGGTGGAAATGTTGCAAGGTTCAAGAAAAGTCTTTCCTAATGTACCATTTGGAAACCCCTAGAGCATTCGAGAATGTGAGCAAAGATACATTTCCATTTTTTTGTGGCCACAACAAGAACACAGGCATGGTGTCAGCCTTGTCTGAAGACTAGTTTTTGAACTGTTTTATTCCAAAGAGAATAGTGTAGGCAAAACAACTGTTCCAGATTCTTCTGAGCTTTAAGACAATGCTCCAGGGCATTCCATAATTATGATCCCATGTTATTTAGATATTAACACCCTGTACTGATGACTCCCTATGCCCTGATATAAAGGTTGTATATTTGCTGCCAAACAAAACCACACTCTGTTCAGCCCATGGACTAAATTCAAATACCTGAATTCAAAGCATAGTATTTACAGTAAACATTTACACAGGCTGTTGAAATGATGGAACTTGCCTGAATGCTTGGAGAAGTCTGGAAAAGTTGTAATATTCTAAATGCTACTGGAATATCGTAGCTGCAGCGTGTAAAGTCATCACACAGCAGTGAATGAATGGCATTTGGAGGAAAGCTTTGAAGATGTATGTGAACAAATTCAAAGGCTTTAACAGATTTTGCTGTTGGTGGGATGGTAAGTAACAAGATATTAGTGGTTGGGAAACTGCTTGACTTAGGCAATGATGAAGGGGATATTCATGATCTTGTTGGTGTTGAGGCTGATGAGCTTTCCAGTGAGGAGCTGATTAACCTGGAGGAAGAAAGTAGTAAAAAAAATTGAGACAGAGGAAGAAGTTCTACCCAAGGCATTAAGCCCACAGTGACTGGGCCTGGTGGCTCACGCCTGTAATCCTAACACACTCTGGGAGACTGAGATGAGAAGATCTCTTGCACTCAGGAGTTTGAGACCAGCCTGAACAAGAGTAATACCCTGTCTCTACTAAAAATAAAAAACATTAGCTGGGCATTGTGGTGGGTACTTATAGTTTCAGCTACTCTGGGGGCTGAGGCAGGAGAATCGCTTGAACCCAGGAGTTTGAGGTTGCCATGAACTAGGCTGATGCCATGGTATTCTAGCCTGGGCAACTGAATGAGACTCTGTCTTGAAAAAAGAAAAAGTCCAGAGCAAGGAAACAGGTGGAAGTTGATTGTGATCAGCAGTGACTTACTTATGGATGTTAGAAGAAATCGATGTCAATTATGAGAGCTTTGCAAGCGCTAACAGGATGCTCTTGCTTACTATAGGAAAATAAATAGTGACAAGAAGAATCAAACTGTACAGTCAGAACTTGAACTTGATAGTTTTCTGAAGAACACTATGCCTGCTAAAGCATCAACAAGTGTCAATGCCCCAGTGCCTGTTTTTTTTTTTTTTTTTTTCGAGGCAGAGTCTCACTCTGTTGCCCAGGCTAGAGTGCTGTGATGTCATAGCTCACAGCAGCCTCAACCTTTTGGGCTCAAGTGATCCTCTTGCCTCAGCCTCCTGAGTACCTGGGACTACAGCTGCTTGCTATCACACTTGGCTAGTTTTTCTATTTTTAGTAGAGATGGGGGTGGGGGAGGGTCTCTTTTGCTCAGGCTGGTTTCAAATTCCAGAATCCAGGTGATCCACCTTCCTGGGCCTCCCAGAGTGCTAGGATTATAGGTGTGAGCCACCATGCCCAGTTCCCAGTGCCTTTTACAGATGGAGCACTCCTCTTCTGAAAATCCAAAATCTGAAACCCTGAGCACTGACATGAGGCCGCAAGTGAAAATTTTACTCCTTACCTCATTTAATAATTTCACAAAAATCCCTGAAACATATTATATAAAATAACCATCAGGTTTTGGTGTATAAGGTGTATATAAAACTTAAGTGAATTTGGTGCTTAGATGTCTCATTATTTATATGTAAATGTTTCAGAATCCAAAACTAATCTGAAATCTGAAACCATTCTGGTCTCCAGCATTTAAAATAAGGGATGCTCAGCTGGTACCAAGTTATCTCTGACTTCATCAGAAGGGAGATAAATTGATGATCCTGTCGCTGTAGCATCCCCATCATCTAATAAGTTATTACAGGTCAATGCTTCAAATATTCTTCAGGCCCAGTGTGCTTTCTGCTGAGTGCCCGCATAACTGTTCTATTTTTCATTTTCAGTATAGCTTTTAATTAATTACATGAGATATTCAACAATGTAGTGTAAAATAGTCTTTGTCTTAAGTGATTTTGTCCAGTCATAGGCTAAGCACATTTAAGGGAGGCTAGGCAAAGCTATGGTGTTTGGTAGGTTAAGGATTTTAATGTGTTTTTGATTTATGCTATTTTCAATTTACGATGAATTTATTGAGTTGCACCCCCATCGTAAGTCTAGGAGTATCTATACTAGAATATGACTGAGGCTTGCCCTATTTTTTCTTGTTTTTAATTTAGTAGAACCATATTGATTTCAAGAGCTTTGCACTTAAGCATATTGAAATACTTTGAGTAAATGTATGGTAATGTGCTGGCTAAGGTTTTTGGTTTGTCAGATACAATAAAAATCATTTACGGTGATAGGAAAGAAATACTTCAAAATGATTTTTAAATGTGAAGAGCCTTTATTTCTGGGTAGAGGTATTGGTGTCTTTTTTACTTTTTTTATTGATATTTTCTGTAATGCCTAGATTAAAGAAAAGATCATGCCATTACACACCGTTATTTATGTAAAAGGAAACCTGTTTCGACATCATTAATAAATTATAACATCATTTAGTAGAGTGAAGTGGCTCACATTGTAATCCTAGCACTCTGGGAGGTTGAGGTGGGTAGGAGTTCAAGACCAGCCTGAGCTGAGGCAAGAGGTTCACTTGAGCCCAAGAGTTTGAGTTTGCTGTGAGTTGTGATACCACTGTACTCAACTCCAGGGAGACAGAGTGAGACTCTGTCTCAAAAAAACAAAATCAAAAAAAGAAAATTATAGTTGAATGGTAGGGATAAATGTACGTATATATCCCTAACTTAAATAAAGTGGTACATGCCAAGGTCATGTATAGATGGGTTTAGAACAGTGGTTGTCAATCTTCCTAATGCGTGACCCTTTAATATAGTTCCTCATATTGTGGTGAACCCCAACCTTAAAATTATTTTCATACACCTGTATTTGTACGTGGTGTATGTGATGGTTTTAGGTGACCCTTGTGAAAGGGTCATTTGACCCCCAAGGGAGTCGCTACCCACAGGTTGAGAAGTGCTGATTTAGAAGATGACGTGAATATCCACCATTTCTTTCTTTTTTTCTTTTTTTCTTTTTTTTTGAGCTAGAGTTTCAAGCTGTCACCCTGGGTATAGTGCTGTGGCATTACAGCTCACAGCAACCTCAAACTCTTGGGCTTAAGCAATTCTTTTGCTTCAGCTTCCCAAGTAGCTGGGACTACAGGCACCCACCACAACACCCAGCTATTTTTTGGTTTTAGTTGTCATTGTTTGGCAGGCCCGGGCTGGATTTGAACCCAACAGCTCTGGTGTATGTGGCTGGCGCCCTAGCTGCTGAGCTACAGGTGCTGAGCCGCCTTCTTCTTCTTCTTCTTCTTTTTTTCTTTTTTTAAAAGAGATGTGATCTCACTCTTACTCAGGCTGGTCTCAAACTCCTGAGCTCAAGTGATCCACCTGCCTTGGCCTCCCAGAATGCTAGGATTATAGGTGTGAGCCACCATGCCCAGCTGAATATCCACCATTTCTAAATGACTTCTCTGTCAGGCAACATTTTGAGCTTGTAAGTGTGCTAGTTATTTAGTATTTCACGTACCTTTAAAGGCAAATATTATTAATCCCGGCTATAGATGATGAAGTTGAAGCTAAGGCAGAAGGTGGCTTGAGGAATCGAGGGGATTTGTGTATTTGGCAAGTTGGATATCCCAGGTAAATGCAATAGCTGTGGAAAAGCACTGAAAGAGCCAGGATCTCGAAACACCCTATGTTTAGGGCTCAGGGAATAGAGAATGGAAAGATCAAAAACATGTTGGAGGCCTATTCTTTGTAATGATAAAAAAAAGCCCTGAGTGCATATGTGTTGTCATGTGTATGCTGAATGAATGATAAAAATAGATTGGAGGGAATTACAAAGGCTTAAGTGTGGTTTCTATAAAGCATTTATTAGTCAATGGATCCTCTGAGTGATGTGTTTTGGAGAGACCATGACCTTAGCATGGACAAGACTCTCTGAATTTTGCTTTTAATTTTTACCTCTGGGGCTTGCTTTTTTCCATTCTAGAGTTGGTGGTCAGGTCTCTACTGTAAGCAATTTCTAAGTAATTGAGCTGTAGTTAAGTCCTTATAAACCAACTATATAATTATACCACCTATAAAGAATAATTTGATAGTAAGTTAAGCCAACAAAGACTTTTTTTCCCTGTTTCTTCAGACAGAATCTCACTTTGTCACCCTCAGTAGAGTGCTGTGGCATCATAGCTCACAGCAACCTCAAACTTTTAGGCTCAAGTGATTCTCTTGGCCTCAGTCTCCCAAGTAGCTGGGACTATAGGCGCCTGCCATACACCGGCTACTCTTAGAGACAGGGTCTCATTTTTGCTCAGGCTGGTCCTGACCCTGTAAGCTCAGGCAATCCACCTGCCTTGGCCTCCCAGAGTGCTAGGATTACAGGTGTGAGACCCTGTGCCCAGCCAACAAAGACTTTTTTTTTTTGAGACAGAGTCTCATTATATCGCCCTTGGTAGAGTGCCATGGCATCACATCTCACAGCAACCTCAAACTGTTGGGCTTAAGAGATTCTCTTGCCTCAACCTCCCAAGTATCTGGGACTATAGGTATCCACCACAACACCAGGCTATTTTTTTTGTTGTTGTTGCAGTTGTCATTGTTGTTTAGCAGGCCTGGGCTGGTTTCTAGCCCAACACCCCCAGTGTATGTGGTCGGCACCCTAACCACTGAGCAACAGGTGCCGAGCCAACAGACATTTTTTATTTTATATTGTTTAGCCATCTCTGTTCCTTTTGGTAGTTGCACAAGTAATTTGTTTTTTACTATTATAATCCAGGTTTCTCTTTTGTTGTTAAATTTGATTGGTAGATTTTGTGATTTAAAAATTGACAGAAGTTAGGGCAGTGAAACTATTCTGTATGAAGATATGGTTGGATATGTTGTTAGACATTTCAAAACCCATGGAATGAACATCAGGTGAACCTTAACATCAGTGATGGACTTTGGATGACGTGTCAATGTAGGTTCAGTGATTGTAACAAATGGACCACTGTGGTGGGGGCTGTTGAGAGTGGAGGAGGTTGGGTGTGTGAGGGGGGCAGGAAGTGTATAGGAACTGTCTGTAAAAAAAAAATAAAATCTACCAACTTCGGTGTATGTAGCTGGCGCCATAACCACTGTGCTATGGGCACTGAGCCCAGATTTATTTCTTGCACTGCAATTTGCCAGTCATGAAGGAATCCAGTGAATGCTTGCTTAAGAAACAAGGTCTGATCTCCCACAGCCTTGAGTTCTTTTTACTTTCATATAAGGGATATTTCACTTACTTCTTTCAATCCTCCATAAAAGGTCTATGATATGTATGTCTGAAGATCTTGCCTTTTTATGTTGCATAATTGGGTTTCACAATTGTGTGATTTCTAGCTAGCGCTTCCTTGTCAATGCATTAGCAAACATTGCTATTCTGTTCAACTTGAACATCTGGAATTGCTTGACACACCAGAACATATTTCTTTGGCTGCTTAAATGATTCATATTGATCTTTCAAATGAGTGTTTATAATTTAATTTTCCCATTAGTTTTACTTTTTTAGGTAAAACATTAATAGTTACATTTTTGAAAGGTATTTCACCCATATTTTTAGAAAATCAGAAGTTTTTCCTGTGAATGCTTACTATATATTTTTATAATGTAAATGTGTAGCTGGTTCCCTTAGTTATTTGTGGAGAAATACAGGTTAAATTTTGGCTGGCATCATGGCTCATGGCTGGGACTAGCACTCTGAGAGGCCAAGGTGAGTGGATTGCTTGAGCTCAGGAGTTTGAGACCAGCCTGAGCAAGAGGGAGACCCTCTTCTCTAAAAATAGCTAGGCATGTGGTGGGCATCTGTAGTCCCAGATACTTGGGAGGCTGAGGCAAGATAATCATTTGACCCCAAGAGTTTGATGTTGCTGTGAGCACTGTGGCACTCTACAAAGGGCGACAAAGTGAGACTCTGTCTCCATCAAACAAACAAACAAAATTAGCCTTCCTTGCTTATAGCATCAACCTCTCCAGACTATCCTATAAAAAGTCTGGAGAGTCAACCCATGAATAGATTAATAAACTGTGACATATGTATACCATGGAATATTATTTAGCCATAAGAAAGATGGAGACTTTACATCTTTTGTATTAATCTGGATCGAATTGAAACACTTTCTTCTTAGTAAAGTATCACAAGAATGGAAGGAAAAAGTATCCAATATATTCAATACATGAAACCAATATATAAATAACCACAAGCCTCCAAGTATAGTCAACTGAGGGGGAGGAGAGAGGGGAGGGGACAGGAAGGAGAGTGACTGGGGGGATCTCACCTGATGGGCCCAATGTGAGGGTGTTCAGCACACGCCCTGGGTGAAGGGCTCAACTACAACTCGAACTTAACCTTACAACTGAAATCAAGGTAACCTGAACATTTGTATCCTCATATCAACCTGAAATGAAAAGAAAAAATGCCTGAAGAGTACCTTTTTATCTTTCTAATATTAGTTTGTCTTAAAATATTTGTTAGCCAAAAGTGGCTATTCACTGTAAAAAATTCAGAAAATACAGACAAATGAAACTAAGAAATAAAAAACACCCTTAACCCACCAACCACATAAAACAACCACTAAAAATTTGGTATGCAACTTTCCGACTTTTTTAAACATACTGATCGTATAACGTTGTGTAAGGTTGAACCCTGGTAGTTTTTGAGCTGAACCTATGATCTGCAGCCTGACCCGCAGTGGGCAAAAGATGGTTCACACACTGTGCTCATGAATTAAAGTCAGACCTTTGGTTGGTGACTGAATATTGGTTGATTTTGCTTTAAGGACCCTCTGGCCAAATTACATACCCCGTTTGGACTATGATTTCTCTCTCTTTCAAGCTATCGCCCTGCGTGGGGTACCGGGCGTCACAGCTCACAGCAACCTCAAACTCTTGGGCTTAAGTGATTCCCTTGGCTCAGCCTCCCAAGTAGCTGGGACTACAGGCGCCCGTCACAATGCCCGGCTATTTTTTGGGTGTTTTGTTTTTTTTTTATTAAATCATAACTGTATACATTGATATGATCATGGGGCATCATACACTCACTTCATAGACCATTTGACACATTTTCATCACAATGGTTAACATAGCCTTCCTGGCATTATCTCAGTTACTGTGCCAAAACATTTACATTCTACATTTACCAAGTTTTGCAAATACCCCTGTAAGATGCACCACAGGTATGATCCCATCAATCCCCCTCCCTCTACCCACCACCCCCCTCCCTCCCCTCCCTTTCCCACTTCCCCCTATTGTTAGGTTGTAACTGGGTTATAGCTTTCATGTGAGAGCCCCAAATTAGTTTCATAGTAGGGCTGAGTACATTGGGTACTTTTTCTTCCATTCTTGAGATGCTTTACTAAGAAGAATATGTTCCACCTCCATCCATGTAAACATGAAAGAGATAAAGTCTCCATCTTTCTTTAAGGCTGCATAATATTCCATGGTGTACATATACCACAATTTATTAATCCATTCGTGGATCGATGGGCACTTGGGCTTTTCCCATGACTTAGCAATTATGAATTGGGCTGCAATAAACATTCTGGTACAAATATCTTTGTTATGTTGTGATTTTTGGTCTTCTGGGTATATGCCCAGCAGAGGGATTACAGGATTGAATGGCAGATCTATTTTTAGATCTCTGAGTGTTCTCCATATTGCTTTCCAAAAGGAAAGTATTAATTTGCATTCCCACCAGCAGTGCAGAAGTGTTCCCTTTTCTCCACATCCATGCCAACATCTCTGGTCTTGAGATTTTGTGATATAGGCTAGTCTTACTGGAGTTAGATGATATCTCAAAGTAGTTTTGATTTGCATTTCTCTGATGAATAAGGATAACGAGCTTTTTTTCATGTGTTTGTAGATCGTGCATCTGTCTTCTTTAGAGAAGTTTCTCTTCATGTCCCTTGCCCACCCTGAGATGGGGTCACGTGTTCTTTTCTTGCTAATACATTTGAGTTCTCTGTGGATTCTGGTTATTAGAACCTTTATCGGAGGTATAACCTGCAAATATTTTCTCCCATTCTGAGGGCTGTCTGCTTGCTTTACTTACTATGTTCTTGGCTGTGCAGAAGCTTTTTAGTTTGATCAGGTCCCAGGTAGTTTATTTTTGATACTGCTTCAATTGCCTGGGGAGTCCTCCTCATAAAATACTCACCCGGGCCGATTCCTTCAAGAGTTTTCCCTGCACTTTCTTCAAGTATTTTTATAGTTTCATGTCTTAAGTTTAAATCTTTTATCCAGTGAGAGTCTATCTTAGTTAATGGTGAAAGGTGTGGGTCCAGTTTCAATCTTCTACAGGTTGCCAGCCAGTTTACTCAGCACCATTTGTTAAATAGGGAATCTTTTCCCCACTGGATGTTTTTCATTGGCTTGTCAAAGATCAAATGACAGTAAGTAGCTGGATTCATCTCTTGGTTCTCTATTCTGTTCCAGACATCTACTTCTCTGCTTTTGTGCCAGTACCATGCTGTTTTGATCACTATCGATTTGTAGTAAAGTCTGAGGTCTGGTAGTGTGATTCCTCCTGTTTTGTTTTTATTTCTGAGTAATGTCTTGGCTATTCGAGGTATTTTCTGATTCCATATAAAACGAAGTATTGTTTTTTCAAGATCTTTAAAATACGACAGTGGAGCTTTAATAGGGAGTGCGTTGAAATTATATATCGCTTTGGGTAGTATGGACATTTTGATAATGTTGATTCTTCCCAGCCATGAGCATGGTTTTTCCATTTGTTAACATTTTCAGCTATTTCTTTTCTTAGAGTTTCATAGTTCTCTTTATAGAGATCTTTCACGTCTTTTGTTAGGTAAATTCCCAAATATTTCATCTTCTTTGGCACTACTGTGAATGGGATAGAATCCTTGACTGCTTTTTCAACTTGACTGTTGTTGGTGTATATAAAGGCTACCGATTTATGGATGTTGATTTTGTAACCTGAGATGCTGCTGTATTCCTTGATCACTTCTAGGAGTTTTGTAGTAGAGTCCCTAGTGTTTTCCAGATACACAATCATATCATCTGCGAAGAGCGAAAGTTTGATCTCTTCTGACCCTATATGGATACCCTTGATCGCCTTTTCTTCCCTAATTGCAGTGGCTAAAACTTCCATTACAATGTTGAAAAGCAATGGAGACAATGGGCAGCCTTGTCTGGTTCCTGATCTGAGTGCAAATGATTCCAATTTAACTCCATTCAATATGATAATTGGCTATGGGATTGCTGTAGATGGCCTCTATCAGTTTAAGAAAAGTCCCTTCTAGAACAATTTTCTTGAGTGTTCTGATCATGAAGGGATGCTGGATATTATCAAAAGCTTTTTCTTCATCGATTGAGAGAATCATATGGTCTTTGTTTTTTAATTTGTTTATGTGCTGAATTACATTTATAGATTTACGTATATTGAACCAGCCTTGAGACCCTGGGATAAAACCAACTTGGTCATGATGTATAATTTGTTTGATGTGTTGCTGGATTCTGTTAGGATCTTGTTGAATATTTTTGCATCTATATTCGTTAGTGATATTGGTCTATAATTTTCTTGTTGGGTCTTTTCCTGGTTTGGGGATCAGGGTGATGTTTGCTTCATAGAACGTGTTGGGTAGTCTTCCTTCTTTTTCTACCTTTTGGAACAGGTTGAGTAATATAGGTACTAATTCCTCTTTAAAGGTTTGGTAGAATTCTGACGTAAAACCATCTGGTCCTGGGCTTTTCTTTTTAGGGAGGTTTTGTATAGTTGATGCTATTTCTGAACTTGATATGGGTCTTTTCAACATTTCCACTTGATTCTGGCTAAGTCTTGGAAGGTGGCGTGCTTCCAAGTATCGGTCAACTTCCTTCAGATTTTCATATTTCTGAGAATAAAGTTTCTTGTAATATTCATTAAGGATTTTTTTGATTTCTGACGAGTCTGTTGTTATTTCGTCTTTGTTGTTTCTGATTGATGATATTAGAGATTTTACTCTTTTTTTCCTGGTTAGGTTAGCCAGAGGTTTATCTATTTTGTTGATCTTTTCAAAAAACCAGCTTTTTGATTTATTGATCTGTTGTATTATTCTTTTGTTTTCAATTTCATTTAGCTGTGCTTTGATTTTGGTTATTTCTTTTCTTCTGCTGGGTTTGGGGTTGGAATGTTCTTCCTTCTCCAGTTGCTTGAGATGTCCCATTATGTTGTTAACTTCCTCTCTTTCCGTTCTCTTGAGGAAGGCTGGCAGTGCTAAAAATTTCCCTCTTAGAACTGCCTTTGCGGTGTTTTGGGTGTTGTTATCATCATTGTTTGGCAGACCCGGGCTGGATTCCAACCCGCCAGCTCTGGTGTATGCGGCTGGTGCCCTAGCCGCTGAGCTTCGGGCGCCGTGCCTGTGAGTTCTCTTGAAAGAAGTAGATGTAGCTGTTGTCAGTCCTCCTAGAGAGGGATCAATTCCTGGAGCATGAAACTTGGAATGCAAGCTTAGGGGAGGTAAAGGCTTTGTCTTTTGAACACCAGAAATACATTTAGTTCCAAGTCTGAGGAAAGAGAGTTTCAGATAAGGCTACATAAAGGAGGCTGGAATTAAACCAGCCTCATAAAGATGAAGGATTTATCTGGGCACGAGCAATAGAAACTCCGAGTTATTCTACGTGGGGTGGTTCCTTCCCAGTATTCCCCAAACTACAGAGAAATGATGAAAGTGACCATCTGGCCTGTAATCCTAGCACTCTGGGAGGCTGAGGCAGGTGGATTGTTTGAGCTCAGGAGTTCAAGACCAGCCAGAGCAAGATCGAGATCCCATTTGTTAAAAAAAAAAAAAAAAATTAGCTGGGCATTGTGGTGGGTGCCTGTAATCACAGCCGCTTGGGAGGCTGAGGCAAGAGGATCTCTGTAGCTGAAGCCTTTGAGGTTGCTGTGAGCTATGACCACAGTACTCTACAGATGGTGACAAGGTGAGACTGTCTCAAAAAAGAAAAAAAAGAAATCTACTTCCTGCTGAATTGTGGGGTATAAGGAAAGGAGTCTGCTTGATACTTGAGACAAAATGAAATGATTAAGAAATGCAAATAAAAATACATTAGAACAGAGCCAAGATAACCAGTAAGTAAATGTAGTTGAAATATATTCAGTATCTAGTCAATAAAATCTGAACTCATCAGTAATGGAAATTCGATGGAGGAGACAACCTTTCCAACATCTGTTTAGTTTACTTGCATTTTTAATCCTGTGTGTAGCAGTAATTTACCCAAATAACCTTTAAAGGGTAAAATCTTTTTTGAGCTGGTTGTTAGTTAACTAGATAATAGTCCTTTGAAAAACCAAGCCTTGAAAATAAAGGTCAAAAACTTAAAAATAAATAAATAAATAAAAGAAAAACCAAGCCTTTATAAGCAATAGGTGGCCATGTGTATCTGTTTTATTTCATCACTCTGAAGCTCTGGCTGTTAATTGTCAGGGATAGGTTTTGTAGAGCAGTGGGCGTTTCTGTGGTTGGTCGCGCCCCACACACATTTCTGTCCCGTCTGCACTGGTGATGTTGCTTTGGCTCTTGTTGCATGATCTATTATCTTGTGAAGGAAGTTGCAGCTCTCCAATTTAAATCTAGCTGGTTAATGCTTCCTTGTTCTAATCGTGGAAAGTAAATCTGAGATTTCCTAAGCCTCATAGGCATTCTATGTACCAATTATTTTAACTTAATATCTTTGAAGACAGCTATTCACATAGTATATTTAAGATGCTAAGTTTTTTTCTCTCTGCATATTCTGGTCTCTGAAACGACACTGATTATTTATATAATGTGCTACTTAGATCATGGAGAGATGTTTCAGATTAATGTAAAATAAATATAGTCCTCCTCTTCTTATAGTTAGTTTTTTTTTTTATACTGTGTGTTCCTACTTGAATCTATTGTGCAAGGTTTTTTTCTTAACACTCTTTTTACAGAATTGTCAGGTATCTTTCCAGTCTTTCTCCAAGTATTTTGCAATCAGAGATATTGAAATAGTTTTAGTTTTCATAGTATCAAATCATGTATGAAGTTTTATAGTGGAATAATACATACCAAGATAAGTTCTGTTTTATAAGTTGTTTTATATTTTTTCTTTTTGAGACAGAGTCTCAAGCTGTCACCCTGGGTAGAGTGACGGGGTGTCACAGCTCACAGCAACCTCAAAATCCTGGGCCCAAGTGATTCTTTTGCCTCAGCCTCCCAAGTAGCTGGGACTACCTGCCACAGGGCCTGGCTATATTTTTTGGTGTTGTTGCAGTTGTCATTGTTGTTTTAGCTGGCCGGGGCCATGTTCAAACCCACCAGCCTCGGTGTATGCGTCCGGCGCCCTACCCACTGAGCTATGGTTGCTGCCTATAAGTTGTTTTATATTGATTGGATTAAATACTTCTATTTATATATGCTAATATTTAAATATTTGTCTTCTCTTAAGGTCCAAGATAGCAGGTTGTTTACACCAGCAGATCTTCAATTTTAGTGTGCCTCCAAATTGCCTGGAAGATGCTGGGTCTCACCTTGAGTTTCTGACTCCCGAGGTCTTGGGAGGGGTCAAGACTACATCTTTGTCACAAGTTCTTAGGTTATGATGTTGCATTTGAGAACCTCCGGTTTACACATTCAGAAGATGCTGTTCAGTGGGCTTGCCTGGATACTGGAAAGTTTCTGTGGCTAATAGACACAAACAGGGGATCCCTATATGTCCTTAGGTCTTATATCCCCAGTTAATTTCATGACCTTTGGAATTCTGGCCCCGGGGATGGGGAGAGGGCTGATGCCATTAGCCCCAACTCAGGTATGGAAGAGCAGAGGCAGGAGTGGAAAGGTTTGTTAGTTTATCTTTGTACAAGTTGAACTGGAAGTTCAGGAGGACGTATGCTGAAGGCAAATAGAATTATAAACCAGTACTCAGAAGCAAGAACACAGCTGTTGAGAGAAAGCAAACGAACAGCTTGCTGGCTACATAGTGATAGATGCCTTCTTTGGCCCATTTCATTTAACCTATTCCAGTCTCCTGAATCTAGGCAATAGTATTCTCATTTTTATAGGTGAAGCAGGAAACAGATACAGAAAATTGGGTAACTTGTTTAAGGCCTCTCCCATACTGGAACTGTCTGGACCCCAAATGGAACCCTCCTTCGTCTGTTTCTAAACTTTCTTTTGTATCTGTGGATGAGAGTGTTTGAGAAGGGAAGGTAGTCAGAGTGTTGTATGCTGCAAAGGGATCAGGTGGGATAAAGACTCAGAAAAGCCACTTAAATTTGCTGTCTGCAAAGGAAACCTCTAGTATTTCTGTTGGGTGTTATATCCGTCAACTGCAGAGGGCACCAAAGAAGAGGAATAAGACTCAACTTTTGAAAAAGTTGGCTTTAGGCTAGGCGCCTGTAGCTCCGTGGTTAGGGCACCAGCCCCAAACTCCAGGGCTGGTGGGTTCAAACCCGGCCCAGGCCTGCTAAACAAAAGAAACAAACAAACAAAACCCCCCCCCCCAACAAAACAACGAAAAATTAGCCAGGTCTTGTAGCAGGTGCCTATAGTCCCAGCTAGTAGGGAGGCTGAGACAAGAAAATTGCTTGAGCCTAAGAGTTAAAGGTTGCTGTGAGCTATGATGCGATGGCACTCTACCGAGAGTGACAAAGTGAGACTCTGTTTCAGTTTTAAAAAATGAAAAAATTGACTTTAAAATAAAAAAGGCAAGAGAATGTTCTTTGAAGATTAGGTCTTCCCTAATACAGGCACCTATGCTAATTGATGGATTGTTTCTTTAGACATGGTCCATTAAAAGATTGCTGTAAGAGTTTGGAATATATCACATTGGCGTATTTCCCGTCCCTACTTCTGTTGGAACACAGGGTATTCCCGTCTTGTCAGGCTTCCCCTGCCAAATACGTTTAATTATGTAACTGGGTAATATGTGGATTGACCTCTTACATAAGAACCGGTTTTTCTGTCACTTATCAACCTGGATTGCACTATTTCTCTTCTGCTTGTGTACATGCGATGTGATCTGTGGGGTGGGGAAGGTGCTGGGAAAAGCATGACTTAACTTTCGTTTTTAGTTTGAACTTTAGAGTTGATCATCAACTCTGTCATAGTTGAGTGTTGGAAGTGTTTAGGGAGCCAGCCCAAGTAAGACCCTGATTCACGTGGGTCAGCCCACTCATAAAAGATAGTGTCACATGCTCTCTTATTTCTGTTCTGAACTCATTATTTTATCTTTTGATTTTGGGGTTAGTGTGGTGATAATTTTGAAATGATGATAGATTTTGTTTTTCCTACAGCATGACTAAAAAAGATTTCTAGTTGTTTTGTTACTGAACACCCAAAATTTAACAGGCTGAGCCAAGAGAGTGAATACTGTATTAAGGGCGAACCTAATGGGGCTCAAATTATTTTTAGAACTAGGCAGATTATGAAGTAATTAATACATTGCAGAGATACTCATCAGTATCTAAGGGAACATGATATTGTCGACATTGCATAACTTTTATAAATTGAAATAGATTTCAAAAATGATTTATGGATTTTTTTTCATCAGAAATGTACTCTCCTTTCCTTTCCTTTTTTTTTTTTTTTTTTGAGCTAGAGTCTTGTTCTATTGCCTGGGATAGAGCACTATGGCCTCAGCTTAGCTCACAGTAACCTCAAACTCCTGGGCTCAAGCAATCCTCTTGCTTTACCCTCCCCAAGTAGCAGGGACTACAGGTACCTACCACAATGCCTAGCTAATTTTTCTATTTTTTTTTTAGTAGAGATGGGGTCTTGTTCTTGCTCAGGCTGGTCTCAAACTCCTGAGCTCAAGTGGTCTCCTTGCCTTGGCCTCCCAAAGTGCTAGGATTACAGGCATGAGCCACTGTTCTGGGCTTCTAAAGCATGTTCTAGCTAAGTTCTCAAAACTGCTGGGATTTCTGCATGAGAATTAGTCTGAAGGGTGCACGTGAAGCTATGCTTTTCTTATTCTTTACCACCTTAAGGTCTCATGAGTAGACAGACACTCAAACGTTCTCCAAAATCAGCCCTGTGCATCAGTAAAATTTAGTGGCTATATAAGATTAGAGAACCATCCATCAGTAGCTTCTATTTTTTTTTTTTTTTTTTGGTCATTTATGAGCCAGCAGTGGCACCATTCTTTTCCCTCGGAAATCCCATCAGAAGGAAATCCCAGATATTAGAACATTGCTTTATGTTGCCCAGTGAACAGGTAAACTTTCCCCTGGACCACCTGAGCTTGCTAATATACATTAGGGTGCCACCATCTCTCTGGTCTCAGTTGCTTCATCTGTAAAATGGGGATAATAGTAGTACCTACCTTAGAGAGTTGTTATGAAGAGCAAATATTAACACATGTATAGCCCTTATAACAATGTCTGCCATACAGTAAGCCATCAACTAAAGTCATATATTTATCACCTAGAGGGCAAGGGAGAGAGAGCCCTCTTCCATGACAGAGTGACAGAAAAGTGGAGAGGATTCAAGCTGGGTAAGCTTGGGAATTCAGGGTCAGATTTTATAGCATTGGGGCAGAGGAGGCTGTCAGGGAGCAGACCACGACAGGTGGATCTTGCTTGCCTGGGAGGGCACTTCCTGTGGACACAACGTCTCCCACAGCATGGCCAGGCTAAGGTAGGAGCACTCCTCTGATTTCCCTTTATGGGAGCTGCACGTTTGCCTTCAGACTGTCGTCATCTCTGAGCACAAGCCCCAACCTGGGCAGCCTTTGAAGGATGCCGTTTTCTTCCATTCAAGACTCAGGGTCTACCTAGAAGTAAAAGGGACTTTACTTCTTTTCCAGCCTTTCGATTCTTTTCCCCACATGGGGGAAAAAAACCATTCCACATTGTTTACCTCTTCAAGCATGTGTAGATAGGTACTTTTCTTACCCAATTGCTGATGTCTATTGAGAAATGTTTCCAGGTTGTGTGTCTGTCATCTGCGAGGAGCATGCAGCTGAGATGCTGCCGACAGTCACATCACACCGTGTTTGGGCCAACGTGACTGGAAGGTGGTGTGAAGAGCGAGGAGCCTGGATCAGCCTGTTATGGCTGTCAGCCTTCCTGCTGATTCATTTGTGATATTACTTCAAATGGACAATTCACTTGGCCTCCCTCAGACTATATTCTCTCCTTTGTTTTTTTTGTTTTTTTTTTTTGCAGTTTTTGGCCAGGGGTGGGGACCCCTACTCCTTTGAGCCACAGGCGCCGCCCTGTATTCTCTCCTTTGTCAATGAGGATCCCTCTAGAGATCCTTCAAGCTCTGATATTCCATTTGATGTGACCCCATCACGAAGAAGTTGACTGACTCTAGGGCTGCTGCTATATTTCTCACATACCCATCACAAAAGCAAACATGGCAACCCCTTCTGCTCACTAACAATCTCAAATAGATTAGATCTAGTGACCCTCAAAGCCACCATTGCAGTTGACTTCCCTCTGGGCCCCATTTCCTCTAGTCTGACTTCTATTTACCCTCCCACTTGACTTGAAGCAGATTTTGCTGTTATTTACTTTTCCAAAGCTCCCCAAGTTCAAGCCACTTCATCAGAAAAATTCCTGGGCTCATAAAACTTCATGGAAGTGAAAGGTTTTAATTTCAGTCTATATAAAATCCAGTCTGAACAGGGTGAGACTGTTCTAAATAAGTATTGTCTAGGACTCGTCCGTCATTGGCAATAGTAATTTAATAAGTGTCCATTAATAGTTTGAATAGGTTCATTTTCCAGACATGATCATGATAATATTTTCTAGGCATCTGGCAACATTGCTTCATGATGTTTATTAGCAAATTGCTTAGCAACTGTGGAGAAAGGGCATGCAAAGAAAATTACCTAATATGGGACTCTGAGGTTGCTGTGAAATTGCAAAAGTCATTTTTAATGTATTTTAGGGATTACAAAATGACCAGCCAGAAAGATTAATGCCAGCTTCATTAGGGATGAAAGAAACTCTAGGGCAAGAACAAATGAGCTCACGAATATTAGGTCAGACACTGATGGAATTTGCTACCTGCATATTTCAAGCTGTCGGCTGTTTAGATGTCTTTTTTTCCTTTTTTTGAGACAGAGTCTCATCTGTCATGTGAGGTAGACTGCCATGGCATCATAGCTCACAACAACATCAAACTCCTAGACTCAAACACCTCTTGCCCCAGCCTCTCCACTAGTGGGGGCTACAGGTGCCCACCACCACGTCCAGCTAATTTTCCTATTTTGGGTAGAGACAACATCTTGTTTTTGCTTAGGCGGGTCTCGTACTCCTGAGCTCAGGCCATCTACCTGCCTCGGCCTCCCAGAGTGATAGGATTACAGATGTGAGCCATCGTGCCCATCCTTAAATATTTTGATATTCGATACCTGCAGAACATGAGCTTATCCTGTTGGATCAAAGGTTTTGTATGTTATTTTGTAAACTTCCTGTGGATAAGCGTTGTCTAATACTCTTTGTCTTGCCCCAAGTACTCAACTTCATTATATTTATCATGTAGAATCAGCTGTTTGAAGTGCTTTTTCAGATGAAGAAAGGAAATATCTACATTCATAACTAAATGGCACAGTGTGTTCAATGAGTATTTTATGTGGAAATGTGTTCCTCTTGTCTGGGACAGAAACCTACATAGGTATTCTCAAGCAAATGTTTAAAACGGTTCATTTCCATTTTACCATTGTGATTTGGGGACCTGAAAACTGAAATCATCAAAATGCAGAAAACAAGTTTTCTTAATGTAGTCATATTTTTCCTCATTTATTAGGCATAAATCGCCATCAAGAGACTTTAAGGGGGATGTCTAAAATATTTAATAAAGAAATATATTTTAATATCAAATGATTTAAAGTTAGTAAAGGTTCATTTAGTAATAACTCAATCAGTTATAGATGTGCGATCTATAGTTAGAGATCGCTGTTTCTGAGGTCTTCACAAGGCCCAGGAATCCATACCAATGGATTCTTCAGCATAAGTTAGAAATGTTTTAAGTTTACATCTTAAAGAATGTGGGTATTTAAAAGTATTTGTGCATTTTTTGGATTATTTTTAAAATTATAAAATATTGGCTGGGTGTGGTGGCTCACATCTGTAATCCCAGCACTCTAGGAGGCTGAGGTGGGTGGACTGCTTGAGTCTGGAATTCAAGATCAGCCTGAGCAAGAAAAAGACCTCGCCTCTAAAAAAAATAGCCAGGCATTATGGCCAGTGTCTGTAGTCCCAGCTATTCAGGAGGCTGAGGTGGGAGAATCACTTGAGTCTAAGAGTTTGAGGTTGCTGTGAGTTGTGACACAATGGCACTCTACCCACGGTGACAGAGTAAGACTCTGTCTCCAAAAAAATTACAAAATATTATAAACATATAAAAATCTAAATGATAATATAATAAATACCTAATTACTGAGCACAGCACTTGGTTGAAGAACATGATTACAAATATAGCCCCTGTGAACCTTCCTACTCCCCACCTTCCTTTCTTCTCTAGTTTTTATACTTTTACTGTAGACACGTGTAGACAAAAAAATTGTAATATTTTTGGCATGTTTCAGTTTTTATATAAATTACTTCATCATCCTCTTGCATGTACCTTTTTCCCAAAAAATTCAAAACTTTTTTTTATTCAGCAAAATATATTTTGTTGAAATATATACAAATCTGTGGACAGATTTGTCTATTTTATTCACTTTTACTGATGGTTGTTATGTTTGGGGTGAATAAATAAAAAAAAATTTAGCCAGTCTCATCTTGATTATTTCAAAATTGTTTCAGTTTCAGGAATATTCTTTTGCATTTTTCTGTATCTCCTTAGGCAAGACCTTCCTTAGGGATATATATGTAGGGGTAGAATTGTGGGGCTATAGGGTACGTTAGACTTACCAGGCCTGGCTGGGGTCACGTGGTTCTCTAAAGTGTGATTGTCTCCAATTATAGGCCCCCATATAATAAATTCTAGCAGTCCTGTTGTTATGCTTCTCACTAAAACTTGTTTTCATCAGAATTTTACATTTTTAACCAATCTAAACAGAATACCTTACTGTTTAAATAGAAATTTCCCTAATTGCTACTGAGGTCAAGAATCTTTTTTGTTGCAGTTTTTGGCCGGGGCTGGGTTTGAACCCGCCACCTCTGGCATATGGGGCCAGCGCCCTACTCCTTTGAGCCACAGGCACCGCCCTGGTCAAGTATCTTTTTATATGTTTACTGGCCATCCAGTTTTCTTGTTCTGAGAATTGTATCTTTTTTACTTATTTCTTAGGTTGTTTTTATTATTAATGATTTATAAAATTTCTTTATAATATTGGTGACCTAATATTATAAAGATTATAAGAAACCTTATAATCTAAAATAAATATTATAAATATTTTTATAACAATAACATAAAAATATAAAATATTATAAACATAAAAATATAGACGATAGTAATCTATATTTGGATATTTAATAGTAAAAAATAAAAATAAAAGATATTTAATACTCACAAAGATTATTAGATATAAATATTTTTCTCCTAGTCTTTGGCTTGGTTTTTAATTTATACATTTAAATATAAGTATATATGTACACACATATATATATATTTTTGAGCAGTTTCACTCTGTCTCCCATGTAGATTACAGTAGTATCATCCTAGCTCACAACAACCTCAGACTCATGGGCTTCCTGCCGGAGCCTCCTGAGTAGCTGGGACTATAGGTGCACATCACCACATCTGGCTTTCCTATTTTTGGTAGACAAGGGGTCTAGCTCTGTTTTAGCTGGTCTTGAACTACTGACCTTCAGGAATCTTCTTGCCTTGGCCTCACAGAGTGTTAGGATTACAGGCACAGGCCACAGCACCTGGCTTTTTATTTTATTTTATTTAACAGAATTTTGAGCTAGAGTCCAGAAGACAATACAGTGAAGCAATGATAGGTTACTACAGCCTCAGACTCCTGGTCTCAAGTGATCCTTCAGTCTCACGAGTAGCTGGGACTATGGGCAAGCACTACCACACATGGCTGATTTTTCTTAGTTTTTGTATAGATGGGGTCTCTCTATGTAACTGAGAATGGTCTTGAACTCCTGGCCTCAAGCAGTCCTCCTGTCTTGCCTCCCAAAGCACTGGAATTACAGGCACCAGCCACTGTGCCTGGCCTAAACATTATCTTTTAATTAACAAAATTAGCTAATTATTTGAAATTTTTTCTGCTTAATACGTTTTTCTTTCTTTCTTCTTCTTTTTTTTTTTTTTTTGTAGAGACAGAGTCTCACTATTGCCTTCGGTAGAGTGCCGTGGGCAACCTCCAACTCCTAGGCTCAGGTGATTCTCTTGCCTCAGACTGCCTAGTAGCTGAGACTACAGGCGACTGCCACAATGCCCAGCTATTTTTTTGTTGTTGTTGCAATTTGGCCGGGGCCGGGTTTGAACCTGCCACCCTCGGTATAAGGGGCCGGCGCCCTACCCACTGAGCCATAGGCACTGCCCTTAATACATTTTTCATACTGTGAGATCATAAAGCTATTTTTAATTTGTTACTAAAGGTTTTAAAGGTTTTCCCCCCCCTCTATTTACTTTCCTCCATTTAACCTATCTGCAAGTGAATTTTATAAACTATGTAAGATACGGACCTAATTTTATTTTTCATTAAAATGTTTTTATTTTTTAAAAAAGGCAACATGCAAGAACAGATTTATTTTATTTTTCAGTAAGAATAACTAATTATTCTAGCACAATTTGTTGAATGCTGTTTTCCTATCCTGGAATGGGGTAAATGTTTGTTAATCCCATTTGGATTTGCTTTTCTTTTTTGAGTAGTCAGTTTATTATCAATTTTGGGAAAACTTAAGACATTATCTCTTTGAATATTTTTTTCCTGCATTCTTTCTATTTTCTCTTTCATATGTTAGAACTCTGTCAGATCTCATTCTATTGGCCATGTTTCTTAGCTTCTTTTTCACACCTTTGATTCGTTATCTTCCTTGCTTTGCAATTTCCTCGGATATAAGTTCCCTCTTAATAATTCTTTCCTTAACTGTGTTTAATATGATATTTAATATTTCCCTTAAATTTTAGTTTTAATGACAACATTCTTATGTAAGTTCTATATTTTTCTTTTTCAAATCTATCTTCTTTTTTGATAATGTCTTTTTTTACATGTTTACTTTTTCTTTTTCTTTTAATTTTGTATTCTTTCATTGTTAATTTTTTTAAATTTCAGATTAATATGAGGTTTACTAATGTTTAGGTTACATTGTTTTCATTTCTAAGGTAAAGTTCAAGTTGTAGTTGAGCCCTTTACCCAAGAGGTGTACTGAACACTCTCACATTGTACCCATTAGGTGAGACTCTGCCAATCACCCTCCCCGATTCCTTGTCCCTTTAAGCTCAGGAGTTCAAGCCCAGCCTGAGCAAGAGTGAGGCACCGTCTCTAAAATAAAATAAAATAAAATATTCCTTTTTCTTTTATCATTAATAATTTAAACATCCTTTAAAAATCTCTTATAATTCTGTTATCTGAGTTCTTCCCATGGTGTATTGAGTAGATTGATTTAATTATTTTTTTTAAATTTATCTGTAAGTTTTAAATTATAAACTTAAGTAGAGTTTTTTGTTAGGAGTCTTGTACAATCTCTAGAGCAGATTTTAATTTCCTTTACCAAGGACATTACCAGCTTGGCAACATTTCTTGTTGTTATTGTTAGCTTTTTGGCTTAGACATTTCTGGACAATTAAATACGGTAGTTTGTGATATGTTATTTGAAAAGGTTATTTTTTTTATCCCATCTAGGGTTTAGGCCATAATAAAGTGTTCTTTGTTTTTTCCCTTTTTTGGATGCCATGTGTTTTACAGCACACTCTTTGCAGAGGGATGAAACCTGAGGGTAACTTTCTTGGGTGTGGGAACCTCCACTCCATCTTCTTATCCTCAAAAAGATTGTAGTTGGCCAATCACGGTGGCTCATACCTGTAATCCTAGCATGCTGGGAGGTCAAGGTGGGAGGATTGCTTGAAGTCAGGAGTTTGAGACCAGCCTGAGTAAGAGCGAGACCCTGGATCTACTAGAAAAAATAGAAAAATTGTGGTGGTGCCCATAGTCCCTGACTTGAACCCAGTAGTTCAAATTGCTGTGAGCTAGGCTGAGACCATGGCACTCTAGCCTGTGCAACAGAATGAGACTCTGCCTTAAAAAAAAAAAAAAAAAAAAAAAGACTGCAGTCTGTTTGTTACTCATGTGTTCATAGGACCATTGCTCTTTGTTTGCAAAGATACACAAAGCTGTGAGGGTTGTCTAGCATTATCAGCTTACGCTTACCTTTCGGGATTAGGCTTCTTCATCGTTTTTTGGCTACTGTAGATTTCTCTGACCTTATTATATTTAGTTTTACAGCAAGAACATTTTCAGATTTTCCCTGTAGAAAGTTAGGTAAGTCTATAATTGCCAGAAAATGAAGTCGTTTGCTTGCCCCTGCAAGGCTGGCTATTCAGATGAGGCTTCTGTTAGAAAGAAAATGACCTAAGCAGGAATAGAACCAAATAATCATACAATGGTACTATAAATGCTAACTTTAAAAACATATATTTACTTTAAAATTAGTATCGTGTTTTTAAAAAATTATTTTATTTATTTTAATATTAAATCATAGCTGTGTACATTAATTAATTAATTTTTTCATTGTTGTTTTTGGCTGGGGCCGAGTTTGAACCTGCCACCTCCAGCATATGGGGCCAGCACCCTACTCTTTGAGCCATAGGCGCCGCCCCAGTATTGTGTTTTTACTTGCATTAAACTTGCATTAAACTGTATTTTTACAACTTGTTCCTTAACTGAAAATATTTTTATTCTTTCAATAGGTAGCTAGTGTCTACCGTCTGCATGAAAGATACTTTAGTGTATTAACCAGTGACCTAGTTCTCTCTCTCAGCCAAAAGATAAATAAAGCTAGTTTGACTTAGAAAAATGACAATCAGTGCTGTGTGTATCTTCCCTGTGAAAAATACATTCTTAAAACCAAACAAAAAAAGAGATTAAGTGGTGCCAAAATTTTGACAATGTTGTCATGAACAGGTACCCTTTGAAAGCAATTAGCTCCCTTGTTCTTTATTAAGTGGACATGCAGTTTAATGGGGCACAAAGGGCTCACAACCTGAATTTGATTTTATCTCTTTTTACAAATAATTATGACTCAAGGGATGCTTGCACCCTTAGAAACAGTATCCTTTATTTGTGCCAATATTCTAGAAAATTATCTTTTCTGGTTCTGTTAGCTCTGTTAACTTAGCAAGAGAATGCATAAAGACGCCAGTTCACATCCATTGATTTGATGTGTTTATCTGAGAGATAAATCAAGAATACTAAAGTCCCTCCTTATTTGTGGTTTTGCTTTCTGGAGTTTCAATTGCCCTTGGCAGACTGTATTCTGAAGCTATTAAATGGAAAACTCCAGAAATAAACAATTCAGACGCTTTAAATTGTGTGTTGTTCTGAACAGCATGATGAATTTTCTGCAGGCCATTCCGTCCCTCCTGGGTTGTGATTCATCCCTTTGTCCAGTGGCTCCACCATGCAGACGCCTCGGTTGGTCACTCAGGAACTGTCTGGGTTAGCAGATCGTCGGGTGGACTATCCTGATGGAGCCGTGCTTATGTTCAGGTAACCCTCATTTTACTTAATGATGGTCCTAAAGCATGAGTAGTGATGTTGGCATATTGTTATCTGCGTTCTATTTATTATTCATAATTGTTAATCTCCTACTGTGCCTAATTTATGAATGAAACTTTTATGACAGATGTGTATGTATAGGTCAAGTATAGTGTGTGTGTGTGTGTATATATATGTATGTATATATATGAATATGATTTGGGCCTATCTGAGGTTTCAGGTATTCACTGGAAATCTTGGAATGCATCCCCTGTGCATAACTGGGCACTACTGTACTGTATTATGGGTAATGATCTTCAACCCTGTAGGCTTCCAAAACCACCAATGGTTTTGAAGCAAAGTGTACTCTTGAGAAAAAACAGTCAGAAGTGACAAGATAGTTCAAATCTTATGCCTATACCAGAAAGTGAGTATGCTTGTGTATTCTTTTATAATTTATTTTTATTTATTTATTATTATTTTTTTTTGAAGTTTTTGGCCGGGGCTGGGTTTGAACCCGCTACCTCCGGCATATGGGACTGGCGCCCTACTCCTTTGAGCCACAGGCGCCGCCCCTTTTGTATGCTTTTAAATGGCTAAGGTACCCCTAGAGATAAGGATCAACCAATAATAACGATTCCTTTAGCCAACAGAAGTTACAGGAAGTTTGTTTGAAGGTCACCTGACCTTGAAGCAGGCTGGAGCACAAGCAGTCTCCACGTAGCTCTTCCGATGGCCCCGAACTATTGTAAGATGGCTTGGGAACTGCAAGGGGCACCCCAGGAATATGAAGACAGAAGAGCAAATGTCCATTGCTGCATCGTTGTAGCATCTCTGACATTTCTTTCCCCAATGCCTGAGATGCCCATGGGACCCCCACACCAAGGGTGATGGAAAGACCCTTGGGTCTGTAGCAGAGCTGCAATGGTGCCATCTTTCCTAGAATTGAATTTGTGTTTTGTTTGAGTTCATAAACAATAAATGAATGAATGATTCACTTAAGAACACTTTCTGAACCTTGACTAGGTGCATGGGTTGAAGTGATAGAGACTTCATAGGATGGTGCAGGAGGCAGAGAGGTGAATAAATCCATTCAATACAATATGACAAGGTCAATGTGGGCAGCAAGGGAGCACAGCTGACCTTGGGAGTGAGGAGGAGAGCGTCAGGAAGGAGTGCTTGGGAGAAGTGACCTCTGACTTGAATAAGAAGGGATTTGCATGTGTGTTTGCCAACTGAAGTCTCCTCAACCGTAAGAGGAAAGCAAAACTTAGATACCCTTTGGTTAGGAACACAGTAGGACTGGATATGTTTTGATTCTCCTAGTTTTCGTTACCTTCGTACTTCGTCCCTGATATTATTATGCACAGTGCTATTTCCAGAAGCAAAAGCATTCCATCCTCTGAATGCCTTAGATGCTGCATATCATAACTGTCACCTACAGAGAACATGTTCTGTCACCTGCTGCTGAACCAGGGCTCACTTGCCGAGAGGAGATGCCACAAGAGGGGTGACCGTGGACGTTTCCTGCTCAGTCTACCTCCTCTCGAGTAACACATCAGCTGGGGCAGACTTAGGTGGCTGCCGTCAGAATCCCAGACTTGGGTCAGTGTCAGGCTAAATGCATCTTATGAAACTATAGTGGTGAGAGCAAAGCTTGACCAGTTTGGACTCTGTTGGTGACTAGAGGAATCCAAACAATGAACTGAACTGAACTAGGATAGCTTTAGGCTGGAGGCGTGGAAAACAGACGTCAAGCTCGGAGAGTTTCCAGAGACAAAGGAATTTGATCTCCATTCCAATGAATTGCCAATTTCCCACATTTTGAAAATTCCAATTTTTACTATTGAAAAGAAACAACAACATGAATTCATGAAGTGCCCACTCCAGGAGAGCGCTACATTAATGAGTGCCAGATACACAGCGATGAAAAGACTTACTTCTGTTGCAAGTTGCTCACAGTGTCAGTGGACTCTTAAGTAGAAAACGGTAACACATGATAGAGTGGATTTGCCTAAGACGTGAAAAAATTACAGCCCTGTGATCTTATTACCTCTTATGCTATGACCGGGTGTAACAACATTCGGAGGTCGCAGCCAGACCCAGATCTCCCCAGAGCTGTTGGTCATTCTGTAATTTTGCTTCCATTCCATATCTCCAGATCCCAGTCAGAATTCATAGTGTATACTGACTTCCTTCACGACTTCTGTGGGGTTGTCCGGCTGAGCGCAAACTCAGCTCCACGCCTGACGGAATTAGGCTGTCTCTAAACTACCTGGTTCCTGGAATCCCTGCCCTTTCTCGGAATCTCCCTCTTCCCAATTTGTTCTTAGTCTCTGATCTTGTCCTCTTGCCCCATTCAAAGTCATCTGCTCGAGCCCTGCTATTCTTGAACCTCTTTGGATTTCAGTGAGATGCAGCTAAAAGAAAAAATGGGAAACGCGTGCACAGGGTTGCCACCTCCCTGTTTACTACCATTAGGACCAACTGCAACCGTAGATGTAAGATCCCGAAAGAACTGAAGGTGGCAGCAGAGGAACACGCTGTCTGGGCTTGGTGCTGACACAGCCAGATACAGGCATTCTGGCTTCACTCCATTTTCTCTCCTTTACGTGTGATTTCTCTTCATGCTTTCATTTCTCTTCTTTTTATCCCTTTCTAATTTGGCCTTTTATTCCTCCTCTCTGATCCCTTTTCTCCAAGTCTTCCCAATAGCTTTTGAAGACTTTGTGCGAGTAGAGATATTATTTCTAGTTCTTATCTTCTATCCATCAGGGAATATTAATCCTGCCATTCTGTGCCTTTTTAAAAATCCATTTAAACCTTACTTAAATAAATGGGCTCTAAGAACAAATATAACGGAGTTCATGCTCTGTCATCTGTAATACAAAACTTAGAGAAATAATACTGGGTGGGTACACATAGCAAAGATGTGATCTTAGGCAATTACTTGTAGAATTTTTAGCAAGTGGCTAAACTACTTAAGTACCTATGTCACGCGTTGGCCAACACGCGTCTGCAGGTCAAATTGGACTTGCTGCTTATTTTCATAAGTGAAGTTTTATTGGAATATAGCCATTCTCATTCGTTTTGTCTCCAGTGGCAGAGATGAGTAGTGTTGACAGAGATTGGCCTTCGAAGTCTAAAATATTTACCTTCTGGCCCTTTACAGAAGTCATTGACCCTTGCTCTGGGCAACTGTGTTTGTAAATGAGCTATTCCAGTCACCTACCACACTCCAGCCATCATCTTCTACCTTTCTTTTCTTTTCTTTCTTTCTTTTTTTTTATTGTTAAATCATAGCTGTGTACATTAGTGCAATCAAGGGGTACAATGTGCTGGTTTCATATACAATCTGAAATATTCTCATCAAACTGTTCAGCATAGCCTTCATGGCATTTTCTTAGTTATTGTGTGTAAACATTTGTATTCTGCATTTAGTAAGTTTCACCTGTACCCATTCTAAGATGCACCGTAGGTGTGGCCCCACCCATTACCCTCCCTCTACCTTAACCTCCCCTCTCCCTTCCCCTTCCTTGGCCCTTTCCCCATAGCCTTGTGCTATAGTTGGGTTATAGCCTTCATGTGAAAGCTATAATTTATCTTCATAGTAGAGCTGAGTACATTGGATACTTTTTCTTCCATTCCTGAGATACTTTGCTAAGATGATGTTCCACCTCCATCCATGTAAACATGAAAGAAGTAAAGTCTCCATCTTTCTTTAAGGCTGCATAATATTCCATAATATACATGTACCACAATTTGCTAGTCCATTCGTGGGTCGATGGGCACTTGGGCTTCTTCCATGACTTAGCAATTATGAATTGGGTTGCAATAAACATTCTGGTACAGATGTCTTTCTTATATTGTGATTTTTGGTCTTTTTGGTATAAACCTAGTAAAGGAATTATAGGATCAAATGGCAGGTCTATTTTTAGGTCTCTAAGTATTCTCCAAACATCCTTCGAGAAGGAACATATTAGTGTGCATTCCCACCAGCAGTGTACAAGTGTGCCCTTTTCTCCACATCCATGCCAACATCTCTGGTTTTGGGATTTTGTTATGTGGGCTACTCTTACTGGGGTTAGGTGATATCTCAAAGTAGTTTTGATTGCATTTCTCTGATGATTAAGGATGATGAGCTTTTTTTCATGTGTTTGTAGATTGTGCGTCTGTCTTCTTTAGAGAAGTTTCTCTCTTCAAGTCCCTTGCCCACCCTGAGATGGGATCACGTGTTCTTTTCTTGCTAACACGTTTGAGTTCTCTGTGGATTCTGGTTATTAGACCTTTATCAGACGTATAACCTGCAAATATGTTCTCCCATTCTGAGGGCTGTCTGCTTGCTTTACTTTGTTCTTGGCTGTGCAGAAGCTTTTTAGTTTGATCAGGTCCCAGGTAGTTTATTTTTGATACTGCTTCAATTGCCTGGGGAGTCCTCCTCATAAAATACTCACCCGGGCCGATTCCTTCAAGAGTTTTCCCTGCACTTTCTTCAAGTATTTTTATAGTTTCATGTCTTAAGTTTAAATCTTTTATCTAGTGAGAGTCTATCTTAGTTAATGGTGAAAGGTGTGGGTCCAGTTTCAATCTTCTACAGGTTGCCAGCCAGTTCACCCAGCACCATTTGTTAAATAGGGAATCTTTTCCCCACTGGATGTTTTTCATTGGCTTGTCAAAGATCAAATGACAGTAAGTAGCTGGATTCATCTCTTGGTTCTCTATTCTGTTCCAGACATCTACTTCTCTGCTTTTGTGCCAGTACCATGCTGTTTTGATCACTATTGATTTATAGTACAGTCTCAGGTCTGGTAGTATGATTCCTCCTGCTTTGTTTTTATTGCTGAGTAATGTTTTGGCTATTCGAGGTATTTTCTGATTCCATATAAAACCAATTATTATTTTTTCAAGATCTTTAAAATATGACAATGGAGCTTTAATAGGAATTGCATTAAAATTATATATTGCTTTGGGTAGTATAGACATTTTAACAATGTTGATTCTTCCCAGCCATGAGCATGGTATGTTTTTCCATTTGTTAACATCTTCAGCTATTTCTTTTCTTAAAGTTTCATAGTTCTCTTTGTAGAGATCTTTCACTTCCTTTGTTAGGTTTACTCCCAAATATTTCATCTTCTTTGGCACTACTGTGAAAGGAATAGAGTCCTTGACTGTTTTTTCAGCTTGGTTATTATAAAGGCTACAGATTTATGTTGATTTTGTAGCCTGAGACATTGCTGTATTCCTTGATCACTTCTAAAAGTTTTGTAGTAGAATCCCTAGTGTTTTCCAGGTATACGATCATATCATCTGCGAAGAGTGAAAGTTTGATCTCTTCTGATCTTATGTGGATACCCTTGATCACCTTTTCTTCCCTAATTGCAATGGCTAAAACTTCCATTACAATGTTAAAGAGCAGTGCAGACAATGGGCAACCTTGCCTGGTTCCTGATCTAAGTGGAAATGATTTCAATTTAACTCTATTCAATACAATATTGGCTGTGGGTTTGCTGTAGATGGCCTCTATCAGTTTAAGAAAAGTCCCTTCTATACCAATTTTCTTAAGTGTTCTGATCATGAAGGGGTGCTGGATATTATCAAAAGCTTTTTCTGCATCAATTGAAAGAATCATATGGTCCTTATTTTTTAGTTTGTTTATGTGCTGAATTACATTTATAGATTTATGTATGTTGAACCAGCGTTGAGACCCTGGGATAAATCCCACTTGGTCGTAGTGTATAATTTTTTTGATGTCTTTTTGGATTCTGTTTGTTAGGATCTTATTGAGTATCTTAGCATCAATATTCATTAGTGATATTGGTCTATAATTTTCTTTTCTTGTTGGGTCTTTCCCTGGTTTGGGGATCAAGACAATATTTGCTTTGTAGAATGTGTTGGGTAATATTCCTTCTTTTTCTATATTTTGGAAGAGGTTTAGTAATATAGGTACTAGTTCTTCTTTAAAGGTTTGGTAGAATTCTGACGTAAAGCCATCTGGTCCTGGGCTTTTCTTTTTAGAGAGATTTTGTATAGTTGATGCTATTTCAGGACTTGATATAGGCCTGTTCAACATTTCCATTTCATTCTGGCTAAGTCTTGGTAGGTGGCGTACTTCCAGGTATTGGTCGATTTCTTTCAGATTTTCATATTTCTGAGAGTAGTTTCTTGTATTCGTTAAGGATTTTTTGAATTTCTGAGGGGTCTGTTGTTATTTCATCGTTACCATTTCTGATTGATGAAATTAGAGATTTTACTCTTTTTTTTTCCTGGTTAGGTTGGCCAAAGGTTTATCTACTTTATTGATCTTTTCAAACAATCAACTTTTGGATTTATTGATCTGTTGTATAATTCCTTTGTTTTCAATTTCATTTAATTCTGCTCTGATTTTGGTTATTTCTTTTCTTCTGCTGGGTTTGGGGTTGGAGTGTTCTTCCTTCTCCAGTTGCTTGAGATGTTTCATGAAGTTATTAACTTCCTCTCTTTCCATTTTCTTGAGGAAGGCTTGCAGTGCTATAAATTTCCCTGTTAGGACTGCCTTTGCAATATCCCAGAGGTTCTGATAATTTGTGTCTTGATTGTTGTTTTGTTCCAAAAATTTGATGATTTCCTTCTTAATCTCGTCTATAACCCATCTATCCTTCAGCATAAGATTGTTTAGCTTCCATGTTTTTGTATGGGTATGCAGGTTCCTATTATTATTGAGTTCAACTTTTATTCCATGATGGTCTGAGAAGATGCTAGGAATAATTTCTATTTTTAAAAATTTGCTGAGGTTAGATTTTTGGCCTAGGATGTGGTTGATTTTGGAGTGTGTTCTGTGGGCTAATGAGAAGAATGTATATTCAGTTTTGTTGGGATGAAATGTTTTGTAGATGTCTGGTAAGTCCAGATGTTGAATGGTTAAGTTTAAATCTAAAATTTCTTTGCTTAACTTCTTTTTGGAGGATCTATCCAGCACTGCTAAAGGGGTGTTAAAATCTCCAAGTACTATGGAACTGGAGGAAATCAAGTTGCTCATGTCTGTTAGAGTTTCTCTTATAAATTGAGGTGCATTCTGGTTGGGTGCATAAATATTAATAATTGAGATCTCATTACATTGAGTATTACCTTTAACAAATATGAAGTGTCCATCCTTCCTTGTTTCGGTTGGTTTAAAGCCTATTGCATCTGCGAATAGGATGCAATGCCTGCTTTTTTCTGCTTTCCATTTGCCTGGAGTATAGATGACCATCACTTCACCTTGAGTCTATATTTGTCTTTTAATGTAATATGTGATTCTTGTATGCAGCAGATATCTGGCTTGAGTTTTTGTATCCAGTCAGTCAACCTGTGCCTCTTTAGAGGACAATTTAAACCATTCACATTAATTGAGAATATTTGATAAGCCTTTCAAAAGTCCGGTGGACATTTTTAATCCTTTTGTGACTGTGGAAGTTGGAATTTGATTAAAATTTCCTGGGTGGGTTTAATTTTGTGGTGGAGGATTATGCTGGTCTTTATGGAGGATAGGTCTGAGAATATCCTGGAGAGCTGGTTTAGTTATGGCAAATTTCTTCAACATGTGAATGTCATTGAAGTATTTGATTTCTCTGTCCTAAATGAAATTCAGTTTAGCTGGGTACAGGATTCTGGGTTGAAAGTTATTTTGTTTTAGGAGATTAAAAGTTGATGACCATCCTCTTCTAGCTTGAAAGTTTTCCGTAGAGAGAACTGCAGTTATTCTAATATTCTTCTCCTTGTAGGTGACAGTTTTCTTTCGTCTGGCAACTTTCAGAATTTTCTCCTTCATATTAACTTTAGTGAAATTGATTATGATGTATCTGGGTCATGTCTTATTTGGATTGAGTCGTGCTGGAGTTCTGAAACTGTCTGCTATCTGAATTTCAAGAATCTCTTGGCATGTCTGGAAAGTTCTCCTTCATAATCTCATGGACAAGAGACTCTGTGCCTTGTGAAGCCACTTCGTCACTTTCGGGGATCCCTATAAGATGAGTATTGATTTTCTTTGAATTATCCCAGAGCTCTCTGAGAGAGTGATCTGTTTTTACCCTCCATTTCTCTTCCTCTTTGAGAGTTTGGGAGCGTTCGAAAGCTTTGTCTTCAGTGTCAGAAATCCTTTCTTCTGCTTGCTCCATTCTGTTACTGAGGGATTCTACTGTGTTTCTCAGATCTTTGAGGGCTGCAACTTCTTGCCTCAATGTGTCAAAATCTTTGGTCATTTGGTCTTTGAATCCGTTGAATTCTTGAGATAACTTTTGGAATTCTAATTCGATCTTATTTGCTATCCAGATTCTGAATTTGATTTCTGACATCTGAGCTATTTGTTTGTGCATGGGATCTTGTGCTGTGTCTGCCCCATTGATCCTTGGGGGAGTTGATCTACTCTGATTATTCTTATTGCCAGAGTTTTTCTGTTGATTTCACCTCATGATTGTTTTTCACCATTGCCTCTGGCTGTCCTCAGAGTTGGGAAGGTGTCTCTCCAAGATTAGACCTCAGCGGGATCACTCTATTGTTGCTGGATTTGTAGGTAGTGACTCTGTGTAGTTCCTTTGGGGCTGCCCCAGCTAGGGAGTTCTGGTTTTAGAAGCAGCTTTGGAGTGTGACACACCCGGATCCAGAAACAGGGCGGGAGGTGGTATGCACGGTTCTGGGAGTGCCTGGTGCCCAGTGATTTTGGCACAGAGAGCCCAAGGCTCCAGCAGTCTCTGACCAGGAGAAGGGCTCTGTGCAGAGGCAGGGAGGGCTCCAGAGGGCACGTGGCTACCAGTGTCCCTGGCCAGAAGAGCTGGCTGGTGTGGAGGCAGGAAGGTTACAAGAGGGAGGACGCGGGGTTGCGTGGCTCCCGCAGTTCCAGGTCAGGGCATGTGGAGGCCTCCTGGGCACGGGTTGAGGGTCGGGGGTTGCGGCACAGCTCTTATGGAGGTCTGAGCGGCGCCAAGTCCAGGAGTTTGAGGTTGCTATGAGCTGTGACAGCATGGCACTCTACCCAGGGCAACAGCCTGAGGCTCCAGTGTGCCAAAACTGGTCTCATTCTGCCCCAGAGGGTTAAGGCTGTAAGGCAGCTCAGTTCCCACCTTTAGGCTGCTCAGTCACTAGGTTACTAGCTCCCGCCTGATTCTTGCTCTGCGACCCTGAGGGCAGAGCTTGCTGGGGCAGTTCTCTCACAATGGCTCCCTGCGGCCCACAGCGAAACACTATTAGCTCCGTCCGGCTCAGCGGCTCAGTCTGGGGCCCTAGATAATGCCCAAAGTTCTCTGCACTCCTGCTCAAGCTCTCCCCAAGGCAGTTCAAATGAGTGCCAAGTCCAAAAACACCAAAACAGTTCACAGGTAAGGCCTTTCCAGTTTGCAGTCTCACTGCTGCTTGTACTTAACGGTTGCCGGCGGGATTAGGTCGATAGAACACACACAACCACTTGTCAGTTTTCCACTCTTTTTGTCCTCCTCTTGGAGTCCAGAAGTCCCTTGCTGACTCCCAGTATCCTCAAAGGGATGATTATAGGCAGATCCCACCAGCCAGAGATGCCTGGAGTCTTATCTTCCCAGACTCACTGTGCCCAGTTGCAGGGAAGCTATTACTTGGCCGCCATCTTGCTCCACCTCCCTTTTTTTTTTTTTTTCAGACTGAGTCTTTCTCTGTTGCTCAGGCTAGAGAGCTGTGCAACCTTCAAACACCTGCGCTCAAGCCATCCTCCTGCCTCAGCCTTCCAATGAGCTGGGACCATACACAACACCTGGATTATTTTTTCTATTTTCAGTAGAGATAGGGTCTCCCTCTTGCTCAGGCTGGGCTCAAACTCCTAAGCTCACAGGGTCTTCCTTCCTTGGCCTTCTAGAGTGCCAGGATTGCAGATGTGAACGACGGCATCCACCCAGCCATCTTCTTCCTTTCTAACTCATTGTCTGCAGGATTCTAACTCCCACAATTTTCCTACTCCATTGGGACCTCAAATACCACCTTCCCTCTGTCCCTCTCCGTGTGGCGGAAACGCCTGGCCTACCATACACATTGTCATTGTATTGCTCTCACCCTTGGCAAAACTCACCTCGTAGAAAGTTCAGCTCTTCACCCTTTACAGCTGGACGTGGCTTGAGAAAACCATACTCATGTTAAGTTCATGGACTGCATGCGAAGTGTTGAGCTCAGGTCATAACTACAGTCATTACCTAGTCTGTTTCCTTCCCAACTCTCATAAAAGTTTCTTCAATACTTTCTCCTTTTCTCTGTAGACTCCCAACCTCTTCTCATTCTCAGCTGGTAACTTTTCTTTGCATCTTACTGGGGGAATAGAAGCTGATAGAAGACACTTTGCAATGGTCCCCACTGGCTGAATCTATGCAGTCTTCTTTCCCTCTTGAACCTGCAGAACCATCCTTGTTCCTATCTCAGGGTAGCCCCTACCATGGGTATATAGTAGCAGATCCCTTCTTTTCTTAACCTACCAAGAGACATAGGTCCAGCATCTATCTACCTCCCTCTGAATCATCAAATTATTCTTCTCCATTATATTAGTACTTTCAGCAAATAAACATGCTGTCACCGTCTTCCCCCAGCAACCTGCTAGAAAGCCTTTGCCTTGCCAGTGTGATGGGCAGTCCTCTGTCCTCAGAGCATTTGACACAGTGGATCACTTTCTCCTTGAAATACAGTCTTCCCCTGTATCCAGGACCCCATAGGCGTTATGTTTTCTTCCTACCTGGTTGGCTGGTTCTTGTCAGTCTCATTTGCTCATCTTTCCTACTTCTTCAGGTTGCTAGTGCCTCAGTGATTCCCCATCAGATATTTCTTATAGCAAATCATGGCCCCAGCTAGGAGATCTCATGCAGTCCCACAGCTTTATTCAGTACCTTGTAGAATCTCACAACTGCCATATTTATTTCCGCACCCTGGATCTCTGCCCTTATCTCCAGGCTCATTTATACAGCTGCCCACTTGACAGTTCCACTTGGATGTCTCATGGAGAGCTCAATGTAGCATCTAACACCTGATGATAGCCATCCCGTGGCTGTTGTGAGCAGTGTTGTATCCTAGACTTGCTGTCATGGCAAGCCCTCCAGAAGAAATAGTAGCTATGATCATAATTGTATTGAGTAGGTATTACTATTTGCTGAATAAATGAATATTATAGAAAACCAAGAGGGCAGTAATATGCTGTCTCAATTAGTAGTAATAAGTGTGTGTTGTTAGTAAAGAAAATAAATAATACAGTTCATTTATTTCATAAATATTAACTGAGTGTTTACTATGTACCAGATGCAGTTGTAGGCACTGAGAATACAGCAGGGGAAAAACAAGGCAGAAGCCCTTTCCTTTAGAAGTTTATATCCTGGAAGGGAAGGGAGACCAACAAATAAAATATATACTATGTCATGTGATAAATGCAATAGAGAAAAATAAACTAGGGAAGAGAGATTGAGAGTCCTAGGGGTGAGATAAGGGAGGCTGTTTTAGATAGCATATTAGTAAATTATTACTATATAAAAATTGGAACAACAACAAATGTTGATTATCTCGTGTAGCTTCTGTGGGTTAGGAATTTCAGGGCACATTAGCTGGGTGGTTCCTGCTCGGAGCCTCTGAGAGTGTGCAGCGAAGCTGTTGGCTGAGGTTCCAGCCATCTGAAAGTTTGAGCAGGTCTGGAGTTGGCTCCCTCACAAGGCTGGCAAGTTGGTGCTGGCTGCTGACAGGAGGTCACAGTTCCTTGCTATGTGGACCTCTCCACAGAACTCTTTGAGCATCTTTATGGCATGGCAGCTGGCTGTCCTCAGAGAAGGTGATCCCAGAGAGCCCATGTTTCTTTGCCACCTGTCCCCCCAGATCACACAGTCTGCTATTGGTTACACAAGCCAGTTAGGCTTAGAGTAGGAGTTGGCACAAGACCATCCATGCTGGGAGATCAGGGTCACAGAGGGCCATTTTGGAGGCTGCCTACCACAGGGCTGGAAGTTCTTTGATACTCCTTCTATTGAAAAATGGGATTGATGTCTTCTTCTTAAGTCTCTTGGCTATGGGAAGTGTGTGTGTGTGGAGGGGGGAATATACTGTGACTGCATAGATCCATAGGGTGTACCAGAAATGACACTGTATTAATTTCTGAGCCCAGGCCTTACGACTGGGGGCTTCCACTTCTTTTTTGAAATAGAATGCTTGCTCTGTGCCAAACCAGTCACCGTGCAAGAAGGCCGACTCCTCTGAAACCACTGAATTGTGAGTAAGGTGGAGTTAGTCCCAGGAGGGACACCAGATGTCTGAATAAAGAAGGCTTCAGCTGACTCCAGCCTCAGCCACCACCTGACTCCAACTGCATGAAGAGCTGCAAGTGAGAACCTGCCAGCTGGGCCTTTCCTCTCCTGAATTCTAAGAGATAATAGTCCCAGCAGAAGGTGGGAGGTCCCAGGAAGCTACTCTGAAAAGCTGACTTTCAAGCTGGGACCTGAAGGAAAGGAGGAAGCCTGCTCTATGGGTATATGGGGCAAGGGCTGTCCAGGCAAGAGAAAAAAAATAAGAGCCTTGAAATAGGAGTGTGCTTGGTTAATCTGAAGAACACGGGGGGGGGGGGGGGGGAGGGCTTTGAGAAATCAAAGTGAGAGAGTGAGATCAATGCAGGTGATGAAGTCAGAGAATTGGTTGGGAACCAGATCATGTTGGGGCTTGGAGCTCATTATAACAACTTTCAATTTTGCTTTGAAGGATACAGGAAGCCATTGAAAGGGTTTAACCAGAGGAGTGACATAATTCAACTTACATTCTAAATGGCTCAGTCTGTTTTTTCTGTGGAAAATAAATTGCAGGGAGGCCAAAGTAGAAACAGAAGAGCAGTTAAAAGGCTACTGTTAGAGTTCAAGGTGGTAGATAAAGGCAATGGGATTCATTCTGGAGGTGTTTTAAAAGTAGAGGAAACAAGATTTACTTATAGATTGGATGTGAACTGTAGTGAGAGAGAGAAATAAATCAAGACTGATTCTTCTGGTTTGCCCAAACAACTGGACAAACAAAGTTAGCATTTACTGAGATGGGGAAGAAAAGGGGGAGAATTACAGATTTATTTGGGGGAAGAGGTTAAAATCCTGCTTGGGGTGGCTTAAGGTAACCTTCAAGAAGAAATGTAGGTTGGAAGTGTGTGCCTGGGATTCAGGACTGGACTAAATTTAGCAATTAATGAATCATTAGTAATCAAGTGGTATTTAATGCAGTAGGGAAGGAAAAGGATGTGTCCCCTCAGCTCTCCTGAGGTCTCAGTTGGAATGGATTCCTGAAACAAAAGACAGAATAGCCAGAGAAAAACAAACAGGAGTTTATTAACCTGTGTATTTCCTATACACATGGGAGAGGCCCAGGGAATGAGTAAGTCCCAAAGAGCTTAGATAGCATCTTGAACAAAGGACAGTAAATTTTGAGAGATGTGGCAAGACAGAGGAAAAGGACTTTGAGTCTCTGCAGGTGGTAACTTGTGGGAAGGCAGATAAATGGCAGATAAAGGCCAGTTAGTAAAATGTGTTCATGTGGCTTCCTCTGGTGCCATCTTCAGGCCCATGGGATCTAAAACTGTCTGCAGTGCTCTCCCTGGTAGAAGGGGATGGCACAGGATATCTTTTGTCTTTGTAAATCTATATCATGCTTAAAGGCAGGCAAAGGAGGGCAGAGAGCTGTCCTGTCTTTAAGCCTTTAGCTCAGCAATCTTTTGCCAAAGAGGCATATATACATATACTTTTGTTTGTTTGTTTTTTTGAGACAGACTCTTACTTTGTCACCTTCGGTAGAGTGCATGGTGTCACAGCTCACAGCAACCTCAAACTCTTGGGTTCAAGTGATTCTCTTCCCTCAGCCTCCCAAGTAGCTGGGACCACAGGCACCTGCCACAAGGCTGGCTCACTCATACTCAGGCTGGTCTTGAACTCCTGAGCTCAATCAATCCACCTGCCTTGGCCTTCCACAGTGCTGGGGTTACAGGTATGAGCCACAGCGCCCAGCCCCAAAGAGGCATATTTTGGAGTATCGCATTCTAGTCTTCCCCAAATCTAATAGACTAAGACTATCAAAGAAATGGTATGGAGAGAAGAGGTTTAAGAACCAAACTCTGGGATTTTACATTTATAAACTGACAAGATGGACAGGATCCATGGCAGAGATTGAGTACCCAGAGATGAAGGACGAGAGCAAGGGAATGTTAACTAGAAGGCAAGAGAAGAACTATTTTACAAAGGAAGGAACAGTTGAGTCCTACTGATACCTAAGAGTCGGAGTGACACTTGGTCCTTGGATTTGGCAATGGGGAGGTAACAGGTGACTTTGAAAAGCAGAGAAATGGGGCAGTACTTAGAGGGGAACATGAGGTCAATAAAACAGTGATATTTTAAAGAAGGAAGCATGGATAAATTTTGCGAGAAATGACTCAGTAGAGGGAGAAAAGTTGATGATGCAGAAGAGAGAAAGAAAGGGGATATTTTCACAACTGAAATGGTTGAATAGAGGAGGTGGGACCTCATGCAGAAAGACAAGTTCATTGTCATAAAAAAGAAGACAAAGTTTATGGCAACAGATGCAAACAGTAAATCTATTACTAGAGATATTCTTTTGATTTTTTCCTAATTGAAATAAGAAGTGATTAACTAATCTTGAACAGAGAAAGGGTTTGGGAAGTTTGAGAAGAGAGAAGATGGTGTGTTATAGTGGTTTAGAATGGCAGACTTGGTGAAAGTTCCCGAGGATTGGCAGGTGATACCAAGAGCCAGCCTGTTGTTTGTGGTCATGATTCTAAAGAGAGCATGGCTGTGCTTTCTTGTAGCCATATTTAGTTACACAGGTGCAGGTGAAGAGTGGGTAGAGAATGTCAGATTTGGCCAAGACTGGAGTTTTGTGAGTTAAAGGAGAGGTGGGATTGGAATTGAGGGTGTCGCAAAGGAATGCTTATGATGTTGATCATGAGATTTGAGCTGAGTATGAAGGAAGTCAGGATGTAAGCTGGGGGCAGGGGGAATGGACAGGAAAAAGGAGCAGCCAGCAGGGCCAAATGTTGTTGGAACTGGAGTATGGGGGGAGCAAGCTGGGTATTTGGAGGTGATGCCCTTGTTGGTAATGACCAGGCTTAGTGTTTAACTCTGGAGATGGGTAGCTGAGATGAGTTGGAGGACAAAATCCTTACTGTGATGAGTCAAGATCTGCAGGCTAACGAGTTGAATGTATCGTCTTGGTATCAAAATTCCCAAGCGTTATGTCAGTAATAGTGTCAGAGAGAGATGGTGATCTGGGTCTAGAATCGTCAGTGACTAGGGGGAAGTGGCTGTGACTTCTGTCAACAATTACTTTACTTGGCAAGTATCTTCTCATACTGATTTTATGAGCCTGCTTACTTCATTCCATTTCTTTCTTTTTTTTTTTCCTTTGGTATTAAGTAGAAAAGTTGGTTTAAAAGTTGGTCTAAGTTATCGCCAAGTTCCCCTTTTGTTCTGAAATTCTCTAATTTGAAAGAAATATCGATTGCTACCTTTAAAAGTTCCTCTGTTCACTGGAAAACCATTGAGTTTTAAGTAGTTCAAGTTGCCTGACCATATAAGGAAACCTATTTATTTCAGACTGTAATGTGTAACTTTGCTAATGTTCAAGGGCCTTTTCTTATAGCTAAAAAAGATAAACTAAGGTTCTTACTAGGTTAAAGGGCTAGAAGATGTGGTAGGCAGGGGCGAGGTTTAATTCTGTAAGTTGCATTAAGTACCAACTGGGGAAATTTGGAGTTAACACTGGGAGTTTTGCCATTAAAGAGAGAAAATCGTGTGACTGTTAATTTATGAAATGAAGCACCAGGGAGCCTTTGGCACTAGAACTCTAATTAAATGAACACCCGGCCTGGCAAAGAGGATTCCCTCACTCCTCTATTCCCCCTCGACCCTGTAGTCCTACTTCCAGGAGGGCACTTTCCACCTTGATCATAGTAATTTGTTTTCTTCTCTGTGACCCTGCCAGGAATTGTAGCTCCAGGAGGGAAGGATTGCTTCTGATTCATTTTTGCACCCGTCTTTAAGTCCAGGGCTTGAAATCTGAGTCATTTGATGAATAGCTTATCAATGGAGGATTGAGTGGTCGATTTAGTACAGGGATGGAAGCTACTCATTTACTTGCTGTAGCATCTATGAAACACCACCTTGTAGGGTGTACAACTTTGGTATTTGGTGCACAACTTTATAGGCATTTGACATATACCTTTGAACAGCACGTGAGAAAGCCACGTGACCAGGCAATTTGATAGGATTACTAATTTCCCCTGAATGCCACCTCTGCCTCACTCTGGGATTCTGGGGTTTATGCATTTGCATGGCAACATCATCTCTCTGTGTGCCAGCTCCTGATTTGGACTAATACCATATCACCAAGGTGTTTCTAGTAATCTAGGTCTTGCAGAAACTTTGAGGCCAAGAATCTTCAAAAGACCTAAAGAAAGAATTTTAAAGAATTGGGCCACTTCATGGGCCATCCTTGGCAGGAACCCTGCACTGTGACACAGATCTCCCACCTGTCAGGGTGTCAGGGCAACATGTGAGCAGGAACAGCCTTGCCCGTCCTTGTTCCTAACTCACTCTGGATGGCGAACCTGCAACCTCAGCCCTGGAAATGATCCAGTGAAATTTTGAGGCTCGGTGCCTGTAGCTCAGTGGTTATGGTGCCAGCCACATACACTGGGTCTGGAGGATTCGAGCCCAGCCCGGGCCTGCTAAACAACAATGACAACTATAATAATTAAAAAAATAGCCTTGTGTTGTGGAGGACGCCTGTAGTCCCAGCTACTTGGGAGGCTGAAGCAAGAGAATCGCTTAAGCCCAAGAATTTGAGGCTACTGTGAGCTGTGATGCCATGACACTCTACTGAGGGTGACATAGTGAGTCTCTGTCTCAAAAAAAAAAAAGAAATTTTGACATAACTCTGAGATGGTGCCCTCTCTTCTGAGAAGCCAGGTCTATTCCAGACCTGCAGGGATGGGTGAAGTAGCTGCCGTCATATGCGATAGATGAGACCCGTCCTGGGGGGAGAAATCATTCAGTGTCTCACTTTTGCCACTAACTGCTGAGAGGATGCAGGTAAGTTGCTTCCTGCTACAGACCTCTCTTTGCAACTGTGAAATAAAGGGGTTGAGTCAGAGTGATCTGAATGCTCTTTTCCAGCACTGTTGTTCCTCAAATGCTTTGGACTTTTCTTATGGGGAAAAAAGTGGATTCCACCACTTGCAGGTTTTTGTTTTGTTTTGTTTTGTTTTTTGAGACAGAGTCTCACCCCATCGCTTTGGATAGAGTGCTGAGATGTCATAGCTTACGGCAACCTCAAACTCTTGGGCTCAAGCAATCCTCTTGCCTCAGCCTCCCAAACAGCTGGGATTACAGGCACCTGCCACAATGCCCAGCTACTTTTTCTATTTTTAGTAGATACGAGATTTCACTATTGCTTAGGCTGGTCTCAAACTCCTGAGCCCAAGAGATCTACCTGCCTTGGCCTCCCAGAGTGCTGGGATTACAGGTATGAGCCTCTGTGCCCCGCCGTGCTTCCAGGTTTTAGTAAACCTGCCCAGTTGCTCCCTTCTCTTTAGATAATATTGTAGTTGTTGTTGTCTCCACCTCTGTCCATGGTTTATAATTTTCACATCATTGTTTTCTTAATCACATCAAATCTGGGTTGGCTTACAAGCCTTCTGGAAAAATTAAACGCAGCTCAGCATACATTTATTAAGGCACCAATCTGAAGCAGACATGGGGACAAGGACAGGCAAAAACAGGGCTCTGTCCTCTGGGGTCACACAGTGTGGCCATTAGCAGAAACGTCCATTAGCTTCATTGCCACAATTCCATTTTAAAGACCGTAGGTGCTTGTGACATTTCCTCTGCCTCTACCCTGGGAATTTTATTTATGCTGTAGGGCAGGGAAACTATCTTTTCATCACCTATCCTGAGTTCATGGCTGAAGCCCCTATAACAAGAGGGAAAATTAATAAGAGAAAAGTATACACATTTATTTAATGTAAGTTTTATGTGATGGTGTAGAGGGGCTTCATAAGGAAATGAAGACCCCCCCCCAAAAAAAAAAAATTTAACCTGAGTGTTTTTTTTATGTCAGGTCTGATGGAGAGTGGATAGTCATGGAGATAATTAAGAAGACAAAGGGTGTGATCTAATTGTCATAAACTGGGGTGGGGGGATTTAGCAAAGCTTGTTTATTCATTCCCCTCTCTCTCTCTCCCTCTCTTTTTTTTTTTGAGACAGAGTCTCACTATGTTGCCCTGGGTAGAGTGCTGTGGTGTCATAGCTCACAGCAACCTCAACTCCTGGGCTCAAGCGACTCTCTTGCCTCACCCTCCCGAGTAGCTGGGATTACAGGTGTCTGCCAAAACGCCTGGCTATTTTTAGAGTGGGGGCGTCTCTTGCTCTTGTTCAGGCTGGTCTCAAACCTGTGAGCTCAGGCAGTCCACCTGCCGTGGCCTCCCAGTGTGCTAGAATTACAGGCGTGAGCCACTGTACCCAGCATCTCCTCTAGATCCTTTACTGGTCTGATGGCTCCTTCTGTTTTAGCATGGAATAATATTCCATTATTTCAGTGTATCACAGTTCATTTCAGTCCACTTACCTGTTTTACTGAAGACCTCTTGGTTGCTTCCAAGTTTTTATTTTTTATTTAATTTATTTAAATTTCAGGTTAAGGTGAGGGTACAAACAACCAGGTTACAATGTTTGCATTTGTCACGTAAAGTCCCTCTGCTCCCAAGGAATTTTTATTTTATTTTTAGTTTTTTAGCAAATGTGAATCAAACTCCTATAACCATCCATGTGCAGATCTTTGTGTGGCCATACGTTTGGGTAAATTCCAAGGCTTGAGATTGCCGGATCACATGGGAAGAGTATGTTCAGTTTTGTGAGAAGCTGCCATCACATCTCTGCACCATTTTGCTTCTCCCCGGCAATGAATAAAAGTTTCTATTGATCTACATCTGGATTTTGGCCCTTCAAATAGATATGCAGCAGGATGATACTATATTTTGCAAACTTTATAGTTGAAATTTGGTTGGTTGCTTTTCTTTGGTAATTTTATTCTGTTTGTTAATTATTAATGTCGTTTATCATTAATAAATGGCTATCCAGACAAATTATAGCAACTTCATTTGGATGTGAAAAATACTACGAAATGTGCTTGCTATTAAAGAATATTTAATTAGGGGAAAATGTCATTTTAGGAAACACGTATTTTTATGTAATTTATCCCATCTGTCTTTTACCACCATCTCTGAGCTCTAATTCCCTCTCCTGAATTGCCTGCTCTTTCAAAGTAGAACATCATTTTTCTCACTTTCGTGTTCTCTCCAATTCTTTCCACATGCCTCACACACAGGAAGAGTGTAATAAATGCTTGACTTCATGCCGAAGATTTTAGAAATATAACCATGTGATAGAAGAAATTAAGCAAATCATTGACCCACTTCTTACTTGACTAGAGGACAAGTGCCTTGCCCAAGGTCATACAGCTAAAAAGTGGGGGAACCTGGATTCAAAAATCAGGCAGTTTGGTGCCAGCGGTTTCTATGCATAGTCAGGTGTGTGTATTAATCATCAACCTTACCCTGTAACTAGTGTCTTTTCCATTTTCCTTTAGGGGCAGCCCTGATTTTTGCACAATATTTATACCTCCCATATACAGCCCCTTTGCTGGGGGGAGCTGATTTCATTCCTGGCTACTACCAAGTTGGGGCATGCACCCTGTGAGGTCCATTCCCTGGACAGGGGGATTACATCAGGGATGGGCAGTGAGCCTGAAGACCACGTTTGCTGGGGAAAAAATTATCCTCTCTCTTTTGTAAAAACTTGGAAACCATCTTCTTTCTCTAGTCTTAGATATGAATAAAGCAGAGCCTTATTGGATAGTCACAATAGGACCACTGAAATTGAAGTTGACGTTGGTTGCCAAGGGTAGATACATGTAGAAGTAAACGTGGTCTTGAATGACATCGGTGAGCAATTGACCAATTCTGAAATTAACCCTAGCTCTAGCATTCAGTCATGAGAACTATTACATCTCTTTATTGTTTATATCACTTTGAGTTTTTTTTATTTTTGTCACTCAGTAGAAACTATTCATGGCCATAGTTTGAGAAGGTAAGACTCTATTCTTTTCTCGAAAGCTAACTGTTGAGAACATTGACCAAGTATGCTTGTTATGCTTGGAGAGAACTAATTAGATCTTAGTATTTAAGAGCTGTGTGATAACTAGTTCATGTTATATTTACAATTCTATATTCAAATAAAACCTAAATGTCATGTGCTTGAATGAATATCAAAATATCAGGACCTGCTGTTACTGCAGCTGAAACTGAACTATGGCTCCCTTAGGGAGAATCAATACTTTTCTTTTAAGCCAAACTCAGATTCTTAAATGTGCTTCCAAATAATAAATACTAAATGGCTAAAAAAAAAAAAAAAAAAAGTGTTTTAGAAGTACCTCTAACAGAAGATAACAACTAGGGGGAAAATGTTACTTGTTTGTTACAAGCGTTGGAAAAATCATCCTTTTCTTTCTACATAGGATCTTGCTTCTACCCCAGGGTAGAGCCAATTAAATAACTTTCAGGGTGAAAAACTTGATTGCTGGTGATAAAGGATAAAACCATCACCTTGAAAGATATTTTCTTTTAAGATTTCAATGGTTCTAAACTTTAGCAGAAGAATAGAACAACTGTTGGAAGGTACTAAGAAAATATAAGGGTTAAAGTATCTTCAGAATAATGGGAGAGTGCATTGATTCTTCTTGGTTAGAGAATGTACAAGGCCCTGTTTATTTCAAGGTCACCATTGTGTTCTCCATTTTTTTGGACAGAATCTACAGGCTTAATACTTTGCAGCTTGGGGGAAGGTCTTCCCTCTTTTACCTCTGGCACTCTGTCCTGAACAAATAGAATTAAAAGATGCTTGTTAAAGTTGGGAAGAAAACAATCACTTTTAGCTTTTGTTTTATTTGTGTCAGCCAGAGTAGACAGCCCTAAGCCATTTAATGTGGCAGACGCAGTATCCAGAGAGTCCCACATTTCAAAACTTCCTCTGAGGAAGAGAACTTTGATTTTCAAAGTTCAAGAGAAATAGAACTCTTGACCACAAGTCACTTGTCTCTAAGAGACATAAATAACTACAACTGCCAGAAAATAAAGCAGGTAATCTCTAGAAATGTCTGGATACATTAAAATGAAGTATAACTCAAGACTCTTGGCTCTTTAGACCTCGTTGAATACTTTGTTCTCAGTCAACTGGTGAAATTTTAATTTATTTTATTATTACATGTTTATGGCAAAGTGTAATGTAATTCATTTGCTTTGTCTATCTTTCTCCTTCATAAAAATGGCATACATGATGATGACCTACATTAAAAATAATTGTCTACCATGTGTACTAGTATAGTGATATACCATAAATAATGTGACAGTTTGTAAAAAATTAACCTAGAAAGCATAGAACAGAAGAAAGATATAAATCCTTAATTTTTTTTTTTTTGCTCATATATCCAACTAGTGTTTTAGCCATTTGAGCCACCTAGTGGTAATATATTAATATATTAATATGATTAATATGATGAAATATGATTTCTTATATTGAAAAATAATGTAAGTTTGTTTCTAATTTAAAAAGGATGCATTAGGCTTGGTGTCCATAGCTCAGTGGTTGGGGCGCCAGCCACATACACCCAAGCAGGAGGGTTCGAACTGGCCCGGGCCAGCTAAACAACAATGACAACTGCAACAAAAAAATAGCCATGCATTGTGGCCAGTGCCTGTAGTCCTAGGTCCTTGGGAGGCGGAGGCAAGAGAATCGCTTGAGCCCAAGAGTTTGAGGTTGCGGTGAGCTGAGACACCACGGCACTCTACTGAGGGCAACATAGTGGGACTCTGTCTCAAAAAAAAAAAGGGGGGGGGCTGCATTAAATGAATCATAACTATTAATTACATTTAACTTTTGAATTAATTTTTGTTGATTGGTAGCAAGAATGAATATTAGAAAATGTGAAAATAGTTCTCTGCTATTTTATTTCTTCTAGTAGAAGCCACATAGCCAAGAAACTTAAAATTACAAAAAATTATTATTAAAAGGGATACTTTCAATATATAACAAAGAGGTAGCCATCAAATAGTGGGAATAATACATTTTCTAACTTAATTATATTCAAATGTAACCTTTGCTAAGTGTTCTTGGGTATAGTATTTTTTCTAAATCTGCCTCCTAGCCAATCATCAATCTCATATCTTCTTGTATTCAAAGAACAAAAATGAGTCACCAATCTGCTCAGTGGTCCATTAGAAATACTCCGTAACCAGATTAGACTGTGGCTAATTTTAGATTTCTTTAACTGGGAACTGTAGATCAAACTAAGTTTTCATTTTGGCTCTGTTCTGGGATAATAACTTCCAGCAGAGCCAAATCACGAAATACTGCCAGCTTCACGCGTTAGTATCCATATTCATCGTGGCCTTGTTAACTTTTAAGGAGTTTTTATTTGTTGTTCCAAGAATGTCAGGTTCTTTGGTTTCCTGCTTTCTTAAATTGCCATATGTTTCTAAATAGGTTTGTTTTTTTTAATCAGAATTAGCTCATAGATAGATAGATCTGTCTTCTTCGATTTCGTCAACCTTCCCACTTTGCATGGAGCGCTAAGTAAGCTATGTGATGAAACCAGCTGTAAAGACAGTCTCTCTTTTTGAGGACCCTGCTTATCTGAATTCTGACCTCCTATCTCATTGATGGTTTCATTAGGTGAGTGGAAGATGGGTAGCCTTCATTTGTGAGGATTTAAGACTGTCAGCCTGAGAGCAGACGAAACCATTATGGAGTGATTGAGCAGAATAAAAATATAAGAGGCTCTAAAAGAGGAGAAGCTTCCCTGATAGGTAAGACATCCAGGCGGATCTGTGGGGAACTAGAACACTGAGAGAGAATTCTCTTAGAGCATAGAATAGGTGTGTGTTATTTTGTTCTTTCTGTTTTGTTTTGTTCCCCCCTGGGAAATACCATTTTTTTTCTGAACACAATGTGTGGTTGTTAGGTAGACATGTTTCTTAGGCTGGGCAATCAGAAAATTTCAGTCAGGCATGTTGAACATGGGACTAGATCTTTTCTGGGGAGATGTGAATTTTGGTGCTGCTTCCTGCTTTGTGGAGAGAAGGAACAGAGAAAGCCCAGAGGAGAAATAGAGGATAGGGAGAGCTCTGAGGCAGGCTTTGTGGAATCGTTGTTTCCCTTTGGCCTGGGCTAGTTTGAGTTGAGTTTCTGTCACTTGTAACCCCAAAAGTCTTGATTACTACAGGGCAAACATTGGCTGCACACAGTCAAGTGACGTGTTCAAGTGTATCAGTGAACAGAACATTCTGGAAGGTGAGGGGGTAAAGGCAGGTTCCAGAGGCCTGAGAACCCCGAAGATGGTGATCAGGAGTGCCCACTAAGACCCAATATTGATCACAACAGGTGACTTCATGTAATAGTTATAAGACACTGAGAGAAAGTGTGACTATGTGAGTGTTTGAGAAATTGCAGGAGGATGTGGACTTTTACTCTAAAATACTCATTGACCATACATGTTTTCTTAATTTCCTTTCATTTCTTCTAATACATTGTGAGGATTAATTTTTGCAAGTGGGAATTACCATGCTACCTAATAATAGTGTCTGGGTTGGGGCTGATAATGTGTCAATATTGGTGTTTGTTATGCCTGTGGCCCCATCTGAGTAAAACTGCCCCCAGTCCTCATCCAAATCCTTCAGTCCCATCCAGCTGTGTTTGGTATCTGGTGATCTGCTTTCCCCATCTTCATCTCCACCCCAGTCATTGTTTATTAGACCAACTCAAAATTTGAGAAGATAGTTTTTATGAAATCACACAAATTCTAAAGTGAATTTCAAAAACCTTCGGAAGACTGCAGAACAATAAGTAAACTTAGAGGATAAGGGAATAGGGCTCTTCTTTCTTCTGGGTACATTTTTAATGTAGAGTAGTACACATCAGCTAGAGCTAGGGGACTGGTTTGTGTTCAATTTGATCTTGATTTCCTATCCTCATCTTATTATTCACAAGCTTTTTGTAGGAACTTGTTAACGCTCATGGTTTTAGTTTCCACCAATGTGCTAATGGCTTCCCAAATTGCATCTTTAGTAATAAACACATTCTTATGTTTGTACATTTATTTCTTCTTAGACATCGTATGAAAAACCTCAAAGTCAATGCATTTCACAACTAAACTCTTCTTACAGTATTCCCTGTGTCACAATAGTATAACTATTTACCCGGTTGCTTAAACCAGACACCTGTGGCTCATCATTGACACTTTCATTTTTGAAAAATTTTATTTCAGGTTAAAGTGAGGGTATAAACAACCAGGTCTCAGTATTTGAATTTGTTAGGTAGAGTCCCTCTCATGTCCTGCATGCAAAAGTTGTGCCATATGCCCCTAAACTGTGCCCATTAAGTGGGAGCACCCCAAACCTCCCCCCTCCTTTCTCCTTTCTCTTACCCTCTCCTCCAACCTAAATTGAAATGCATTATACTTCTCTGTAGGTATGAATTAGACCATCTACTTTACTGGCTTCATGTTACTATTGAGTACATTGGATATTTGCTTTTCCATTCTTGTGATATTTTACTAAGAATAATGTGTTTCAACTCCATCCAGCTTAATACAAAAGATGTAAAGTCACCATCTTTTTTATGGCTGAATAGTATTCCGTGTGTGTGTGTGTGTGTGTGTGTATCTCACAGTTTCACAGTTTGTTAATCCATTTCTGAGTTGATGGGCATTTAGGTTGTTTCTGACTTTTTCATTTTGACCCCCTCATCTCAGTCACTATGATCTTTTCACACTATCTCCATCATTTCTCGAATGCATCTTTTTTTTCTCCATCCCTACTAATACCTTCTCAGACAAGAATTCTTATTTTTTATATGGCTTATTATTGCTGCCTCTTATTTTTCATTCCAGTCTTGAGTTATTCACTCAATATCATTCACTTCTCAATATCATTCTTCTTTCTGGAGTTAATTTTCTAAATTGAAGATCTCATAATGTCATTTAAAAAATCTGTTAGACTTCCCTTGCCAGTGAACTGTGAGTTCTTTTTCCCGCCTTTTCTTCCTCTCCGACATGATCTTTAGCTAGACCTTTTCTACTACTTTACATTCCAGTCATGCTAGTTGTTCCTTAAATGTGCTGTGTTCCCTGTGCCTCAGTGTGTTGGCTGCTCCTTGTTGAGCATTGTCTCCACCACTGTTTTCTGCACAGATTCACAATTCAGCTTCGGTGCTCCTACAGAAAGCCATTTCCAACTTTCATACTCTGAAAAGTATGATACTTCTACCCTAGCACTTAGCACATGCTTTCTTTCCATCATCTATTTATTTCTATGTCTTCTCCAAATATGTTGTAAAGTTCTTGAAGCTAAAACCCATATGTGGATTTTCATTGAATAATCAAATAGAATATTTTATTAGCTCGTATGTTCAGAGATGAATAAAGCCATCAATTCTTTACTAATACTCTGGAGTTTACACTCTGGGCAGAATCAATCCTGAAATAAGAAAAATGAAGATAGCAGTATTATGTTAGTATTGATAAAGGAGGAAGCTTTATCTGCCCACTTCTCAAGGAAAGAGAAAAATGAAATATAGTCACCTAATGGTGACTGAGAAAAATAAAATATAGTCACCTAATCTGATGTAAGGTAGGGTGGGAGGAAGGTGATCATTTCCTTCTGATAGAGTATTATCTGTGTAGAGATTCTGCTCCACTGTTAGCTTTCAGGCAGCTGCAACAAACATTGGAGGTGTCTTTGTGCAAAAGTGATTGGAATAGGTCTTTCCAGAGGAAAGGAGAGGGGTTTCAAATAGAGGAATGGATGTGATTTGGATTGTTATGCTCCCAACTCAAAGGAGTTGGCTAGGTAGCTGTTCTTAGTCTGTCTCCTGTTGTTTTGTATATTGAGGCTGATTCTCAATGACATTCAGCGGTTATCTAACATGATAACATTTGACTCTTTGTAGGTCAACTAAATTAGTCCTCATGTGTTCTTTGCTTCATGTTTTTTTTCCTCATAGGCTCTCTACCTATCTGAATCACCCTTTGGAGATACCCTGGCCTTTATCCTCCATAAGGGGGAGCTAGAGATTCACTCGAGGGTTGTAAAACAAAGGATCTGTCATGCTAGTCAAATCAGAAAATTTCAGCAACACTTATTTAGTATTAGTTCAGAAGTTGCTATAGATTTTCTATAAAAAAAAGACAAAGGCACAATTTTTTTTGTGGGCTGATAGAGATATGTATATTATACAGTAGTAGGATGAAGCTTAATCTCTTTTGAATCCCTCTAAACCCCCTTTTTGGGTTGCCATGTTATCTATTTTCTTACTACATTGTGTTAGGCATCGTGGAAAATAAAAAACAAAAACAACAACAACAACATCAACAGCCAAACTTTGAAGGGAATTAGAATTCAGCTGGAAGAGAAAGATAGAAATAGTAACAGGTTTAAGATGCAATTAATCAACCTAGAAAATTTTTCTAAAGACAGCTGAAGTATAAGAAAACCTTGCTGTAAGTTGACAAATGAAAGCCTAAAATTTTCAATAATATAAATATAGGGGTCTACACTACTGCAAGATAAAATAATGAGGTAGGTTTTATAGTTGGTTGACAGGAGTTCAGAGTCTGACTATACCATTTAAATCCTTTTTGATCCCAGATGCCATTTGGTACCCCTTCTGGCCATTGTGTCCTCTGGTTAAATATCAATGGGGATGACTTTGGTTCTTGGGCCCAGAAGGAGTTTTAGGAACGCAGTGGGGATTTTAGAAATTTCTGGGTCACTTGGTGTCCATTTTTCCCTGTGTAGGGAAATTGGGCTGAGAGATTTCTAGGGATATGGTCATGCACACTTCCCCCATTTTCCTGTTTCCTATGACAGGGTTACCTACAATTTTTCCATCCAGTCTTGCCCCCTCATTTCTTGTATCTCTCCTCCAAAAAAAGAGAAACATTTGCTCCTCTTCTCCATTTGCAAAATGGGATTTGACTTGGAAAAATACAGTGTTGATTTCCAATTGCATTATACATGTATCTGAATGTACTTTATTACAGGACATGATTATCAAGGAATCTTCCTATAATAATGTTCTCATTGGGTTGAGAGAAATCAGAGTACGCCCTGGGGAGAAAGAATTAAGATATAATTATTATACAAGGTGGATACGTGTTAATAATAATAACTAAGATTTATTGAATTTGTACTGTAAGCCAGGTATTGCTCTGAGCAAATTATTTCTCACAGCAGTCCATTGAGGTCTGTACGTTAATATCTCCATTTTAGAGATGTGAAAATTTAGGCATGGAAAGATAATTTTCTCAAGAGCCCGTAGCTACTACCCTGTTTCCCCGAAAATAAAGGCAGTGTCTTATATTAATTTTTTAAAGATAATTTTCCCAAGAGCCTGTAGCTACTACCCTGTTTCCCCAAAAATAAGGCAGTGTCTTATATTAATTTTTGGTCCCAAAGATGCACTAGGTCTTATTTTCAGGGGATGTCTTATTTTTCCATGAAGAAGAATACGGTACACATTTACTGTTAAATGAAAATAAAGGAAATTTATTACCTGTATACAGTACGGTAGTACGGTAGTTGTCAACAAAAACCAGACAAACTGTGAATCCTACCTTCAGTCATCATGAGGGCGGCTGTGAGCATCAGGCAGTGTCACCAGAGACAGACCAGCATTCACCACCTTCGTTGTGTCCCATCCGCTTTGATCCTCCTGTTCTTCCACATGCATCTGCCTAAGTCTCCTCCTTTCTCCCACCCCGCGCTCACCGCTCACTCCCACCTGTGCTCCGCCTCCACACAGCAGTGACATCAGGACTCCGCCTAACGTCACTGGTTGCTAGACGCCAGTCAGGGCGGCCCTAGCAACCAGTTTACTGGTAAATTAATTTTCATTCTGAGACAGAGCCTGGGGGGCCTTATTTTCGGGGGGATGCCTTATATTTCACCCAGAAGGAAACCTGTAAGTAGGTCTTATTTTTGGAGGATGTTTTATTTTCGGGGAAACATGGTAAGTGCCAAAGTTTGAGGCTATAAACTCAGCCAGTCTTGCTTTAGAGACTGTGTGTACTATCTGCAATGTTATTTTGAAGTGATAGAGTGTTGGTTGTTCTTTTGTTTTGTTTTGTTTTTAAATCAGCTCATATTCACAGCTGGGCCATAATAATTAAAATCTTAATAGCCAGCGCTGTTATAAATGAAATGAACACAATTAGGGTCGGAAAACCCTGCCAACAGTTGGAATTTGGATTTCTCATTTCCTAAGAATCTCTGATTTGATTTCTAATCCTAGCTTCTTACATTTTCCCAGAGGCATCTCACTGTCTTACTCGTCTTTTTTGCCTCTAGAATCTCCGGTGTTTCTCTCTTTTAATTTCTTCTTCTTGTCCATGTCTACACCATCTTAGGAAAAACCATAGAGTGACCTACTCTTGGCTGTACCTGCTTCCTCTCGTTAAAAAAAAAAAGACTTATATCTCCTTCTGCTCCCTCTGTTTCTTCAAACTTCTTCTCTTAAAGATCCAAGGCAAGTCACCTCTTTATGAAGTTCAAAGGCATTTGTCATTTCCATTGCTTCCTGCTCCTTTATTTTTTGTAATACCACAAAATCCAGCTCTTTTACCATTTTTTTTAAACTTCTTATCTTCCTCCTCCTCATTCACTATGGTTTTCTCCAATGCTTATTTCTTGGAACTCCATTCTTTTGATGTATTCTTCCCATGGAGAAGGTCATCCATTTCCAAGGTTTCACCCCCCGCTTTTCATACAGGCTACTTTGTATCTATCTATAGCTTAGTCATCTCCCTTTACCCAAATGCCAGTATTTATTTCTGAGTGCTTCCTGGAAATTTCCATTTAAGTAATTTACTGTCACCATTGAGCTCAAAGCGCACCAACCTTAGTTTATAAACAGTGTTTCCCACATGAGTTCTTATACACGTAATAGTGGGAAAACACTTATACAGCATCTACACTAAGCCTAATACCATTCTAAGTACTTTATACAGATTAACTCATTTAATCCTTAAAGCAATTATTATTCTTATTTTCTCAATGAAGGAACTCAGGCCTAGAAATGTTAAGCAACACCACACCCAGCTGATGTCACATGGCCACTAAGTAGAGGAATCCGATCCGTCCCAGGCAGGGAATGTCCTTTTGGAGTCTTTACTCTTGACTAATTCTCTGTATTTCTGTATCCTTTTTTCTGATACTCATCAACTTTCCTTTTTTTTTTTTGGTCCATTCTAATTCATAACTTCTTTACTCTTCTTGCAAAATGTTCTTGGTTATAGCTGGGCATTATGGCGGGCACCTGTAGTGCCAGCTACTTGAGAGGCTAAGACAAGAGGATCACTTGAGTCTAGGAGTCTGAGGTTACCGTGAGCTATGATGCCACAGCACTCCATCCCAGGGCAACAGAGTGAGGAAAACAAAACAAAACAAAACAAAATGTTTTTGGTGTTTCTATCAGTCAGGGCCCATTCAAGAAAGGCACAGGGGTGTGGTTAAGGAAACCAGGAAGAGATGAGGAATCTCCTGAGTATTACCAGCATTTGGATGCTACTAGCACCACAGTATTAAAAAAAAACAAAAGAGGTGAGCAAATTTATGGGTTGGCAATCCAGAGAAAGCCAGTGCTACGGAATTGGGAATGCCCACCAGTTTCTAGAAGATGACAGCCACTGCTGAGCCCTACTGGGGCAGGGCCTGGGGCGAGGAGGTGAGTGGGCAGAGCAAATGCCCACCCTCTCTCTCCTAGAGGCTTCCAGTTTCTTGCTCCTGCCTCACAGCCCCACACCTGGATCCTTGCTTCCTCTTCAGTGATCTGATTCCCTTTCCCTCTACCCTGCTGCACTACCACCAGACCAGTCTCTCTGAGATGCCACATTCCTTACAGTTTTGTTCTCCTAACTGTGTTCCTCAGTGTGTGGTTGGTGATCCTCCAAATCCCCAGTCCAGTCTTTGGCTCCCACGTTTTCTTCTGCAACTTTCCGAGTCCTTTCCTCTAATTGGTCTGCTCATTGCCACCCCTCTTTCTGCAAACAGTCCATTGTCACACCTGTTTCACATGCCCATATTCTTCTGCCCGCCTGAAGCACTGTCTATCTTTTATCCAAATACTGTAACATCCTTCAAGGCCCATCTCTCTTGTAACACTTGTCTGACCACTCCTGCAGGACCTTTGTCAATTAGTTTTAAGTATGTTTCTATTTATTTCACAAATGTGCATCTCGTCTCTTCTAACTAAAGGGCAAGGATCTCAAATCAAGGGATGGTTGATGTGGTTGATGGTTCATTGGTGTGACCCATTTTCTAAGCACTAACAGTTTGAGGGGGTCCAATTAATGCAGTGTGCAAGACAGATGTTGACAAAAAGTGATCTCTACTCTAAGCCTCTTACTTTAAAGCCAGGGGAACACCAGCTTCAAGTACTTCCTTCTCCTGGCAGCTAGAAGAAGGTCAGATCAAGTGCTCTAAGATTGTCTCTGCTGTTCTCTGTTTTGCTACTGTGGGCTGCAGCCTTACTGCGATGGGACTGATCAGTGTTCTGTAGACCCTCCTTCACCTTTCTTTCTGAGGATTGCTCATTTCCAAGGGATTTGCATTCTTCTCACTCTTTGTGGTACAAACCATCCTGTTTGCCAAGAAATGCCCATTTGGATAAGACTATTTGGAATTTATTTATTATTTAGTTAGTGCCTCTGGCTTAAGTTGGTCCATGTATACCCTTCCTTCCTTTAGAACAATGCCTGGGAGGTTACCTTCATTTCTCTCTGCTTGAGAACCTTAATACTAGTTGTCATGGAGCTCTGTGCAGCTGGGAAACCTCTGAGCAATTCTCTGTGACATGCTTGGACCTACCTTAGTTCCCCTAACTAGCATAACAACTTGTCCTCCTAAGACCCTTGCCAGCTGTCATCTGCCACCATGTCTACATATTGATTTTTCTCTCTTTTTTTTTTTCCCCAATCACATACTTTAAGACTCTAGAATCTACTCCTACTAGGAAGGCTTCAAACTCAACCTTTCAAGAGTTAAGTAGAGTCAGGATGAGTTAGCAAAAAGAAATATACTTACTACATGCGTCATTTAGATGGTTTCTCTGGGCTATCTTGTTGTCTTGTATTTTTCTATACTTCTTGGGTTTTTCGCTGAATGTGCCTTAGAATGACAGGTTCTCCAATAACTGAACTGAAGGAATTTTGCAAACCAATCCTAAGAAAGGCCAAAATATGTCAAAGGAAGGAAGAATGTGCATGGTGTAATCTACTAACTGGGGATATCTTGGGATCTTCTGAATTATATACATACACTTTAAAATTGTGATCTTGAATTTTGGAGCAAACAGTTACAGCATTTCACCTTTTAAAAATCTAGTATGGTTAATAGGTGATGAAGTGTGCTATTCTCCAAATTCAGCAGCCGTTCACCATCTAGACGTTTCTGGTAGTTTCTAGTAAAAGCTATATTGCTTTTTATGAGCTCATCACAGAAATAAAAAACATCACTAGACAAGCTAATCCAGACACAGAGGATGGAGGAGAAAAAGAACCATTTAAAAAAGCGATTGAGTCCATATAAGAACCTTCTTCTCTGAAGATTTTGACACGAGGGAGCTTGTTTATCCATCTGCCTCAACTGTCATAAAGTTGTAGATTGTGAAAGAAGAAGTTAGAGCTAGAGGGCAGCAGAGAAGGGGGCTGTGTTTGTCTTTTGCAAACACCAAGATCTCCTTTCCTTGAAATGGAAAAGAAAAAAGAAGTCAGAAGCTGACCTTGGTGGGTTTGAGGGCTTAACAAATACAGGCAGCTGAAACTTTGTAAACATTTAGCATAAAACTCATTTTTAATCTCATAAACTTAATTTTTTCCCCCTAGCATATGGGATGCATAAAAAGGAAATAAAACTTTAGTAAATTGAGCCTTACTTGTGCTTTATAAAAAAGAAATTGAATTGCTCTAATGGCAGCTGCAGCTGGCTTTCAGCTTCCAACAACCAGTGTAAATCTAGTTTTTAGTGCTTGATTTAGTAAACGCTCAGCTGCAAACAGGCTTCGAAAACAGTTCTGAATGCAGGATTTTCCGTAAAAGCAGTTATGTAACCTTTGTGTGTTATGCCTTTAAAATTTGTGGAGAAGAGCAGAAAGCCTGATGGAGATATCTTACAATTATCTTTTTGCCTATATTTAAAGCTGCAGCGTTTTTGCTACTCATTCCACAGAGAGCTAGCACAATGCGTTCTAATAGGCTGTGAATTTACATTTATGTGTAATATTAAAAAATAAGCAAAAGTAGAGTAAAAACAGAGTACTAATAATGAAATGAAGAAGTCCTAGTCGAGTTGGACACATTGTCTGCTTACCTCTAAGTGGTCGTTGTCACAGCTTGTCTCTGGTGCTCCCCTTCCCTGAGCCTTATGCCGTGTTCCCACACATTGATGAGCCTCAAAAAATCGGATTCTGCTCAGCAAAGGCTGCACGTGCCCAGCTCGCAATTTTTGCTAAAAATAGGGAGAAAAATCTTGTTTCTGATGAATAAGATGAAACATCTAACTGCTTTTTAAATGGTGCCATGTAACTGTTAAGATGTAATGCTAGCTTATCAAACTATTTCTCAGTGACCTGGTCTTCGTGGAGATTTTTATACTTTTGGTGGTTGTTACTTTCCCAATCATAAGATATTGAGGGGTAGACAACAGGAGAGTGGGCATTTGACGGCATTCCTGCTAAAGGAATCTTTTAAAATAATTCTGGCTATGATGGTCAGGGTTAACCCTTTGAATTAGGATAAATTGGTGCCCGTTTTTGTTTCCCTTAAATATCTATCCAATATCTCAGGCTCATTTGTAGCTGTCAACCAAACCTGCCTTAGGCATAATTGAGAAGTTTGGGCACTCCATTTCTCAGGGTATTTCCAATTTTAAAAGAGATCCTTGAATGTGAAAAAGCTCTAAGACCTCATATTTGGGCTGTTTGTCCGACAGGTTCTGGGGTTGATCTGGCCAAAAGGGCAGCTTGTTGTAAGGCTGGCTCTGGCCACAGTGGCCAGGATTCCAAGAAGTAAACTGATACACAACCTCTTTCTTTTTTTCTCACCATCTGGTTGTTTGGCTGCCTACAATTGGAACTATTAAACAAATGGAGACTGTTTGAAATTTGAAAATAAGCCACGGCATGGTAGGTGGAGAGAGAGTCACCAATGACTTGCTCTACTGGTGGCTCTGCTGTTTGTTATCAGCTGAGTGATCTCAGGGAAGTCACACAAACTCTCTGGGCTTCTGCCTGGGCCACCTTTCTAGACTGTTGCAGGGTCAAATAAAATCATGAGAAAGCACATTGAAAACAGTAAAGTACTATACCATTGGGAGGTCCTTTGATTATTCAAGGCAGTGAAGGTGACCTTGATAATGAGGAGTATTTGCTTATTCCCTGGGAGAGGGTACTGTTGTCATTCAGAGAAATAATGTGAGCACATGACAGATCTTTTTGTAAACTATGGAAGAAATTCTGGAAGTTGGAGATGATGAGATCACTGACTATTCAAACAACTACAAAGGAGGAAAGCGCTACAGAAGTGACAGTGGAAAACAGCTGGGCTGTTCCAGATGTTCTCTACGCTGTCCCTCTCCCCAGCCAGGGGTTTCAAATAATAACCAGGATTATTTTTAATATTCAAATTGATCACCTGAGAGCTGTTTATATTGGAAATTTGGCATTTTTCTTTTTTTTTAATTAAAATTTTAAACAAAAACTTTACATGCATATAGTTTAAAAATATGAGTAAAAATTAATTATAAAATTCAGCAGTCTCCTGACTCACCCTTTCTTCCTTGTCTTAGAGCCTCTCCCCAAAGGCAGCCACTTACAGCTCTTTTAAGTTCCTTCTGGTGCTTACACATTGCTTAAGTTCTACAAACTTTGGTCATATTACTGCGTCTCGAATTGTCCCTTCTGGACATTGCTGAATTCTTGTCATGGAAGACATAACAGGAAGCTCCCCACATTGTTGGCATTTTGTTTCTTTCTCAGCTTCCTAATATAGTTCTAGAACAATTTTGGTTACATCGATGTTGTAATCATTCTGTTTTTCGTAACTTAGCATTGTATCATACTATAGTTATTTTTCTTTCCGTCCCTGTATTTTGCTTAAAGTTGATAATGCTTGTTTTTTTCATTTGCCTAGTTTTCTTTGTACCTATTTTTTAATTATTTCCATCTCTTCTAATGATCTTTCAAAACAAAACATTCCATGAAGCCAGTCACAACAGTCAACCTATCAGTCCCCGTGTATATTTTTTTGAGAGAAATTGCCCTTTAAGACTTTTCTTCTTCTAGTCTGGCTGGATAGTAGTCATTTTTTGATTACTTTTAATCTCATTCCAGACCTGGGTGGGCTTTCTGAACTCAGATCTTACTCTTCTTACCCTTCTTCTTCTTCTTTTTTTTTTTTTTATGAGATAGTGTCTTACTACATCACCCTCGGTAGAGTGCTGGGGCATCACAGCTCACAGCAACCTCAAACTCTTGGACTTAAGCGATTCTCTCGCCTCAGCTGGGACTACAGGTGCCGCCACAATACCTGGCTATTTTTTTTGGTTGTACTTGTCATTGTTGTTTAACTGGCCTGGGCCGGATTTGAACCGCCAGCCTCTGTGCATGTGGCCAGTGCTGTAACCACTGTGCTACAGGTGCTGGGCCTCTTCTTACCCTTCTTCTCCTCCTTGATGTCCTCCTTTTTCCATCCTCCTCCCTCCTTTCCTCCTCTTCCTTCTGCCCTTCCTTCCCTCTTCCATTTCTCTTCCTCCTTCCTCTTTGTCATTAGAAAACATCCCCAGTAATTTTGTCTAGGTTAAATGATGTTATGGTAAGTCAAAATCAGGATGACAGTCATGGCATGCCAGACTCTTGAATCACACTTCTTAATTGATTTTCTCTGCTTAGGACCCAGCTATCAGTAGGAAACACTCTTCACCATCATCTTGAAAATCTCCCCCTTTCTTTCTTGTTTTGAATATCCTCTTCCATCATATATATATATATATATATATATATATATATATATTATATATAGTAGAAAGGAAAGGATTATTCTTCACTATTCTTCTCATTCTGATGAGAGCATCTTCAATAGCTTCCTGAGAAAGTGTGCATGAAAAGCACATTGTTAAGGACCTTACATTTCCTTTTTTAATTCTGATTTTACTTTATTTTTATATTTCAGATTAATATGTGGGTACAAATGATCGGTTAACATTGTGTTTGTGAGGTGAAGTCCAAGCTGTAGTAGAGCCCTTCGCCCAGGGGGTGTGCTGTGTACCCTTACATCGTGCCCATTAGGTGAGAGCTTACCAATCTTCCTTCCTCCTCCTCTCTCCACTTTCCTCCTCTCCCCTCCTCCCACTTGAATTTAATTGTGTGTTTCTCTCATGTGGGTGTGTAGTTGTTAATCTATTGGTTTCATGTTCGTATTGGTTACTTGCTTTTCCATTCTTGTGATACTTTACTAAGAAGAATGTTCTTCAACTCTGTTCAGGTTAATACAAAAAATGTAAAGTCTCCATCTTCTTTTATGGTGGAATAGTGGAGAACTTAACATTTCTAAAAGTGTTTAGATTTTGCCTCACCTGCTATTGATGGCTGAGTATTCACTTCTATGTTGGAAGAAGTTTTCCTTCACAGTTTGGAAGGCATTTCTCCACTGTCTTCTGGATTCCAATGTTGGTGTTGAGAAGTACCAAGCCATTCTGAATCCTGCCACTTTTAATGTGGTCTTCTTTCCTTTCTTTTTTTCTCCCTCTCAAATTTGTAGAAGCTTTTCTTTATCTGAATTTATGGGCCTTTGGGTGAGTCCATGTTCTTCTACTATACTGGGTATTTAGCAGCCCTTTCAAAGTGGAAACTAACATATTTTCACTCTAAGAAATGTGCTTATAGGCAGGGGGTGGTGGCTCAAGCCTGTAATCCTAGCACTCTGGGAGGCTGAGGCAGGTGGATTGCCTGAGCTCATGAGTTCAAGACCAGCCTGAGCCAGAGCTGAGACCTCATCTCTAAAAATAGCCGGGCACTGTGGCTGGCACCTGCAGTCCCAGCTACTTGGTAGGCTGAGACAAGAGAATCTCTTGAGCCCAAGAGTTTGAGGTTTCTGTGAGCTGTGATGCCATAGCACTCTATCAGGAGCAACAAAGTAAGATTCCGTCTCAAAAAAATAAAAATAAATAAAAATAAAAGAAATGTTGCCTATGATCTCTTACCCTATTTTCTTGATTTTTTTCCCTCATAATCTATAATTCTGATATTGGATTTCCTGGACCTGTGATTTAATTTTCTTACATCTCTGGTCTCATTTTCCTTTTTAGCTTTTTCCTGTGTTATCTGAGTTTCCTAACCTTCATGTTAAAATTTCCATTTATGTCATGCTTAATTTTCAAGAATACTTTTTGTTCTCTGAATGTTCCTTTTTGGAGAATTCTGTTCTTGCTTCATGAATACATTATCTTTTCTTGTGCCTCTGAAGATACTGGTTGTGATTTTTGTTTTTAAGGCAATCTTCTCCTTGTATTGTTTCGGTTTCCACCCGCTTGCTTTTCCTTGTTTGTTCTGATCTCTGTCTTTCATGTAGAGTGTTTCTCACATTTTTGGTAGCTTTTGTTTGTCTGCCCATGATCAATATTAGGGCACTGAAATACTGAGAAGAGTCTTTGCAAATATGGTTGTACTTGTCAACTTTGAGCTTAACAGTGTCAAGATCCTGAGTCTTTTTCTCTCCCACTATTTTGCTAAACTTAACAAATGTCTCTTTTTTCTTTTCGCTAAAGTTTCAGGATCTATGTAATAGCATACTCTGCAGTATCTTCTTATAATGCTGTGCCTTCGAATAACTTTAGTTATTGAGTGATACATTTCTGAATCCTGTTTCTTTTGTCTTTTACTGACCTTGTAAACTACTTAACTATAAAACGTGGCTTATTACATAGTGCCTCTTGGCATTATATTCTTTCTGAAAAGAAATCTTTTTCCCATTGCAAATAAGACAAACAAACAATGTCTTTAAAACAAAAGAAGAATTTCCCAGTCTCCTTACTTTGAAACACATGATTTTCATCAGCTGCTTTTTCTTTTCTTGACAGTAGCCATTTGGAAAATGACAGACTCCACTCACACCATCACCATTCATTCTTTTCACCATCTGCCTTCTCTCCAAGCCATTGGAGATGTATCTCTACCTGCAAGGCAAATCCAATCAATGATTATCCTCCAACTGGCAGATGCTGCTAGTGGCTCATCTATCATCATATGAGCTACAGATGTCATATGTAACAAAGCTGAGGGAAGTGCCTTGTCCGTTATATGAGATTTCTGATATTAGAACTTGGGCTGCCCTGTCTTTCAGAGCCCCCCTTTTCTCTTCTCAAAGAAGGGAGGCATAATAGGCCTAATTTGTGGTATAGTCATGAGCATTAAATGGAATGATTAGGCCGAAGGCTTCTCATCACTGCTGTAGGGCAATTTCAGCACCTGGGGCATTTCAAGGAGGCTTTGTAGCATGCAGGAGGATACCAGCTCCCATGGTGCCCTGAGATGTATGGACCAAAGGGCATATTTGTCCAATAATTACTCACTGCAAGATATTTCCTTATAAGGCTGTTTTTGTTACTCCTAAAAATATTATCACAGAAGAGAAGTATAACTAGAAATAATTGCATTTGATTCCTAGTGGTGTTGTGCTTGTAAACTGTCACGCCTTTTCATTCCCTCTTTTCAACCAACGATTCTGTCAGATAGACTCCAATGAATAGCTTTACAGTGGTACACACCAGGTGTGCATGGATGACACATCAGCCAGGTCTGTTCAATGAGAAATGTAGGCCTAGTCTAGGGAGATGTACACGTACAGTGAAAGCTGGTGGATTTTAATGATAGATTGGCCTGGGTCTGAATTCTATATCTGACCCTTATCTGTTTGACCTTGTATGAGTCACTTGGTCTATCTGGACTGCAATTTCCTTGTCTGCAAGAGGGAAATTGGTAACACTGCAGTGTTGATGTGAATATCTAGTGAAATTAGAATCATGAAGTACCTGGTACGTAATTGGTGCTCTCTAAATATTAATTTGTTCCCTTTTCCTACATTCTGTTGTAATGTTCTGTTTTTGTTATTATATCTCTTTATTTTTATAATACATTAAATATATTTGAATATGTAGGTTTATTACAAAATAATACCGAATAGTTGTTTTTGAACATATTCTGAATTTCACTGTGAATGTTCCACATATTGGCCTGAATTAATCTTTAAAGCAGGGTGCAAATTATAGGGTTCCATGGGGGTAACCTCCACTGTAACTCGGATTTGTTGCTTGCTGGCCCTGAGATGAGCACTATGGGGACAGACAGACTCAGAATCTCTTTCCTTGTTTGCAGTTCCCATTTCTTGGTGCGTCTCCACCCTGTAATGACAGGTGTCTTTCCCCCAAATCTCCTTTTCCTACCCTAGAGTGAGACAGGCAGAAAGGAAAGAAATACTATTAAGTATTAGGAATACATGTAGGTTAAGTTCTCTTTCCCATATACTATTTGCATCCTTAGTCAAGATGAACTTAATGGTGCTTCTAGCAGCACGTCTCGTATTAGTCCATCTCCACGCATAGATTTTTGAATTATCTGTCATTCTTACTCTCCAGGCATTTGTTCCTAACTTCAGATATTCATCACCATTTTTTTTGGAGGAGTTTGGAGGAGTGGATTTCAATCAGTTTGAGCCTGTGAGAAACCAATTTGTATGGAATGTCTAGTTACTTGATATTTTAAATGAGATGTTTTATTAAAATCTAGTTATATTGCATCCATAGGATCCATCCCGGTGATGGAAACACCAGCCAACTTGCCATGCATTTGTCTAACAATACCAGGGTAGATAGGCAATATCTTTATTAGAATCATGTTAAATTATAATTTGAATTTTTAAAAGTAGACCCCCAAATATATCAATATATTTATTAAGATTATAGTAAATTACAATTTGAATGTTTAAGTAGATCCTCAAACATATTCTTTTTAACGTCTGTGGAAGACCCCTCTGCTACACTTTAAAAGTAATTTATTTTAGGCAAGGTGCAGTGGCTCACAACTGTAATCCTAGCACTCTGCAAGGCCAAGGTGGGAGGATTGCTTGAACTTAGGAGTTCTGAACAAGAGCAAGACCCAATGTCTACTAAAAATAGAAAAAACTATCTGGGTGTTGTGGTGGGTGCCTATAGGTCCAGCTACTTAGGAGGCTGAGGCAAGAAAGATTACTTAAGCCAAAGAGTTTGAGGTTACTGTGAGCTATGACACTACAGCACTCTACCCAGGGCAACAGAATAACACTCTGTCTCAAAAAAATAAAAATAAAATAAAATAAATTTATTTTAACCAATTACAGGGCATTTGGAAGAGAGAATATAGTTCACCTCCTCCCCATCTTTATTGAGGGATAACTGACAGATAAAAATTATCTATGTTTAAGGTGGACAAGTTGATGTTTTGATGTACCTATGCATAGTTAACAGAATTGTATACTTAAAATTTGCTGAGAGGGTAGATCTTAAGTGCTCCCATCATACATACAGGAAATAAGCAAAAATGGCAGTATGTGAAATTCATGGATTTTTTTTAAGAATAGAAAAAGAGTGGTCATCAAAAGGCTATAAGAAATGCCACCGTGTGTGTGTTCGTGTGTCAAGTGCACAGCCCATCCGGGTTGCTTTTCTAAGCAGAATGTTAGACTCTGAGCAGGCCTAGAAGGGAATGGGGTCTACCAGGACTGACGGGAGGACAAGTGCTCAATTGTCAGCTGGCTCCTTTCATTCTTTCCTTCCTCCCTTCCTCCCTCCCTTCCTTCCTCTCTCTCCCTTCCTTTCTTCCTTCCTCCTTCTTTCTTTTTTGAGACAGAGCCTCACTTTGTTACCTGTGGTAGAGTGCTATGGCATCATAGCTCACAGCAACCTCAAACTTTTCAGCTCAAGTGATTCTCTTTTCACAGCCTCTTCAGTAGCTGGGACTATGGGCTCCATAACGTCTAGCTGGTTTCTCTATTTTTAATAGAGATGGGGGTCTCGTTCTTCCCCAAACTGGACTTGAACTCCTCAGCTCAAGTGATCCACCTGCCTGGGCCTCCTAGAGTGCTGGGGTTACAGGTGTGAGCCACCCACCTGGCTTCTTTCTAAAGAGGCCTCATACCTTAAGAAGATGAAGGTCTGTATGACTGTCCCCTTGTTTACAGTTCTCAGTAAGTCCTTAGTATTCAGAACCATTAGGCTTAGAATCAACACAATAACATACTTATGTTAAATATTTATAATTCCAGGGTGAGAAAGGCAGATTTTAACCCCATCACTTACTAGCTGTGGGGTCTTTGTATATTTTATATCTTCAATTTCTTATCTAAAAATCCAAAAACAAAACAGTTCTCAATTTACAGAATAATGAAGGTCAAATGAAATAATTATTATGTATCACTTAATATCTTAAGACAAATTAGGTTTTTAATAAAAATTTAAAATGATTTTAAATGATTTCATCATTTTAATGACCATATCAGCCTTTTATTACATATTCCTTGAGATGCCTCTCTATGTATGTAAGTTCACAAAGACATAGAAAATTATTTTTTTAAGTAAATGGGATCAAACTAGACTTGCTATTGTATTACCTGATTTATTACATGCTATAGGGCATTTTCCAAGTCAAAAATATAAATCTACATTATCCTTTCAAATGTCCATAGAGAATTTTATTTAATGCATCAATAATAATTTATATAACCATTTCTCACTTGTAGACCCTTAATTTGTGTCCATTTTTGAAAAGTTAAAAATTCTAGCATGGATATTCTTATGGCTATACCTTTTTTATATATGTGCATTTTTCTCTATAAGGTCCATTCAAAGCAAGTGAGGTCACAAGATCTTTACATATCGTCATTTTAACTAAATTGGTCCCCTTTAAAAAATAAAGATCTTAAGCAGAGATCTTATCTAATCTCTGCTTAAGATCAAAACAATGTGCGGTTTTTCAAAATGTTCCCCACTAACATATTGTACATACTTGTTTATATTTATTTTTAATTATATAAGTTATGCCATTTTTCTTTTTGGTTAAAAAAACTACACAGGTATATAAAAATACTTGACCATACCGATACCCTCAAAAACAAATACAAGCAAACAGACAACCACTCCTATTAATTTCTGTGTCAATAAACATAGATCTACCTCTTCTTTTGAATCCTTTGTACACAGACATACTATGGTTTAACCATATTCACTTTTTTTTTTAAGTTGAATACTCTTTTTAATCAAATCTTGTTATGTTGCTCATATAGAAGTTACATTTTGACTACAAGGCAAAACTGGTGGAATATCAAAGAAAACTTCTAGAGTTTGCTAAAGCTTACATGCACTTTTAGCATAAGATGTTTCATTGATTTATATTCACTTTTCTAAATAATGCTGTACTTAAAATCTCCATACATGCTTTTTATGTACATGTATGAATGTTTCCAGAACAAGGAACTAGAGTGGAATTGCTAGGTCAAATGCTGTATTCAAATAAGGCTTTAATAGATACTGCACAATTACCCTACAACAAGTCTCACAAATTCATATTCCTACATCAATACAGGAAAATACTTATTTTTCCACATTCTTGCCAATGTGATAATATCAGTCTAATGCAATTTTTGTCAATTTGATGGTTTGTCAGATTGCATTTTAAGTTAATAATGAGATTGAATAATTTTTTTTTAATTCAACTTTGTAGTACTCTGAACCATCTGAAATAATTCTTTTATTATTTATTTATTTATTTATTTTTTGTTGTTGTTGTTGCAGTTTGGCCGGGGCTGGGTTTGAACCCGCAACCCTTGGCGTATGGGGCTGGCGCCCTACTCACTGAGCCACAGGTGCTGCCCGAGATTGAATCATTTTTAAACTTTAATGTCCCATTCATAGTTATTACCCATTTTCTATTAGATTGTCCATATCTTTCTTTCTTTTTTTTTAGACAGAGACTCATTATGTTGCCTTCAGTAGAGTGCCCTGGTGTCACAGCTCACAGCAACCTCAAACTCTTGAGCTTAAGTGATTCTCTTGCCTCAGGCTCCCAAGTAGCTGGGACTACAGGTGCCTGCCACAATGCCTGGCTATTTTTGTTGTTGTATTATGTAGTTGTTATTGTTTGGCAGGCCCACACCGGATTTGAACCCACTAGCCCTGGTGTATATGGCCAGTGCCCTAGTTGCTGAACTACAGGCGCTGAGCCAGTTTGTCTGTTTCTTATTGAGTATTTTATTATATATATATGATTGGATATGAATGGGTCCATATAGCAATTCTTTTTCTTTTATATATGCTACAAATATTTTTTCTAGTTTGTTGATTTTTATTTTTTATTTATTTTTTTTCAAGCACAAAACAAAATTTATTGAGAAAGGTTTATAGAGTCAGAGCAAGATATAGGCTGATAAAGCAAGGCATGGCCACCGAAGACAGTGAACAGGCCACCGTTTCATGACAAAGAAAAGACAAGGAGCTGTTGATTTTTAACTTTATGTATAAGGTCCTCTATTTTCTTATTTAGTTTTCGAAGTTTTGTGTAGTAAAATTTAGTTTAAAGTGTTTTCTGTGTCCATGAATGCATTCTCTAGTACAAGGTGGTAAACCCATTCTCTTATATTTTCCTTGGATTTTACATATGTATATAAAAATAGCTTTATTGACATATAATTCACATATCATACAGTTCATGTATTTAAAGAGTACCACTTAATGGTGGTTTGTGTATTCACAGAATTGTGCGCCATCACTGAAATCAATTTTAGGACATTTTCATTAGACCTCAAGGAACTTTCATGCACATTTGTAGAAACATGACATTTTATCTCAATGCTCCTCCCCACCCCTGACCCCACCAGCCAGGCAATCACCAATCTACTTTTTGTTCCTATATTTTTGCCTATTCTGGACATATCGTATAAACAGAGTCATATTGTGTATTTATTTTTTTGTGACTGGTTTCTTTCACTTACCATAATTTTTGCAAGTTTCATCCATGCTATGTGGCTTTGTATTATTATAATTGTATCTTTAAACTTCGAAATATATTGATTTTTATCAATTAGATAAATTATATATAAAGTTATCTTTATTTAGAAAAGGATAGCTAGGTTCACTAATACTATCTATCTACTGAATATTCTGTCCATCCTTTTCTCACTTATCTAAAATGTCTCCATCATTCATATGTATGGATCTGTTTCTGGATCCATCTCTTTATTCTTAAGCCTCTATCGCACTGATTTAAGGATTCTAACTTGATAACAGTTTCACTATACACTAAGGCAGGGGTCCTCAAACTATGGCCCACGGGCCACATGCGGCCCGCCAAGGACATTGATCCGGCCCTGTGGGGGTTTTTGCCGCCACTGCCTGTCCTGCTACAGTGCGCATGTGTGGAATGTGTGTGGCCCTCTCCGACTCCCCTCCTCTCTGTCTCTCTACTCCTCCTCTCAGTCTCGGGACTAACTGATGCACACTTGCACCACTTGTTACCACTAGCAGTGACAAATATGGAACCGGACATTGACCATCTCATTAGCCAAAAGCAGGCCCATAGTTCCCATTGAAATACTGGTAAGTTTGTTGATTTAACTTTAGTTGTTCTTCATTTTAAATATTGTATTTGTTCCCGTTTTGCCTTTTTTAATTCAAAATAAGATATGTGCAGTGTGCATAGGAATTTGTTCATAGTTTTTTTTTTTTTAAACTATAGTCCGGCCCTCCAACGGTCTGAGGGACAGTGAACTGGCCCCCTGTTTAAAAAGTTTGAGGACACCTGCACTAAGGCATCTTCTCTCTTTATTTCTTTATTAAATCATAAATGCATAGATCAAATATACACTAATGCATACATGAATTTTATTGATTTTTTTATTTTTTATTAAATCATAAACGCATGGATCATATATACATTAATGTGTACATGAATTCTATGCATGCATAGAATTAGGAGCGTTTATATCACACTGGTTAATATAAACCTCATCTCGTTTACTTAGTTATTGTGTTAAGACATTTATACAAATCCGACTATGGTGCATAATGCAAGGGTACTTGTCTCATTTTTCTTTTTCTAAAATTTTCTTGGTTGTTCTTTCATGTTTTCTCTCTCATTTTAATTTTAAAATTGACTTGTCTATTTTCATCTAAATATTTTGATGGGAACCTCATTGAAATTGGAGATTCATTTCTGAAGAACTGCTATCTTTACCGTGCTGTGTTTTCCTGTACTTTTATTGACTTTGGAGCTTTTTTTTTTTGTAGCGACTCTGTCTCACTTTGTCACCCTCAGTAGAGTGCTGTGGCATCACAGCTCACAGCAACCTCCAACTCCTGAGTTTAGGCGATTCTCTTGCCTCAGCCTCCCAAGTAGCTGGGACTACAGGCGCCCGCCACAACACCCAGCTATTTTTTTGTTGCAGTTTGGCTGGGGCCGGGTTTGAACCCATCACCCTCGGCATATGGGGCCAGCACCCTACTTTTAAAAGAATTATTAGAGGATAGATATTCCATTTGGAATTAACTTTTTAATTGTTATTGATGTATATGAAAGTCATTTACTGATGTAGAAACTGCAGAGGGAAGAGTAGGGTTTGATAAAAGGGTGATGAGATCTGCTTAAGATTTGTTCTGCCCAGGATGCTTATGAGAAATGAAGATGTAAATTCCCACAAAAAATATTGCACCATTAATTTTGGTGACTCTTTCAGAATGGTAATAGGACCTGGTGGATGGTCCTTAAAGTCTTTTGAAGAAGACTATTGTATTTGGGCCCTAAATATGTGAGCCTATTGGCTCTGAAAAGAACAGAACTTCTAACTTATAGTTGCAAATTACTTTTTTTCTTTTGAAAATTGGCTTTTTAATAAAGGAGGAAAACCCACAACAAACTGTTTAATTGTATTAGCTCGTGTTGAGGTGAATAATTATCAAAGTAATTATTTATTACTGGGATAAATAATTCTTAAACGAGTCATACTCCCTACAACCTTCCTCTCTCTCTAAGGTATGGTTGCGGTGTCCTTAATGTCAGGTTTCAACACAGCAGGAAGCATAGGTTTCCTTGGCAACCTAAATTGTTACATCAAAGTGATGATAACAGTAGTCAGTGATATTTCTCTTCTCTGAACACACAAACTCGTACAAGATCCCTAATTTCTCTCTTCAATGTCCTCCTGAAATAGGAAACCCTCAGGGGAATCTTGGAGGGTTTTCAATGTAGTCCTCTTGGGTTTTTTGGAGAGCCTGCTGTCTATCTCCCCATCTCCTGCTGAATCTTTCCCTTCTGCACTATTCTGTGATGCCTACCTAGGCACTCCAGAGGTGGCTGGTGGCCATGTCCCATTGTATGCCCAGCACAGAGTTATGCTACCCTGTGATGGAGCCACGCTCACTGTCTACATGCTGTATTAAAGATGCTTCAGAATATGCACAAAAGCCCTGCCGTATTCTCTACCAAAGTGGGGAGAAGCTTTCCCTTGGTCCCAAACATTATGTAATACTCCAACGTGGCCAGAGCAGTGCTACATTGAGCTCTGAGCAAACACTTGTCAACATGGGTTTGGGTGGCTGGATGCACTGAGTGATATGCACAACATCTCCCTTCCTCTCTGGTTGTCCAGAAGCCCCTGGACATTAACTAGAACCAAGCTTGCATACCTGATGGCCCATCTCTCCAGTCTTGGTCCCATGCATAAATAGACTTCTGGAGTTTCATTATTAGGGCCTTCTAGATACAACCAGAATGTCTGACTCTTAATCTGACTACAGTTTAGGTTCAAACTGGAAATTGTTCTGCTCATCTAAGGAAATGACTCAGAATCACGTATTAAATCTGAATCATCCCAGTAGGCCTGTGGCCATCTGCTCATACTTGGTAAGGAAAGAGACAAATTGTGGTTTCAGGCATATGGCTTTTGCTATTAAGCCTTATCATCTTCCCTTAATGGTAAGAAGGATACATCATTTAAAACTAAGGAGTTGTTATAGCACGGGACCAAACATATAGAGAAATGCTGTCTCAGTTACAGATATTTATAATTTGATGGCCAAACAAATGGAATAAGCTGGCGAGCAAAAATGGATGGTGCATGTAGAAAATTGTGACATGTATAAAAAACAGACTCGTTCTGATTTCTTGGCTCTTTTTACTTTTTTCTTTTGAGTGGGCATGGCAGGAAGTTGTCAGAGAGAAGGCCTGGATGGTCATCCTGCTTGCACCCCACTGGTGAGTATTGGTAATAATCTGCCTGTATTTGTCTTTTTATTTCAAAAGAATGAGGAGGTTTGGTGACTTTCACCTGCCCAAGTCTTCAGGATCTGCCATGATTGCTGCTCATTGCAATTTCTTGTGTTTGGTTTAATTTGAGTCATTGGGAACAGATATTATAGATCTTCATTTGAGAGAATTACCACTTTGGTGATTTTAAAGTTGTACAGCAGTGGGCAGAGACAGAAGGAGGAGTATCAGATGTGAACTTCAGAAGCATACGGGCTCCAGTCCAGCCTCTGCTTCTAGGCGGGACTCGGGTGCGGTGATTAACCTAGTCTGAGAAGTGTCTCAAAGACACCCTGGGGTTACACATCCTCACATGTCACAGGCATTCTCACATAGGGAAAGCTTTCTGACTTTTGAAACTTAAGTCATGTATTCCTATTTCATCTTTAGTGAAAAATGACAAATTCTTGTTTCATTTTCCTGACTTTAAATTGTACGTAGGATGGGACGCAGAAGGAGGTATGTCAGAACTGAAATCCTGATGTCAGAACTGAAATCCTGGCTTCCCCACTTACCAGCTAGGTGGTGACCATGGGCAAGTCACTTAACCTTTCTGAATCTTCTACAGTGAGGATGTGATGCCCATCTCAGCAAGTATTGCATGAATTAAATGAAAAGATAGAGGTGCGCCTGGCTGGCATACTTCCAATAACTGCCCTTTGCCTCTGTGTTGATCTCAGATATGCCGTAAATCCAAGTCATTATTTCATCCGACTTTGCTGCCTTTTGAGCAGGTGACATCAGCACAGAAAGAGCTGACTGCACTGAAGGAAGTCTTTAAAAATCTAGTTACGGCCTGCAGATTGGACTAGGATCCAAGAGATGGAATTATTTTACAATCTAAGATTAGTTCAGTGAAAAAGATTAATGAGTCACATTATACAAATGGATCGAGCTAATGACAAGTGAAAATGTTCTGGTTTTTAGCTAGAGTTGATTTAATAATATTTGTACAATAATGGTATTAAATTCACAGTCTCTTCTAGCAAATTGGACTTGACCCAGAACTTTCCTCCTGGAGGTAAGGTCTTCTTTCCTGGAGTTGCAATCTCGGCAATCTGCTTTCTGAGTGGCCCCATCTATGGTGCGGTTTCGAGCTGTTGAGGGCCCACCACTGCTCTCTCTCTTTCCTTCTCTGGTCAAGCTATTGAGGTGACTGCAGATTTCGCCTACCTCTTTTTATGAGCTAAGTTATCTGGAAGAGTCATAATTTAAGCCAGAATCAGGGATTAATACCTTAACTGGCATTGATTTATCCGATTAGCAGAGGGTAGAGTTCTGAGGTAAATGATATTGGGGAAGAAGTCTGAGAGGTGGCCCAATGTGGCATCCTCGGGAAGAAGCAGGTAATCTCCAGGGGCTGAGCATCTACTGAGCATCTCCAGGGGCTGAGCATCTCCAGGGGCTGAGCATCTACTCTGCCTAAAGAGGCATTTATTACCTGAGCTCCAGGACATCCTGCTTCGGTTCCCATTGGTATTGGGACCAACTACACCTTATTGTGGCATTCACTGTTTTCTTTCATATTTCTGTAATTCATACTAGGTTATAAAATCCTCAAGGGAATGGAGTTCCCCTTTCATATCTCTCAATTTCCCCGAGCATACTTTCCTTGCATCTCATAGGTGTTCAATAAGTCCTTTCTTTGCATCTAGTAGGTAGTCAATAAGTGCCTGCCGAATGAAGAGAAAATCTTTACCTTCTTTCACCCAGGGCTGAACTTCATAGTTCTATTTCTGTTGTTACTTCCTATAAACTACTCTTTTGTGAAGTCCTTTCTATTTTCTGCCCAGCCTTAGACCTGATGCTCCTTATTTTTGATCTTTGTGCCCATCAGCTCCAGTACCTCCAAACAGCCTCTCTTCTCATGGGAAATACATGGCTTTCTTTGCTTCTTACTTCCCATTGAACTCCTGGCATCCGGTTGATGTTCAGAGGGACCAGCAAGAGACACACTATTTCACTTCAATATCACATGAGCAGGAAATAACCAGAAGTCACTGCTTTTGAAGTGCTAAGTTCAAATTACAGTACAAAAATTAATTAATGCACTACAAAGTTAAACAAATGCCTCATGTTATTTAATACACCAACTACATGCCAGGACTAGAAATAGACAATAGGCAAGATTGATACTCTAGAGGAGTTTTGAAAGCACATTGCTGACTGAAATTTCGTAGCCTTGAATAAGTGTTTTTCTTTTGAGACAGAGTCTTACACTCTCATCTTGGGTAGAGTGCCATGGGCATCATGGCTCACAGCAATCTCAAACTCTTGGGCTCAAGTGATCCTTTTGCCTCAGCCTCTCATGTAGCTGGGACTACAAGCATCTAACACAATGCCTGGCTAGTTTTTCTAAGTTTAGCAGAGACAGAGTCTCTCTTTTGCTCAGGCTGGTCTTGGACTCCCGAGCTCAGGTGGTCCACCCACCTCGCCTCTCAGAGTGCTAGGATTATAGGCATCAGCCATTTTGCTCAACCACCCTGAACAATTTTTAAAATTTGGTCTGATATGTTGAAATGATTTTACATTACAGAAAAATTCACTTCGGTATTTCTTTCAATGCGTTGCATTGATTCTTTTTCCTTTCTTACCCATAGGAGAATAATATATTCAGTTTTTATGATTAAATTTTTTATTTTGAGATAACTGTAGATTCACGTGCAGTTTTGAGAAATGTTCCAGAGAGATCCATGTACTCTTTATCCAGTTTCACCCAATGGTAAGAACTTGCAAAACCATGATACCATATTACAACAGGATATTGACACTGACAGAGTCAAGATACACAACATTCCATCACCACTGGGATCTCTCTTATTACTCACTCCCCTCATGCCAATCCTCTTCTTAATCCCTGGCAACAACCAATCTGTTTTCCATTTCTATGATTTTGTCATTTTAAAAGTGTAATATAAATTATACAGCCTATAGCTTTGGGGGATTGGCTTTTTCTCACTAAGAATAATTTTCTAGAGATTTGTCCAGGTTGTTGTATGTATTAATAGTTCATTTCTTTTTATTTGTATGGTATGGATATACTATATTTTGTTTAACCATTCACCCATTTCTAGTTTTTGGCTATTATAAATAAAGGTACTGGGATAAATACTCAGGAATATGATTGTTGGGCTGTGTGATAGTTACACATTTAGTTTTTAAAGAAACTGCCAAACCTTTTTCCAGAATGGCTGTGCCATTTTACATTTCTACTAGTAATATATGAGTGATACAGTTTCTCAACTTTTTTGTTGAGAAATACCAATACTCAGCATTTGGTATTGTCATTATTTCTTATTTATTTATTTATTTATTTATTTTTTATTGTTGGGGATTCATTGAGGGTACAATAAGCCAGGTTACACTGATTGCAATTGTTAGGTAAAGTCCCTCTTGCAATCATGCCCCCATAAAGTGTGACACACACCAAGGCCCCACCCACCTCCCTCCTTCCCTCTTTCTGTTCCCCCCCCCATAACCATAATTGTCATTAATTGTCCTCATATCAAAATTGAGTACATAGGATTCATGCTTCTCCATTCTTGTGATGCTTTACTAAGAATAATGTCTTCCACGTCCATCCAGGTTAATATGAAGGATGTAAAGTATCCATTTCTTTTAATGGCTGAATAGTATTCCATGGTATACATATACCACAGCTTGTTAATCCATTCCTGGGTTGGTGGGCATTTAGGCTGTTTCCACATTTTGGGCAATTGTAAATTGAGCTGCAATAAACAGTCTAGTACAAGTGTCCTTATGATAAAAGGATTTCTTTCCTTCTGGGTAGATGCCCAGTAATGGGATTGCAGGATCAAATGGGAGGTCTAGCTTGAGTGCTTTGAGGTTTCTCCATACTTCCTTCCAGAAAGGTTGTACTAGTTTGCAGTCCCACCAGCAGTGTAAAAGTGTTCCCTTCTCTCCACATCCACGCCAGCATCTGCAGTTTTGAGATTTTGTGATGTGGGCCATTCTCACTGGGGTTAGATGAAATCTAAGGGTTGTTTTGATTTGCATTTCTCTAATATACAGAGATGATGAACATTTTTTCATGTGTTTGTTAGCCATTCGTCTGTCGTCTTTAGAGAAAGTTCTATTCATGTCTCTTGCCCATTGATATAAGGGATTGTTGGCTTTTTTCATGTGGATTAATTTGAGTTCTCTATAGATCCTAGTTATCAAGCTTTTGTCTGATTGAAAATATGCAAATATCCTTTCCCATTGTGTAGGTTGTCTCTTTGCTTTGGTTATTGTCTCCTTAGCTGTACAGAAGCTTTTCAGTTTAATGAAGTCCCATTTGTTTATTTTTGTTGTTGTTGCAATTGCCATGGCAGTCTTCTTCATGAAGTCTTTCCCCAGGCCAATATCTTCCAGTGTTTTTCCTATGCTTTCTTGGAGGATTTTTATTGTTTCATGCTTTAAATTTAAGTCCTTTATCCATCTTGAATCAATTTTTGTGAGTGGGGAAAGGTGTGGGTCCAGTTTCAGTCTTTTACATGTAGACATCCAGTTCTCCCAACACCATTTATTGAATAGGGAGTCTTTCCCCCAAGGTATATTCTTGTTTGATTTATCAAAGATTAGGTGGTTGTAAAATGTTAGTTTCATTTCTTGGTTTTCAATTCGATTCCAAGTGTCTAAGTCTCTGTTTTCGTGCCAGTACCATGCTGTCTTGAGCACTATGGCTTTGTAGTACAGACTAAAATCTGGTATGCTGATGCCCCCAGCTTTATTTTTGTTACAGAGAACTGCCTTAGCTATACGGGTTTTTTTCTGGTTCCATACAAAACGCAGAATCATTTTTTCCAAATCTTGAAAGTACGATGTTGGTATTTTGATAGGAATGGCGTTGAATAGGTAGATTGCTTTGGGAAGTATAGACATTTTAACAATGTTGATTCTTCCCATCCATGAGCATGGTATGTTCTTCCATTTGTTAATATCCTCTGCTATTTCCTTTCTGAGGATTTCATAGTTTTCTTTATAGAGGTCCTTCATCTCCTTCGTTAGGTATACTCTTAGGTATTTCATTTTCTTTGAAACTATGGTGAAGGGAGTTGTGTCCTTAATTAGCTTCTCATCTTGACTGTTATTGGTGTACACAAAGGCTACTGACTTGTGGACATTGATTTTATATCCTGAAACATTACTGTATTTTTTGATGACTTCTAGGAGTCTTGTGGTTGAGTCTTTGGGGTTCTCTAAGTATAAGATCATGTCGTCAGCAAAGAGGGAGAGTTTGACCTCCTCTGCTCCCATTTGGATTCCCTTTATTTCCTTGTCTTGCCTAATTGTATTGGCTAGAACTTCCAGCACTACGTTGAATAGTAAAGGTGACAGAGGACAACCTTGTCTGGTTCCAGTTCTAAGAGGAAAAGCTTTCAGTTTTACTCCATTCAGTAAAATATTGGCTGTGGGTTTGTCATAGATAGCTTCAATCAGTTTTAGAAATGTGCCACCTATGCCTATACTCTTCAGTATTCTAATTAGAAAAGGATGCTGGATTTTATCAAATGCTTTTTCTGCATCTATTGGGAGGATCATGTGATCTTTATTTTTGCCTCTGTTAATATGGTGGATAATGTTTATAGACTTGCGTATGTTAAACCAGCGTTGCATCCCTGGGATGAAGCCTACTTGATCATGATGAATGACTTTTTTGATGATAAGCTGTAATCTATTGGCTAGGATTTTGTTGAGAATTTTTGCATCTATGTTCATGAGTGAGATTGGTCTGAAATTCTCCTTTTTGTTTGGGTCTTTTCCTGGTTTTGGTATCAGGGTGATGTTTGCTTCGTAGAATGTGTTGGGGAAGATTCCTTCTTCCTCAATTTTTTGGAATAATTTCTGCAGTACAGGAGTAAGCTCTTCCTTGAAGGTTTGATAGAATTCTGGAGTGAAGCCATCTAGACCAGGGCATTTTTTGGTTCGAAGATTTTTTTATTGTTTCTTTGATCTCAGTGCTTGAAATTGGTCTGTTCAGGAGCTCTATTTCTTCCTGGCTGAGTCTAGGGAGAGGGTGTGATTCCAAATATTGATCCATTTCTTTCACATTGTCAAATTTCTGGGCATAGAGTTTCTGGTAGTATTCAGAGATGATCTCTTGTATCTCTGTGGGATCAGTTGTTATTTCCCCTTTATCGTTTCTGATTGAGGTTACTAGAGATTTTACTTTTCTATTCCTCGTTAGTCTGGCCAATGGTTTATCTGTTTTATTTATTTTTTCAAAAAACCAACTCCTTGTTTCATTAATTTTCTGAATGATTCTTTTGTTTTCAATTTCATTGATCTCTGATTTGAGTTTGGATATTTCTTTTCTTCTACTGAGTTTAGGCTTAGATTGTTCTTCTTTTTCCAATTCCATAAGATCTCTTGTGAGATTGTTGATGTGCTCTCTTTCTGTTTTTCGAATGTAGGCATCTAAAGCGATGAATTTTCCTCTCAAAACTGCTTTTGCAGTATCCCACAGGTTTTGGTAGCTTGTGTCTTCATTGTTGTTATGCTCAAGGAAGTTAATGATTTCCTGTTTTATTTCTTCCATTATTTCTTATTTTATCCATTCTAATATCTGTGTGGGGGCATCTCATTATGGTTTTAATTTGCATTTACCTAGTGGTTAATGACATTGAACGTCTTTTCAGATACTTTTCTTCCATCTTTGTCTTCTTTGGCAATATGTTTTATGTTTTTTGCTCACATTGTAATTGAATTACATTTTCTTTTTTTTTTTTAAGGTTGAAAAAAATTACTTTATGAAGCACTGAGTATAATTACAATTTAATAATATTTCACTTCCAAAATAAAAGTTATTGTAGGTAAGACCATGAAATTTCCTAACACTTGATTTTAATACATTGCGCTAATTTTCTAAAACAACTTAGAGGAACCATATTTACAATAGGTGGCGTATTTATGAAAAATCTGGTATCAGGTATATTTTATATGTGTGTGTATATGTATAACACACCAAAAATTATATGGACTAAGAAACAGAGCTGGTATATCTTAATAGCAGTACTAGAGTGCAGAGTTAGAGACTTGGATTTATAAATGTTTTTCAATGCCTGGGGTTTGGAAAAGGAGCAGACATCTTGTTTTCAAAACCTGAAGTTTTTCTCAGGACTTGGAGTCAAAATCATAACTGCCACAGAGGAAAAAGGGAAGCTTTTCCCACTTTAATTGCTCATCTGCGTCGGAAAGTCCAGTATCCCTGAGATAGGAATCACTGTAATAAGAAGGGAGTCAATAGGTTCTCCCAAAGGAAGATTGTTTGTTGCTGAATTACGCCTACTGCCCTGGTCATCAGGTGTAAACTTCACATTTCCCAGCCTAATGCTTGGCAGCACCAAGACTTTTTACTAATGGTTCATCATAAACCCAACATTCTCCATCTTCATGAAATAACCTGGTCTCCCACTGAGTCTCCTTCTCCTTCCTTTCTCGGGCTTCTGTTCTTTGTCTTTCTTCAAGTCTGTGCTTTGCTTCAGTCGCTGCATCACTGTCTTTGATTTTTAAGTTGAAAGTGACATCCTTCCAAAGGCAGTGGGATTCATACTCATTCTGATCTTCCAACTTCCTCACTTTCTTCTTGATTATAGGCAACTTCTTGGTATCTACAAAGACTGCATTTTCCCCTGTTGCATATTTTGCATACATTACACCATTCCATTCCCCTTCAATGGAGCAAAAAGAGTTCTTGTCATTTGGAGAAAAAATCTCAGCAGTAATTCTGTGCTTCTTGCCCCCATAGAAAGGTTTAGTGTGGAAGACGATATTTGCACTGTAGCCTGTTTTGGAACAATTAATACTGCATTCTCCTCCTAATTCCACCCAGGGCACTGTGAGGATAGACCTTCCGTAACCATTGCGGAATGTGAGAATATAATGTTCATCACAGTCTAGACACGAGACACAGCCCTGCCCTGTGTTGTGCACGCCAATTGACATTCCAAGGAATTTTGATTTGGTCCAGATATGAGCATTGAATTGTATCTTCTTGTTAAAACGCTCTGCATAAAAGGCTGAAATTGGTGGATGATGGGACACCTGCTCAGCCACGAATGTTACGCTATTTTTGGAAACCCCAGGAACTGGTCCTTCTGAAACTAGCTCTGTGTTCTCTTCAGTATCATTTGGTAATGTCCAATGACACTGAAAAATCTCACCCAAAATGGGGTTGTAGGGCTTTTTGGCAACCGATCCTTTCCTTCCTGTATGAAAGGCCAAGAGGTACCATTTCACAACCTGAACCATGCGATCTCTGGGATCCTTCCGGTCACTAATGCTCACAAACAGGTCCGGATATGCAAAAAAGTCTGCATACATTTCTAAAAGAGATCTTCTTTCAAGAATAAATGTTGGAAGAACTACCTTAGTAAGATCCATTCCGAGCCTACCTGTGACAAGAGGTCCATGATGACGCTCTTGTGCTCTTCCACAGAGCCAGCATCCCGTCATCATCTCTATCGTCATGCAAATCAAAAAGGTCAGCATCACTTGTTCCATTGGACATAGAAGAATTAAGTGATTCTGTAGTATCTGGGTGCTTCAGACTATTTCCTGAGCTGCTGTGTGTCAAAACTGAGGCAGATCCAGAAGAATCTATTAGGCGCTTTGGGGATGAGCCACTTTGATGGAATTCATCAGCATCGTAGAACTCATCTTCGCTGCTAGAGTAAGAAAACTCTGGGACTGTATTTGGAGATAAGTTAACATGGCTTGGAGAAGTGAGACTGCTACTGGGTGGTGAATGGCCACTGCCTGTACTATTAGGTGTTGGAGTCTGGTGATGTCCCAAAGTAGCTAATACGGGTCCAACTGGCAGGGAAGATGGACGCTGCTCTGACTTATACAACTGAGCAGGTTCTGGAGGTAAGACAGTCTGGGAAGGCATTGTGCTGATCACAGGTTCCAGGGGACTAGGCTGATATATTGCATCTACAGGATTAATAGTACTTTTAGCAATCTGCAGCAGTACAATGCAGTGTTTAATTGATTCTACCATGCTATTTGTTGTCTCTTTGAGAGTTTCAGTTTTCTTTCTCTGTTCATCATCTTTGCAGTTCTGAAGCTTGTCATCAAAAAGCTTTAATTGTTCTATCAAGATTTGTAGGTAAGCATCAGCCTCTGTAAGTTTCTTGTCAAAGTCCTGAGCAGTAGGAATAAATCCTGAATCCAAACCCCCAGCGGGTGGTGGGACGGAGGCAGGGAGGGCACAACATTCGTGCCCACGGCCTGGCCCTAGGCCAGCAGCAGGGACCCCGGGGCCTCAGGGGTAGGGGCCAGCCCATCTCCCAGACCCTCGGGGTCTACTCACTCCGCAAGTGGCCAGCAAGAAAGCCATTCGCCAAGGCCCCCGCCTCGTGCCTCCAGAGGAGGGAGGAAGCCGGGGGTTGCTCCCGACTACCCCTTTTTCTGATCCCCTGGACCGGATCCCTGGGCTGCAGCGAAGGCAGTCCAGACAGAGGCTCAGCCCATTCCCCCTGAATTATATTTTCTTTCTTTCTTTTTTTAGCGCCCTAAATGTTCTTCAGAATAAATTGTTTTTTCCTGTTGAGTTTTGAGAATTCTTTATAAGTCTAGATAAAAGTCATTTGTCAAATATGTGGTTTGTAAATACTTGTCTCCAATCTGAAGCTTGTCTTTTCATCTTCTTAGTAGGATCTTTTTTTGGGGGGAGTGGTGACAGAGTCTCGCTCTGTCACCCTGGGTAGAGTGCTATGATGTCATAACTTAAAGCAACCTTGAACTCTTGGGCTCAAGAAAGCCTCTTGCCTCAGACTCCTGAGTAGCTGGGACTACAGGAGTCTGCCACAATGCCCAAGTTCAAGGCTGGTCTTGAACTCCTGAGCTCAAGCAATCTACCCACCTCAGCCTCCCGGAGTGCTAGGATTGCAGATGTGAGTTACCACACATGGCCCTTAGTGGGCTCTTTAATAGAGCAAAAGTTTTAAACTTTTAGGAAGTCCAAATGATGCATTTTTACTTTATGAATTGTACTTTTGGTATCAAGTCAAAGAACTCTTTGTCTAGATATCAAGCAATTTCTTATGTGTTTCCCCCCCCAAAAAAAGTTTTATGGTTTTACATTTTGCATTTAAGATTTGGTACATTTTTAGTTAATTTTTATATAAAGTGTGAAACAGGTCAATGTTTATTATTTTTGCCTTTGGCTGTCTAATTTCTCCTGTGCCGTTTGTTGAAAAGACTAACACTCCCCCCCGCCCCCCATTGAATTGCTTTTGTACTATTGTCAAAAATCAGTTAGGCATATTTGTGTGGGTCTATTTTGAGTTCTCTATTCTGTTCTATTTTCCTTTTTATTAAATCATAGCTGTGTACATTAATGCAATCATAGGGTACAATGTGCTGGTTTTATATACAATTTGAAATATTTTAATCAAACTGGTTAACATAGCCTTCACGGCATTTTCTTAGTTATTGTGTTAAGACATTTATGTTCTATATTTAGTAAATTTCACATGTACCCTAGGTGGGTAATTGGTCCCACCAATTACCCTCCCTCCGCCCATCCTTCCCCATCCCTTCGCCTCCCTCTCCCCTTTCCCTTCTTCTTGGGCTATAATTGGAAATTGGTTTCATAGTAGGGCTGAGTAGTCTGTTCTGTTGATTTATGTGTGTATTCCTAACAATACCGTATCACTACAGAATCTCTTAAAATCTTTAATTTTTTGTTTTTCAAAATTGTTTTGGCTATTCTAGTTCCTTTGCCTTTCTGTGTAAATTTTGGTATAATCTTGTCTATGTTTACAAATAGTCTCACTGAGATTCTGATAGGAAATGTATTAAACGTGTATATCAATTTGGGGAAAATGGCTACCTTTGCTGCGCTGAGTATTCTAATCCTCAAATATAGAATATATCTTTATTTATTTACATATTTTTTTATTTCTTTCATCAGTGTTATACCATTTTATCATACAAATTCCATATCTAATTGTTAGATTTACATCTAAGTATTTAATTTTTGAGTAACTTTGAATAGTGTATTTTTAATTTAGGTATCTATGTGTTTGATGCTACTATGTGAAAATACAATGGATTTTTGTTTTTTCTTTAATTTCAGGATAATATGGGGAGGTACAAACAATTAGATTCTACAGTTTGCATTTTTAAGGTTAAATTCCATTTTGTAGATATGTTCCATACCCAAAAATCAATGGATTTTTATATGTTTATCTTATATCCTATGACCTTGCTGAAATCACTTATTAGTTCTAACAATCTCTTTTGTAGATTCCTTTGGCTTTCCTATACTATAGAAATTTGACATTTGCAAATAGGGACAGTTTTGTTTCTTCCATTCTGATCTGTGTTTGTTTCTATTTTCCATTTTTCTTGCCTGATTGCATGGAGTAGAACTTCTAGTGTTATGCTGAAGAAGATTAGTGGGAGTGGTCATCTTTGCCTTTTCCCAGTCTTAGGAAAGCATTCAGCCTTTTATCATTAAGTATAATGCTGGTAGCTCTAGCAATTTTTTAGATGGTCTTTATAAGTTTTTCTCTATACTAGTTTTCTAAGAATTTTTTTTTTTATCATGAGTACGGGTTAACTTTAGTCAAGTGCTTTTTCTTCATCCATTGATATAACCATGTATTCTTTAGTCTGTTACTATGGTAGAGTACATAAATTGATTTTAAAATATTGAACCAGCTTTGCATTTCTGGTCATGGTGTCTAATCTTGTAATATTGCTGAGTTCTATTTTGTTAGCAATTAGTATATGTATATTCACAAGGATTATTATTCTGTAGTTTTCCTTATCAGTATTATTATCCTTGATTATGGAATTAGGGTAATACTAATTTGGGAAGTCTTTTATCCTCTTCTATTTTCCAAAAGAGATTGTGTAGAATTGGTGTTAATTCTTCTTTAAAAGTTTTGTAAATTTCTCCAGTGAAGACATCTGTGCCTAAAGATTTATTTTTGGAGACTTAGAATTCTGACTTCAATTTCATTAATGATTATGGGGATATTTAAATTTATTTGTGTCTTACTGGATGAGTTAAGATAGTATGCTTTTCAAGGAAGTAGTTCATTTTATCTGAGTTGTCAAATTTAAGTTTGTGGAGTTCATATTATCTCTTTTGCTTTCTGCAGGATCTGTAGTGATATCCCATGCTCCATTCCTATAAATATTAAAAATTTGTATCTTCTTTCTCAGTATTGTTACACATTAATCAACTTTATTAATCTTTTCAAAGGGCCAACACTTTTTGGGATCATTTTTCTTTTTTGTTATTCTTCAATTCATTGATCCCTGCTATCATTATAATATTTTCTTCCTTCTGCTTGCTTTGTATTTATTTTGCTGTTATTTGTCTAGATTCCTGAAGTGGGAGCTTGGATTATTGATTTGAGACTTTTCTTCTTCATCTGATATATGTATTTACTACTATTAATTTTTCCCCAACATTACTTTAGTTGTGTCATACAGATTTTGATATATTGCATTTTCATTTTTATTAAGCACAGTGTCTTTTTAAAATTTCCTTTGAGACTTCCTCTTTGACCTGTGGGTTATTTAAAAGTGTGTTATTTAGAGATTTTCTGGTTATCGTTGTATTGTTGATTTCTAGTTAGATTTCATTGTGGTCAGAGAAAACTCTTTGTAGAACTTCAGTTCTTTTACATGTTTTGGGCTTTTTTTGTGTGTGTGGCTCAGGATTTGATCCATCTTAATATATCTTTCATAGGGACTTGGAAAGAATGTATGTTCTATAGCTGTTTGATAGAATATTCTATTTATAATCTATCAGATCATGTTGGCTGTTGATATTGTTGAATTCTTCCATATCCTTGCTGATTTTCTATCTAGCTGTTCTATTAGTTGTTGTGAATAGAATGTCGAAATCTCCACCTATTATATAGATGTGTCTATTTCCTCTTTCAGTTCTATTAATTTTTGCTTTACATATTTTGCTGCATTACCTACTGATTGGTACATACGCATTTAGGATTTTTTTATCCTTTTGGTAAATTGACCCTTTTATCATTATAAAACATCCTCTCTCTGTCTTTGATAATAACCTATCCACATTGTTATATTTGAGATAAGCTTCTTATAGACAGCAAATGATTGGGTTATGTTTGATAATTCACTCTGTCAACCAGCCTTTATCCTTTAATTGTTATATGTAGATCATTCACATTTAATGTAATTACTGATATGTTAAAGATGAAGATTGTTATTTTTTATTTTCTATTTGTTCAGTTTTCCATTTGTCTGTTCCCCCCCCTCCCCCATGGATCACCTGAACATTTTTTTAGAATTTCATTTGAATATTTCTATATGGTGTTTTTGAATGGATCTCATTGTATAGCTTATTTAAGGTTGCTTTGTATATTACTTCATATATGTATATGTACTTTATATATATAAAATTTTACATGTATATAAAATTTATCACAGTCTACTGGTATCATTTTTACCAGTTCCAGTGAAGTATGGAAATTTTACCTCTTTTTACATTCTCTTCCTTTCCCTTATTTATAATATGCAGTTTATTTTCATTATTCACAGTAGTTATGTTCTATAAAGCCTATCTGAATTAGTGAATACCAAATCATTGCTCCTAGGGGAAAATGTGAGCCCAAAATTACATTTTTTGTCAACTGATCAATACATAGCCTTGTTTTATGAAATATCATAAAACAAGGACACCTTTAAATTCAATTAGCATTGAATTAATGACCAATAGCACTGTAAGTCATGCCTTAATGAAGCTTATTTAACGTACATACTTTCCTCCATAAGACACTTCATGGCTTTCTTACCCACAGGAACACTAGACAGCATTTCAGTACTACACTTGGGGGGCCATTTTGAATACTGAATTTACCAAACAAAACACACCAAATTGCAGATAATATAGCACTAGATAGGCCGCAAAAAGAATACTTATTGGCCAGGCATGGTGGCTGAATCCTGGGTACTTCCAAGTTCAGAAATTTAGGAAATGTCTGGGTATAATGGCTCATGCCTGTAATCCTAGCACAGAAAGGCTGAGGCCAGAGGATCACTTGAGCTCAGGAGTTTGAGACCAGCCTGAGCAAGAGTGAGACCTCATCTCTACTAAAAATAGAAAAACTAGCTAGGTGTTATGGCGGGTGCCTGTAATACCAGCTACTTGGAAGGCTGAGGCAAAAGGATCGCTTAAGCCCAAGAGTTTGGGGTTGCTGTGAGCTGTGATGCCATAGCACTCTACCGAGGGTAAAGTGAGACTCTGTCTCAACAAAAAAGAATACTTATTTACAATATAAGAGCTGAAACAAAAGATTACATCCTTGTTCAATCTCAGCTTGGAATGTATCGGAAAACTCAAAAGTTTTTGCCACTCTTTACATGTTCACTATGAAATTGCTATGAGTACTAATTTGGGCTTACAAATAAATTTTAACGAGTAGACAGATTCATAAATGCAGAATTTGTAAGTAATGAGAATCAACTATAATTATCTTAAATATTTTTTCTACATCTATTTAGAACCACATCAGCCAATGTTATTTTTGCTAAAACCATCAAACATAATTTGGAAAATGAAGGAGATAAGAAAAAATAACTATATTTACCTGCATTTCTGCTTACTGTGTTTTTTCTTCCTTACTGATATTCTAAAGTTTCCTCCTTTCATCATTTCTTTTCTTTTTTTTTTTTTTTTTGTAGAGACAGAGTTTCACTTTATTGCCCTCGGTAGAGTGTCGTGGCATCACACAGCTCACAGCAACCTCCAACTCCTGGGCTTAGGCGATTCTCTTGCCTCAGCCTCCTGAGTAGCTGGGACTACAGGCGCCCGCCACAATGCCTGGCTATTTTTTTTGTTGTTGCAGTTTTGGCTGGGGCTGGGTTTGAACCCGCCACCCTCGGCATATGGGGCCGGCGCCCTGCTCACTGAGCCACAGGTGCCGCCCATCATTTCTTTTCTATTTAGAGAATTTCCTTTATCCATTATTTTAGGATAGGTTTACCGATGATAAATTTTCTTTATATTTTATAATATGAGAATGTCTTGATTTCCTCTCTATTCCTGAGGCATATATTCAGTTCTTGTAAGATTCTAAGTTGCCAAGTCTTTCCTCTCAGCCCTTGAAAAATATCGTGTCCCTTTCTTCAGTCTTCCATGGTGTGTGATGAGAAATCTGCTGTCATTTGAATTGTTTTCCCAGTATAGGTAAAGTATCATTTTTCTTTTTAGTATCATTTTTATTGACTTTTTTTTTTTTAGGTTTTTATTGTCTTTAAACTTCTAGAAGTTTAATCGTGATGTGTTCTCGCATGGAGTTCTTTGAGTTTGTCCTGTTTGAGGTTGATTCAGCTTTTCAGGTTTGCAGGTGTACATCTCTTGCTAGATTTCATATGTTTTCGGCCATTATTTCTTCAAGTATTCTTCAGCCCTGACTTCTTTTGCTTCTCCTTGGATTCTGATAACATGAATGTTAGCTATTTTCTTATATCCCTATAGGTCCCCAAGTCTCTGCACATTTGTATTTTTTCTTTATTGTTCAGACTGGGCAGTTTCTATTGCTTAATCTTCCAATTCACCAATTCATTTCTCTGTTTGCTCCATCCTGCTGTTGAGTGCATCCACCAGGATTTTTGTGTCAGTTATTGTATGTTTCAGTTCTAAAATTTCCATTTGATTCTTTTGTATAACTTATAATTCTTTGTCAGATTTTCTAGTTTTCTTGCTAAGGCTTTTTTTTTTTTTTAATTTTTCGTTGAAGCATTTTTTTTAATCATGGCTACTTTCAAATATTTGTTAGATAATTCCAACACCTCCATTACTTGATGCTACTATTTATTGATGGTCTTGTTGCATTAAGTTTGAGATCTTTCTGGTTTTTAGTCTGAGGAGTGTTTCTTGATTGAAATTGGGACCCTTTCATTTTGTGTTTTGAGACTGGATATTATTTAAATCTTCTGTTTTAGGCCAGGCATGGTGGCTCAGGTCTATAATCCTTGCGCTCTTGGGAGGCTGAAGCAGGAAGATCTCTTGAGCTCAAGAGTTAGAGATCAGTCTGAGCATGAGTGAGACCCTATCTCTTTTAAAAATAGAAAAAATTAGCCAGGCATTGTGGTAGGTGCCTGTAGTCCCAGCTACTCGAGAAGCTGAGGCAAGAGGATTGTTTGAGCCCTGGAGTTTGAGGTTGGTATGAGTGAGGCTGATGACATGGCACTCTAGGCTGGGGTGACAAAGTGAGATTCTGTTTCCAAGAAAAAAAATCTATTTTAGTTGGTATATTCTGATACTGCTCTCACAAAGGGACGGGAAGCACTGCCTTGGTATTGCCAGGTAGAGGTTTTATCCCACATTCCTATTGGCCAGTTGGCTTCTGTTAATGCCTGAGGGGAGTGATTCCCCATCACAGCTGGGCATGGATAGATGGGAGTTCTAACTTCCCATGCAGTCTGTACTGAATCTGCAATACTGAGCCATGGTGAAATTTCTGATTGTCCACTAGGCCTTTTCTGACATTTCCCTGGTAGGGGAAATTCATAGTTTCCTTTAAAAAATCTTTGTTTTATCTAGGATATAGATAAAATTAAGTTTCTTTGATGAATTCCTTAGTGTTCCATTTCTGTCCTCCCTCTGGTGATTAATTCTTTATTTACAGTATGTCTCCACCTGCCTGGGGACTGGCAACTGCCCGGATGCTTTCTCTTCACCAATGATGAATGTTCATATGTGCAGCTATTATCTTCTCCAATCTTCATTTCAGTGTTGGATTTTTTTTGATCCCCTGCTGTTCATCACAGTTTATCTGCCCCATGCCTCATTTCTCATTGCTTGACTGTTTCTTTGCATTTTGTGTGCTCTGTTCTTTTAAAATGAACAATGAAAAAGCAGGTTAGGTTAAAGTACTAAAGATGCAAATCAATGCGTCTTGAGCTGAGGTTTCTCCCTCTGATGGTGAGGGTGTCTCAAGTTGACTGGGGAAGGGTCAATAAGAGAGATTAGGTGAGGACTGGACTTTGAAGTCTAAAATCCATTTCCTCCAATGAAAGGAAATAGTGCAACACTATTTTAGACCATATTTCTTTGTCTCAGCCACTGGTTGGTGTGGTAGCAATCAGAAGCTATAAATAGATTAAATTTGCTAGAAGCATCTTAAAGAACTGTCAGGAAATGGCTGGCTTTGCTCATAATATTTTGGAAACTAACACATTAGTCACTGATATCATTATCCCTAATTTCACTTTTGCAAATATTGTTCATGGAAATTGTCACCCTTTTTTCAATCTCTGGGATTCTCAGAGGTATCCTTTTAATTAATGCCTTCCTTTCCCCTCCCCCCTTTTATACACTCTTAGATTTCTGGATTGCCAAGTAGGATTTGAGTGATTGATTAGCAAGTTCTGCTAATGATTTTGATTAGCCCTATTTGTTTTGCATGTAATTATCTTTTCTCCATAATTAGAATTTAGTCACACTATTCACACTTGATGTAATTTTGTATGACGATTACTCCAGTTAAACTCAGATATATTTATAATTTCCAAGCAATTATAGAACAATTTAGCCAAACCTATCATAGTTGTTCTTCTGAAGTAAAAAGATGTTTTGTTTTGTAGTTTTTGGCTCATGAGAGACAACTAATAACACAAATTGATCGTGTTTTTAAAAATAATGTTTCCTAAAAAATGATTTGTCGTTTGAAATTGATATAAATATAGGTCACACTAACCTTTTCTTTGGAGAAGAATTTGAATGAATTGGACTTTTGGATTCATTTATTAGATTAATCTCTTCTTAGAGTCCCAATTATGCCATCTCTGGTGTCTGGGAAAGAAAGAGCATGGGTAGCCCTGTCCACCTGTGTTCATGGTCTTCAAGAAAACATTATATTTGTGGACTATATATAGTATTCAGCGAGTATCAGAATAGATCTCCCTTTATCCCCTTAGAGAAAGTGAAGTGGTTATCTGGATTTATTCAGGTCAACTGCAGAGCTGGACTTGAGCAAGATTTTGAGCTGCTCCATCTTTGAGTCTCTAGGCAGCCATGTAGCTCCTTGAGCACTTGCTGAGAAAAACAGAAGCTAGGGTACCTAGGCCCTCATGGCACACAGTGAGTGAGGACTCCTTTTGATAGTGTGCATTCTGTCCACAGTGCTACTTGTAAGACCTCTTTACAAGGCACTAATGGTGAGGATAAGCTCTTCTCTAAACTACTTGAACGTAATCCTAATTGGCTATATTTGTAGTTTTAAAGCCTTTAAAGAGATTAACTACATATTCTTTTACTCACAGCTGCATATTAATGATATTTCCTTTGGAATTTGATTAAAGCCATTTCAGTGTCAATTTTTATACAATTTGCTAGTGGCCACAGATTGATCTAAACTAAAACTCTCAGCAAGACACAATTCTGTCTGTAACCTAGGGGAAACTTTGACACAGAGCAATTCCCATGCCCATGCTTCACGGGCCACCAGGCTCCTGTGAATGGCATTGTATAAGAAGGCAAAGGAGCCACCAACCACAGGAACTCATTGTCAGCACTAATGCTGCTGTCTCAACAGTTTAACTCCCTTTGGCTTCGTTTTCTCACAGTGACTGCTGACAGTGACTGCTGATAAGCTGAGAGAGGCTGAATTCAACCATCTAGATACAGCTCTTAATTATGAAAGGATCAACATGTCTGAATGTGCATATTCTCTGAACAGGGTGAGGGGTGTCAAACAATGAGGTCTTGAGGATTCTTTTTAAATTAGCCATGACAAATAAACAACAAAAAGAAAGCAGTTGTTGGAGGGAGCTAAACTGTTTTTCCTATACTTTAATTCTAAATTTAGAACTTAAAATCCTGAATAAGGAGGAGGCTCTTAATTGCTCTCCATCCTCAGGCTTCTGTTGAAGTTAGTCTTCTTGCTTATGTGATCTATGCTTAATCAATTTAACCTTGCACCAGCCTGATACCAGAGAGCATCGTGAATCCAACAGCACAGAACTTTGGTGATGCTTTGTGTGTCTACAATGAATTTGTGGCTTCTCTTATCCTATATTAAGCTCCTCAACATATATTTAACTATCCTACACATTGACCCTATCTCCAAGATAAATGTTTCTGCATGGCTAAGGGCTGGTTCACAGTACAAAAACCAGTCCTCCTCTCTCTGCCTTCTCCCTGTCACTGCCACCAGATGAATTGTGAATCCTTGCTTAGAGCTTTGTTCTTAGGGCTTGGGTACTGTAATGTTTTTAGCTTTAATGATTACATAAAGATAAAAGTTAGTTCAAGGAAGTTGTTTGTTGCTCCCTTTCTTCCTTTTATTCTTTCTTTTTCTCTCCACAATTATGAGGCAAAAATGCCAAGATTTGGTAAGAGCAAAAATGTTGGACTTAATAAAATACTAGCAAACAACCCAACTGAAATATTTTACAATGTTACTGAAGAAAAAAATGCTTCATAAAATTAGCAGCTGAGTGGGTTATCTTCTAAGGCATGTCATGTATGAAATGATGAGACTATCTTGAAAATACAGCTGGAATGAGTAATCAGAAGAGTCAATTCCAAATCTTAGTGAAACAGTGCCAAACCTTGGCTTCTGGAAGTCTTCATAGGCATGATGAATGCATTGATGCTTTCCTATTTAGTTCTCATGCTGTTCTACACCAAAGGAAAAGAACAGAGACACATTGAGGGTGGAGAAAGGTTATGGAATAGGTCTCTCCAGCAATCATCCCCCCACAGAAACATTAATTTGAACAACTATTCATGTACAATAATATCTTCATAAAAGCTAACAAAACTAGATGAGAGATCATAGTACTTTGTTATAGTATAATAATAGGAAAAGACTTATTGAAGAGTGTAGAAAAAGAAAGGGTGATTTTATAGCACCTCCTGCCCCCACCAACCCTAGGCAGCATAGCATGGAAAGAGATACCTTTTTCTTGTGGGAACGAGAAAGAAATAAGTGTAAGAATTTGCCTTGGACCCCAAAACTGGAATAACCTATGTGAAACCCAGCACTAGGAAGATTCCCACGGCTCCTAACTCCAAGCCAGTATTTGCAGACTGAAACTCTAGATCCACCTGACATAGCCTGTGCAAGACAGACTTGATTTCTTACAGAGCTCACATCCCCACTGGCCAGCTATTGTGGCTTTGAGTGCTGAATAATTCACAGTGAAAGGCAAGCCTCATTGACTATGGGCTTGTATTTCAACCTGGTGCTGTGCCAGCCTCAGAAATCAAGGGATTTCAGCCTGGCTACAGTGATCCTGCAGCCAGCTACAACAGCTGGGGCAGTCACAGGCTAAGGGACCACAACAGATGACTCAGCTAGAATTTCTAGACAGGCATACTTTGAAAGACACTCCCAGTCAAAGCCAGACTGTGAAGACTGGATTAAGTACCCACTTCTTCAGTGCACATATATTGATGCATGACCATAGGATCAAGAACAATCATTGAAATATGACATGATCAAATGGACAAAATAAAGTGCCATTAACTGACTGCAAAGAGATAGAAATATATGAAATACATGACAAAGAATTCAAAATATCTATTTTAAAGAAGCTCTGAGTTTCAATAAAATTCAGAACAACAGTTTAATGAAATGAGGAAAACAACAAGTGACCAGAACAAGAAATTTAGCAGAGAGATTGAAATGATAATAATAATAACTTAGAAACCCTGGAGCTGGCTCAGTGCCTGTGGCTCAAGCAGCTAAGGCACCAGCCACATACACCTGAGCTGGCGGGTTTGAATCCAGCCCAGACCTGCCAAACAACAATGATGGCTGCAACCAAAAAATAGCCAGGCATTGTGGTAGGTGCCTGTAGTACCAGCTATACTTGGCAGGCAGAAGCAGGAGAATTGCATGAGCCCAGGAGTTGGAGGTTGCTGTGAGCTGTGAAGCCACGGCACTCTACCCAGGGTGACAGCTTGAGGCTCTATCCCAAAAACAAACAAACAAACAAAAAACCCCAAAAAAACCTTGGAGCTGAAAAATATAATGAACAAAATGAAAAATCCAATAAAGAGTGTCAATAGCAGAATTGATCAAGCAGAAGAAAATCTGTGAAGTTGATGTCAGGTTATTTGAAAAAAAGTCAGAGGAGAAAAAAAAGAATGAAAAGGAATGAAGAAAGCTTATGGGATTTGTGGAACAGCATCAAAAAAACAAATATATGAGATATTGGCAATCACAAGGGAGTAGAGAAAGATAAAAGGGTGGAAAGCTCATTTAAATAAATAATAGCAGAAAAACTTTCCAAATTTAAAAAAGATATAAATATCCAGGTAAAGGAAGGTCAAAATCTCTAATCAGATTCAATCCAAATAAGACTACCCTAAGACATACTATAATTAAAATGTGAAATATCAAAGACTAAGAGAGAATTTGAAAGCAGCAAGAGAAAAGAAGCAAGTAAGATATAAGGGGGTTTCTTTATACCTAGCAGTACAGAGACAGTTCACTTAGAGAAAAGCAATATAACAAAATGGCTAATAAGAACTTAGATTCTAACTAATAAGGAAACTCAAAACTATGTGTTTTTGCCTATCAAACTAGTAATGATGTAAGAAACATTAATACCCAATGCTGGGAGATGCTAAAGTCAAATACATTAGTTTTGCTTCTTAGCTCTTCTTCTTACCAGCTAAAGCAGTGGTTCTCAACAATGTGGGTCACAACCCCTTTGGAGGTTGAACCCTTTCACAGTGGTCACCTAAGACCATCCTGCATATCAGATATTTACATTACGATTCATAACAGTAGCAAAATTACAGTTTTGAAGTAGCAATGAAAATAATTTTATGGTTGGGGATCACTACAAAATGAGGAACTATATTAAAGGGTCACAGCATTAGGAAGATTGAGAACCACTGAGCTAAGGGAACTTGGGCATGCCATTTAATTTCTCTAAGACTATTTTTCTCAGCTGTAAAATGCAAATAATATTAGAAATTACTTCACAGTCTTTTTGAGGGAATTAAATGAAATATGCTTATGATGTATTTAACATAATGTCTGGCATAAAGCAATTGCTCAATTAATATTAGAGTTGTGATCATTATTATTGGAAACTAAATACAAATATGCTGATGGAGGAATATAAACTGCTGAAACCTTTCAGAATAAAAATTTGACATATATTTAAGGACTTAATGTTGTGCATAGATTTGACTTAATCATACTATAAGACTTCTAGAAATTTGTTCTGAGAAAGCAGAACCTGATTTTTTCACTAAGATATCTTTCATGACATATTTTTAATTCAAATAGATTTAGGGGGCACCAGTTGAATTCCATTACATGCGTATATTGTTTAATGGTGAAGTCTGGGTTTTTAGTGTTCCCATCACCTCAATAGTGTACATTGTACCCAATAGGTAATTTTTCAATTCATGATTTTTTTATATTGACAAAAAATGTAAACAATGAACTAAATACTATCAGTAGGGGAATGGTCAAAAATTACAGTTTTTCAAAGGCTATGTTAACCAGTGTGATGAAAATGTAACAAACTGTTTATAAAACCAGTGTATGGTGCCCCATGATTGCATTAATGTACACAGTTATGATTTAATATTAATAAAAAAATAATAAAATTAAAAAATTACAGTTTGTCCACATACTATAGTTTCATTTAAATATTACAAAGCATGTTTTAAAAGAATATTTAATGGCTGAGAAAAATACTTTGTGAAAACAGTGGCTATCAGTGGTCAGTGGGATTACTTGCTATTTGTATTTTTTATAAATACCTATTTGTAATTTAAAGTTTTTCTGTAGTAAGTCAATAAATGCTTTCTGGACATCTGCATAGTAGGCACTATGCTAGGTGCCATGGATATGATAGTGAATAAAGCTGACAGGACACTGAACCTGAGCAGCTTTTAGTCCATCCATTGGAAAATGTGCTACTTTTATAATGAAGACCATTAATGAAACAAAAAAGGAAACTGTATTAGTTTGCTAGAGCTGCCATGACAAACGGCCACAGACTGAGTGGCTTAAACATCAGGCATTTGATTTTCAGAGTTCTGGAGAATAGAAATATTAGATCAAGGTGTTGGCAGGGTTGGTTTCTTCTGAGGCCTCTCCAGCTTATAGACAGTTATCTTCTCCTGGGTCATTGCATGGTCTTCCCTCTGCAGCAGTGTCCAAATTTCCCCTTTTTATAAGGAAACCAGTCATATTGGATTAGGGACCTTACTTATGACCTCATTCTATCTTAATTACATATCTTAATTCTACATGTGAAGATCCCATCTCCAAATACAGTCCCATTCTGAGATACTGGGGTTATCACTTTTGCATATGAATTTTTGATGGAGATAATTCAGCCCATAACAGAAACCATTTGATAATAGTTCTTCCCTGGCATTTTCTTTTTTGAGCCATATGATAAAGGAGCTATGTGCCTCCTCCTTTTTCCTTGAGTGTGATATTTTTAGTCACTCTGAGAGCCCTTTTAGGGAGACTAGAACATGGGCCTCTGTTTGAAAGCCTGTTCCCCAGCCTCAGCGTTGGCAGCTGTGATTTTAGTGTAGGTGAAAATGTCCTTATGTGGGCAGTTCTAAATCATCTCTGGAAAACAGTCACATTACAGGGTTTCCCTGGTACTTCAAGTCTGAACTTGAAGCTCTTGTTTAGCCCAAGTCCCTATCTAGCCCAGAAACTAGGTGTCTTGGAAGGACTTCTAAAGGAGGGACCTTCCTAGGTAAGGGGTAGATTTCCAGGGTCTGACTAGATTCAGATGCATCCTTTGAAAGTGAAATCTGCCTTGCGTGTGGCAGGGGCTGCCCAAGGAGCATGAGTCATTGATGAACAACAACAGTGAAAATGATTCTGTAATTCTATACATCAGAAGTTTCTATTATTATATAGATCCTATTTTAGTTTCATTAAAAGGGAGAGAAATAAAAAAGGAAATAGATTTTTGTTCTCAGCTGGAGTAATTCTCCCATTTCATATTAGTACAGAAGTGGGAGTGAACCTAGAGAACATCAGCTTCAACCCCTTGTTTCAAAGTCGGGGAAATGGCTCACCAGGCCATCTGGATGTGCCTCATATCCTAAATCTGATGAGTAGCAAAGGCTGATCTCATGTCCTGGGATTGAGATGCTGATCAAGTGTTGTTTCCATAATCCCAATGAGAGGAAGCATTGGACCTGGGAGTTAGGAGCCCTACATTTCTAGTCCAGCTTGGCTGCTAAGGAGCTGCATAACAAGGGGTACCCTAAGTCTGCTTTCCAGTCTCATTTTTTTTTTTTTTTTTTTTACTTTCAAAATATTAAGTTGGATAATACAGTCCCTTGAATCTTTAACACAACCCCCCGCCCCGCCGGCCTTTCATGGATTTCATTAATTTTACACATACATCAGGCAGGTAGAGTTGGCAAGTAGGTTCAGATGTGTTTGGCAGAGAATGATTACATAATGTTGTCTAGCATACTGCGGAAAAGAATAGTGGCCTCAAGTCTTATCTAAAATATTAATGAAGATTGAAGTTCAGAAGGTGCTATGGTTTGAATGTTTATGCCCCTTCCCAAATTCACATGTGGAAACCTAATCACCAGCAGGATAGGTATTAAGAGGTGGGACCATAGGATGGTGCCTGTGGCTCAAAGGAGTAGGGCACCGGCCCAATATGCCAGAGGTGGCGGGTTCAAACCCAGCCCTGGCCAAAAACTGCAAAAAAGAAAAAAAAAAAATTAGAAGAGGTGGGACCTTAAGAAGGCTCTGTGTGCTCTCATGAATGGGATTAGCAACGTCCAACCAAAAGGGTTGGAGGGAGCTAGCTAAGCCCCTTTGCCCTTCTGTCCCTTCTACCATGTGAGGACATAGCATTTCTCCCTTCTGAAGAGTACAGCATTAAAGGCACCATCCTGAAAGCAGAGATGAATCCCTCACCAGGCGCTGAACCTTCTGGTGCCTTGCTCTTGAACTTCTCAGCCTCTAGAACCATGAAAAATAAATTTCTATTATTGATAAATCACTCAGTCTCAGGTATTTTGTTATAGCAGCACTAACAAACTAAGACAGGAGGCTAAAAAAAAAAAATTACAAAAAGTAGAGAACAAATACGAGTTCCAATCTTGGGTTTATCTCCACTTGTGTTAAAAAGTGAACTTCCACTTCACTACTCACGTCCTGATTACATGCTGACACATTTTGCTTGCCTTCTCAGATACTTGTAACTTAATCTTTACTTCTGCTTTTATAAGCAAGTAAAACATCTTCACTCTATTGTCTTTTCTTCTTAAAAAACTAAGCTACTAATTTTCAGGGTGCCCAAGGTCAAGAAATTGCAAAGTCATTTTTGGATAGGTCTTTTTATTTTCTTTCTTCTCTCTTTCCTTCTCCCTCTCTTCTTTCTTTTTCAGTGTGTGATTAAGTTTGTTTTGAAAAGGTGTTATAACCTTAGCAAAATTTTCATTAGCATTCTCCATGCATATTTTAATTAAAGAAAACTCATGTTTTGCTTGAGCCGCTGGAGCAATGAAAGGTATAAGCTAATGCTAAGCGTGCTTGTACTCTGCATTAATCTGAACTGGACTCCCTTCTCTAAGAACAGATACAAGGCCATAGACTAAAACCCAGTCTCAGAAAAATTCATAAGTAGCATGGTTCCAAGACTGTTCCCAATTATCTAGTGTCCTTTGTGGTTTTAAAGGACAAAGATCTAAATGAGGCATTGTACCTTTCTGTATGAAACATAGGATTTAATTGCTACCATTTTTACATGCTGCTCAAGAATGTACGTGAGGTATGAGACATGTATTTCTACAAGGTGCCTGCATCAATTGTACAATTTTTTACTTGAGTTACTTGCATTAGTACCTTTACTAAATTGACGTTGGTAATTTCATTCATTTGACAAAAATTGAAATTATAAACCATCAGGCTTTTCCTCATAATATGGAAACCTATTAAACTGTATTTTACTTGTCAAACCATCTTTCATCACACATAGTGATTATAGGAACAAGGAGCTTTTAAAGTTTCTTGCTTCTTTTTTATTCCACTAACAGGGGAAGACCATCTATTTTCTTTACATACAAACTCCCATTGCTGTGATTTTTAAATGTATCCTTAGTCTTATTCTGTAGCGTTAGATCCAAGAATCTAAATTTCTAGGGACCAAGAATGATGTGATCACTTTTTTTTTAAGCTGCTTTTAAAAGCCTTTCATTTCTGTGTTCTTTTGGTCAATGTGTCTTAGAAATTACTCAAGTTGTTAAGTAAATTCTATAATAAGATAACACTCTCCATGTACAAAGAACAAAGTGCTACAAAAATATCCTGCTTATATATTATGCTTGCTTTGCAAAGAATCTGGAACCAGCCAGGAATCCACTGAAGGCTGAAAAGAACTGATAGTTTATGAGGCATGGTCCCTGCCCTGGACATAACTTCTTCCACCCTCTGCTGTGGGTTCCAGAGGCTTGCTTGCATGACCCTTGGCCACTGGACCTAAGGAGAAAAGTAACAGTGGTTGAAGTGTCCAAAGAGCAAATAGTGGACAAGATCCCACCTAGGTCAGTTCACAGTGAGAGCACACCAGAATCTTCAGGTAATCTGTTAATTCCTTGTCAGAAATTACTGCCACAGAGACCTGAAATACTCAGAACTACATGTCATTCTCCCAGTGGAAAGACTTGGGTGAGAAATGAAATAATAATTATAACATTGCTACTTGAGCATGGAATTAGAAAATGGGAATTTAATGGCATCCGACTAAAAGAGCTGGGTATATCCATTTCTTAAAAGGAATGTTCTTCCTAATGGGAGGCCAGTATTTGAAGTCCATTAGCTAATACTCCTCTTCCTCTTCTGGATGTGCTTGGATAGATGCCTGAGCATTTACTCAGTGACTCACCTTATTCTGTGTTTCCACATTGGCCAGCTCCTATAATGATTAATATGTTCTTTTTTTAAGACATGTCAATACATTTAATCATATTATCATAAAATTATCCCTGCCTGGGAGCCATTCTGTCTCTTTAAAATGATTGTTATTTATTCATGAAATATTTATGGAGTGTGTCCTATGCACCAAGCCCTGCATTCTTCATTAGGCGTACAGCAGTAAGTGAGACAAACAAATTATATAGCCTACTCGGGGAAATAATTAAGAAATTACAGTAACGTGTGTTAAGTGTAACAGAATGAAAAGGGCCAGGTGCTTCGGACCACCTTGCCCCTAATCTAGGGCACTTAAGAGGGCTTCTGGGAAAAAAGAACACCAGATTTGTGACTTTGAAGGATGGAGTTGGGAAGGACAGAGATAAAAATGGATTCTTGGTAAAGGAAACTCACTGCATAGAGGCCCAGAAGAAAGAGTGCAAGCTACTTTCAAGGCACTGAAAGAATTTGATCAGGGCAGGAATAGAAGGTGAAGATGATAATGAGCTAAGCGGGGACCAGATCAAGAAGGATCTTATTAGACTTGCTAAAAGGATAGGATTCTCTCTTAAAAGTAATGGAAGAAATGCTGGTGGGTTTTAAACCTCATCATGCTTGGGTTTACAGTTAAGAAAGATCACATTAGCTGTAGCATGGAAAAGGGATTTGAGAAGAGGATGCTTCAGAACTGAAACCTATTGGCAAGTCAGAGTACTATTTCAGGCAAGAATGGGCTAATGGGGACCAGTCAAGTTAATAGCAATGAGGATGGAGAAAAATGGTGTTTTGAGATATACAGCAGAACCTTTGTATGTTGACCACCAAGGGACTGTAACTGGCCAACATATGGAGGTGGTCAATGTAAGGAACTCAGCCTGCTGTACTGATATATACATGTGGTGCATGTCTGGTCCATGAAAATTAGGTCAATGTAAAGAGGTAGTCTTCTGTGGAGGTTCTACTGGTGTTTATTAGGAAGAATAGATAGGACTTGATTCCTAGATGAATGTGAAAGGTGAAGGTGGTGAGGAACCAGGAATTGCCCCAGGTTCTGCTGAGATAGGGGAGACCAGGAAAAGAATGGAGTATGGGGAAAAAATGGTGAATTCAGGCCAGGATATGTTGAGCTGGAAGTGTTTGCCACTGGATGGAGCTGGATATGTAAATCTGTAGCCCAGGGGACATGTCTGGCTGGAGACAAGATTTTGGAATCATAATCATAAGGACAGTCTTTGAAGCCATGAGATTAGATGAGTTCACTTGCGAACAATATGGTGAATAGGAAGAGAGATCAGCATTAAATCTCAGCTGGGCAAAGAGCAACCTCCATGGTAGGAATAGGTGGTTCAAATGAATGGGTGGAGCAACCCCAAAATCTTTTTCTGCAGGTCTGCTTTGTAGAACCATGTTCTGATTTCCTTGGCATTGTTTTCTCTTGAAAATATTCCGAGGCAAGAGTTAAAGAAAGGCTCATGCATTATTGGGTGTGTTCAATCCTAGGGCAGCAAGGTTGAGGAGACAGGAAAGATGAGAATCAATGGCAGAATGGTGCGCAGTAATGTTTGCTACCACTTGGTGCTGAGCAGGAAAAGGTCCTGGTCACACCCAGGCATGTCTACTTAGCACTTCCCTGGGGGCCTCAGTGAGGCACCATGCCTTGAGGTGGTCTGGGGAGAAGAAACAGTGTGTGGGGGTAGGGTTTAGTGACCTTGTTCTAGCTCCCCTTTCCCATCAGTATAGAGTAGCTCAAATGGATACAATGGGCTTTAACCAGACGCAGAACCATTAGGGGAGTGAACACTTGGACTCGCCACAGGGAATTGACCTATGCAATTGTGGGAGCTAGCTCAACAGTTTTCATAAAGCTGCTTCCATATCTGATGCAGGGGCTTGAATCTAGTGGGCAGGGCACCCCGGAGGGTGAACCAAAGCGTCACTGGCTCTTATTGCCTCTCACTGCCATGAAAGGGGAGGTTCAGCAGGAGCTAAACAGACACCTGTCTCGGGAGACAGCCTGAGTATGAGCTGGGAAGGTAGGACAGTCACAGGCCCAGGTGTTGCTTCATATCAATGTAGTGGGTCACCTGGTCAGCAACTTGCATCAGCCTCCCAGATGCAAGGAGTCTTCCCCTGGCCTGCCTTTGGCTGGAACATGATTTTAGAATCCAGATTGCCACCCTCTATCCCCCCAAGCCTCCTTCTTGGGCCAGTTCTTCAAAGCACAGGACAGGGTAGGAAATTAACTCCCCTCATTTCTGACATTTCTAGGAGGACTGTTGTCTCAAGGCCATATGTGGCCTCCCAGATTTCCAAATGCAGCCCCTCAATTGAATCCAAACTTCTTGGAACAAATCCCTTTGTTACTAGGATTTGTTTTGTAAAATTTGGATTCAGTCAAAAGGCCACACTCAACAATCCAGAAGGCCACATCTGGCCCTGAGGCCACAGGCTCCCCACCCTAGAAGTGAGGCTTCAATCAAGTCTCAAGCGGCAGGGCATGCCAGGAACTAGGGGCAGATGCCCAAGGGGAGGGCGTGCCACGCACAGAATGAGTGTTTGGCTGGCCTTTAGTGGGGGAGTTGGGTGTGTCCGAGGGAATCTGAAGAGGCTGATAAAATGCAGCTACTGTCGAAAAATTTCCATACATCATAAGACCTTTAAGACTAAGAATAAAATATTTTAAAACTGGGCCTAAAGACTTCAAAAGGCTTATTTTTTTTTGAACAAAGAAACTTAATATTTCAGTGTCGACATCAGCACCTCTGTCATAGTATGCATGCCAACTCAAGACTGCTTTTGTGTATATTCTGTGCTGCTTCCCAGAGAATTATTGAATGTCAGACTATTATATAAACTTGATAGATTGTATTCATTCCATTTAACAAATAAAAACATGCCAGATAGAAAGATTTAGTTGTAGAAAAAAAACTTTAAATATGGTTCAGTGACAATAACAATGCTTGACTCAGAGTTAATGAAAAACATAGGAATCACCCAATTATTGAAAAAAAAATTTTTTTGAGGCAGAATCTCACTGTTGGTCTGGGTAGAGTGCTGTGGCATCATAGCTCACAGCAACCTCAAACTCCTAGACTCAAACGATCCTCTTGCCTCAGCCTCCTAACTAGCTGGGACTATAAGCACCTGCTACAATGCCTGGCTAGTTTTTCTGTTTTTAGTAGAGATGAGGTCTCAATCTTGCTCAGGCTGGTCTTGAACTATTGAGCTCAGGTGATCTAAATGCCTCAGTCTCCCGGAGTGCTAGGATTACAGGCATGAGCCACCATGCTCAGCCTGAAAAAAAATTTTTTTTTTAATTTCTCTTTTATTTCAGGCATACACCATGGCCCTGACACTGTCTTTGCAGAAACACAGTAAGAACATGTAGAAGGAAAGATTATCTCTGTTATTATGGAGTTTCTGAAAAGAGGCTATAAGTAGATACAAGTTTATTTCTTCTACCAAACAGTCCCTGTGATTCTCATTCTGAGTGACTACCTGTGACAGATGATATTTATATAAATAAAACACCCCGTGGGCTGACGCATTAGTAAATTCCACTGTAACTCTCACCCAGTGAAAGTTAGTTAGTAAATTCCACTGTAACTCTCAGCTCCCAGCCTGTGATACCATGTACTTCTCTCTCAGTTAAGAATTTTTATCAGAATGCATGTACACCAGAATAAGTTATAATACAGATAAGATGAAATAATAATAATTTATTTGTAGGTGTCAGTACTTTATTGCTAACATTTTTATATACAGAGTATACATGTTTATAATGTGGGGTGGTACCACACTTAGAGTTGTAAAAGCTGGTTTTGAATAAGAATTGCTTTCCTGGTGGCTCCTGTAGCTCAGTGGGTAGGCAGGCAGGTTTGAACCCAGCCCGGGCCAGCTAAAACAACAATGACAACTGCAACAACAATAACAACAACAATAAAAAATAGCCGGGTATTGTGGCAGGCATGTGTAGTCCCAGGTACTTGGGAGGCTGAGGCAAGAGAATCGCTCAAGCCCAAGAGTTTGAGGTTGCTGTGAGCTGTGATGCTGCAGCACTCTACCCAGGGCGATAGCTTGAGACTCTGTCTAAAAAAAACAAATAAACAAACAAACAAACAAAGAAAAACAAACTTTCCATTCATTTTCTTACATGTTCCCATGAATACAGCTTAGGAAATCAGCTTCCTACTGATTTTAGTGAATAGTGGTGGAGATGAGTAGGGGTTAAACCTTGATGACCAATACTTCTTCATGGCTTGAAATAGCTCTTTATATTATTTTAAAATTATCAAATGATCAGTCAATTGTCATGATTTTCTTGTGGGGTACAGGTTAATTGTAATTTGTTGATTCACTTAGCGTGAAAACAAGCCTTGTAGCTGTTTTGGAAAATCAAACAGCAGGAGAGGTAGAGGGCAGCCTGGAGGAGACGGAGGTTGTCTGTAGCTGGTTTTCATTTCCCCTTTAGCACCCACAAAAATCCTGCAGGTATTAGACAAGGATGTATTGATGACAAGTGACAGAAAGCTGATTTGAACTAAGTTAATCCAAGAAAGGAAACTATTAGCTTCTGTAACTGAAAAGTCTAGAATACTCTACTTTCCATATGGCTATATTCAGAGACTCAAGTGATATTATCAGACGTCTCTCTCTTTGTCTTTCTTCCTTGCTCTCTCATACACACAATTGTTACCAAATCACCAGCACCAATATATAAAAGAAAGTTTCCTTCTTTTATATATTGGGGGAAGAATCTCAGGGAAAATCTCATGGTTCAGCTTTGGATGTGGTTGGCGCTGAACCAATCAAGGAGTGTTGTGAAAGGATGGGCTGGTTCAGGTAACCAAGTTGAGCCAATCTGGCAACTCTGTTGTATAGTAAAGAATTAGATGTACCCAGGGAGATTGGGCCAGATAAAAATAGATTTACCCAGAGACATGGGCTTTCTTCTTAGCTCTTGGGAGGAAACCTCTAACACCTGTAGAATTTTCAGAGATGTAAGAGTGTCTTTGCTATTATTCATGGTAGGCCCCTTGGACCCAAGCTTGCTAGTTTATGCTAATGATGTGACTCAGGGGGGGTGGAACAGCCACCTCAGAAAGACAAGCCATGTGCTTAGAGAATCAGGGCTTTGAGCCCCAAGACATCTGCCAGACCTCCAGGGTGACAAGAAGGGGAAATTGAGTTCTACCATGTGGCCATGATTAAATCATGTCTATGTATGAAAACTGCAATACAAATTCTCGACACCAAAGCTTGGGTGGGCTTATCTGGTTGGCAATACTCTCAACAGTTGTCACATTAAAATGTTTTTTACTAAGACTGAAACTGGACTCTCACCTTTCTCCACTCACAAAAATTGATTCAAGATGGATAAAGGACTTAAATTTAAGACATGAAATGATAAAAATTCTCAAAGAAAGCAGAGGAAAAACACTGGAAAATATTGGCCTAGGGAAAGACTTTATGAAGAAGACTGCCATGGCAATTGCATCAACAACAAAAATAAATAAATGGGATTTAATTAAACTAAAAAGCTGCTGTACAGCTAAGGAGACAACAACCAAAGCAAATAGACAACCTACCTAATGGGAAAGGATATTTGCACATTTTGAATCAGACAAAACCTTAATAACTGAGATCTATAGAGAACTTAAATTAATCCACATGAAAAAAGCCAAGAATCCCATACATCAATGGGGAAGAGAGATGAACAGAACCTTCTCTAAAGAAGACAGATGGATGGCTAACAAACACATGAAAAAATGCTCTTCATTCCTAATTATTAGAGAAATGCAAATTAAAACCACCCTGAGATACCATCTAACCCCAACAAGAATGGCCCACATCCCAAAATCTCAAAACTGCAGATGCTGGCGTGGATGTGGAGAGAAGGGAACACTTTTACACTGCTGGTGGGACTGCAAACTAATACAACCTTTTTTGGAAGGAAGTATGGAAAACCCTCAAAGAACTCAAACTAGACCTCTTGTTTGATCCTGCAATCCCATTACAGGGCAGATGCCATCCAGAAGGAAAAAAAAAAACAAAAAACTTTTATTATGAAGACACTTGTACTAGACTGTTTATCGCAGCTCAATTTATAATCGCCAAAATGTGGAAACAGCCTAAATGCTCTCAACCCAGGAATGGATTGGCAAGCTGTGGTATATGTATATCATGGAATACTATTCAGCCATTAAAAAATGGAGATTTTTTGGGCAGCGCCTATGGCTCAGTCGGTAAGGCGCCGGCCCCATATACCGAGGGTGGCAGGTTCAAACACGGCCCCGGCCAAACTGCAACCAAAAATAGCCAGGCGTTGTGGCGGGCGCCTGTAGTCCCAGCTACTCGGTAGGCTGAGGCAAGAGAATCGCTTAAGCCTAGGAGTTGGAGGTTGCTGTGAGCTGTGTGAGGCCACGGCACTCTACCGAGGGCCATAAAGTGAGACTCTGTCTCTACAAAAAAAAAAAAAAAAGAAAAAAATGGAGATTTTTGTAGCATTTATATTAACCTAGATGGAGGTGGAACACATTATTCTTAGTGAAGCATCACAGGAATGGAGAAGCATGAATCCTATGTATTCAACTTTGATATGAGGACAATTAATGATAATTAATGACATGGTGGGGGGTGGGGTAAGGGAAGAACAGACAGAGAATGAGGGAGGGGGTGAGAGAAAGGAAAAAAAAGAAAAGAAAATAGTGACTAATTCTCACATAAATTGGATTTAATTTTGACCAAAGTACATTATTTGAATAATAATTTTTAATTCAACTTGTTAATATGTTGTTTAGGATATTGCATCCTCATTTATGAGTGAAATATGTTTGTAATTTCCCTTTATAATATTTTTTCCAATTTTAATGTCTGGTATATTCAGATGAAGTAGAATGATTTTGAAGTATTTCTTCTTTTTCTATTGTCTATAATATTTGGCATGATCTGTTTTTTAAAATTACCTTCTATTTTTATTTATAAAAATATTCTCTATTTTTTGAGACTTTGGGGAAAAAAAAGAAGTTAACTAATGACTCCATACTAAATCTCAGAGTCAAAGCATTCTTTGATTGACATACTTTTATAATTTTTTTTTTTTTTTTTTTTTTTGGCCGGGGCTAGGTTTGAACCTGCCACCTCCGGCATATGGGACCGGCACCCTACTCCTTGAGCCATAGGCGCCGCCCTGATTGACATACTTTTATATGACAATGTGAATAGTACTTTTTTGCATCATCATTATTATTATTGCACAATATTTCATTGCAGCAGTCATCTGATTTCTTTTCTGAATGTATTTATCTTCATTCGTTCTTTACAAGGTTTTTGTTTCTAGTCCTTATCTTAAACATTGTTATTAAATTTTAAACCTCTTTAATTTTGAGAAGGCAAAAAGTGGAAACCAAATAGATACATGTACATGTATAGAGAAAATAAAAAAAAATTAAAACAAGTTTTTTACTTCAATATATTTAGGAGATAATAGTGTTTTTTTTGTTACACAGATGAATTGTATAGTGGTGAAATCTGGGCTTTTAGTGTATCCAAATAGTGTACATTGTGCCTAATAGCTAATTTTTCAGCCCTTACCCTCCTTCTATGCGTCCCCTTCTGAGTCTCTAGTGCCCCTAAGTCATCCTGTATAACCACAGATAACCATAGCTTAGGTCCCATTTACAAATGAGATTGTGTCGTACTTGGTTTTCTACTCCTGAGTTACTTCACTTAGGATAATGGCCTCCAACTTCATCAATGTTGCTGCAAAGACATTATTTCATTTATTTTTTTATGGTTGAGTAGTATTCATTCCATGATGTGTGTATGTGTGCACTGTGTATGTATATCCACACACATATGTGTGTGTAGATACACTCACACAGAATTTTCTTTATCTACTCCTTGGTTAATGAGCACTTAGCTTGATTCCATAGCATTATAATTATGAATCGTAATTCAATACACATATGAGTGCAATTATCTTTTTTTTTTGGCCGGGTCTGGGTTTGAACCCACCACCTCTGGCATATGGGGCCAGTGCCCTACTCCTTTGAGACACAGGCACCACCCTGAGTGCAATTATCTTTTTTATATAATGACTTCTCTACTGTGGGTAGATCCACAGAAGTGGGATTGCTGAATCAAATGGTAGATCAATATTTGGCTCTTTGAGAAATCTCCATACTGTTTTCCATAGAGGTTGTACATTCCCACCACGTGTTCCCTTTTCACTGCATCTGTGCCAACATATATTGTTTTATTTGTTTGCTTTGCTTTTTACTTTTTAATAATGGTGATTCTGACGAGGATAAAATGGTATCTCATTGTGGTTTTAATTTGCATTTCCCTGATGATTAGTGATATTGAGGATTTTTTTATGTTTCTTGGCCACTTGCTTACCTTCTTTTGAAAAATGTTCATGTCTTTTGCCCACTTTTTAATAGGATTATTTGTTTTTTTCTTGCTGATTTGTTTGACTTCCTCATAGATTGTGGATATTAGTCCTTGGTCCAATGTACAGTATACAAATGTTTTCTCCCATCCTGTAGATTGTCTGTTTACTCCTTTTTGTATTTAGTCTTTGCTATGCAGAAGCTTTTTAGTTGAATTAAATCCAATTTATTTGTTATTATTTTTGCTGCATTTGCTTTTGGGATCTTAGTTATAAATTCTTTGCCTGTGCCAACACTAATAATAGTTTTTTCCTAGATCTTCTTCTAGAATTTTTATGGTTTCAGATTTTACATTTGAATATTTATCTTGAGTTAATTTTTGTAGATGATGAGATAGGGATCTAATTTCATTCTTCTGCATGAGACTCTCCAATTTTCCTAGCACAATTTATTGACTAGGGTGTCCTTTTTCCAGTGTTTGTTTTTGTCTGTCTTTTCAAAGATTTGTTGGTTGTAGGTGTGTGTGTGTGTTTTTTTTTTTTTTTTCTGGGTTCTCTTTTGTTCCATTGATTTATGTGTCTACTTTTATGCTGTTCCGGTTACTGTAGCCTGGGGCTGTGATTTCAAGTTGGGTAATGTGCTACCTCCAGATTTGTTCTTTTTGCTTAGGATTGCTTTGGCTATTTGGGCTCTTTTTTGGTTTCATATGAAGTTTAGGATTGTTTTTTATAATTATGTGAAAAAGGATGTTGGCATTTTGATAGGAATTGCATTAAATCTGTAGATTACTTTGGGCAGTATGGACATTTTAACAATATTGATTCTTCTAATTTATGAGGATGGGGTGTTTTTACATTTGTTATTGTCACATTTTGACAATGGGAGTGAAATACATCCCTAAGGATGATGGAAGCTTCATGTTTGAAACCCTTCCAGACTTTCTTCTATACACCTCTGGTTCTAATTTTTATTCTTTTGCTATAATCAAACTGTGATCATAAACATAGTGTTTGTCTGAGTTCTTCAAGTTGTTCTGGCAAATTATTGGGGCTGAAGGGGGTCATGGAAACCCCTTAATTTGTAGCTAGCTGGTCTGAAGTGAGGACCCTCACATTTGCAAGGTGTCTGAATTGAACCACACTGTGTGAATTATTCCCTCAGACTTTGAAGCTTGGTATGTTTATTGCTGTTGGTGTGAAAAGTTTTGGGTAGGCATGGCAGTCTAGAAGACTGTGCCCCCACACCCTTTTTTGAGACAGAGTCTTGTTCTGGTCACCTGAGCTAGAGTACCATGGCCTCAGCCTAGCTCAGAGCAACCTAAAACTCCTGGTCTAAGCCATCCTCCTGCCTCAGCCTTCTAAGTAGCTGGGACCACAGGTGTGTGCCACATAAGCTTTCTGAGTAGCTGGGACCACAGGTGTGTGCCACAATGCCTCGCTAGGTTTTTCTATTTTTAGCAGAGATGGTGTCTTGCTCTTGCTCAAGGTGGTCTTGAACTCCTGAGCTCAAGCGATCTTCCCGCCTTGGCCTTCCAGAGTACTAGGATTATAGGCATAACCACACTGGCCCTGAGTACTGTGCCCTTAACCTTGACTTGGCCTAGGTCTGGAATCCACTGATGAGGAAAGGTAATTTCTGAAAGAGAAAACATGGGTAGACAAAAACACCAAACTAAACCCAAATGAAAACAGACCATCAGCTGAGTCCCTTTTCAAAGGAACCCATCACACTCAGACACATGGTACCTGTAATAACATCTCACGGTCCCTAAGACCTTTCAGGAAATACCCCCCTCAGCCACTAACTTTGGGCATCATTTTGTGTTTTGTAGCTTTCTTAACTACCAGTTCTGAAATTAAAATTTGATTGAGATGCTAATTATTGATAACAAATTAATGCTCTACCTTTTTTTCCCCTAACGTATATTTTAGAGCAGTGGTTTTCAACCTTCCTGATGCCACAGCACTTTAATACAGTTGCTATGGGTCACAACCCATAGGTTGAGAACCACTGCTTTGGAGCAACCTTTAATTTTTAATTCAAGTCAGAGAGTAATCTAGAATGTAAGCTTCACAAGGCCAGGGACCTCTTACAAAGTTGCCAGGTGTCAAGGTGGTTAAGTTAGGACAACGAGTCAAACTATTCTGCCTTTATTCACTTACTGCAATAGTATTAATATAATTAAGAAGCTAATAAGAGAAAGAAGGCACCAGCTTGTCTACTTTTCTGTTCCCCAGCCACCCCACAAATGGTCCAGACATGGACATCGCTGAAGGAGCACTGAATAAAAGGCACCTGCTATTTAATGGTGGGTGGGTGGGGAGATGGGAGTGGAAAAGTACTGAGTATTGAGCCAGAATGGAGAGAATTGTCTTCAAGTCCCCTTCCCCCAACTCATCCTCGTAAGAAGATCTTGGCAGAGGTACCTGAACAGCATCTCAGCTGAGCCTTCTCTTCCACCCAGGAAGAAGGCCAAGTAATACCAGGGTGTGTGGGAGTATGTCCAGCCATGGGGTCCTGGGTTCCTTCCTCCAGAGAATATGATGTGCTGGCTATGCACCACTGAGTCTCTCAACAATTCTAGAAACTGTAGCATAAACCAAAAGGGCAGCTGTTTTCTCTAGAAAGCCCTTTCACCTCCCTCAAATTCTTCATCCTTACGAAGCAAAAAAGTTTGGGGAAAAAAACCCACTGGTAATTCCAATTCAGAGCTAAACCTTGGCCTCCAACTCCCCAGGTAATGACCAGGTTTCTCTGCTATCCTCAGGTTCTATGCAGCCTTTTTCAAAACTAAAGGTTATTTTAAAACTTTTTTTTTTTTAAGTGACTGAACTATTTAAAAAAGAAGAAAGAGAAAAGGGTAAATGAAAACTACTTGTCATTTTGGAAGAGCAAAAAATGAAAGTGACCTCCATTTTTCTTTTATTTGACAATAAAATTTCTCATACTGACTTTTAATTTTTTTCTTCTCATCGGCAGACTTAATGGGAGCACTATAGAAAAAAGACAATAAAAAAAGCTAAAAATCTTTGTAAGAATCCTGACAGAAAATTTTGCTGGTTTTTATACGGTAGAATGGATGTCTAAAGTTATAGAATCTGCAGAAAGGCAAATAATCATGGAAAAACAAAAGCAGAAAATGTCTCCTTGGGGTCTTTTATTTATTTATTTATTTATTATTTATTTTTTTTTTTTTGAGACAGAGCCTCAAACTGTCACTCTGGGTAGAGTGCCGTGGCATCACAGTTCACAGCAACTTCCAGCTCCTGGTCCAAGTGATTCTCTTGCCTCGGACTCCCAAGTAGCTGGGACTACAGGCACCTGCCACAATGCCTGGCTATTTTTTGATTATAGTTAGTTGTCATTGTTGTTTGGCAGGCCCGGGCTGGTAGCTGGGACTACAGGTGCCCGCCACAATGCCCGGCTATTTTTTGGTTGTAGTTGTCATTATTGTTTGGCAGGCCCGGGTTGGATTTGAACCCGCCAGCCCTCATGTATGTGGCTGGCAACTTAGCTGTTTGAGCTACAGGTGCCGAGCCTCCTTGGTCTTAAAAAAAAATTTTTTTTAATATATGCCACTGCCAACCCCCTGGGAAATGGAATTCCCACTGTCTTTCTTCCAGACAGGCCATAAACCACATGATCCCTGAAATTCCTTTTAGTGGGCCTCAGACACAGGTTGTTAACCAACATAACCCAGGGCTGGTCTCCAACCCAGAAACAAACAGAAAATTGGGCCAATTCCAGATTTGTCTTTAACACCTTCACAGTCTACATTTCCTTTTTATGGCTACAAAAAAAAAAAAAAAGCTCATTTGAATTATTTGCTTTATGTTACCTGTGGAGATCTATTGGATTTTTGCTTTGTCAGGAGTGTTTCGATTTTTGGAGGGAGACCATATTTACACAGCAGAGATGTAATTAAACATTGGTTTTAACATGCCAGTCATTCCATAGTGAGGATGGCCTTTGTTGTATGGAGTCAGGTAGGGAAGTTTTATATGAATCACGTGGTTTTCAATGGCTATGTAGTTCGTTGTTGCTGAGAATATGCGGTCTGCTACACCTTGTGTGTGTTGTTCTAATGGCACCTGTGAAGTTGGTTCTTTCACACATTATCCCTACTAGAGAGCTATTTTGCAAGGGTGATTCTCAGCTCACACAATTACACCTATCAGTTGGGTTTACCTGGTTCAGGTAGCTGCATTTCATAATAACTGGAGAGAGTCTTCAACTTTGAAAATGTATAGAAGGAAATAAGTTTTTGCTGAGCATAACTAAACCGAATTATTTTATGCACAAATAAAGGCAGCAAATTATAAATGATGCACAGTAAAAGTCCAGGCTGGCTGTGGGATTATCCACCCACCTGTTCTCTCTCATGAAAACTTTGGCTAAGAACAATGTGACCAGAGTCACATTCCCACTGTATCTATTCCCCCCGACCCCCGTTCTAGTGTTTTCCAGCTTTTTTTAAAATCTCAGACACACTTGAACCTATAGTTTAACTTCTGTGGCACACTTAAATTATGTTGATCAAAGAAGAGAGTAAAATAAAATATATATATACTGTGATTGGGACTTCTTTTGAAAATAATTTAAACGTTCTTCAGAAATTTTCGTGGCATGCCTAAGATCCTCTCATGGCACATCTTTTGAAAATCACTTCCCTTTTCCTACTTCTATGATAAATCTTCAATTAGCATTCTTTAACCATGTGCTGGTTTGGTGTCTTTCTGGTACTGTCATTACTATGTCATTGTAAGGAGTCCTGTCTCTATAATCTACAATTCTGTATGGTAAATGGTTCTGTTTGGGGCGATCTGCAATTCCTGAAGCTTATCCCTTTGGAGGCAAGCTTTCGGCTTGGGCATTCTTGCTGTTTCCAAGGGCTAATGCACAAATCTTTGCAATGGAGAGACTGCAAAAGTGGTGGCTTTTCTTAGGACTTTCTAGCAGGAAAGCAATGTGGAGTCATGTTAAAAGTGCCATCTTTTTCAGGCAAATTTGACAGGTGCTGCCTGTGTGATCTCAAACAAATTACATCATCTCTCAGAGACTTAGAACTGCTACCGTGATTGGCACCCAGTAAGCACTCAAGGAATGGCAGCTGCTTCTATTACTTCTTCAGAATGTCTTCATGGAGAGGTAAAAAGAAGTTAATAAAAATGCCTGGGCTTAGTTGGGAAATAAATATGACCCAGTTGAATTTCTGCCTAAAGGACATTTCCCATCACCTCAAGCAAACCCTTTTTCTGAATAGTTTTCTGTCTCTAAATATATTCTCTTGCAAAGAAATCATTTGCTCCCAAGACTGGGTTAAGTAATGGGTTAAATAAGAATAGATGTATACTATTTATTATTTATTTGCCACATAAATAATGGGACTTTGAAAGTTCAGATGTAATTAATTAGGATTTATTAACTCCATAGCAGGGTTCTAGGTGGTTTGTGTTGCTAGGTCATTAAATAATCACTGCAGATCTTACATGTAGCTTACTTGGACCCACAGGACCTTACATATAAGGCCCACCAGAGCTTTAAATGGATGACGCCACATTGCAGCTGTGCAATTCTGCTGCGTAGAGCAAATGAAAGTGCATCTTGGAGCTTTCTAAAGATCTTGTAAAAGAGCTTGTTTCCAAAAAGAGCTGATTTCAAAACACCGACAAGGCTGGGCAAGGTGGCTCACTCTGGAGGCTAAGTTGGGAGGATTGCTTGAGTTCAGTAGTTCAAGAACAGCCTGAGCAAAAGCGAGAGCCCTATAGATGGTGAGTCTCTACTATAAATAGAAAAACTAGCCAGGTATTGTGGCTAGTGCCTATAGTCCCAGCTACGTGAGAAGCTAAGGCAGGAGAATTGCTTGAGCCCAACAGTTTGAGGTTGCTGTGAGCTGTGATGACACCATTGCACTCAACCCCAGGTTGGCAGAGTGAGATTCTGTCTAAAAAACAAAAGAAAAGCAATTATAAAGACATTTCCAATCTGATAAATTCAAATATTATTTGGGTTTAAATAAAGTCATAGAAATTATGGCTAATTTTATTATTTGTGTTAAAGGCATGGTAGTTATGTTTCTTTAAGAATTGGGGACAGACTTTATTAGTTAGAAATACATAAAAATGTGTTAAGTGTGAGGATAACACAATGTCTGAGATTTGCTTTAAAATAACAACAAAAAAAAAAAGGTAGGAGGAATGAAGAAGCGTGATTAGTGAAACATTGAAGTTTCTGAAGTCAGGTAACATAGGCTTATTACACTATGCTATCTACTTCCAAATATTTGAAAATTTTCCTTTTTTTTTTGAGACAGAGTCTTATTATGTCACCCTCGGTAGAGTGCCGTGGTGTCACAGCTCACAGTAACCTGAAACTCTTGGGCTTAAGTGATTCTCTTGCCTCAACCTCCCAAGTAGGTGGGACACAGGTGCCCACCACAATGCCTGGCTATTTTTTTGTTGCAATTGTTTCACTGGCCTGGGCTGGGTTCGAACCTGCCACCCTCGGTGTATGTGGCTGGCACTGTAACCACTGTGCTATGAGTGCTGAGACGACTATTTGAAATTTTTCATAATAAAAACTGTAAATAGTGTTGCCTTTCCCAGTTGTTAATAAACTTAAAGCTTTAAAAATTCTGTTTATTTACAATATACTATGAACAAGATTTAACCTAAAAAGTAGAAATTTTCCTATCACTGTAAAAATCAGTAGTCTAATGCAGAGAGAGGAAAGACAGTAAGCCCTTGTAGCTCCTTAGCTAAAACTGATATATATGTACACATTTTCAGTATCTGATGTAAAGAATCCATATAGTTGGCCTCCCTTGAAATGTCAGAGTGAACCTTTATAATCCTCTCATGATAAATGTATTCTCATTGTGTTCTGGAGACTTTACTGGAAGATGAAGTAACCTTGGGAAAAATTGACTGCTTTTGTTACCAATATGCCATCATAAATTAGAAGCACTTATTTAATCAGATACTGTATGAAAAAATATAGCTTCAAAAAGTAGTTATTTTCAATACTGTTTGTCCTAGAATGGTCCCTAAATACCATGAAAGATTGGGCTTGCCTATAGCACTCAGCTTAATATGTTAAATGCTTAAAAAGCATTTGAAACACCAAGAAGAAAAAGTAATTTCTGCCAAAAGACAGGAATACCTGTGTCAGTCGGACAGGGCACATCAAAAGAAAAAAGATTGGACATGTTTCTAAATGACTCCTTCATAGTGTGGGCAGGAAACTGGTGAAGTCCAGGGTATTGAGTGACATGTCTTCAACAGGAGCATTGCTTTCTGGGACTAACTGGCCACAGTGTGATGCCAACAGATGGACATCCCAGTTCTCAGTTTGGCTTAAAGTAAGGGAGGGTCTCTGGGACCAAAGATAAAATGATGTTTTGACAATTCCAAACAGTTAATGAACATGGGAATAAGATATAAGGCTTAAATACACTCAGTGGTTACTTTAAACATACACAGTGGTGGTATTGTTGGGAGTGACCCACATAAACACTCCCAAGGTCATTTTTAGTATCTTTAGGCTCCTACTGACTAACTCAGCCCAACGAAGTAAATCCTGTTAAAGGGCTCCATTTCAGCTCATATTAAGATCATCCATTATCTGAAAGTCCATAGTTGGTAGATCTTAAATTTCAGTACAGAGAAAGAGCTGCCTCCATTCGCAGCCTAAACCACACCGGGAAATCTAAATTATAACAGAGTGACTTTGTACCGCTTAGAATGTCAAGGGTGATATTTTTACTAGGAAGTTGAAAAGAATGAATTTTTAATTTTTGTATTGAAAGTTTGGTTTGTTCTTGATAGCACATCCTGGCCTTATTTCTAATCCTTGTGGCATATGCCAGTCACCCTAATTTTTGCCTCAGCCAAACAATCCTATGAAAAAGCATCAGGCCATGGCCATCATCTCTCTCATTATCAAGTGCCTCCTGGATATTATGTTCAAGTCCTATCTCAGGTTCAGAGAGGGATGGACACCAAGAAAAATGAGGTACGTGTTCTTCCATATGAGGAATTCACAGCGCCTCTCCCCCCAGATTTGTGAAAAGCATCACATCTTGTCCAATTGTGATGGCGCTGGCCTTGCATTTAAAGTTACCCTACAGTGATATATTTCAAAGCCACATCTTCATTAAACTGCTGTGGACATTCACTGGTGACATATGTCATTTGGAATTTTTCCCTTAATATGATTTATTGTCAACAAGTAACACAGGGATATTACTTCCGGACATCTGGCATATGAAGACGACCCTTTTGCAAAGGACTGACTGTTAAAGTGTTTTCACCCTACCTGAGCTCTCTAAGTTTTGCTAGAGTGAAAGAATTTTTGCCTCCATTAAAACAAAGTCCGCTATACACAGGTCACGGGTCACAAATGTTTCATGGGAGAATGAACAAATTATGCCTCTGAAGGGTAGCTCAATATTTATTCTGACACAGCTTTCATGGGACAAGCAATAGTCTCATTTGAAGTAAATTCCTTAGTCTGTTCCAGTAAGAATAATTGTTTTGGAACGGTGCTCCCTGCTCTAAAGAGGGCAAATCCATTTACTGCTGCAGAAAAGTCTCTGGCTGGATGTAACCTCTTTGCTTTGTGGGTTTTGATGCTGCCGAGTAAGCCAATGGTATTTCAAGTTGGTTCTGGCTTGGATATGGTCGGGCAGAGTGCTGTAGAATGCTTTTTTCTTCAACAACTCAATCATGACTGCAAAAACAGGATCAGTATCAGAGATGTGGAGTAGTAACTCAGCTTGACAGCGCTGAACTAATGAACAGCCATCCCCGATTGTTCGGACATCTTTCACAATTGCATATCTGACTTGAAAAGGAAATGTCGAACAGTCTTCAGCCTTTCAGTACCATTCATCTGTAGCCATCTGCGGTGTTTATCTGTAGTTTAAATGCAAAAAGAAAAGAAAAATCACTCTCATGTTTCATGCAAGGCTGCTTCTGGAACAAAATTAATAATGGCTGCAATGTGCAGAATGATTCTCTCACGTGGTATGGGATAAACCTGGCTAATTTAATTCCTTGGCAGTAATGGCTTAAAATGCCACAGAAGAAACTTTCAAAACCCCATGAACATGGTACAACGATACAGCCCTCCCTTTCCTAATCTCTCGTAAAGAATGCCCACCAAGATTACTCTTGGTTCACTGAGGTATTTGCTTCCCCTCATAAATCTAACACTGTTTCTCAGGATTCATCCATTTCATTTTTGGTGAATTCTGATGGGCTCCCACGGAGGCCTGCCAGCCACCAAACTGATCATATGCCAGTTTAATCGACTGCAGGGATATTTAACAAATTGTTCACTATTTCACTGTGCACCGAAGGGTGGCTGTAACTATTCTTTTTTCCTGTCATAACTGTTGGGGCCATTGTGACAGCCTCGCACATGATTTATTTTGTGGCATAATTTTCTGTGCTGGGAAAAATAATAAGGCTTCACCACGTCCAATCTCCTTTACCACCAAAAACATGATGAGATCCAAGATTGACTCAAGCTTATATATAAAAAAAATAATGATTGCTGGCCTGTCAATTTGTAGAACAAACGGTGACTCGATGCCTAATAACACTGAAACCTTACAAAGATATAGCGCAATGAAATCATTGTGTGATAATTCATTCCATCCTTCCAAAATGAGCTTTCAATCAACTAAAAAAAAAAAAATCATAGACCTATGTATTCAGCAGATATTTAATGAAAAATTTCTAAATAACACAAGATCACAGAAAACATCTTTGAAACATTTGAATACAAGCTTTGTTTCTTTAAAAACAAATCCAATTAGAGAAAAAAAATTGCACTTCATCATATTGTTTGTAGACTGCAAAGATTTTAACCTCCCAGTAATAATTTATAAAGCAATAAAATGAAAATATGCAAATTTTCAAGACGCATTCAACATAAGAGGCTTTTCTTGTTTGAAAAAGTTGTCTCTTTAATCCCTTCAATTCGATGAGTTAGCACAGAGCATCAAAACCATACCACTTTGACAAGTAAAACTGTGAGTTGTATCTGAATTTAGGCAGATACACAAGCTGAAGAGACAGATGGGGTAGCCACATGCAATGATCAGCGGAGCCCTCTCCTTAAATGAGAATATGCCATAATCAGAGATATTTCTTCTGCTGCCCTGTGGGAACAAAAAGTGGACCGTAACATTGTGCATGAGCCCAAAGGCTAAATGGCTGAAGGGGCATAGAGTTGTTACAAATCTCATAACCTACCCTGCTTTCCTCAAATGAGAGCTTAGAATTTTAAAGCTGCATTGTCAGCTAGTTGGCACAGAAGGGTGCCTTTCATTCCTTTACTGTTTTTATCTCTCTTTCTCCCTCTCTTTTTTTTTTTTTTTTTGCCAGCTTTTCTCTTTTATCTACTTTCTAATAGCACACTACAATTCTACTGTTCACGGGGTCCATTCTGCAGGACATCTGGCTGGAGTGGGCATCTCGTGTGTTGTTGGAACACACCAGTTTTGCAGCCAACTGCTATCACATTTGGAAACATTAGGGCTCATTGGAGTAACCCCTAGCAGGGGTGTCCACCCTTTTTTTTTTTCTTTTCTGCTGCACATTGGTAAAATAAGAGTTGTCTTGGACCATATGTTAAATATGCAAACACTAATGATAGCGAATTAGCAAAAAAAAAAAAAAGTTTGTGCATACTTTTCATGATATCTGACACCACAGATAAGCAAAACAGTCCAAATTTAGGCAGAATGTTAAATAATCTGCGTGCAGCCCATGGCTGCAGGTTGGACACCCCTGCTAGAGTATCCACAGTGGCTGTACTTCCCATACCAAGGTTCCCTCCTATAGAAACCTCAACTGAGGGTTGTTCACAGTGGCTCACGTCTGTAATTCCAGCACTCTGGGAGGCTGAGGTGGGTGGATTGCTTGAGCTCAGGAGTTCGAGACCAACCTGAGTTAGAATAAGACCCCATCTCTAAAAATAGTGGGGGGCCTATAGTACCAGTTACTCAGGAGGCTGAGGCAAGAGAATCACTTGAGCCCAAAGGTTTGATGTTGCTGTAAGCTGTGATGCCACTGCACTCTACTGAGGGTGATAGAGACTCTGCCTCAAAAAAACAAAAATAAAACACCCCGCAACTTTCTGAGCACCTACTATGTGCCTACCACTGTTTTAGGCACTTATGATGCATTAAGGTAGCAGTCCCCAGACTTTTTGATACCAGGGACTGTTTTCATGGAAGGTAATTTTACCATGGATGGCGGGGGAGGGGCATTAAATTCTCATAAGGAATGCCCAATCTAGACTCCTCACATATGCCGTTTTCAGTAGGGTTCCTGCTCCTATGAGACTCTAATGCGGCTACTGATGAGCCCAGGAGGCAGAGCTCAGACAGTGATGCTGGGGATGGGGAGTGGCTATAAACATAGATGAAGCTTCCCTGGTTTGCCCGCCACTCACCTCCTGCTGTGTGGCCTGGTTTCTACAGGCTGTGGACTGGTGCTGGTCTGAGGTTCAGAGGTTGGGGACTTCAGTGTTAAGCAACAGGTAGGCAAGGATCTTGACTCTGACCCCAGAACACAGTTCTGTGTGTGCCCTTTCAGGCTGGACCACAGCCAATGAGAAAAGGCTTTTAACACTGTCCTCACAGGGAGGTATGCCCAGGGTTGGTTACCAGCAGAGGAGGAGGTCACACGCATTCTGGGGGCTTGATCTCCGGCCTTGCTGGCCAGTGTGGGGAGTTACCCCATGTGTTTTCAACATGTTCTTTTTCTACTTCAACATGTCGGAGTGAATTTCCATTGCAGCAGCTAGACCCTGACCAATAGGCACAGGCTTTTTCTGAGATTCAGGCCTGAGCTCCCATCGCATAGCAGAGACACTCTTGAGTAGAGGTGGCCTTTGAGTGTGACCCACCCCTCTACCCTGACTTCCCTCAGGACACTTTCCTGTCCCAGTAAAACCCAGAGGACGATTGATACCATCACTAGCATGGAGAACACCATTAAAGAAGCATAATTTCTAGAAAGGGATTAACGTTGCTCTTTCTGACTCTATGACAGCTGAACTCCTATTCCTTCACAGAGAACAGCTGTTCTGGGAAAGGCCCTGGGTATCTCAACATACAGTCCCGGGGTTCACTTAGCTAAGTGTGGCCAGAGACAAGCTTTTCCTGATTCCTTTCCATGGGCCAACTGAACCCATTCATGGGTGTTAAAAACCAGTCAACCTGAAGCTAAGGGTGGCTGTTACCTGCTGAGGCATTCTGAGACACAGCCTCCGAACATCAAGCAGTGTGTGTTCAGTGACTCAGAAATCATATGTGCTTTTTGTTCCAGCCGTTCTAACAGGAATGTGTCAACCTCAGCTCTGTCCTCCTATCTTAATTCCTTCCCAACTAAGAGTGGCTGCCTTTCCAGAGAGGGACGGTCATCCTGCAGGGCCTGCTAGCTATACAGAGAGGTGCTTCCTCATCATTTGGGGTCTTTGGGTTAGGAACCAATAAATTATTTCCAGAAGGAACCTGACAACATTTCAGCATCATTATCCACCACCCATTTGAGAAAGAAAAGAGTCTAAGGCAGAATCTTCTAGAGAGGGGGATTTAAAGGAAGGCGGGATGGGCTGAAGCCGGAGGCCAGCGCAGAACAAGATGTCACATTGTTTAAAAGACCACAAGAAAATGACATTCCTTCTAGTCCCCTGCTGAAACGAAGGTCAAGCCTTCCGCTTTGGAGACAACTGGTGTCTCAAGGGACAGACTGTTTTACAGTCACAGGAACGTGTTGTCCAGCAAGTAGATGGTGAATAACCCGAACAGCCGAGGATTAGTATCAATGTTCCACTGCGAGGAAGTGATCCTTTCCCGAAACCAGCAAAACACTTAGGCTTTTGTACAGAAAGAGAAACCCTGAGGATAGAAATCAGAATTTAGTGTGAAGAATATAATCTTTTTTCTTTCTGCTTTCTGTCTCTCTCCCTTTTTTTTTTTTTCAACTCAATACCCCATCTGCCTTAAGGGTGAGAAACATACAAGAAGCTCCATGGCAGCAGAAAATAAGAGTTTCTCCCAAAGCAGCTGAATGCACTCTAGGTGGGGGACAGAATCCAAGGCCACGTTTACGAGAAAGGGAGATTAAGGGCAGGACTATATCAAAAGAAAGACAAGTTAACCCGTCAGCACTTCCCAGAATTTATTTCAATGTCATTCTTCTTTGGGCGTCTGGATCCAAGATCCTTAGCTTGATGCCCTGAGCTGAGATTTTTTTCACACTGATTCGTTCATGGGTAATTTGCAATGTACAATTTGCAATTCAGGGACAGATCTGCACATGTGTGCTTTAGTTTTATTACGTGATGGATCTCTCTCTGCCATATTTTCAATCCATGTTTTAGGAAACTTTCACAATGGTTGTCAGCCCTTAGGAGCACAGCACAATAGGATAGCAATACTTTGAGACCATCCTAAAAAATAATCTCACTGAGTTTTGAATTAAAATTCTATCTGCAATTCACTTCCCCCCAGCCTCCGTTCCTCTTCTTTGAAGATGTCTGTTTTCATTGATGAGTTCCTAGCGTTTGCTGTTTAGTAACATCCTGAGGAAGTGATGAGATTGTTGGCAGTTTTAGCAATTTGCTAGATGTTTTATATTTTTATGTTTTTTACAGACAGGGTCTCGTTCTGTTGCCCTGGATGGAGTGCAAGGGCCTGATTGTAGCTCAGTGCAGCATGGAACTCCCGGGTTCAAATAATCCTCTGGCCTCAGCACCTCCCACCTCAAGTAGGCTACAGATAGACCCCGCCATCCCTAGATAATTTTTCTTATTTTTTAAGAGACAAGTCTCACTATGTTGCCCAGGCTGGTCTCAAGCTCCTGGTCTCAAGCAATTCTCCTGCCTCAGCCTCCCAAAGTGATGGGACTCCAGATGTTAGCCACTGTGCCTGGCCAAATTACTAGACTTTTGACAGAATATCTGCTACACACCTTTCTTCTGGGTTCTAATAATAGTAAAAATACAATATATTCCTGGGTTATACCACGAATACTATTCAGCCATTAAAAAGATGGAAACTTTACATCTTTTGTATTAACCTGGATGGAGCTGAATCACATTCTTCTTAGTAAAGTATCACAAGAAGGGAGAAGCAAAAATCCAATGTACTCAATCCTAATTTGAAGCCAGTAGACGATCTAATACATGCCCACATAAGAGAAAAACTCAATTCAAAGTGGGGGACAGGGGAATGAGGGAGCCAGGAGAGTAGATGAGGGGGGTGGGTGTATTCCCTCTGAATGGGCACAATGTTAGGGTGTATGCCATACCTCTTGGAGTGGGACACAATTATAAGAGGGACTCTACCTAACAAGTGCACACATTGTAACCTAATTGTACCCTCAAATGAATCTGAAACAATAATAAAGCAATACAGTGCATTGAGTTCCTACTGTGTGCTAAGTACCATGCTAGGTGCTTTCCATACATTACCCTTAATTTTTCTAAGAGGCCTGCTCAATGTTGGTATCACCCTCACTTTAAGGATTATGAAGCTATAGCACAGAAATAAGCTAAGTAATTACTGCATGCTAGCTGAGGGTTTTTTTGTTTGTTTACAATTATATTTCTGTTTTATCGCGTGGGTTCAGAGAGAGTCTGGCTCACCTTGTGGGTTGATTAATGCACCTTCCTGATATTTCACTTCTCACACACATCCTCCTGCCGTGTCAGTTACCTCATTCAATTGTGTAATTGTTTCTGATCCTTTTCAAGTTAAAGCTGCTTAACTCTCCCTTCAGCAGGGCATCAAGGTTGGCTGCTAGGGGTTGATAGGAATTATCAGAAGCTGCAGATCACAGAACACTTCATCAGACAGAAAGTGCTGTGGCTCCTTTAGAGCAAGTGACTTGGGCATTTATTCCCACCATCGTGATGGAACGTTAGTAAGGATTAAGTAATTTGCTGTCTAATGGGGTGTTTGACTCAAAGCCTTAAAACGGGGCAAATCCTCCCTATTATCCATTGCAAACCTTGTTTTAAAATTTCCAGAAACTCTAAAAGTGTGTTGCCTTTGAGAACACAAAATGGTACTTTCCTAAATGCTGAGTTAGTCAAGAGTCAGAATATACAGTTAATTGACTTTCTTGGATATTTATCACAGTGCTGTTAAATACAGGAATATACCTATGAAATGTATGAACCAAGCATTTATTTTTTATTTATTTATTTTTTTATTTTTCCATCATTTATTTTATTATTTTATTTTTTATTAAATCATAGCTGTGTACATTAATGTGATCATGGGCACCATACCCTGGTTTCATAGACCGTTTGACACATTTTCATCACACTGGTTAACATAGCCTTCCTGGCATTTTCTTAGTTATTGTGCTAAGACATTTACATTCCACATTTACTAAGTTTCACATGTACCCTTGTAAGATGCACTGCAGGTGTAATCCCACCAATCACCCTCCCTCCGCCCACCTCCCCCCTCCTTCCCCTCCCTTTCCTCCTTCCCCCTATTCTTAGGTTGTAACTGGGTTATAGCTTTCATGTGAAAGCCATAAATTAGTTTCATAGCAGGGCTCAGTACATTGGATACATTTTCTTCCATTCTTGAGATATTTTACTAAGAAGAATATGTTCCAGCTCCATCCATGTAAACATGAAAGAGGTAAAGTCTCCATCTTTCTTTAAGGCTGCATAATATTCCATGGTGTACATATACCACAATTTATTAATCCATTCGTAGATCGATGGGCACTTGGGCTTTTTACATGACTTAGCAATTATGAATCGGGCTGCAATAAATATTCTGTACAAATATCTTTGTTATGATGTGATTTTTGGTCTTCTGTGTATATGCCTAGTAGAGGAATTATAGGATTGAATGGCAGATCTATTTTTAGATCTCTAAGTGTTCTCCAAACATGAATACAAAATGAGCAACTTGAGAAGCAGGAGGTTTTTAAACTAAAATTTCCCAAAATGATTATAAGATTTTCCAAAATATATTCCTTAGGGCACTTAACCCCACAAAGTTAATTCCTGAAAAGAAAAAGAAGTTAAAAGTTTGCATAACTATGGGAGACTATTTCTCACTTAGAGAGTCACCATATCCTTCAGTGTGTTATAGGATCTGAAGCCCTTTGCCATGAGAAAGCTGTGCTTTCTTTAAACCCATTGTCCATTGTTTCTCAAATGTACTTGACCATGGACATTTTTACTGGGCAATATCTTTTAACATCCTACAGACTACTCTTTGGGAAATGCTGGACAGCTAAAATGAAAAGAAAGAAACAAGGTTAAACTTTTCAAATGTGGAGTCTTCTGTCTCAAAAAAAAAAAAGTGGATTGGTTGTCTTTTGACTATTCTTTTATTTTTTTCCAATTTTATTTATTGTTAGTAAGAGATGTTGAATTCCTTTTCACCTTTGATTTCATCAGTTTTACATTTATTTTCTGATCAGATTAAATCAGCATCTTTAAATTCTGCTTTGTTTTTTAAAATAAATTTATTTAAATAAATAAATGTGAGGGCACAACCAACCAGGTCAAAATATTTGATTTTGTTAGGTAGAGTGCCTCTTGTGGTTATGTCCCACACTTAAAAGGTGTGCCCAACACCCCCACCCCATGCGCATTCAGTGAAAGCTCCCAACTCCCTCCTTCATTACCCTTCCCCCCAGCCTGAATGGAAATGAGTTTTTCTCCTACGTGGGCATGCATTACAGTCTTTTGGCTGTCCTTTGAGGTGAGAAACAGATTAGGGGTTTTATCTGCTTAAAATCTTGGTCCATGGTCTGTCTCTGCCAGCATCAGACTTTTTCTACCAGCAGGCTTGTGGCTGCTACCTCTGAAAAGGGCTTTCTCATCTGGATGACTACACTGTCCCCCTTGTTGAGATGAGATTCTGGAAGAGGATATTCATGGGCCTCTTAGAATCTCTTTCAGCCTCATGTACTTGGAAATGAATTCACTTGTCAGAGAACAATTGACAAAAGGAAGAAAAAAATAGTCTAAAAAAAAAAAGCTCCCCTTAATCATTTCTTAAAATAGCTGTGCCCTGTTTCATGATTGAACCCACAGAAATGTGCAAGCCTGAAATTTGGCCACTATTCTTTTAAAGATATGCTTGTAAAGTCTGCATAGCCCTTTGCCACCTGAGACAAAGCACATGGGCAAATAAACCAAGTTAACTAGAAAAAACATTATTTCTTCAAAAGCCTACTCCTACAATTCCTAGTATTATTCAGGAATAACATGAATACTAGTTTTCTTTCTAGTGAAAATATATTCTTAGAATTGGTTAGATGTTGGGGAATTTTCCAGCCCAGAGACAGTCGTGACTATGGTGTCATGTCTGTGCCTTTGAGTGACAGGTCTTATGAAATGCCCATTAAATTCCTTTATCAATGAGGATTGCAAAGTGGCCAACAAACAGAGAATATCTTATACATATCTTGTAAAATTTTATAATGAATATTTTGTAAATAAAGGTACCTATATTTAGCTACGAATTCCCATTTTCCCTGAAGTCACTTTAGGGGTGACTTTTGGGACACCCTGTACTGCTTTTCACAGGGTGTTATAAGAAACAAGTGAGTTCATATTTATAAAATGTTTAGGATGGTGCCCGGTAAATAGTAAACATGAAATAAATATTTTCTTATTAAAAAAGTAAAATAAAACATCCTAAACCTGTTATCTGTATTTAGGTGGAAAGGGAGAGATTTGGAAATGGGAGGAAGGAACTTGCATTGTTAAGCACCTACTAAGTGCCAGCAAGAGTGTTAAGGTACAGAGATTGCTTTACCTAATTCTCAGAGTAGCCATATCCCTCATTTACAGATAAAGAAATTAAGGTTTGTGGCATTTAAGTACCGCCATCATGGGCTAGTGGATGGAGAGCCATAATTTAAACCCAAGTTAGCCAGATGTTAACCTCTTTGTTCCTTCTATTTTTGTTCATTCCCTCTTATTCTATTCCCACTCTTACTTTCATAATACCCCTCCCCCCTTGAAATGGTCCAGTGGTTTTTCTATTTTCCAGTAAACAAAAAACCGATGTACTCAGAAGTGATAGAAACCAGAATTCCTAACTCCCATGAGAACGGCCCTCGGAAGCTATTAGTTTCATTTTGTTTCTGCTATTACATAAAACAAAGAGTAATGACATGAAAAATATGACTTGACCACATCATTTATATTATAATTTTTCCCACATTATGAACTTTATCCCTAAAACAATACCTTCTATGGCAAAAATTAGCCTGCTTTTGTTGTTTTGTTGACTACAAAAATTGCTCTTCAGTTTTCAGAGTTTCTTAGTGTTCAAATAACTCAGAAGCAAATATTTCTACACAGAAGTAAACCTCAAACTGAGAAGATTAATTCATAATAAGTCAGAGTCAGAGTCTGATGCTAAAATAGTTTGATCTGAGATTACCATTGACTACAAATTGCCATCTGTGCATACTTGTTGAAGATGTCAAGTGTAATTAATTTAATGGACCCACAATTTGACAACCTCTGTTAAAGGGATTTGCTGAATACATACTGGTGTGTTAATTCTCAGATTAAACCTGCCAAGTGGTGCTTGGCTTTGTGAAAGTAGCTGCTTCCTTCGTTTGGCAAAACTTTAAAAGGCTCATAAAGGGGAAAAGAAATGATCACCTTTCCCCCATAATGCATCCCTCATATATTCTTACAAGGGGACAATTATTAGCTTTTTCACTGAAAAAGAGCTTCAGGAAGTTTTTGTTGCATACCCCATAAGATGTGAGGACTTTCTCCCTCTCTCTGTCTTTTTATTTTAAGAGAGAGTCTCACTTTGTTGCCCTTGGTAGAGTGCTGTGGCATCTTAGCTCACAGCAACCTCTAACTCTTGGGCTTAAGTGATCCTCTTGCCTCAGCTTCCCACGTAGCTGGGACTACAGGCACCCACCACAATGCCCAGCTATTTTTTAGAGACGGTGTCTTGCTCTGGCTCAGGCTGGTCTCGAACCTGTGAGCTCAGATAATCCATCTGCTTCCGCCTCCCAAGTGCTAGGATTACAGGCGTGAGCCACGGCAACTGGTCCCCAAGATGTGAGAGCTCTTGTTCTCACTTTTTAGGTACAAGACTCTCTGTTAACACATATATGCAGACCTGATCTTTTCCTTACATATTCTGGGGAGTGTAAATAGAGGACAAATAAAAAGAAAGGAGTCACTTGTCACTACCCACATGTTCTGCAATCACCCACAGTAGTCAGATGCTTTAGAAGTCTCCACAGGGCTTGTGTTCTTCCTTGAATGCCAAAGGAAGATCTCAGGTCTATGCAGACGATTTATTATTAAATATATTTTTAAAATATCCTAAGACGGAGCGCGATGGCTCATGCCTGTAATCCCAGCACTCTGGGAGGCTGAGCAGATGGATTGCCTGAGCTCAGAAGTTTGAGACCAGCCTGAGCAAGAAGGAGACCCCATCTCTATAAAAAATAGAAAAACCAGCTGGGCATCATGGCTGGTGCTTGTAGTCCTAACTACTTGGGGGTCTGAGGCAACTTGGGATCTTTCGAGCCCAAGAATTTGAGGTTTCTCTAAGCTGTGATGCCATAGCACTCTATCCGGGTGAGCGAGTGAGACTCTGTTTCAAACAAACAAACAAACAAACAAACAAACAAATGAAAAAAAACCCTAAGATGGAGCTACCTTAAAGCTGAACAGGAATGAACAATTGAAAGAATCAAGGACATTTCCTAAAATAGAAATTGAATCATTGAGAAATACTATTAGAAGTGATTCAAAAAGGAAATACTAAAATCAATCCAAAGGGGAAGAAGAAACTTGCTTTACTTGGAAATGATAAATTTATAAAACATGGTAATGCTCACAGGTACTACATTTCTATCTGCTTTTATTTCAGACATTTACCATGAGATGAAATGCACATATAACCTACTTATTATTTTTATTTAAAATGTGATGTGTGTGTACTAGACATATGTATAGCCATGAGTACTATAATTTTTTCTGAAATAAATGTATACTGTGATCAATCTTGTATTGAAGTTCTAGGATTAATAAAACAAATTAAGCCTTCTCTTACTTTTTACAGCTTCCCTTACCTTCTTCCGTTGTATTTTATCTTTTGTAGTTTTCAGTCTTATGTGAACCTGTGCTAAAGGGAGGGGTTTTTTTTTTTCTATTTTTATTTCTGGGTTTCTCTATTTTATTGGACCTTTTATTTATTTATAGTCATAAACTAAAAGAAAAAAAAATACCTCTTGCTTACTTTCCAGGCAAGGTACACTGGCTGAGGAAGTGCTTGCTGTTTCTTTAATATTTCCCTCCATAATCGGATCTATTTTAGCAGTATGAGCTATTGCAGCTATTATAAACTGAACAATGGAGGCAGGCCAATTATGCCAAAGCTGCATTTAACGGCTGCTCACCTTGCTCAGCTATCTCTCCTCAAAATCAACCACAAGGCAGCTTGCATTTTTTTTTAGGAATTCAAGAATCAGGCAGATCAACACTATTAAACAGCATCATTTTGAAGTCTCATGACAGACATAAAGAATCTTGGACCATCTGGGCTGTCAACCTGCTTCTTAGGGTTCTTGGTCAGTTGATTTCTCAACTATATAAAAAATTCATGATGATGGCTGGGAACTGTATCAAAGAATTTTTGTTTATAAAATCTTCTATGCGACAGGCATGTTTTCATAGGTCCTGTGTACACACTGCAGATCAGTTCACAGCAAAATAACCTCAGAACTGGCTGGAGCAAAGCCAAGAAAAGAATAAAACTGGACTTTCTCCTTACACTGTACACAAAAGTCAACTTCAAGTTGGTTATAAACTTAAATGTGAAAAAAATTTTTTTAAGTGTTTATGTGGTTATAAATATTTTAATGACATTGGACAGGGTTTTGAGATATATAAAAAGATTCTTGCTTCTCCTTTCTGTGATACTTCACTGAGAAGAATGTAGCCCAACTTGATCCAGATTAATACAAAAGATGTAAAGTCTCTCGGGGGCAGGACAACTATAAGAGGGACTTTACCTAACAAATGCAAGCAGTGTTGACGTCATTCTTTGTACCCTCCATGAACCTGAAACAATAACATAAAAGACGTAAAAAGATAACTACATCAAACTGAAGTAAACTCATGAAAAGACCCTGGAAAGAGTGTAAAAATGCAAACTATGGAATGAGATAATATTTGCAACCCGTAATCAACAAAGATCTTCCACCTGTAGACCAATTAGAAAAAGATAACCCAATTAAAACATGAGCAAAAGATTTGAGTAAATACTTCATTGAAGAAAATCTGAACAACAAGTAAGAATATGTAAAGATGCTCAACATCATTAATAATCAGGAAATCCAAACAAAATCATAATGACATCCCGGTACATATAATAGACTGGCAAAATAAAAAATCTGGCATTAAACATAGGTTGAGATGTGGAGATCACTTATACACTGTTGGTGGGAATAGAAATTAGTGTGCTTACTCTGGAAACCAGTTTGCATTATCCAGGAAAATTGTAGCTGCACATATAGCAATCTCATTTCTGGGTATATCCCTAGAGAAATGAAGCATTTGTGTATTAGGAGACATAGACAAGAATGGTCTAAGCAGAATTTTGATAATTTTCAAGCTGAAGATAAACCCCATAGCCATCAACAGTAAAATGGTCTGTAAACATTAAAAGCCTGAATAAATTGCAAGAATTCCGGTGTGCTAATGTATGTATATGAAAAAAGCTTTTGTTTTTGATGAATCTTATATACCCAGTATGGATCAAAAGAAGCAAGGCACAAAAGAATGCATTTGGTATATTTCCCATTGGTATAAAATTGAAAAACAGAAGAAACCATACTTTACAGTTGAGAAAACTATAACGAAAATGTAGGACCACCGTAAGAATAAGGGTGGTGATTTCTTATAGAGAGAGAGAGAGGGTTCGCATCAGAAAGGAACACAGTGGGAGCTTTGGGGGAAGCAACCAATATGTAAATATATTTGCTATATAATCATACATTACACTGCACATTTGGGTGTTTTGACATTCTCCTATATGTGTGTCACTTCCAAATTGAAAAAAAAATTTTAATACACCCACCAGAAAAAGAATCATGTTGGTATGAGTTTAGATTTCAGAATAAAGCAGAGAATTATTACCTAGCCTCTGTGCTTTGCACATAAAACCAATGTCAAGCTGATAGTCTGAACAGCCCCCCAGGTGTCATTGACAAGCTGTATTTAATGTTAAATAATAATAGAACTTATACAGATGAAGCACTAGGTCCCAGCCCATATGCCAAGGCCTAGTACACTTTAGCTCATTTAATCCTCCCAGCAACCCCATGATGGATGTATAGTCGGCCTTCCAAATCTGTGGGTTCCACATCCATGGATTCAATCAACTGTAGATCAAAAATATTTAAGAAAAAAATTGAATCTGTTTTGAACACGTACAGACCTTTTTTTTCTTGTCATTATTCCCCAAACAATACAGTGTAACAACTATTTGCATAGCAATTATATTACATTAGGTATTATCAGTAATCTGGAGATGATTTAAAATATTCAGGAAGATGTGTGCAGGTTATCCACAAATAGTACAACATTTGATATCAGGGACTCAAGTGTCTGTGTATTTTGGTATTGGGGGCATGTGTCCTGGAGTCCATCCCCCATGAACACTAAGGGATGACTATTCAATTATGATTTGACAAGGGAGGGTAATGAACAAGGTAAGCCCCTGTGTTAGGTTTTGCTTAGCTTGAGGAAGCAGCAGAGGTCAACTCTGAGCCAGGTGGGTCTGCCTGTTCAGTCAGCTTCGGGACCACTGTCTTATTAATGCTGTGACATTATTGCTAACCAAAAACATTAAACACATACAAAGTTGCTACAGCGTGACATTCATTTATCCTACAGACATTTATGTGCCAAGGTTTAACTCAGGTTTTATGGCTACAAAGAGGAAAACAAGACCAGCCCTACCCTCAGGGAGCTCCCAGACCAGGAAGAGACTTATGCAAATTAATAAAACCAGAAGCTTGCGGGGGCACTGCAGTGGCATGGGGACAAGAAAAGTAGAAGGAATAAACAAAGGCTAGAGCAGCTCGGCCTTTTAATCAAACAGACCTGTCCTTTTGGGTTACCTCCAGCTTTGCTTGTCTCTAATCCCCCTATCCCTAACTCTAGCCAGTCTCTCACTTTTCCCTAGGTGGAATCCAAGTTTTTCCATTCTCTGTCTCGGAAGGTGTGATTCTTTTCAGCCTCCTTGTCCCTTGCCCTTCCTGTTACCCCTTCCTTTGGCTCCTCCCCTTCCAGAGCTGCGCTTTCTCATCTGTTAGTCTCCAGATAGGTTCCCTGGCTCTTTCCAATGTCCTTCCACGTTGTATTTATGCCACTTTCTCACCCAGAAGAGCATTTGATCTTGTATAATAATTATTTATGTGCATGTTTTATCTTCCCTGGTAGAGTGTAAGCTCCTTCAGCCCGGAGACCCTAATGAATTTTGCTTTGTGTTTGTTACAAAGGCCAAGAACTGGGCTTAGAACACACATTCACAGCCTCAGTGAGTGGAACTGGACTCATAAACCAGGCTGAGTGAGAGGTGTTTGGCAATAACCTAACCAAACCTTTTGAGTTTGGATGTGTCTTTTAGAGCAAAGCTGTCATGAAAGGTATAATAATAATAATCATAGTGTACAGTTGCAAGACATTTTTTATAGTTGGGACAAATGGGTTCTACAAAGACAGATTCTATCCACTGATGGAATTTCTTTCTGAAGTAGGTCCTTGGTCTGAAGGATTCAAAGAATGAACCCATGGACCACAGGTCACTGGTAAGATAGGATTTATTAGATAGAAAGGAAAACAGAAGGTACAAAAGCATCAGAGCTTCTGGCAGAGGGAAAGACCTAAGTTGGAAGTCTCTGGTGGGTCTTTTGTGTGGGGTATAAGGCCTTGAGAATTATATTTGGCCAAGACTTGGCAGATAAAAAACACATTTGTAATGTTAATGAGCTTATTAACATGGATAAATGCAGTCCCTCCTATAGGGGGCAAAATGGCAGGGAATCCATTTCAGAACAGGCCCACCCTGGCCTACGTGAAATTGCCAGGCCTAGGAAACTGGGGTTCCCTGTCTAGCCCTGAATGGAGGAACCCTGTATCCCATCCACAGGCCAAAGGATACTGCTAGAAGTATTTACAGAAATATTTTATCCTTTTGCATGAAAAATCAGTTATAAGACAACATAGCTCAGTTTTTACATGGAATCTTTTATACCTATATGCAGTGGGTGGTTATCACTACTAAACTCGTGAATTCTACCATCAGCAGTCCTACTTAATGGAATTTAGAACTCAATAGATGCAAAACAGCTTTGGCTGCTTTGTATTTGCAACTGTTTCCTTTTGCTTAGTGATATTAAATAAAATCATTAAAATCCTTTCAATAGTTTGATTTGAAAATTTTCTCTATTTTTGTTTCTTAGTGGATTTTTTGGGGGGGCATCTTTTCTTATCGCTGCTTTTTGCTATTGCAAAAATTTTCCGGTTACTAGACCTACAGACTTGGTAGGAAATGAAATGGAAGTCTATGAAAATGTGATTATTTTTAGAGATCTCTCCTTGAAATATTTTGCATATTTCCTACATGTTTAATGATAATCCCTAGGGAGGTCAACTGAGTAACTACCTAGAAGTTCAATTTAAAATACTCAGGGTAACCACCTCAGAGATATATGTCTGACTGAGAGTGAACGCAGGTTTTTAAGGCTAGCCTCAATTCCTTTCCTAGTGGCGTTTAAGAACAACCCACAAATTCTTCCTGAGTACATAAGAGTTTTCTTCTGAGGCTAATGTCTCTGATCTCCTCAGCTTCTTGACCCTTATGGTTTTTGCCCTCTTGACAGAATAGACCAAACTTGGTCATCACCAAACTGCATTGGTTGGGCTATTCCCAAAGACACGTTTGGGGCACTGCCTTAGTGGGGCTTTGACATAAAGAAGCCTGTCTCAGCATCTCCAGCACCAGGCCCCAAGGGGATTTAGGAATATTTTCAGGATGTGACATCTCGGTAGTGCAACGATTTTTCTAACAGTATGCCATGACACATTAGTGTTGGGAGAGGATCTTAGGTAAGTGGCGAAAATTTTTACAGATCATTAATTACATTATTTTCAAAAGAAGTTCAAAGCACAGTGAGTATACATATATATATTTTTTGATCAACATAATTTAAGTGTGCTGCAGAAGTTTAGGTTCAAGTGTGCTGTGAGATAAAAAAGGTTGAAAAACTGCTGTAAAGGCTATTCCTATAGAAGTGAGGGTCTGAAGCTTGTATACACTTCTGCAGTCATTTCTAAATGTTTTGATCATGTATCCCAACAGTGAAAAATTTGACTGTGCACTTTTCAATATATGTATTTTTTAGATATACACAAATAATAATGAAAATCCACTGAGATAAAGAAGTAAATGTAAATAGTTGGGCACAGTGGCTCATACCTATATTCCCAGGACTTTGGGAGGTTGAGGTGGGAGGATCAATTGAGGCCAGGAGTTTGAGACCAGCCTGGGCAACATAGTGAGACAGTATGTCTCTAAAAATAAAAAATGAAAAAAAATTAGCCACCGGTGGTGGCAGGATTAGCCAAGTGTAGTGTGGTGATGTACTCCTGTAGTCTTGCTACTCAGGGGGTTGAAGTGGGAGAATCACTTCAGTCCTGAAGTTTAAGGATACAGTGAGCTATGATCTGGCCCCTGTACTCCAGCCTGGGAAACAGAGAGAGATCCTGTCTCTTAAAAACAAAAGAAAAAAGAAGGAAAAAAGAGAAATAAATGTAAATAGAAGTACAAATATTTTCTTTTGATCCACAATAGATCATTTTGCAAACCCCAGCTTGACAATCGTTGTTTAGCTGCTCCATGGTTAGGGTGTCTCTGCCACAATCTGTCCCTGATTCTGCTCTTACAGTGGATAGCTAACCTGTCTCTAGGCTGTGGTCTCTCTGGGTGTGTTTATTCACTATGATGCTGATTCAACTACAAACCGTCCAGCAAAGGGGACCTGGTGGTCCCATTAATCACAACTCTGTCTCTCTCTCTCTACAGAGCTTGCTCACCAGGCCTCTGGGAGAACTGCTGACCAGCCTAGAAAGCTTTGTGGACTTGAGTGTTTGACCTTGGTTAGACTGTCAAAAGCCAGGGCAGCAGTGATACATTTCAGAATTATTTACAGAATGCATGTCCTCCGTATGGAGGTGGCCGTGGCTGTGCCAGTCACAGACAGGGACCCCGTACAGCCCAATGTGTGGCTTGTGGTTCTATCTTTAGAGCCATTCTTCTTGAGGTCATTGCTAGTGTTCCTGGTTAAAAATCTTGTATTCTTCCTTTTTTGTATGGTCCTCCATTCCAAACCTCTCAATGGCAAAGGAACAATAAGTGTATTAATATTAAGCCCATGGTGAGGAGTCCCTGGTTATTTCTTTGTCCTAAGAACTCCAGTTAAAAAAGCATTCATATAACCTACTCTTTGTTAATAAAAGCCTCTCTCCCAAGGAATGAGTTTTAGGGACAAATTGGCACATTTCAGAGCAAGTCCTCTTTGCACACTGAGCCCTTCCTTGGAGTTAATAAGGGTAACTTCTTACCCATCTCCTACACCTTGTTGGAGAGTTTTTGTTTCCTGTGTGTGATTTTTTTGGACTTAGAGTTTGTGATTTTTTGAATTGTTAGGGCTTGTTATGCTTCTTTTTGAAGAAGATCAGAGTGTGGTGATGAGTTTCATGACCTGTGAAACTCACGGACAGCAAGCCTGGGTCTGTCTTTTTCACTATTCTATCCTCAGTACCTAGCCTCACATTTTACTACCAAATGTGCACATGGGTGTTAATTGATTATTTCCAGTTTAGTAGAGAGTACATGTGTTGTTTCTTTTTCCATTCTTGGGAAACTTCACTTTGAAGAATGGTCTCCAATTCCATCCAGGTTGTTATAAAAGGTATTATTAGTTCACCATTTTTTTTTTTTTTGTGGTTTTGGCCAGGGCTGGGTTTGAACCCGCCACCTCTGGCATATGGGACCAGTGCTCTACTCCTTGAGCCACAGGCGCTGCCCAGTTCACCATTTTTTTAATGGCTGAGTAGTGTTATGTACCTGTACAAGAAAGGGACCTCTCACAATCTGGCATGATGAGGAAGTGTTGAGCTGAGTGGAAAGGTGGGAAATGAAGAAGAGAGACACACACGAGAATGGGACACACCCAAGACGAGAGACAGGATGGTGTCGGGTGGACTGACACAGCTGATGGCTGCAGCCAGCAGCTGCACCGTGGAGACAGCTTTATTTAAGGAAGCTTTATTTATTTATTTATAAATAGCTTATAACAAGCTTGCATAAATCTTAATACATGGGGTAGAGATCATCATTAAAGAGGAAGAACTGAGTGCTTGCAGATAATAGGTATGCATGGGCTGTGTGACTTCTGACAGGTAGAAAGACTGTTAAAGGAGGAGAAATAGCGGGTGGTCATTCCCTGAACGCCTCTCCAGGCTCTGGGTGCCCTGCCACTCACAGCCTGCTCCCCACAGATTACTAGTACTCCATGACATACATAAACCACATTTTATTAATCCACTCATGTATTGATGGACACTTGGGTTGGTTCCACATCTTTGTGGTTGTGAATTATGCTGCAGGAAACATTCAAGAATGTGTGTCTTTTTGATAAAATACATTTCTTTCCTGAGGGTAAATACCCAATAGTGGGATTGCTGGATCAAATGGTATCTACTTTTAGTTCCTTGTGTCTCTGTACCACTTTTGTCCTGGTTTGCAGTCCACCAACAGTCTGTAAGTTTTCCTTTTTCTCTGCATCCATACCAGCATCTGTCGTGAGATTTCTTTTTTCCACACTGTGAACTTGTGGTGTTTTATTATTCTAATCATTAGATGACACCAGATTATTGAGACGTTCTTAAAATGGAGGTGGTAAGGACTTGTGTTTCTAAGGAAAGAAGCAATTGCAATTTTAACATGTGCTAAGAAATAATTTTGGTTGTTAAAATACTGCCTCACCACTACCTCGTGAACCATTTCCTTCTACACGTGAATTCCATTCTGTTCTTAAAAGCAAGTTAAGGACCTATACTGTGAGTGGCTCTGCTTTTTATCTTCTCTCAATTGTCATCATCATCATCATAATTATTATAGTTGTCATTACCCATCCAGTTATTTTCACTAATATTCACCAGACTGTCAAGATTGCACAGTGATAAAACAGTTGAAAGCTCTCAAATTTGGTAAGTTTGAAGCAATGCAGAAAGAGTTTCTAATTCTAACAACAATTTTTTTCTTTTGGGGGGGGCATAAAGCCCTTTAATGGCTTTTATTATTATTATTTTGTTCCAAAATCTTACAGGGGTACACACATTTTTATTACATATTTGTTTTGTAAATTTCACGTCAAAATTATAAGTGTGTCCTGTACCCAAAATGTGTGCAATGTACTAGTTAGGTGTAAATTTGCTCAACCCTTCTCCTCCTTCCCATCTACTTGACTCCTGTTACTTCCATATGTGCATGGAAGTGTTGATCAACTATCTCCAGTTTAGTACTGAGCACATGTGGTGTTTGTTTTTCCATTCTTGAAATACTTCACTTAGAAGAACATCCTCCAGGTTCATCAGGGTTTTATAAAAGATACTAGATCATCATCATTTTTTTTTTTTTTATGGCTCAATGGTACTCCATGGTATACAAATAACCACGTATTATTAATTCACTCATGTATTGATGGGCATTTGGGTTGTTTCTACATCCTTGCAATTATGAATTGTACTGATATAAACATTAGGGTGCAAGTGTTTTTATAATAAAATGTCCTTTTTACCTTTGGGTAAATACCTAGTGGTGGAATCACTGGATCGAATGATAGGTATCTCCATTAGTTCTTTAAGGTATCTCCAGCCTACTTTACATAGAGGTTGAACTGATTTGCAGTCCTGCCAACAGTGTATAAGTTTTCCTTTCTCCCTGCATCCATGCCAGCAATTGTTGTTTGGAACTTTTTGATGAGAGCCATTCTCATTGGAGTTAGGTGATATCGTATGGTTTTGAGTTGCATTTCCCTAATGATTAGAGATGTTGAGCATTTTCTTACGTATTTTTTGGACATGAAATTATCTTCTTTTGAAAAGTTTCTGTTCATATGTGTTGCTCACTTTTTAATAGGGTTTTTTTTTTTTTTTTTTGCTTATTTGCTTGAGTTCTTTGTAGATTCTGGTTATCAGCCCTTTATTAGATGTATAGCATGAAAGTGGTTTCTCTTATTCTGTGGGTTGTCTATTTGTTGTATTGATCGTGTCTTTGGCTGTACAGAAACTTTTAAATGTGATCAGGTCCCACTTATTTATTTTTGTTTTTGCTGTGATTGCTTTGGAGGTCTTCTTCATAAGTTTGTTTTGGGATTTTTAAATAAGAGCCATTCTCACGGGAGTTAACCTCATTGTGGTTTTGATTTGTATTTCCCTGAGGATTAGAAATGTTAAACCATTTTTTATATGTTTATTGGCTATTAGTTCCTCTTCTTTTGAAAAGCGCCTATTCATATCTTTTTCTATGGTGTTGTTCAATTTTTATGGGGTTGTCATTCAGTTCTTAATCAGGCCACCAGAAACTGGCATTTATCAGATTAAAGATGAGAGGCAGAAAAAAACCACTATACTAAATTCAAGTGTTTGATAAACTTTTCACCATAGGCTTGTCTTGTTTGATATTTCTTCTTTTTAAAAAATGCAGGCTCTAGCTGGCAGATTTTATAGGAAGGATCAGGAACTCAAAGATCTATACTGGGCAGCCAGAAGGAAAGTTAGAAGAGTGTGGAAATGAGAGGAGTTAATTTCAAGCTTTTGTTATTATCTGTAACAGAAGTTACAGCCTATTTACCTTTGAAACCAAAGGGGAATTTGCAGAAAGCATTATTTAATACTTGAAAAATAGGTTTTTAAATAATTAAGATAATTGCTGAAAATAGCTACAGAATAAGCCTCTTTTAAATATGTTACCAAAGTATATTGGTAACATGACTTATACCAGACTGTGTCCTGATTTTGAATATTTTGTGTTTCTATAGTTTACTTTGCAGATCACTCATCAAAATTAAGTAATGACTACTCTTAATTATAGTGATAATTTTTCACAGGCAGCAAAGAGACTGGCAATCTCAGAAATGTTCTTGTTAGGAATGAATTCTTTCTTGGATAATTTATTGCTTATATGAGTAATTTTTTGAGATAGTTATATATAAGGGGTTATAACACAGAGTAATGGGATAAAATGGAGTAGTGAAAATCTGGAATACCTATCAAGAAAAATAAGGTTTTAAACTTTTCGACCTTGTGAAATAGTCTTCTTGGGGGATGAGTGAAAGTCCTGGATATCTAAAATGTTGGCTAAGCTGCAATGTGATTAGAAGGATGTTTATTCAGCCAGAAATTCCTAGTGCTTTCTAAGCCCCATTCAAACATATTGTCAAGCATACTTCTGTTACCCAGTGGACCCAGAGCAAATAAGACCTCAGGTTCTGTGAATAAACATTGAATTTTAATTCTACCACAGGTAATGATTCTCCAAAGTAATTTTCTTTAGAGGTATAAATTGTCTGACTCTATCTACTTGGAGGAAAGGTGTTTTTTATCTTGAGGAGCTGTGATCTGATCTGTTCTGGAGCTGCAGAGCTACAAGCAAGAAAGAAGCTCTCCTGGCGAATCTGGTTAAGGTTCCCTTGACGAGAGTCATTAAGTCACGTAACACAAACACCACAAACCCAGATACCATCATAGGTCTTACTCAACTCACCTGAGGATTTTTTATGGGCATGGGGTATTTGTAAATTCCCCAGGTGGTTCCAAAGCACAGCTAAGAATAAAGTTTCACAAGAATGAAAAAACAAGTATCCAATGTATTCAATACTAATTTGAAACCAATATATAAATAACTAAACGCTCACAGGAAAGAAAAGCACAAGTGTGGGTGGTGCCTGTGGCTCAGTGAGTGGAGCGCCAGCCCCATATACCAAGGGTGGTAGGTTCAAACCCAGCTCTGGCCAAACTGCAACAAAAAAAATAAAAAAATAAAGAAAATAAAGAAAAGCACAAGTGTAATCTAGTGAGGGGGAGGAGAGAAGAGGAAAGAAGATGGGGGGAGGAAGGAGGATGATTGGCTGGATCTCCCCTAATGTGCACAATGTGAGGGTGTTCAGCACGCTCCCTGGGGCTCAATGACACCTTGAACTTTACCTTAGAAATGGAGACAATGTCTAAACATTTGTGCCCACATATTAGTCTGACATTTAAAAAAAGTAAGAAAGAAAGAGAAAAAAGCCTAGCTAAGAATAAGGACTACCAGCAGAACTGCTGAGATTTACATCCTGTCTCTTGCCTGCAGTCCAAGTCTGCCTCTGCTCTTGATTTTGGGGACCCTTTGATTACTCCCTCTGTGGTTCTGGCAGAATTCAGGAAAGATGGCCCTAATGAAAGTTCTTTTTAAAAAAAAAAAATTTTTTTTTAACTTCAGAATACTACAGGGGTACAAATATTTTGGTTATATGAATTGCTTTTGTGCAGTTTGAGTCAAAGTTATAAGTGTCCAACCCTGTTAATCCATTAATTCTTAGAAAATTTAATACAAGCGATAGACCCTCTCCTAGGAAGATGTACTTTATCTTGTATATAATTTAAGCATTTCTCTTTAGAAACACTGAATCCCATCTCTAAAAACCCAGATTAAGTAAAGTCCCTATCTTAGCTAGGTAATACCAGAAACAAGATGCTCTGGTTCTTCAACTTGAGCTGTTGCCTCTAAAGCCTGTATCTAAGCCCTAGAGACTAGTAAATTTGTCACATCATTTCCTAAGAAATAGGAGAGATCACTAGTAAAGCCTCATGCTGTACTCTACTGGTAGGGCTGTTAGAAATTTGTCTGACATCTTACAGGTATAGGGACAGGAATATAGTAATTCAGCACCAGAACTAAATTCCAGCAATGTAACCCCATAAAGGTTAAGAAAAATGCTGTGGGGAGATTTGCTTAGTTCTGGGTTATCAGAACCAGTTTCAGCAGTAGATGGGATTAGCTTGATTGGCTTAGAAGGTGCTGGCTCCTGCAGCAGGGAAAGAGTGAATGCACATTGCAGGGGCCACTGTGCAAACAGCACAGCCAGTGCTGGTGCTCTCTGGCTCTGCTGGGGCAGCTCTGGGGCCTGTGGTATCAAGCGCATGCTCTTGGACGTCATCACTCTGCAGTTACATCCGTATCTATAAAGCAGAGTCCACCATTTGGGGGGAAAACTCAACAATACTTTCAAGCACCTTTTTATTGTTTCCCTATTGTTGAAGGATTTAATTTTTCATCTGGAATTTAAGAAACCATATAATCAATATATGTAGGTTTGTCTTATGGCTATTTGAACACAATATAGTACTGAGCAAGACACACTTGAAACTGGATTGTTTTGTTTTATAAGTTGCTTAGTAGAGAAAATGGTTTGAATCATAATTCTGTAAGTCTTCATCAAAATGGAGATTTTTTTCCATTGTAAAGGAAAAAGAAACAATGTCATCTTTAATCCAGAGAAGAAGTGCTCTTGAGTTAATTTATTTGAAACACTTAGATTTATTTATTTCTTTATTGGCTGTTTTGTTTTTGTTTGTTTGTTTTTTTTTGGTCTACCCTCCTACTTGGAAGCATTCAAAGTTAGACAGTCTAGATGAACTAATAACATCAAAAAAACTGACTTAAGAGTTAGAAAATTTGTTTAGATTATTAACTATAGTACATAGTGAAAAATAGTTAAATATCAATACCTTCTCCCAAAAGGCAATGGACTCTTTTGCAGGACCTTCAAGAAACAGATAATTACTATTATAAGCTGTCGAAGAGTAGCGTCTTTATTTACTTTATATAGCTAGTATATCCCTGACGATAGGCATAATACTCACAGGGAAATTATGATCCAATTTGAAAATGTAGATGCAAGTACATAAACAAAATATTAATAAATAATATTCAGTGATATATAAAAAATACATGATGAAAAAATAGGCTTAATCTCATGAATAGAAAGGTAGCTTAACATCCTGATTTCTGTTAATCTAATTCACCACATTAACAAATGAAAAGAGAGACAAAATCCAATCTTCAATTACGGTAACGATTATTTAAAACACTCTTTGTAAACTAAGAATAGAACAGAACTCCCTTTTATTACAATCAGCATGCGAGGAAGCCGTGAGAGCCGTCTCTACTATAATTGGTAAAAAGGTGCAGATAACCACTATCACTGTATCTATTTAATGTTTGATGGAGGTTCAAATTATTGGACTCTATCAAGAAAAAAAATCAAGTAAATGATCTGGAAAACTGTTAAGACTTATGAGAGATTAACAACAAATGTGGTTGGAAATAACACAAAATTAATGGCATCTATAGTTAGGACAAGTAATGAGTGAGATAATGCTACTGGCAATTAGCAACTTACCTCTAGTAAGACACGTTAGAACTATATAAATAAAACAAAATTATAGAACATGTCAAAAAAACGTGTGTATCATGCATATGCATGTGTGTTTGTGTGTATATTTCATATCCCAGATTATCCAACATTATCCAGCATATCAAATCTACTTCATATTTATTGACAAATTAAATACATCCTCATCAAAATTTTTGTTAGAAACCTGAAATTTATTCTAAGGATCACACGAAAAAGAAAAATGCACAAGAATAGCAAAGATTTTGGGCAGCGCCTGTGGCTCAAGGAGTAGGGCGCCAGTCCCATATGCTGGAGGTGGCGGGTTCAAACCCAGCCCCAGCCAAAAAACAAACAAACAAACAAACAAAAAAAAAGAATAGCAAAGATTTGAAAGAAAGAAAACAGAGCAAGGATGGAGCATCCCTGCCAGGCAGAAAACACCATAAAGCTGTAATAAATAAAACAGTATGGCACGGAAGGGAAAGACACAGTCAGTGAGACCTAAGGAGTTCTGGACAGACTCCTGTGAACACGGGGATTTAGTTTTGTTACAGGTAGCCTTTCAAATTGGAGATAAAATGTAGAAAATGTAATAAATGGTTACTGGACAATTTTCCACACATTAGAGTCATTGTAACTCTCATATATTTATAAGTGATGGAACAAAACACCTTTAGAAGGCAATTTGTCACTCTATAAAACAAAATTATAAACAGAAATTATTAAATTATCAGAAGGAAATGTAGGAAAGCATTTTTTTTTTTTTTAAGGAGTCTTACTCTGTCCCTTTGGTAGAATGCTGTGGTGCCATAGCTTACAGCAATCTCAAACTCTTGGGTTGAGCAATCCTCTTGCCTCAGCCTGCTCAGTAGCTGGGACTATCGGCGTGTGATAATATGTGACACCATGCCTAGCTAGTTTTTCCAGTTTTAGTAGAGACAGCGGTCTTGATCTTACTCAGGCTAGTCTTGAACACCTGAGCTCAAGCTACCCACCTGCCTCAATCTTTCTGAATGCTGGAATTAGAGGTGTGAGCCACTGCACCAGGCCAAGAAAGCATTTTTATGACATCAAGTTGAGATAGATCTTTTTAGACAAGACAGGAATTCTAGAAATGTAAAAATCAGACAAACTTTTTAAAAGTTAATATAAAATAAAAGCATAAAGAGAATTAAAATATGAGCAATAAGACTAAGAAAAATATCTACAATATATTTAACAGGCAAAGATCACTATTCAGACTATGTAGAGAACCTGTAAGTCAATAAACAAAGCTGAAGGATATGAATAGACCCATGGAAAAGGAGATAAAAAATGGACAAATGAAAATATTTTCAACTCATACATGATCAAGAAAATACAAACTAAATCCAATAGATTTTAATTATTCAACTCTCAAATTCAGAAAGAGTGCCTATCTCAACTTTTTGGTGAGGATACAGGAAAAAAGACATCTATAAACTGTAGGTGCAAGTATAGCTTGATGCAGCCTTTTGGGAAGGCAATTTGCTGCTCTATAGAAATGACAGAACATTCTTATCATTTGGTTCATGTATTCTATTTCTAGGATTGAAGTCTTCAGAAATATTTACATATAAATCTAGAAACGTGCAAAGTTACTCTAGCAGTGTTTCTGAGCATGAAAAATTGGAAATAATCTAAATCTTCAGCAAAACGTAGTAACTCTGTTACTATTGAATTACAATACAGCCCTTAAAAAAATCATCAAGTTACAAAACACACAGCTAGAAAAACATAATACAAAAAATTTGCTCATACCACATAGCCAAGTGATCATGAATTCTCAACTCTCAACCTTTCCTCCTCCAGTCAGTAGGTACTCTTGACCACTTGCTGGGTGAACCCAGGTGTTAATCCTAAGAACTAAATAATTCTTAATGACAGAATTATTTAGTTGGGCACTGTGGTACAAGATTGGATCTATAGAGTGAGAAGACAGAAACTGGGATAAGATATTTATAAAGTGTATATTTGACTAAAGACTTGTCCCTGGAATCCTTTGAAGTATCCTTTGAAAACACCTATGAATCATAAAGTAGAAAACCAAACTAAAACTAAATGATAAAAGCACATCTGGAAATGACAACGGACCTCCTAAACCCCACTCCTCCAAAAGGTGGTAAGAACATTAACAAAAGTGGTCAAAAATGAACTTTTGTAAAACTCTGAAAACTAACCAAAAATTTACAACACTCCAGGGATACATCTATTCAAGAAAAGCTGCTGAATCTTGGTAAGAACCGTGAACTTTGAAACATTTTAACTTGCCCCATGCCCTTCTCACCAGCTGCATGGTAGCTTTGAAAATTGGTAGTCTTATAACTATGTTAACTGTGAAAACCAGCTGCCTAGCAGCTACTGGAGAGGGAAGAACAAGTTTGAAGCTATTACAAAAGCTCTGTCCTCAGATAATTGTTACTATTTGACCTATCTGGCTGCTCCCTAACAACATTCTCAGAGTTTGTCTCTATTTGATCTGATTCAGAGCTTGCTCTGTGTGAATAGTCTATCCTTAGGGTGTTTGTCACCTAGGGAGATTGTTTAACATTGCAGCTGCCTGACAAGGGGCTACAAGTTGGGGCACCTCAGAGGCTGATCAAAAGACTTAAAAGGGAAAACATGGAAATGAGATGTCCACAGGCACTTTGAAAACTTTCCCCAGTTTTTTAGATTTGGGAATCTAGAAGGCTAATGTATTGCTGGGCTATTGTGTATGCTTGGGAAAAACTCAAGAAGGCCCTACCCACTCACCTTTGGCTTACTTTGAAGCTATGTACAAGTAGAAAGTGAAGACAGATTTGTATACTGCTGAAGCCTGAAAGGCATGTTTTAGCAGACATATCCAGAACCCCCTGGGAGACTTGGTGGTTTAACATATTTAAGAAAATCTCTTCCTCAAAGAACTCAAATTAGACCTTCATTTGATCCTGCAATCCAATTACTAGACAATTACCCAGAAGACAAGAAATCATTTTAATGTAAGGACATTTGCACTAAATTGTTTATCAATAGCTCGATTTACACTCACCAAGATGTGGAAACAGCCCAAGTACTTCACCAACCCATGAATGGATGAATAAACCATGATATATGTATACCATAGAATACTATGCAGCCAAAAAGTGTAGAGACTTTATATCTTTTGTATTAACTTGGATAGTGTTGGAGAATATTCTCTTTAGTAAAGTATCACAAGCAAATATCCAGTGTACTCAATACTAATATGACCCAGTAGACAAACTAATACATGTCCACACAAGAGAAAACCTCAATTTTATTCAAGTTGGGGGGAAAAGGAAGGAGACAGGGGCATTGGTGTGCTCCCACTGAATGGGCACAATGTGGGTATATGGCATGCCGCCAGAGTGCAGGACACAACTGCAGAAGGGACCTGACCTACAAACACAAACCTGGTAACCTAATTGTTTGTACCCTCATGTTACTCTGAAAAAAAAAAAAAGGAAATCTCTGTCCAATCATTTTCCAATTCAGGAGACTTAAGTGGCTGTACAAAACAAAAAATGCAGGCTTTTCAAAATTACTCCAGGAAAGTTGTTAAACGAATAAACAACACTAACAACAACAACAACCACCCACAACAATGATGAACCCATATAGGATTAGAGATAATCTGATTTCTAGAATTCTACATAGTGTTATTTAAAGTGTACAATTTTTAATAAAAATACAAAAGAAAACAAGGAATAGGGAAGCATGGTTCATACATAGGAAAAAAAAAAAAGCAATCAACATAAACTGTCACTAAGGAAGCCCAGATGTTAGACATACTATATAAAGACTTTAAATCAGCTTTTATAAATGTCCCAAGAATTAAATAAAATCATGTTTAAAGAAGTCAAGGAAAAAAATTAGAATTATGTCTGACCAAATAGAGAATATCAATTAAATGATAAAATTTACTTCTCAGTCTTTTGATGAAGATCAAGCAAAATAAAAAGATAAAAAATAGAATAAATAATAAAATGAAAATTCTGGAGTTTAAAAGTAAGAAAAACTCACTAGAGTGCCTCAGCAAAAAATTTGAGCTGGCAAAAAGCTTAGTGAATTTAAAAACAGGTCAATTGAAATTTTCCAATCTTCAGAACATAAAAGATGAAAAAAGGACAAAAAGGGGTGGTGCCTGTGACTGTGACTCAGAGGGGTAGGGCACCAGCCCCATATGCCGGAGGTAGCAGGTTCAGACCAAGCCCTGGCCAAAAACTGCAAAAAAAAGACAAAAAGTCTCTCAGAATTCTACTGAAATCACCAACATATTAACATATTTCTAGTGCATAATCAGTATTGAAGAAAGAGAAAGAAAGCAGAAAGAAATTTTGAAAAAAATAGTGTCTAGCAACTTCCCAAATGTAATGAAAAATATTAATCAAGTAATACGAGTTTAACAAACTCTAAGTAGGACAAACTCAGAGGTTCAAATCTAGACTCTTCATAATTGAAAGTCAAAGAAAGAAAATCTTAAAAGTAGGAGAAAAGTGCCCAATAGAATGAACAGTTGACTTCCTATTATAGACCAGGGAGGCCAGATGGCAGTGGGATGACATAGTAAAGTGCTAGAAGAAAAAGATTGTCAACCAAGAATTATATATCAAGCAAAACTCTTTTTCAAACATTAAGCAGAAATTGAGACAGTTCCACATATAAACTGAGAAAATTCATTGCCACTGTACCCTCCCTATAAGAAATATTAACTGAAATGAAAGAATACTAGACAAATATCAATGAAGTTAATTACATATGTAAACCATAAAAGGCAATGTAAATGTACTTTTATTTGTAACTCTTTTCTACTCCTATATGATTTAAAAGACAACTACATAAAGCAATAATAATAAATAAAACTGTTGATGAGCTCCCAGTGTAGAAAAATAACTTGTTTGACAATGGGAGCACAAAAGAGATGGGGAAGAAATAGAGCAATAGAGGAGCAAAGTTTTTGTGTACTTTCAGACTTAAAATTAATCAGAACTAGGTTTTTTTTAACTTTTCATTTTTGATTGATACATAACTACAGGGCGGTGCCTGTGGCTCAAGGAGTAGGGTGCCGGTCCCATATGCCGGAGGTGGTGGGTTCAAACCCAGCCCCGGCCAAAAACCACAAAAAAAAAAAAAAAGAGACTGAATAAAATAGACAGCAATTGTACCTAGCAATTTATCATTGTTTCAAATAAAGAAGTGAGAAGAATTTAAAAAAAAAAATTCTCCTATACATAACTACATACTTATAAAGTACAATGTGATGTTTTGATACATGTATACATGGTGTAATGATTAAATTAGGGGAATGTGCATATCCATCACCTTAAAAATTTATCATTTATTTGTGGTGAGAACATTAAAAATACTCTCTTCTAGCTATTTTGAAATATGCAATACATTATTGTTACCTAGGGCCACCCTACTGTGCAATAGAGCACTAGAACTTATTCCCCGTAATTGTAAGTTTGCACTCACTGACAAACTTCTTCCTACTCCTTATCCCTCCTCCCCTCCCCTGCCTCTTGCAACCATTATGCTACTCCCAAGTTCTGTGAGATCAACTATTTTTGTATTCCACATGTGGGTTGACTGCGATCACATGGTATTTTTCTGTGACTGGCTTATTTCATTAACATAATGGCCTCCAATTCCATCAATCACTTTGATGGCTGAATAGTATTACATTGTATATAAATACTATATTTTCTTCATTCATTCATCTACTGATGAACAATTACATTAATTCCATCTCTTGGCTATTGTCAATAGTACTATAATAAGCATGACAGTATAGATGTGCCTTTAACATACTGATTGCATTTCCTTTGAAGATATGTGTATGTATATATAATATATATTGTTCTTGCATAGAAAAACCTAAAGACTCTACACAAAAACTCTTAGAATTTATAAACAAATTTAATAAAGTTTCAGAACACAAAATCAATTCATTAAAATCAGTAGTGTTTCTATGCAAGAACAATGAACTAGCTGAAAAAGAAGTCAGGAAGGCAATCCTACTTACAATAGCTACAAAAAAAGAAAAAACCCAGGAATAAATTTAACTGAGTAGACCTCTACAAGGAAAACTATAAAACACTGATTTAAAAAGCTGAAGAGGATACAAACAAATGAAAAGACATCCCATACTCATTGACTGGAATAAAATGACAACACTACCTAAAGCAATGTACAGATTCAATGCAATCTTGATCAAAATACCAATGACATTCTTCACAAAAATAGAAAAAGTCCTAAAATCCTAAAATTTGTATAGAACCAGAAAAAACTCGGATAAGCCAAAACAATCCTGAGCAGAATGTATGTAGATGGCTAGAGGCATCATACTATCAGACTTCAAAATACACTACAAAGCTGTAGTAACTAAAATAGCATGATGCTGTCATAAAAACAGACATATAGACAAATGGAATAGAACAGAGAACACAGAAATTAATCTAGAAGTCTATAGCCAACTGATTTTTGACAAAGGTGCTAAGACCACTTAGTGGGTAAAGGATGGTCTATTCAATAAATGGAGCTGGGAAAATGGGATATCCATATGCAGAGAATAAACCTTGTCTCCCACTTCTCACCCTACACAAAAGTCAACTCACAATGGATCAGACATAAATGTGAAGTCAGTATGTCAAAGAGACACCTGAACCACCCCATGTTTATTGCAGCACTGTTTACAACAGCTAAGATTTGGAATCAACCTAGGTATTCAACAGTAGATGAATGGACAGGAATTATGTGTATACATGATGGAATACTATTCAGCTATAAAAAAGAATAAATGCTGTCATTTTGTCATAAAGAATTATGTATATACAGGATGGAATACTATTCAGCTATAAAAAAGAATAAAATGCTGTCATTTTGGTCACAATACAATGACTTTAGGACAAGACCTTTGTTTACAGCCTTTCTGGAGGATGTACTATTGTATCTAGTAGTGTGAGTGACAGCCACAAACACTCACTGGTAGACTTGACGTTAGAAATTATAAGGAGAGATTTTGTTTTTCCTCCTCTACCCAGGACCAAGTTTGGTACAACCAGGTTTCTTTTTTATTCCCTTCTGCATGCAGGTTTATTTCTACTTCACCTTCACCTTGATGGTGTAGTTCTCTAGGATCCTGGCTTCCTCCAAGGCAGTGATTTTCAACCAATGTGCTACAGCCTCTCACATGCAGCTGTGAGAGGATCTTAAGTATGCCTCAAATTTTTTAATAATCATTAATTAAATTGCTTTCAGAAGAAGTAGTTCAAAGCATAGGAAGTATATTCTTTTTTTTTTTTTAATCAATGTGATTTAAGTGTGCCATGGTAGTTTAACTATAGTTATGCGCCATGAGATAAAAAAAAGGGTGTGTGTGTGTGTGAAAAACATGCTCGAAGGGCTCCTATGAGCCGCTCTACTTTAAGCAGCTTCCAGATTTGATGTCTTACACCTTGAATCTGCATAGCTTTCACAATGGAAGCAGTAGTGACCAGGGTTTGGCACACTGGCATTTGAACAAGTTACTTGTGAGTAGAGTTAACATCAGGCTTTGGTGGGTGCAGGCCTGCAGAAAATAGCAGAGTCTGGATAAAAAGGAAAGGTAGTGTCTACTTGTTTGCTGAATGAAAATCAACACCTGTATCCTGGGAGCTCTGAGCTTGTACACTGGCCATGGGCACGTCTAACTAGAAGGGCTTAAAAGATGGGTGAAATACAGAGGCTGGGGCTTCTATGTGTCAAGTTGCCCCATTGTCATTGGCTGTTGACTCCAGCAGCCCCATATAGGTAAAGGGGACTGGAGAAGCTATGCAGTTGGGTTAAAGCTGCATCACTCAATGGGAGAAAGGCGCTGCACCTACTGCCTCTGATCCTTCTATTCTATACCACCAAGTTAATGTTTTCAATTAAAAGTTATTTGGGTCTCCTAAGTCTGATTGCCAACTCAAGCCCTTAATTGCAGCTGTGGTGCTACATTACTTGACTGCTCTGTGCCTTAATTTCTTTAGCCATAGATTTTTAAGGAATCCCATATTATGTGTGTACATAGCACATAATAAGTGCCACATGAACATTAGTTGCTATTGTTATTGTAAGAATACTTTTATTGAACAGCTTTGGTTATTTTTAGCAGGAGAGTTGTTTCCATCATACTGCAGAAAACAGAAGGCCACAAATGCAATCATGTGCACTGCTGTGCAGCTAGCTGTGTCCCTGGGGCAAATTACTTTCCCCTTCAGTTGGGAGGCAGCTGGAGAATTCCAGTTTGATCAGTCTCTTTCTTGGGTGCTACCAGACAATACAAAAGATGATTTCTAAGAACAGTCTAGATTCTGGATCCTCTCCTTGTCTGTCTTTCTGTCTCTATTTCTTTCTCTGTCCCTTTCTTCCTTTCCTCAGTATTTTAGAAATATTATAACAGACTAAGCAAAGATACACAAAGATGCTTAACAGAGAGGGGAATACAATGATTATACAATTCACTATACTAAGAGCCTAAAACTCCAATGCCTATGGAAATAAGACAGATAACATAAATGAATGAGGTGTGCAGTCCCAGACACTAGGGAATGGTGAGGAATGTGGTGAATGAGAAAACACATTCTCTATTGTAAAGGGTGCTGCCCTTACCCAGCTCTAGCCAGTTGTAGCCAGGTAGGAATATGGGTCTAGAACAACTGGAAACCTCTTCTGATTTTCTCTAAAATGATAGGAATAAGAAGTTGTTTTGTTAAGTGCTCTTAATTTATTTATTTATTTATTTTTATTTTTATTTATTTATTTATTTATTTTATTTTGGGGGATTCATTGAGAGTACAATAAGCCAGGTTACACTGATTGCATTTGTTAGGTAAAGTCCTTCTTGCAATTTTGTCTTGCCCCCAGAAGTTGTGACACGCACCCAGGCCCCCCGCTTCCCTCTCTCTGCTTTTTCTTCCTCCCCCATAACCTTAATTGTCATTAATGGTCCTCATATCAAAATTGAGTACATAGGATTCATGCTTCTCCATTCTTGGTGATGCTTTACTAAGAATAATGTCTTCCATTCCCATCCAGGTTAATACGAAGGATGTAAAGTCTCCATTTTTTTTTAATGGCTGAATAGTATTCCATGGTGTACATATACCACAGCTTGGTAATCCATTCCTGGGTTGGTGGGCATTTAGGCTGTTTCCACATTTTGGTGATTGTAAATTGAGCTGCAATAAACAGTCTAGTACAAATGTCCTTATGATAAAAGGATCAGATGGCTTCACACCAGAATTCTATCAAATCTACAAGGAAGAGCTTATTCCTGTACTGCAGAAATTATTCCAAAAATTCGAGGAAGAAGGAATCTTCCCCAACACATTGTATGAAGCAAACATCACCCTGATACCAAAACCAGGAAAAGACCCAACCAAAAAGGAGAATTTCAGACCAATCTCACTCATGAATATAGATGCAAAAATTCTCAACAAAATCCTAGCCAATAGATTACAGCTTATCATCAAAAAAGTCATACATCATGATCAAGTAAGTTTCATCCCAGGGATGCAAGGCTGGTTTAATATACACAAGTCCATAAACGTTATCCACCATATTAACAGAGGCAAAAATAAAGATCATATGATCCTCTCATTAGATGCAGAAAAAGCATTTGATAAAATCCAGCATCCTTTTCTAATTAGAACACTGAAGAGTATAGGCATAGGTGGCACATTTCTAAAACTGATTGAAGCTATCTATGACAAACCCACAGCCAATATTTTACTAAATGGAGTAAAACTGAAAGCTTTTCCTCTTAGAACTGGAACGAGACAAGGTTGTCCTCTGTCACCTTTACTATTCAGCATAGTACTGGAAGTTCTAGCCAATAAAATTAGGCAAGACAAGGAAATAAAGGGAATTCAAATGGGAGCACAGGAGGTCAAACTCTCCCTCTTTGCTTGATGACATGATCTTATACTTAGAGAACCCCAAAGACTCAACCACAAGACTCCTAGAAGTCATAAAAAAATACAGTAATGTTTCAGGATATAAAATCAATGTCCACAAGTCAGTAGCCTTTGTGTACACCAATAACAGTCAAGATGAGAAGCTAATTAAGGACACAACTCCCTTCACCATAGTTTCAAAGAAAATGAAATACTTAGGAATATACCTAACAAAGGAGGTGAAGGACCTCTATAAAGAAAATTATGAAATTCTCAGGAAGGAAATAGCAGAGGATATTAACAAATGGAAGAACATACCATGCTCATGGATGGGAAGAATCAACATTGTTAAAATGTCTATACTTCCCAAAGCAATCTACCTATTCAATGCCATTCCTATCAAGATTTGGAAAAAATGATTCTGCGTTTTGTATGGAACTGGAAAAAAACCCATATAGCTAAGGCAGTTCTTAGTAATAAAAATAAAGCTGGGGGCATCAGCATACCAGATTTTAGTCTGTACCACAAAGCCATAGGGGTCAAGACAGCATGGTACTGGCACAAAAATAGAGACATAGACACTTGGAATCGAATAGAAAACCAAGAAATGAAACTAACATCTTACAACCACCTAATCTTTGATAAACCAAATAAGAACATACCTTGGGGGAAAGACTCCCTATTCAATAAATGGTGTTGGGAGAACTGGATATCCACATGTAAAAGACTGAAACTGGACCCACACCTTTCCCCACTCACAAAAGTACTCTTAATTTTTAAATATTGAAACTATTTCATGTTCTGTTTTATGCCTGAGCCCAGAAGCCTGGACACCATATGTAATGAGAACCTAGCTCTAAGAAATTATTTAAAAAATATGTTGTTATGTGCAATAAAGCACATTAGTAAGTTCCATTCAGTTTGTGGACTGTCATTTTACAGTTTGTGTGTGATACCCTTCTTGTTCTTTTTTCAGGGTTAAGTAATTATAACAAATTACTGGATCTAAATGCTCATAAAATACCTTTGTTAGAAGCTACTTTACTCTTATATATAATTAATAAAATTAATTATAAGGGTTTTAGTTCAGCAAGGATGACATAAAATTAGCAGGTGCTGTATCTTTCTGGGAGTTAATCTACTGTGGAGTAAGGTAATATTCTTTCTTTTGTGAAAAGTGGTAGTAAAATATGATATATTTTTAGAACCCAAGTGAAATGGGGAATAAGAAGGAATAATAAAGTAGAATTTCACTTAAAATAATAGCACATAGAAAGAAATTAGAGAAAAGATATATCTAATGACACAATCTCAGACTTATAAAAAGCAGATGAATATATAATCTAAACACAATCAAATACCAATTCTTCCTTAGTTTTATTGATTGTATCTAAAAATATTATAGCTATCTTTAAAGCAGGTTATAGTTCCCATGAATATGTACAAATGCAGCAAGGCTTGGCAGTTGCAACATTTCCCACAGATTACATCTGCTACTTGGTAAAGTGCAAAAAAAAAAAAAAAATGATATTAGGGTCACATTTCAAGGAGAGCAATTGAACCTGGGGAAAAGAGGACACTCTGACATTGGGGTGGGGTTGACTTTTACTGAGTTCAAGATTAAGCAAAGGTTATAGGTGCTGAGGAAGATGCTATCTAAAGGATGAGTTAAGCAATTGGAAAATTGTATAGCTACAAGGCTGGTTGGTGAAACTTATTCCTAAGTAAATGGAAGACAGCCATTATGAAAGGGACTAACTTCTCATATTGGAGAATTGCAGAGAATTCACTTGAGAATGGAGATTGTTGAGTTGCATTATTCAACACATTAATGGGTGACTGCAAGTCAAGTTCTAATTCATGGGGCTCTGTATGATTACATATAGAAATAAAACCACAGTGTTTAACTAACTGTATTAGTTTCTTAGAGCTGCTAAAACAAAGTACTAGATACTGTGTGGCTTCAAACAACAGAAATTCATTGTGTTATAGCTCTGGAGCTGGAAGTCTGAAATTAAGTTGTCATCAGAGCTATACTACTTTCAAAGGCATTAGGGAAGAATCCTTCCTTGCCTCTTTGTTTTTGATGGCTTCCGACAATCCTGAGTAGTAGCTTCATCACTTCAATCTCTACCTCCATCTCCCTGTGACCTTCCCCCTGTGAGTGTCTCTGTATCTTCAGGTCTTTCACTTCTTAGAATAGCAGGCCCTGGATTTACAGCCCACTCTAATTCAGTATAAATTCCCCTTAACTTGATTACATCTGCACAGATCCTCTTTCCAAATAGGGTCACATTCACGGTAAAAGTTGAGCATCTTTAATGTGAAAATCCAAAATCTGAGATGATCCAAAATGTAAAACTTTTGGAGTGCTGACATGATACCACAATTAGAATATGATACATGTGACCTGTATGTGATGGTTGCAGACAAAATGAAGGTGTACAGAAAACACTTTATTTAGCAACCCCAAGGGTGGGGAAAGATGACCATATATGACCTGAAGAAACAAAATTAAACTCTTTTGGTTCTATGCTGAAAATGACGAACAGAAGTTAATGAAAACTAGAAAAACAATGCATAAGGCTAAAGCTGAAGATCCCAAACATGCATCGAAAGTGTTTATTCACCAGCCTTGCATATGCACTCCAGTTAAAGGTATGTAGATCATGAAACAAGCAAAGATCTATCATGATGAACTGAAAATTGAAAGGAACTGTGAATATTTAATAGGCTGGTAGTAGAAACTTAAGAAAGACATGACATTAAATTTTTAAAGATTTGTGATGATAAAGCATCTTCTGATCATAAAGCAGCAGAGAAATTCACTGATGAGTTTGCCAGAGTCATTGCTGATGAAAATCTGATGGCAGAACAAGTCTATAATGCTGATGAAACTCCACTGTTTTGGCATTATTGCCCCAGAAGGATACTGACTACCTAAGCCAATGAGACAGTACTGCAGGAATTAAGGATGCCAAGGATGGAATAGCTGTGTTGGGATGTGCTAATGCAGCAGGCATACATAAGCATAAACTTGCTGTGATAGGCAAAAACTTGCATCCTCACTGTTTTCAAGGAGTGAATCAGTGAATTTCTTATGAGTTCATTATTATGTTAATAAAAAGGCATGGATTACCAGGGCATCATTTCTGACTGATTTCACAAACATATCAGTGGTGCTTGCTCACTGCAGGGAGGATAGATTGAATGATGATTGGAAGATTTTTGTCATTCCTTGATAACTGTTCTTCTCATCCTCCAGCTGAAATGCCTATCAAACATAATGTTTATGTCTTATACTTTCCTCCAAAAGTAACTTCATTCATTGAGCCATGTGACCTATCCTTAGAACAGTGGAGTATAAATATAAAAACACTTCCTTGAATGCCACACCAGCATTAGAGAACAAGCACTTATATGTGTCTTATAAGGAGTTGTTTTCAACGCTTGAAACACGGGGACTAAAGACACACACTTGTGCATGCCTGACACAGCCTATGGCCTGCAATTATATTTAGTGATGAGGATGAACAAGATGATGACTTTGAAAGATTTCATATGTCAAGTGAGAAAAAAATTATATCTGACCTCCTTACGTTCAATTTTCAATTCATCGTGATAGATCTTTGCTTGTTTCATGATCTGCTTATGCAAAAAACATAACTTTAGAGTCCATAGGACGCTGGAATAAGTGGATATCAAAGACATTTTTTGATATTGATAAAGAGGTTCTAGTTGCTCATTTATTGAACGATGGTAAAATAGCCAAAATGGTTTTGAATTAAGGTGATGGTGATAATAATGATGATGAAGATGACATTGTTAACACTGCAGAAAAAATGCTTATCATGAAAATGTGTAATGGACTTATTGAAGGACTGGAGTAGTGCACATTCATAACAGGATAAGAAGTCATGTTGGTTATGAAATCAAAGAGCAACTTCTAAGATAAAAACCATTACTAACGAGGCAGATGACTCTGGAAGAAACATTGTAAAAAGTCATCCAGAATAAGGCCTCCTCATCCCTAGAGGATCCATTTCCTGGTCCCTTAACTTCTGCTGATATTTTTTTCCTCACCTAAAAAATAAGATATATTGTACGACAACCTTTTAATCACACCACAGCTTCACAGGGGAGACAGAAAGCCTCTCGCTATTTGCTGCTGCTGTTGTCTAACAGCTGACATCAGTATTCTGATGACCCTACCATGCTACTTAGTTATCCTGAATACATGTTTGTTTGTTTTTTACTGTATTAATGATATGTTATATTTTTTACTGTTAGATACTTATTTGTGCATAAGTGTGAGAAAAATAATTGCTTATCAGTAGCATATAAATTCAGAATCAGGAACAATGGTTATTCCAAACAATCACAGGTTGTCCATCAATATGGCTTAAGATAGTGACACCTTTGCCTTCTGATTGTTCAGTATATATAAACTTTGTTTCATGCACAAACTTATTTAAGGTAAGGTATAACACTATCTTCAGGCTATGTATAGAAGGTACATATGAAACATAAATGAATTTCATGTTTTGACTTAAGTCCCATCCCTAAGATATCTTATTATGTATGTGAAAATCTTCTAATATCCGAAACAAAATCCCAAACCCAAAACATTTCTATACCCAGGGTTAGGATTTCAACAAATCTCTTGAAGGACACAATTGAACCTGCAGCAATAACCACAGCTTGTATAACTGTGTGAACGCCCATGAAAGTGAAATAGAAATCTTGTTCAAAGAGCTTATATTATGTGAAATGTACAAAGAAGACTTGGGAACGATTTTAGTACAGTCATCTGCATAAAATATGGAGAATCATCATTTTAGACCTTGAAGGAATTTTCAAAATCATCTTTCCAAAGTCTTCATTTTACATATGAAGAAAAATAGAGTGGTGGACTAGAGACATCTTTGTTTTGTTACTATATAGAATATTTAATCTATGGATGCTCTAATTTATTGATTTTTTTCTTTTCCTTTTGCTATGTCCAATAAGGTATTTTCCATCCCAGGATTTTAATATTATGGATCAGCATTTTTTCATGATTTTATTTCTTTATCCTTAGACTTTTGTATAAATAACAATACAGAAGACTAATTAATGCTTTTCTCTGAATCACCATTGTTTAACTAACTTATTTCTATGCTGACTATAAATACCATGGTATTTTTCAATCTTTTTCTTTAATTTCTATTTTTTTCCCATGGATTCATCAATCTCTGAGTCAGATTCAGTTTTAATTTCTGTGGTTTTACAATATATGACAAAGTACATCTTTTCAAGCTTTCAGTCTCTCAAGTAGCTGGGACTATAGGCCCTTGCCACAACACCCAGCTAATTTTTCTACTTTTAGTAGAGATGGGTTCTCACTCTTGCTCAGGCTGGTCTCTAACTCTTGAGCTCAAGGGATCCTCCTGCTTTGGCCTCCCAGAGTGCTAGGATGACACGCATGAGCTACTGTACCTGGCCAGGCTTTTTTCAAACATGTCTTGGCTCATCTCAAGTTGTTCTTCAAAGAGAATTTTAACATCATTGTTTATAGTTTTCTAAAAGTATTTTGTTTGGAGTTATGGTTGGAGTTGGGTTGTCAGAGCCAGAGCAGGTTAAAGAAGTGTTCATATAAAGGGTAAGTCTGAAGTGGGGTGTCAGAGCCCAAGTGGGGTGAAGAGGGAACGCAGGGAAAGGTGTTGCTTGGTACTATGTGTCAAAGGCTGAGTGGGCCATGGAGAATATCCACAAAGGGGGGTCACCCCTCATGTGAAAATCAGAAGAACATGGCATCAGGTCTGTCATACTCCTGCTAAAGATGCATAACCTGAATTCAATCATGAGGAAACTTCAGGCAAGTCCAAAGTGAAGGACGTTCTACAAAACAACTGTTATTCTTCCAAAGTATCGAGATTATGAAAGTCATGGGAAAACTAAGGGGACCAAAGGAGACTAAAGAGACATTATGACAAAAGGTCAGGCGTGATTCTAAACTGGAAATTTTGGCTATAAAATATTATTGAGATAATTGATGAGACTTGAATATGGAGTTTGACAATGAGATATAGTGATATGAGAAGACCAAACATCACATCATAACAAAGATATTTGTACCAGAATGTTTATTGCAGCCCAATTCATAATTGCTAAGTCATGGAAGAAGCCCAAGTGCCCATCAATGCACAAATGGATTAATAAATTGTGGTATATGTACACCATGGAATACTATGCAGCCTTAAAGAAAGATGGAGACTTTACCTCTTTCACGTTTACATGGATGGAGCTGGAACATATTCTTCTTAGTAAAGTATCTCAAGAATGGAAGAAAAAGTACCCAATGTACTCAGCCCTACTATGAAACTAATTTAGGGTTTTCACATGAAAGCTATAACCCAGTTACAACCTAAGAATAGGGGGAAGGGGGAAAGGGAGGGGAGGGTGGGGGAAGGTGGGTAGAGGGGATCGGTGGGATTACACCTGCAGTGCATCTTACAAGGGTATATGTGAATCTTAGTAAATGTGGAGTGTAAAGGTCTTAGCAAAATAACTAAGAAAATGCCAGGAAAGCTATGTTAACTAGTGTGATGAAAATGTGTCAAACGGTCTATGAACCAAGTGTATGGTGCCCCATGATCATACTAATGTACACAGCTATGATTTAATAAAAAAAAAAGAGATATAGTGATATGTCATTGTTAAGTTCTTGATTATAATGGTCTTTATTGCCTGTATATGAAATATCCTTTTATGTAGAAACACATACTGAAGTTTTAGATAATGGGGGAAAAGGACAGCAATTTGGTCTCAGATAATTCAGGAAACACCCCCTGCCCCCGCCCCAGTCTTTGATTATACTTCAACTTTTCTATCACTGCATGGCTGTTTCAAAACTGATTATTAAAGCAGGAAGCAATTATGTCCTGAAAATTATAGACTCAGTTGAAAGAGAATTTTATTTTTTCAAGGTTAATTTTTCCATTCAAGAACATCTAACATATCACTCTTTATTTTAGAACTTAAAGATTCTCTAGGAAAATGTTATTCCTTCCATGTATGTTTTGAACATTTGAACATTTCTCTTTAGGCATTTTATAATACTTTTACTATTGCAAATAAGTCTCTCTTTTTCATTTCGGTTCTTTTTTTTATTGTCACATGAAAAATCTATTAACTTTTTACATTTATTTTGTATCTTTGGCACTCAGCTGACTTCTGACTTGTTACTATTATATTTTTAGTTCTTCTCCTTGTATTTTTTAGTACTAAATCATATATCTGCAAATAATATTAGATGTGTTTCTTCATTTTATGATTTTCCAACTTCTTTATTTTCTTACCTTATTTATAGTAATTACAGAAAAGTATAGCATGTAGTCTTAAAAGCTGATATCCTTGTCTTAATCAGGCCTTCACTGAGAGTACTGCTAATGGTTTACCGTTAGCTGCAATATTTACTATTTGTTTTTATAGATACTCTTTATTACAGCAAGAGAATATTCTTTTATTCCCTAGTTTGCTAAGAAGTTTTTTCTCTATGAATTGGATATTGAATTTTATCAAATATCTCTATGGCAATTATCCAGATATTTATATGGTTTTTCTTACCTAAACAGATTTCCTAAAGTTGACCTATTCATGAATTCTTGGAAATAACTCAGCTTTGCTTGGAGTTTATATAATATTGGATTTAATGTGATGTTTTATATAAATTTTTATAACTATATTTATAAATAGTATTAGTCATTATTTAGTCATGTCTCTTATGTTATTCTTGTTCATTTTTAACTTTAAGATAATGTTAACCTCACAAAATTAACTGGGACCATCCCAATTTTTCTGTCTTCTCTACTTGCACAAACAACATAGGACCTACCTACACTTTCAATGACTAGAGAAACTTTGACCCTAAACCATGTGGGTCTATTGCTCTTCTTTGCTTTTCCTTATTCTTTTAAAGATTTTTAGTTTCTTTTGTGGTTGTTATGCTATGCAGATTTGCTATGCTTTACTCAGTTTTGGTATTCTACCTTTTCTTGGAAAATTATGTCTTTATTATGTATTCTAGTTTATTTTGCTCTCTTGTTGGTTTCCATTGTATTGATCAAGTTTCCTTTGATGACTTTTTTCTCCAGTGATTTGAAAGTTACATATCAAATTTCTTTTTTCTTTTTTCGGAGACAGAGTCTTACTTTGTTGCCCTTGGTAGAGTGCTGTGGTAGCATAACTCACAGCAACCTCAATTGGTTGGGCTTAAGCAATTCTCTTACCTCAGCCTCCTGAGTAGCTGGGACTACAGGCGACCACCACAATGCCCTGCTATTTTTTAGAGATGGGGTGTCACTCTTGCTTAGGCTGGCTGGAACCCACGAGCTCGGGAGATCCATTCTCCTAGGCTTCCCGAAGTGCTAGGACTACAGGCATGAGTCACCATGCCTGGCCTACATATCTAATTTATATTCTATTACTAGATATCTTTACATTAATAATATATTAGAACTTAAATTTCTCTGTCATGCTAAAACAGAACAACTATGTATTCTCCCCACTCTGTCTGTGCTTGCCAAAGAAGACAAAAAGTTAGCATGTTTTATATTCCTCTTTCTCCAATCCTGTCCCAGATTTTTAATTAGTTCTAGGTTAGTTTTTAAATATTATATACTTTTATTTTTTAAATTTTTATAATTGCTTTATTCTTCAAAGCAATAATAAATTATTACTATATATATTTATATATTTTTTTAATCGTCAAATAACACAAGGATATTTTCTAATTGTAAAAATTCAGTCATTATACATAAAACTAAAGTCTTCCTTTATTATCCCCTACAATGCCTGTGCCTTCCAAAGAAATAATTGTTATGATGAATTTGGTATATGTGTTTGAAAATATGTGGTGATGCATGACATATATATTTCAAACATTTATCACATATGCAATACATAGAATAAATAGAATATGGCAACAATTATTATGTAACTTCCTTTTATAAGATTGACCAACATGTCTTTTTTATGCCAATATATATTTTTTCATGTCAATATATTTTATTTCATTCTTTTAAAATGCTGTATCACATAGTACAAATGTACCATAATCTATCCAACTGTTCTCCTATTGTTAGAAACGTAAGTAATTGTTGTTTGGGTGTTAATACCAACTGTGTTGGCGAGAGCATCCTTTACCTCCCTCATTTTGCACATTTGCAGGTGTTTCTCTAGGGTTATGTATCATCTGGGCTTTAATTCAGGAAATAGAAAGTACTGTACATTTTCCAAACATAAAAGTATTTAATATAGAAATAAGTTGTCAATAGAATAATTTTAAGTGTTAGAGGTGGAGAAGATAGGGTATTCCACTGGAGCTTTGGTTGCAGTTTCAACTGTTACTTATGAGATCCCAGAATTAGGTAATATATGTACCAGTAAGTCTATTTCTGCCTGATAATCAAGATTCATCACTCAAGCTAGAATAATAAATCTCTTCTAAATCTATTAGCATGAGGGTCCAGGTGGGCACTTCTAGTTCATTGAAACCATTGTTGTGTCTTACGTGGAAGGAGCCTTCCATCAGGAATTAAGACATTAAAGCCAGCAGAGTTCAAATTCATGGAAATGGGAGGCAATTTTTTTAAGGGAATAATTAGGTGTAATAGTGAATGGAGCCACTCTCTCTTCACTACTTTGATTCCCAGGCCCTCCTTTTGAACTGCAGGGAATTGGCACCATAGTATAGAATTGTTCCCAATATCACTTGATGTTATCTTTTAGTTGATAGAAGCAAGTTTTCAATAGACCATCCACCATGGTATAAGGTGTTAGGATGCACAGTAAAATCCCTGAAACTTACAACAATTAGTATATTGTCTCATTTATGTGTAATAACAATAAATGAATTTCTTGGCCAGAAGGAATATAATGTAAAATACTATGGTAGGGGCACAACATTCAGTATAAGTACATGGATGATGATGGTTGCAAAGGATACAGAAGGTAACTCCATACCCAGAATAAGATTATTTTCTATGAATTACATATTATAGACTAAGTACAAACAGGTCACAAGCAGATTACATGATCTCCAATTGCGGAATACCAGTTCACAGATCTGATGGTCATCTCAGGCACTGAGGTGTGGACACACCAGGTGTACACTTATTTAAGTACCTCTGTCCTGGACAGTACATAGCACTTCCCTGAGCTCCTTAATTCTTTTCCTTCTCAGAACTCCCTGGCTGCTATTGTTCCTCCTTTCCAATCCAGATAGTAGGGTGAACCAAGGTGTAAATAGTCTGCTTTTATTCATGTTAGAATAAATGAGACAAAAAAAAAAAAGATGCAGCTAAGGAATTTCGCTTTTGCTCATGTACCATCTCTGGAATTACAAAGTCAGTTTAAATAGAAACCTTTTTTTTTTTTGACACAAAGTCTCACTCTGGCACCCTGAGTAGAGCGCTATGGCATCATGGCTCATAGGAACCTCAAGCTCTTGGGCTTAAGTGATTGTCTTGCCTCAATTTTTCTATTTTTAGTAGAGATAGGGTCTCACTATTGCTCAGGCTAGTCTTGAACTCCTGAGCTTAAGCAATCCACCTGCCTCGGCCTCCCAGAGTGCTGGGATTTCAGGCATGAGCCACTGCACCTAGCCCAGAAACCTTCTTGATAATTAGTAATAACCTCTGTAGTTGTTTTTGTTCTATGTCCATATCTTGAAAATACATAGTGGATCCTCACTGCATTTAGTTGGGTAAACTAATCCCCTATATTAAACTTTGACTTGAAATTTTTTTCCTCTTTGAGCTCCATCCTGAGGCTGAGTTTCAGGACGTGACTCCACATTTTCTGGATTTGTTCTGTCTAATGATAATGAGGTTGAAGGAGGCAAGGGAAGGAACACTTTATCACTGGTTGTCTTGGTCTCTTTGGGCTGGCATAACAGAAAACCACAGACAGGGTGGCTTTGATAACAGAAATTTATTTCTCACGGTCCTGGAGACTGGAAGTCTAAGATCATGGTGCCTTTATCAGGTTATAATGGGGGCCCTGTTCCAGGTTGCCAACTTCTGACTTCTCATTTGTATCTTCACTTTGCAGAAAGGGGGCCAGAGAGCTCTCAGGGGTCCTTTCCATAAGGGCACTAATCCAATGTGCGAGGGCTCCATCCCCATGACCTAATCACTTCCAAAAGGTCCTACTCCTCCTAATACTATCACATTAGGGGTTATAATTTCAATATATAAATTTTAGGATGGGAGAAACACACAGTACATTGCACTGGGTTTGTGGTCAGAGTCTCCTCTAGGGGGTTAGACAAAGGTGAATTGGCAGGTGGGCTCACCACCCACTTCTCGCCATGTCCTGCTTTGCTTCCATCTGCCAACATCTCCTAGAGAACTCCTCAGTCCTTGTTTATACGCCAGCATTATGTCCAGGCTCATGGCACAGAGTATCAGTATCTGCGGAGTATCCTCACCTCAGTGGGAAAGCAGGCAAGGGAAGAAATGTGACCTACAGACTCAGGCTGCTGTGTTTGTCTCAAACAGTCTCTGATGAAGGTTCTTTAAAAACATTTAATATCTATCCTGACTATAGAAATAATACATGGACTTGGAAAAATGTTACATCATAAAACTACCTAGGAAATGAGATTCTTCCTTATTCTCCCTCTTCCCTGCCATAATCACCATAAGCATCAATTTTGCATTTCATGTATACATATACATACGTGTATATACAATAATATAGTGATTTACTAGTGTTTTTACTAAATATGCAGTTGCATACTTTTTATTTAATAATATATTTGTTCATGTATCCCTGTCAAGTCATCTTATTCTTTTGGACAGTGATGTAGTATTCCGCCCTTGGTATGCAACCTAATTTATTTAAATCAAAGTGGTATAAATGGATATTTAGTAGTTTATGTGTTTTGCTTTTTTGTGTCTATGTACCTTGAAGTATTAGAAGTGTCACTTTTTCTTCCTTGGATCTTAAACTTTTCACAGAGGTGAACAAAATATAGAGGCCACTTAAATGTAATACATTCACCAATTAGTTTGGAAAGCAAGGTGTATTTTAGGGTGTTAATTCAAAGCATTTCAAAGCAAAACAGGCTCCTTTGTTTATCTTTGTTGAGAGAGGAGGGAATTCAAGTGTGTAGTGTGGTGGGTGCAGTTTGTATATAATCGTTCCTTAAATAAATGTGTGGTATAAAATGCTATTTAAAGAATGCATCTCACTGTAAGGCACACTAAAAATAATCTTCATTTTTGCCTTCAAAGAAAAATACTAATCTGCACAATGATATTTTAACTGAAAACATACACACAGCCCTCAGTCCCAGAAGTTGCAATTGCTTTGCCAGGTTTTTATACTCTGTTTGTAACAACTTTAAATTTTTTTGGTCACTTGACCATTATATATCATCAATTTTCATTTTCTTTTTATTTTACTTAGTGGTGGAGTGGTTCCAAATGGACTAAGTTACACATTTAAAATAATTAAAAGTTTCAAATTGCAAAAGAAAAATACTCTTCCCTCCACCTTGGAGTATGTCCTTTTCCTCATTCATTTATCACTCTAATACTGAAAAATAGTAAGCCAAAGCAGCATTTCATGTCTAACCTTCTCCCTTCAAACATCCAAGGTACAACTTGTGAATATAACAGAGCCCCTGAGTATGGCACCTAAACTCTTAGAAGAGACATTGAAACAACTAAATAATTAAACTTAAATAATGTTTGCATTTTTGTGATCTTTGGAAAGAGTATTTCATGCTTGAAATGTGCCTGAGTACAGTCTGTACAGATGGCAAGCCAAGGTGAATGAAGGGGAGTGATGTGGACTGAGAAAGGTAAGTGCCTCTTATCTGAAGACAGTGGCAGCATCCACTGCTCTTACCAAGGTTGTGCTAGACTGTGCATTCACTTCCGCAATGTATCTTCTCCTCCTATATCCCTCCACTTCCCATCTTCACGAATTGGTCTTGTAGAGCACTGCACTCTGTGATGGAGATGCCAAGAGCTTCTAAGCACAGAGTTCAGTGGTAGCCATGTTGTAGGGAAGAAGAGCTTGCAGTTGGATTTACTTTGCTGTTTACATAAGATTGAGAAAATATTGATTGTATTAAGGAATGCCCTTCTTCAACCTGTAATCCAGTAACATCATTGCTTTGAGAATGTGAAGAAACTAAGGAAATTTTGCCCCAAAATATGACTCCTTGGTATAAAGAATATTTTGAATTAAAGGCCATTCATGATCAGGAAGCATTGAAAGACCTTTTCTCTGTCTACAGAACGCCCAGAGTAACCTGATTGAGAATCAAATAGGGGCTGCTGACTTCCTTATTACATGCTAATAGACCTGGCCCCAGGGTCATTTGAAGCTGGAGATCTGTTGCTCAGGTTAATCTACAAATCAGTCTGTTTCCCCCATCTAGGTAGCAACTGCTTGATGCACCTTTTGGAAATCCTCCACATGCACCCGCCCCGACTTCCAAAAGGCATCTATAAAAGTCTCTGACCATCACTGAGACTTTGGGTTATCATTCTTGTGGTTCCCCCCACCATGTGCATGGTATTTGGAAAATAAACCTTTCTCTTACTAATCTACCTTTTAAATTGTGAGTTGATCTTTCAGTAAACCAGATCAAAGAGAAAAGGGCAGAGTTCACCCTGATCCCTACAAATGCAAAGGGACTTAGAGAGAATCTTCTCTGATACTGTTGTTTCATGTATGGGGAGATTGAAGCCCAGGGAGCAAACTGCCCAGTCACAGCCAGCCCTGGCAGGGCTAGAATCTCTCACTCTCACTCCAGTCCTGACGATTATGAAATGTATTCAAAATGATCAATCATTACCACCAACTGGATATCTGGATTTGGAATGTGCTTTATATTTATATTCAAATGTTGCTATTCTTGATCTTCTAAGAATTCACTTTAAGTAAAATAATCAAGCACATGGCAAAGGTTTCATTTAGGGGAATATGTGGAGCTGAAAAAAAATTCAACTTTTAGTCTTTTTCATTGCAACTTCTCTTGAACTTTGCCTAAAACAGTGTTGTGAATGGATGAACAAGTATTTTTTCTGCTGCGTGACAATTTAATCATCCAGATGCACTAAAAAAGTTTCAACAAAGATAATTAGGAAGCTTTTTGTAGGTTCTCTCTTGGAAAATTGGAAAAGGATTGTCTAAGTAGAATCTGTACTGTGCTTGACAGTGAGGTGACTGCTCTATCTACAATGATAGTTTATGTTTTGGTTGTATGGAGATTTAGAAAGACTGGGATGATAAGGTCAGAAAGCATTCCTTGAAGGTATAATGTTCTATCTCTCCATCAGTACATCTTTCTGGTGTTTACTTTTGCCTGAACAGAAAAAGACCTGGGTACCTTAATGGCACTCTGGTTACTACATGAAGGTAAATGTTGGTGTTAATAACTTCAATATAGTTTACCATAATACCAAAAGTTGCTTATGGATGTGGATTCCTATACAGTAATCTGTGTAGGAGGTCAAGAGTGAATGCAACAGCCATTGCATCCCCTGCATCCCGTTGTGCAGTGATCTGGAGATACAAACTCTAGCCCTTTCAGAGAGATGCATTCAGTAAGGTAAGCTGTACTGTCTTTCTTCCATGATAGAAAAGTTTTATGTCTGTGTATCCAAGATAGCAGACACTTGCCACATGTGGGCATAGGGCACTTTAAAAATAGCTAGTGCAACTGAGTAACTGAATTTAATTTTTATTTATTTTTTGCTCTGTTGCCCCTGCTAGAGTGCAGTGGCATCATCAGCACTCGCTGCAACCTCAAACTCCTGGGCTCAAGAGATCCTCCTGCCCCAGCATCCCAAGTAGCTAGGACTACCACCATATTCAACTAATCTTTTATTTTTTGTCTTTAGAGACAGGGTCTTGCTATGTTGCCCAGGCTATGTTGCTTGAACTTCCAGCCTCAAGCAATCCTCCCATTTTGACCTCCCAAAGTGCTAGGATTACAGGACTAAGCCACTGTGCCTGGCCAATTTTATTGAATTTTAATAAATTTAAATTAAAAAGCCACATTTGTCTAGTGGACATGATATTGGTCAGTGTAGTTGCAGAGCAGAGAGGAATGGATAAGAGTGAAAGGAAGTGATATTGGAATAAACCATGATAGTTAATAGAGACTTTGTCCTACAGGGAACAAAGAGTAAATGAAGAAGAATGATAGCTTAGGACCCTGCAATTGACAGAAAGAAGGTCAGGAAGACAGGTGAAGAGGTTGGCCCTGGGCTGTAGCTCACTACTTGGAATTAGAGGAAATGAGGCAAGGACGGTGTGAGAGAAGCTATAATTTATAAAAGAGAGGAGAAAATTGGAGGAAAGTCATTTCAGCTCCATTCAATTTTCTCCATTAAAGTAGCAAGAGACCAGTGTGCCTACTGAAATGGGAGGAGAGGAAGATGAGCAGAGTGCTGAAGATGTGGAGGAGAGAGTAGGGCTGGTCTGAAATGACTAGGGTGATAAGTAATAGGATTTCCTCGCCCGAAGACGGAGGAGACACCTGAGCTTGGAGAACATGGCTTTGAAATGACTTCACACTGCAGTTCCTGAAACTTATTTATCTGGGTCTGAGATTGGAGGTGTATTATAGAAGGTCCAGGGTTGGGGTGCCCCAAACATTCACTGCAAAAGTCCTCTGTGCAAGGGAATAGAGTGAGCAGGTGAAGGAGTACTTCAGAAAAGCCATAATTTGGCATCATGAAGAGCCTAGAAGACTAAGTTAGGTCAGAGAAGAGAAAACTGGAGTTGAAGCCTTCAGAGGCACAAGCGTGATCCTGAGATCCATGGTAACATGTGGCTGAAAAGGTGAAGGTCATTGGAAAGGAGATGATGTGTTAATTGGATCATGCAGATTAGAGATGACGTGGGACAGACAGCAGGAATGTGAGCCAGCCGTGATTACGGAATGAAAAGCTTTGTCAGGACCTTAGAGATGTAAAGAATCCGGAGAAGACAGAGAATAAGGTGCCCAAGGAAGAGAAGAGAAAGACCACGTGGGCGTGTTTACACACAGGCAGAGGAATGATGGCGCCTCCTATCTCCCAGCTCTGGAGTGACACCGGAGGAAAACGCACAGTCTCCAAAGGCCCAGGCCTGGGGAAGCAGCTTCCTTCACAGCAGAGGCAACTTTCAGTCAAGAAAGGCAGAGGACTAAGTGTTCAGTGACTAAGTTAGTGCTATCAGGGAGCTTATTTACTGGAGTTGAAGCCTTCAGAGGCACAAACGTGACCTGAGCCATGAGAAGACTCCATTAATGAGAGAAATTGTAGCACAGGGGCACATGCAAGGTCTCTTATATTGTAATAAACAGATTAGTTTGGTAGTCATTTTTGTTGACTTTGGGAACAGTTTACAAAAACAAACAAACAGAATTTGGACCTTAGGTCCCCATCACCAGTTAGTTATGGGGCAAACAGCCTTCACTGTAATTATGGGATGACTAGGTCTAGAACTTTTAATTATTTATTTATTTTCTCTTCTAGAACATGATTATGAATTCAGAAGGGAAGGGTGTAATGGAAGGAGGTTTGTTGATTTGCTTTTCTGAACATCTTTTGAAACAGGATAAATTCTCATTAGCTTGGGATGATTCAGGTGTGACTTTCTACCTGAAAGAGAAGGATAAATAATATTTCCTTTTAAGTGCTTTTACATTCCAGTGATTTTCTTTATCTAAGGTAAATTAGCTCAGATTCCTAAGTATTATAAATGTAGCAGAATATCGCTACAACACTTTGTGAGGGCTCCTGGTGACCCTACCTTATAAACTTAAAATCAGAACATGTGGTGTAGCAATAGACATTTTGAATAATAAGGAATCACATTTGGTTAAACATTGAACATGCTGCTTTTATAGAAAAGAATGAAAGAAATATAAACTGGGATTGTCCTAGAAAAGTCTAAGATATATGACCACTATACTTATAAGTGAGAATAATTTATCAGGTAGATGTTTCAGTAAATATGCCTTTTTGGATATAGTTTAACAAGTTCTAATCTAGAGCACAGAGTATCTGGCTGAGGTTCCAGTGGAGTTATCCAAATCTAAGAAATGTAAGGAATTATTCTTTAAATTATTATTTACTGAATAATTATTCTTTAAATTATTCTTTACTGAATAATTTAGTCTTTTCTGTTCTACTTTAAGGCATTTTGGTCTGATATTGGTTCCTTGCTTCACACAGTGGCTCAGAAACATATTATCTCACTTAAATTGCAGAAGCCATTGAGAATAAGTTGGCTCTATTTCCAGCACTGTAACTCAAAGTGAATTCTTTCTTCTGCAAGTGATAAAGAACTCAACATGTTTAGCCACAGCTAATCCTATTCCCTTGGGTGCAATGTAGTACTGTACACTGGAATGTTATAAGAGCATTATCCAGCTAGGTAGTAAACATGCTTTTAAGGCTTATTGGTAGTATGCTGACTCATAGTAGAAATAATATCATTTTAAGTTGCTGCATCCTCATTCATTCTTCCTAAAGACCTTTGTAGGCTTGTCAAGGTCTTTCGCTCTCTCCATGGCAGTTTGCTATTGCAAGAGGAAGGTCTCAGAATTCAGATTTGCTCTATGATCTTAAGACAGAGTGAAACAAAACAAGCAAGGAAGCCTTGATATTTATGTGAAGTTTCATGAGGTGAAGACTTCTAGGTCAAGAGATCAAGTGCAGCCTCTTATTACTGGTGATGGTGGCATACCTGGAGTCACCTGCAAGATGTGGCTAGGAGCTGTCCATGCCACAGAAGCTACTTTGTGGTGGAACGAACTTCAGTAGGGGCTGCAGAAACTGAAAGAGAAGAAAACTAAAAGTGAGGGAGAGGAATGAGAGGACAGAAACCCCACCAGAGCTGACAGTGGGCTAAGAAGGCAAGACTAAAGCTGGATCAGGGTTTCTGAGAGTAGGGTTCTAGGAACAGAAAGCAATTTCCCATTACTTCTAGAACCAGATGAAAAGGAATACTTGAAATACTAATTCTTGGAAGCTTGGGACCTTTTTCTGACGAAGTTCCTAGATATTAAGAAGTTGGGCGCTATAGGCCAGGGATCTTGATCATGAGGATATGGTCAGGTTCCTTGAACTGATATAACTGTTTTTATTTTTGTTTGTTTGTTTGTTTTAATATTTGTAATCCTTTCTGGTAAATCTGTCCAGTGTAAATTTGGCCCATGAGCTTATTTGGAGACCAGCGAGGAAGGGGCAAGTTGGGAAAGCAGCCTCTTCTGTTGCCAGATTTGAAGGAGAAGGGAATCAAGAGGATATAGAACAGGAATAGGCATCTATAAAGAGGAAGTGGGGGCCTCAGGTGACCTCTAAGGGCTTCCTCCTAGGAAGCCAGGTGAGAACCCCCTTAGGGGTTTGTAACAAGCCATCTTGGGACCTGTAGTTCTGGGGGCCAGAGTAGGCTGCTCTGGGTGGAGCCTTTGAAGAGTTTTAGGAAAACAGCTTGTTTAATATACTTTCCCATCCCATCTTGGACAACTTGAAGATTTTTTGTTTGTTTATAACTAAAAATAAACAAAAACACTTTAATTATTTTATATAATCTATAATAGATAATAAAATCATTAGGTGAGTTCATATTTATGTTTTTCTCTTTTAAAACTTTAGGTTAATTATGAGTAATCCACCAACTTCTTTCCCATCCCAAAAAATAAGAGCTGGGGAGTATGTGAGTGGCAGAAAAACTGGATGGGAAAGGGTTCTTCATCTTTTCAACCTTCCCCCTTAAATTAGTACAGCACACTCCTGTCTCAAGGATGTTTAAAACCTGCTAACCCAACTCACCGTTCTCTAATACCCACCAAATTTGGACCATACTCCTTGACAACAAATTCATGGCCAATTTCAGCCAACTGCAATTTCCCTGGGAATTCTATTCCCTTCTCCCCATAAGGACTTTGGACTAGTCAGTTTGCATATGAAAGGTGTGTTCATAGTCAAGTTGTTTACTATTCCTAGGCATTGCCTAAGCCTGGGAGGGGCAGTCCCTCCTGGGTCAACAAGGTTTCAGACAGCAAAGTACCAGAACAGAGAAAATAAAAGACCTGGTTAATACACATACTTCTTACAATCAAAGTTAGTTTATATTAGCTGCTAGATGGACATTGTAGTCCCCTCTGTCACGTATACATGAACTTGTCTGTTATTCATGACTTGGACAATTGCAACTCTTCCAATGCTTCAGTCAAGAAATTATTTAATTTATTTGGGAAAAAAGACCAAACAGAAATGAATTCTTTCCTACCCTATGTGAAAAACAAATCTAGATAGATTTGAGGTTTTTAAAACACCTTAAGGGTAGTGCCTGTGGCTTAAGGAGTGGGGCGCCGGCCCCATATGCCATAAGGGGTGGGTTCAAACCTGGCCCTGGCCAAAAAAAAAAAAAAACTGCAACAACACCAACAAAAAAATCTTAAAAATACATATATTTGAAGAAAACATTGATGAACGTACATCTTGTGGTATGGAAAAGTGAGTTAAACTAAGTACTAATAGTATTTTGAAAGACTGTAAATTCAGTCATATTAAAATTAATAACTTTTTTTAATCAATAGACCTCTTAAAGAAAATGAAATAATTAGCTATACACTGGGAGAAGTTATTTGCAATACACCTGACCAAAGGAAATTTAATATATTTTCATAATATTAAGTTATATATTATATTTGGACATAAATAAACATTTAACAGAAAATTAAACACACACAGTCAAAAAACATAAAAAGAAATGCTCAAGCTCATTAATAATAAAATTCAAGTAAAGACCACCCAATGAGACACCATTTTACACCAATTAATCGCCAAATATTAAGAAGTCTGACAACAGCAAGTGTTCTGTGCCCTAAAGGAATCTCTGCATTGCCCGGGGGGTGGCGTGGGGGTGCAAATTGGTAAACCACTTTGGAAGATAATCTGGCGTTTTGAAAAATTGAATTCCCCCACAGTACAACTCAGCAATGTCACTCTTACACACAGGTACTATTCTTACCAGACTATTCATATGAAGAGTGTTGTGATAGCAAGAAGTTTAAGGTAATTCTGTGTGCATTTGGGTCTTCCGTGAAGCAGACAGTAAGACAGAATTACAAGTGCAAGGAGGGAAATGCTTGTGAAGGACAGAGGGGAGGGGGTTGCAGGAGGAGACAGAGGAGACTTTCAGATTGTGATGTAAATCTGACACTTAGTGGAAGGAGAGAGGAAGAAAGTGTTGGGTAGAAGAGCCTCAAGCGGCAGTGGGGTGCCCAGAAAGTCCTTACCAGGCTGATCAGGATCCCAAAGGAGACCTGCTTTGGACTGAAGTAGCCTGGCTTGGGTGCCCCTGTGCTGCTCAGCTGTAGCTTGGATGCAGCTCTAGAGGACCCTGCCCTCTGTGGGAACACCGCAGTAGGTCCTACAGCCACTGGAGGACGTCCGCTAACCTCACTCCTCCTAGCAAATTCTTTCTTCAAGGCAGATCTGAATGCCTGCCCCAAATCAAATGCTCATGGGCAGGAGGCTAGATGGAAACACGATGAAATTATTTATGTAGTGAAATGCTATACAGCAGTGAAAAATAATCTGGAGTGTGACAATGTGGATGACTCTTACTTACATAAAATCAGATTAAAAAAGGCCAGAGGGGCGGCACCTGTGGCTCAAAGGAGTGGGGCGCCAGCCCCATATACTGGAGGTGGTGGGTTCAAACCCAGCCCCAGCCAAAAACTGCAAAAAAAAAAAAAAAGGCCAGAGGATAAGAGTACGCAAGCTTTGAGATGGGTGCTGGCATTAAAGCCTCTTGCAGCCTTATATTATTCTGGAGGTAGGTAAAGATATTGATGAATGTGAGAGCTTTAAATGTATGCATGCTAAAATTTCAAGAATGAATACTTGAATACTAGAAGTAAAATATAGGATTTCATGACAAATGAAATCTTATCTTTCAAATCAGCATAGGGTAGACAAAATGGAATTAAAATATTTGATTCAGGGGCGGCGCCTGTGGCTCAGTGAGTGGGGTGCCGGCCCCATATGCCGAGGGTGGCGGGTTCAAGCCCAGCCCCGGCCAAACTGCAACCAAAAAATAGCCGGGCGTTGTGGCGGGCGCCTGTAGTCCCAGCTACTCGGGAGGCTGAGGCAAGAGAATCACATAAGCCCAAGAGCGGGAGGTTGCGGTGAGCCGTGTGACGCCACGGCACTCTACCAAGGGCAGTAAAGTGAGACTCTGTCTCTACAAAAAAAAAAAAAAAATATTTGATTCAGAAGATTAAAATGAAGAAAGCTGAAATTTAGGAAAAAACTGGACAAAATAAGATAAAATAAACAGGCTGTCTACACAAAGAATCACAATGAATGTCAAAAGCAGAGATCAATAGTCTTTTTATAATCCACCTATATCTTTTGCAAGTAAAAGTTTATGTGATTTTTTCTTCCCCCCGCTTACCCGTGTAAAACTACTGTAGTTATGTCCTTTACCTCTGCGAACTTAAGGTACCTAATGACAGAAATTCACAGTTGTCTGAGGCAGAAAATGTCACACAAGTCAGAATTGGAGACATTGAAAGGCATGTGGATTTTTTTTTTTTTTTTCTGAGACCAAGTCTTACTCGATCACCCTGGGTAGAGTGCTGTGGTATCAGCCTAGCTCACAGCAACCTCCAAGTCCTGGGTTCAAGTGATCCTCCTGCTTCAGCCTCCCAAGTAGCTGGGATTACTGGTGCCCACCACAATGCCTGGCTTATTTTCCTATTTTTAATAGAGACTTGGTCTTCCTCAGGCTGTTCTTGAACTCCTGAGTTCAAGGGATCCTCCTGCCTCAGCCTCTCAGAGTGCTGGGATTATAGGACTCTGCCCATTTTGATTTCATCACTTACATGCTGATGTGAGGGTGTGAGGTATTTGAAGCCAGCCCTGCAGTCTCTCCGCATCCCATAAAATTCATCACTTAACCAAGTACATGTCCAAACCATTTTACTATTGGAGCTTCCTAGACCTTGGCATAGCACTTTGGCCTCCGGAATGCCATTCTGGTACCTATTCAGAGGGCTAAATTCTTTCTTAGCCAGTCTCAGCACTGACTCTACTAAAATCTGATTCTGCATTTTTCCTGTCTATGGTGACATTTAGTTATATGTCAATTTCATAATGTCAGGGCCAATCTTATTATACAGGCTAGTCATCAGCTGTTTGGGACTGCAAACTGTGCTGGCATTAGAGTGCTGGACGACTATGTTGACAGGGGGAAAAAAGTCCCATTTAAGAAGACCACAAAAAAGAAAATAGCGTTAAAAAGAAAACCTTATAATATAGGAATTTGTCTGCCTTTGCTTCCTTTAAAGAATGCTGTAAAAAGAAGGCCTGGAACTCGAGAACTGCTGTGCTGTTTTTCTTCACTAGAAACTAACAGGGTGAGCTCTGTGCGGAGGCAGATTTGAAAACCGGAAAACAGTTTCCCTTTGCTCCAAAAATATTCTGCAGCTTTCCATTCTGCCATTGTCACAATAGGCAATTGCAATTAAAAATTTTTTAATTATAATGTTATCAAAATAAAGCATGCATGGAGGTGCTTTTTAACAATTGAGTAAGTGAATGTATTTAGTACTTAACATATGACAAGTCCTGTTCTTGGTGTGTCACATTTATTATGGCAACCTAATAAAGTAGTAATATTATGACCCCCCTTTTATGTATGAGAGATCTGACTCAGGACACAGATGGGATAAGAAAAACACAAAGAAAACGAGGCTTAACATGGAGCCCAAACCTTAATTTCTACTATCCTGTGATATTTACGTGATATATCAAATGTTATATGCCATTTGCAGTATTTGGGGAAAATAACCTGGTAAGAGCTTATACAATTAAGAAATATGTTTATCTTTCAACACAGAAATCTAAAAACCTGTATATATATGGCATCTTTATGAGGATATTTATATATTTTCTGAATTTTTTAAAAATTAAAACATTTTCTGATAAAAATAGCACTCCTTTGCCCCAGTCTCTTGAATTGGGGTTATCAGAAGCAAACTCTTTGTTTCAGCTATTTCTTCTGATAATCGACTATACAATTGTAAACATTACTGTTACTTTGATTATTTCCAGTTTTAGAACCTGTCTGTTGAGTTCCTGGCATAAAAGATGAACATTTGCTGTGTAATGAGACCTCCCTTCCCCTCAATGTTTTCCTTCCTCCATCCTCCCAATACACTTTACATAATAATTTTTTTTTCCTAGTTTTTGGCTGGGGCCGGATTTGAACCCGCCGCCTCTGATATATGGGGCCAGTGCCCTACTCCTGTGAGCCACAGGTGCTGCCCTTTACATAATAATTTTTAATATAATCAACAATCAATGTCACTTTTTTTTTTTTTTGAGACAAAGTCTCACTATGTCACCCTTGGTAGAGTGCTGTGGCATTACAGCTCACAGCAACCTCAAAGTCTTGGGCTTAAGTGATTCTCTTGCCTCAGCCTCCCAAGTAGCTGGGACTACAGGCACTGACAACACCCAGCTATTTTTGGGTTATAGTTGTCATTGTTTGGCAGGCCTGAGCTGGGTTCGAACCCCCAGCTCCAGTGTATGAGGCTGGCGCCCTAGCTGCTGAGCTACAGGTACTGAGCTAATGTTACATTTTTATGGCTATGAAGGTATTATTCACTACTGAGCAAAATCTTGTTCTGAGATTTTTTTTTTTTCTTTTCTAAATGAAAATGTATGTTTTCCTTGGAGGTGTTGACATTTACTTCATGTTTATTTGCTAAGTTTTTTTTTAATATTCCCATCACAAATTCTTCTCAAATTTTCATAAGAACTATAAATCCTGTAATACTATTTTTGATACCATTTTTCACATGGTAAAATATAGCTGGTAATAATCTATCAATTCTGGCTTGTTACCTGCTGAAGACGTATTTTTTGTACCTTCCTATCCTCTTCCAGTCTGGATGGTTTGATACATCCTATTGTATTATTTATTTATTTATTTTGAGATAGAGTCTCATTATGTCACCCTCGGTAGCGTCCCATGGCGACACAGCTCACAGCAACCTCTAACTCTTGGGCTTAAGTGATTCTCTTGCCTCAGCCTCCCAATTGGCTGGGACTACAGGCACCTGCCACAACGCCTGGCTATTTTTTGTTGTTGTTGTTGTTTTTGTTGCAGTTGACATTGTTTAGCAGGCCCAGGCAGGGTTCTAACTCACCAGCCTTGGTATATGTGGCTGGCGCCATAACTACTGTGCTACAGGCGCCGAGCTGATGCATCCTATTGTAGATATAATATCCTGAGATTCCCTGTGTTTGACTTCTGGATTATAGTCCCCATTCCTTAGATTAACTCTTTCTTTCTTATTTTTCTACGTCTATATTTTTCTACAATAGCTTCTTGAGGAATAGTACGTGGAAATTGATAAGAAACACTTCTGAGACTTCAAATACCTAAAAAATTGTTTATATCATTTTTATACTTTAGATTGGTTACCTGGATAGGGATCCTCATTTTTTCCTCACAATTCTGAAGGTATTACTCCATTGTCTTCTGGCTTTCAGTGTCTTTCATAAGGAATGTAATGTCATTCTGATTCTTCATTCTTTCAATGCATCAGACTCTTGTCAGTGAAAACTTTTTGGATCTTATTTATTTATCTGTTCTTGTTTTTTTAGAATTCACACTGAAATGCTTAGGGTATATCCTTTCTTACTCACTTTCTTGGGTTCATAATTTCAATTCTGGGGATTACTTTGTATTTTTTTATTAGCCAAATTCTTCTCCTCTATTTTCCTTGCTCTTTTTTTCTGTTTTATTTATCATTTGGATGTGGATTTTGAACTAATCGTGCAATCTTACAGAATTCTTTTGTGTATGATATTTATCTCTTCATCTTCAGTTCTACTTTCTGGGATTTTTTTTTTTTTTTGACAAGTTCTTAGTTTATTGCCTGGGTTAGAATGCAGTGGTGTCATCAGACCTCACTATCTCACTGCAATTTGAAATGCCTGGACTCCTCCTGCCTCAGCCTCACAAATATCTGGGTCTATAGGCATGTACCACCATGCTCAGCTGAGTTTTTTCTTTTTTTTTTTTTTTGAGACAGAGTCTCACCTGGTCGCTCCCAGTAGAATGCTGTGGCATCTTAGCTCACAAAAACCTCTAACTGTTTGTCTGAAGAGATCCTTTTCCTCAGCCTCCCAAATAGCTGGGACTATAGAAGACTGCCACAACCCCCGGCTATTTTTAGAAATGGGGTCTTGCTCTTGCTCAGGCTGGTTTTTTGTTATGGTTGTTATTAATTGTAGAAATGGGGTCTTACTGTTGCCCAGGCTGATCTCAAACTTTTGGCCTCAAGCAATCATCCTGTCTTGGCCTCTCAAAGTGCTAGGATTACACATGTGAGCCACCATGCCCAGATGGGAATATCTTTTAATTTATATTTTAGCCCTTCTGATATTCAAAAATTTTGTCTACTCTATATTTAATTTCCAGGAATTCTTAATTACCCTCTGTATCTTTTTTAAATTATATTTTTAAAATGGAGTCGGTATCTTCTGTTAGTGCTTTGAGGGTATTAAATATGAGTTTAAGAATTTTTTTCTGGATCTTTCTGGATCATCTCATTTCTGCTGTATTTTATCCCTTTCTGTATTTGTACTGGTTACTTTTGCATTAGAGACTTTCTTCAAAAGTCTTTGGCTTCCAGAATGTCAGTTTATACTAAGAAGCTATTTGGAATGAATGTGTGCAGACAAGACTTATCTACTAGGATTTTGTACAAGTTTCACAGCACAGGCCCAGCTGTTTCAGGAGAGTATTCTCAAATGTCAGTATATGCAAATCTTCCCCTCATCCTCCACTCAGTCTTTTTATATCTCTGGAGAAGAATTCTCCAGTCTCTAGCCTTGGGGAATACGCCTAGTTGCCTGGATTCGTAGAGCTGAGTCATCAGAAAGTTGTAGGTGTTTCAATATTCAGCATGTAGGTTTTTTAATTTTATTTTTTTATTTATACACAGTAGGGTTTACTCTTTTTGGTTTATAGTTGTGTAAGTTTTGACAAATGAAAAGGGTTACATGCCATCATCACAATGAAGAAATAGAACATCATCTTCCCCTCCAAATACCCTCATGCTTCCCTACTGTCTTCAGCTTCTCTTTCAAGCCTTGATCACTATCAATTATCTATCTCTTCCCCATCCCTAAGGTTTTGTTTTCTAACTTTTTATGCCAGGTTATTTTCACTTGGCATAATGCATGTGAGATTTATCCATCCTATTTCACATATTAGCAAGCAGTTTATTCTTTTTTATTGTTATTGAGTATTTCATTACCTGGATGTGTCACTGGTTGTTTATCCCCCTGTTGAAGGACAGATAGATTAGCTCCATTTCTTGGTGATTATGAACACAGCTGCTGTAAATGTTTGCATACAGATCTTTGTATAAATAAATTTCCATTTTGGTCCCACCTTCAGGAATGGAATTACTAGACCTTGTGGTAAATGTATATTTATTTAACATTGTAAGAAATAAACTGTTTTTCAAAGTGATCGTATCATTTTGCATTCTCACTGGCAGTAATTTAGAGTTCAAGCTGCTCTGCAACTTTATCAGAATTGATTGGTATGGTTAGGATTTGTTTGTCTAATCTTGTTCAGGTTTTTCAAAAAATTGTTTTGGGTCTTCTCTTTTCTTTGCCTTTCCATATAAATTTTAGAATTAGCTTGTTGATATCTATATAAACTCCTCTGAGATATTGATTACAATTGCCACAGGTAAAACATGTTCCTAATGGAGGAATACAGATAATGGTAAGGGATACGTGTGAAACATTTCTTAGACACTCCTGAAAGTAGCCAAAAAAACTTTGCAAAGGTGTCCTAAGTTAGTATGCATTACCTCACAGGCTTTGACTTAAGACTGCAGAAAGAAGTCTTTGTCACCAGCCAAAATGGAAAAACTCATAATTTTATAGGCATTGGGAAGAATAGTCTGATAGATCTTATCTAAGAAGTAGAAAATAATTAGCCTTAAATGGATACTCCTTTGGATCTACCTAACAAATCAGAAAAGCCAGATCCAAACAAACCAAATGGTTTCATGATAACTGCATCCAAGAGCAAAGTTCAGGAAGACTTATGAGAATACAAAAATACTCAGCACTTGAGAAAATAAAATTCTTAATGTATGGCATCCAGTAAAAAAAAATTACCAGACATGGTGACACCCATAGCTCAGTGTGTAAGGCACTGGCCACATACACTGAGGCTGGCAGGTTCAAATCTAGCCCAGGCATTCTAAACAACAATGACAACTACAACCAAAAAATAGCTGGGTGTTGTGGCAGGTGCCTGTAGTCCCAGCTACTCGGGAGACTGAGGCAAGAGAATCACTTAAGCCCAAGAATTGGAGATTACTGTGAGCTCTGACGCCATAGCACTCTATCAAGGGTGACATAGTGAGACTCTGTCTTAAAAAAAAAAAAAAAATTACCAGACATGGGAAAAAGGAAGAGAATATGCTTCATATGAGGATAAAAATTTAATCACTCAAAATGAACCCAGAAATGAGACAGATGTTAGAATTAGCAGACAAAGACCTTAAGACAGTTACTATATTTCAGATATTAAATGGCTAGAGGAAAGACTGAACAGGTTAAGTAGAAATATAAGTAAATCATATTTCTGGTGATAACTATAATCTTAGAGATTTAAAAATAGAATAGAGCTATTGGTAGGTTAGACACTGCAGAAAAATAATAAACTTGATAAAACAACAAAAACTTTAAAATAAAACAGAAGAAGACAAAAAATAAAAATATTTAGAAAAGGAAAACAATAAGATATGAGATCATTTTAATGGCCTATCTTATGAGAAACTGAAGTCTACAGAAAAGAAAGAAGATGGGTATGGTTTTAAATGTTCCTTAAAAACATTTAAAGAAATAATAGCTGAATTTGCATCAAATTTGAAAAAAACCTAAAAACTTACAGATCCAAGATGATCAATTAACTCACAAGCACAAAAGACATAAAGAAAACTATACCATGGCAGATCACAATCAAATTCTTTAAACTGTAAGAAGGAAATTTCAAAAGGAACGAGAGGAAAAATGGCATGTTAAGTAGAGAGGAACAAAGATAAGAATTACAGCATATTTTTCAACAGAAATAGTGCAAGTAAGAAGATAGTAGAACAGCATATCTAAAGTATTCAAAGATAAATTGTCAATCAAGAATTCTATACTCAGTGAAACAACATTTAAATACAAACTTGAAATAAAGACTTTTGCAGACATAAAAAAGCTGAAAGAATTTATCTCCATCACAGACACAGTATAAGAAATGCTAAAGAAAGCCCTTTAGACAGAATGAAAATACCGGATCGAAATATGAATACACATAAAGAAATGAAAACACTGGGAATAGTAGCTATGCATGTACATATAAAAGGCCTTTTTCTTGTTGATTTCAATCTCTGTAAAGGATAATCAACTATGGCAAAGACTATAATAGTGTATTGTAGAGTTTAAAACATGTAGAAATAAAACATATGAGAATAACAGCATAAAAGACAGGAGGGCAAAAATGAAAGCATACTGTTAACAAGGTTCTTTCAAAGTATGTGTCATGGTATAACATCACTTGAAGTTAAAGTTGAAAGATGTGTACTACAGATAAAGATGTACATTATGGTGAGTTAAAGGTGAATACTGAACACTGAAGCAATTTCTAAAATAACAAAACAGAATTATGTCAACAAGTCTAACAAATGGAATTATTAAAATATTCAATTCAAAGAATGCAGGAAAAGAAACAGAGACAAACAGCAAGATGGTAGATTTAAATCTAATCATGCGATCAATTGTATAAAATTAAAGGGTTAAAATATCCTAATTACAAAGCAGAAACATTCAGATTGGCTAAAAAACAAGACAACTATGGACTGCCTACAAGAATCCCATTTTAAATATATAGACACAAATAGGTTAAAAGCAAAAGGATGAAAAATGATATACCATTCAAAAGAAAACTGGAGTAGATTTGCTAATATCAGACAAAGTGACTTCAGAGGAAATAATATTATATTAAAAATAATATCTCATAAGAATAAAGATTTCAATTTATTAAGAGGGCTTGAAATACGTAAAGGAAAGACTGATAGAACAGCAAGGAGAAATGGATGAATTCACAAGTGTAGCGACAGCAAACCTAATTGATAGAACAAGTAGGCAATATATCAGTAAGAATATAGAAAATTTGAACAATACTATAAATTAACTTGGCCTGCTTGGTATTTATAGAATGCTTCATTCTACAAAAGAAGAATACATATTTCTCTCAAATGTACGTGAAATACTGGCCAAAATAGGTCATGTTTTGGACCATAAGTCTCAACAAGTTTTCTGACCACAATAGAATTAAATTAAAAATCAGTAACAAACAGGTCTCTGAAAAATTTCTGACCATTAGGAAAGTATATGACAGACTTTAAATAACCCAGGTGTCATTTAAGAGATCAAAAAGAGATTAGAAGGTATTTTACATCGAATTAAAGTGAAGACACATAAAACTGATCGGATACCATTAAAGCATTAATTAAAGGGAAATTAATAGCACTAAATGTCTATATTATTAGATAATAAGAAAAGTCTTAAGTCATTGATCTCAACTTCTATCTTAAGAACCTAGAAAAGAAGAGCAAATTAAACCTAAAGTAAGCAGAAAATAGGATAAATATTAGAGAGGGAAACAAAAATAATGAAAAAAATAAACCAAAAGCTAGTTCTTTAAAGAGTGATGAAATTGATAAATATCTAACCATATCTATCAGAAACAAACTATAAGTATCAAAAATAAGAGATAACATACCTACTGAAGGGGAAAAAAAAAAAAACATACCTACCGAGTCTACCGATATTAAATGGATAGTAAAACCATATTATGAACAACTTTATGTCAATAAATTTGACAACTTTGAGGAAATGAATAAATCTCTTGAAAGACACAAACTGCTAAAGATTACTAAGAAAAATTAGATAACCCAAATAGACTGGTGTCTATCAAAGTAATTGAATGTATAAAGTCCTCCCTAAAAAGAAAAGTCTAGGTCAAGATGATTTCATTGGTAAATTTTATAGAACCTTTAAAGAAGAATTAATATTAATTCTACATAAACTCTTTTAGAAAGTTGAAGCATGGAACATACTTTCCAGCAGTCTGTGAACAACATAACTCTTCTACCAACACCAGACAAATTACATAGCAATGTGTCTTATTAACATAGATGTACATTTTTAAACTAAACTTTATCAAATTAAATCCAACAATGTATTTTTTTTTTTTTTTTTTTTGTAGAGACAGAGTCTCACTGTACTGCCCTTGGGTAGAGTGCCGTGGCGTCACACAGCTCACAGCAACCTCTAACTCTTGGGCTTACATGATTCTCTTGCCTCAGCCTCCCAAGCAGCTGGGACTACAGGTGCCTGCCACAATGCCCAGCTATTTTTTTGTTGCGTTTTGGCCGGAACTGGGTTTGAACCCGCCACCCTCAGCATATGGGGCCAGCGCCCTACTCACTGAGCCACAGGCGCCGCCCCAACAATGTATGTTTTTAAAAGATAATATGCTATGAGTAAATAAAATGTATTTCAGGAATGCAAGGTTGGTTTTAACACTTGAAAATTTATCAGCATAATCCATCATATTAATACACTAAAAAAGACATAACATATGAATATCTCATTAAACAGAAAAAGTAGTTGACTAAATTCAAAATCTGTTCATGGATAATTTTTTTCTTCATAAGTGGCATAGGTGAAAATCTATGGCTGACATCTACATTTAATGGTGAAGAACTGAATGCCTTCTCCCTAAGATAAGAAATAAGGAAAGGATGTCCCCTCTTATCACTTTCTTCATCGTTATGTAGAATTTCTAGCCAGTGCAACCAAGCAAGGAAAAAAAATAAAAGGCCTCAAGATCAGAAAGGAAGAAGTAAAAAATTTTTTTATTCATAGATGACTTGATTCTCCATGGGGAATATCTGATTGAAATGTACAAAAAGTTACTAGAACTAATAACTGAGTTTTGAAACGCTGTAAGATATAATATCAATACACCAAATTCAATGTGTTTCTATATATTATCATAAGCTATCATAAATTTAAATTAGAAATCATATCATTTACAACAGCACCAAAATTATTGAATAATTTGGATAAATCTGACAAGTAATGTGTAAGACTTGGACTTTAAAAACCATGCTCAGATACATTTGAAGAGATCTAAATAAAAGGAGAAACTTATTTGGTCAGGAGTTTCAGCTTGACTTCAACTACTCCCACTGCTAGGACTGATTCCATTTATAAATACCTTTCCTTGTAATCACAGGGTCTCCTAAAAGCCGAAAGTCTTTGCCATTACTCACTCCATTAAAATGGAAGGTCCCCATAGAAGTTCTCTTTCATGTTGCTCACTTTTGAACTGAAGTCTCCTGTGGGTGAAGCAGGCTACAGGCACTGAATTAACTACTTGTACTCTGCTGTAAAAGAGTTTGAACATTTGAGATGTCTACAGTTTTAACCTTGAATAGTTGACTCTTGTCAAAATCAGAAAGGTGTTCAAAAGTATCAGGCAGCCAGAAACATGACATTACCTCCCATATAGTCATGACATTAAAAATCATCAACATAAAATTATAGGTCATTAGCTGTATTAAAAGAAATTCCTTACATGGAATATAGGAATCTTGTGTTAGACACCAAGACAATAAAATCCCATGTTTTAATCCAGAATGTATGCCCATTTCCATTTCCCTCCGATTTTATTTGAAAAAGAGTGCTAAAAATGTATGTGCAGGTTATACTTAAGACAAAATACTAAAACCTGCGCATACATTTTTTGTACAAAAAAACAATCTAAGGGATGCGGAAAGTCTTCATAGAAAGTATAAAGAGAAATAATCTATTTTAATTTGCTAACCTGCATTGATTTCCAGGGAGTCATAGAGAAAATGGAGAAAGGGGGACCACCTGTGATTGTCACATGGGCAGATGTGACCCACCTGGTGGGACATCTTGCAAGGAGAGTTAGTGTTTCGTTCTCAGGGCTTTTCTCTACCTGGGTTTCCTGTTTAGGGGTGGGTTTATTTGTTTTCACTTCCTTTTAAGCTTTCAGGAGTACAAAACAAGTTTTCAGACATCAAAGTCACTGCTGACACTGCTGCTATAATTTAAAGCATTACTGGCAGTCTTGTGGAGAAAATAAGCAGGTAAACTTTGAAGGAACAGTACATTTCTTCACAGGTGTCTTGGGTTTTTAAAAGAATTTTTTTTATGTAGTTTTATGGGGATATAGTCTAAAAAGATACCATCTGTTTCTCTAGACCACTGCAAGAATGAGAATTTATGTGAATCCTCTTTCTCCCTTCCCCCCAGCACCACCACACTCACAACACACAAACACACAGATGCTCCTTGGCTTATGATGGAGTTATATCCTGATAAAGCCATAAAATCTTGAAAACACTGTTTGTTAAAAATGCATTTAATACACTGAATCTACCAAACTTCATAGCTTAGCCTAGCCTACTTTAAACACTATGCTTCAGAATACTTACGTTAGCCTATAGTTGGGCAAAAAATCATCTAATACAAAGCCTATTTTATAAGAAAGAGTTGAATATCTCATATAATTTATTGAATTCTTTACCTAAAGTGTAAAACAGAGTGGTTGTATGGTTTCTACTGAATGTGTATTAATTCTTTTCTGCCATGGTAGAGTTGAAAAATCTTAAGTGGAACCATCATTTGTCAGGGACCATCTGTACACACATAGACTTTATATAATTCCACACCCGCATTCTATTAAAGGACTTGAATCCTCAACCTAAGAGCATTTGTCTCAGTTCATTTCAGCTGCTAGGACAAAATACCTTAGACTGGGTAATTTATAAAGAACAGAATTTTATTCCTTGCAGTTCTGGAGGCTGGGAAGTCCAAGATCAAGGCTCCGGCAGATTTAGCATCTGGCGAGGGTTTCTTTCTGCTTCAAAAATGGCACTTTGTTGCTGAGTCCTCCCATGATAGAAAGGCAAAATAAGTGCCAAAGGGGCTCCCTCAAGCCTTTCTATAAGGTGACTGTGTTCTCATGGGCATTAGGTGAGTACTCATGACCTACACACCTCCTGAAGTGCCCACCTCTTAGTACTATTGCATTAGGAATGAAGTTCCAATGTGAATTCTGGAGGGATACAAACATTCCAACCATGGCAGCATTCCTTGCATCCCTTTGGGGACTCCAGTTTCAGACCACAATCCTCTGCGTGATCTTTAAGGCCCAACCCCATAGACACTTAAAGTTTTGCTGACCTTCCCTCCCCAGACTTGGTGCACAGACAGTGCATTGTGGTTTTCTGCACAGAGTTTTTGAGTTTCCTAGTCTGCAGTGATCCACCGGACTCTTGCCTGGAGCCATTCTGTGGGGGCACCTTTTGCCTTCTACCTGAGCTGTTGTGGTTGGTGAGCAAAGTGTTGATCGTTGCTCTCAGCTGGGCTTGGTGTCCTAATAAACCATGATCACAGCTAGTGGTTCAGCAGCTGCACCCCCACCTAAACCCCAATCGTCTGTGAATCTGTACAGAGCTTCCCACATATAAGGTGCTCTCAAGTACTTTGTGGAGCTCGTGGTTTCCTTCTTCTCTGCTTCTTTGTCTGATCCTTGGCACCGCAAACTGGGAAAGGTCCCCCCTAACTAGCTGTAGGCACCAGAGCTGTGTCCCAGGGTTGTCCTCCTCCGCTAGCTGCCTGCTGTGTCAGAGCCACCATGCAGTCACCAGCGCTACTTCTGCATCTCTGACCGTCTTCAAGGTCTGCTGTCTGCTGGTTGGGCTTTCCACATGAATCCACACACCCTTACTGAGGTTTGCAGAAGGGCTGCTGTTTTTGTGCAGAGACTTATTAGGTCTTCATGAAATGGCTCTTTCAGGTTCACCCATAGAGTATTCTTATCTCTTTTGAACCCTGATGCAGGCAACTGGGGTGACAGGATCATCTGAGTGGTAGACATTTATCATTATCAAAATGACCCCTTCCCTGTATACCAGCCCACTGTCACTAAACCCCTCCTCTCTCAGAATGGGGCAAGATCTTCCTAGGTCGCTGGTGGTTGGTAGTGTTCATTGACTTAACTCAATTTCTATCCATCACCCCTAATTGGAGAAGTTAGAAAAGCTCAAACTCCATTTCCCAGAGTTCTTTTACTTACAGTTCAAAGCAGGGCTCTCTGATTAGACTCACACATGGTGTAGACAGTAGAAGTGAGGCAGGAGCCATCTCTGCCAGCTTTGGCTGTTCCTGCTGGCAAGGAAGGTCATAGGAATTACACCTGCTGTGCATTGGCAGTCTCTCTTGCTTTCTGCAAGTGCAGAAGAAGCTGCAGCAATGCAGCAGAGTTTGAGCAGGTCTTTGAACATGACTTTGAACTCATAGGTCTGGTGGTGGCCCCAGAGGCCACGGCTGGTCTACGAGTTCACTTCTGTATTTTTGTGTGTGTCATTTCTGGAGACTCAGGTCAGAATATGTTTCTCCAGATCCTCCAATGATTTTTGAAAGCACCTAATTCCAGACATTAAATTATTTTCTTAAAATAACCATAGTCATTTCTGTTTCTTGTACTGATCCTTGACTGATAGATGAGTCCTGTCAATAAACTTCTGGGACATGAGCTTAAACTCAAGCTGGAAGTTATCCACTGCCCCTTAACTCACCCATCACACATGTCTATACCTATTTCTCCTTTGATATGTATATATATACATATATTTTTTTTTCCTGCCCAGCAATGCACAGTATATGTCTCCTGATGATTTTTTAACTTCAGAAGTAGTTGCATGAGAACAATTATAGTTACTGTACACTTCCCTTTTTTATCATTTTAATGGGAACTTTCTAGAGGGCATTTTGTCTCAAATTTCTCATTTGCCATGGTCTTTTACACACAAAGCTGAGGATTAATTCAAGATGGCCTTTTCTTTCTTCTTCTTTTTTTTTTTTTTAAAGTAACTGCAAGTGAAGGCATACATACCTAATGATTATTTTGGTGAACTGAATAATGTTTCAAATGATGACTTCCTCCAAGGTAAACTCTATGTGCTATTAAAAAAAAAAATTGATGGATTTTGCTTTGCAGGAGAGAACCGGAGAATCAGGCTTGCTGAGTGGAGACTTGGCGTGGTTGCTGGTGTTTTGGCTGTGTGGCCAGCTAGCAGTTCTTTCTGAGAACTCTGCCTTAGGTATTTCTGCAGCAGTGTCAAAGGAATTTTTACTATATGGTGCTACATTCAGTTAATTCAGAGGACTAAAAATACAACTGGAATTTTTGACTGCAGAAGTCTCTGGCCAAGGTTTCCATTCTGGCACATTAAAATAACATTACTGCATCAGAATAAAACCCCCAGGCAAAAACCAAAGAAGGCAGGGAGCTCCCTCTTTTTGGGTTGTAAAATGATGTGAGGTTTTCGGTTTTATGTGGCATTGCTCTTTCAACACCATATATATTTTCAAATAGCCTGAGAATTTGGGGCATGTACCCTGTCTGCTCAATAATCTAAGCTGTCGCACTATCTTAATTACCCCAACTTGGCAAGTTTGCTTCAGGAAGAGATGAGGACTGCTGTTTAGCACAAACCAAGGGGTATTTATCGACTGCATTTTCAGGGATATCTTTGTATTTTCCTCTGGATTTGAAAATGAAAGGCAGTTCACTGTTTTTCTAATAAAATCCAGGCTAATTTTCTGATTACTGTTTAACCAGACAATGAAAGCTCAGCCAGCTTACCTTGTGGGAAATGGTAGTTACTACTGGTTAAAGTTTTATAAATTCCCCCTGTATGAGTGGCAGTCTGTAATTCGCAACCTGCCCTTTATGTGGGGGCAAATTACATGTCCCCATCTCCTTTTTCAAGTTCCTCCTCCTGGATATGTACATATATCTTAATTATACTTAATGCTGTCTGGCTTTTTGGGTGGAAAAGGCTGAAAGGAAGGTTACTTTGAATAGTTTGCAACATGAATGCAACTTAAGTATCACCCTGCCATTCCTGCATCTCAGAGGTGGGTGGAGGGACACTGCAGGTGCGTCTCTTTGCCAGAATATAGAGTACCATATTTTGGGAAGATTGTATAATGTAGTGCCCATTATACCGTAGATCTCATGAGATAATTATGAAGCACTAGAGCAAATCAGCATAGGAGACTGGTTGAATGTGCTAACATTCTAATTTTGTATAGAGGGTGATTACTGTTATTATTATTTATGGAGTGCAGTAAGTGTGCATGATGCTTTATAAACACGTAGGCAGACAAGGGCTCTGCCCAGAGGTACCTACGTTCTAATTGCTTGAAGTAGACAATATAAATGAGGGGAAAAACCTACTCTCTGCAAAAGTGGGAGGAGACTAAGCAGAAAATTGGGTTAAAAAGGTGTTAAAAGAATGAAATTATAAATATTAGTTGTCTATTTATTGAGACTTAAAAAAATTAATAAGTTAACTGATGACTCCATACTGAATCTGAAAGTCAAAGCATTCTATAATAGACATACTCTTATTTGACAATGTGAATGTTACTTTCTTTGCGTTATTATTATTGCCTAATACTTCGATGCAGCAATTCTCTGATTTCTTTTCTGGATGTATTTATGTTCATTCATTCTTCATGAGGTTTTGGTTTCTAGTCCTTATCTTAAACATTGTTTTTGTTATTAAATTTTAAGCCTCTTTAATTTAGTGAAGGCAAAAAATGGAAACCTAATAAACACATGTATATGTAAAAATTTTAAAAAGTATATATATATATATATAAAGAATGAAAAGCCAAATATCCAATGTACTCAATACTGATATGAAGCTGATAGATGATCTAACACACACCACACAAGAGAAAAACTCAATTCAAGTTGGAGGGGAGGAGGAATGAGGGAGAGGAGTGCGGGTAGACGGGGAGGGGATGGGTGTGCTCCCACTTAATGGGCATGATGTAAGAGTGTGGGACACAACTACACGAGGGACTCTATCTAACAAATGCAAATACTGTAAACACCCAGCTGTTTTTACCCTCACATTGACCTGAAAAAGAAAAAAATAATAAGTGTTTATGAAGGACTGAAGGACAAAAGGAAATGTTCTTTAAGCTTAGGTTGAAGTTGCTCCATTCAAGGTAGGATAGGATGAATCAAAAAGTACAATAACTATAAAACCGATTTAAACATACTTCTTGAAACCTTTAAGGAAATGTTAGTGGCTGGGGGAGGGGCAGGAGAGATGGTGAGTGGGTTCCTAGAGCATGCGAGGCATTATTGAGCCTCGGCAGGTGCAGAGGTTATTTATCTGGCTATTGTGTCTCCAGATTTCTGGTCTATGTATCTAGACCCCAGATTCCCAGGGTACAACTCAAGAGTTCACAAGGAAAGAAGGAAAAGAGGACGGCACCAGATTGCAGGCTTTTTGAGGGAAGGAACTAAGCCTGAAGGATACTTGTCTTTCTAAATGCATTCTTTTGGTCAGGACTTTTTTTGCCTTGATACTACTAACAAGAAAAGTGAAAAGTTTATAATTAGCAGCAGCATTTTCCCAGATAGGCAAATCTACACCCAGGAGCATCCCTGGTCCAATCACTTAACAACCTACCCTTTACGGAAGCCCTTGCTGAAGCCTAAACTAAACAGAAAACAACAACGAACTGTCTCTTTACTGTTGTCATTAGGTTTGATAATGTGACAAAGATGTTTTTTGGTGTCAATGAAATTTATTTAGAAAGAATACTCCATAAGTCACAATAAAACAGACTCAGGGAATGGTCTGTTGTAAGAGTTTGGTTTGAAAATCTATTATGAAGTATAATTACCACGTATGAGCACATGTATAATAATGGCAGCCAAATCCACCTTTCATCACGAAATTATTGCTAATCTGTGATTATCCATAAAGTACTTGATGATCTAAATGCTTCTTCATTAACCTTTTAGTATGAGATTTAACTTGACATTACCTTTAAAAGTATTATCTGTAAGTGTATAATGTCCACTACTTGTTTGGGTTATTACATCTTTGAAATTTGAATTTATCAGTTTAAGGCTTCTTATCAGCTAGGACTTCTTAAGAAGAAATTGGCCACTTAGAATTTTTGTCTTCGGGGTTAACTCTATTAGGATTAGAGGGCACTACACACGCAGTTCAAATCCAAAGCTATGAATATATCATGAAGCATAAAATATTAAGAGCAAATCCTGAGAGGGGTTGCAGGAAAATTCTTACGTTTCATACCAAATTTCTATGCTCTAAAAATAAGTGTTTAAATTTGGTTGATCATATTTTCTTTTTTTTTATTTTTAATTTCAGCTTGCTTGTTCATTCTTCTTCGTTTGAAGTACTCTTTTTTGTTGTTCATTTTCTTCTCCTCTGGTGATACTCTGTCCCGCTGTTTTTGATGTTAGTAGAGACAGGGTCTTACTCTGGCTCACTGCTGGTCATACTGGTCTCGAACCTCTGAGCTCAGGCAATCCACCCGCCTTGGCCTCCCACAGCGCTGGAACTACAGGCGTGAGCCACCACGCCCAGCCTGATCATATTTTCTTTACCAAGAATGATATTCGCCTTCTTTTAAATGTCTCTTTACAAAAACGTCTACATAATTGAATGAATTTATTACAGTCATTTTGTCCGTAATCTAGAAATGGTGTATATATGTGTGTGTGCGTGTGTATGTCTGTACTTGTACATATACAAGTATGAAGTCTGACAATGAAGTTCATGAACTCATCCTAGAAAAAGTGCTACATACCTCATCACTGAATATCCCTGTGGTCACCTTTGAAGTACTCCCCTGGGCTGTTTGGTGACCATGGTAATATTCAGCAATGAGGTATATAGAACTTCTCTGGGATGAGTCTGAAAACTTAATTGTCAGGCCCCCTATAACAACAGCTCTGTCGTTTCAGAAAATGTGTTCCAGAATTGCTTTGAAGGGTGGACTAGGGCTTAGCATTGGTGCATATTTTCTCAAGGGGAGTTAAGTACCTCAAACATAACCATAGTTATGTTTAGCAATGAGATCTTCATCTAGGACAAGATCATGAACTTAATTGTCTGACTTTGAGCTACAAGATAAATGTTAACTGATTTTTAAGGGGTATATAGGAAGGTGAGTCCTATGTGAAATAATTCATTTTTATTCTTATTCTTTTTTAAAATTTGCTTTGCTTTGCTCAGGAGATATCTTCTAGAAGGACAGAGTTATGATTCTCCATAGTTTCGCCAACATGTATTTGCTAGAGGGTTTGTTTTAGAAGCTTTAATGGCTATGGAGTATGTGATGAAAAACCATTGCAATATTAAAGTACCACACCTCAAGGAACATGCTACTCTGACTCCCCATGGAACTGTTCTTTCTTTGTATACATAATGCATTGGCTCTCTGGTAGCTGTGGATTGACGTGAGTGTGTCCACCTAACTGGTCCCCATAAAATGCCTGATAATTGAACTTCATGGTCATAGGGGGCATGTGTTTAAGAGCTCGATCAGGAACATAAGCCTGTGTGCTATTGAGCTATGTTGGCAGTGCAGGACCTTGGCTCTCCTCATATGAAGCAAGGCAAAGGCAAGGCCAAGTCAAGATAACACAGCCACTGAACTTATCAGCAATGCATACACCCATCTTAAATATGTGCTGTTTTCTAAACAGTGGGAAAACATTTGTAATGCACTTTTGACAATGCTGCTAAGTTCCAAACACCAAACTTTTAAAATATATAAATGTCAATAGAAGTGAAAAAAATCTCATAGGATAAGAGCAGCAAGTGATATTTAAACTGATGGACAATTTAAATCCCCACCAGACTGAGTGACAGGTTCAGTCATTTATAGTTATCCTTTGGAGAGTTAATTTAGTATTAGTGGAAAAATTAACTCTCCAAAGGATAACTATGAATGACTGAACCTGTCACTCCATCTGGGTGGGGATTTAATTTGTTATTTAAATTAAAATAAATATTTGTTTCACACAGATAGCACAGTAGTCAGTTTAAAATAGATTTTTAAATTTTGGGTTTTGTTTTTGGTTTTGTTTTTTGAGACAGACTCTCACTCTGTTGCCCAGGCTAGAGTGCTGTGACATCAGCCTCGCTCATAGCAACCTCAAACTCTTGGGCTCAAGGGATCCTCTGGCCTCAGCCTCCTGAGTGGAAGGGACTACAGGCGTGCACCACAACATCTGACTAATTTTTCCACTTTGAGTAGAGGTGGGGGTCTCTCTCTTGCTCAGGCTGTTCTCCAGCTCCTGAGCTGGAGGGGGTCCCCTTGCCTCGGCCTCCCAGAGTGCTAGGATTACAGGTATGAGCTACCATGCCGGGCCCGAGTTGTTGTTTTTTATTCTTTAAAAACCATCCAGTCAACATACATTTATTAAGTACCTACTATTAATACCAGGTACTATATTAGGTCCTAGGGTAAAAAAAACCAAAACTCCTGCCTTGGTGAAACTTATGTTTAGAAGGAAGACAGACACACAAACAACCAATCACATTGGAATGTCAAAATAGTTATCCTGGAGGTGCAAACAGAATGCAAATTGAAACAGTTGGAGGAGCACATGCTTGCCGCATCAAACAGCCCTTACTTACCATGGCAATGCCAGCCAAGGTATGATACTTGCTAATATAACATCACTAACTGCATTGAACACTGGATGAAAATTGTGACCCAACTTAGAAGGTTCATGTGCACCAGCGAAGCTGCCGTGTGACAATTTTATCTTCAAATTGGGCCTTTAATTTGTCAATAACTTGCATATTCCCATACTACCCTGTTTCCCCGAAAATAAGACATCCTCCGAAAATAAGACCTACTTACAGGAAAGATAAGACGTCCCCTGAAAATAAGACCTAGCGCATCTTTGGGAGCACACCTTAAAATAAGACACTGTCTTATTTTCGGGGAAACAGGGTATTAATCTGAATTAGCGTTTTCGAGAACAGATTCCGACTGAGGAACTGCTGCTTTTGAAATGTGCATAACTAGGATCCAGTTATGTAATGCCTTCATGATGTCACAGTGCTTTCAAATTGGTACCTTAAAAAATAGGACGGTTGCAAGAGAACCTCCAGGCTGATGACCCTATGTCCTCTGATATTCCCTTGTTCTAATTAGGAACATGCTGTGCTGTATCTTGGCTTATTTTAATTATACTAGTTATTTGTGAAATCCGATGCATCATTAAAGGTATCCATAGTTTGCCTGATTTGCTTAAAATTCCTATTTTCAAATGTGAGAATTTTTAAGACTATTGCCTCTAAGGCAGTAGACCACGATCTCAGACTTGCTTCTGTTAAGGTCTATTTGAGAATCAAGATGGTAATGAAACTTTCTGCTGCTTCATTCAGATCTGACCCCACTTCTGTAACTTTTTTTTAAAAGTTGAAGTTTAAAAAAAAAAGTGTGGACAGGGAATATTCTCCCCACCTTACTTCCTGCTTTCCACCCTCTCCATTTAGAAATATAATTGAATGGATAACAGATAGTGATTGAACAGTGTCTGGATTCGAGAAGGAAGATGCTTGCAGTTAGAAACGACCGCCACTCCACGGAGGCAGGACTCCTGGCTGTGCTGGGATCCCTGCGCAGCGCGCCTGACGCCTCGCTGCTGACAGCGGATCCAGCTGGGTTAGGGCTCGTTGCATCTTCAGCTCCAGCCTGGAGGCTGCCACAGGCGGACGGGTAGCTCCGGGGGTCGGGGCAGGCAGTGGAGGGGGCGTGCACTGAACTGTGCTCTCAGCCCCAAGGAGGGCTGGGTTGCTGCTAAGGGACAAATGGTTCAGGAACCACAGTTAGCCATTCCAGCATCACCTAAAGAACCTTGATTTGGTGCCTCCGCAGAGTCTCTCCTATTTAGACACCAACCCCCCTTCCCAGGACAATTCTAGAGAACAAGGAAAGTTGGGTGGCCCCCTAGGTCCCTTTCTAGCGTAAGGTCCTGAGGGTGGCAAAGACTCAAAATATGACTTCACTCTGCTGACCTCAAGGGAATCTGCTCCGAGTTCTCACTACTGCGGCCTCAGAGCTAGGATCCCAGGGCGGGGAATCCAGCCTCGGCCTTGAACCCTTTCACTCCGGGGTACTTTCGTCCAGCTTCTGGTTCGCGCGGAGTGCGGGATCAGGTGGGCAAAAGCGGGCCGCTCAGATCTCTGCAGCAACTAACTTGTCAGTAGACAGGGCCCGCGGGCTGGACATTGGCTCGGAGGAGGCGAGAGGGGCTCTTGGCGCACTAAAGCCGGATCCCTCCCCGGGACTGCCGAGAGGATCCTGAGAGCTCTCCTTCCCCAAACCGACTCTCTGCTACGGCAGAGTGAAAATTAGTTCTCCTACCTCGTCTACCACTCCCATGCTCTCGCTGCTAAACCTCTAGTGCAGCGTTTTAAGGGAGTCCTGTACATCCTTCAACTTTGGGGAAAAGAAAGCGCCCAACTCCCGCTGCCGGCACCGTCTTGATTCATTTCCTGTGGTCACCTCCGAAGTCAGCAGCGTCCCTAGCATCCCAGCCCCAGCCTGGCAGCGAGCGCCCCCGGCTGTTGGCAGCGGCCCGTCCGCGCCTGTTTGCAGGAGGCTCCCGTTTCTGGCTCCACATAGGATCCAGCTGAGGTTCCGATCGGTCCCCAGCCCTGCGGGGCACACGCGCGCCTGAGCACACGCGCACTCACACTCCCGCGCCCTCGGCTCCCCGCACCCCACCCTCCGCGGGTGGGGGTGGGGGTGACGTCAGGACTGCAGTCCAGAGCAGAGCGGCTGGAGAGGGCTGCGAGCTCCTCGCCGAGGAAGCGGGAGGAGCACCCCGGGAGCCGGGGCTCCTGCGCTCCTCCCTCCGCTCTGCACCCGCTGTCACGCTGCCCGCCCGCGGGAAGCCTCTGGAGCCTCCAGGTGAATTGAAAGTCGTTTCCGGGGGAGCACGGAGAGGGTGCTGCAGTCCTGGCTTGCACTGAAACTGCTAGTCGGACAGAAACGACCCAGCGGAGGAGCAGGGTGCGCGGCGCGCTGCGCAGCATCCCCGAGCTGCCAGAGGCGGCCCCTGCTCGGCTCGCAGCCCTGCCCGGCGGCCGGACCTCGCCCCGGACTCCTGGCCCGGGCAGCTCCTCCCGGAGAGATCCCACTGATCCTCTTGCGCATTTAGCAGCCGCGCTGGCGTTGGGTGTCTGAGTGGCTCCGGGTCGCCGCGGAGCAGCTGCCGGCCGGAGAGCCAGGAGAGGCGAGGGGGCGGCAGCCTCGGCCCGAAGTAAGTGCAGCAGAAGTTTGCGCCGGTTGCCCCGCCGCTCCCCCGGCACGAGTGGGAGGCACATCTTCTCCGCTCCTTTTCTAAGGAAATTGAAGGAGACGCGCAAGGCAGCCTGGCGCGGGAGAGAAAGTGAACGTTTTGAGAGGGGGGAAGGACCCAGAAGGTCGAAGGCAGGGAGGGTCCCGGTGGGGTGATGGAGTGCCCAAGAGACTCCCCGCTGGAGGAGGGTCTGGAGTGGACGCTGGCCCTGGGGAGCTGCGAAAGGGAGGGATTCCAGGAGAGCAGAGGTGGAGGCAGTCACACCTATTCTGGTGACCTTGGCATGCCCCCCTGGAGTGGTGAGCTGGGGGCTTATCCAAGGCTGAAACCGGGGGCGACTAGGATCTCGCAGGGCTTCTCATTCGGGGCATGGCTTCCGGACCGCTGGAAGACGGCGGCTAGAGGAGAGGGAAGCTGCCCGCGAAGCGATGCTAGAGGGTGGGGACACCCCAGAGTTGAGACCCCAGGGCTCGGAGTGGAAAGTGGAGGTCTTCTGAGGGGATCCATCCTCAGCAGAGGTGACAGAGGTGGAGGGACGAGGCAAGCGAGACACTTCAGGTCACCACAGTTGATATTGGGCGTCTTTGGAGCCTGGGCGCCTAATTGCAGTCAAGCTGCTTCTCTAAGGGCGACCATGCCCCCGGAGCAGGGTGACTCGTGGCAGCCCCGGCCTCTGGGGTGCCCTGCCTGCCCGCAGCTCTCCCGGTGCTACCACTGTTCCTTGAGTCCTCAGACTTTCCCGAGACCTCAGCGTTCTGCTCACTCGTCCTCCGGACACGTTCAGCTCTTTTTGGCTCCCTCTTCTCTCACCAGATTGCCCCCAAGGAGGTTTTATTCTTTAACTGACCCAACTTCTAATAGCGTGTGGAGTGGGGGAGGGAGTTTATGGAAACTGCACTTCTCCTAGGATCAGAGCCTTGCAGAGCGCAGAGGAGGATAGCCTATCCTCTCCGCACCTGGGGAGGGTTCTCAGGGAATTTTATATGAAATACGAGGACATTGTTCTAGTAGAGCAGCGAAGACATCTTCTCAGAGGTAGGACTGTCTGTACTTGGCAAATCAAAACTTCAAGGGCTACACTTTTGGAAGAAAAGAAAGTTAACTTAAAACTGATCCCATTGGGTTAAAAAAGAAATACCAAGTCATCTGTAATCTATACTAGTCGCCCAGTTTCATTGACTCGTACTCATTCATTTGTCATCCATCCATTCATCAGAAGCACTTTATGGAGCCCAACTATGTGCCAGGCCATGTGTTAGATGCTGGGGCAACAGAAATGATTGATGTGTGCCCCCAGCACTCTGGGAGCTTGTAAGTCTGTAAGAGAAGTGGTCTGGAAAGAAGGTGGAAGAAATACATGGTCTACAGGAAGAATAGGTGCTGCCTGTTTTAAACCACAGTGACTCACTCCCAGCTGCCAAATTCTATGGCCCAAAGTCCCCAGATGGCCTTCTCCTTGAAGGCAGGGCCATTGCCATTCATCTTTGATGCCCAGAGGCCAAACACTGTGCCCTCCCTTAGTTTTTGGAATCTTCCCAGTGCTATGTGATTTGGGGCCATTTGTAAGACGTTTGTAAACCTTATTTTCTTTACTTCCAAAAATGGGCTGATTTTACCTTACATGATTTAATTAGGCATTGAAATTAGAATATGTCCATGTAGAGCAGGTCTTTATTTGGGGCTTTGTGTTCTGCAGTTAATGTAATTAATTTAGTTTGTCAAAATTGACAAGCAATTTATAATTAACGAATTAATTAATTATTAAGTATCTTGCAGATGTTGTAAGACATCAGAGTTCTAGAAAGAGTATTGTGATTGTGGGCAATTTATGGTGCCTTAAAAATTGTATTTTAGAAATAAATGTAAAGAAGTACAGAACATGGTAGCTAAGCTTTGGAATTCTTTAACCAAACACTGAGATGTTTCTTCTATTGTAGATATATACATATATATGTATATATATATATATATATATTTTTTTTTTTTGCAGTTTTTGGCTGGGGCTGGGTTTGAACCCGCCACCTCCAATATCTCGGGCCAGCGCCCTACTCCTTGAACCACAGGCGCTGCCCTATTGTAGATATTTTAGTTCAAATGACTATTTGAAAGAGTCTCAAAGATTTGGTGTGGAGTACACTGTAGAAGCCAGAAGTTTATTTTGGGAATTTAGTTGTGGTACAGAAATGCTGGGGTTAGAGGAGTGCCTGGCCATAGATTACCACGTTCAGAAAGTATCTAGCCTCTTTTTTTTATCTAGCGGAAAGGAACACTGAGGCTGAGAATGTTGAAGGGTCTGCACTTCCCAGAATCACATTGAAATGCACAAAAGAGTTGCCCGCTGAAGGCTTGAGAGGAAGTCACATCAGGGTACACAGAGTACCTATACCCAGGGGCAGTTAATGGATTTGCTATTCTTGGATTCCTCCTTTCTCCCCTTCTCTTCAGCTCACTCATTCCCCACCTGATCTCTGTGAGGGATTTCCCCCCTGTTGGCTCCCCATTCTTACTGCTCCTGCAGAGGACAGAGCTGTAACGGACTTGGTCTGGGTCCCATGATGCCCAGCCTCACACACAGGTCTGGTCTTAGGCAGAACTATCAAGACAGTCAAGCTTTGATTAGGTCCCCCCCACATCTTTCCTATATGTTGACACCAATACACAAACAATAATCAGTTTCAGAGCCAGAACAAGCTTTAGAGATTATCTGGTCCAAATCCTACATCTTAGAGAGGAGGGAACACGACCCAGAAAAGTTCTGTGATAGTCATATTCTCATGTCACTTGACTGTGAGTGTTCTGTAGGCTGGATGCTGCTGACATCCAATCCCTCAATAATGTGTGTGGGCGGGCTCTAGAGGAGACACCCCTGTGTCACATTTCAACTCTGTCTCTCCCCAGCTGTGCAACTGGGGCAAGTTATCTAACAGCTCCCTTCCCTTATTAGTAAATCTTTGTTTTGTTTTATAGGCTAATACCTCTGTGTGGGTCTGGACATATTCACATAAGCATCTATTTATCCTCTAGATTGTAAGATTTATAAGGGAAGGAACCAAGTAGTTCTTGCTTACTATGTGTTTAAGACCTGTCACACTGTTTGGCACACAATGGACACTCAATAAACATTTGCTGAATAAAGGATTGGGTGAATGAATGAGTAAATAATGATTGAGTGAAGGAGACGTCACCTTGACAGAAGTGGAATCATAGTCATGATAGCCACACTCTTCTGAAGATTCCAGTGCTCTCTGGGTAGATGAGCTCTCAATATGCTTACTTCTCCAAATGAGCTTGTCTCACTGACTCCTTCTCTCATTAAGTGGCTGTCCCATTTTTCTGGTTGCTTGGGCCAAAAACCTTGAAGCCCTCCTCTCATAGCAAACTTTCAGTGGTTACCCAACCCTGCAGCTGTGACTCATGTTGTATTCCAAATCCAACCAGGTCTGCCCAATTCCCTTGCGCCAGCCTACCCAAGCTTTCATTGTGTCTCTGAGCTACTGCAATGACTTCCTAATTTCTCTCTCTGCTCCCATCCTTGCACCACAACAAAGTCTACATTCTACACACATCCAGAGCGATACTACTAACACGAAAGCCAGATTATGTGCCTTCTCTGCTTAAATTTTATTAAGACAGTATCTTCCCATCTCTCTCTTGGCCAAAGTTCTCCCAATTAGTGATAAGGTGCCACACTAGCCCCTTCTAACCTGTCTCATTCCCCCCCCCCAACTTTCCTCTTTAATGACTCTGCTCTCCCCACACTGACCTCCTTCTTCTTCCTGTGAGTGCACCACACTTTCTCTCCCCCAGGCAACTTTGAACTTGTTCTATCCTTTGTCTGGAATATTCTTCCCAGACACCTGCTTTACTCCTTTATTTCCTTCAAATCCTTTCTCAAGATCATCAATGAGGACCTTCTTGGCTTCTTTATTTAAAATGACGTCCCTGGAACTTTCTTTCCTCCTTTTCTGCCTTCATTTTAGATCTTATTGAGTATAAGAAATTCCACTTATTTAACTCATTTACGTTTTTTGTTTCTCTGCCTTACTAGAAGGTATGCTCCATGAGAGTGGAGATTTTTGTTTTGTTTTGTTCAGTTCTGAAACCCTAGTGGCTTAGAACAATGTCTGCCACATAGCAGGTATTCAGTAAATATTAGCTGAATAAATAAATGGGAATGAAACGTTATCTATATCATAGGATCTTATTACAATTAAATGAAACAATGCATGCTGAGTGCTTAGCACAAGTGCTTGGAGCTCGGTACATGTTTAATCAGTGTAAGACATTATTATTATTTCATCAAGTGTGATCTCTTGGCCTTTTAGTACCTCTTTTAACCAGAATTGTGGTCAGAAGCAGAAATCTTCCAGAATCCTTAGGTACTATTTGTGCAAACACTTTTGATGGCTGTTTACTTCTGCAGCTGGGAATAATTAGGAAATGAATGCAGTTAACTCCCCGAGATATGGTATAATCTCTTCTGTGGAGTGGCGTCTGGCCTGGAGCTTCTGGAAGGTTGCTGTTGTGCATTCCATCTGCACGTTCTATCATGATATATGCAAGTTCTCCTCCAATGGGGCAGGGGTCTTCTTCCGGAGGAGTTCACAGCCTTTTCCTTAAATGGTAGTAAAAGTGGGAAGCTGAGAATAGTGGGCTCCTGGAGGCCACAGTGGAGCTCATGCCAAACTAGAACAAAAGACTGTCTGTGGAACATCATTTCTTAATGGAGCCACCTTGTCAAGTCAGGACTGAGAAGGGGAATGTAGGAGGGAACGGAGAGACTTTAGAGGTCAGCCAGTTGGGCGCTTGAGTTGGTTTTTCATAACTTTCCTGTATCTTGTTTCTGTGTTTGCCTCTTGCTTGTCATTGATTGCCTTCTATCCAATGAAGTTTATTTGAGGAGGAGTTATGATGCCATATCCATGAATCAAGGAAGCAGTACACGAAAAAATAAAAATGAAATAAAATGACCCCTGTAAAGCCATCCCTAGGGCTAGGAAGGGCCTGCATAAATAGCCTAAATAAACACTCTTTAATTGCTTAATAATAGTTTGTACCTCTTTAAATGCCTGGTTGGCTGAGACGATAGGATGTTTTTACCATCCTACCAGCATATTGTAAGCAGACAGCATTTCTATGTGTTAACGTTTGGCACTTTATTACATTTCTATATAAATTAGCATACTAACCTATCCAGCTTGGAATTTCTGCTAGTTCCAAGCAGTGACATCTTAGATATTGACTCAACAGATAGTGTTTTCCGGGGAAAAATGTCACCCATTTTTTACACTAGAAATAGAAAGAGACCCTTGGGTTTAGTACTTGTAGGTTTCCACTTCTGTTCTTTGCATGCTCCCATGACTTATCTAATTTGTATTAGTTTAGAGTAGCTTTTCTGGAACTAGGGACAGTTATTACAGCAGCAAAAATGGGGCCAACAACCTTGAAGTATGGTGTTCAGTGAGAAATCCAGTTTCTTGTATCTGCAAAAAAGATGCAGCCAGAGCAAGTCTTTAGGGGAGGAAAAGAGAGAGAGAGCGCGCGCGCGCACACATTTTGTTCTGAACATTTTCATAAGTAGGTTGTTTGGAGCTATTTTCTCATAAAAATAACATTACATGTGGAATTTTAAGTTTCTAGCTGCCTTGGGAAAAGCCTATTTAATTCATGGCTGAGCCTTAAAAAATAATACTATAGTTTGCTTTTCATATGGGAAATGAGTCTTAATTTTTAATTAATAAAATCCTAATTTTCATCGTGCTGCATTGTAAAGATCCAGGTTGGCATTTTTGGTAACTAATCTCCTTCTTGACTCCTTGCTGGTTTAGTCAACAAGAACAGGAGAATAGATCACGATGTACATTCTGATGATAACATTGGACCCCTTTTGTCACCTTTTATAAACAAGCTTATAAGTGACCTTAAGTTAATGAAGTATAAATAAATAAAATATATAACCGATATTAAGTATGTACTTATTGGGAATTAAGACTGCCTCAAGGCACATCTCAGCATTTATATATTAGTGCCATGCGTGATTTTGGAGGGGATGGGTGCTATCCTGGCCTCCCACCCTGAGGCCTCTGCCAAGATCCATTCTTCCACAGGACAAGGGTGCTGAGAATTCTGGTCCCAGTTTTTTCAGGGTTTCACCTATTAGATGATGACATTGAATACCTCTTTGCCAAAGAGACAAAGCAGTTACCATTTCCTTTCCACTTCTCTTTTCTTCCCTCCTTCCTGCAATCTTCATTCTTCTCTTTCCTTTTGGCCTAAATCTCTGGTTGCTGTGGCCTCAGCTTCTGGTCCTTTGAGCCCCTTTTAATGCAAAGTGCAACCAGCTGTCTCCTGAGTGCTGATTAGAAAATCCTTCGTGTCCTGGTTAATGCCAGGAGCTTGTTTTCACCTGCTAGTCTTGACACCTGGGCTGGGCACTACTATTTCATGGCAGTCTTCAGAGGTGGGGAGTAGAGACTCTCGTGGCCGTCGCTCTGTAGAGTGGGTGTCCCAGCACAAAAGGTACGGGCTGGGGCAGGTTGGGGGGAATCAGAGAGAGTCACTATGAGAGTTTAAGGTTTCTTTTCTTCGGAGGACCCAGACATTGCCTGGCTCAATTTCTTATCCTCACCTTGCTTTGCACCACAGCGTGGCGTCTGGTCGGCAGATTCCCTGGAAACAAAAACTCTGGTTGAAAGTTTCTTCCCTGCCCTCTTGTGCCTGAAAAGCACAGAGCTGGGAAGACTTTCAGAGATGTCCTGGCTCTTTGTGGGAGGAAAAGCTCTGATTTGTAGTGTTTGTAGTGTTTGCCGACTTCTGTGTTCTAAACATGTCTGCGATAGCCAATTCCAACATGACGTCAGCTGGCTTGCAGAACTCTTAAAAATTTAAGTTGGCTCTTGTGAATCTGTACAATCTGGCTTCTCCATCCCACTGTTTTCTTTGCTAACAATGATAGAAAGGAACACGTTTTTCTCATGTTCTTTCTTCACTCCCTGCCCCTTTGCTTTTGCTAAATGCGGAGAAAATAAAAGGTATAGATCAGTGGTGAGTGAGCTTGTTCTGTAAAGGGCCAGATAGTAAATAAATATTTTAGACTTTGCAGTCCACATTTGGATTTTGTCACATTTTTTCTTTTGTAAACAGCCCTTTGAAAATGTAACAATTATTCTCAGCTGAAAAGCAATAAATGAACAAAAAATGTGTTGAAGGGTTAAATTGGATCTGTGGGTCTTAATTTCATGGTCCTTGTAATAGAGGATCAGGATGGATCTTTGGAAACTCAAATTTCAGAGGATTGGTGTAATGTACATTACACATATATACACATCTTTTTTTTGTGTGTGTATATATGTGTTTGTGTGTATATATATGTGTATGTGCATGGTATTCCTAAGCATGTCACTGTAGGAACCATCCAGGCTTCTTGGGTCTCTTCTGGGGGTTGGGAGTGGGAGGATGAGAAAACATTGAGGGTGTTGAGCTCAGTGTTGAATAAGGAGAAGTGTGACCTCAGGGCATCCTTTCCATCTTCCCTTCTTTCTTTTTTGAAAATAAGCTTTATTGAAATATCATTTATGTTGTATAAATTCATCCATTAAAGAATACAGTTCAATTTAAAAAAAGAATACATTCATAAAGTTGTGCAACTCTCTTCACAATATAATTTTAGAACATTTCCATCTCCCCTAAAAGAAACTCCAGTACCTTTTAGCGGTTAATCACCATTCCTGCATTACCTCCCAAGCACACCAGTCCCTGGGAATGAGCATATTAACCAGTTTTCTGTCTCTGTGGATTTGCTTGTTCTAGACATTTCATATCAAGGGAGTCGGACAATATTTGTCCTTCTGTGACCAGCTTCTTTCACTCAGCATGATGTTTTCAAGGTTCATCCACGTTGTAGCACCTGTGAGTTCTTTTTGTTGATGAATAATAGTTCCTTGTATGGATATACCAGGTGTTATTTATCCATCACTTGATGGGCATCTGGAATGTTTCCAATTTTTGGCTATTATGAATAATACTGCTGTGAAGATTCTTATGTAAGTCTTTGCGTGGATATTATGTTTTCATTTCTCTAGGGTGGACACCCAGTAGTGGAGTCATTGGGTAATATGGTAACTATGTTTAACATCTTAAGGAATTGCCCAGCTGGTTTCCAACGTGGCTGCATCATTTTACATTCCCACCAGCAATAATTTTATAGTTGGGGGGTCACCACAACATGAGGAACTATATTAAAGGGTCGCAGCATTAAGAAGGTTGAGAACTTAATGACTATTAATGACTAATATCATTAGTCATTATCATTAATGACTAATGATATTAAGCATGTTTTCATGTGCTTGTTATACATTTGCGTATCTTCTATGGAGAAATGTCCAATTGTGTTAATTATCTTTTTTTATTATTGAGTTGTAAGTTTTTTTTTTTTTCAGTTTTTGGCCAGGGCTGGGTTTGAACCTGCCACCTCCAGCATATGGGGCCAGCGCCCTACTCTTTTGAGCCACAGATGCCACCCCGAGTTGTAAGTTTTCATTATAAATTCTAGATATCCATCCCCTGTTAAATCTATCATTTGCAAACATTTTCTCCCTTACTATGAATTGTCTTTTTACCTTCCCAGTGGTTTAGTGTGCTGAGCCGTGGTTTTGATATTTTGATGGAGATGAAAACTTTAGATGTTGTGATGAAGTACAATTTATCTATTTTTTTCTTTTTTCATTTGTGCAACAAATCCAACTTTATTAAGATCAATTCCTATTTTTTTCCTCTGTTTTATAATTTTAGCTCTTGCTCAATTTAGGCCTAGAGTCTATTCTGAGTGTGGATTTTTGTGTATGGTGTGATTAAGGTGTCCAGTTTTATTTTTTTGATTGTGGATATTTAGTTGTCCCAGCATCATTTGTGGAAAAGAATCAGATTGTCTTGGCACCCTTGTTAAAATCAATTGACCATAATGGGAGGGTTTATTTCTGGAGTCTCCATATGATTTCATGGATCTATATGTTTATTCTTCTGCCAGTGCCACAGTGTCTTAAATACTGTGGTTTCACAGTAAGTTTTTAAATTGGAAAGTGTGAGTTCGCCAGCCTTGTTCTTATTTTTAAAGATTGTTTTGGCTATCTTAATCCATTGATTTTTTTCCATATACATTTTAGGATCTGCTTGTCAATTTCCACAAAAAAAGCTAGCTGGGGTTTTGATAGGAAATGTGTTGAGTCTATGAATCAGTTTGAGGAGTAATGTCATCTTAACAGTATCAATTCTTTTGATAGATAAGCATGTGATGGCTTTTCATTTCTTAAGATGTTCTTTAATTTTTAACATTGTTTGATAGTTTTAAGAGTAATAAATTTTGAAATTCTTAAAGTGATTTTTAAAGTATTTTTTTGGTGCTATTGTAAATAGAATTGTTTTCCTTTTTTTGAGACAGAGTCTCACTATGTTGCCCTCAGTAGAGTGGTGGGCGTCACAGCAACCTCAAACTTTTGGGCTTAAGCAATTCTCTTGCCTCAGCCTCCCAAGTAGCTGGGACTACAGGCACCCGCCACAACACCCAACTATTTTTGTTGTTGTTGTTGTGGTTGTCATTGTTGTTTGGCAGGCCTGGGCTGTGTTTGAACCTGCCAGCCCCGGTGTACGTGGCCTAGTCATTGAGCTACAGGCACAGAGCCAATAGAATTGTTTTCTTAGTTTGATTTTTGAATTGTTCACTTAAAATACAGGGTATAAAAATAAAATTGCTTTTTTAATATATTATTCTTATGACCCACAACCGCTCTGAATGATTTTATTAGTTTCAATAGCTTCTTGGTATATTTTTAAGGGATTTTCTCCATATATAACCATGACCTCTATTAATAGTTTTACTTCTTTATTTCCAGTCTAGATACCTCTCCACTCCTCCCTCCCTGCCTTCTGGTGCTTGCCTAACTGCCCTGATTAAAACCTGTGGTGCGATATCAAATAGAAGTGGCACAAATGTACATCCTTATCTTATTTCTGATTTTAGAGGAGAACATAATCCAGTCTTTCACCATTAAGTATAATGTCAGCTATGGGTTTTTATAGATGCCTTTTATCAGGTTGAGGAAGTTCTCATTCAACTTTGTGTGAGATGGTCATAAAATGATATTGGCTTTGATGAAATGCTTTCCATGTGTCTATCAAGACGGTCGTATGTTTTTTGTTCTTTTTTTTCTGTTAATAGCACATGTTATAGTGGTTGATATTTGGATGTTAAACCAACCTTGCATTCCTGTGATAAATTCTACTCAGTCATATTGTACAACCCTTTTTATATGTTGCTGAATTTAGTTTGCTAGTATTCGGTGAGGATTTTTGTGTCTATATGTATATGGGGTATTAGTCTGTAATTTTTTTGTGATAGCTTTGTCTGGTTTGGACATCAGGATAATAGTGGCCTCTTCTGGTCTTCATTCCTTGTACTGCTGTTCTGGCCACTTGAAATGATAGGTAATGATATCAGGGAAGAGGAAAGAGTCAAGGGCTAACTGTGGGCCCAAGGCAACAGCATGGAAGAGAAAAGAAAACCATAAATAGATTCTATAGAGGAAATAGAATTCTTGGTTGCCATGTGGACACAAGGCTGGGGGCCTGTTAGTAGGGATGTTCCCACTCTGTTATTTTTATGCATCTATTCATTCATATAAGTACTTTTACACTTTTATACATATATTCATTCACAATATTATGATATGTATGAGCACCTCCTGTGTGATAAGATGTAAACTTATTACTGATAAATTAAAAAGACCTGATTCCTAGCCCATTACAACATATGAGATATAGAGAAAGACAGACATAATAGAAAAATTACAAGTTAAATATGAGATCACAGATGTCATTTATGTGACAAAAGGCAGGTTTCCTGATGTCATGAGAGAATGTAGCATATTAATCTGGACTAGTACTCTGGAGGTAGAAATAGTGTACCTAGAGGTTCTGCTTTGGACAGATGTAATAGAAGTCCAGAGTGGGGGAATGCAGAGAACAGGAAGAAAGCATATGGTAGGAAATGGGCAGACAGGAAAAGCCAGGCCACACACGGCCCAGAAGCTCACATGATAGGCCTGTGTAATTATCCTCAGACCAGTGTGTTTTTACTTTTAAAATGTCCTTGTCTGAGTTCACCAGTATTTTTGTTTGTTTCTAGTTTTTCTTAAAGAAGGAAATATTGTTCACTATTTCTGCTCTCTCCAGTTTAGTTTTTTACTTTTATGAGATTCAAAGTGGAGACAGGATGAAGAAGGAATTGAGTGATGGATGAAAAGATGCTTCTTAGGCTGGTCAAAGACCAAAAAGAGACAAGCAGGACAAGGGAGTGAAGTTTCTTGAACAGCCGAAAAAGAAGGATGGGAGTGAGATGGAGCATGAGCCCACATTGTGCCCAATCCCTTAATTTTATAACGGATGCATGGAGGCTCAGAAGAGCAGGCTGACATCCCACTCACATAGCTTGAGTTGTCAGAGTCAGAACAGGAGCCCCCCCTTTGTGGTTTCCCTTTGAGTTCTCTTTCCATGGTCTGCACCCTTCCTTAAGCTGAGCTCTAAGGATAAGAAGCATGAGGGGCAGGTATGCGGTAGAGGAGGCCTCATGTGTACAGACCTAGAGGCAGCAAAGAGCTTGTGATAGTCACTGCAGATGGTCCCTGTAGCTGGAGCACCATGAGTGATGAGAAGATGGTGAGAAGTGGTGAGAACTGAGGTGGGGAGTTAGGTAGAGACCTCATCACAGATACTGTGAAGAGTTTTAAGGAGGGGAGTGACATGACAAAGATTGATGTAGTAAGAAGTTGACTCTTGCTACTTTGTGAAGAACAGATTAAATGGGGCCAGAGCAGAGGTGGAGAGTCTGGTGTGAAGGTGTAGAAGGTGAGTTGGGTGAGGAGAAGTGGACAGAACCAAGATTTGTTTTGTGGTAAGAATTGATAGTACTTATAGATGCTGTCTTTAAGGCTCTGGTGAGAATTCCAAGTGAAAGCTGGATATGCCGAGACTAGAGGAGGAGGGCAGTGAGGATCTTCTAAGCAGTCAGGTTTTTATGGAAGCAGATATGTTAGATCTTTCCAAAGCTCCTGAGAAGTGCATTGTTTTCTCTTAAGGTATCTATAGCTTATCCCCTCCAGATATTTTGACCAGAAAATGCTCTACCAGCCTGTGGCCATGAGATACTTCAGATTCACTTCTACCTTGAATGCCTCTCCTTTCTTAATAGACAAATGTTCATCTATTCTTCAAAGTCTCATACAAAGTTTATCTTTTCTATGAAACTATCAAGTTATTTCTTTTAGTTTGGATTAAGATAAAAGTACATATCATTAAGTTATATTGTTTGCATTTGTTAGGAAAAGTCCGAGTTGTATTTTACTTCCTCACCCAAGAGGTATGCCCTACACCCCTATGTTGTACCTGTTAGGTGAGGGCTTACTAAGCCCCTTCACCCTTCCCCCCACTTGAATTTAATTGTTTTTCCTCACATGTGGGTCTGGTGGTGTTCATCTACTAGTTTCAAGTAAGTATTGAGTATTTGGAATGCTTATTTTTCCATTCTAAAGAGACTGTTCTTCCATTCCATCCAGGTTAATAAAAAAGGTGTAAAGTCTCCATCTTTTTGTATGGCTGAATAGTATTCCATGGTGTACGTATACCACAATTTACTAATTCATTCATGGGTTGAAGGTTATTTAAGAAGCATTTCTGGGCATTTATTATGTTTTTACTATGCCTACATAGTCCTTATTTCATCTACAGTATTATCATTTTGTCTGTTTAACACACAGATATGATTAAGCAACTATTCCAAGGTCACAAAGAGGTAATCAGACCTTAGAGTCCAGAGGCTCAGCCACTGTGCTGTGTTATCTCTTGCTGCAAGCTCTCTAGGCATTTATTGCCTCTCTCTTTCTCTTGTTCCAAGCACACCTCTGTTATATAGCACTCTCCCTGTGTGGTAATTGTTTAAATGATTTTCTTCTTTGGTAGAGAGTTAGCACATTGAAGGTGAGAACTGGTATTTATTTTCAAGTCTCTTCTTGTTGGGTGGATATTAGATGCAGAATGAGTAAATGAATAGGTGAATAAATGAACATGAATGAATGAATGACTTGCTCAGGGAATAACTGAGAAAAAAAAGTGGTGAGAAGGGGATGGAATCTTCTGCTACCTTATGCAGATTGCACTTTTTCTAGGCCAAGGAGTCCCCAAGCTCCATTACAATTCAGGCCAGTGTAATGTCTGGTTTTGCCATCACATTATTTAAAAATTTCCATTAATCCTTTGGTGTGTTCTAATCAAATAATGCTGTTCTCAGTTAAACAGATGATGAAGCTCTTACTGTGGCAGGTTTTATGCTCCTTAACACAGTTGCTATGTTGTCACCAAGGACATTTCTCCATCTGATATTGATTTAAATATTCAGTTATGAATGTCAGGAAGATGACTTTATAGCTAATGAGGATTGTATTGGCTCAAGAAACCGCAGCGGTGTGAACAATGCGGTGCATACTTGTTAACCCAAAGCGAATGAACAGGATGGCCTCATTGATCAGTGTTCACGAGGCCTTTTGTTCTATGCTGATGTAAAGTTGAAAAATATTAGGTGCTATAGTTAGTGTCAAGCGGTGACAATAGTTTTGGAAAATTCATTATATTTTTCAGACAGTTCAAGTTGTGTTGAATTTCTGCTCAAACACAGATTTTTACAGCTGTACCTTGATGTTGAAAAATTTGTTTCACCAAAGTAAGAATTACAGTGTAGATACGTTAGAAGCAAATTCCATCACAAAAGAATTTTCAGGTGGTTTATTAAATGTGTGCGTCTGTGGCGTGGGCACAATGAGGCTAGGGCACTAAGTCATCATCTATCTATCTTATTCTCCGGGGTCTGATCAATAAAGCAAACCAACCAAGCAAAATTGCTAGCCAGGCAGAAATAATTTAACTCATGATTTTGCTTGCTGGTATCATCCTTAATGAAGATCTTTGTAAAATCTGCATCAGAATATATGCTTTAGGCTTCCTCTAAAGCAGGACTTTTGATTTCTGCTCGTTCTGGAGACATGAGCCCCACAAACTCAGGTGTGTTTGCAGAGGGAGGATGGGACCAGATCTCCTGCACCAACCCTAATATCAATTGCTTACACATGTATGAGGCTGGCAGACTTGTTCCAGAAGAAAAGCAGGGTAGGCAGATAATACCCTCTCCTAAAGATGTTCACATCCTAGTTCCTAAAAGCTGTGACTATTTTACCTCATCTGGGACCTTGCAAGTGCATTTTTGTTAAGGATCTTGAGATGGAGAGACTGTCCTTGACTACCCAGGTGGGCCAGTATAATCAAGGGTCCTTATAGGAGGAAGGCAAGAGGGTCACAGAAGATGTGACGATGGAAGCAAAGGTCGAAGTGACTAAGACCAGAGGCTAGGGAATGTGAACCCAAGAACCAAGGAAATAGATTCTCCCCTAGAACTTCCAGAAGAACAGTAACTTTGTCGACACTGTGATTTTAGCCCAGCAAGACTTCTGACCTACAGCACTTCAACATACTAAATTTGTGTCATTTAAGCCACTGAGTGTGTGGTCATTTGTTACAGCAGCAGTAGAAGGTTTGGGGATCCATGCAGATGTGTGCTTACTTCAAGGGAACAGAAACAAAAGAGAACCTCTGTCTTCTTCCAGAAAGTGAAAGATAACATTATCCTGTCCTCTATGAAATCATGGTCCCACTAATGTCAAGCTTCACCAGATCAAATCAATGCCTCTCCTCTCCTGGGAAAGAATGAGTGAGAGAAAACAGAGGCTTTAATTAAGGTATCTCGTGGGGGGAGAAGTTCAATCCTAGGAATCAGAGACTTACATAACTCTTGGTGGATGGTGGAGTCATGGGTAGGATGATCAGTTTTAGGAACTCTAACATAAGGGGATCACAGGGAAACTCGCTCATTAGGTGAATTTCAAGAGGATGCCAAAATCTATAGTCCAGACCCCACTTCTGTTGTCTGCTGATACCTGTGATTATGTCTGTGGCCACTGTTGGAGAGTAATGGCTTTCACCTTCCAAATTTCATGTGATAACCTCTCAATGGTGGACTCTTGTAGGACCCTGTAGACAAGGGGGAAATAGAGTTGTCAGGCTTTATCCCTCTGAAGACCAGGGATGAACTATATAGAGGTGAAGAGAAAATCATGGCAGAAGTCTGCTTCCCTATAGTTTTGGGGAGAAAGTGGAAAGGAGAACATAAGCGTCCCTCCCTGCAATCCCCAGCCCTGTGTCTCCTTGACCTACTGGTGCTATAGTCACCAAGTCCATGCACATCTTGACAAACTCTACATTACTGCAGAGCTGTCCAGTCAACTCAGTACAGGAAAGACAGGTGAAATAGATATGATATTGAATATTAATAGGTATGTTTCAAATGATTGTGTTGTAATTTAGCTAAAACTTACCAAGTATCTATTTTGAACCTACTTTAAGTGTTCTTTTCTTTGAAGCTTTTAACAAATAATTTAAGCCAAATTAGTATTCATTGCAAATGCTGGGAACAGATGAGTTTTATTTTTCACAGGGCCTTTGAACTTTTGTGTTTACTGTGAAAGATCAAGAGTTATGCCCTTTATTATTTCTACTTTTTAAAATAGGATGAAATTGCCCATGTCATTGTTATCTAATTATTAATAGCTATCAATACCATTTAATTAAATAATGCAGGAATAAATTTAGTATGCATATTTCTTATTGCTCTTAGACAAGTATTTTCAGAAGATTTGCATATGACCTTTTAGGTTATTCTTTCTTTCTTTTTTTTTGTCACCCAGACTGGAGTGTGATCATAGCTCACTGCTGTCTCAAACTTCTAGGCTTAAGAGATCCTCCTGCCTCAGTCTCCCAAGTAGCCGGACTACAGGTGTGCACAACTGTACTTGGCTAGGTTTTTAAAAAAAATTTTTTTGTGTGGAGATTGGTATTGAACTCTTGGTCTCAAGTGATTTTCCTGCTTGGCCTCCCAAAGTGCTGGGATTGCAGGCACATTCCATCGTGCCAGCCTAGTTCAATTTTTAATCACCATTTAAGAGTATAGAATTGTTTCTGGTATGGCCAAAACAACCAGGGGAGTGGAGTAGTTAGGATGGGGTGAAGCTTGCAGGCATTTGGTTTAGTATGTGAGGGTGAAGGTGAAAGCTAACACCAGAAGGTCAGAAGGAATCTCTAAATATTTAGTTGGAAGGGGCACCAAGTTGAGTTATAGTTTCTGGTAATGAACTAAGGAATTGGAAAAGAACTAGGGAGGAGTATGATATAGATTGAGATATTAGAAGATGGGGTGCAGGGAACAAATTGTTGAATCACTGAACAGAACTGTGATGTTGTCATGCTTGAGACTTCTTACCTGCACCGGTAGTTGGGATGGCTCCTTTAGGTCCATTCAGTACAGATTCTAGTCTGGTAAAACTGTTGGCATTTGACCCTTTGCACCTGACTATCATACTGAGTTACTTTTTCCATTTTAAGATCCTAAAGCTGATACCAAGAGCTGTTAGTTTTAGTTCCCCATCACCAGTCATTTCAGTTTTGTCATCAGACATTTTGTTGTTATACTTTTAACAGGTTAGTTTAGTTCCTACCCAGCTTACCTGCCAGAAGGTAGATCCAAATGCTGTTCTTCTATAAAAATGCCTGAGGGCAAACATTTTCATAGTCCTTTTCATGTTTACCAGCCTCATGTGAATGATGAATTCAATGGAATTGACCCTTCCACATATCATGTTTTTAGTTGATGCGAAAGTTCTGCTCTAGTATAGTTTGATTTTTTTTTTTTTTTTTTTTTTTTTTTTTAAGGTTTGGCCTTATTTCTCTGTGTCTAGGAGCCTATATTGATTTGCATGGTGATAATATTATAATTAATAGCTATTCTTAAATAAGAGAACTCATTACAGTTCTTCAATATCTCTACTAATGTTTGACTTTGGTTTCTGCTAAAGCATGTGATATAATCTGGAGTTAAAAACATTCTAAAAAAGAGCGGACCTAGATTACTCTGTGGCTGAGCAAAATTAATGCCTTGTGATCACCTATATCTGGCACCTCTGGGCAATTTCATTCGTATCTCTGGCTTCAAACCTACTCTTGAATCTGTTCAGCCCAGCACTGTCTTCTGAGTGCAGAACTACACATACTCTGATTATTAGGTCCCTTACCCTGTTTCATAGACACCTCACACTTACTATGTGAAAATCTGAAGTTATCCTCCTTTTCACTCCTCCAGAACTCCTTTCCCTTCTGTATTTCCTGGCTCAGAGATCAACACCAATGTCAAGTCCAATGTCTGAACTTACCCTAGATGACTTTTACTTTTCTCCCATGTCCAAATGGTTGCTAAAACCAACCTTTTAAATACCTATTTCCTCTTTTTCTCTTCTCTGTACTTTGACTAAAAAGCTGTGCTGTACATGATTTTTTTCTTTTTATTTTTTATTTCAAATTAATATAAGATACAAATTTTTAGGTTATATTGGTTTCAATTCTAAGGTAAAATTCAAGTTGTAGTTAAGCCCTTCACCAAGGGGGTGTGCGGAACACCCTCACACTGTGGGGATTAGGTGAGATCTTGCCACTTGCCCTCCTTCCTCCCCTCTCTCCCTTTCCCCTCCCCCTTGCTAGACCCCCTTGTGGTTGTTTATATATTGGTTTCATATTAGTATTGAGTACATTAGATTTTTTTTTCCCATTCTTGAGATACTTTACTAAGAAGAACGTTTTTCAACTTCATCCAGGTAAACATAAAAGATGAGAAGTCTCCATCTTTTCTTATGACTAAATAATACCACAGTTGATCCTTTCATGGATTGATGGGCAATTTCATTCATATTTGGGCCGCTTCCACGACTCGAAACGTTTACACGGCAATTGCAAATTGAGCCATGGTAAACATTCTGGTACAAATGTCTTCGTGGTAAAGTGATTTTTGTTCTTTTGGGGAGATACCCAGCGATGGACTGTATATGATGTTTCATCTCGATCTATTGCTACAATTTTCCTGCTAACAATTGTCTTAGGGCAGTTTCCCCTGAAAGTTCTGTGGATAAGTAATTTATTAAGGAATTGCTCCCAGGAGACTCATAGAAAGGGGGGAAAAGTAGGATAGGGGAAGAGAGGAAGCCAAGCAAGGATGAGAACTCAGGCAGAGTTCAGCAGAGGGTAGCTTCCGCCCGGTCCTGTAGACAGAGCCATATTGTGACTTCGGTACAGTTTTATTTATTCCATAAATAAACAACTTGGACTTTTCTGGATGTGCTGTTTGCTTAAGAGTCCTGCCTTCACATCTACTGGCCCCTGAGCCTGAAATCTTGTATTCTCTCTTCTGTTGACTTTAGGAGTCAACATGACAACAAAATCCTTCTCCAGCTCTTCTTGTGGGATGGCTTTGCCTCTGTTACAAGAATGCTTGGGTGATACTTCTACCACTAGGGTGGCTTCTTCTGGGCTACCAGACTCTGTCCACTGACTTCTGTTGTAGTGGTTATTTTGTTGTGTTGCTACTGTTATTCCCACGACTGCATCTCCGTCTCAATGATGGACAGAGACAAGATCTTTTCACTTTCATCCTTTCAGCGTTTACTGCAGTACTTGCCGAGTCAATGAAGTAAAAGAAGTAAAACAATTTGATGAAAATACTGGATCAGAGTTTGTACATATTATGTCTTAAATAATGTAATCTGTGAGGAGCTTGGGATTGTACTAGACTATGCGATATAAATAAAGCTTAGTTTAGCTTACACCCTTTTCCTGTTGAGTATTATGAGACCTAATGGTAAAAGTTGAATCAATTTTAGAGTCTCTTTGATATAGCTATAAGCTTTTTACATGTCTTTTATTATTCACCATGTGGAGTTTCAGAGACATCCCATGAAGATTTAAAATGGGTACTAAGCGATAACTGATATGTAAATTTGAGAATTTCAGTGATAAAACACGTAAGTTCATTTTCCCTCATTTACACTATTCTTAAAAATTAGGTAAAACTGATGCCAAGGAAAAGCAAAGCTTATATGACACTTCAACTTTTATAACATTTCATTTAAAAGATAAATGCCATTACTCAGTTCACCAAAATGACCTTTAAAAGCCACAATCTTTATAAAAGCAATGGCTTTGTTTTAAAGGGAAACATTTTACCACTATTAGCAAAATTAATGGTTATACTTTCTCCTTAATAGTGATAAGAAAGCAGAAATTGAGGCACAAATGGTACAAATAGTATGTTTCAATCTTAGAAGGCAAACTTATTCTTTTATTCCTTAAATAAGCTTTTATGGAAGGATTCCACAATTGACGAATGTGGTATAAACAAGATTTATGCGTGTACTTCCATTAGATGAGGCTATGTCACTAAAATATATGAACATAATAGACTGTGCACACAAAATGAAACAAAAACTATGCTCAGGGCATTTGGGAAGTTTCTTTTTATGAAATAAATGAACAATACCTTTATTTAAATCCATGTAAAACAAAGTTCTGATTTATAACATACAGCTTAACTAGGATCACCGAATTCCCTTCCCATTGGTTTCTTTTGCATACATTTCATAGTAGTTTGAAATATATAAAGTTATCAGCTCAGTTTCTTTTCATGCTGGGAATCCCTTAGGCTACATAAATGTACTATGGAATATTTTGGATTACAAATTATCAGTTCAGATGTAAATTCTGTACATACAGTCAGGACCACCTGCTTTTACAGGATGGACTTGCTTTGTCTTTCCTTGAAGAAAATTAAAACAACCAACCTCTCCATCTGGAGAGTCCTTCCCCTGCCTTCAGCCTGGGCTGGACACACGAAATACTGTGCATAATTTGATGGTATAAGTCAGTGGAAAAGCTGGTCCAGTTTGCCTGGAGCAGCTTTTTAGGTCTTCCGCTGTCGTGCATATTAAAAAATATTTATATGCACGTAACAACAAAGTAACATATATGTGGCTTTACTTATAACAGGCTTTGAAGACAGGTAGATTCTGAATGATTGCTGTGTAAAGTAGACCCTCATTTACCACTAGTAGCATAGTGGCCCCTCACATCCTAGCCCTTTTGAAGGATTTGCCTGAACATACTATCTTTACTTTTGCACCTTTTCATAGTCTCTGGGTTTCTGGGAACTTAAAATGCTTCTTGGTATTAAGAAATACTTGTTTGCCCCTATGATAGTGGATTTTTAAATGAAATAGGTTGAATTCTGCCTTTTGATTTTTTTTCTTTGCTCTAAATTAAGCTCATAGAAGGACTTGTTAAAATACAATCTCTAATAGGAGCTAATATTAGCACTTACTATGGTGCAGGCAGCATGCTAAACTCTAGGTGGACTATCTAATTTACTCATTGCAATCACAAAACAAGACAGGAATTTTGCCCACTGACTAACCAAGGAAAATGAGGCACAGTGAGTATGGACCATACTTTCCAGCATACTAATATAGTCAGGCCAAGGTCACCCCAACATTGACTAATGATACATTGCTGAAAATACATTAAAAACAGAGTCCTAAAGTCAACAGTCCAGTTGGAGGTGGGTGGGTGAGAAAGATTGATCTCTTTATGCTTTTATATTATTCCCGATAGAATTTAAAGTCAGGGCAATAAAGAGCTGTTCAATGAGAGTGGAAGTAAGGATAAGAAAAACAAATGAAGCTAAGATGAAATTAGCATAGAAAATGTACTCTCGAAATCCTCTACCCTTGGCAATGTGAGCTAGAAGCTTGGACTCTGAGCCAAAGCAAAGATGAAAATACCATCAATGACATGATTCACTTTGTCTAAACTCTGAAAACAAACCAGTTGTTCAGGAAAAGTGCTGCACATCCTGATAATGAGACCCTCAACTTTACATCTTTTGTGTTCACCTGGATGGGGTTGAAACACATTCTTCTCAGAAGAGTATCACAAGAATGGAAAAGCAGGTATCCAATGTACTCTCTACTAATGTGAAGCCAGTAGATGATCTAGTTCACGCCCACATAGGAGAACAACTCATTTAATTCAAATTGGGGAAAGCTGGGATTTGGGGTGCTCCCACTTAATGGGCGCAATGTAGGGGTATATGGCACAACTTTTGGGTGTGAGACAGAACTACAACAGGGACTCTACCTAATAAATTCAAATATCATGACCTGGTTGTTTGTACCCTCACATTAAACTGAAATAAAAAAAAAAAAATGAGACCCTATAGAATGACCATGAAGGATTGTGTTAATATATAACTTCCCTTAAAGTAGATGTATCTTTCCAAAAAATGTTTCACGGGGGTTTCCTAACTTTTTTGAACTGTGTTTTAGTGTTGAAACGATCAGGCTTTCCTACTGGTTAGTCTAAATCCTCTTTGCTTCTGTGTTAGCCTGCTGTACCTGTGAATAAGTAAATGCAGAATAAATGTGAGTTTTGTATGTCTCCCTACCTTGTATGTCCTCCATAGAAAGTGTGGCCACAGGAGTTAACGTAAGTGACTGGCTGACTGGACACAGTGGCTCGTGCTTATAATCCAAGCACCCTGGGATTACAGGGCAAGTGGATTGATTGAGTACAGGAGTTTGAGGCCAGCCTTAGCAAGAGCAAGACCCCATCTCTACTAAAAATAGAAAAACTAGCCAAGTGTTGTGCTTGAAGCCTATAGTTCCAGCTACTCAGGAGGCTGAGGCAATAGGATTGTTAGAGCACAAGAGTTTGAGGTTGCTGTGAGCTATGACGCCACAGCACTCTATCAAAGGTGACAAAGTGAGACTCTGTCTCAATAAATAAATAAGTGACCAGCTCCAAAATGTCCCTTCATCTATTAAATATCTCAGTACTTGTTGTAACAACAGTTTTAATTCTCATTTTTTCTTTTTTGGAAATATTTAAATGTGGTTTATAGAATAGCAGAAATATTCTGAAGAGCCATTTGTTAAGCAAGCTTTTTTGTCAGAGGAAAATATTTTATAATTCCGGATTTGTCCCAAGTTTGTTTCATCCATGTTTAAATAACTCTTTTTGTTTGCTTTGTTATTCGTCACAAGCTTAAAACTGTTCTAAAATTGCATTATTTTTTAGTTACTGATAAATCCTTTATCAGGGAGAAGAGGATATGGGTGGATAAACATTAAAAATGGCCTGATAACAGAATAAATTCACGGAAATAGAAAGGAAAGTGTGTGTGTGTGTATATATATATATATAGTATGTATTTTTAACAGAGATCCGTTTAGTGAAAAAAAGATAAAGGATAGTTTCTCTTTGTTGAAAGGGACTGTATTTGGAAAATATTCTTATAGCAGTCTCAAGATATATGGATATGGCGTAACTGTTTAACACACAATTTTGGAGCATTTGCAGAAGCATATCTGGGGGCCATACTACTTGGAGAGGGGAGAGAGGGAGAGGGAGAGAAAGAAATCACAAATGCGAACTTAATTAAAGACGAGGACTTCCTTTTAAGAAACTTACCATTGAGTCATATAAAATGTGCACAAAAGACATGTGTTTGTGTTTGAAAATTCCACAAAATGTTAAACACAGAATTATCACGGCAATTCCACTGCTAGGTATATACCCCAAAGACACGGAAGCAAATATTCAAGCAAATCCATGTTTTCACATGTTCATAACAGAGCCAGTCACAATGGCCAAAAGGTGGAAAGAGTCCAAATGTCCATGGGAGGATGAATGGATGGGTAGTCCCACATATCACACCCGTGGTTTATATAAGCAATGGAATAGTGTCCAGCCTTATAAAGGAGTGAAGTACTGATATACTGTACAACCTGATGAACTTCCAACACGTGATAGGAATTGGAAGAAGCCAAATGCAAAAGGCTCCAGAGACTAAATGCAGATTAGTACTGCCAGGCACTGCAGGGAAGGGGCAACTGGGAGAAATGGTTTAATGGGTAGGGGGATTTACTTTGGAGTGAAGGAAAAGTTTTACAACTCTTTAGAGGTGGCATTTGCAGAGTGTACCCAATGCCCATGAATGGTACACTTTATAATGTGTAACTTTTATGTGGATTTGCCTCAATAAATTTAAGATAGAGCCATGTGTCCATATTATTTGGCAATACATAGACATAAAAATTTGCTTTAAACTTTGCGGTAACATTTCAATTATAAACCATGTGTGCCACTTGATAAAATAAAATTCATTAAAAATTTTTAGAAAGTATTTGCCAAGATTTTACAATACTATAGAGTAAATAAGAACAAAATGTCTACATCTGGGAGAAATGTTGAGTAAAAAAGTGATTAAAGTATTGAGCATTTTTTGTTGTGTTTTTTTTTTTTTTTAAGCTGGACTTTCAAGGCTGAGTTGAATAGATTGATGGAATGAATGGGGAACTGGGGTGGATTGCAGAATGAGATAGAACATGCAGAGGGACTGGGCTGAGGTTCAGCCTCACGGAAATGACTTCCCCAAAGATGAACGTAGAGGTAGTGGAAATCCAAAAATGAGTTACCTCCTCTCCATTCTGTTTCTTTCCGTTTTATAATTGGTTAAATAAAAAGGGGGTTGGAATTTTTGTGTTATAGAACTACTGTAAGAATAGTCTGCCCTGGGATAGGAAAAACTCTCTGAAATTTCATCAGTAAAAATTCAATATAAGTATATTAACTACTTAAAGCCTAGAATTATTCCACTAACATTCATAGGTCACCCGTATGGAAGAGGCTCTTGTCCCCTAAGGGATAAAAAAATCTAAGTCTCAGTTTTGCTTAGAAAATTAAAATGAAAAGATATGAATGCCACTGACACCTTTATAACTTATTGAAAACCCTAAGAATCTTTTTGGATTGATGGAATTAATAATAGCTTCTTCCTACCCAATTCTGTGGAGTCTTTTGTAGTCTTTAAGTCCTATTTTTTAAGGCCCATTAAAAAATCATTTTTAGAATCTGACATGTGAGAACTTCATAAAACATTTGGGAAATTAGCCAGTTTCCCCGAGTGAGTGCCCTTGAAAATCAGATGTAACTTCCAAAGAGACTCAGGGAATTTCACATTGCCATTCATAATCAAAACGCATTCCTTCATGCCATCTTGACACTTCTGCCCAAGACGTGTAGCCACTGGGCTTAATGGAAAATGGGTTGATCTTCTTGTTCCAAATATTATTTTAATTTAATGTCTTAGAGCTGTTGACTCTCACCCGAGTGTCTCTGATAAACCATGTGCATTGCATAGAATGTGGATAAAATAATAGTAAAGCATCATAATCTATTGAAGTCAGGGTTATTGTTATAAATAATACCCCCACACACAACATGTGATGAATTTCTGCAATTTCTTTCACTGCTGGTATATACTGTTCTTTGTCATTGCCTAACAAAGTGTCCAAACTAATAAAGGTAATTAAAAATATCGTCTGAGCAACTTTACCTTCAATATTAATAAATTGTTACAATTTTCCAGAAAGTTTTTCTAGGAAAATTTCCCTTGTGTGGGAATCTTATCATTTGCCTTCTGAAACAATGGGAGAAATTAACATAAACACACCTAATCAGAGTTTAAAGGAAACCAACCCAAATGCCTGAAGTACAAACCCGGGTACTTCTGATTAAAATTTTAAAGTCTTTTTTCCCATTACAGCAGGTACACAAAGTGGCCTATATTTTATCATTTTTTTTGTTTATAACTAGATTTCCTATTTGTTTTTGATCGCATTAATGTACACAGCTATGATTTAATAATAATAATAAAATATTTTGGTATTATAACCCAAGGATCCATTGACAGATGAATGGATAAGCAAAATGTGCTATGTACACACAGCAGAGAACTACTCAGCCTGAAAAAGGAAGGAAATTCACGGGTTAGAACATGGATGAACCTTGAAAACCTCAAACTCAGTGAAGTAAGCCATACATATATATATGATTCCATTTATATGAGATAAAGAGGTCATTCCCAAAGTGTTGAGACAGACTGTGTTATGGTCCATTGTTTCACTTCCAAGAAACACAGTTGACAGCATCCTTTCCGATTCACCTGTGCAAGTTTCAACTTGCTGGGCTTATCGGTGTTTTGGGGAGGCTTCATTTGCTTCTGTCCATGGGGCATTCAGTTGGTGTCAGCTATGGAGCTGGGAAGATAGCGCTTTTGCACGTTGATTTTCTATGATTTTAAAAGTGGGTCGAATGAGTTTCAAAGCCTACAGCATTTGCAACAGGCTTTTGGGGACCTTACTCTTTCCTGTGAGAGAATTTTTCAGAGGTTTCAAGAATGTAGAAGACAAACTTCACTGAAAGACCAGAAGAGCAGCGAGTATCCAATGACTGTAGTGACTATGGAAAGTATCACTGCTGTGTAAAAAAATGGTTTTCGAAAACAATCAAGTGACATTTAAGGACATCGAAGTGACACTACAGATTGGATGGATAGCAAGCAGTATCCAAAATCTTGCACTATTTGAGTCAGGAAAGTTGCATCCTGGTGGGTGCCTCCCACTTTGACAGATGAGCAAAAGCACCTCCGTGTTGAATGGTGGGTAGAAACGCTGGTCGGCTTCAAGGGCGGCAAGTTGAAATGCGTTTCTAACATGGTTCCTGGCGATAAAACCTGGATTTACCAGTTTGTTCTAGAGAATAAGCGTCAGTCGACAGTGTGAATTTTTCCCAATGAGAATTCACCAACAAAAATGAAATGGCCCTGATGCATCCGAGAGAAATGGTGGCAACTTTCTTCTCCAAAAGCCATCAGTCACATCATAACTGTTCCTCAGAAGGAACAAAGGAATGTCCCTGATTAAGGGTGCATGACAGTATACCTACCAAAAGTTTTTGGGGAGCGGCTTCAAGAGCAGCAGCCCAGCCCAGGACTGCGGGGGACCATCTTGCACCCTGACAATGCATCTGCCCACACAGCCAACATCACTATTCGGTTCCTGGAGGCCACAGATGTTAAACTTATGCCTCATCCCCCTCCAGTCCTGACCTGGCCCCATGGGCTTATTTCCTGTTCCCTACAGTAAAATACCCCACGTGAGGAAGAAGGTCCTCCAGCCCCAAAGAAGCTGTTCACACCTACAAAAGTGAGCATATACCACTTGAAGAAAATGAGCAGAAAGAATGTTTTCAAAAATGGTATACAAGAATGTAAAGGCGTATAGAATGTTGTAGCAATTATTTTGAGACAATGTAGTAATCAAAATGATTTTACATTTCTTAATTTTTGTGTATCTCAAAACTTTCATAGTATCCCCCATACCTGCAGGAGTCAAATTTATAGACAGAACAGTGGTTGCCAGGGGCTGGGAGAGGAGAGAAAGGGGAGTTATTGTTTAACGGGTACAGAGTTTCAGTTCCACAAGAGTCTTGTGGATGTATCTATGTTGATGTAATTAATGCCACTGAACTGTACATTTAAAATTGGTTAAGATGGTAAACTTCATTACGTATATTTACCACAATTTTAAAAATTAAACATCTTTTGCGTGTATATATATATCTATATATGTAAAAGGAATGGTTTTAGCCATTTTCCAGTAAGTCTATCATGAACTCTCAGATTAGCATGGAAACTCTTTGGCATGTTAAAGAAAAAAAATCTTGCTGATATTTACTAATCATTTTAAAATTTAAATAATTTTGGATGAAAATATTTTCTAGCTATATCTCACTTAAATATAGTCTATTTTTACTCTCCATTTTCTAGGGGGGCATTCTTTGGAGTAATAGCAGATGTGAAGCAGTCTGCTTTAGTTCTGTTATCTCACTAAATCCTCACCATTATCGGGGAGGAAACTTTTACCAGTGAGGAAACTGAGGCTCAAAGAAGTTAAGTACCTTGCTCCGGGTCCTACAGTGCTCAAGGCAGGATGCAGCTTTGTTTGTGTAATAAGACGCCTTTTTGGACTTCAAATAAGAGAAATCCCACTTCAAACTAGCTCTGACAAAGAAATAATGTAATCCACAGATTCCAGGTCGTGAGGGCCAGGCCTCTGGTGTTACATCTTGGGTCAAGCTGTCCCTCTGCTCCTCTCTTGATTCTGCCCTACCCTGTGTGTTGACCTCATTTTGGACTAGTTGCAAAATGGCCAAAGTTATTCCTGAGTGTCATGGGCAGCACTCTGACAGATTTTATCACACACTGCACCGGCCAGGATTGGTTCACACATCCGTCCTTTGACCAGTCACAGGCCAGCAGAAAATGATGAATTTAAATTAGATTGTGAGGCCAGATGGATTTTGAGGAGTCCACTACCATGATGATTTTAGCCTGTCGAATTCTCCTGTAGCACGCCACTTCCTTAGGGCTGCTGATATTTTCTATCTGTTTCTGCACCGACTGGCCCTGTGCCTCTGTGCCGTTTGAATGATTGTATCTGGCTTCTTACAGCCTCCCTGGCTGTCACTGTGAGCTACCACTTCCGGTTTCTATTAGTGCGCTTGTTCCCAGCAGTATTCCTGTTATTTCTCTGATTATTTCATTATCTGCTGCTTAGCCACAATGCCCTGGGAAAATGAAAAAAACATCACCTTATTAGAGATTTGTTTAAAGATTTAAAAATAGGCTAAGAAAAACCACATAAGTCTCCATGCATGCAATTTGGAGCCCTTTATACTGTTCAGATTCTTTCTTTCTTTTTTCTTTTTTTGGCATTTACTGCTTCATTCTCTATTTCCTAGTAGTTGAGGTTGGTACATGAGTAATGGCAATCCTTCTATGTTTTGCAAACTTTTATAACATTAGTAGAATTAGAATTCTTACCATTTTTAAAAGAGATTTTTACCAAGAAATCATTATGGTGGCTTTGCTGTTTGCTAGTATTTATTATTTATTTATTTACTTTAGAGTTGGAGTCTTTTGCTCAGGCTGGTCTCAAACTCCTGAGCTCAAGTGACCCTCCTGCCTTGGCCTCCCAGACTGCTAAGATTACAGGCATGAGCCCCTGCACCTGGCCACAGATTTCTTTAAAAAAGAAATCAAAATTGGTATATGAAAATGAATACATCAATAAGCTTAAGCTTCACATCTTATATTTTTAAAAAGATTCATTTATTCTTAGGTGTTCTTTCTTTCCAAAATGGTAAAAAATTCTATCCCTTAAATGTTTAACTTTCTAATGCTATTTCCGTATATGCATGTTTCATTGTTATTAATTTTAATTTTTTCTTTTATGAATTTTAAATTCTCTTTAATGAGCCATTTTCAGTATTTCTCATGCTTAGCTTTTAAATCATACATTGCCTCTACCTGTATTCCTTTTTTTAAAAAAAGATGTTATCCAAGCTATCTTTCATGGTGGTATTAGATTGATCAATAGTGGAAGATAAGTTTAAAAGTTAGGCAAGGTTTTGATTGCCAGCCTGGAAAATTTAGCAGATTCATTCAAATTTCACCCCTAAATATCCCTAAAGGTGGAAGACAATGAATCCTATCATTTGAGCGGCTAGTTCTAGAAATGATTCCAGAAGCCATCAAAATTTCTTTGAGCCCTTGTATTTCAACTTAAACAGTGACGTAAATTTTTATTGAATGTGCGTAATTCATTTCAGTTATGCTTATATTACTTGTCATTGAGTTAATGTACAGGGAGACACGCCATGCTGTGTCTTCTTACTGTCCCACACCCAGAAGGACTTACGAGTCTGGTCTATAACCTTGTCCCTGTGTGAATGTTAAGACCCCCAATTCCAGTTCTGGCAGTTGCTAGAAGCCATTGGGTCGGCCTTAGTTCTACACAGCAAATGATCACGTTCCTAGCACCCAGTGGCTGATGACATTCTTTCTCACAAAGTGCTTGCCCTCTACCTGCAGATCTCACGGATTCTTTTTCTTATATGTCTTCAACTCTACCACTTACCCAGTTTTTCCCCCCCATCATTTTTTCTTCCCTTTAAAACTATATCTGGATTCTTACTCTCCTGCCTCAGACCCTGCTCCAGTTGGCTCTGCCCATTCTGGGGAGCAGGACCTAACACTGAAGATTTTAATAGGACAGTGTGATCAATTCAGAATCTTGCTCCAAAAGTGGTCTGGGAGAAGGGTTAAGCGAGGAACTACAGAGATGGGGACAGCAGTGAGGCAGATGGCAGAAGGTTGACGTGATTTGATGTTGTTTAAGCACTGCATGGAGACCATGCCCTGAGTCTTGAATTATACGGTTTTCCCCCTCTTTAAAGACAGTTAGTGGGCAAATGTTGATTCATGTGAAATTTTTTACATTTAGCATTATGATTGCACTCATGTATCAGATCTTTGAGAATAAGGCATCATTAAGTATAACACAGCAGGTGATCTGGTTGCCCTCTTCCTGCTAAGTAGAATGAAATACAAAACGCTGTACTTAATGGAATAATTAATGTCTACCACTGATTAGAGTGAATTCTTTGGTTCAGAACAATGCATATCATTTTGCTTATATACATGGCTTGTTTATTCATTGAACTTTTGACTTATGGAAACTAGCATTTTACCGTAATAAACACTTGGTTACATCTGTTATAAATTGAACTCAATTGGTTTTTCCAAGAATAGTGTTTCAATTCTAAACCAAAATTATAAGCAGCTGTCTGTTAATAGATATGTACACTGACTCCCCACGTTTGTGTTTTCTTGTTTAAAAATGTCTGTACCCCAAAGATCAACTTCAGATTGATGCAATTTCTTAATTTAAAAACTGTATGTTAGGGTTTCCTCTTCTTTTTCTTACTCAAAAAGAAACAAACCATTCTGTGTGGGGAGAAAATGGTGCTTTGCAACTTTTCCTTCTATTTTCCTTTCATCTGATTTTTCAGGCAGTATTTCTCTGTTAATTTTTTATTTTTCTACCATTCCAACTAAATTTAGCTTTCACTCTTTTTTTGGTTTGTACGGAGGTTTGGATTCATCTTTTTAATTTTTCTTGGTAACCACTTTTCTTTGGTACCAATCTATATAAAGTTCCTAGGATTTGCAGGAGAATAAAACTAATTTGTTTTTAAACGGCAAGCCCAATATTTGGACATTAGTTCTTTCATTTTCTTAAATTATAAAAGAAATATAATTTGTATGGGAAAATCTTGGCATATAGAGAAAAGTAAACACTTATTTGTAGACTTACCAGTCCATCAAAACTATTATTTATAATTTGGGGGTTTTAATTTCATTCTAATTTTATAGACTTATTTCTTTTAAAAAGAATGTAATTGTCTGGAAGGGAGGGGGAGGGGGAAGAGAGGATTAGTGTGCTGTCCCCTAATAGGCACAATGTAAGGGTATAGGGCGCTCCTTCTGGGTGAAGGGTGCAACTACAACTTGAACTTTACCTAACCAATGCAAACAATGTATCCTAACTGTACCTTCATATTAATCTGAAATTTAAAAACATATAATTATTATCAAGATGTGTATATGTCTTTGTAGATTTTCATCAATTAAAAAATAGACTTCATTTTTTTACAGTGGTTTTAGGCTAACAGTAAAATCCAGTGAAACATGTAGAGATTTCTCACTTTCCCCTGCCCTGACACATTCCTGGGCTTCTCTGTTACCAATATCCCCCTCCAGAGTGGCACATTTGTTACAACTGATGAACTTAACATTGACCGTCATTGTCCTCAGAGTTCACAGTTATGGGGGGTTTACTCTTGGTATTGTACATTCTGTAGATTTGGATAAATATGTAATGACAGGTATCAATCATCACTATTGTGTCATACAGGGCATTTTCACTGTCCCCTACCTGTGTATCCCTTCTCCTTACTCCCTACCCTTGGTAACCACTAGTCTTTTTACTGTGTCTCTAGTTTTGTCTTTCTAGAATGTCCTATAGTTAGAATCATGTAGTATATTGTCTTTCAAATTGGCTTCTTTCACCTAGTAAGATGCATTTAAGATTCCTCCACATCTTTTCATGGCTTGATAGCTCATTTCTTCTTAGTGCTGAATAATATTCCATTTTCTGAATGTACCACATTCAGTTTATTTATCTGTTCACCTATTGAAGGACATTTGGTTGATTGCAAGGTTTGGTGATTACGAATAAAGCTGCTATATGCATCTGGTGGCATGCCATTTTCACTTTCTTCAACAATGTGCAGGAGTTTCTATTGATCGGCCTCCTTGCGAATACTTCATATTGATAGGCTTTTTAATTTTTACAAATATATGGTGTTATTATTTTAAAATTATACTTTCCTGGTTACTAATGAGGACTCAGCATCTCCTTATATGTTTATTTGCCATTTTTGGTTGTTCTGTGAAATGCTTGTTTATGTCTTTTGTCCATTTTCTATTATGTTATTTGCTTTATTTTTATTGGGATCAATGAGCTCTTTATATATTATGGATACTATTCCTTTGATATATGTGTTACAAACATTTTCTAGTTTTTGGCTTGTCATGTCACTTGCTTTATGATATCTTATTTTAAATAGCTTTATTGAGTTATTGATGTACAATAAACTACACATAGTTAAAATGTATAATTCAGCACATTTTTGACATATAGACATATGAAATCATCAACCGTCACCACAGTTAAGGTAATGAACTCATCCTGTACTCCAAAAACTTTCCTTGTGAACATGTATTTCTTTCTTTTGGTTAAATATCTAGGAGTGTATTGGCTGGGTGTATGGTAGGTATATGTTTAAATTTCAAGAAATTTCCAAACTGTTTTACAAAATAGCTGTACTGTTTTATGCCTCAGCGAACAAGATATAAGGGTTTCTTCACAGCATATTTTTATAAACAGAAGTTTTTTATATTAAAATAGTCAAATGTATTAATCATTTATTTCATTACTTCTTTTTGCATGTTATTTAAGACATTCTTCCCTGAGACTATGACATTCTCCTATATGTTTAAGTTTGCTAAGTTTTGTTTTAAGTCTTTATTCCTTTGGTGTAATATGTGAAGTATAGAGAATACGATATGATGTACAAATCCAATTTCATTTTTTCCATGTGGGCAAGCGCGTGTCTCTGCACAATCTAATGAATTGTCCTTCTTTTCTGTGTGATCTCCAATGCTACCTCTGCAAACATCAAGTTTTCGTGTAGGAGAAGCTCAGTGTGTGCATCTGTGTTGTTTTGGTTACCTGTGCCTGACTCAATGTGATACTATGATAATTAATCACTACAGCATTGTAACAAGGCTTAACATCTGGTGGTGGAAGTCCCCCAACTTATTTTTCTTTAGCAGTTTCTTATTCTTCATTTGTTCTTCCACATACTATATTTAAAAGCAGCTTGCCAAGTTCCATAAAAATCACTCCTGCGATTTTGATCAATTCTATTTAATTCAAAGATCAAATTGAGAAGCATTAAAATCTTTACAAAATTGAGTATTCTAACCCATGAACATGGCATTTCTTCCTCTGTATTTGAGCTTTACTATCTTTCAAAAGAGTGTTACAATTTTTCTCATGCATGTCTTGCATATAATTTGATATATTTATTACTAGATTTTATATATTGAAGTCAGGTAGTGTGTTTTAAATGTCTACTTACATGGACATTTTAAGAGATCTTAGTCTTTGCACTTCTGTTTCCTTCCATTACCTCTCTTCTTTTTGCCCCCCACGGATTTATCGCTTTTTCCTCAGCTTAATCTGAAATTGTACACAAAACCCAACTATTTTGAAGCAAAATGTCCCTAATTTCAATGCATTATTTTTAATTCTGTTTTAGTTACTATAGTGTAATAATTACACTTTTACATTTATAAGAATATATTATTTTTCTCATGATTAATGTAGTTATTTCATTATTTTAAGTAATTAACTAGTTTCAGTGCCTATGGATAATTATTTTCTACTACAATGTCTCTGTTTCTTGAACTCCTAGTTTTATTGATCTCTTGATGATCTGTAATATAGTGTTAGCCAATTTTTGTAGAAAGGCCCAAAGGGTAGCAAATTGAAAGGAATTGTTAGTTTCCTAGCTGATACTTTTTATGGCATTCTTCATTTGTAGGGATTTAGCGTAGACCATCCTATCATGTGGATAGCACATAGATATTTATAAATCCTCAAATCATAAATTTCTTCCCTCCATGTAAGATAAACTGTTTTCTGGCATATAATATTATACAGGACATATTGGAAAAGAAACTTTAGTGTAGTTGGGTCCCCTCCCCCACCCCCCCCCCCACCACCACCAGTTTGGTTAATTTTAGGACTCATTTAAGAATTTCTTTACGTTTAGAATTGTTATGAGGCTATGTCTTAATATTTACTTCTGCTCATTAAGTTCTCTGGAAGATGTTGAACTATCCATTTCTTTTTGTGTGTGTGTGTGGTTTTTTGGCTGGGGCTGGGTTTGAACCTGCCACCTCTGGCATATGGGACCGGCGCCCTACTCACTGAGCCACAAGTGCCGCCCGAACTATCCATTTCTAATCTTGAGTTGGTTTTTTCAGGTCTGGAAGGTTTTATCCTCTCCTAGTCCTGATTATTGCTTCTTATTCTTTTATTGATGATGGATTTTCTCTGAGATTTGTCATCAAATATGTCACCGCCTTGTGCATATTTTTTACAGTGTTGTTTATTTGACCTTTATTCCAAACATGCTTCTCAAGTTTGTTTTCTGCAATTATGAATTGTTTCTGCGTGCCCACTGATTTTGTCACTACATTTTTTTGAATTTTCCTATGTCATAGATTGTTTCAACCAGTATTTGTTTAAGACTTAAAAAAAAATCATTACATGGCTCAAAGAGTAGATATTCTTAAAAATGTTTCTCTTCTGTTTCTTGAAGTCTGAGAAGGGAGGATGATGGTGAAGTAACGAGAGTATTTTTATTCAAACAATTAAACTTTGCCCTTCTTTTTTGGACAGAGAATTTATGGATCGGTAATTGACTAATTTGATACATAGTTATTGAGCACCTACTATGTGCCAGGCACTGTTCTAGGCACTGGGAGGGGGTTATAGTGGACAAAACAGGCAAATGAAAGTCCCTACTTTCATGGAGGTTATATTCTACTGGAAAGACACAGATAATAAACATTAAGTAAATGAGACATTTGCACATACGATGGAGGGATGTGTCCTGGAGAAAAATAAAGGGGAGACTGGAGAGATGACATGTTAGACATGGCACATCAGCTGCTTTTTAAACTAAGAAGGTAAAAATATAGGGAGGGGAGCATTCCAGATGGAAGAAATTGCTAGAACAAAAACCTCTAGTTGGAGCATCCCAGGTGTGCGTGAAAAATAACGAGGGTGTCAGCATGGCTTAAGCAAAATGAGTTTCCATAAAATGATTTTGGCATCACCTTTTATAGTGAACATGAGCTGCTCGGGAACCTTGAAATTTGAACTAAATACAGAATTGAAACTATCTCCTGACGGGGCCCCAGCGGCAGGTGAACTTTGACAAAAATCAGTGGTTGTTCCTACCGGAGTCTGGTTGGTAATCCATCAGATCGCCTATTTTCGTGGCCAGGTTAGTTTTCTCATTTCTGTTGCACATCGCCTTGCAGCTGGGCGTGTGATATGTGCTAAAATCAACCTAGGAAGGAAACACTCCTCTGGCATTTAAATGGATTTCACATATGCTGGTTCTGCAAATTCCCAGCAAGAGGGGACAGTTTTATTAAGATGTTCCACTGGAGTGAATTGATGGCTGCTTGAACTGTACAATTATGTTTGTTCTCTAGAATGAAGGAGCTAAAAGAACAGAGAAAATGAGGGAGTTATTATAATTATAGAGCTCACACCCTGCTGGGGAGAGAAGAATGACCAGCAGCTACCACAGTAACACTATGTTAAGTTTTTGTAGTTTAGAATTCTTAAATTTGAGGATTTATCACCCTGAGCTACTCAGTGCTATAAACCTGTGTTTACATATTACATTGATAAGGACTGATACAGAAAGCCGAATAAAACATAGCCAGGAAAGTTTGCACTATGTCATATTGGACTAGTTTTCCAGAACAACTTTCACTGGGCTGATGTTGGAATATTGGGTTAATATGACCAGTTTCTGTGTCATTTTAATCTTCAGAAAAAAACAGAAATGTCTCTGAGAATACAGTGGAAGGAATCATTCAGTTTCCCTGTCAGGGGTTAGGAAAGACTTCAGAAAAGAGGAAACACTTGGCAAGGCTGGAAGGATAGTTTTCTGATAGAAAAGTGGAAGAAGGTGTTCCATGTGGATGGGTGGCATTGGCAACAGTGAGGCCATGTGGAAATACTTGGTATGTTTGCATCGAGGCCAAATCCAACAGGAAGATGCAAAACTTGGAATGTAGGGTTTTAAAGGTAGGAGATGGTCTTTGCAGTGTCCTCAGCCCCTGGTTAGCAAGCATATGAGCCTCCTGGTGGCCCACTCTCCCTGGGGCAGGATCAAATGCCCTTTCTTCCTAGGTACTGCCCTGATGTTTCTGACATTGCTATGACTGCAGCAGAGGCTCCAAACTGGTTTGCTCCAGTCTAAGACCTGAACTGTGTATGTGATTCCTCAGAGGATGGGAAGGAAAGTTGAGAATGTGCCAAAGGCTGGACTTCAAAGGACAGGGTCACACCCAAGTATGTCATGAAGGGCATGAGGGCAGAGGCAGGTGTAACCTGTTCTTACAGAGGCAGCCCTGGGAAGTATGTGTTTATGCAATGATGGAAATTATTTTGGAACAGTACATGGGTACTGGATAATTTCCCATCAGTCTCAGTTATTAAAAGCATTTAAGTAGATTATTAAGAAAGTTTTGAGATACACAAAAATCATAAAATCCACACACATGAAGCCCTCCCAGCAACACCAGTAAGCTGAGCAGGTTGAAACGTGCATGGGTGAATCAGAAAGGATGCTGTTGACTGTGATTCTTGGAAGTGAAATACTGGACCATGACACAGTCTGTCCTAAAACTTTTACGGTGATCCATGTACTCCACCCAATAAGACCTGCACATACATGAGGTCTAACAATTAAGTTTGTGAACTTATCTTAGAATAAGTTCTAAATACCTCATTGCTGAATATCACTATGGTCACCTTCTAAGTACTCCCCATGGTCATCTGGTGACCAAAGTGATACTCAGCAAGGAGGTGTGTAGCACTTCTTCTAACTTAGTTGTCCTGCCTTGTACAACAACAGCTGGGCATTCCAGAAAAAAGCGTTCTAAAGTTCCAAAATTGTTTTGAAGGGTGGACTAGATGCTGGCATCAGTGCATAGCTTTCTAAGAGGAGTACCTTGAAGGTTACCATAGTGACATTCAGCAGTGAGATATGTAGCACTTTTTCTAGGATGAGCTCGCCAACTTAATTATCTGACCTCATGTATTAATAGAGAGGTTTAACTTGAAGAATCAACTCAGATGATTATGGAGGACGGAAAACCCCAGATCTGCATGATGGCCAGCAGGCTGCAGATAAAGGGAAGGGCCAATGTCATAGTGCGAGTTGAAGGCCAGCTGTGGCTGGCAGAATCCTTGCTTGAGGGACATTAAGGGTGTCCACCGATTGGATGAGGCCCACCCCCATTGTGGATGGCCATCTGCTCTACTTGAAGTACACCGATTTATATGTTAGCATCATCCAAAAAAATATTCTCATAGAAACTTCAGAGTAATATTTGGCTACATAACTGGATACCATGGTCCAGCCATGCTGACACATAAAAAATGAACCATCCCAGTCTCCAAAGGCTGAGGTAGGAAAAGGATACTCGGTGAGAACTCAACATCTCTCAGTTGTCTTTCTTGCCAACCAAACATGAGGAATTCTTAAATTACTTTTTCTATGTTGCTATATCTCTAGTACCTATAAAATTACCTGGTACATAGGCAGTGGTCATTAAGGATTAGATAAACAAATTAGCAACAGGATAATGTCTGTGCTTAGTTAATTGGATATACATTATCTGATATTCTGGTATCACTAAGCTGGCCAGCATGTTTGTGCTAATTAGTGCTAGGATCCCATCGAGTCGCTCAGTACGTCTGCCTGGAGTCCCTGCACCATCTCAGGCATAAATCAGGCATCTTGGGAAATCAGCAGTAACTTTTTCATATTGCTGACTATCGTGGTGACGTTGGCAATAGACTTGAATACCTGGCATGTCCGGTTGAGAAGCCCTCACCCTAGTGAGAAATGCTAATGAAACCGTCTGAGGAATTTCAGCTGTTTTAGCTGTCTGTATTTTACAGCACATGGAAAAAGAGAGAGAAATGATATATTTTCTTTACCGGCCAAGCTTGTGAAGGCTATTTGTAACTGTACTTGGCCCACAGATAATTTGTAGCCTTGAAAAAGAAGACTGACAAGGGCGGAAGTGCTCACGGAGCCCCCGGTAAAATGAGTGATAAATCGTAGCCGGGGGAGTGGATGGTTAGCCGCAGGGAGAGGGGCTGGCCAGAGGGATTTGATCACACGGTGGGTGCAGATGCAGAGGACGAGGAATAAAAACTCTTGGTTTTCTCTGCAAGCAAACGCAGAGCAGACTAACCACGCTTCTCTGTCTTTCATGGGTCAGACCTTCCTCGTACTTTGTGCCCTTTATAAACATAGACTCTCCAAGGACTGCACTGAATGTCATTCGCCATGGGATTTCAGGGACTTACTTTCCAGAGAAGAATCTGGGGCACACTACCTGGTGTGATGAGATTATTTGTTCGAACTTGGACTTGAATGAGAATTTACAAGAGAAATCAGAGTGACCGGAATTGCACCAGCTGCTGTAGGGAAGAAGTTGGCAATAGTAGGAAATGAAGCATAGTGTGCCACGGGAATGTCTGTCTGGAGTGAAGGAAGGTGCGGAAGACATCAGGAAGGCTGGCAGACGGCCGTGAAGCCACGAGGAAGGGAGCTAAACCTACACAGGGCGTATCTCATGTGAAAAGCACTGTGTAGTGTGCGTGGCACTCATCTGATAGGAATGTAATCTGATCCAAAGATTTGGCAAGAAAAAAGACTCCTGCAGTTTGGGGGGAGGAAGCTATCTGGAAACAAGAAGGCTGCCAGGGAGATGGCAGTAGCCAGACGTGTCTTGAGGAATAGAAGATGGATGAAAGCGATTAAGATGCTTGGGGAATTATCAGCATTTTCTTGTGTCCAGAATTTGGATGAAGATGCTTTTTTTCCCTGAGCTTTTGATCTTGGGGCACAGAGGGCCCTCAGAAGCTCTCTGAAGATGGTCAATAGTCAATCAGTGGGAAGGGTTTCAGAAGGATAGCGACTAGGCTTTGGTATAAGTTTAGGCAACAACAACAAAAAATCAGAGTTAGGAAACGGGGGGCCAGGACATGTCGGGAAAGGAAGGTCGGGAATGGCGGGTCTGTCAGACCATGGGGGTTGAGACAATGAAGGGAGCACATTCCTTATAAGGAAAGAATTGAGAACAGATCCCAGAGGAACAGTTATAGTGGGGGAAATGATGAAGATGAGGAGTCAAAGAAAATGTAAAGGTTAGAAAGATACAAAGACCAAGGTCAGAAGTGACTCCTTCAGAAGTGCGATCTAGAACTGGCTGGCCCCTTTGCAAAAGGTTCAGCTTCTGGCTGAGCACCAGAGGCTGCTACTGCAACTGATGTGTGATAAATCCATCCTCATGCCTCCTCTGCCTTGCACCCACCTTCCCTGAGACCTCAGTCTAACAGGGCTGGGCTGGGTTTATAGTGAGCACCGTTCCTCTCTTCCCTTACCCTCACGAGTGACTGTTGTGTCCTACCCTTGGATTCCCTGGGGAAGCTCCGTTAATGAGGACCTGCAGGTGTGGGAACAATTCCATGGGAAACCCTTAGGCCAGTTGGCCAGTTCTTCCAGGCTGCATGCCTCTGACATTCTCAGTTGCTTTTCAAAATGCCAAGCCCCCTGTAAGGTAAAGTTAGCTATTCCTGGCAGTGCAGCCTGCTCTTGATCCATCCCTTGGACTCAGCCTCCTCCACTCCCTCTCTGGGAAACCCATGCACCATGCCTTCTAGAGGACCTGTCCCCTGGGGAACAACAGTCCCTTCCTCTACCCTCCTCTGCAGTAGAAGCACTCTCTGCCCCTGGGTCTTAACTGACACCTTCCTCCATCTCAACATTCTCACTTTTCCAGCAGCCTCCTGTGAGAGCAGGAGCTCCCTGTGATTTGTTTACCAAGGATCTTCCCAGCGTCTAGGGCAGCCCCCCCTCCCCAGCAGATTCTCAGAAATGCTTTCAGAATGAGCAAGTGAATGAAGGAAGAATTGCTCATTTTGCCTGCAGCCTGTCTACTCAGAGCCTGGAGTTGGAGTTGAGACCCCTTTGTTGACATCACTTGACATCTTCGACACCAGTGGAACCCATCTCTCTTCTTGGCAGCTGTCCACCCTCCTGGCTTCATCCTAGAACTCACATCACCTGCCATCATGTCACCCCTAACATTTCTGTTTGCATGAGTATACATTTTCAGAAGTGGGCAGTCAGAACTCATAAAAACGTCCTTTGCTCTACTGATTCCAATGCCTCACTTCCTAAGGGCATCCTGATTCAATCCAGTCAAGCACTTGCACTACCAAGGTCCCCAACTCATCTGCCATCCATCTCCTTTTCGTGAAACCCACTGTGTTTTTCTGTCTTCATTTCAGTTGACAACTTGGCAGCATTTGCCTATTTTGACCCCTGCTGCCTTCTTGAAACGTTTGCTTTTGCTTCTTTCACACTTCCTCCTAAATTTTCAGATCCCCCTACCTCTCTTTATCCATCTCCCTTTATTTTCCTCCATCTAGGCCCATTTAAAAAAAATACGAGTGTTCCTTAAAGTTTAGTCTTTGGCTCATTTGCTGAGTAACTCTACACTTTCTACCTGTGCTCTCTCTGTCCCTCCTGGGGCTGGAATAATCTTTTGCATGGAGGTGTTTTCCAAATTTAGATCTGCCTCAGCCCAGCTTGTGAGGTCCAGACACATATCACATTGCTATGTCCTGATTGTACATAAGGGACTAATATTGACCTCAAATTCAATCTGTAGTAAACTGAACACATTTCCCAACCATCTCCTTGAATTTACTTTGTCTTCTATGTTTTTTTCTTTCTCTTCTTTTTTCTTTCTTTTTTTTTTTACCTTTCTTACGTATCTAATTATGTTTTCTTCAAATGCAAATTTGAATTTCTTCAAATTCCCACTCCTTCTTATGTATCTAATTATGTTTTCTTCAAATTCAAATTTGAATTTCTTCAAATTCCCACTCCTTCTCCTGGCCATCTTCACTTGTCGTCTAGGTTGTTGGTTATTGCAATTCTTTCTCAAACTACTTTGCATGCATCTACTCTTAACTCTATCCAATTTAATATCCAAACTGTCATCTTTCTGCAAGGAAGAACTCATCAGGTCATTCTCCTGCACACTACCCTTACATTTCTCTGCATGCCCCCTAATAAAGGCCTAAACTTTTTGGTGCGGGACAGACAACCCTTCGCAAAGTAACCTAAACTTAACTCTTCTGCTTCAGCTCTTGCCACTTGTCTCCCTACCCATTTAAATTAAAATCCCATAGTCTTCAGAATTTAAGAAGGTTCCATTCTTTCTGTTATGTCTGTTTCATTTGCCTAAAGTTGACCTTTTGCTTGCCATTTTTTCCAGCTCCTCTCCACAGTTTGGGTTATGTGACCTCTGTCATAGTGATCTTGGTGCCTCTTCTTTATGTTCTCATGTTATTAGACAAAGAGGGTCTGGCCACTGGTCACTGTCCACCAATATGCAGAGACGGGGATAGGTCCACCGAACTTTATCAGAAGGCTAGTGAGTGATTCTGGAGAACAGTGAGAGTAGCCTCTCCAAGACTGTTTTGTTCTTCCATTTCCAAAATTACAGTTTTATACATAAAAATTCAAAGCAAAGACCATATTAACCCTTATTTTAAACAATAATCAGCACAACTCAATGACCCATTATAATATTTCTAATTCAAAAGTCTATTTCTTAAATCAATTCTTCTAAAGTACTCAAGACAGGCATCTTTAGGGTGGGAGCTAAATTTACAAAACAACAAGAATGGGAGAGAGGAGGTAAGGGTCACCCAGGACCTAAACTGACCAGACCAGCTGTGTCATGTCTGCCTAGCCTAACGGAGTCCATCTTATTGTCACTGGCTGTGCTCTCACTCACACCCACAGTCTCTGCTTCTACTACATTACCATTGTGTATTGTAATTACTCCTTTACTCCTCTGTCTCCGTCACGAGACAGAGTGCCCTTTGATGGCAAGCAGTCCGACCATGTGCCCAGGGCCATGTCTGGCTCAACATATACTTGTTGAATTAATGAATGACTAATTAAAGAGCTTGAACAAGAGGCTGGGACTGGCTAATGGCGTAAGTGCCGAAGAGTTCCATTAGCAGCATCTGGGCAGAATGAGGTGGTTGGTCTTGTTTTATAGTATCATTAATATGGTATAGGAATCATGGCAAAACTCAACTTTTTCCCCCCTTCCCCCTGGAAAGTTCACTAAAAGATCAACTCATAGTTAAGGCAGAACAATAAGAGAAATGTTTATTTCAAATACTGTGCATAGGGCAGGGGCAACCACAAGAATGATTACCCAATGTTTCCATGATGGTCAGAGACCTTTATAGATGCCTTTTTGAAGGCGGAGAGAATGTGGCATATGGGTGCAGCAAGTGGTTGGTGGCCGGGGTTGGGGGGATGGGGGGGATGACTAGATGGGGGAAACAGATTGACCTGTAAATTAACCTGAAGGACAGGTATTGTGTTTTAAATAATTTAGGTCAGGTCTGCCAGCCTTCAAAGGGAGGAAAAGGAAGTCAGTTGTCCCTCTTGATCCTCTGATCAGGTCAGCCTGGTTTGATGCAGATGGACAGAAAGTCCTTTCTGATTGTCAATGACTTTTAATTCAAAATATTCTTTATATTAAGTAGTCATATTTGGTGGTAAAATTTTCTTAGCTCCTTCAGTGGTCAAATACATTCCTAGATGGGAAAAATGTCGAGTTTAGTGGTTCTTTGGCAGGCCCATCTTGTCATTCTTACTCATGATAGGCTGGCCACGAGAGAGTTCTCTGCAATACCCATGTGAGATGTCCCATGTACCAGAACAGATGTGTCGTTTGGAAAGTTTCTTCAATCACACATTTTTTAACAACTTCTATCAGGGAGGATCATATGTACTGAAGCTTTTTGAAAAATATGTTGAAAATGTGTCTTCTAGTTTTCACTTCCCCATGTTATGAATCCCGAGGTCCTCGCGGGAGCTAAAATGTCTTCTGGATAATAAGATGCCATTTCTCCAACTCTTCCCGAGTCTTTTCTTGAGCTTACATTGAGCACAACAAAATTGGAATTTTATCCATTTTACTGTGATTGATGAAATCAATTTGTGATTGTAGCTAGTGGTTCTTCAAAAACCAAATAATTTCCTTGGTTTAGCAAATCCATTAAAGAAAAATGTGAAGAAAAAGTTTTATCTTCCTGGCTTCCTTTACTATATTTTTGTTGCCAAAGAGGGTCTGGTGGCCAGTCACTGCCACCCAATATGCAAAGATGGGAATAGGTCCACCAAACTTCGTTTGTCAGAAGGCCAGTGATTCTGGAGAACAGTGAGAGTAGGCTCTCCAAGACTATTCTGTTCTTCCATTTCCAAAATTACAGTTTTATACGTAAAAGTTCAAAGCAAATACCATTTTAAGCCTTATTTTAAATAATAATCAGCATAACTCAGTGACCTATTACAGTATTCCAATTAGAAACTTAATCTCCTAAATCAATTCTCCTAAACTATTCAAGATATGCATCTTTAGGGTGGGAGCTAAATTTACAAAACAGTAAGAATGGGAGATGGGGTGAAGGACAGACCTACACAGACCGGACCAGCTGTGTCATGGCTGCCCTAGGCTGACAGACCCCATCTTATTCTCACTACGTGTGCCTTCATTTTGAGACATCTCCAGAGGTTTCTTGTCAGATTATCTATCTTAAAGATATTTATGGCTAATTATGAGCAATATAACCTGGAAGAGAGACTATTCAGACATAGAGATTGGAAATACTGAGATAAGAGAATTATCAGTAGACATCTTTTATTATGTCTATGCTTTTTTCAAGTAAACTTTCTGGAAAATTATTTTAATCGTCAAAAAGTAAGTCTAGTGTGTTATTATTTGTTTTGCTTTTGACAGCAGACTTCACATCCTGAACAATCTACCCGTAGATTAGAGGGGAAGACAGGGATGGTTTGTGGGTGTGTGTTGAGCCCTTAGTGGAGTGGGTGAAGTGCCAATTTCTATGGTTATTCAATTACTCTGTGATGCATGTTAACTCCTAAATAGTTTTGTAAAGATGCAGATTGAATTTCACTGTGAACATTTTCATCAATTCGTGGAATCTTAGAATTTCATCAATTAACGAGTTGGAAGTATTGTGTTACATGGGAGGAGTGAGTTAATGAATTGAAATACTATTAACATAGTCTCTCTTTGTTTTGGCTCCTGAGCCATTTACATTTCATTTATTCTTTAGATGTGGGCTTAAGCAAGTCTCTTTTTAAGAGTGGAAGTCATTGAAGAAATTGTTATAGAATCAAAGCTGGGTTGATCTTATTGCTTTGAATTATATGGAAAAAAATTGTACTTTGATCCAAATGTTAATTGGATGCTAAAGAATTGTTTCTGAAAATTTGACTATTTTTTAAACACCCTGATGTAGGCTCCAATGAAAATAACCACATAGGGTGTTCACTTCTATTTTCATTCACTCAGAATTAAGAAGCCTATTACAATTTTCCCCTACTTATGCAATATTGTACTTTCTCTGTTTCTCTTAAGTAAAATGTTTAACTATGTTATTTTGGAATGATGACTTTTTTTTTTCTCTTGTACCCAAAACATTATGACATGTTATTAATGAATGTAAGTATCAAGAAGCAATATTTTTATTAAATGCTAAGCATTATATTTTATTGTTTTTAGATGATTGGCTTAAAAAAATTCTATCAGAAGCCAAAGTGAAAAGGTATTTACTGACTGCTTCTGTGGGTTAACCCTATGCTAAGCGTCATATATTACATAGGTTATAACATTTGAGTCCTACAAAAGACCTATAAATTATTATTGATGGATAAGAAGCCATACTCTGTAAAATAATTTTAGCAGGTTTATTCTCAGCCCAATTTGAGGACCATGACCCAGTCCTTGAGCAAGTGGACTTGAGGTGGTGGGGTTACAGTTTGGTTTTATACATTTTAGGGAGACAGGGATTATAGGTGACATTATAAATCAATATGTGGAAAACATACGTTGGTTTGGCACAAAAAGGTAGGACTGGAGCTTACAGGTGGATTTCAAGATCCTTTAGCTGACCATTGCCTGAAAGAGTTAGGTTCCCTGTGAAAGAGAAGGCGACAGTGAAAAGAAATGCTTAAGATAAAGCATTGAAGATGTTAATTAGAGATAAAGTACTAGACCGACTCAAGTGGTTTGTTATGTATATTGTGAACCTACTGGTAGGTCTCGCATAGCCTTAGGCTTGTTAATGAGACACAGGACCTAACCCTAACCCTAAGTAGTATATGTACTTATAACTACATGAACCTAAAAAGGGGAGGGGTCAGGCGGCACCTGTGGCTCAAAGGAGTAGGGCGCCAGCCCCATATGCTAGAGGTGGCGGGTTCAAGCCTAGCCCCGGACAAAAATTATTAAAAAAAAGAAAAGAAAAAGGGGAGGGGTCATGATGGGGCCTGTCTGATCTCCTTTCTCCTGGTTAGCAACTCAGTTTTAGGGACCCCCTTGGCTGACAGACAGTCTAGTTAGTCGCCAAGTGGCGGGGGTGGGGATGGTGTTTAAGATTTTACATTAGTTCATTGTCACCCCCAGTTGACCTAGAAAGTAGCTGAGGCACAAAGAAGTTAAATATTTACTCCAGGCTCACACCAATAGCACTTGGTGGATTTCTCTGAAATTAATGGCAAATGCTTTGCACATCATTTCCCCATTTTTGTGCCTCATTTCTGTTACAGGAGCTCAAATCTTTGTATAGAAAACGTTTTGTGCCTAGTTGAAAAAAGGTTCCAGATTTGATAAACAGTGGTCCTAATAAAAGAGATGTCGAACAGAAATAGTAGAGTGACTGACTGAGCCCAGTGGCACTGGTTATCATCAGAATATGCACGGTCATCATTTACAAGCCTCTAGAAAGAAAAGATAACGTGCTTAATACACAGATTAGCAGATCATTTGTACCTCAAGAAGCATGAGCACTCAGTTCCTAATTATTAACAAACATAATTTGAGAGTTTTGCACTGTAATATGCTTACTTGTTACTTGCTCAAGTGTTAGAAGTTGTGTGAACTATGACACCATGGCATTCTACCTAGGGTGACCCAGTGAGTCTCTGTCTCAAAAACAAAAGAAAGAAGAAACATGATGACTCTTTGTGGTGACATTCCTGGCTCTATGGGACCCATATTCAGAGTCTCTTTGTATTGAAGCTTTACTAGAACTCAAGGTTTCACATGTTCTTCGCAAGAGCCCCTCTAGCATTTCCCCTGTAGTCAGAAAACCCTTCCTTTCTCCTGATCTTTGATGAATGGTGTTGGATACCCTGATCTTGACAGCCTTTAACAGGGCAGGAGGCAGGCCCAGGGGCAGATGTCAAGGTAGCTTTTTCCTTATCTTCTCCCTCCTCCTTCCCTACCTCTTTTATCTCTGTCTCCCGATTCTGGCCTCTAGCTTCTCTTCTTGAATCCTGATGCTCAGTTGGTTAGACTTCCAAGTGCTCCTTTTACTCTTCACCAAGCTTCTTTCATCTCTGGGCATTCTCACAAGGAAGAAGCTGATAGGTCCATTGTACCATTTCTTACAATTTTCCTTTTAAGGAGCATTGCTCATTTTTTCCATTTGTGAGCCCTAATTAGTGGCATTTAATTGCTGCATTAAGAGGAAGGAAAAAGAATCAAAGGAAAAAGAATTTTAAAATACCATTGGCAAATGACTTTAAACCCACCCAATTATCAAAACAATAATTAAATACAAACCAAATTTCATCTTCATTATACAAATACATGTGCTAATCATGGAGTTCGGAGCCTTTGGGGCTAATGCCCAAGATCTAGGATCTGTGGCTGTGCTGTGAAGACTCTGACAGACCCAGCAGCCTCCAGCTATGACCCGGATTTTTTCCTGAGCTGTAGACAAAGTGGTGCAAAAAGTTTGGAAGAGGAGATAACTTAGATCCTTGGAGGCTACTTAAAGAAATTAAAAGCCTAGAGGAATCTTAGGATGCAGATGAGCAGAAAAAATAATTTTTCAAATTTATATGCCAATGTATATTTAAAAATTATAAGGTCTATAACCAGAGAATTAAGAGACCATTTTTAGCCCAATTCAGTCATCAAGTGGATGTAACAATCTTGTCCGAGTCTCTTATCTTCATAATCATGAAAGTCCCTGATAGTGCTAAAATGCAACACTTCTACGGTCCTGTTGGTGAGAGCACACAGAGCGTGCAATGCAGAGGTGAATGTCAATTAGCTCGTCTCCCCAGTGGCCTTCAGTGAGGAGGGAAATACTTATAACTACATGAATGCAAAGCAAAACCAAACAAGGAATGGAAAGAGAAGAGAAGTGGAAAAGAAGGCTAGAGGGAGAAGATTTCATGGGTTATTGTGGGAGTAGCAGGAAAAAATAGAAAAGTCAATAGAACAAGAAGTTTGGCCGTGCTCTCAGTAATAAGAGACTCATTATGAACAAATGATCACAAGGAAGTTTCCAGTATGCCTCAAGGGAGCATCTGTGCTTCACGGATGTTCACAATTATGAACCTGTGCATTGTTGCAGTGATAGTTCATTTTACTTTCTAATCATTCACATGTTTATATTACCTTTGGTTATTATGTGATTCTGAGGCCTGCTTTATAGACATATAAGGTTTTTTTTTTTTTTTCTTTTGATACAGAGTCTCACTATGTTGCCTTTGGAAGAGTGCATGGCATCACAGCTCACAGCAACCTCAAACTCTTGGGCTTAAGCAATTCTCTTGCCTCAGCCTCCCAAATAGCTGGGACAACAGGCGCCTACCACAGTGCCTGGCTATTGTTTGTTGCAGTTGTTTAGCAGGCCTGGGCCGGGTTTGAACCCACTTTGGTGTATGTGGCTGGCACCATAATCACTGTGCTAAGGCACCGAGCCAGGTTTTTTTTTTTTTTTTGAGACAGAGCCTCAAGCTGTTGCCCTGGGTAGAGTGCTGTCGCATCACAGCTCATAGCAACCTCCAACTCCTGGGCTCAAGCGATTCTCTTGCCTGAGCCTCCCAAGTAGCTGGGACTACAGGTGCCCGCCACAACACCCAGCTATTTTTTGGTTGTAGTTGTAATTGTTTGGCAGGCCCGGGCTGGATTTGAACCCACTAGTTCTGGTGTGTGTGGCTGGCGCCTTGGCCGCTTGAGCTACAGGCACTGAGCCATTTGTTTTGTTTTGTTTTTAAAGGCGAACTTTCAGATAAACAGAAAGTGATGTGGGTTAGTAGCTTACCTCTTTTTTCTTTTCTTTTTTTTTTTTTTTTTTTTTCTTTTTTTGCTGTTTCTGGCCGGGGCTAGGTTTGAACCCACCACCTCAGGGATATGGGGCTGGTGCCCTACTTCTTTGAGCCACAGGCACTGCCCAGTAGCTTACCTTTTTGTAAAATTTCATATTGATATGAGGGTATAAATATTAGGTTACATTGTTTTCATTTCTAAGGTAAAGTTCAAGTTGTAGTTGCGCCCTTCACCTAGGGGATGTGCTGAACACCCTCACATTGCGCACATTAGGTGAGATCCCACCAATCACCCTCCCTTCTCTCCCATCCCCCTCCCTCTCCACTCCCACTGACGAGACTACACTTGTGTTTTTCTTTCCTATGGGCTTGTAGTTGTTTATACATTTGTTTCATATTAGTATTGACTACATTGGATATTTCCATTCTCATGATAATTTATTGAGAAGAATGTATTTTACTCCCATCCAGGTAAACACACAAAAGATACAGTCTTTCTTTCTTTTTTTCTTTCTTTTTTTTTTTTTAGAGATAGAGTCTCACTCTATTGCCCTGGGTAGAGTGCTGTGGTGTCACAGCTCACAGCAACCTCTAGCTCTTGGGCTTAGGTGATTCTCTTGCCTCAGCCTCCCAAGTAGCTGGGACTGCAGGCGCCCATCAAAATGCCCAGCTATTTTTTTTTTTTTAATTGCTGTTGCAGTTTGGCTGGGGCCAGGTTTGAACCCGCCACCCTCAGTATATGCAGCCGGCACCCTACTCATTGAGCCACAGGTGCCTCCCATCTTTATCTTTTTTTATGGCTCAATAATGGTACTCCGTGGTAAACATATACCATAGTTTGTTAATCCATTCATGGGTTGATGGGCATTTGGGTTGATTCCATGTCTTGGCAATTATGAGTATTTTTAAAAACACGGTTTTGTTTTGTTTTTTGTTTGTGTGTGTGAAACATTTAGGGTTTTCTATATATAATCATATGATATGTGAACAAAGATAATTTTATTACTTCCTCCCCAATTTGGATGCCTTTTATTTCTTTTTTCTAGCCTGGCTAGAATTTCCAGTACTATGTTGAATAGAAATGGCAAAAGTGGGCACCGTGGCCTTATTCTTGATCTCAGGGGAAGAGCTTTCAGCCTTTCATCACTAAGTCATTAGCAGAGGGTTTCTCATATATGGCTTTTATTATGTTGAGGTATCTTAGTGTTTAACTTGAATGTCACAGTCACTCTGAATGCTTGATTTCCGAGTAAAGTAGCTTTATTTTGTAGAAGGCAATAATAGGAACAATAAGCACACTCATAATGATTAAATAATGGTGTAGAAAGATGATAAAATGCCTGCCAAACCTTGAGATGACTCTCCACTCCTCTGTTTTCTGGCTATCAGGCTTTGAACAATGGGTTTACTTTCCCTGAGCCTCCAGTTCCCTGTCTGTGGAATTGCTCTCAAGAAGTTGCATGTATGTGTGCTCTGAAAGTCTTAGGTTGCCTCTGTGTCCACACTTGCATCATGGATGTGAAGAGGGAATTATTCACCTGCAGAAAAGGGAGGAAGAAATGGTTTCTTGTGACTTGATACCATAGCCCCATTTAGTTCACTTCTCCCATCTGCTTCACATTGTACATGTACCATATGTAGGGAACTAGCCAATTTGACTTTATTCTGAGATTCTACTTTCTTTTCAGGTTTAGGGAAGCTTTAACTCACTGCCCAAACCCTCACATATGTTTTCAGAAGCTGGCACATGCGAGTTGGTGGGCATACATAGATAAAATCAAGAGAGTGAGAAGCTGAAAGTGCATTTTACTTGCTAGCATGCACTTGCTAAGAGTTCTGTTTGCTCTACATGGATTGGGCTCCCTTTCATAGTAGGTGCAAAAAAGTGCTGGGTTTGATGACTGCTACAGTGAATATATGATGAAAGTTCCTTTTTTACTTTGATGCAAACTGACTTAGGCTTGTTCCTAATGCTTCCATACCGTCTTGATAGTACTGTCAGTGAGTTTAATTAAGAGTTTGTGATAGCCTAAGAATGCCTCACTATGCATTGAGATGGAAGGTTCATGAATAAGTAAACTAGGAGAGACTGGAGTGGACCGTGGGAAGGAGCTAATAGCATAGTCCCAATAGACATCTATGTTAGTGGCCAAGGATTCTTTTTAACCCATTGGCAGTAAGGAGATGAATAGCAGCAGGAAAAAAGAGAGTAGCAGAATTTTTAAAAATGAGTTAAAAGATTAATAGAAAAAAAAATAAGTCCCTGCGTACGTGTCTGTCAAGATGGTTTTCCAGTTGAAAAACAAAAAAGATAATCTCAATGATTTCATAAGTATTAACTTTCCAAGGTGATCTACTCCCAAATTCAGTCATTAAATCTTAAATAGTGATATATATTTTTTGTTTTGTTTTGAGACAGTGTTACTTGGTCATCTTTGGTAGAGTGCCATGGCATCATAGCTCACAGCAACCTCAAACTCTTGTGCTCAAGTAATCCTCTTGCCTCACCCTCCTGAGTAGCTGGGATTATAGGCACCCAACACGATGCCAGGCTCTTTTTTTAGAGACAGGGTCTTGCTTTTGCTCAGGCTGGTCTCAAATTCCTGAGCTCAAGCAATCTACCTGCCTCAGCCTCCCTGAGTGCTAGAATCACATGTGTGAACCACCATACCCAGCCTAAATATTGATATTTTAGAAACGTAATTCGGCAATATCCAGGCATGGTGGCATGTGCCTGGGATCCTAGCTACTTGTGAGCCTGAGGCAGGAGGATCACTTGAGCCCAGTATTTCAAGGCTACAGTGAGCTATGATCACACTTATGAATAGCCACTGCCCTCCAACAGTGAGTAACAGTGAGACCTTGCCTCTTAAAAGAATTCATTAGTTTAATTTAATTAAAAAACATCATTGGGAAAGTCATTTATATTTTTTTTTTATTTATTTTTTTTTTTGTAGAGACAGAGTCTCACTGTACCACCCTCAGTAGAGTGCCGTGGCCTCACACGGCTCACAGCAACCTCCAACTCCTGGGCTTAAGCGATTCTCTTGCCTCAGCCTCCCGAGTAGCTGGGACTACAGGCGCCCGCCACAACGCCCGGCTATTTTTTGGTTGCAGTTTGGCCGGGGCCGGGTTTGAACCCGCCACCCTCGGTATATGGGGCCGGCGCCTTATCGACTGAGCCACAGGCACCGCCCCAGGAAAGTCATTTATATTTTGCTTTGTTGTTAACACGTTGTAATGTTAGTTGTGATAAACAGTGCACGACAGTTGGGTAGAAAAGTCTTCCCTTTCTTTACTGCTTTTCTTTCTCTTCTTCATCTCTTCTTAGCCACCCTGGAAGCAGGCATTAAATGTTAGAATAAAGAGCATTCACTTGCTATAATACCTGATATTTTCTGCTTATAAAATTCTGAGGCTTATCAAGGTTACACAGTCATTTTAATTTTTTTTTGAATTATCACAATAAGGGATAATTTGAAAGTGATTTGCAGATAAAACTATGATAAGAAGGTAGACAGTCGTTAAATCTCTTAATTCGCAATTTTTTCAATATTCTTCTCCTCTAGGAGATGCGAGTCAAATGATAAATTGAAAATCATGTGTTCTAGAAGAAAACTCAGTACTTCCACAGAAGATTTTTATGGCTCTTAAATCAAGTGAGGTTTTATGCTCTGTAGCTGACACTAGTGGTGTGGTAAAATGGATACAGCAAAAATTGATTTTTGTTTTGGTGATATTCAAAGAATAGCTTTTATTTACGGCAACGGTCTTGGTCTGAATACATACAGTTACTACTGTGATCAAGTTTGTCATAGGATTTCACTCTAGGTTCCACCAAACAGCAAAAATGATCATTTATTTTTCCTTCCCAGTGTTAACTGAGAATTTATTCAACAAATATTTAGGTTGACAGAAGTTGTTTGACTCCAGAGCTGGTGATGTCACTATGGGCCCCAGTTGTTTCTCTAGGACCTTGCTATTCTTGTTCTCACCTCTGTTGAGTCATTCAGTTGGCAAACATTCACCCATGGTCAACACAAAAGAGATAGACACGGAGTCCTTTCTCCAGGGAGACCTCATGAATTACCTTGGAGGACATTCAGGGTCTTATGGGAACATAGAGGAGCAGTGAATAATGAGGATAAACGATAGAGAGGGTGGTCAGAAATTATGCCCAGGAAGAATGGCGTGCAGTGCAGGGGCTCATGCATGTAACCCCAGCACTTTTGAGTCGGAGGCTCACTTGACCCCAGGAGTTCGAAACTAACCTGAGAAGCATAGCCAGATCTGTGTCTAAAACAGTAAGAAAAATTATCCAGGCATGGCGATATGCACCTGTAGTCGCAGTTACTCAGGAAGCTGAAGCAAGAGGATGGCTTGAGTCCAGGAGTTCAAGGTTGCATGAGCTATGATGACACCACTGCACTCCAGCCTGAGTGACAGAGCAACACCCTGCCCCTCCCCACCAAAAAACAGAGACAAAGAAAGCTGTGAATGCTGAATGCAGTGGCAGAGAGCATGAACACATGGCTAGTGCTTCCTGAGACTTACAGTGACAGAGAGGTGGAGAGACTGAGGAGGACTGAGAGGTGACAGAAAGATAATGACAGCTCATTTTCATATACACATCAGTGTAGAGCAGCGGTTCTCAACCTGTGGGTCATGACCCACAGGAACCGTATTAAAGGGCACGGCATTAGGAAGGTTGAGAACCACTGGTATAGAGAAAGGACTGGGGGCAGCTGTTCTGGACGATGGACACTGATCTGTTGCTTGCAATAATCCAGGAGAAGTGAGAAGTGCCAGAGCCCCAACTAAGGAAAAAGAGGTAAAAAAGGACATATTTAAATTCTACTAGAAAAGAATTAGAAGCAAAAGGTAACTGCTATGGATACAGAATTGGGAAGAGGTTGGGGCCACTCAGGTTGGCAGTTGGGCGGCTCCATTCACCACTGGTGCATTTGGGTAGGACTTTAGTGCCCTTCTCCCCTCCATGACTTCCTAACACAGGTGTGTATCCATAAGGAAGACACTCAAATAAGACATAGAGCACTGCTCCAGGAGTAATCAGGTAAGCACCCCAGAAACAAGACCAGAACACAAGACTTTTGCAGGGCTTTGTCCTTTACCCCAAACTTGAAATGTCTGAATCTGGGAAGCACGTGCTGGGTCTTCTTTCTCTAGAGACCCCAGGAGTGGCCTGCTGGTTGCCTAGGGCCAGGCCCTACCCAGGTGTACTTACTTGGAAAAGTAAGACATGAGAGAAAAGTTACCTCTGAATTTAAAAAGTGGCAACAACGAGGGTGGAGCCCCATTCTGTCTCTGAAGAATAGTGACCCCATCCACTCTTAAAATGTAGTCCAGTGAAGGTTTCAAGAGCTGACCAATAAGATTTGTAACTTTTTCCTTTGGGAAGGTGTTGTGTGAAAGTTGTGTGGTGCGGTGCCTCAGAGATTAAGACCTGCAATGAAATTGTATGGTGAATAAGGAAGGCTGTAGCTCTCATGGCATGCAGCAACTTTATTTCTTCCACCAAAGCTTATATAGGCAATACTACATGTACACATGTTAATCAATAAACATATGACTTAAACCTTAGCCCCAGGGTCTCACTGCTTGGCGCCTACGGATCTACAGATTAACCCATAACCACTTCACTAGCATTGTCTAAAGTTATTCTTATGCTAAGTATTCAAAAACAAAACCACAAAACAAGGTTCTGGGGAAATAAGCTGTTTGAATGCTTGACCTTTAACAGACCATCTGGAGGCAGTCATTTATCTAGGGCAGGTGTCCTCAAACTTTTTAAACGGGGCCAATTCACTGTCCCTCAGACTGTTGGAGAGCTAGACTATAGTTAAAAAAAAAAAAAAAAAAAAACTATGAACAAATTCCTATGCACACTACACCTATCTTATTTTGAAGTATAAAAACAAAACGGGAACAAATACAATCACACCACCTCATGTGGCCCGCAGGCCACAGTTTGAGGACCCCTGATCTAGGGAGTAGTCTGGAAATTCCTGAGATATATAGGTACCTGCCTGCAGGCCTGCCCCCACGAAGCCAGGCCTTTCATCACTTCTATGTGACGAGGCCTTTAGCCACGTATGGAGTTCTGTCCAGGTTTTTTTCCTTTCTAACTCACAAAAGACTTCAAACTTGCCTTCACAAAATGGAACCATTTAAAGGCTTATTTATAGGCTTTCTGCCTATAGGAAAGGATAGAGAGGGAGTAGAATGGGGGGGTGGAGATGTTCTTTCCTCTGTGGGCAGAGGTGGAAGCAAAGGGATGGTGACAGTAGCATGTTTTTTTCAACACAGTCACTCCCTATACTGCTCACAGGGACACTGGAGGCTCTGAAACAACCCAGAGAAATGCGAGCATAGAGTTTTGCTCTGGAGAGACAGAACTATCTAGCAGTCATCAGGATCTTGGTTGTAGTTAAAGGTGCTGGCCTGGAGGAAGGATCATGTCTGATTTGCTCATTATTATATTCCTGGCACTTAGCATGGTGCCAGATACATATGAAATGCTCAGTAAATACTTCTGAAGTCCATCAGTGAAGTTTCTTGGATCCCTCTCGTCTACTAAAAGATGCCTAACTTTTAATTTCACAAAGGCGTATTTGTGAACTCTTCAATGAGGAAAGTATAAGTTGCCACTTTAGGGAGGGCAGTAAAGAGAATTTCAGGGTTTTAATGCAGCAGTTGATCATTATCTCACCAAGTGGGAGGTTGAGAAAAATACCTGGACTTGTCTCTTTACCAATTAGTGCAGCCTAGAGATGAGTTAAGTCAAGGATCATTGATTCACCCATGGGCAGTCTGGGCTACACTTGCCTCCTGGAGATATTTGGAACCAAGGACAATGCAGGTTTGCCTGGGTCTTCTGGAGCTGCCCAGATCTATAGGGAACAACCTCCTAGGACCAGGCGGGAGAGGTTAATGAGCATTGATCCCCATGCTGTGCCATGTGCACTGCTAGAAACTGGGCATTTTCCACTGAGCAATGCATGCACAGCTTTCTCACAAGAGTTACAAGCTTAGTGAGGACTTAGGTAATGGAAAGCAAGTAGGTGAGGCAGAAAATGTGTTTTATCAAAGGAGTAGAATTGATTACTATTGCATCATTCTTCTACTTCAACTCTTTACAGGTGTTGCCTTAATGACCTGAGAGTCTAAGAAGCTCTGTTTGGAACACCAGAGCATGTTTGGCTTTGACATTTGCAATCATTGCCTATCGTGGGGGACTCGGCTCCCTTTTAACTCAACATTAATTACAGACATTTATATTTTTAGGGACCGTAGTGAGTAATCAGACCTAATTAATTGGTCATCAGTGAATGACTTACTTCCTCCCTATCCTTCTCCAAGGACAGAGGCCAGTACATGATAATAACCTTGATTCTGAGAACCCTTTGGAGAGTGGGGAAAACCATATTGACATCATACAAAGGGAATTTGAAGTGTGGGTTCCAGTTTTGTTGGTGATATATAGGGACACATAGCCATCATTCTCCCTGTGCTCCAAACCCTCTCTTACTTGGTGGCCTTTATACCCTCTGTGCCAGAGACCAGTCTAACATGTACAAATTTCATTTCTCAAGTGGTTGCAACTGGGCGAATCTTGATCGTCTGGGCTTCACTTTAATTTGGTTTAGTTACACATTGTTTATAATGATTTTATTTTATTTTATTTTTTTGAAACAGAATCTCATATTTTCACCCTCAATAGAGTGCCACGGTGTCATAGTTGACAGCAACCTCAAACTCTTGGGCTCAAGCAATCCTCTTGCCTCAGCCTCCAGAGTAGCTGGGACTACAGGTACCCACCATGATGCCAGGCTAGTTTTTCCATTTTTAGTAGAGACGGGGTCTCGCTCTTGCTCAGGCTAGTTTGGAATTCCAGAGATCAGGTAATCCATCTGCCTAGGCCTCCCAGAGTGCTGGGATTACAGGTGTGAGCCACCACACCTGGCATTTATGATGGTTTTAAAGATACTTCATCCTAAGCTTAATTTTTACCAAGTACTCACTGAGATTCAATGAGATAAAAAGGAGAAAGATAAAAGTTAATTACAAACATTTATTCTGTTATTAAGAATAAGAGAAGACTTACGGCCTCAAAAGCAGTATCAAAACATTGTTACATTGGCCTCTGAGGTTACTGAAGACCCTAGAAGAAAATGACTAGATTTTAGCATCAACCTTAAGAGTAAGTTTCCAATGAGCTTTCGGTGGGGAGGTGGGGGGGGGGGTAATAGTGGTTTTCCTATTAGTCACTGCTGAGTTGATTAGTTAGGTTCTCTAGCATCTCCATAATGCACAGACTTTTCCAGTTTCCCCAGAGTAATGGGGAAAGGAGTAGCTTTTGTGCACAGTTTGACCTTTGTTCTCCAGTGGCTCTCAAGAGGGCGTGTGTCTTTTTCAATGTCATGGGACTCAGTGGACAAGGGAGCCTGATGCAATTGAGGGTTATGTTGGCTAGGGAATACAAGTCACCTTTTATGGATGCCTGTGTAGTTGGTGTAGAACATCGCAACTTTGAACTGCTGGTCAAATTTGAGGCATTCCCTTGTAACAATATGAATTAGCATGTTATCAACCCAACACTCTTTTTTCCTGTGATCACCAACACTTTTCTCTTTGACAGAGGAACTAAAGTGCTTAGAAGTTGTAAAGAAGCACATGTAGCACTTTGTAAGAGCTGAAGCATTATTACAATTATGTCACCAAGAGTGGTCATGATATGATTCTTGTGCCATTGTTCAATCCACTTCGGGGATGATTTCCAAAGACATAGCTTTGCCTCTTACCTAGTTCGGATAGAATAAAGTATTCTTGTTGATGAAATTACCCAATTAATAGAGTTTCTGCAGTGAATAGAGTTTTCTGCAATAGAGTTTCTGCGGGTTTTTTTCCTCCTCATCTAGTGTGCTTTTGAACCAAAAGCTGTAGGTTTTGATTTAGGAAAAACAAGCAAACTTTTCATACTAGCATGAGTAAGATAGAATTAGAAAAAGATATGCTTTTGCTACTAAATCCCCCAAAGCTTACTATTCTAATCCAAGCTGTTGATTTGTGCACCAAACATAATAGAACTACTCCTTGATGACATTTTTGTGATGTTTATTTTAGCTATGGTAACCCTGGCCCTGGGTTATACAACAGATAAACTTGAAAGTGTTGAGGCGGAGCACAAGAAAAGTACATTTCTCAGGCACATAATGTGTGTTCATATGAGTGAGTGGCACCCATCCAAGAAATGATTTGGCGACCCAATGTTCTTTCATATTGTGTCGAAGCCCTTGTGTTGAAGGGCTTGGAAGTGGCACCTGTCACTTCTCACTTGGCCAGAATTTAACCACACGCAAGGAAGCTGAGTACAGAGCCCAGCCGTGTCCCCAAGGGGGGAAAGGACACAAGCATTGTCCACAGCTACCCTGTCTCTGCCACAGTTGTCTTCTTTCTTCCTTTCCAGCCTCTTCCCTTTCTTTGTTAATTTGTCTTTTTTAACTTATACAGTGTAAAGCTTGGTGGTGGAGCCCAAGTGTTGCGAATTTAAGGAAGAATCTAAAAATACACAATCCCATCATATTTTATGCATTTTAAATGATGTGAATTTTCAAAGTGTGATTTAAATGTTAGTAAATATTAGCAGAATCTCATTTGATGTGTGAAATTTTTTAAAAATATATACTCAATTTAAAAATAATCTAAATTGTGTAATTTCAAAGCTGGCTGGCAAAGCAAATTGTTAGGTTTGTATGCCTTTGACACTTGGAGCCTCCGCCTCAGCTGACAAAAGAAATATCTGCCATCTTTGGTAGGTATTGTATGAATTATAAAATTCTTTTTTTTTTTTTTTTTTTTTTGAGACAGAGTCTCACTATGTCACCCTCAGTAGAGTGTTGTGGCATCACAGTTCACAGCAACCTCTAGCTCTTGGGCTTAGGTGATTCACTTGCCTCAGCCTCCTGAGTAGCTGGGACTATAGGTGCCTGGCCACAATGCCCATGTATTTTGTTGTTATTGTTGCAGTTTGGCTGGGGCCGGGTTCGAACCCACCACCCTCAGTATATGGGGCTGGCACCCTACTCACTGAGCCACAGGCACCGCCTCCTGTCAGGTCCATTCTTAAAAATGACAGCTTCAGGCAGTGTGTCACTTAGAAGCTGCTGCCTATGATCAGCTCACAGATGACCAAGGAATGACCTAAGGCTCTGAGGAGGCAGTGAGAGGGGAGAACAATCTGATTGAGGGACATTTATGAGGTATAATCAATGAGCTTTCTTGATTGATTTAATAGGTCAGATCGTGTGTGCAATCATGGAATGGGAGATGAGCAGTGAGAACCACAGGACTCATAGGAAGAGCTGAAAAGGGCATACTGTGGTTGTCTGGGGGAAGAGACAGTCTACTCAGAATTCCATACTCTAAGTTGCAGTTGTCTCTAAGACGTCAGGTTTCAGTGTACAGCAAGCACTGGACAGAGGTCAGTGATGTTCTTGGCCTTATTTCCTGACTCACCACCCCCAAGCTACACATACACACACACACACCTTGTAGCATCCAAGAGTCAGTCAACATTTCATACAAAATAAACAACCAACATAAATTATCCCATTGAGTAAATGGACTAAACACTTGAGTTAATTCAAGATAGGCAACTTCCTTTATGACAGTTCTACATTTTAGGGCACACAAGCATTTCACGTTGCATGAGGCTTCAGGATGATTAAATTTGCTGTCTACAAGGACTGCATTAAAATGAGATAAATCTAGACTTTCTCCCTTTGATGTAACTGATTTGGACTGCAAGACAGACTCCCCCCTACCCCCCCACTGCTGGTCAATACCTTCTCTCTGTATTTTATATACTAATTTAAACAATTTACTGTATAGCTGTGTTAACTTCTATAATCATAAAACATAATTATCACACAGACACATCAGATAATGTTATGAAAGTTACATTGAATCAAAACGACTTTCACAGAGTCATATAAAGAACTCTAATAATTGTCTTTTAAAATTACAGGGCAGGTCGTGTTCAGAAAAAGAATCAAATATTAAGTAGAGGAATTACATTGGATTAGTGCCCAGATTCTTAAGAGAGACCATTGAAGATGATCACCAGGTTTCCTCTGAGTTCAAATCCAAATCGTGTCTCCTTGATATGGTCGTCCCTGATGGGAAGCCTGAGGATGATCTGCCTCGAGAAGCCTCAAAATACTTCCGTAATGTGTAGTTTATAACGTGTGTGTGTGTGTGTGTGTGTGTAGTTTATAACTTAAGCCCTTCCAAAAGTATTGAACCAATTGATGATCTTTGATGATCTATTATATATTTCATATTTTTCATCTATGGATGATATAGATAATGGTATATCTATCCCTAATTCATTATTGCTTTACTCACATTTATTTTGTATATTTATTCATTGTATTCTCAGATGTCAAGTTATTCTTTCAGGTGACAATTGTATACACCCTAAGGGGGTATATTTGGTCATAGATATTACCTGAGGCTAATATCTCAATGAAATATTAATATGAATATTAATGAAATCAAAACACCTGTTATTATTTTCAAATAATAGGTATAGGTAAATGTGTAGGTAAAATTACTAGAAAAATACATTGGAATTACTACATGTGTACTGAATGTTACGACTGTGGGTGCTTTTTCTTTCTTTATATGTGCCCTAAATTCTCCAAAATTTCCCTACTAAACGTACTAATATTTGGAGAAAGGCAGACTGCCAATATTTAAAAACAAAAAAGTATGTGAGGGGAATATGTCGAGGAATATGGGTGGTTAAGGCCACCAGGGGTCAGATGTAGGCTCGTAAGTGTGCACACTCGACACTTTCACTGTAAGAAAAAAATCAAGCCAAGAAAGAGCAAAAATGAGAACTGTCAATATCTTGCCATCTATTCGCTATGGATCTTTTTTTTTTTTTTTTTTGGCGGGGGCTGGGTTTGAACCCACCACCTCTGGCATATGGGACCGGCGCCCTACCCGCTGAGCCACAGGCGCCGCCCTCTATTTGCTATGGAAAGGCTGTCAAGTCACAGAAAATGCGCTGTTTATCTCTTTATAAATTCACTGACTACCAGTCGTAACTATGGATGTTTTTGTGGTAGGAAGGAGTATTATTTGCTGCCTAAGAAACATTTTTGTTTCATAATTTGAACAGTTACCATCACCACTTGTTTTTCATGTCATTAAATGTTTAAGCACATAGAAAAGAATAGAGAGGAATGTGATAGCCATGTGCCCCCCACACACACCCAGCTTTTTCAACACTTTTTTGCTACATTTGTTTCAGATATTATACTGGAGTTGTCAAGTAAAATATTACAGCTGAATGACGATGGAAGACTGGCTGCTGCCCGATGGGTGGCGTTTGGTGTGGGAAAGCCAAGTATGTGATTGGTTAGAGGTGCATACTTGGCCTCCTCTGTTCTCAAGGTGGAAGCAGAGACAAAAAAGAGGGAAGTTCAGTTAACAGTCAAGTCCTGGCCATTTGGGGACAGTTGTTTACCTTCCTGGATTGTCACTAGAGATAGCAATTCTGACTTAAATCAGCATGGCTTTGGGGGGCTGCTTATTGGAGATAAAAGGATTAGTTTCCTGGTCAGGTTGCTGCAGGTTGAGGGTCACAGTACTATTTATATATCTGCTCTGGCCATTGTCCATTTGTGGATTCCGTCTGTTATGATACAGGAGCTTCAGATTCGTTCATGTTTATCTGTGGAATGGTATTTCATTGTGTGACTACACTGCCACTCTCCAGTTGATAAGCTTGGATCTCAGCTTTTTACCCTTCTCAACAGCGCTGCAATTAATAGTCATCAAAACCTTCTCACCCAGTGTTTCATATCCTTACTTTTTTGCTGTCTGCTTTCTGTTTTGGACTAGAAAGATATGATGAGTTTTGGTAACTCTTGCCTTTTTCTCTTGGTCATATGTAATGTGCTATAACTTTAATCAAAGATCACTAGAATTAGTAAACACTGCTTGAAGCTCCTAGGCCAGAAAATCACATTTGTGTGGTTTTTAAATTCTTATGGCCAACTCCCCCATTATTTCTTCTTCTTCTGCCCAAAACAAAGAAACAAAAAGAGTTTTTCTTCTTTCCTCTTCATCTGCTCTCTTTACGTTGAGCGAGTCAGGATGGCAACTTCATCACTCCGCCAGGATAAGAAGCTCTAAGCTGGCTTTTATAAATAGCCACCAGAGTAGCTTATTCAGGATGTTATCCCATAAAGCTCACTCAGCGTGAATGTTTTCAGTCAAGGCCAGGTGACAAATAGACACTTAACTCAAAGTTAAATTGACCACTAAGTTCTACGGCGAACCCTTGGAATTGAGAATTGTCAACACAGTTATTTTATGTTAACCCTCTTCTTTAAAGCACAGCTGTGTATTGAATATTAATAGTACAATACGTCCTTTTATAATGTACGTGCTTTCTAGGATTTTTAATAGCTTTTCCCTTCACTCCAGATAATCACTTAATGCACATGGATGTGGGTAGTAACTATTTATTTCTAAGAAATAGTAAAAAAGATAAATTAAAACACATGTAATGATGTTTCTGTCAATCACGAACTGCATATAACACACTAGTCCCATGAGATTGAAATCATTGTGTTTATATTGTACCATTTCTGTGTTTACATATGTGTAGATACATAAACACTTACCACTGTGTTATAGTTGCTACAGTAATCAGTACGGTAACCTGCGGTGTATGTTTATTGCCTAGGAGTAATAGGCTATACCAACAGCCTAACTGTGTAGTGGTCTATGCCATCTAAGTTTGTATACGTTCATTGTATGAATTTTACACAAGAATGAAATTCCCTAAGGATGCGTTTTCCAGAACATATCCTCGGCATTAAGTAACACGTGACTACATGATAGGAGAAATATGAAGATGTGACCAAGATTTTTTTTTTGCTTTTATTGTGTATATTTAAGGTGTACAACATGTTTTGCTATGCCAATACATATGAAATGGTTGTTAGAGTCATGCAAATGAACATACCTATCATGTATCAGAGTTATCTTTTTTTGATGGGGAGGGTAAGAGCGCCTAAAACCTTAGCAAATTTCCAGTTACAGTATTGGATACTATAGTTTTCATGTTATACATTACATCTTTTCAGACTTATTCATCCTATATAATTGTACTTTGCAACCTGTACTCTATGACCCCAGTGTCCCCATTCCCTCTCCCACCCGTTCCCTTCTCTGTTTCTGTATAGTTGCCCTTTGGTTTTTTAGATTTTGCATATAAGCGAAATCATGCGGTATTTTTCTTTCCTGTGTCCAGCTTATTTCACTTGGCATATCTGCCAGGTTCATTGTGTCATCACAAATGGCAGTGATTCAACCTTTTTTAAGGTTGAATATGGTGTATATAAGACACATTTTCTTAATAACCACTCTTAGAGATAGATGCTTAGGTTGTTTCCATATCTTGGCTGTTGTGAATAATGCTGTAGTGAATATGGGAATCTTGATATCTTTACTAGGTCCTGATTTCATTTTAATTGGATATTACCCAGAAGAAGATTACTGGGTCACGTGGTAGTTTTAAGTTTTTGAGAAACCTCTGTACTGTTTCCATATGGCTGCACCAATTTACATTCCCACCAACAGTGTACAGGTTTCCTTTTCTGCACACCCTCATCAACACTTACCTCTTTTCTTCTTGAAGATAGCCACCTCTTATCAGGTATGAAGTGTTACCTTGTAGTTTTGCTTTGCATTTCCCAGATGATTAGTGATGTTGAGCACCTTTTCATATCTTGGTTAGCCATTTTTATTTCTTCTTTGAGAAGATATCTATGTAGGTCTTTTGTCCATCTTTTAATCATTTTTTTCTTATTGAATTTTATAGGTATGTGGTTCTGAACCCCCCTCCCCCATCTGTAGGCCACTTTCTCATTTTGTTGATCATCTCCTTTGCTGTGCAGAAGCATGTTAGTTTGATGTATTCCTACTTATTTATTTTTTATTTAGTTGCCATATTGGCCCCCAAATGTTGCCAAAACCAATATCTAGGAGCATTCCCCCTGAATTTTTTTCTGGGAGTTTTGTGATTTCAGGTCTAATATTTAGACATTTGATACATTTGGGATTGATTTTTGTGTTTAGTATGTGATAAGGATCCAATTTCACTCTTTGGTAGAGGGATATCCAGTTTTTCCAGCACCATTTATTGAAAAGATGATCTTTTCTCCATTGTTTCTTCCTGATGCCCTTGTCAAAAGTTAGTTGACCATATATGGATTTATTGGGTTTTATTGTTTGTTTTTTTAATATGGGTTTATTTCTGGGTTCTCTTTTCTGTTCTATTGATCTATGTATCTGTTTTTGTACAGCACCATATTGTTTCAATTACTATAGCTTTGTAATAATTTTAAGTCAGGAAATGTGATAATGTGATGACACCCTGGAGTTGGATGACTCCAAAGTTTGTTTGTTTGTTTTTTTCTGAGACAGGGTCTTACTTTGTCACCCTCGGTAGAATGCCATGGTGTCACAGCTCACGACAACCACTAGCTCTTGGGCTTAGGTGATTCTCTTGCCTCAGCCTCCCAAGTAGCTGGGACCTCAGGCACGGGCCACAATGCCCAGCTATTTTTTTTTGGTTGTTGCAGTTTGGCTGGGGCTGGGTTCGAACCCACCGGCTGGTGCCCTACACACTGAGCCACAGGCACCACCCAACTTTTTTTTTTTTAATCAAGATTGTTGTGTGTATTTGGGGTCTTTTGTGATTCTCTATGAATTTTAGGATTTTTTTTTCTATTTTTGCGAAGAATGCCATTGAAATTTTGATAGGTATTACACTGAATCCATATACTGCTCTGGGTAGTATGGACGTTTTAAAATATTGTTCCAGTCTACAAACAGGGAATATCTTTTCTTTATATGTGTCTTCAATTTCTTTCATTGGTGTTTTATAGTTTTCAGTATACAGATCTTTTATCTCCTTAGTCCTAAATATTCTTTTTTGAAAATAAATTAATTTCGGATAGGTCATTATTGGTGTAAAATATATAACTTTTATATGTCCATTTTGTGTCTTGCAACTTTACTGAATTTAATTATTAGTTCTAACAGATTTTTTGTGGAGTCTTTAGATTTTCTAAATATGGGATCATGTCATATGCAAATAGGGAAAATTTGACCCCTTCCATTCCGATTTGTTTTTTTTTTTTTGGGGGGGGGGGACTTATTTCCTTTTTTTTTTTTAATTAATTTATTTTTTTATTAAATCATAGCTGTGTACATTAGTATGATTATGGAGCACCATATACTTGGTTCATAGACCGTTTGACACATTTTCATCACATTAGTTAACATAGCTTTAGTGGCATTTTCTTGGTTATTTTGCTAAGACCTTTACATTCCACATTTACTAGGATTCACCTATACCCTTGTAAGATGCACCACAGGTGTAATCCCATTTGGATGCTTTTAATTCTTTTTCTTGTCTGACCACTCTTGTTAAAACTTCAAGTATTGTGTTAAATAGAAGTATCAAGCGTGGGTATTCTTGTCTTGTACTGGATGTTAGAGGATATGATGTTGGCTGTGGCCTTTTCATAAATGGCCTTTATTATGCTGAGGAAATGTGCTCTGTTTCTAAATTATTGAGAGATTTATTTTATTTTATTTTTTTTGTAGAGACAGAGTCTCACTTTATGGCCCTTGGTAGAGTGTCGTGGCCTCACACAGCTCATAGCAACCTCCAACTCCTGGGCTTAAGCGATTCTCTTGCCTCAGCCTCCCAAGTAGCTGGGACTACAGGCACCTGCCACAACGCCCGGCTATTTTTTGGTTGCAGTTTGGCCGGGGCCGGGTTTGAACCCGCCACCCTCGGTATATGGGGCCGGCGCCTTACCTACTGAGCCACAGGCGCCGCCCAATTATTGAGAGATTTTAAGGAAGAAAGAATGTTACAATTTGTCAAATACTTTTCCTGCTTCTATTGAGATGGTCATGTGTTTTTTATCTTTCATTCTTTTAATGTGGTATATTACGTTGATTTGTTTGTGTATGTTAAGCCAGTTTTGCATCCCAGGGATAAATCCCAGTTGCTCATGATGTATAATATTTTTGATGTGTTGCTGAAATCAGTTTGCTAGTATTTTACTAAAGATTTTTGCATCTGTGTTCATCAGAAACATTGACCTGCAACTTGCTCCTCCATCCTTACTTCCTTCTTCCCTCCCTCCTTTCTTCATTCCCTTTCTCCCTCCTTCTCTCTCTCTTTCTTTTTTTCGTTGACTTTATCTAGCTTTAGTATCATGGTGATGCTGACCTCATAAAATAAATTTGGAAATTTATTTACTTATGTATTTTTGGAAGAGTTTAAGAAAAGTTGATATTAATTCCTCTTTGAATCTTTTGTAGAATTTAGCCATGAATCTATCTTGTCCTGGACATTTTTTCTTTTTTGATAAGCGGTTTTTAATTATTATAATCTCTCTATTGATCTGTTCAAGTTTTCTGTTTCTTCCTGATTTCATTTTGGTATGTTGTATATTTCTAGGAACTTACTCATTTTCTCTAAGTTATCCATTTTGTTGGCATATGATTGTTTGTAATAGTCCCTTTGGATCCTTTTTATTTCTAAAGTGTCTACTTTCATTTCTGATTTTTTTTTTTAATTTGAGTCTTTTCTCTTTTTTCTTACTCTAGGTATGGATTTCTCAATTTTGTTTATTTTTTTTTTTCAAAGTGCCAACTCTTAGGATTTTTTAAAAAATTGGTTTTCTAGACTCTGTTTTATTTACCTTTGCTCTGATCTCTTTTATTTTCTTCTTTCTGCTACTCTGGGATTAGTTTATTTTTATTTTTCTAGTCCCTTGAAAGTATAACATGAAATTGCTTGAGATATTTCTTATTTCTTGATGTAGGTGTCTGTCACTATAAATTCCCTCTTAGAATGGCTTATTCTTAATCCCAAAAGTTTTGGTATATTGTATTTTCATTTTTGTTTTTCTCAAGATATTTAAAAATTTTCCTTTGATTTTCTCTTTAGCTCATTGGTTATTTAGAAGCATATTATTTAGTTCCTACATATTTGTAAATTTTTCCATTTTCTTCCTGTTATTGATTTCTAGTTTCATACCATTATATTAATAGCTGGAAAATATAATTGATATGATTTAAATCTTCTTAAATTTGTTTTTTTTTTTTTTTTTTTTTTGGGTGTTGGGCTCTTTTTTATTTTTTTATTATTATTTTTTTTTTTTATTGTTGGGGATTCATTGAGGGTACAATAAGCCAGTTACACTGATTGCAATTGTTAGGTAAAGTCCCTCTTGCAATCATGTCTTGCCCCCATAAAGTGTGACACACACTAAGGCCCCACCCTCCTCCCTCCATCCCTCTTTCTGCTTCCCCCCCCATAACCATAATTGTCATTAATTGTCCTCATATCAAGATTGAGTACATAGGATTCATGCTTCTCCATTTTTGTGATGCTTTACTAAGAATAATGTCTTCCACGTCCATCCAGGTTAATACGAAAGATGTAAAGTCTCCATTTTTTTTAATGGCTGAATAGTATTCCATGGTATACATATACCACAGCTTGTTAATCCATTCCTGGGTTGGTGGGCATTTAGGCTGTTTCCACATTTTGGCGATTGTAAATTGAGCTGCAATAAACAGTCTAGTACAAGTGTCCTTATGATAAAAGGATTTTATTCCTTCTGGGTAGATGCCCAGTAATGGGATTGCAGGATCAAATGGGAGGTCTAGGTTGAATGCTTTGAGGTTTCTCCATACTTCCTTCCAGAAAGGTTGTACTAGTTTGCAGTCCCACCAGCAGTGTAAAAGTGTTCCCTTCTCTCCACATCCACGCCAGCATCTGCAGTTTTGAGATTTTGTGATGTGGGCCATTCTCACTGGGGTTAGATGATATCTCAGGGTTGTTTTGATTTGCATTTCTCTAATATATAGAGATGATGAACATTTTTTCATGTGTTTGTTAGCCATTTGTCTGTCGTCTTTAGAGAAAGTTCTATTCATGTCTCTTGCCCATTGATATAAGGGATTGTTGGCTTTTTTCATGTGGATTAATTTGAGTTCTCTATAGATCCTGGTTATCAAGCTTTTGTCTGACTGAAAATATGCAAATATCCTTTCCCATTGTGTAGGTTGTCTCTTTGCTTTGGTTATTATGTCCTTAGCTGTACAGAAGCTTTTCAGTTTAATGAAGTCCCATTTGTTTATTTTTGTTGTTGTTGCAATTGCCATGGCAGTCTTCTTCATGAAGTCTTCCCCCAGGCCAATATCTTCCAGTGTTTTTCCTATGCTTTCTTGGAGGATTTTTATTGTTTCATGCCTTAAGTTTAAGTCCTTTATCCATCTTGAATCAATTTTTGTGAGTGGGGAAAGGTGTGGGTCCAGTTTCAGTCTTTTACATGTAGACATCCAGTTCTCCCAACACCATTTATTGAATAGGGAGTCTTTCCCCCAAGGTAAGTTCTTGTTTGGTTTATCAAAGATTAGGTGGTTGTAAGATGTTAGTTTCATTTCTTGGTGTTCAATTCGATTCCAAGTGTCTATGTCTCTGTTTTTGTGCCAGTACCATGCTGTCTTGAGCACTATGGCTTTGTAGTACAGACTAAAATCTGGTATGCTGATGCCCCCTGCTTTATTTTTGTTACTAAGAACTGCCTTAGCTATACGGGGTTTTTTCCGGTTCCATACAAAACGCAGAATCATTTTTTCCAAATCTTGAAAGTACGATGTAGGTACTTTGATAGGAATGGCATTGAATATGTAGATTGCTTTGGGAAGTATAGACATTTTAACAATGTTAATTCTTCCCATCCATGAGCATGGTATGTTCTTCCATTTGTTAATATCCTCTGCTATTTCCTTTCTGAGGATTTCATAGTTTTCTTTATAGAGGTCCTTCACCTCCTTCGTTAGGTATATTCCTAGGTATTTCATTTTCTTTGAAACTATGGTGAAGGGAGTTGTGTCCTTAATTAGCTTCTCATCTTGACTGTTATTGGTGTATACAAAGGCTACTGACTTGTGGACATTGATTTTATATCCTGAAACATTACTGTATTTTTTGATGACTTCTAGGAGTCTTGTGGTTGAGTCTCTGGGGTTCTCTAAGTATAAGATCATGTCGTCAGCAAAGAGGGAGAGTTTGACCTCCTCTGCTCCCATTTGGATTCCCTTTATTTCGTTGTCTTGCCTAATTGTATTGGCTAGAACTTCCAGCACTATGTTGAATAGTAAAGGTGACAGAGGACAACCTTGTCTGGTTCCAGTTCTAAGAGGAAAAGCTTTCAGTTTTACTCCATTCAGTAAAATATTGGCTGTGGGTTTGTCATAGATAGCTTCAATCAGTTTTAGAAATGTGCCACCTATGCCTATACTCTTCAGTGTTCTAATTAGAAAAGGATGCTGGATTTTATCAAATGCTTTTTCTGCATCTATTGAGAGGATCATATGATTTTTATTTTTGCCTCTGTTAATATGGTGGATAACGTTTATGGACTTGCGTATGTTAAACCAGCCTTGCATCCCTGGGATGAAGCCTACTTGATCATGATGAATGACTTTTTTGATGATAAGCTGTAATCTATTGGCTAGGATTTTGTTGAGAATTTTTCCATCTACATTCATGAGTGAGATTGGTCTGAAATTCTCCTTTTTGCTTGGGTCTTTTCCTGGTTTTGGTATCAGGGTGATGTTTGCTTCATAGAATGTGTTGGGGAAGATTCCTTCTTCATCAATTTTTTGGAATAATTTCTGCAGTACAGGAATAAGCTCTTCCTTGAAGGTTTGATAGAATTCTGGAGTGAAGCCATCTGGACCAGGGCATTTTTTAGTTGGAAGCTTTTTTATTGTTTCTTTGATCTCAGTGCTTGAAATTGGTCTGTTCAGGACATCTATTTCTTCCTGGCTGAGTCTAGGGAGAGGGTGTGATTCCAAATATTGATCCATTTCCTTCACATTGTCAAATTTCTGGGCATAGAGTTTCTGGTAGTATTCAGAGATGATCTCTTGTATCTCTGTAGGATCAGTTGTTATTTCCCCTTTATCGTTTCTGATTGAGGTTATTAGAGATTTTACTTTTCTATTTCTAGTTAGTCTGGCCAATGGTTTATCTATTTTATTTATTTTTTCAAAAAACCAACTCCTTGTTTCATTAATTTTCTGAATGATTCTTTTGTTTTCAATTTCATTGATCTCTGATTTGATTTTGGAGATTTCTTTTCTTCTACTGAGTTTAGGCTTAGATTGTTCTTCTTTTTCCAGTTCCATAAGATCTCTTGTGAGATTGTTGATGCGCTCTCTTTCTGTTTTTCGAATGTAGGCATCTAAAGCAATGAATTTTCCTCTCAAAACTGCTTTTGCAGTATCCCACAGGTTTTGGTAGCTTGTGTCTTCATTGTTGTTATGCTCAAGGAAGTTAATGATTTCCTGTTTTATTTCTTCCTTCACCCATCTGTTATTCATCAGAAGATTGTTTAATTTCCATGCCTTTGGGTGGGGTTGAGCATTTTTGTTAGAGTTGAGTTCCACCTTTAGTGCCTTATGGTCTGAAAAGATACAAGGTAAAATTTCAATTCTTTTGATTCTGTTGATATTTGTTTTGTGTCCCAGGATATGATCAATTTTGGAGAATGTTCCATGGGGTGATGAGAAGAATGTATATTCTTTATCTTTGGGGTGGAGTGTTCTATATGCGTCTATCAAGCATAATTGTTCTAGGGTCTCATTTAAATCTCTTACATCTTTGTTTAATTTCTGATTAGAGGATCTGTCCAGCTCTGTAAGAGGTGTGTTAAAGTCCCCTGTTATGATGGTATTATCAGATATCATATTGCTCAGACTGAGTAAGGTCTGCTTCAAGAATCTGGGAGCATTTAAATTGGGTGCATAAATATTTAGAATTGAAATGTCTTCTTGTTGTAGTTTTCCCTTGACCAATATAAAGTGACCATCTTTGTCTTTTTTGACTTTAGTTGCTTTAAATCCACATGTATCTGAAAATAAGATTGCAACTCCTCTTTTCTTCTGAATTCCATTTGCCTGAAAAATTGTCTTCCAACCCTTGACTCGGAGCTTTAATTTGTCTTTTGAAGCCAGGTGTGTTTCTTGCAGACAGCAAATGGATGGCTTGTGTTTTTTAATCCAGTCAGCCAATCTATGTCTCTTCAGTGGGGAATTCAAGCCATTAACATTTATGGAGATAATTGATAAGTGTGGTAGTATTCTATTCGTCTTATTTGGTGAGAGTCCATTGCTTAGTTTTATCTTTTGCATCAGTGTGGAGGTTAGGTTCTGTCCTTTGATTTCTGAGTTCTTACTTTGCTGCTGATCCATTGTGGTGGTCAGTGTGCAGAACAGGTTGAAGTATTTCCTGTAGAGCTGGTCTTGTTGTGGCAAATTTCCTCAATGTTTGTATATCCGTAAATGATTTGATTTCTCCGTCAATTTTGAAGCTTAGCTTAGCAGGGTACAGAATTCTGGGCTGAAAATTGTTCTGTTTAAGTAGATTAAAGGTAGATGACCATTGTCTTCTTGCTTGGAAAGTTTCATTAGAGAAGTCTGCGGTAACTCTGATGGATTTGCCCCTGTAGGTCAACTGGCGCTTACTCCTGGCAGCTTGCAGAATCTTTTCTTTTGTCTTGACTTTGGACAGGTTCATCACAATGTGTCTTGGAGAAGCTCGGTTAGAGTTGAGGCGACCCGGGGTCCGATATCCCTCTGAAAGCAGTGTGTCAGAATCTTTGGTGATGTTTGGGAAATTTTCTTTTATAATATTCTCTAGTATGGCTTCCATTCCTCTGGGGCATTCTTCTTCCCCTTCTGGAATTCCTATAACTCGTATGTTGGAATGCTTCATAAAGTCCCATAATTTTGACAGTGAACGTTCTGCTTTCTCTCTCTTCTTTTCTGCCTCTTTTACTGTCTGAGTTATCTCAAAAACTTTGTCTTCTACCTCTGAAATTCTTTCTTCTGCATGGTCTAACCTGTTGCTGATAGTTTCCATTGCATCTTTAAGTTCCCTAATTGACTGTTTCAGTTCCTTCAGCTCTGCTATATCCTTTTTATATTCTTCATATCGTTCATCTCTTATTTGATTCTGTTTTTGGATTTCCTTTTGGTTATTTTCCACTTTATTAGCAATTTCCTTCATTGTTTCCGTCATTTCTTTCATTGTTTTCAACATGTGTATTCTAAATTCCCTTTCTGTCATTCCTAACATTTCTATACTGGTGGAATCATCTGCAGTAGCTACCTCATGGTCCCTTGGTGGGGTCGTTCTAGACTGGTTCTTCATGTTGCCTGGAGTTTTCTGCTGATTCTTCCTCATGAGTGATTTCTTTTATCTGTTTCCTTGCCCTAATTTTCCTTTCACTTCCTCTTACTCTTTAAGTTCTTGTGCCTGTGGACTAAGGGTTACAGGACCAGAAGGGTGAGAAGGTTGAAGAGCAAAAAAAAGGGGATGAAAGAAAGGAGGACCGAGTGATAAGAAAAAAAGAAAGATAGAGAAAGGAGAGGGGGTGGGTATAAGGAATATTGACAAAAAGAAGAGAGCCACAGAAAGAGGGAGACAAGGCAATATAGGGGTACAGTAGGGTACTTTGACACAACCTTAAAAAACCCCACCTTCTGGGGGTGCCCACTTGCGTGGTTCCCTTGAGGTCAGCAGCTCTTTGCTAACCTGGTCAGACACAGTACCCCACCTCCACCAAGTAGAGAGGAAAGACAAAAATGCTATAAATCAAACCAAAACAAGCAAACAGAAAACTTTACAGGGATAAAATTGGGTGAAAAACCAAATTATATCGGTAGAAACACTAGCAAAAATGAAGTTGAAGTTATTAAAAAAGGCAGCAATGGGAAATTATAATTAAACTAGGAAAATTGAGAAAGAAAAAGGGATCTGTGTGGAAAAGATTGAAATTAAAAAAACAAAAGAACATCAGCAACGTCAAAATAAACAAAAACAAACAAACAAACAAAAAAAAATGAAAAAAATACACAACCAAAAACGAAGCAGTTTGTATATGTTATTGAATATTGTCTGGGCAACACGTGGTCTTCTGGGGTATGAGATGTTAGTCACAGTTCTGATACGACTGGAGGCTGCTGATTTCTCAAACCCCAGCAGATAGACACCCTAAATCTCTCTTCAGCCTACTTAAAAGGCACTTTGAACTTGTAAACTTGCTGAGCAGAAGCTTTCCCAGCTTTCTCGCTGGAATCGCTGCTGAAGTGGCTATCCACTTACCCAGTGTGCCAAAACTGGTCTCACTCTGCCCCTGAGGGTTAGGGCTGCAAGGCGGCTCAGACCCCACTCTTAGGCTACTTGGTTGCTGGGTTACCAGCTCCCACCCGTTTCTAGCTCTGCGACCCTGAGGGCGGAGCTTGCCGGGGCAGATCGCTGACAATGGATCCGTGTGACCCACCGCCAAACACTATTAGCTCTGTCTGGCTCAGCGGCTCAGACTGGGGCCCTAGACACCGGCCAAAGTTCTCCGCACTCCCGCTCAGGCCTTCCCCAAGGCAGTTCAACTCAGTGCCAAGTCCAAGGACATCAAAACAGTTCACAGGTAAGGCCTTTCTGGTTTGCAGTCTCGCTGCTACTGAACTTACAGTTGTGGGCGGGTTTAGACGGATAGAACATACGCGACCACTTGCCGGTTTTCCACGGTTTTAGTCCTCCTCTTGGGGTCCAGAAGTCTCTCGCTGACTCCCTGTATCCTCATAGGAGTGATGATAGGCAGATCCAACCAGCCAGAGATGCCTGGAGTCCTATCTCCCCAGACTCACGGTGCCCAGATGCAAGGAAGCTGTTACTCGGCTGCCATCTTGCTCCGCCTCCCTTCTTAAATTTGTTAAAATTTATTTGTGACCTAATGAATAATCTATCCTGGATACTTTTTGTGTACACTTGAGAATATGTATATTCTTTTGCTCGTTGTATGGAATATTTTGTATGTGTCTGTTAGGTCCATTTGACCTAAAGTGTCCATCAAATTCAATGTTCCATATTGATTTTCGGTTCAGATGATAGTGAAGGATTGAAGTCCTCCACTTTTATTGTATGGCTGTCTATTTCTCCCTTCAGTTAATATTTTCTTTATATATCTTCACAATTGTTTATGCTCTTTCAAGGAATTAACCCTATATCATTTAATAGTAATCTTATTTGCTTGACAGTGTTTTGGCTTAAAGTCTATTTTATCTAATAAGATAATAGCCACTAGCTCTCTCTTTTGGTTATCATTTTCATGGAATTTTTAAAAATACATCTTCACTTTTAGCCTGTGTGTGTGCTTGGAGCTAAAGTGGGTCTCTCATAAGCAGCATATAGTTGAATCTTGTTTCTTTATCCACTCAGCCATTCATGCCTTTTGACTAGAAAATTTGATCCATTTCTATTGAAAGTAATTATTGATAGATAAAATTTTAATACTGCAATTTTGTTAATTATTTTCTTTGCTGTTTTGTAGATCCTTTTTTTGCTTTTTCTTCTCTTGCTGTTTTCTTTGAAATTATAATTTTCTACGGTGAAATGATCTGACTTCTTTCTCTTAAGCTTTTATATAGCTCATATCGGTTTTACTTTGTAGTTATCATGAGGTCACATGGATAGTCTTATACTTCACCAGTCTTTTTAGCCAATAACATCTTAACTTTACTTGCATACAAAAACACTACACTTTTACTCTGATCCACATTTTGTGTTTATGATGTCACAGTTTACATCTTTTTATATTGTGTATCTCTTAACAAATGATTATAATTGTAATTACTTGTGGTGATTTTGTCTGTGACCACATCTTAAAAACCTAGTCTCTTAACTCACAAACCTTTTCCTTTATGTGAGTCTTCCTGTGTTGTAAAACTCATTTGCCACCTGGAAGAAAAACTCGGGGGGTGGGGGTTGTGACGTGCAGGGACTCAGGCTGAGACAGTTAGGAGCCTTTGGGGTTTTTTTTGCTGAGTCTTACACCTGCTTCTGTTATTTCTTGTTCCAACTATTTTTTAGAAAAAACAAAAACATCCTTTCTAATAAATCTTTCTCTTTCTGGGCTTACCCCCTTTCAGGCTACCCTTCTAACTGCTATCTGAATGATACCTCTAACATAAAAATATAATTACACCCTACTTAAAATCCATTAAAGTTTCTTATCATCTTTAGAATAAAGTAACAACTAGCTAGCCTGATATGAAAGGCTCTCTGTGACCTTAATGCCACATCTCCAAGTTCCCCTCTGTCACTTTCTAGCATAGTCACATAGCAGATAGCTATACCAACAGGTTCCCAGGTGAGCCACTGGGCTCTCAAAACTTTACCTGAATTATTTGTCCTTCCTTCATTTATCTAACTCATCCTTAGGAGTCAACTCCAGAGTAACCTGTGTGAAGCTGTTCCAGAGACTTTTCCCTCACAGAATCAAGAGATCCCTCCTTCCTATAGCCTGTGGTCAGGCATTCCTTGGTTATAGCATGCAGCAGAGAGTTTTGTAAGGAGAAACAAGTTTGTTTCCCCTCTAGACTATGGATTCTTTATGGAGAGGGACTGCTTTGAAATGTTCATTTTCTTTTTTATTGTTTTGAATTTAAATAAAAACATAACAAGCTATCTAGAAAGTATCTAGCCATGCAGGTCTCTATTTTTCATATTATATAAGTAGATGCTTTCTGGACAATATGTATATTTTTGTATATGCACATACATATACACACACATACATGCATATATACTGTGTGCTTGTATATATACATGCATAAACCTTGCTTTTAAATTCTGCCCATTGGTTTCTGAACTTGGGAAATATGAGTAGTATTTGACCTTAAGTTTCCTTGTGAAGAGGTTGAGCTTGGTTAGGTTTTGGAACCTTGGAGGAGGCATTAAAATTCTCAGCCAAAGACCATCAAGAATGAGGTCATTTATCCAAACTTCTTTTTCTATCTTTTGAACCCAGGAAGATATATAGGAGTTTGTTGAATAAACTGAAGGAAGAAAGAAATGAAAGAGGAAAGAAAGTGAAGAAGGAAAGAAGAAGGGAGGGAGGAAGTGAAAGAAGAAAAGAGAAGGAAGGAGTGAGGGGATGAAAAAAAGGGAATGTGTAATCATATGAGGCATTTATGGAGACCTACAAGAGCAAGGGGTAATCTGAACAACATTGGAATTCTGTGGGAAAAGAGGAAAAAGGAAAACAATGCTGGGTAGTCAACTAACTACCTATATTTAGTATATTTTAGTTCCCACTAAAAATGTCTTGTGGAATACAAAAAAAAATTAAGACATGACAGTTGCCTTCAAGGAACATTTTGCCTGGTAAAGGAGATTAAAACATCTGTCTATGTAAAACTGTGAAGCAGGTAGTGAGAATTGTCTGGGGCAATAGGCCATCTGCAGAAATTCATTGAATAAATAAATACGCAAGCAAACAGAAGTACAGATGAAGTTCTTACAGGACTTAAGAGGAGAAGTAGATTCCACCTCAGTTGAGAGACTCTGGAAAGGGAAAAGTTTATTTGATGACCTTCAGGACAGAGAGGATTTTTATAATGTGATTAGGTGCCATTGGTTTAGAATGATGGCATAATGGTGAGGGGACTATCCAGGTAGGGTGAAGAATGGAGAGAAGTGAATGAGAGCTGAGATTAATTCATTTTGTCCAAACAACTCATGGCCCATAGTTAGGACCATGCCTCTAGCACTATAAATTCTACAATTTAGACACGTATTATTTTATTGTCTTAGCTTTTCTGCTAATATGATAACCACCAATTACCATTTCTTACTCTCCCAAAACTTTAAAATCTATTCAGAAGTAACCAAGTAACCAAAAGATCATTAGTTAAAATAATGACATATACTTGCAAGTCCAACCTTGTTTCCTGAAGTAAAGATAAAAATTTGCAAGCAAGTTCCTATAATCATTCCGTGGGTGGTGGCAGAATTTTCATAGCCTTACTTGATAATGAAGGATTGAAAATGCTATAGCCAGGGTAAAACAAAGGCTAAATGAGGAACTAAAATCAGCAGACTCAGGGAGCCCACATAGCTTTAGAAATGATATTGCTCTTGACTAAAAAATTGCACTTTTTGACTGTACTGTTCAGAACCCTAAATTCCTGTAGCAAAAGAACATTTTCCAATCATCAAAGCTTAACCTTTAACAATCATGACAGCTATCTTGTGTGCTGCTTGTAGGTCCCCCATTGAGGAGGCTGAGTATGACAATGAGAAATGGAAATCGTGTTTTTTGTTTTATAGACATTTAAAAAATGTTAAAGTTTAATAGCATGCTCTTTTTCTTCCTAGCAACATTTTAAAATTTCAAGTTTATTCTTGAATCACTTTTTGTTGTATTATGCATGTTCCTATGAAAGATAGTAAAAATGAGAGCTTAACATATTGTTTAAATATTCTGGAAGAAGTTAATTTCCTCCTCTTTATGAATTATCTCATATTTCCAAATGTTCACCACTCACATTGATTCTCAAGGGTGGTTTAATTAGAGTTGGATAAATGGAAAAATCCTCTTGTTTGACAGTAGAAGGAGAATATATGAGATTGGAAGAGATTTATGCTATTTATTTTTTGATAAATACTGGTACCTGCATCTGTTACTGGGCTGAATATCTGGGATATAACAGTATAGAAAGATCTGTGGCAAGGTCATACGTGATCCAGGAGTGGGAAGAAAGACCCACAATTTTGGGCCACATAGGCAAAAATGGTCTGAACAGAAGAAATAACCTACTCAGAGTCTCTGAGATGGAAAAAAGCGTAATACTTGAGAGGTATTACAAGGAATTGGGAGAAGACAAAACAAAACAAAAATCTTCCCTGCCCAGATTCAGTCTGCCATATGCATATTGTATGCTACATAGCCTCCCTTGTCTGACATTTCTTTTCTAAACTGGTTAGTTGAATAGATAATTATAAAAACTCATTTTTTTTTCAGCATATACCCTTTAGGACAGAAATTTGTCAAAAGGTTATCTTGTGTACTTAATGTTTTCATCATTGGTAAGTCTTCTGTTAAATATAATTGGTTATTTGAGAAAAATGAAGATCCCTACTTCATAATTTGTTGATGGCCCAATGGGAGAAATGTGGTGTATTCGTGCTGGGAAAGCCCTCATGGAATTTATAGGCCTTGGTTCACTGAGGAGTTCTCACTGGAGAAAGTACCTTGCTCAAGATCACTCAGCCTCTAGTTCTCACTGGAGAAAAGTACCTTGCCCAAGGTCACTCAGCCTCTAGTTCTCACTGGAGAAAAGTACCTTGCCCAAGGGTACTCAGCCTCTGGTTCTTACTAGAGAAAGTACCTTGCCCAAAGTCACCCAGCCTCCCAGGGTCTACAGCTCAGGATTTTAAATCCCTGTCTGGTAATATTTCCCTCATGTCTGTAGTTTAGTTCTAAATTTTTTATCAAAAGCTTTGTAGAATTCTGTTTTAAAGTGTCCACTGTGACGTCCTTTTTGTCCTCTTCCCACCACCTCCAGGTGGAGTTTTAATTAATTAATGGAAGGTCAGGTCACAAATGATTGGCTTTCTGATGGGATTTTGCATGCATTGTTGAGAGTGATTTTGTGTGCACATTTTGGGGACGGCAGTTTCCTGACAGTGTTCATTTACATGGCTAATTACCACGAACAGCATTTGTCAGCCAGCTCTGCTGGGTAGGGGCAGGACAGGAACAGGGAGAAGCCAGAAAGGACATTACACAAAACACCCACATCATGCTCATTCATGACTGAACTGCTTTGTAGCACATTTTAGAAAAAGGCAAGTGACTTGTTACTACCATTAGCAAGGTCTTTTAACTTGAGGCTTCAGATGGCCATAGAACTCTGTGACCTTAAAGAGATGAGCTCAGGTCACCAGGGACAATTTTCAATAAATTTCTTCACAATGGGAGAAAGTCAATGGACTTTCAATTACCAGTAAGAGATAAAGCTCTTTTTGCATCCCTATAATTCTTAATAAAACTTATTGAGACCAAATGAAAAAACTTTGTCTTCATGATTTCCCTTTCTCTGATGGTCAAATACATTTATAAAAGAAAGGAGGAAAGAAGAACAACTTTTACTTTAAGGTTTTTTGGTTTTTCTGTTTTGTTTTGTTTTTAGTATTTTTATTACAATGGACCTAGTTAAGCCATCAAATTTAGAGACTTGATTGTTAATGTTAGTGGACCTTTATTTTTACTTTTCAGTGATTCAACTTTTGTGTCTTGATATCTGAAACAGACTGCTTTGTGAGTAACCTAGTATTTTACAGTACACTAATTATTACCTAAATTCAGACAACTGCCATTTCTAAACTTTTCCTTTTTTTTCTAGGTATACAGTTAATGATCTGCCATGCATGCAGGCTCTGGAATTGAACATTCTTGGGGTCAAGTCCTACTTTAGTCTCTTGACACCTGAAAGATGTTGAATAAGTTTACTTAAAACTTTCTGAGACTCAGATTTTTTATCTGCATTATGGGAGGATAATGGTATTCACTCACAGGGTATTTTATTAGTGAGGATTAAGTGGGATAAAGTGGGTAAAACCCTTGGCAAGTGAATAGCCTATCTTGAGAACTCAGTCAATGACGTCAAAATAGAATGTGACAAGTGACATAAAATTTTTTTCAACTTCCAAGATTATATTTAATATTCTAATCTCTCAATACTGCATTGACCCTGAGTTCCATTACTGAGAAATGGCCACCTTCAGTTAAAAGTGATAGAACACACTTTCCTTAAGAATAAGTTGTCAGCAAGTGCTCATAAGGTGATGTTCTTAGTGAATGCCATGTAGAAATTTTATTTTGGTGAAAATAGCTTTTAGAGGATAAGCAATATTTCCCTCAGTGCATTACCAAGTAAAATAAGGGAGAAAGGAGTATTTTGAGATCTGTAAACAACTTTCTTTCAAGATCCTATTAAATTGTTCTATCAACTGCAGATATCCTTAAGCTAATAATGATATGATTTCTGGTCATAATAATAGTTGAATCTTTGAATGCTGCTTTGAAAAAACTTTGCTTGATGAAGAATTTCAAACCAATCCAAAAACAGAAAAAAAGAGTATTCTATATGTACACATAACCCAGCCTCAACAACTAGCAATAAATGGTGGTCTTGTTTTATCCAAATTTCCACTCACTTCTCTCCTACCCCAATGCATTGGGTTATTTTGAGACAAATGCCAGCCATCATATAATTTCATTCCTAAATACTTAGAAATGTGTCACTTGAGGAAAAAGACACTTGAGGTTAATAAACCATTACCACACCCTTAAAAAATGAAATTCCTAAATATTATCATCAAATATCCAGTCAGTTCTCCAATTTCTCCGATTACTTTGTGAACATATAGTTTGAGCACTGCTTTTGAGTAAAAGAAAATGAAAAATATTTTTTACATATAATTTTATCTTGCATTTGTGTTCATGTGATATATATCATAGTAATTTCTGGCAATTGCGTCTCAGGAAGTAAAATTATACCACCTAAAATATTGAAAAATATGTTTTTAGTCATTAAGTTTTTATAAGGCAACTGCTGGATGCATCTAAATTCTAATGATATTTTGAAAGGTGAGCATCACATTGGGAATTAGACATATACAGTAGCCAACTTCGCAGTACCGAATTATACCTCCACCAAATAAGACGTGATTTCTTTCCCCCTGTTATTTAGAAGCTGTCAAGAAGGCCTGATCCAGTGTAATTTATATTTCCAGTTATATGTTTAGGAAGTCTATTGAGAGACTTTCCCTTGATTTGCAATTTGAGCTACATCTATACCTATATTGTGTCTGGAAAAATATCGATCTCTCTGGGAAGTTTCCTAACCTTCATCTGTAAAAGCCTTGAGCACTCTAGAAATGAATGAAATAGAAACTCCTCTCTTTGGAGTGATCATTTTATGATGTTTTGCCTTGTGCTAGAGAATAAAACAAAGACTTAACCCATTCAGTGAGGTCAGGAAAAGGGCAAACCTTTTCACTTTCTGCTGTAGCTATTCCAAAATGTTCACCTGTAAATCATAGTTTTAGAGCTAAGCCATGCTTTGGGTGCCTACCGATGCCTGATATCTAAGGACAACTATAGTGAATTCTTCTGCAAAGCGTGAATACGTTGTTTTGAACCTTGAACAAATAGGATTAATTTTGTTCTCTTACAGTAAGCTTTCTGTATATTAGCCTTTTCCAGATGGATCTATCTTGAATGTCATTACTGTTAATATATCACCCTGTTCTTACTCTTTTATTTTTTTTTTTCCCTTAAAGTAAGAAGGGATGTGGGTAAAAACTGTAAGCTTCTGTGGCCTTATGACTCCTTCATTTTGTAGAGCTGTGTTTCCTGGAAACTTGTTTGCTTTCCTTCTCTGAGCCAGCATTGGGCTTATATAAAGTCAGTGGTCATTCTTTGACCATTTTAGCACCTTGTTCATAATACCAATGGCTTGAGTGATTGTCCAGGAGACATCACCTCCACAAGGTCATTTAAGCTCCAGATCATTTCAGGGAAGAAATGAGTGAAGATTTGCACACAGGTCTCTTCCATTTATTAATCGTGTGTGTAGTGTATTACCATCATTGTGCATTTTCTACCATCAGAATGTGATCTCCAGCTCCTCTCAGATAAGGCGGACCTCACAATTGAGTGTGGAGGACCCAGAGCACCCATTTTTCCTTATGGAACACCAGCTCACAAGGTAGAATTCCCAGAGAGTGCGTGCCCAATACGTTCGGTGCTTTTGCCCAGGGTGTGAATATTCCACATCGCTGCTAAGCATTAAACATCTGTGTGAAACAAGAAGCCACATTCCTAATCATGCCTTGCTTGATTTTTCCCTCCTCTTCTTCCAATCCTGGTAATGCTTTCTTCCTAAACAATTTGCAATACTTTGAGGAAAAATGTGGCCATTCAGTGAAGGCTTAGCACTGTGGAACATAATTTTGCTGAGCACATCCTTGGCAAGGAAAATAATACCCTGGCTGGCAACCCACTGCCTGAACCATGCTGATAGTTACTAACTATGCACATTTTTGCATATAAAATGTCCATGCAGAAGCACCTGCTGTCTGGACCTGGTTCTTTTGCTCTGTGGCCACCATAGCTGCCATAGCCACCGCCTCTTTCCACCTACCAGGCAGACCAGCCATAGCCAAGTACAAAGCAAACCCCTAGCTGTGGGCTCAATGCTGACAGAGGTAATTTGGGCTTCTGTCAGTAAAAGCACTTAAAAGCAAAGAAAATAATTTCATTTTGACCTTTTCTCCCCATGGTTCAAATAGGGTGAAATTAATTTTAATAGTCCTTCATCAAAGGCGTTTTGAACAGTAATATGAAATCATTGCTTTTAGAAGTACACAAACGCTTGCTAAGAGGAAATCATGGCCCTTTCAGATAGTCTGCAATTTAAAATATTTCCTGATAACAGTGTAAGATCATAGAATTTTTAGACCTTCTTAGACTTTACTTCCCAAACTTGACTTTCAGCCACTCACATATAGCCGAAGTGCGGAGGGAAATTGAACGGGTCTTCCCCCTTGCTGAGTTGCCTTTTTGAGTGGATTCACTCCATTGTCTAGTTCTGAGATGTTCTTTTCTTGCTGACTTCACTGGTATCCTGATCATGAAGTACTTAAATGTCTTGGGGTATAGCCTAACACTTATGAAATGGATCTTTCAGGGCCGTGTTTTTCAACCTTTATTATCTCATGGCACACTTGAACCTATACTTAAACTTCTGTGGCACACTTTAATTATGTTGATCCCTAAAAAGAGGGGAAAAAAAGAATATACTTACTGTGCTTTGAACTTCTTTCAAAAATATTTTAACGAATATCTTTAAAACTTTTCGCGGCACACCAGTTGAAAATCACTGTTTGCGTGACTAAAAGTCTTCATACAATAACTTGACTCCCTCATGAGGTAAATTGATGAATAAGGAAACAAACCCATCTTGTTCTGCTGTCTTCCTACTTCCAACTGTAGAGAGCTAAACAAAGCTCAAGTTTTCACTAAACGGGAACACATTTTTCCTTAGGCTTTTGCTTACAAAACTAGAGAAAGCTGCCACTAATGTTTTCATTTAGCTGACAAAATTATACTTATCTATTTTAGGGAGGGTTTGATATTTGTTAACAACTGTGAGTCTTTTTATGTATAATATAGGCTTTGGCTTTCATTCTGTCAGATTTGGAAGAAAATTTTAGATTTCCTGAAATAAACAAGGAAAACATGATTTGTTCAGTATAGAATGAACCTAGCTTGAATGACGGCATAAAGGAAATGCATAATTAATCACCTTCCACTGGAAACCAAAGATCCCTAAAAGATCTACAATTACATAATGATTAATGGGTATATGAACGCTTCTTTTGATAGTGTACATATACCCATTGTAGAATGAACCTAGCTTGTAATGAAGGCATAAAACAAATGCATAATTAATCACCTTCCACTGGAAACCAAAGATCCCTAAAAGATCTACAATTGCATGATGATTAATGGGTCTATGTATGCTTCTTTTGATAGTAAGTATGTAAATATGTATCTTTTATCTGATGTCAAAGGGCTCTCAAATATCCCTTGATCTTACCACTGGTAACACAGATGTCAGGTAAGTTACCTACTCTGTGAAGAGCTACTTCTACTTGGCCTGACTCAGTTTCCCAGCTTGTGACATCCCAGGAAACCTGGGAAGGCCCAGGGCTTTCTTCCTGGTGGAGCTTCTGCTTCACCCTGAACCAGCCTGACCATAGAACACCACCTCTTCCTCAACCAATTTTTATAAGAACAGCCCCACTTAGAGCATTTCCTGACATTGGTAGCCTGTGGTGATGATTTGGGGATGGAGAGAGACCACACAGGAAATGACCTCCCTTTGATGTCTCTTTAGCACCGCTTCGTTTTCTCCTGGTCTCTCTGTCTCTCTTACTGAAGAAACAACTTCCCACCTTAAGCCTCACTAATTCTCTTGGATGTCTGAGCTTCCACCCCTATACTTCTCTGGGTAGTTTCCAAAGGAAGTCTGCGATATAAAATAATCTCTATCTTGTTATCTGCTGTGCCAAAATTTTAGCCTTGGTTCCCAAAGGTGTAGGGCTGTATACAGAAGAGGCCCAGAGTATGTGCTGAGAGTCCCAACTCTTACCCTCTATGTGGCCTCATCTAAGTCATTTCACCTCTGTAAACCTCAGTTTCCCCATTTGCAAATGGAGATCATAATACAATAGTTTTGCCTTCCCCTAAGTCTGAGCATCTTATTTGCCCCTCACTGTTCTCTGATAGCCTGGAGGATAGAGCCAGAGCATAGGACAGTGATTTTCAACCTGTGTGCATGAGAGGATCTTAGGTTTGTGTGAAAAAAAAAAAAAAAAAAAATTTTTTGTTTTGCAACTGAATGTCACTTAATCACCCTGATGTTGAGTGCTGTGGTGTCATAGCTCACAGTAGCCTCAAACTCTGGGGCTCAAGCAATCCTTTTGCATCAGCTTCCCAAGTAGCTGGGTCTATAGGTGCCCACCACAATACTCAACTATTTTTTTCTATTTTTAGTAGAGACAGGGTCTCACTCTTGCTCAGGCTGGTCTCAAACTCCTGAGCTCAAGTGATCAGCCTGCCTCAGCCTCCCAGAGTGCCTCGCCATATGCCATGAAAATTTTTAAAGATCATTAATTAAATTATTTTTGAAGGAAGTTCAAAGCACAGTAAATATATTCTCTTTTTTGCTCTTTATTTTGATCAACACAATTTAAGTGTGATGAGGAAGTTTAACTATAGGTTCAAGTGTGCCTATGATAAAAAGGGTTGAAAAACACTGGCTCAGGGGATTACAAAACAGGTCCACCTACTAGGGCCTCACCCAGGAACCCTACCTCCGGAACAGGGTACTTTATGTACATTAGCTTAAGCATTTAGTAAAATGTGTATTTTAATACAAACTGTAGCTTATCATGGGAGTCTGGAATATTCCAGTCACACCAGCCTTCTTGATGAGGGGTGGAGACAGACATGAAGGTGGTTTCAGGCTGAGGGATGGAGAGGAAGAACCCTGATGACAAGGGTGTCTTTGTTAAAGACTCATATGCCAGTGCCACTGGACCTTAACCATTTACTACTCACAACCATTCTCAAGATATTTTTACCTCTCTTTCAGAAACAGAGAAACTGAATTTGGGTGAGATTAAGTAACTTGCTCAAGGCCACATAGTTAATATATCTGATTCCAAAGTATGCTTGACTCTAATCTTCTTGTGTCTCTTATACCAAGTTAGGGTAAAGCCTGTCATTCACCCAGAATAGTATCTGTACTTTCTCCTTCACAGAAGGAGATTTAACCTTGGAGGAGCAATACATTAAAGGATCTTTAGGGCCACGACTGCCTAGAGCATTCCAAGAAGTTATGAATCCATTTGTTCAGCCAGAAGTCAAATGGGGAGCTCATAAAAGGAATTTCCTTATTTCTTATTTTGCTTTTTTCATTAGAACAAGAAATGTTCTGGCATGTGATGTGAATGACAATCCATTGGGGTGGCGTGGGAAGAAAACACTAGGTAGGAAGAGGAAGTTGCCAGTCCCTTAAGGCCTGGCCTGGGAACCAGCATTTTGCATGTTATTGGTTTGATGGCCATAGTACCCAGCCAAAAGTAAGAGAAGGACACAGGGCCCACCTTTGATGGAAGAAAGTCACAAAATTTCTGACCATTTTTAATCCTTTGCATAAAAGCGTTATTTTACAACAGCAGTATATATTTTGAAAGCAGAGTTTTTATTAGCATCGTGTACGATAGTTTATGAAAGCACGTCACAAACTGTGAAGTACAATGCAGATGTGAGCTGTCACTATTATACTTGCTGTGCATTTTTACAATTATTCAGCCTGTTTCTTCCAGGTTTTCTCCAATTTTTGGCCATGGCAGAGTTGTCACTCCACAGAAAGTACAAAGAAGGCAGAATGCTTCTATTACTGCAGGATTATGGAGAGAGAAAAAAAGAAAACCAGCTATTCTTAGCATATCTTTTAAGGAATTAGGATCTACTAAGGAATTTCTGATTTTCTGAGGGAATCCGGGAAACCTCTCTTTAGAATTTTTGTTGGACCTATTAAGACTGATCTTGTACTAGAGGCCACTGGGGTCATGGATGAACTAACAATGTTCTTTTAAAGGAGACTTAGAAGCTATTATTCTCTGCTAAAGTGAAAAAAACCCAAAGACCATCCTCTTTAGAACATCAGATTTAAAATGTAGAAAAGGGTTTATGTTTGAAAAGGCAGCAAAGAGGGTAACATTCTGTGAGACTAAGAATTAAGACTCATAACCTGGGAGGTTCAGACCGGAGAATCACTTGAAGCCAGGAGTTCAAGACCGGCCTGAGCAACATGGTAAGACTCTGTCTCTACAAAAATTAGAAAATTTAGCCAGGCATAGTGCATGTCTGTAGTCCCAGCTACTCTGGAGGCTAAAGCAGGAAGATTGTTTGAGGCCATGAGCTTGAAGTTTTAGTGAGCTATGATGATGCATTGTACTCTAGCCTGGGTGACAGAGTGGTACTTTGTCTCAAAAAAAAAAAAATAAATAAATAAATAAAGATTTTAGACTAGGTTAGCCCTCCAAGAAATGCTTTTCTAGGATACAAATAAGATTAATTTTAAAGTGATTTCTTTTTCTTTGCCTGTGTAATATTTTTCTGGGAGCAATCTTATTTGCTTTGAAAATGATCACCACCGGGTATCTTAGACATCTCTGGATTGCTTTTTCATCCGCTGATAGCCCAGCAATTCCCCACCCCAACTGCTGGCATTTTCACAATAGAAGATCAAAATTTATTTAAACAGGAGGGAGAATGCCTGTTAGGCAATGGCGTAACAGGAAACAAGTTGCTAATCCATACTGTATACTCTGTTTATGCATATAATGATTTTATCCCTCCACAGTTGTGAGGTGGTTCATAAAACCGTATAAATCACAACAGTATTAAATAAACAACTGAGAGAGCAGAAGCCCAGGAGCAAACATGGGTGACAAAATTAGAAAAGGAGGGTGGGTTCCGCACAGTGAAATGCACACAGGGTGGTCCTGTGTCTTGCTGGAGCTTCTTAGCGGCCCTGCCATTTGTAAGGTGCCTGGCTCTTTGGCCGAGAAGCTCCTCTGTGTCTTTCCCCGCAGAGTGATTTCTTCCACGGGACCTCATAAGGACGATACAGGTGATCATGGGTCGAGCTGTCACCATGCCTCTGCTGAGGATACAGTCAGCCCATGTGTTAGCCTCTTGCCTCCTCCCTGGATAAAGACCAATGGCATAATACCATAGTCTAATTTAAAAAGAAAAGTCCAGTAGAACATGAATCAAAGTTCCCTGATGTTCTCCATCTAAGAATTTAACTGGGAATAGCTAGAGCAGTGTCTCTGTACCTATTTGGAGTACTCCAGTATTCTCCTTATGCAACTTAGGTTGCCTAAGTGCAAATATAAACTGATAGCCCACTGTGGTGAGATACTTGAGATTATCTCATTTACTCAGCACAGAAATCCCAGGGTAGATACTGTTGTTACCCCCTATTACAGCTTAGGAACTGAAGGCCCCTGCAAAATAAGTTGACCAAGGTCACACAAATAATAGAGGTAGAACCAGATACAAACTCAGACATGAGTTCAAGTTGGCTTTACCACTGCACAGAGCAGGTCAGGGCAAAAAGCCCTTTGATAATCTGGTTAAAATCAAGTTGCCTCTCCAGAAAAGGATGCACATAAATGCAAAAATCTAAATATTATCTTTACAGGGTTTCTGTATTCCCTGAGGTTCCTTCAAAGACATTCAGGACATTCTTGGAAACAGTTTTCTCATCAGGTTTGTGAGACAGAGAGATGAGGGCCCTAGCTGGGGTATAGACATGCCAGGCTGCAGGTGACAGGCAGATGTGTGAGCATGCACTATTGGTAAGACATGGGCAAGGGTAGGCCTCTCTCTTGAAGGCTGAGGATGGTCGCTAAGTGGGTGGTCTCTCCCATTGCACATGCTAGAATTCTTCAGTGTCTTCTCCAACACAGGGTTGAAAGAGTGATGGAGGCCCCAAAGCTTTTTACATACAAAATCATTGTAGTCAGGGAAAATTGTTCCAGTAATAGGCTGTGAATGCAGCCATGCTGTTATCTACCTTTAAATGGTGCTATTTCCTGGCAACCTCTCTAGATAAACTCTCTGCAAATCATACCCCCTAGGTGTCCGATTAACTTGACCTGTTGCATAAAATTAATGCATATGAGCAATTAAATGTTGGTGGACAACTGACACCTATCATGGTTTGGGTTTTAGAATAAATGACCTAAAGCTGTCCTTTCAGCTCTGTTTAGTAGAAATGTGATTGTCTATTGAAGCCATTATCTCCTGACAGTAATACTAAGTACAGAGGAGAAACTTGACTTTTTTTTAAAAACCAGTGACATGAAAGTCAACCAAAGGGAGTCTGAAGTTACTGGGCCACCAACTAAAAAGAGGGGGGTACGACATACATCAGGGGACCCTAAAATATTAGGATCCTGGGCAGGATCCTGATTCTGACCTTGAAGGAGGTTTTGAAGAAGATTCTGAATAAGCCTTAGTAATCATGATGCAATAGCAAACTCATGGAGTTTGTTTTTTTTTTTTTAAAGTAATAATAACCACTGTGTGACGGGCACTCTTCAAAGACCTTTGCATGGATAATTTAATTTATTCTGCACAAGTAGACCCTAACATTACCATCCCTATTTTATAGATAAAGGAGAGCCCACTCTTTTATTACAAGGTGAAACATTTTATTACAGTTGGATTTTTCTACAAGATGAACTGAGCACTTTTCCACGTGGAAAAAGCTGGACTATCGATGACTCACTGACCTACCAAGTCAGATGGGCAAAAGGAAAAGTCCCAAGGTTTAGAAGGCATATCTGATAGAAGAGTGGATTTATAATTTTTCTTTTTTTAAGGCAAGCATGAAGCGAAGTTTATTGAGAAAGAGAAGATAGGTGTACAGAGACAGAACAAGATAGAGGCTTATAGAGCAAGATATGTTCACCAAAGACAGTGAATGGGCCCCCATTGTCCTACAAAGAAAAGGCCGATTGGCCTTTATAATTTGAGATAATAAGTAATAGCCCTCATTAAAACAAGATGGCCCAAACCATGATAGGTGTCAGATGTACTCCAACCTTTAATTGCTCATATGCATTAATTGTATGCAATAGGTCAAGTTAATCAGTCACCTAGAGGGTCCGATTTGCAGAGAGTTCATCTAGAGAGGTTGCCAGGAAACAGTACCATTTGAAGGTAGATAACATCACTTGCAGTGATGCTGTGGTCTGCACATTTTATATTTCCCCAGCTGCTGGGAAATGTCCCCTGCTGATGGCTCACAACTGAGCTCACTAGGCATTGGCCCCCCAGGGAGAGAACTCCCTGCTAGAGTGATGCCCCTTCCCAGGGGCAGCCCATGTCCTATGACTTGTTAAGACACCTGTGGTGCATATTACAGGGGTATTTGCGAAACTTGGTAAATGTAGAATGTAAATGTTTTGGCACAGTAACTGAGATAACGCCGGAAAGGCTATGTTAACCACTGTGATAAAAATGTGTCAAATGGTTTATGAAGTGAGTGTATAATGCCCCATAATCATATCATTGTATACAGTTATGATTTAATAAAAAAATTAAAAAAAAAAAAAAAAAAAAAAAAGACAGAGTGCCAAGGCCTACCACCATGCCTGAGACATCTCTGAAAGGCCACCTAAGCTCCACTGCTTCCCCTAGGGTCAGGAGAGGCCTCTTTAAAACTGGATCACAGTCGGTTCTTCCCTTTCGCTATTCTGCTGGCCTGACCCCCCATGTGGGTCCTGCTCTTAAGGCCCTCCTGGCACATTTTGGTCTGAGAATCTGTTTCTGAGGGGAACCTGGCCTGTAACTTCTGTCTTCATTTACAATATTTCTTTTTCAATTTTTTTTTTTTTTTTACACAGAGTCTCACTTTGTCACCCTTGGTAGAGTGCCATAGTGTCATAGCTCACAGCAACCTCAAATTCTGGGGCTCAAGCGATCCTTTTGCCTCAGCCTCCCAAGTAGGTAGGACTACAGGTGCCCACCACAACATCCAGCTATTTTTAGCAATGAGGCCTCGCTTTTAGTCAGGCTGATCTTAAACTTCTGAGCTCAAGCAATCTACCCACCTCTGCCTCCTGGAGTGCTAGGATTAGGTGTGAGCCATCACAACCAGCCCTCTTTTTCAATTTTGAATCAGTGAAAGATTGCTCTCTCATGTCACCTTAGATGTGTATTGATAACTTTTTTTATGTCAAGATCTACTTTTGTTGCATCCCATTGCTGTGGGAGAAATATATCTTAAGTTGCATCTTGTTAAAACTACCCCAAAAAGCTTTGATTCCATTTGGCAGGTTTGTGCATATGTGCGCAAACGCCCCTATATACCACATAATGACAAAGACATGGGTGCAGAGTCATGTGAATATTTATATAAAATTAAAATCTATACTTTCAAAGATATTTGTAAACATGGGAAAACACAGACATCAAAATAACATTGTAAACCCATAATGTATAGATTTAATTACAGACAAAATATAGACATTCAAATAAAACATAGCTGTGGGCCTAGATATGAATTTTTGTTCTGTCCTAGGTCTCCATCTGGATCAGGGATCAGCATTTTTTTTTTTTTTTTTTTTTTTTTGCTTGTCCTTCACCTTTATTAGGAAATTGTTCAAATAGGGCTAAAATCAACTGCTGGGGATACTTCAGGGCAGTATATATATAGTATATATGACATGTAATATAGACGTATACAGGGTGGCCATAAAGTTCATGTGCAATTTCAAACCACACACAAACTTTGTGGCCACTCTGTATATGATAGATATCAATGAAATATATGGCTCGACTGGGAGTGTGCAATCTGAGACGATGGCTCAGAATACATTATATACATGTATCAATCTTCTAGTCGGCTGACCCAGCCATCAGGTATTGAATGAAACCACAGTTTTTACTCAAGACTAGAGCCCTGGAAGAGGAGACTATAGAGCAAATATTTTTAGTTAAAAATCTCTGATCACTTGATCACATGCTACATCTTGAGAGTTCCTTAGACATTCAACTCAGAGGCACCCAAGGGTTGAAGGAAGAGGGTGTGTGAGTGCCTGTGTGCATGTGAGGAGAGAAAGGTTTGTTGACAAAACTGTTCTGCCATTGCTGTGTACATTATATGGCAATAGTCTCACAAGTCAAAAGGTTGCCTAAGTGCAAATTAAAAGTGATAGATTAACATGTTCAAACTGAAATATAAGTAAGAAATGAATGATAAAATGAGAATGATGGTTTTTTAAAAAAATATATTAAATTGGCTTTACTTTAGGATAGCAGCATAAAACTGAAGATTCAGAATTTTTTATTTCTTCAGATCCTCCCCTAATTACTAAAACTCAGTTTACCTGGGTGATGATCTTTTTTACATTCATCAGCCTTCCTATGGATACCATTTTGCATTCTCATGAATTATGCGGTGGAGAAAAAAAAGAACAAACATCTGGGCATGTGTTTTCTTTTTTTTTTTTTACATTCACATTTCATATTCTATTACTTTCCTCTGTCATCTCTTCTGGGAATAATAATTTTTTGCTTGCCTCGTTGAATCTTCTTAGATTTGAACCAACTGTCTTTACTCTTTTGAATGAGTTTAATTTGCCTGCTACTTTTCTTTTTTTGCCGACTCTCTGAAGATTGCAATCAACTCCTTTTTGCCTTCACTGTACATTTTCAAGTTATTGATTCACTTGCTATGTGGTGTATAAATGAAGCTTACAAGTGCAGTTTCTTTGGTTCCTAAGGTGCTTTTTTTTTTTTTTTTTTTTTGCCCCTTCAGTTCTCTGATGTCCCCGCAATTGTAAGTCTGCATTCACAATATCTTGGCCCATTAGCAGCTAGGATTTGTGTGGGCACAGTGAACTATATTTCCTTGCTCTAATGAAGCATACAAACTATAACAGCCATCTCCCCAGCATGCTACCCCTTCTAAAGAGGGCAGAGCAAATGTTGCCTTAGAGCAGAGAGCTAAGCTCTGAGAATTTAATGAACTTCCAGATACTGTCTACACAGGACTGTGGCATCGGTGTGAAACTAGAGGATTTTAGCCTTGTCAGCTGTTCCTATCTATATAGGGCCTTTCTGGCCTGCCGAGCAGACACTTTCACTCTCCTATTTACCTTTTGTTTAGTTTAGTGGGTGAGTGATCAGGATGATGTCTTGGGCTGTGCTTTCAAATCCCAATTTTGCATTTTCTGAAGTGGTAGACTCACAGATTTTAAAGGATTCCTAGCCAGGATGAAGGTCACAGAAGATAATTAAAATAGAAATACGACCCAGAAACCATTACTAAAGGAAGTCTCTTAAAACAAAGATGTGGAAGATGTGATGTTATGTGGACGGCTCAGGATGAGGCCTGGGTCGTTAGAGCTATGGTATGGAGTGGGGAGATTCAGGATGTGGTTCTAAGTGAGGTTTGGCAGACAGAATCCCATCTGGGGGCAAAGTTTTATAAATAGCCACATAAGGAGAATTGACTTTATTTTTTTTAATTTTAGAATATTATGGGAGTATAAATGTTTTGGTTACAGGGATTGGTTGTGTACTGCTTGAGTCAGGGTTATAACTGTGGCCATCACCCAGATAGTGTTCCTTCTATTTGTTAGGTGTGATTTTTCATCCATCTCTTCCCCTTCCCTCATACCTACTTGATTTCTGTTGAGTTTTACTTCCATCCGATTGGTTAGTTCCAATATAATAGTGAGTAAAAGTGGTGTTTGTTTTTCCATTCTTACGATACTTCCCTTAGGAGAATGGTCTCCAGTTCTATTTAGATTTTTGCAACGAGTATTAATTCATTTTTTTATGGTGAGTAATACTTTGTGATATACGTGCACCACATTTTATTAACCCACTTATGAATTGATGAGCCCTTGGGTTGATTCCACATTTTTCCAATTGTGAATGTGTTGCAGGAAACACTCAAGTGCAAATTTTTTTGATAAAATGACTTCTTTTCCTTTGGGTAAATAGCCAGTCATGGGATTGCTGAGAACCCATTGAAGACAGTGTGATCATATTTGGATTTAGAAAGGCAGGATGAATATGGCTGAGTGCGCTGATGTGAAACAACTTTCCAGTCTTTCACTTCAACACACAGAAATGCCGAAAAAATATAAAAATGTAAATACTTAAGCCAAGTTCAAAATCAAGAAATGGAAGCCCTGAGCTGTCAGAAATGAAGAGGGGACTCAAAGCCAGAGCAGTGAACAGGAACTGATGTTTAAATGGACCATGAGAGAAAGCAATAAAGATGTAGGTCCTAACTGCTGGCAATTGGAGTTTTAAGCCCATATGGAGGCAGTTCAGGCTGTGCTTTCAGATCTGAGATACATGCAGGAAGCCAGGAGTTAGAAAGGGCTGCCTCACCCACAAAAAGGGAATACAGCAACTACGTATTGGCTCAGAGCATTGAAGATGAAGCTTGCTATTCTTCTGGTGCCCCAGGGAAAAAGTCACCAAAGAGAAATGAGAACTCAAGGCTATTGCCACTGCAGGTGTAAGGTCTGGGCTTAGGCTATCCATGTGAGCCCAATGTTGAGAAATGAACATGAAACATGTTCTGGAACAAGAGAAATTGGTAGATCTCTGGCAGAGACATCTACAACTATCACATTGGTACTCTTCCCAAGAGAACTTGAAAATAACCCCCACTGACCTTCAAAAAGTACCAAAAAGCTCACACTCAAAAAGTACAAACTATGCGAGTAATGAAGTAGCACAGAGAACTGGAAGGCCCAACAAATGGTAGAATACAGATTCCAAGAAGTAGAAATGATAGAATAATCAGAAACATCAATATAAGTATACAGAGGATGCCAAAAAAATTCACACACTAAGAAAGGAAAAAAAACTGTATTAAAATTGAAATACTCAATATATACCAATAACAGAAGATGAATACAAGTCACATTTGACTTCTGCAATTACAAGAGATGTTCAAAGTGGTTACCATCTGCATCAGGACACTTCTGATTATAGCTAACTACTGCTTAAACAACATTGATCTTGCAACCCTCAAATGACAACTGTGCTTTTGCCATTGTCTTTGACTGTCCTGCCTGTTGCATGTGACCCTAGCATTCATTTGATTAACTCTATCTTTTGCGTGAACATCATACTACATACTGCTACCATAGTTCAATTCAATGTCAAAAAGTAATAAATACACATAACATCTCATAGAGTGATAATGGATAAAATATTTCAGAATTTAAGTGAAGGACTACATTAGGTCCTGAATATGATAAGTAGATAATAAAATAAAACTATGAAGCCACTCAGGACATGTAACTATGAAAATAGAACACCAGCTGCATAAACAAAATTTCATAAGCTTTCAGAGGGTAAGGGAAGTACCTAGTAAGAAAGGGCAGTTAAAAATACACTTTGTATCTGCTGTAAGACCTGGCATTAGACAATGAAATGATATCCTCAAAGTGCAGAAGAAAAATAATTGTCAACTTAGAATACTTTATTCGTACATCTTTCATTGTATTTAGCACAGGCCATAGTAGGAGCTTGGTATAGAGTTAACACAGATGAAATGATGAAAATAATTATTCTTGCACCACCTTTGCTTTTACATCAGCTTTATTGAAATACTGTAAAATTCACATTTCATGCAAGTCACAGTGCAGTATTTTTTTAGTCTATTTACAGAGTTGTGCAATCAACCCTACAATCAAGCTTAGAACATATTCAGCAGCCCAAAAAGAAACCCCATGCCCACTGGCTGTCACCCCTAACATTGCCTCCCATTAATTTCTCTCTACAACACTAGTTAAGCATTAATTTATATTCTTTCTCTGTAGAATTGCCTGTTCTGGATTTTTTTGTATAGATGGAATCATGCAATTTGTGGTTCTTTGTGACTGGCTTCCTTCACTTAGCCTAAAATTTCCAAGATCTAGCCATATTGTGGGCATGTATCAATACTTCATTTATTTTTATTGGTAAATATTCCCTTCTATGTACCATATTTTATTTGTTCCTTCATCATCTGATGAATAACTGGTTTTTTCCCCCATGTTTATGCTTTTCAGGTACCTAAATCTTGTATATCTTCTTTGGACAACTCTCAGTTCCTTTGCCCATTTAAAAATTGGGCTACGTGTCTTCATATTATTGTAATAGTTCTTTGGGTATTCCACATAAAATTCTCTTATAAGATACCTGATAGGCAAACACGTTCTTTCATTCTGCTTTCTTTTTATTTTCTTGTTGGATCCTTTGAGCACAAAATTTTGATGATATCCCATCTATTTTTGCTGAAACTTTTGATAGTATAATCTAAGAAACTATTGCTTCATCCAAGGAAACACTACCTTTGTTTGTAAAAAAAAAAAAAAATCACCTTTGTTACTTTTTCATTGATTTTATAACTTTTAGTTTTATTTCGTTATAGACCCTTTTATGCATTATATGCATCATATCTGTCCTGTGCTGTTCTTTCTCTGTGTAGTTATCTATCTATAAATAAGATCTTCATATATATTACATATAATGGTTTTATCCTCTTTTTCTCTTAACACTTTATAGTGAACATTTCTCTTATTTAAAGTATTTGGAAAAAATCAGATAAAGTAGCTGTAAATCCTACCATATATAACCATAATGCATTTAATCATTTCCATATTCTTGTACATTTATAAAGTATTTTAGTGTGACATTATTAATGGCTAGTGAACATGTTATGTACATATAATATGCATATATATTAATCCAAATACCTAATTGTTTCCCTAGAATAGATACTAGTTAAGAGGTAGAGGAAGTGGGTCCAAGGGCATGAGCATCTTTCTAAATTGCATGCGAATTGTTTTCCATACAGTTGTGCCAATTCACACTTTCTTGGAAAGTGCCTGTTTCAGTGTATCCTTATCAGTGTGGTTTTATTTTTAATCAAGCAGTGATTGTGTGAATACTCCTTGATGCCCAGCATTTACTTAATGCGGAGACTGCAGCTGTCAATTCTGGATGACATAGGAAGCCATCAGTCCTACCAAAACTTTCACAGAAGTACTTACATGACTTTTCGGTGACTTCACACTTCATTAAAAAGCTACAAAAAGGGCGGCGCCTGTGGCTCAAGGAGTAGGGCGCCGGTCCCATATGCCAGAGGTGGCGGGTTCAAACCTAACCCCGGCCAAAAAAAAAAAGCTACAAAAGAACAGGTTATTAAGCTGCTTTTTTTCTAAGCAGCTTCAAAAAGAATCTCAGAGAGATGGTTTCTGAGCTGGTGCTGTTTTCTTTTGCAGGGTGTAGGCAGGCAGGGATGGAGACGCCAACAGGGCTGGTTGGCAAAGAGGAACTGTTAAGTTTTTAATGAATTAATTTTAGAAAGAGACAGGGTCTTGCTCTCATCTGGGGCACAGTGGCATGATAATAGCTTACTGTAGCCTCCTGCCTTAGCCTCCCTCTGAGTAAATGCATATTTTTTTTTTTTTTTTTTTTGTAGAGACAGAGTCTCACTGTACTGCCCTTGGTAGAGTGCCGTGGCGTCACACGGCTCACAGCAACCTCTAACTCTTGGGCTTACGCAATTCTCTTGCCTCAGCCTCCCGAGTAGCTGGGACTACAGGCGCCCGCCACAACGCCCGGCTATTTTTTTGTTGCAGTTTGGCCGGGGCTGGGTTTGAACCTGCCACCCTCGGCATATGGGGCCAGCGCCCTACTCACTGAGCCACAGGCACCACCCGTAAATGCATATTTTTAAAAATGAATACTTTGCAGCAGGTATCAGAGTTATGAGAGAAATGAGTAGACTTCCTGCTTAGTATGTTTGAGAGCTCTCCAAGGCCACCCAGCTTACTCTTACAATGTGAGACACTTAATGGCACAGACACCAGGTGGGCAGATCAGTGTTGGAATCCAGGTATCCCTGTTTTCTGGCTGGATGATGTTAGGTCTGCCTTGATTGTGTATGGAGCACACTTAGCATAGCTAAGTGTAGAGTAGTTTATCATTATAACTTGGAGGGAAAGTTCTCTATAAATGTTACCTATTTTCTATTACTGTTCATCTCTGTATCCCAACAGGACAGCAAGCACTAAGATGGTCAAAATAGGTATTGCATATGATTATTAAGTGAATAAGTTAAACAAAACCTTTTTATTTTGTTTTGTTTTTGTTTTTATTTATTTAGTTAGTTTTATTTTTTTGAAACAGAGTCTTAGTCTGTTGCCTTGGATAGAGAGCCACGGCGTCTTAGCTTACTCACAGCAGCCTCAACGTGTGGGCTCAAATGATCCTCTTGCCTCAGCCTCCTGAGTAGCTGGGACTATAGGCACCGGCCACCACACCTGGCTAGTTTTTCTATTTTTGGTAAAGATGGTCTCCCTCTTGCTCAGGCTGGTCTCCTTGAACTCCTGAGCTCGAGCAATCCTCTTGCCTTAGCCTTCCAGAGTGCTAGGATTACAGGTGTGAGCCATCACACATGGCTAAAAAAAAAAAAAAAAATTTTAAGTGTATATAGAAGAAATTTTCCAGTTTCCATATAAGAGGCCACTCATCCTCCATTTCAAAATTAAAGCCATCTCACATTAGAAATTTTTCTGTGCTCTTATTATCCACTTAGGCTTCCTTGGTGAGATTTTACTCTGAAATGAACCATTATTTGTAGCCTGTCACGTTTCGATTTTTGCAGGGATTCGCTTCTGTGCTCTAGTGCTATCTTAAATCATTTAGCAGATAACACACACACAAAATCACTTAGAGTCTGATTTAATCAAGAAGCACAGGATGATGTGTGAAAAATCTGCTGTTGGTCTGATCCTTGGTTTTATTGAAATCTATGAAAAGGTATAAAGTACGTGACCTATTTAGGTCAGGATTTTACGGTTCTGGTAAATTCCCCGGGCCTGGCAGTTGTTGGTGAGAACATGCAAGTGATAATATGAAGGTGCTTCTCTCCAAGTACATCTTTCCCAGGAGTAGATGAGATCATAGACTTGAAAGTGCCTCGAGAAAACTAAAGTTTTATACATCTAAAACATTATTCTTGTTATTTTGTTGTGATAAAACAAACACAATTGGAGTAAAAATTGAGGCAAAGATTTTTTTTTTTTTAGGTGTTTCCTAAGGTTTTCCAGCTAGACAGATTGTTACAGCTTTTGTTATCCAAATCTCTCACTTTTCTACATGAAAAAAAGAGTAAAGTCACTTTATCAAGATCATATTACTTATAAACCAAAGCCTGATTGCTCTCTGGCCCCATATACTGGAAGTGGGGAGTTTAAACCTGACCCCAGCCAAAAACTGCAAAAATAAATAAATAAATAAATAAATAAAAAAGACTATGTTGTTTATCTTCATGATAGAAAGAAAATGTAAACTTGGATTCATGTATCCCAGACGCAGTGGATTTGAGTGTATTTTAAATGTTATTGTCCCAAGGTAAATTTAAAAAAAAAAAAATCTGAAATAAGAAATTTCAATTATGAAGTCCTTAGGGGGATCAATCATTTTAGCGTTTTGAAAATGCTTTTGCTGCATAAGCAGAGTTTAAATTCTCAGTCTCAAAAAATAATAAATAAATTCTCAGTCTCCAAGCTCACTGTAATTTATCAAATAGCCCCTTCCTTTGGAGAACTGCTTACAAGGAGGGTACTACCTGCCCCTAAGATTAATTTACATCAAAATTAATAAAAGCTAATGCAATCTTTTAGGAACACTCTTTTTTTTTCCTGTGGGGTGCCATGGTTAAAATTCAGCCACGTCCCTTAAGTTAAACATTAAGAAACTTATTTCCTGGTAAGCAGAATTCTCCTTTTACCATGAGCTATAAAGTCCTATATGAAAGATACTGAGTGACATTTTGAATGCACAAAAATAAGTGCTAGGCTGCTCTTTTAAGCAAATATTACTTTGATCCTTGGGAGCAGCAGTTTCCCACACTCACTTTTGGATGGCAATGTATTTAAAACACAATTCGAGACCCCGTCTCCACTAAAAATAAAAAAGCTAGCCAGGGGTTGTGGCGGGCACCTGTAGTCCCAGCTACTTGGAAGGCTGAGGCCAGAGGATCATTTGAGTCCAAGAGTTTGAGGTTTCTGTGAGCTAGATGATGCCACAGCACGCTACCCAGGGTGACAGAGTGAGAGGCTGTCTCAAATTAAAAAAAAAAAAAAACCCACAATTGTCCTTTATCCAACTCTATTTGGATATATTGAAGACTGATTGAGAAATCTGAATCACTTTAGGGAGCTCTAGAAAATACCAAATTTTATCATTGTAACTTGGAAGGAAAATGGGCAAATGATTGGAAGTTGAAGTTTCTGTACTCTTTATCACTAACTGGAGAGACCTACTCAGGAGGTAAGAAGTGGAAATCAGCTATTGGGCACTAATTTTTTCTATGTGACAGAGCAGGGCATATAAAGATTCTGAGGAGAGAAAAAGCCAAGGCAAAGAGAGCAAGGTGAAAAAATAAATGACTTGGGCGGTGCCTGTGGTTCAAAGGAGTAGAGCGCCGGCCCCATATGCTGAAGGTGGTGGGTTCAAACCCAGCCCCAGCCAAAAACTGCAAAAAAAAAAGTGACTTTGCTATTCTCAGGCTACAGCATATACAGCTATCCCTGCTGCGTGAACTTGAAATAACAGTGGCAGTTAATACAGTTATAACAGTATTCTTTGCACAAATACTTGCCATCACACAATCTTGCATAATTGGGAAGTAAGATGGTTTGTCCTCCCTTGCAAAAAGACCAAGTACTAGTTCTTCCAAAAGCCATACTCTACAGCTATTACATAACACTCGTTTTAAATGATTTGAAATAATTTTAATTGGTACTTACCTGGGAGCCTATATCACTTTTCATTTCACCAACTCTCTTGAAACGGCATAGTGAATTGTCTGTCATTGGCAGCTGTGAAGGTCTGATAAGACGGGGTGATGTATACAAATGATTTCTTCTTCAGGAGAATTCATCCAGAAGAATTGTCAAATTATTTTCAAATGGCTTTAGTTCTTATTGAAACATTGCAAAAGAAGTTTAAAGCCTTCGCTTGCATATGTGACATTGTTCATTGGTAGTTCTGTCACTGAATTGTGGAATGTGTGAGCTGGGACATACTTGAGGGACTGTCTTTACTAAAGCGCTCGCTTTCTCCAAAGGAGGTAACAGAGATTCAGAGAGGTTAAGTAACTGGAGGGGTATAATATAAACTCAAGGATGAAAGGAGGCTTTGGAAATCCACAAGGTCACAGTCACTTACATAATTGATTGTCAAGAAGATTGAAGAATGTCTAAGATTTTTTTTTGGTATCGATGGATAAGACTTTGGAGATAGGACAGAAAGAAGGGGACAGATTGTCAGGAAAAGGAATATTCATTGACTTTGGTTACAATGCTGAAATAATAGTAGTCTCATTTTTGAGACAGTTTGTCAGAAGGCTAAAAGTAATATAACCTTTCTATAGGAAGTACAGGGCCAGGCTCTCACTCTGAAGCTAACTGGGAAGGGCTTAAAGGGACTAGACCCAAAACAAAAACTGTTTTATATTTATTTAAAATGTACCTTTTAAGATACCAGGTGCATTGCTCCAATGATGGATGCACTGAAGGCTCTGACTTCACCGAAAACACAACATATCAATGTAGTGCAAAAACTGCACTTATACCTCACGAATGTACACAAATAAGTAAAAAATAAAGCCTAAATTTTGAGTAACTCATATTTCCAGATTCCCTCTTGGTAGTATCCCCAGTCTGAGGGAGGACTAGGAAGGGAGAGTCAGCAACCTTGATCTCTGTGATTTGGGTGTAGAGACCCAGATGCCAGGCATTTTGTTGTCACAAAACCAACCTGGGTCTTCCCCAGAGCCTCTCTCTGTTCCTTAGTGCTTGTTTGATCTTGACACAGGCGACCAAAATCAGCTGAGGAGCATGAGGGGCCTTGGTTGCCTTGGCAATGATCTGGCCTTTGGCAGGGATTAAGAGAGCTGGAAGGGTGGGTGGAGGGGGCTGCCAAGTCTCCTGAGGAAATTGCCCTCTCTTGTGAATGCTCTTGACGAAGGTCATGACCTGTGACTATTCTCTCGCCCTGTGAGGAATTTTCTAATAACCCTGGGATTATTTTGCAGCTAATAGTATCAACAAGACAAAGATGTGAGCTTATAATGACTTCATCTTAATAAAATATTCCTTATATATATGTATACAGTGTGTTGAAAATGCTGGTCATTTGCTGGTTCATACTACTTTATTTGTGTAAATCCCAGTATTCCATTTTAACATTTGGATTATTAGCATGATATTAAAACAGTCTTTAAGTTTTCTTTTAGATTTCAAGTTTATGTAAGGGTACAAATGCTTAGGTGACCTTGTTTTCAATTCTAAGGTAAAGTTCAAGTTGTAATTGAGCCCTTCACCCAGAGGGCGCGCTGGACACCATGTTGTGCACATTGGGTGAGATCTGCCAATTGCCCTTCCTCCTTCTACTGATTGCCCTCCTCTCCCTTCCCTTGCTAGACTGTATTTGTGTTTTATCATTCATGTGGTCATATGGTTGTATATTAGTACAGTCTTTAAATTTATTAAGAAAACAGCTGAGGAGGTGTGGAGCAGGCATTGTGTGGAAAAGGTTGTTGGTTGTACCGTACATCTAGGCTCTCCTTGCTTAGTAACATAAACTGCATTTTAGTGGGACACAAGGCCACCATGTTAAAAGACTACATTGTCTGGGTCCCTTGCATCCATGTGGGGCCAAGCAACTAGGTTCCAGTCAAGGGAATGTAAGCAGAACTGTTGTGGGGGACCTTTGGGAAGTCTCTTTGAAAGAAAAAAGAATTTCTTCTTGTTCCTGGCTGAATTCAAAGGAGATAGATGGAACCCTGCAATCAACCTTGAACTTGAATGTAATATGAGAAAGTGATGAGCATCCAGGGCAAGGGTGTGGGCTGCTGACACCAGGGAGCTCACCACCAGCCCAGACCCTCTGCTGCTAGACTTCTTTAAGTGACAGAACAATAGATGACATTCTTTTCCATCTGGGATGTCCACATATATCAGCTGGATGCAATCATAAGTAATACATATCTCAAAATAGTTTGCACACACTTAGCCCAGGTAAGAAAATCATCAAGTCAAAATTGTTGCCAATAGATACAAAAAACATGTTTTACCTAACACCTTTCTTGGGATTACTTTGAGACAGGGTCTCTCTGTGTCTCCTAGACTAGGGTGCAGAGGCATCACCACAGCTCACTGCAGTGTCAGACTCCTAGGCTCAAGTGATACTCCTGCCTCAGCCTCCTGAGTAGCTGGGACTACAGGTACTTGCCCCTATGTCCGGCTAATTTTTCTATTTTTTTGTAGAGACATCTCACTCTTGCTCAGGCTAGTGTCAAACTCTGGCCTTATGAGTTCATCTCGCCTTAGCTGCCCCCTCCCCCCCCAGCCTACCACCAAAGTGCTAGGTTTATAGGCATGAGCCACTGTGCTTGGGCTATTTTACCTAATATCTTTATGATGCCACTGGCAATTTGTCTTAGTGATTTGAAAGTTTTTATGTCATAATGCTGAATTTTTGAACCAGGTCTTATCTGCCATGTGGAGTCTTGAGAGGAATCCTGTGCTGGTAGTTCAGGAGCTGAATTCTGTGCCACCTGAATGGTTTTATTGGCACTGTGCTACTGCATAGCCCTCCTGACCTCAGTTTCTTCCTCTATAAAATAAAAATTCCGGGCTAAATAGTCTCCATAATTCTCTAAGCCCTGCAGGCTGTAGATTTATGAAACTGCCTATTTCTTCTTAACCACTAAACTGACTCTGGGATTCTGTCATATATGCAAATATGTGTTGACAAATGCTTTCAGAGTGCCTGGTATATGTGCCTGGTATATTCCAACTTTTCATCATGTGGAATACATGTGTGTTGGGGGAAGGAAGGCTACCAAGGTCGTTTTCAAAGAATATATCTTTTAACGGAGTAGAAAACTATGCAGTCATCATATTACTGAATTTTGAATCACTTGTGTTGCCTGATACCTGGTTCAATGTTATCTCCTCTGTTTTGTGTTTCTTTTCTGACAGAGCTTCACATATTAGATTTACTGAGCTCTATCAGCTCTGTGGTTTACAGAGCTCGCTTTAAAATCCCCACAACTTAATTTAATGCCACGAAATATAGTTTGACTCTATGATTACCCGTCTAAGACTAATCTGCTTGCTATGATAATAGCCATTCAACCTCTCTCTAATTAACGTTAATTGTGCTTCATCTCACTTTTAAAGCTACCTATCCACTGAGGCAAAATAGGCTATTGTTCACTGAATGCCCACATGTTATTATAAAAGAGTCGATGGAACAACTAAATCAGAAAAGATTTCTGGAGGTGGCAAGCTTTGATTTAGAGTTTCAGGGAAGTGATAAATGTGGGTTTTTAATGAAGCGGAGGTGAGTGATGTCCTCAAAGGGACCAAGCTGGGAATGGCCAGTACCAGAGGACAGCTGGGGACCAGGCTGGCTGAAGCGTGGTGTGGGGGTGAGACAGTAAGGGAATGGGATCTCAGAATGTTCCTGCCCCTCTTTTCCTACCCCGACTTTATTATCACCATGAAAAACTCCCTTTAAGCCCAATGTTTGTTTGGAGCATGGTAAAAGCTGCTGCACAAGAGTGAAGGATAAAAAGTATTTGTCACTGGTGGAAGTACTGGAAAAGAGACAGAGAAAAAGAATGGCAAAGTCATCACTGCAAGAATGTGTCCCCTTTGTACAAAAAGATACTTGGTTTGCATATTTCAGTTTCACGCTTCACTATGTGCTTATGCGGTGTGGGTGAGATAAAGTTGCAGAAGGAACTGAGAATTGCCCGACTTTTGAAAGTTAAGCCAGCTGTGACTTCTCACTAATAAACTATCTTCACGGGCTTAATTTTCTTGCAGCTCTTTGTGTGTCTGTGTACGTGTGTGTGTGATATTTAATGGAAAGAAAATAAAAAGCCGATTTATTGCAGGCAGTGTGTTCACCGGAGCGTGTCATCACTGAAATTATCAAAGATTAGAAATGGAGAAAGTCGGGGGGCGGGGGGGTGGAGCAAGATGGCGGCCGAGTAACAGCTTCCCTGCAACTGGGCACAGTGAGTCTGGGGAGATAAGACTCCAGGCATCTCTGGCTGATGGGATCTGCCTATAATCATCCCTTTGAGGATACAGGGAGTCAGCAAGGGACTTCTAGACCCCAAGAGGAGAACAAAAACAGTGGAAAACTGGCAAGTAGTTGCATGTGTTTGATCGACCTAATCCTGATGGCAACCGTAAGAACAAGCAGCAGTGAGACTGCAAACCGGAAAGGCCTTACCTGTGAACTGTTTCAGTGTTTTTGGAATTGGCACTCAGTTGCACTGCCTTAGGGAAAGCTTCAGCAGGAGGGTGGAGAACTTTAGGCATTGTCTAGGGCTCCGGGCTTAGCCGGGCCGCAGGGAGCCATTGTGAGAGAACTGCCCCGGCAAACTCCGCCCTCAGGGTCGCAGAGCAAGGATCCAGCGGGAGCTAGTAACCTAGTGACTGAGCAGGAGCTGCCTTATAGTCTTAACCTTTAGAGGCAGAGTGAGATGGTTTTGGCACACTGGAGCCTCGGGCTGTTGCCCTGAGTAGAGTGCTGTGGCATCACAGCTCATAGCAACCTCAAACTCCTGGGATTGGCACCTCCTGGACCTCCATAAGAGCTGTGCTGCAACCCCTGACCTGAGAACTGTGCCCGCCGGGCCTCCACATGCCCTGACCAGGAACTGCAGGAGCCGCGCAACCCCGCACCCTCCCTTCTGTACCCTCCCTGCCTCCACACTGGCCCACTCGTCTGGCCAGGGACACTGGTAGCCGCATGCCATCTGGAGCCCTCCCTGCCTCTGCGCAGAGCCCTTCTCCTGGCCAGAGACTGCTGGAGCCTTGGGCTCTCTGTGCCAAAGTCACTGGGCACCAGGCACTCCCAGAACTGTGCACACCACCTCCTGCCCGGTTGCTGGATCCAGGTGTGTCACATGCCAGAGCTGCTTCCACAACCAGAACTCCCTAGCTGGGGTAGCCCCAGAGGAACTACACAGGGTCACTCCCTACAAAGATCCAGCAACAATAGAGTGATCCCCCTGGGGTCTAATCTTGGAGAGAAACCTCCCCAACTCTGAGGACGGCCAGAGGCAATGGTGAAAAATAATCATGAGGCAAAATCAACAGAAAAACTCTGGCAATATGAATAATCAGAGTAGATCAACTCCCCCAAGGATCAATGGGGCAGACACAGCACAAGATCCCATGCACAAACAAATAGCTGAGATGTCAGAAATGAAATTCAGAACCTGGATAGCAAATAAGATCGAATTAGAACTCCAAGCAGTAACCCAAAAGATATCTCAAGAATTCAACAAATTCAAAGACCAAATGACCAAAGATTTTGACACATTGAGACAAGAAGTCGCAGCCCTCAAAGATCTGAGAAACACAGTAGAATCCCTCAGTAACGGAATGGAGCAAGCAGAAGAAAGGATTTCTGACATTAAAGACAAAGCTTTTTCGAATGCTCCCAAACTCTCAAAGAGGAAGAGAAATGGGGGGCAACAACAGATCGCTCTCTCAGATAACTCTGGGATAATTCGAAGAAAACCAATATTCGTCTTATAGGGATCCCTGAAATCGACAAAGTGGCTTCACAAGGCACAGAGTCTCTTCTCCATGAGATTATGAAGGAAAACTTTCCAGACATGCCAAGAGATTCTTGAAATTCAGATAGCAGAGAGTTTCAGAACTCCAGCATGACTCAACCCGAATAAGACATCCCCCAGACACATCATAATCAATTTCACTAAAGTTAATATGAAGGAGAAAATTCTGAAAGAAGCCAGACAAAAGAAAACTATTACCTACAAGGGCAAGAATATTAGAATAACTGCAGATCTCTCTGCTGAAACCTTTCAAGCTAGAAGAGGATGGTCATCGACTTTTAATCTCTTAAAACAAAATAACTTTCGACCCAGGTTCCTGTACCCAGCTAAACTGAGTTTCATTTATGACAGAGAAATTAAATACTTCAATGACATTCACATGTTGAAGAAATTTGCCATAACTAAACCAGCTATCCAGGATATTCTCAGACCTATCCTCCATAAAGACCAGCGTAATCCTCCACCACAAAAGTAAACTCACCCAGAAAATTTTGATCAAATTCCAACTTCCACAGTCGCAAAAGGATTAAAAATGTTCACCGGACTCTCAAAAGGCTTATCAATATTCTCAATTAATGTGAATGGTTTAAATTGTCCTCTAAAGAGGCACAGGTTGGCTCACTGGATACAAAAACTCAAGCCAGATATCTGCTGCATACAAGAATTGCATCTTACATTAAAAGACAAATATAAACTCAATGTGAAGGGATGATCATCTATATTCCAGGCAAATGGAAAGCAGAAAAAAGCAGGCGTTGCAATCCTATTCGCAGATGCAATAGGCTTTAAACCAACCAAAATAAGGAAGGATAAGGATGGACACTTCTTATTTGTTAAAGGTAATACTCAATATGATGAGATTTCAATTATTAATATTTATGTACCCAACCAGAATTCACCTCAATTTATAAGAGAAACTCTGACAGACATGAGCAACTTGATTTCCTCCAGTTCCATAGTAGTTGGAGATTTTTAACATCCCTTTAGCAGTGCTGGATAGATCCTCCAAAAAGAAGCTAAGCAAAGAAATTTTAGATTTAAACTTAACCATTCAACATCTGGACTTAACAGACATCTACAGAACATTTCATCCCAACAAAACTGAATACACATTCTTCTCATCAGCCCACGGAACATACTTCAAAATCAACCAAATCCTAGGCCACAAATCTAACCTCAGCAAATTTAAAAAAATAGAAATTATTCCTTGCATCTTCTCAGACCATCAGGGAATAAAAGTTGAACTCAATAACAACAGAAGCTTGCATACCCATACAAAAACATGGAAGCTAAACAATCTTATGCTGAAGGATAGATGGGTTATAGACGAGATTAAGAAGGAAATCACCAAATTTTTGGAACAAAACAACAATCAAGACATGAATTACCAGAACCTCTGGGATACTGCTGAATTACCAGAACCTCTGGGGGACTGCAGAGGCAGTCCTAAGAGGGAAATTTATAGCACTGCAAGCAGAAGAAAAGAAATAACCAAAATCAGAGCAGAATTAAACAAAATTGAAAACAAAAGAATTATACAACAGATCAATAAATCCAAAAGTTGGTTTTTTGAAAAGATCAATAAAATAAATAAACCTTTGGCCAACCTAACCAGGAAAAAAAGAGTAAAATCTCTAATTTCATCAATCAGAAATGGTAATGATGAAATAACAACAGACCCCTCAGAAATTCAAAAAATCCTTAACGAATACAAGAAACTACTCTCAGAAATATGAAAATCTGAAAGAAATCGACCAATACCTGGAAGTACGCCACCTACCAAGACTTAGCCAGAATGAAATGGAAATGTTGAACAGGCCTATATCAAGTCCTGAAATAGCATCAACTATACAAAATCTCTCTAAAAAGAAAAGCCGAGGACCAGATGGCTTTACGTCAGAATTCTACCAAACCTTTAAAGAAGAACTAGTACCTATACTACTAAACCTCTTCCAAAATATAGAAAAAGAAGGAATATTACCCAACACATTCTACGAAGCAAACATCACCTTGATCCCCAAACCAGGGAAAGACCCAACAAGAAAAGAAAATTATAGACCAATATCACTAATGAATATTGATGCTAACATACTCAATAAGATCTTAACAAACAGAATCCAACTACGCATCAAAAAAATTATACACCACAACCAAGTGGGATTTATCCCAGGGTCTCAAGGCTGGTTCAGTATACAGCCTATATTGTAATTCAGCACATAAACAAACTAAAAAATAAGGACCATATGATTCTTTCAATTGATGCAGAAAAAGCTTTTGATAATATCCAGCATCCCTTCATGATCAGAACACTTAAGAAAATTGGTATAGAAGGGACATTTCTTAAAGTAATAGAGGCCATCTACAGCAAACCCACAGCCAATATCGTATTGAATGGAGTTAAACTGAAATCATTTCCATTTAGATCAGGAACCAGGCAAGGTTGCCCGTTGTCTCCATTGCTCTTTAACATTGTAATGGAAGTTTTAGCTATTGCATTTAGGGAAGAAAAGGCAATCAAGGGTATCCACATTGGGTCAGAAGAGATCAAACTTTCACTCTTCTCAGGCTGCTGCTGAGACAGGTGTTGTTCAAACCCTATGGTCTATTCTGAGGCAGGAGGCCCGCCTCCCACAGCATGGAATGTGGCTGTGGGTATCATTCTTCATGTGTTTCAAGTCCTTGTTCCTTTTGTTCAGGCTCCAGCATACCAAAGCAGACCATCAGGTGTCCTTGACAATAGACAAGAGTGGGAGGATAGGACACCAGACTCGTTGCATTCCCCACTCCAGTCCCCTCTTTCAGTCCCTAGCTCATTCTTAGCACCCAGGGGTGTCCAACTTTTCACTTCTTTGCTCTACATTGGAAGAAGAGTTGTCTTGGGACACACATTAAATACACAAACAGTAATGAAAGCTGAGCAAAAAAAAAGAAAGAAAGAAAGAAAAAGAAAGGAAAAGGTCCATGCATAATTTTTGTGCTATCCACCACCAAACATTAGCAAAAAAGTACTCATATAAATCTACATGTTGCCCATGGGCTAGACACTCCCAAAATCCATAGTAACACCACCCTTTTCCTGTCAGGAAAGACTTGCCTTACCTCATCTCTTTGGCTAGTAACAGACTTCAAAGCCTGTGTAGGGTTATTTTCCAGGTTTCTAGCAATTTCTGTTTTCAAGTCATGAACCTAAAATTTCTATAAACCCTAAACTCAGAACTCATGAGTCTATTCTATCTAGAAAAAGGAGGGCAAATTTTTCTTATTTTTTTCTAGATCCTTTTGCAGGAGTAGAAATAAGACATACATTCTTATTTATTTTTATTTTTTTTAGAGACAAAGTCTCACTTTATTGCCCTCAGTAGAGTGCCATGGTGTCACAGCTCACAGCAACCTCCAATTCCGGGGCTTAGGTGATTCTCTTGCCTCAGCCTCCCAAGTAGCTACAGGCGCCCACCACAACACCCGGCTATTTGTTGTTGTTGCTGTTGTTGTTGTTGCAGTTTGGCCAGAGCAGGATTCGAACCTGCCACTTTCGGTATATGGGACCGGCACCCTACCTACTGAGCCACAGGTGCTGCCCTACATTCTTATTTTAATGGATTATCTTAAAAACACATATCAGAGTGTGTAGGAATTTTGTCCATGGGGATCAGATGAACAAAAATTGAGCAGTGGAAAATTGAAAATTAAAAAGAATTGTTTTAATCATCGTTATGGAATTTTTGTGTGTTTATAAGGTATGAGACTCTTCTTAAGGTCAACTGGACTGGTAAGTTGAGTTACTAGGCAGAATCATCTGGTTGTTTCTGCATCACAGACCTACCAACGTTTTGTTCCATTTATAAAGTTGAGGTAATCATTCTTCCATTCTGGTGGTGTGATAGAGAGCTGTATGTCCCTTGATCGCTTGAAGAAGCAAAATGTTTTGTGTTAGTCTTCTACAAGAATAGAGAGATATTTAGAAAAAGCCAAATGACTTCTACTTTTCCCCACTGCGTTTTGTGACAATGAGCATGAATGAGGTCCTCTAGACCACCAAGTTCATCCATTTATCTGAAAACATGGCAATAATTAAAGTATCAGTTAGCATATATGCTGGATCACTAAATTCAGCCTAAGTTAAAGATGTGGGAAGCAATCGTTTTATTTGTTCGGCATCACTTGTTCATGAGCCCTGCCCCCCCCCCCAAATTAAGTAGGGTTGAAAACAATTGATAGATACTTATACTAGTTTTAAACTTCTGTGTAACATATTGTCACAAACTTATTGGCTTAAAATGTTTCTGTGTTATCTCTCAGTTCTATAGATCAGAAGTCCAGGGATAGCATGCCATATCTGGGTCCTCTGCTGAGAGTCTCACAAAGGCAAAATCACGGGCTGTGTTCCTTGCCAGAGGCCCTGGGGGAAAATCTGCTTCCAAGCACTTTCAGGTTGTTGGTAGAATTCCGTTCCCTGTGGTTGTTGGACTGAGGTCCTGCTTCCTTGCTGGCTTTCATCTGGGGCCCTCTCTGGCCCTTGCACATGCCCCTCCCTCATCCGTCACGTGATCCCTCCATCTCAGAGCCCACAGAAGTTCGACTCCTTCTGGCCCTTAGCATCTCTGTGTCGTCTTCTTTTGTTCTGTCAATTCTGCCTCTAGCTAGAGAAAGTTCTCCACTTTTCAGGGATCATGTAAATGGACCGAGCCCACCCGGTCAATCCAGAGGAACTCCCTTAAGACCCGTAACCTTAACCACATCTGCGAAGTCCCTTTTGCCGTATGAGGTAACATATATTCCCAGGTTCCAGGGATTAGGGCCTGGCTATGTTTGACGGGTGGTTCTGCCTACCGGAATGCCTTTTCTGGGTGTGAAGAAATAAAACATTTCATTCCCCTACTTCTGAGTGAAACAAAAGATATAAAAGGACTCAACAAAAATATCAAAACTTTGCTTCAGTCTTGGGCAAAGGCCAACCGGGATGGGCATGATAGAATGGAGATGATGGGGAATTTAGAAAAAAGATTTTTATTTTACAAATGGGAAGAGGGAAAGGAGAGAGCTGCATAGGCGGGTGGATGGAGGAAGGCAGAGCCATGGCAGGAGAGAAAGGGAGGAAGGAGGAGAGGGAGGAAGAAAAAGAGCTAGAACAAGACGTGGAAGAGATACCAGTGGAGACAGGCGGGATGTAGAGGTTGGGGCAGGTGTATCAGGTGTATAGAGACACGTAAGGAAGATGGCACATGCAGGAAGGCGTGGCATTAGGGGCAAGGTCAGCAGACTTTACAGTGGCCGTTGAGTGAAGTTCCTTTGGTTGCGCAGGGCTCGTACTACTGATTGGAGTGCCATACTCTAATTTTCCTAAGACAGTTCCAGATTACACCAATCGGGCCTAGCATAGTGATCAGCACCCTTGTCACTCTCAAAGGTGCCCTGAGTCAGACAACATATTCTACAGAATCGTCCCTTGGTAAGGTTTCATTTGGAAGGTGCATTATCTGTTTACCATTTTTCGCAGTGTTTAAACTGTTCTTGGGATCATCTGCTCCACACGCGTGCGTCTCAGAAATCTGCAAAATGCATGAAGTTCATCAGTGACTGACTCGGGTCACTGAATCACGTTTCCAGTTCCTGAATTCATCTTTTGTTTTTATTTGTCCCTGACATTCACGGTCTGTAAACTCTATTAGTGGTATTAAAAAAGTCTGTGTTTTTTCCTTTAAATGAATTTCCTTTCCCCACTCTTAATATATCATCGTGTAACACAGTTTAAAATGTAATCCTATGCTTATCGGAGGGAGAGAAATGAGAAATCATTATCTCTTCTGTGTTAACTCAAAGAATGTTTTCTTGTATTTTAATTTTTTCCACATTAAAATGTCATCTTTTCCTTATCTTTTGGGTTCCCCTTCAATGGTTTAAATTCTTCAAGGGCATGTTCACGTTTGCATGCTACGTAACCTGCATTGCTGAACTCACAGATAAATAATGGTGATAAATAAAAGAGCGTCTGACCGGTAGAAAAGCTAGCTGGCTTTGATGAGTCTGTATTTCAAGTTGCTTTTGGTTATGAAGCCATATATAAAGCTTTTCTTCCAGTTATTACACACAGCAGGACTGATACTTGATTATGAGATAATTTCAATTTTGATTTAAATAAAATTGATTTTTCATGGACTACAGTTTAGCTCTGAATAATCTATGTGTTGTTATGAATTTCAATATTCTTAGGAAATAGTATATAAGAGAAATATCCAGTTTGCCACAGGATGAAAATGCCATGGTGATGCCCAGGTCTGGCAACATGCAAGGTGGTAAAATTGCAGAGTTCAGAGTCATGTTGATTGATATAAAACACTGACTTTGTTTCTCCGGAGCTGTGTGACCTTGAACAATTTGTTGTTAGTCCTTTCTGATACTTAGTGTCTTTATGGACAAAAAACGAGAATAGCAGTTCTTAACCTCAGTGTGGGGGGAATGTGAAAAGATTGAAAGAAATCCCTAGCCTAGCTTCCAGTATGCAGATGGAGTTAAAAAATCATTAGCTGCCTCTTGGGGTGGCTGCTATGTAGTATGTTAACCTCAGTTGCTTCATCTGACTTTCCCCTGATCCCTAATTTTATGATGAAAGACTCAGTCTGTCCAGATTTACCATTCTTCTAAATTGTCCTAATTATATTTGATTTTATTCAGTTAAACCATCGATTTCTATTTTTAAAAAAAAGTTTAAGCAGTGGATATAATTATTTTTTTAAAGAAATAATAGAAGTGTTTTTTTAAAAGATTAGAAATTTGCAATTTCATAACAGGTCCAGAAAACACCATTTTATTTTCTACGTGAGATTTGTCATTTCAATAGCAAATGATTCTTTATTGTTGTTCAGAGGCCTTGCTGGGAAGAATTTGATAGGCATTCTTCTCAAGAATAGCAAAAAAAGTCTCTTTTGTGTTTATTTTAGGGGTGGGGGGAATGAAAGATCACAGCCGGGGTGGTCAGTGATTTGAGCACACAGGGTCCCGCTGTGTTTGCTTTGGTCCCTGGTTGATGGTTGCTCCGCTCGATGCTCTTGTCCTCCAGACTAGGGCCCTGGATCTAGATCAAGTGGTAGACAGGCAGGGGGCTCTTTCGTGCTGGGCACATAAAGAGCCTCCTGTGGCTTGTAGCTGATGTTCTGTACTCAGCCCGTTGTAACTTTACAGTTCATAAGCTCCTCAAATGGTCCAGTGGTCCCTGTGTTCCTAGTTACTACTTTTTAAATCCCTCATTTTCAGTGTCTTATTTCATGCTGTGGATCAGAGCTTCTCAAAATTTCTCCTGGTCCAACCCACTCATGGATGTTGAGCTTCAAGTCCCCTGCAATGATATCTTCATTCATTCATTCCACAAACTTTTACTCCCTGCTAATAGGGGGAAACTCAGGTCATGGGTGCTATTTAAGGAAACAAAAGGTGAATATGACTTACGTCTCTGACATCTAAGATTCTGGGGAGAAGTGAGAGAGGGAGATTGGTGCACAGATTTGGTCAAACCAGGCAGAATAAAGTAAAAATTAAAGAAGAGATGGAAGCTGTGTCCTGTGCTAGCCTACAGCAGTGATTCTCAGCCCTGGTGGTCACACATCGGAATCACCTGGGGGTCTCAAAAAATCCTGACATAATTTTAGAAGTTCTTGGGATGAGGATGAAGACTTCCTTCAGTATTTTTAAAGCTAAGCCTAGTGATTCTAATGAGCAGACGCGGAACCACTGGCCCGAGCGAGGGGCTGACAGATTCTGACTCTGACTCTCTGTGGTTGGGTGATTGTATAATCTTAGGGACCTTTGTTTCTATTGTTTTCTTGCACCTGTCTTCATATTACATATCAGATTTTGGTGACCTCTACTTTAGTGTTGATAGGGAACTTGTGTAATTAGTTTATGCTCAATAAACATTTGTTGCTGGATAGGTGACTATCCAGTTTTAATGCCCTCTCTTCTCCCAGCAAGCATTTACTGAACACCTACTATGCCCCGGGAAGTGTAGTAGCCAGGTGCTTTCAGGATTTCCCACACTGGTTTCCCCTCCAGCACAATCATCTGGGGTCTTGTGAACACCGCAGGCTCTTAAATTCCTACCCAGCTTCTTGACTGAAGCTTTGAGGGTGATGTCTGGGAATCTTGTCTGCTCACAAGTCATCCAGATGATTCCTGTGCACACAAAAGTCTCACATTGCTGAATAATGCCATGATGACAGGGCAGAGCCAGATGAAGAGGCTGTGGATGCCACATCGGAGAAGCTCCCTTCTCTTGGGGGGAGGAAGCCCCGGGGGAGGTCCTGAAAGACACCTGTTTGCATGCAGGGAGAGGTCGGGAAAGCATTTCAGGAGTGCTGTGTCGGGTCACAGAGGCATGAGGGGATACAGCATGTTGAGAAGATCAGAGCCAGATCAGGAAGGGCCTTTTGTAATTTCAAGCTCATTAACTGTTATTGATTTTCCACAGTGTTTTAAGCCTGTGTACAAAGAGGGTAATAAACTTCTCAAGGAACAGGGTGTCCCTGATCTGGCTCTGAGCTCTTGTTTTGTTCAGTGGAGCAAAGTCAAGTTCCAAAATTCTCGCAGGAACACAGAAGCCTTCTAGATGGATGATGTTATATAAAGTCACACCCTCATGTGCCCGTATCACCAGGACGAAGGTCCAGAGTTTCAGCTTGTATAGCCAGGGACACATACAGCCCTGGCAGGTACAGCAGGTTCTTGCCCGTCTCTAAACTTCTGGAGACTTTGGAAGATCTTGGTTTGGAAGGGTGGGCACAGGAGTTGGCTCAGACGCACCAGGAGGTCACAGCTGGTGATCCTGTTAAATTGATCTTCAGGTTTGATTTTATAACACAGTAAATACCAGGCTATAAACACTGTGAGTAAAGTAGACTTTGATGGCCTAATCTGGAACTCTAATAATTTATAACTTTTGTAAAGGGAAAAAGTAAATTGTGTTCCCCAAACTGATTTTTTGAGTAACAATATCTAGATATTGATTACTTAATAGCAACCCAGCTGCAAATGCTCTGCACGTCACATTTCTCTACTACTTACTAGTCATTTGCTTTTATCACCATCTCTGAGATATGCAGTATTATTGTCTCTGTTTTACATATTCTGTGGCTTGGAAGTGACAGAGTTGAGATTTGAACCTAAGTGTTTGTAGCTATTGGAAACCAAGGGTGTAGCAAGCATGCCAGGCCCCTTTTGGAACAAGACTTTTTCTTAGACCGGTGATTTTCTCTGCCTTCTTATATCAGATATATAAATCTCAAAGTTTCTGTAGAAGCTTTGGTGACTATTTAAGAGAAAACAAATGGATAATAAATAAAATGCCCTGGCTAGGCTCCCGTAGCACAGTGGTTACCTCGTCAGCCACATACACTGAAGTTGGCAGGTTTGAACCCGGCCCGGGCCAGGTTAATAATAGCCAATGTTGTGGCGGGTGCCTGTAGTCCAAGCTACATGGGAGGCTGAGGCAAGAGATTTGCTTAAGCCCAGGAGTTTGAGGTTGCTGTGAGCTGTGACAACACAGCACTCTACTGAGGGTGACATAGTGAGACTCTGTCTCAAAATAAATAAATAAAATGCCCAGAATAAACTGGAAGAAAGATATGGCCCTCTTCTTTTTGCCTGGCAATGCTCATGGCTATACACAGAATCCTTTCTCCTGACTATTTTGTTTAAGAATGCCAGAGAAATGGGTAAGAAAAATGTAAAACTATTCAACAGGAATCACAGGTAAGGTTGAATATCAGGTTATTTTGCTCCAGAGAGTACATTCAGATTTGGTGGCCTTAAGATGATTGAGATTCAGCAAAATAAAACTTAGAAGATGGGGATGAATTCAATTGACTTAGGAAAACAAATACTGTGATTTATTAAGGATATTCCTTTATCATCTGATTTCCTCTGATACCTAGATAATTACTGGGAGCTTGAATCATGGTCTCTGCCTACCCTTCTGTTTATCCATGAGACCTGGAAGAAGGGTAAACTATCATTCCTGACAGTTCTATTTGCAAGTCTCCACAGGAGAAATTAAAGAGAGTGCTTTGGTTAGAACTGACAGTTCAAGTGTACAAAAAGGGACAACTGCAGAAACAGAACCCCTTTGCAGTGATCTAGAATTTCAGTAATATTCAGTTGTTATACATTTGCTCCTTTTTATTCAAAAAATGTAATTATTCACATGTTTACAATTGTGTGGATGGCATGACATTAAATCTGTTTATGTTTATTCATTGAATTGTCTACACATGTGCTCTATTCAGACTATTACCAATCTTTAGAGTCATTTGATATGATTCCATTATGTCATATTATTTAAACAATTCTCAACTGAGTGCCTTCTGTATACCAAGTTTTTATATGTAATTATTCTTGTACAATACGTGTCTTAATTTTGGATACCAAAGGGTTAACAAAGTATTGCATAGTTGTTAGACATTTCAAAATATTTGTAATGAAGATGTGAATGTACATGACCTCTTAGTAAATAGAAATTAATTGACCTCATGCTGTGAAACTAAATAAATCAGTGGGAAGAAAGATGGTAGAGTTTACTAGCGGAAGTAATTAGATTAAAGAATTCTCTGTTGTACTAAGTTGCCTCTGTTTGTTTCTAAATGGCTGTTAATGTTTAAATCTCTGGGCTGCCAAATTTTTACTATTTTGTCAACATTTTATCCACTTCAAGTGGATTACTAGAAAGCTAATCAGATGCAGTAATTGATTTGACAACAGAATGATTCTGTTTCTGAATCTAAAGATTCAATCTTCTATAAAGGATTTCTTTTTTTTAACTTGTTTTAAAATTTTAACTTTATAGCAGAAAGCAGTGTTCTTTGCTCTCTTAAAAAGGACAGTTCTTTGTATACTGACTTGTTTGGGGTAGAATGTTTCACTACACAGCCTTGTGCAGGAGTGTAAACACAGTCCTTTCTTGACAGTGAAGTCTGTTGTGATGGTCGTCTGACAAAATAATTACACGACGCTTAAAATGGCATGTGATCAAAATGATACAACCTTAATAGAGGATGACCATGCTAGGGTTCTCTGCGAGGAATTCAGTGATAGAAATTTGTGTGCCTTCCTGTTACTATGATGATGATCCAGGGTTTTGCTTTTAGGAGCCTTCTGTCTACCTGCACTGCCTGCCTCAGCCCCTAGCGCCCATTCTGGATGGACAACCTACAGTTGTTCTTCTTACAGGCATAGTAGTATGAGAGAGAGGGAAAGAGAGAGAGAAGGAGAGAGAGATGACAGAGAGATAGATGGTAGATATGTGATTGATAGATGATAAAGAGATGATAGATTATTGAGATGGAGGTATGTGTTTACTGGTTAGACAAAGTACAAAACAGACATGAAATCTACAGACCTCATGTTCAGGGTCAAAGTCTCTTCAAATGCCTATAGATATTAAGTGTGACATGAGTTATGTGGTGTAGGAAAGGGGGGAGGGTGGGCAAGAGGCATCCCCTATAGAGCCTTGGACCGAGTCGGCCTCAGCTTCTTAGAACTTTTTTCTACTGATTCTTAAATAATTGAAAGCTTCTCCCCAGTCAGTGGAAATTAGACCCTTATCTAACACCATAGACAGAAATCAACTCCAAATGAATTCAAGAGATCAACCTGAGACCTGCAGCTGTAAAACCACAAGAAGAAAACAGAGGGGAAGATCTCCATGACATTGGTCTGGGATGGGATATGAACCCCAAGGCATGGGCAACAAAAGCTAACATAGACAAATGGGAATTGCATCAAACTAAGAAGTTTATGCCCAGAAAAAACCAAAACCGAACAAACAAACAAAAACCCAACAAAGTGAAAAGACAGTGTATGGACTAGGAGAAGATATTTGCAAATAAACAATACATTTGATTAGGGGTTAATATCCAAACTATATAAGGAACTCAATTCAGTAGCAAAAAATAATTTTTAAAATGGGCAAAAGGCCTGAACAGACATTTCTTAAAAGAACGCTTTTAACACTTATGTCCACCCTGTATAACATAAATATCTCCTTCCCCAAGTATAGCCTCAATAGCCTCCCATATTAATTAGAATATGATGTTCTTCAAAGTTGAAAAATATTACTAATTGCTATTTGTGTTCATACTAAAAAGCAAGCACTGAACAAAAGAACTGACAGCGGGGCACTGGGATGTGAGATACAGCCTTGTATTAATTTTTAAATCTCTCTTAAGCTGGGCTCCCAAACAAGTGACTGGCATAGTGGTATTTGTAAAAAGCCTTGAGACACATCAGGAAGTTATAAGAAATCAATTGTAGATAAACTATTAAAAATTGTCCTTACAGTTCTAGTAGTAGAAATGATGTTTCTACTGGCAGAAAATGGCATTACCAAAAATGTGGTAGAAGATATTACTGCGATGAATGAAATTACTGTCACCAAGATAAAGGGAGAAATCTTGAAATAGTTTAGACCAAAAATATTAGAATTTAAAATACCTATTATTAGGTCACAAACTTCTCTATACCTGGAATCCTTATAATTTTACTTATGGCATATGCCAGAATCATTTCATAATCCCTTGGACCGAAAGCAGTATTTCTCAAGCTTTGTTTGAACTTTCCATTAAAGAATTCAAGGATGGTGTGAATGTATAAATGGGCACCCAGAAAGACCACATTGAATCCTTTCCAAGAGACTGAAGTATTTCAAACATCCATCCAGACATCTTAATTTCTTCAGAAAAATCATCAATTATATGGATCAGATTTCAGCTGCAGAAAACAGAATCATTGTAGCTAATTTAAGCACAAACCTTAATATTACAAGGTTTTTTTTTTTTTTTTTGTAGAGACAGAGTTTCACTTTATTGCCCTTGATAGAGTGCCATGGTGTCACACAGCTCACAGCAACCTCCAACTCCTGGGCTTAGGCGATTCTCCTGCCTCAGCCTCCTGAGTAGCTGGGACTACAGGCACCCCCCACAACACCCGGCTATTTTTTTGTTGTTGTTGCAGTTTGGCCGGGGCTGGGTTTGAACCCGCCACCCTTGGTATATGGGGCTGGCGCCCTGCTCACTGAGCCACAGGCGCCGCCCAATATTACAAGGTTTTAAATGGTTGATCAAATCATTTGGAAGAAGGAAGACAACTTTCTAGATTGTGCTTTTAGGAACTGGATCCAGTGCATAATGGCCATGGTGGCTTCTGCTATGATTAGAACGGTCCAAGCTGTCAGAATCAGGTAATCTCTGTGGTTAGAAAGCCACCAGGAGTAAAAAATTACTATCAAAATAGTTGTTTTGGGCTTTGTTCTGTTTCTTAATATCTGACTTTGTATTTTGACTTCACTCTTTAATGATAATTTAAATGGGTAAAAAATTCTAGGTAAACAGTTATCCTTTCTTAGCATTTGGAATATGTTACTCTATTGCTATAATTGCTGATGAAAAAAATGCAGTCATCATACTTCTCATCTTAATATTTTCTCCTTTTCCTTGAATTTTTTTTTTTTGTTTATAACTTCAGTGCTGATGTCTCTCATTTCACTTTGTCGCCCTCAGTAGAGTGCTGTGGCATCATAGCTCACAACAATCTCCAACTCTTGGACTCAAGCAATTCTCTTGCCTCAGGCTCCCAAGTAGCTGGGACTACAGGCACCTGCCACAATACCTGGCTATTTTTTGAGACAAGGTCTCTCTCTGGCTCAGGCTGGCCTCGAACCTGTGAGCTCAGTCAATCCACTTGCCTTGGCCTCCCAAGTGCTAGGATTACAGGTATGAGCCACTGTACCCAGCCTTTATTAATTTTTTTGATACTTATTGTCTACTTTCCTTCAATGTCTTTCTATAATTCTTAGAAATTTTTGCCCACTAACTCTTCACCCACTGTTTCAGTGACCTTTCCATAGAGTCTGGAATTTCTACTAGAAAAGTGACATAGCCTCTCAATCTGTGCCTCTAAATAAATACGTATTTTTTATTTCTAATATGTCAAAGTAGATCTTTTAAAAATCTATTTGTTTTAGTGCCATCCATTTTATTTCATAGTTTATTATTATGGATAGCTCATATATAAACATACTTTATATGGATTTAATCTCTTTATCTACCTGTAATGTTTTTTTTTTTTGTTCTTTTTGACTATTTCATAAAATAAATGAAATTTCAAGACTAGAGAGTTTGTGTTCCTATCATTGATTTTGGGGGCTGTCTTTGTTGTTAGGATTAGTTCTCTTTTTGTGTTTTGGAATTTAGATTTGTAAGCTCATCTTGAGTGGAAAATTTTGCTTTTGTTTTATCTTTTCTACCTGCTCACCCTGGGCTTATAGTCCAAAACCAGCTCTCATGACTATGTTTTAAGCTTTCTGATCCAAGGTAACAAAGGAAGGTTGGAGATCCACTTTGGTTCAATTCCTTTTTTTTTATTATTATTATTGTTAAATCATAGCTGTGTACAATTAATGCGATCATGGGGCACCATACACTGGTTTTATAGACCATCTGACACATTTTCATCACACTGGTTAACATAGCCTTCCTGGCATTTTCTTAGTTATTGTGTTAAGACATTTATATTCTACGTTTACTAAGTTTCACATGTACCCTTGTAAGATGCACCGCAGGTGTAATCCCGCCAATCACCCTCCCTCCGCCCATCCTACTCCCTCTCTCCCCTCCTTCTCCCCCTTCCCCACATTCTTAGGTTATAACTGGGTTATTCCTAGAGGCAAGGCTCTCCCTCTGTGCATGCGTGCTTACCTCCTATGAGCCAACTACTTCAAGGAAAGGTACAGAACCCAACACTTGGTTTATTTATTCATTTTGTGATATTTATTTGAGCTCTCAGTATATTCTAGGAATTATTATAAGTAAAATGACAAGGGAAAAGCAAGGGGGCAGTGTAGATGGAGTGGAGAAAGCAATCCGGTGGAAGCAATGGAGGTGATGAGCTATAGTTTAAAGATACAACTAAGTGGATTGTATCAGGGACTTGGTAGAAAGAAAAATTAAGGACAACTCTGATCACTGTTTTCCAAAGGATTGGGTTGCCATCTACTAAGAGAATGGGGACTGTAGGGGAGATTTGTGCCATAGAGGGGAGACAAGTAGGGACAGAGGGCAAGAACACAGTATTCAAATATATTCAAATAAAGGCATAAAGTAAATTTGGTTAAATATTCAAATCAATACCTTGGAAATATTTGGAGGTAGGAAGTTGGATATATACCCTGGCATTTGGGAGAGACATCTAGGCTGGGAGTTGGGTCATGGGGTAATTAGGCTGTAAGATTGAATAAAAAGTCAAGGAGAAAGAGAATGTAATAGGAGAGGAGAAACAGACCTGACTGGCTACCTGCATTTAGAAGTAGGGGAGATGAAGGGGACCCCCAAAAAGATAGAGAAGGAACAGTTAAGGAAATACAAGGTGAGTTAGGAAGAGAAGAGTTTCAATAGGAGAATAATAAACCAGACCACCTGCTAATAATAGCAAAAAGATATGAAGATTGAAACAGAAAGTGGAGCTCACTAGTAAACTTCAAAAAAAAAAAAAAACAGTAATTTTTTCTTTTCTTAGCTTCTCTAAGGAGAAGAGGAGAACCATCTCCAATCCTTGGGGCATTTATATTCTCAGGAGATAGCCACTCCACCCCCTGCCAGACTCTGCATTAGCACCCAGCAGGGCTGTGGCCTTAGGCATTGACGTTTCTGCCTTTTTTCTGATACAAGGTAAGAGCTATTTCTTTAAAAGCCTGGCCAGGTTGTTTTTATTGGCTCTTTTTCTATTTTCTCACTTTGCCATGTGTTGAGAGCATTGGTCGTAAGGAAGAGTGTGAACCTACTATACCATTTCATTATGATGGAAATGTTTTTCTGCTATACCTTTAACATTTTTACTAGATGTTCCTTTTGTCTTCTAGCTTCACCTGGCTCACCATTATATACCAGCTAGGTTGGAGGTAGAATTGATAATCTCCTAACACCATACTGACCCTGAAAGTCATTTCTTCTTCTTTTATACTCATCTCATTTGATGTGGCTCCCTCTGTTCCTTCTAGTTTTCATCACTTATTAAGCTCCTGGTCCACTCATGTTATGTGCTGAATTGTGTCCCCTGGACCAAAATTCATATGTTGAAGTCCTAACCCTTGGTGCCTCTGAATGTGACTGTATTTAGAGAAAGCATTTTTAAAGATGATATGGACACACACTCAACAGAGGGAAGACCATGTGAGGACACAGGGAGAAGACAGCCACCTATAAGGCTGAGGAGAGAGGCCTCAGAAGAGACCTACTCTGCCAACACTTGATCTTGGACCTCCACCCTCCAGAACTGTGAGACAATGAATTTCTGTTATTTAAACTACTCAGCCTGTGGGATGTTGTTATGGAAGCCCCAGGAAACTACTATACCTCCTTCATTCACAGATTTTGGCACCTAGTTTACAGAACTTGCTTCCACCCAAAGTCCTGCCTTCCTCCAGAATAACTTCACTGTCCATAGAAATGGTTCATGCATGACCTTAGTAATTTAATCATCTCCAAAGTTCTTTCCCACTATTCTTGAGCTGCACACTGTAAGGCCGTTTCCAGGTTGTCACTTAGAAGTAAAAGGCCAGTTCCAATGGATTTCACAATTGAAATGATGCAGTCACCTTCTGTGGATCCCATTCAATTATTTTTGGCATATGGGTTCTTCAGCTACTTCATCATATAGGCTATTGTCTTCCAAATGTTTACCTGTGCATTAGGCAACTCCTTTCATGCATTCCTCCTCACCTTTCTTGGCCTTCATAACCCATTCCTTCAACCAAACCCTACTAGCGGCCCTACCTCTCTTGTTCTATTGTCTTTCTGCTGCATCTGCTTGTCAAACCCAAGACTTGAATGAATCTAAATGGATATCTTCTCCATGTCTGCATCCAGGATATCGTGTAATTTGTTTGATGATTGTTGGGCATATGGAGATTGTTTCTCTTTCTACTATTGAATAAGGCCATGATGAATTTCATGGTACATGTATCTTTTTTGTTTGCTTCCTTTAGCTTTCCTAGAAGTATAATTATAGGATTAAAAGGTGGAAGATTTTGGAAAAACATTAGGCTTCTTTTTGGTAAGTTTATAAGGATTTTCCATTGATATAGCAAAGTACAGTACCCATTTTGTTGCAAACCACCTACAGTTGAGAAAAATGAATCTAAAAATTTTAAATCAATATAACAAATTTAAAAATTATACCTTTTAAGATATTTTCTTTCATGGCTAGGGAGATAACAGATTTATATGTCTATTGACAGCTTGTTTTCCTGTTTTTTTGCTTCATTTTATTTCAGGTTTTAGATTTTTTTTCATTGATTTTGTAAGAGATTCTTTTTTTTCTCTCATTATGTGATGCATTGAGAGTACAAAGAATTAGGTTACACTGATTGCATTTGTTAGGTAAAGTCCCTCTTAGAATTAGGACTTTCTTAAACTCCTACATATTCTATCCTCATATTTTTTCAATAATCGGTTATTTACTCTTCTTGCATCTTCAGGGCTACCAATTATACATTCATAGGAAATAGTTTTCCTTTCATATGTGTTGTGTTCTTTATCACTGTTTATCTCTGTTCTTTTTCTCTGTATTCTGGGAAATTGTCTCAACTTTCTTCAGATGATGTTGATTTTTCTGCATTTTCAATTCTGTTTATTTGATAATTTTATTTACAGATTTTTTTTAAATTTCAAGTTAATATGAGGGTATAAACCTAGTTGTTTATTTGCATTTATTAGATAGAGTCCCTCTTGTCATGTTCTGTACCCAAAAGGTGTGCCATATACCCTGACATTGTGCCCTTTAAGTGGGAGTACACTAATCCCTTCCTGGGTTCTCCTCTTTCCCCTTCATCATCCCCCCTCCCACAACTTGAATGGAATTGAGTTTTTCCCTCACATGGGTATGTACTAGATAGTCTACTGACTTCGTATTAGTATTGAGTACATTGGATATTTGCTTTTCCATTCTTGTGATACTTTACTAAGAACTCTATCCAGGTTAATACAAAAGATGTAAAGTCTCCGTCTTTTTATGGCTTAATAGTATTCCATGGTATACATATACTACAGTTTGTTAATTCATTCCTAGGTTGATGGGTATTTAGGTTGTTTCCACATCTTAGCAATTGTAAATTGAACTTCTATAAACAATCTAGTGCAAATGTCTTTATCATAAAATGATTTTTTTTCTTCTGAGTAGATGGCTAGTAATGAGATTTCAGGATCTAATGGATGATCTAATTTGAGTTCTTCAAGAATTCTCCATACTTCTTTCCAAAGAGGCTGTATTAGTTTGCAGTCCCACCAATGGTGTAGAAGTGTTCCCCTCTACACATCCGTGCCAGCATCTGCAACTTTGGGAATTTGCGATGTGGGCCATTCTTACTGGGGTTAGGTAATATCTCAGGGTGGCTTTGATTTGCCTTTCTCTGATGATTAGGGACAATGAGCATTTTTTCATGTTTGTTAGCCATTTGTCTGTCTTCCTCAGAAAACATTCTGTTCATGTCTTGCCCAATGATAGATGGTTACAGATTTTTAATTCTGCCAATACCTTTCTAGTTTTCTTCTACTAACTACATTTTATCTAGTTCCCTTTTCTTCTCTTCCTGTGTGTCACACAGCTTCTTATTAATGTTTCAATATCTTCTTTCTTTGTAGACTTCTTAAATCTCAGGAACTCAAAACTGATATTGCTGACAATCTTGTGAATCTTGCAGTAGACCTTTGTTGACATATATAGTTCTTCACCTTGAAAATGACATTTCTTTTTATTTTGGGTGGAAGAATTTTTCTATCAGTTTTTTTTTTCTCTTTGTTTTCTCATCTTTAACAAGGAGGTCACTCTTCAGGTCTGTTCTTGCCAATATACAGGGCGCATGAATGCTTGCTGGTGTCCCTCACCGTTCACCTGGTCATTGTTAGAATTTCTCTCTCATGTAATTGCCAGAGTTATTTTATACAGATCCTTTTCTCTTTCCTGAGACTGGCAGACATTTATATACAGCATGACAGTACCACATGGAGGAATGATCTTCCCTCCCATCATCTCTCAATGTGAAGAGAAAGGTATTTTAGATTCTCTGAGGTATCCTATAGATCAGCCCTTTCCAGAAATAGCACAAGAAAAACTGTAACCTTCCCAGCCCTGATGGTTCTCACAACTCTTTCTTCTCCTTCTCATTCTACACTAGATCTTGGGTCCCAGAATGGATGTAACTCCATAAATCTGTCCTTGCATCCCAGAATTGATGATATAGCATGACCCTCACATCAGTCAGATAGTTTTATTGAAAACTTATACATCCAGATGGGTATAGAAAAGAAGGTGTAATTTTAATTGGCAGAAATGGGTGAGAAAGGGCCCCAGTTATTGTAGAACTCAGCTCCTGCATCAGAGAAAGTTCCAAAACCTGAGTTGGGTCTGCTCCCTGGATGGTGATGGAAATCACTAAATGTCCGTGCTTGGTTAGTGTATCTTTTTTATTATGGACTAATATTCCTTATTTCCAGGGCTCATGAAGCTTCTTTTAGGATTGTTGCATTTCAATGATACAGTAGAAAAGTATGAATGTACCATCACCACTATTTTTCATCTTAGTATGGAAGACTTAGTATGGAAGTCTATATTTTTCATAGAAGTTATAGAATATGGTTTTAGCAGTGATAGGGTTACCAGAGAGAAACAATACAGAATGAAGAATTAGTGATCCTTTGACATTATCTTCAAAGATGCCATATAAGAAAAAACTTAAACATGATTGAAAGCCTTTGAGTGAAAGTTTTTCACCCACTTAGTACCTTTTAGATGTTTTCTTAGTTAATGCCTTTTTATTACAACTTATAATAAATTCTCCTTCATTCCTAAGTATTACAGATTATCTTCACTCTATAAAGAAACTCATGGAGATGGGTTTCATAATCATTAAGACAATATAAAATATTTGAGTTTCCTAGATAGGAAAAGTTCAACATAATAGATAGTGATCAACTTTCCTCATATCACTCAGCTGGTAGTTGTATTTTTGCCATCTTTCCTTTCAAGTGGCCAAGAGGACAGACTACCTGAATTCAAATTTCAGGTCCACTGATTACTAGCTATAGGTAATGGGGAAATTCTGCTTAACCTGTCTGTATTTTCATTTCCTCATAGATAATGTAGGAATGATAATGTTACATACTACTTGAAGTTGATGTGAAGATTAAGACGTGTGTAGAAGCAGTGATTAGTATGTGGTAAGCATTATACATGTGACTTTTATTACTATTAGTTCTTTTCGATAAATTTAGACTGTTTGGCAATTCCTATTACAAAAGTGGTTTTTTCATAAGTTTGTATTTAAAGCTGAATGTACAGAAGGAGCCTGTAACATGAAGACTAGAGAGAAGACCTTGCCCAAAAGAAGAAACAATTGAAAGGCTCTGAGATAGGAATGAACTTTACATGTTCAAGGGACAGGAAGTCTGTGAAACTGGCACTGTTGAATGACAGTGAAGTGATATACAGTCCTTGATGCACATTAATACTATCTGTTTAATGCACCAAAATATTAATGCATGTTGTAAAGTACTTAAATTATTTCATGCCAAATACATTATAGTATATGGGAATGATCTGACTTTTGCCTTTTTATGTATACTGTTCCTGGTGAAGACAGAGCTAACTCTCTATTCCTTTTCTTTTTATGTTTCATTTTCTTCTAGAAATTTGTAAAAGAAAGGCCAATGAGTAACTCAAAACTAATAGCTTCTATTTATTATGTCCTAATAAGTATTATAATTCTTGGTTGCAAGAAACAGATAGCCAGCTTGAATTAATTAAGACTTAATGGGTAATTTATTACTAGAATATTGGGGAGACTCTCAGAATGCAAGGATAGGGCTCTAGCTAATGCTTAGAGACAGCTGGAATCCCACCCCATTGGGACTCTATATTTTTATCTCTGCATATATGCTTTATTCCTTCTTGAGGCAGACTAGTTTTCTGTTTTCTAGCCTATGTGAGAGAGAAATAAATGGTCTTCCAATAGCTCTGGAAGGTATTGCTTTGAACATTGCTTTTTAGCCATTTCTTTGGGCAATGCTTAATTGGGCAAACATTGTTTAACCGAATCAGGGAGCCTCAAAACAAAGTTTCAAAGTACGCTGATCTAAACAAGGTAGAGATGCAGGACAAGTTACATGAATATTCCTTCCCTTATTCAGCCTATAATTGAGACATGGCTTAAACAGAGGGGCAAAAGGAACGGTGGGGGTGGTTGTCTTCTGCAGGGATGAATAACCTCTGCTCTGTCTATGGAGTAGACTCTGGATAAATTTTGTTTTCACTTTATACCATTAGTTCCCTACTGAACTCTTTCTTGTGCAAAACCAAGGACCAACTTGGACTTTAAGAGCCTTCCAGCATTGGGAATCACTTTCCTGTGTCATCTTCATGATGACAAAGAGAGACTCCTACCTGAACCCCAAACTAAGACCATATGGCACAATTAGAAATGTGAAGGATGAGTAAGTCTCTCTTTGTCTAGTTTGGTTTCTTTTTGGCTTCTCCATCTTCTACACTGTCAGACCCTTCTATTCTATATCTCTTTCTGACTCTCGAAACTTACTTTCTGAAGTAAAGGATATAATTCAATCCATCCTTATAACTATAGTTCCCCCAGTAACAAGGTGTCAGGAGTTTAATCTCCATACCATGTAGATTCAAGTAGCTGATGGATGCCAGGGGACTCTGGCCTTGAGAGGTGGTGGGAACTTAGTCCCACTCTGAGCAGGAGTCTAACAAGTCACTGACTCCTTTTGCCTTTCTTCTTTGAACACTTCTATGTTTTGGACTGTCAGTCACTAATCTATTTTGGTCTGAGTGCATAAATTAATGCACATCATTATTTCATACCTTCAATGAACACTTTTTGCTTTAGCTATTTGGACAATTATTTCCATTCTTTGTAAAGCAGGTCATTTTCCCTGTTTATTTTGAAATTCTTTTCTTGTGCTAAATAGAAGTCCCTTATTGTGGTGACTCTGGGACACCAGAGCCATACTGTGTCGGTGTCCCCAAGTAAAATAACTGAAATAGGCCTCTTGGGGACACCAGGTGGCTGAAATAGGACACACACTGCCTCCAGGGTTTTTGTCAATCCTCTCTGTTTTGGTGACCCCAAGTTACAAGGCTTAAATAGACCCCTTGGGGACATTCAGGTATTCCCAAGTTACTGGGCCCCTTGGAGACATTGCTAGGCTAAAATAGGCCATAACTGATCCTGGATTTGTTTCATTTATCTGCAAACTGAACCACCTTGTGCCCTCTGCCAGTGTTTTCTTTCTCCTACTGCCTTTTTCAGACTTAGTTCTCAAAGTTTTCATACTTAGTCTTTGCTTGTTTTCATACTCAGTCTTTACTTGTCCAAAAGCTAAGACTAATCATTTTCCCAGCATTTGACTGACTGTTGCTCCTGTTTGCTTCTAAGACTCTTAAACTTCAGCCTTATCTTTAGTATTTTATGTCAGCTGAATGTATAACTTGGCTAGACTACTTGAGATCACAATAACCCATTCTTCTATCTGAGGTCTCTTCTTCTTGGCGTTCAGACTGCTACTCTTGCTGTTAACCTTTTTTTTTTTTTCCCTTGTCTAAGCCCTAACAGTTTCTTCAAGTCAGATTATAGTTGCCTTTTTGGACCTCAATGTTATATTTGTTCTCAAACCAACGCCTGTTGCGGCCACTCTACTTTTATTCCTAGTTCTGTAATTTGTGTACCACAACATTTGTTTTGCTGTACTCCTCACACTGGAGGGGACAGCCTCTGTTCCTTTGCCCAGATCTGTCTTTTGTTCTCTATCCCTTTGTGATTTCTTAGCTGCAGCAACTTTGACTTTGCAAGGTTTGGCGATTCTCGTCTTGTTAACTGGGAATCTGAGAGATAAGCCATCTTTGCTGAGCACACGTGTCAAATATTTTTATCTAACCCTTATTCCTTTACTTGTGGGTATTTAACACTAAACTCAATCTAACCAATGTCCTGTTTTCTGATCGAAGAAAAGATAATAATCAAAATAAACTGCTTTCGTGAAACAAAGGACCAGCCCTATATTCAGAGACATTAGGACTCATTTAATAATTTTGCTTCTATCTAAATTAATATAAATTTGTTACTAGATACTTTTAATATTTAGCTGTTTCAAGAGGATAACTAGGCTGCTCGCCAAATTCCAAGGGATGCAAACCTTGCAAAGTCAAAGTTGCTGCAGGGTAATAATTGGCTAAGCTCTTGTCAGGTGCTCACCTTTGGACCAATTAGAACCAATCATTTTAAGGATGAGTCAGCAAAAAAGTCATTTACCCAAAAAAGATGGTAGTCCTGTGGAACGAGTGCTGGGTAAGCAAAATAGTCATTCCGTTACACACACATTCTCTGATTTAATCCTCATTAAAAACTTAAGAGGCTAAGAAACAATTTTCTCACCGTTACTTCTCCATCAGTAAATAGAGATGAGATTTAAACCCAGAAATGAACTGCTTTGAAATTTATGTTCTTAAGTACCACACTCTCATTGCCAGTGGTTGGGGCTGGGACTGGCCATGTCCCCAGCCCTTGGCTTATCTAGCTATGTTCTGGACACTGACTGCTATGCTGTTATCTCCCTCAGGAACAATTGCTCTTAGGTGCCTGAGGACTATTTACTTTAGTAGAAAGGAGAGAGAGAAAGATAGTCTTTGAGGGTGAAGCAGTCTTAGAAGAATAAATCTTAGCAGTCTTTAGCAAATCTTAGTAATCTTCAGCAGAGAGACGCCTAGCTGGTGTTCTGCAGGCAGGAGAAGCGACAGAGTCAGAGTAAGCTGGTCCGTGATAGAATGTGCATACTCCCCACCACCTTCTCCTCCAGCCTAGTATAGGGCTGATCTCATGACTCTTAACACCACAGGTGTAGAGACTGCCAATTCACTAATGCTCTCATCTTGCGAGCTCTCATGCTTTTTAGGAGAGCCAAATCTCTCCCCATGCCCTTTTCTCCACGGTGTTCCATTATTGAGCTATATGGGTGTTACTTATAACTGTCACTCCTCCTACCCATAGGCTATAGAGCCTGCTACACCACACCATACAACAAGCTTTTAATTTAGGTGTGCTGAATGAAATGTTAGTGCCTTGACATGATGATATAAATTGAGTTTGGTGCTTAAGAAGGAATTAAATATTTTTAAGCAGAAGAGTTTCCAAAATGGACTTTTATTTTTTTTAAATCATAAACACATAGATCATGTATGGGGTACACATTAATGCATTTATGGGGTATAATGTGCTGATTTCATATAGAATTAGGAACGCTTACATCACATTGGTTGATACATACCTCATCTCATTACTTAATTATTGTAAGGATATTGTAACACATTTATACTCTATACTAATAGATCCGACTTGTACCCTTGCATTATGCACCGTAGGTGTGATCCCACCATTCACCCTCCTTCGATCTGACTTTCCCCTTCCCCTCCCAACCCCCCCCCTCCCTTCTTCATCTTGGGCCATAGTTGTGATCTATTCTTCATATGAAAGTGTGAATGATTGTAAATTGGTTTCATAATAGTAATGAGTACATTGGTTATTTTTTCTTCTATTCTTGAGATACTTTACTAAGTACAATATGTTCCAGCTCCATCCATGTAAACGTGACTTTACCTCTTTTATGTTTACAAAATGGACTTTTAAAAATATATAATAATTAAAATCTTTATATCTACTGCACACAAGCATTGATCTGTCACAGCTGTTGTAAGTTTGAACACTGATATAAAGGAATTAAGTGATAGGCACTTCCTATAACTTAAAGATAGGAAATTCCAAGAAATGTTTATTTCAGACCCAAAAAAAGCAAAAAATTAACTTTGCTTATTTTCATTTTATTTTACATTTTTCTAATTTTTTTTTAATTTCAGATTAATGTGAGGGTATAAACAACTAGGTTACAATGTTTACATTAGTTAGATAAAGTCCCTCTTATAGTTGTATCCCACACCCAAGAGGTATGCATATACCCTTACATTCTGCCCATTAAGTCGAAGTATTTTTAAAAACAAAAGTTAGTGGACAGAGATTGAAGGAGGCCTCCAGAACATGAACAATTTACGTGAAACCACATACTGTTAGCTATGACATGTAATAAACTGTTTAGTGTTGTCTGTGTGAATGTTTCAAGTTTATTAGTCAAAAGACATAGTTTTGGGTTTGAATGATTTTGATTATATCTTTCTTACTACACACATCTTTCATCCCATGTAGTAGAGTCACCCTGTGGACATCTAAATACTCTTTTATCTTTTTTATTAAAATACCTAAATCAAGCAAAACAGTGACATTTTATGTGAAAGCAATTTGGTAGACAACTCAAAATATTCCTACTTTCAAAATAGGTTCTATAAACCAGAAAGTGATTTCTTTCTGGTATCCTCAGCCATAATAAATGATTTTTATTCTAAATAAGTCTCAACAGAGATGACTTAAATCTGAATCTTTTGTCTTCCTTGCCTTTCTGACTCTGTTCTTCCAAGTGTTTTCTGCCATTCTCCAGAAGCACATATCCAGTACCTGGCCCTCCTTAAGGTCTTGCCCTTTGAGGAGGGTATCTTCTGTTGGTACTTCCAGATATACCTTGCCTTTTTTCATTCTCTACTTTGGGAGGGTGATCCTAGTTGGATTTGACCAATGGTCATACTCAGGAAGAGATTGGAGAGAGGGAGGATATTGAGACAAGATACCTGTTGAGGGTGTTCTTACATGTAGGATGATAATGGTTGACCTGTTACCTTGCAGAAAACTGTATGTCCATTTCTTTGAGTCTTTTTTCTTGTATTGGTCAGATTTTCTGAAAAAGACTCAACCAATTTTTTCCTAACCTGGCTATAATACATATCAAGGAAGATGGCTCATGGTCTCAAAATTTCATAAATAACCTTTGACTTACTTCTCCATTACTCAACATTCAAGGTACTCTACCTTTATTTGTGTCTAGAGTCTACTAGTCTAGAGATTCTCTATTTTATTTTTTGCAGAGAATAATGTCTCCTCTGTTGTGTTTTGGGATGGGGAGGGACAGTGGTATCACTACAAGATCTGGAAAGGGACAAAAAAAGACTTAACTGCTTTGAAAATATTTTCAATCGACTGTCCTGTATTTAGCCACTGCCTTCATTTTTACTTCCAGAGGAATCCAGTGTCACAACTTCTTGAGACTTATGATGGGTTGTGAGATTGTAACTGTGCTTCTGCCTTGTTTTTCCTGTCAATTTAGGATCCAGATTTCTAGAGTTGCCTGTTGTTTCTATCTTTGCCTTTTTTTCTTCTCTTTGTGAGTTTATGGCTTTTGAAAATTATTTTATTTTTGTTTTAATGGGATTTTGGAAGAAAGTGGAATAAAAGTCTCTTTCAATCCACCATCTTTGAATCTACTTAGTCTTAATTCTCCTCAGGCTACTCAAGACACAGTGTTTGTCTCCAACAAATCACTAACATTTCCTTGCTAAGTTACTCATGACCTGTGTTGTCCTATCCAAAATTTAGGCCTCATTCTCATTTTACATGACCCCTCTGCAGCACTTTATTTTTTTGACCTCTCATCTTTGAAAGACATTATCTTCTGAATTTCAAGATATCATATTCTCTGTCTCTTTGATTTCCTCCTTCTCAATATCTTCTTTGTCTGCAATATACACTAATAAATGGGGGAGCTGCTCAAGGCTCACTTCTGGGCTCTCTTCTCATCTGACTTTACACCATGTCTATGGGAATTCTTATATATGCTCCCACCTTCAGTTTCCTCCAATGTCCTATAACTTTTCAGCTTCACAACTGCAGCTAGGTATTGCTTCTGAAACCCACATTCCCACCCAGTATCTCTATTTGAATGTCTTAAAGGAATCTCAAGTTCAGTGTGTCTAAAACTGAACTCAAGAATCTCCTGCAACATACACAAAACACATGATGTCTGCACCAAATCCTAGATCTCTTCCAGCATTTTACATTTTATTGCATGGCACTATTATCCATAGTTGGCCACCCAACTTACAGAGAGTCTACTTGTTATAGTTGGAACTATAGTTGGAATAGTTGGAACTATAGTTGTTATAGTTGGAACTATAACAAGTTGGTGGTTATAACATACAGAGGTGGTCAACATGTCTGTTCTATGAAAATGAGGTCTGCTTAAGAAGGTGGTCAGTGTGGGGAGGTGGTTAACTATGAAGGTTCTCCTGCAGTTAGCTAAGTCAGAGGTCTTCCTGAGCACCATCCTCTCCCTCATCCCATATATCCAAATGTTTCCATCTTCTCTTGCTTTAATTGCTTGTGTAGATATTGAGTTACTACTTGGAGGACAGTTATGGTCTTCCCTGAAGAGTTGCATGACTCTGCAATGGACATTTTGTGAACAAGAAATACACGTTTTGGGCCTGCAAACTAATACAACATTTTTGCAAGGAAGTATGGAGAATCCACAAAGAACTCAAATTAGATTCCCATTTGATTTTTGCAATCCCATTGCTAGCTGTCTACCCAGAAGAAAAAAAAATCATTTTATTTATTTATTTATTCTTTGTACCTTCAATGAACCTGAAACAATTAAAAATAAAAAGGTAAACTGATGATACTCATAAGTTCTACAAATATACCATTTGGTGAAACATCACTTTTCACTAGTCTTTCCAATTTGGCTGATATATAACATGTATGAATCATGAATAATGAAGAAATGCTATTTTAGGTTTAATAAAGTGATTAATTCCAGATTAAAAAAAAAAAGATAAAAAGAAAAGAAATACACCTTTTTGTCACAAGAAATAAGAGGTTGAAATTGTAGCCACGGTATAATTTAGCTCGTCCTGACTAATACAATATATGTCATGATTTTTCATTACACATTGACATTAAGTTAATAACTAAGAGCATCCTTATTGAATTGTTAGCTCTGGTAGAGAAAAATTTTTGTCTATTTTCTGTATCCTCAGAATGCTTAGAAAGTGCCCAAAAAGTATGTGTTAAATGAATGAATGAGTAAATAAAATAACATTAAACATAATATTGCTGATATAATTCTTCATAGCTTGTCATAAGTGTGGGTAGAGCAAATGAATAAATAGATCAAGTTTTGCTGTAATTTACAACATTTTATCAGTGGAAGCCTTAAAATATATAAATCTTCAATCCAGAAACAGGACCTAAAGTTGGACATGAGCTAGAAGCTGGCATTGGGTTGTATTTTCTGGGAGCCAGTTCTTATTTCCACGTGACTTCACCATCCATCCAAATGCAGAGGTATGAGGGAACTTCAATAGCAGCTAGTTCTTGTGGAGTATTCTGTAATCACTCTCTCCTCAGGGGCAAGGACCCAGGCTCTTTGTTGAAATGAGGGAAAGTGAGTCTCTTGCCCTAAAATCATGTGGAGTAACACTTGATTACTAGAGTGTTATTGCACTAACTGCCCTTAATGGTGAAATTTTTACAAATTTATACCTCTGGTTGCAAGTTTGTGTCAGGTTCCTTTTCCTAAACACAGCTGAGCTTCACACCTCCCTAACTTCTTAAAAGTTGTTCATACAGGGCGGCGCCTGTGGCTCAGTGAGTAGGGCGCCGGCCCCATATGCCGAGGGTGGGGGTTCAAACCCAGCCCCGGCCAAACTGCAACAAAAAAATAGCCGGGCGTTGTGGCGGGCGCCTGTAGTCCCAGCTACTCGGGAGGCTGAGGCAAGAGAATCGCGTAAGCCCAAGAGCTGGAGGTTGCTGTGAGCCGTGTGACGCCACGGCACTCTACCCGAGGGTGGTACAGTGAGACTCTGTCTCTACAAAAAAGAAAAAAAAAAAGTTGTTCATACAGTGTTCTCTTATCCTCCCAGCTCTCTGGTTATTTGCCCTTTTATTCCCTAGATTGATTGCAGAACTCCTGCTCTTACTCTCAGTTGTGATGACCTAAGTTCTCCTGATGTGACAATGCTTGGTTGGCCCTTCTCTGTCTTCCCAGGATTCCTCTTCCAATTTCCAGGTACTTGTAAGCATGCATGCATACAACAGACACATTGCAATCTTGCTTACTTTCTAACCTGAATAGCCTATAAATCCAACCTTCAGAGACTGCTGTGATTTTTTTTTTTTATTGTGTGCTCAACCAGGGAGGCTATTTTTGAGCCACAGGCACCGCCCTATTTTTTTTTTTTTCAGGGAGGCTATTTTTAAACACAAAGTACAAATTGGACTTTGGAAAATGAGGTGGACCAAATCCTAGCATTTACAACAAGTAAATGCTTGAAAGTCCATCCCATTAAAGAGTTTTTAATTGAAAAGAACAACCCACAGGTGCCTCATTGTTCTAGCATGCAGGACCATTTGGCAGCCTTTGGAGGAAACAGGATACTTTGTTACATGGTTAACATCTTAGACAAAATTAACCCTAGCAAAGAGCTGGGCTGACCCTTAGAGTCTAAGGTAATTTTGTTTGAAGTGCAACCAGCTCCTAACTTTCATTTTTTTTTAAGTCTCCCCGAATAGCCTACAGAAGAGTAATCATAGCCTGAAGTCTTTTATTTCTTTCCAACACCATCTTAATAAGAATTTCAAAGAATTTCAGCTGACAATACCACTGTGGGGGAGAAACCAGATGCAGAAATGCAAATAGGGAGAGGATTATTTCCCTTTTCTTACAAAACTGCAATCTTCATGGAGGAGAAGGCAAAGATTAACACGCCTCCGTAGGCCCAGTACTTGATAGAGCACGTCAAACATAGTAGCCTTTCAGTAAGTGTTTGTTAAATGAAATTCACATCAGATTTTGCAGTGTGATCAATTAACACATTGTGATCTCAGAAACCCTGCTGCCTTATTAACTATGGACATCAGGGGTCAGTAAATTTCACTCCTTAGGCTACAGGGGTTTCTTTTTTTGCCTCTTCTGAGCATCTTGTCAAATTGAGTTAATCAGTTCACTTTGTTTATTAAAGAAAAAGGGATTAAATAGGATTCATGAGATATGAAAGAATGGGAATCAAACGGTCAATTAAGGAAAGCATTTGCTGGAAGCAGAGCTCTGTCATTAATAATGATGGTCTTTAGCTGTAATTAAAACAGCTTTGCAAATTTGTTTATGCCTGTGTGCCTTACAGTAGAGGTCCTCAAGCCTCTTTCTATCAGAATCAGCTTTATGAGTCCATCATAAAGCTCTTGAATCAGAAGCTCTACAGCTGACTACCAGGAATCTACATTTTATAATAACTGGTTTGTATGTTTCTGATGCTCAGCTAATTAGGAAATCACACTGCCTGTAAGAATATCTAGTATGAGTAGAAAGCTATCTCTGTCTGCTTTTAGGGAAGGCGAAGAGAATCTTTTCTCAAGAACTTCACAAAGAACTAGTTGTAATACCAGAGAACTTCCATAGTCGACCACCTCCCTAAACTGATCTCATTTGCATAGACCAGATGTGCGCCACATGTATGTATCAGTACCGTAGGCCTAGTTCTTTATGTTGACCAGTTTGTTATAGTCCCTTGGATGGTCAACTCACAGAAGTGCTACTGTATAGTAGAAGAGGAGAGCAACTTAGATTGATGTATGCACATGTATGTTTGTATATGTGTATGTATTTACAGAGAAAGCTATAGACGCTACCATCCTTAAGATTCAAGAGTTGAGAGTGAAAATACAATTGCATAAAATATATATCAAAAACCTTTTAAACATCTCAATCTGATTAAAAGAAGTCAGGTTGTCTCAAGCAGAAGATAGTAGAGGGGATCAGACAAGAAAGGAGAGGGAAGAACAAGGATGTGCTATTTGGTAATTTCTCCTGAATGCAGTAGGAAAGAGGATTAGACGAGGATGACACTGACCACTCAAGGAGGGAAAGCCAAGGCCACACTATCTTCCTTGCTGGGTTCTGTCACAGATCTGACTTTATCCCACCAAGACATAGTTTCTCCTCCTAAGTAAACGAGCCAGATGCAGAAGAGTGGTGATTTCCAATTTAGCAGGAAGATCTTTTTCTCATTTCAGCATCATCATGAGGGACTGGGCATGTTTGTGGTTGTGTTTGTAGTGTCCATTGATTAAAAATTGATGAGACCTAAAGAACTACAAAATTAGACCTCCTTTTAACTAAGTTTCCTTTGATTCGCCACGGTAACATCTATCTGCATTTCAGAATAATTGTGTATGCATGTTTATAGCAGATACCAGTATTCCAGTATTTCTTCATTAATTCTGGGGCATATGAAATATCTATATTTTCAAAAGCAACTTGAATCTGGTTCTGATTATCACAAAAATGGTTCCATGAGTAACGAATCAAATTTCAGTTGCTATCGGGGCTTCCCATCAGACCTAGGACATCTCTCCTTTTTAGCCCACCTGATTACCCCTGGAATACTCAGTCCTCAACCATGTGATCCTTGTACAGTTGCCTCATCTGCTGGTTCTCTGTCCATGGTAACCTCTCCCAAGTCTAAAATCCGGGTGGTAGAACTCACCTGCTTCGATGTAACACATTAGAAAACAAGAAAACCCAACACCCTATTGTTTCTGTTTCTCTTTGCATCTACTGTATAATCTCATGAAGCTTGCATATCTTTCTCAGTATGGAAAAACTCTTCCTTCTGTTTAAAGGAACCCCCTCACCCTATATGATGACTTCCATGACTCCCTCTTCAAAGCAAGGACTGCTACAGAATTGGCCCAGGGCAGGGACCTCCATGACTTCTTGTTTCTGTTCCCTGTGACTCTCTCTTCTTTGAGAGAGAATTTTTTTTTTTTTTTTTTTGTTAAATCTTGGCACTAAACTCTAACTGACCTTAATGGTGAAATTTTTACAAATTTATGCCTCTGGTTTCCTAGGCGATAATTTAGTATCATTACTCCTTGCTTCCAACCTATTTAGAAACTATTCCATTTCACTTTGGTCTTCTTTTTAGTGCCATTTCCATTATATAATTCCCATCAAACTTGAAAAGATTCCCTCACCATCTGTAAAAAGCATATCACTTAATGCCAATATTGTACATGGTAATAGAATGTTTACAGGCAGAACCATGTTTAAAAATAAATAGATTAAACAAATAAGAGTTTTGGAGCTAGGAAATATTATTTTAAGTCATTTCTTTATTTGTAAACAATTTATGCAAGTGTTTAATTTTTGAAATTGCTCACATGCAGTGTCATAGTATTAATAATAAAGGAATTGTTATAGAGATAATCATGAAGAATGTTAACTCTTACTAAGGTTTGCTTTCGACTTGCTATGGGCAAAATAAAGGCTAAGAAACATTAAATTTTTTAGAATATTCTTTTGTATTTTTTATTTTTATTTTTTCCGCCTCCTGGGAAAAGCCTTGCTCTCCCTGTATTATACAAGGAACTCGACTGTTCCAAGTTCTTGGCAGCACATATCTCATCTAGTAACACAAATAGGAGACAGGCACGAAGAAAGACAGGCTGTGAAATTTCAAGTTAACGTGGATTGAATGATGAAATGCACGGACACGGTGGGGTTATGGTGGTGATTTTCTGAACTATAATCAGTGAAGTCAACAAAATAAACTTCCAGGATGTCCACACTCCATTGGTTAGATGCTGAGAATATATCATATAACATGGCAAAGGGGACTTTGAAGATTTAATTAAAATAGGGAGATTATCCTGGATTATCTAAGTAGGCCCATTCTAATCCCATGAATCTAAAACCATAGAACTTCTCTAGCTAGAGTCAGAGAGAGATAGGAGAAGGGGAAGTCTTAAAAATTCAAAGCATGAGCCGTGCTCAACTTACCATTGCTGACTGTGTAATGGGGAGACCAAGAGGATAAGGATGCAGGTGGCAGTAAGGATCTGGGAGAAGGTTCCGACTGGCAATCAGCAAGGAAATGGGGATTCGGTCCTACAACTACCCAAAACTGAATTCTCCCAGCAAATCCATAGCCTCCAGATAATAGCCCAGCCTTGTTGAACCTCAGCAAAGAAACGACGCAAGCCACTAGGATTTCTGAGACCACAAATTGTAAAACTTCTAAATTTGTGGTAATTTGTTATGACATCAATAGAAAATGAATATAAGTAGGAAGGCTGGACCACAGTCATAGATTTTAGGTCTAACCTGGCTGATACCGTAAGGTTCAAACTTCTGCATTGGTTATAAAATGGAATAAGTTGTTAGATTATAGCTTTGGATCGTATGTAGTAGGGTTCAGATCAGCTGTATGTGTTCAGTAGGTCCCAAACAGTTGGCTGACATTTTACACCTACTTTCTTTTTACCTCGCTTTCCTCCCCTATAATCCCACAATCTAGATTTTGACCCATATATTAAAGAAAAATATTAATAAAGAGGAACTTCTACTTCAGTGAACTTTGCATAGATTGTGACTATGGTTAATGTGCATTAAGTTAAATTTTAAAATGAAGAATTGGTAAAAAATGGAGCAAAGAAAGGTAGAGAGAGAGAAAGTGTGGGGAGCGGGCTGTGGGTGGGTGGCAGGGCCCCCACAGCATGGGAAATGCTCAGGGAGTGACCCCCAACCACTTCTCCATCTTTAACAACATTGTTTCCACCTGTCAGAAGTCACGTAGCCCATGCATACTTTCCTTGTTATCGGCAAGCACACAATTTTTCCTCTTTAAGGATGACCTCTACCCCATGTGTTAAGATTTATGCAACCTTGTTAAGATACTGTGTAAATAAACCTGTTTCCATGGTTCAGGGGCTGGTTGCAGTCATCAGCTGTGTCAGCCCTCCCGATGCCCTCCTATCTCACATTTCCTGTCAGTCTTTGTCTCTCCTCGTCTTTCTGGCTTCATTTCTCAATTTCCCACCATTTCCACTCAGGTCAACTCTCCCCACTCGCACCAGATTGCGAGAGGTCTGTCTCTCTCTCCTGCCAGTACACAACCAGAAAGATCAATGAAAGTCTCCCAAACTTCGGATCCCAATGCCTTTCCCCAAATTGCTCATCCTCCATCAGTAGCATCATTATCTGTTGTGTCCTCTGCAACATTCACATGTCACTGGTGTGAAAGTATTATGAATCGGGGCCTTTGTAAGTGGTGATTAGGCTATAAAGGCTGCTTCCTCATTAATGGGATTTAGACTCTTTTTTAAAAAAGGCTTCACTTAGCTTTTTGGGCTAGCTTGCTCTTTTTCATGCTCTTTTGCCATGTGAAGCCACAGAGTTTATCTTCTTCAGCCTTTCTCTCCCTTCCCCCATGGGAGGATGCAGCAAGAAGCTCCTCACCAGATACCAGATGTTAGCACCATGATCTTGGACTTGCCAGCCTCTAGAACTGTGAAAAACAAATTTCTGTTCTTGATAAATGACCCAGTCTCTAAGACCCTCTTCCCCCTTCTCTGTCCCCTCTCCTCTCCATTGCAAACTTTGTCTGGGACTCTTTCAATAGTCCTTTAGTCTCTGACAATAGCAAAACAACAGTAGTAATGGACGTGATGGCTGACTCTGTGCCTGCATCCAGCCCATTAAGTGCTTTCCATGTGTGATCTCATTAGATGCTCACAACCACCTTGTGAAGCAGATATTATTCTTATTATTCTATTTTGTAGCTAAGACAGCTGAAATTCAGAGAAATTATACATCAAAGGTCACATCTAAATCAGTAGGAGAGCTACGATCTATCTGCTTGATGTCAAACTCAAGCTTCTAAACCCTATGTTCTTTTAATACCTGAAGATGAGCTTGGCATATTCTCTCAACAGTGTTACTTATGTATTTTAAACTTTTGATAACTCTCCATTACGTATAGGATAAGTTAATGCTTTTTTGCCTGATATAAAACACCCTCTGCTATCTGGTCTAAATTGATCCATTTAGAATTTAGTTTATTCATGTCTTTATTTATATACATGTTCAATTTTTATATACTTGCAGTTTTCTTGTACTTTTATATCATGCTATTTTTATTTTGCTCAAAACTTTGCATTTTCATTCTCCTCTCCCTCCATGCACAGACACACACAGAGAGATACATACAGTATTTTCAGCTTGGTATAAATTCTTCTTGAATTTTCCTATATTCATACAAATGTATACAAATCTAAAATACATGCAAAGGGTTTTCTTTGTACCATTGGAAATATTATGTGCATATATTAAGGTTCACCAGAAAAAAAAAAACAACTGAAAGGTGATGTATATAAGCAAGAAAGAGAGAGCGAGAGAACAGTTTATTTTAAGGAATTGACTTACACACTTGTAGGGGATGACAAGTCCAAAATCTACAGGGCAGGCCAGCAGGCTGGAGATCAAGGGAAGAATAGACACTGCAGTCATGAGTCCGAAGGCAGTCTGAGGACAGAATTCCTTCTTTCTCTGGGAATCTCAGTTGTTTGTTTTTTTTTTTTTTCTCAAGGCTTTCCACTGATTGGGTAAGGCCCACTACATTATGGAGCGTAATCGGTTTTATTAAAAAATCTATTTATTTACATGTTAATCGTATCTAAAATATACCTTCACAGCAACATTAAGACTGGTGTTTGACGAAATATCTGGGCACCATAGTCAAGCGACGTCAACCCATAAAATTCCACTATCACAGTGCATTTTGTGATAAATTGCTTTTTCTCATAAACAAGGTAGCACTGACATTTCTCCATATCAGTAGCTACGGATCTAACTCATTCTTCTTAATAGCTGTGTAACATTTCCTGTTTCCCATAACAGTATCATCTACTATAATTTATTCAGCCATTTGCCAATTCATGAATATTTAGATTCTTCTTAGAGATTTCTGGAGTGGGGGTAATGGTACACACTGCAATTATTTAGTAGATGTTATTAGATTACTTTCTTAAACTATACTATCTATCTTTCTAGCAGTAGCATCTGAGCAAACTTTTTCCTGGCCAACACAGGGCATTAGAGGTCTTTGTCATCAATACCAATCAAGTGGATAAAATATGGCATCTAATTATATCTTTAATTTGCATTTCGTGGGCTATTTGTGAAGTTGAACATCTTTTTATTTATAACCATTTGGACTTGCTTTTGTGAATTGAATCATATCCCTTGCCTATTTTTCTATTGATTTCTATGCTTTTTTCTTATTTAAATAAGATAAAAATTAACTCCAAATTTCTCGTGTGGTTTGCAGTTTTTTTCCAGTCTGAATTTGTCTTTTGACATTGTGGAATCATTTAACATCCTAAATGTTTTTCTTGCACTTCTTTCTTGTATTTGTAGCTTTAACAATGCCTGTTTGCTTAAGAACTCTTGTTTCATTGAAAAAAAATTTTTTAACATTTAAATCTTTAATTCATGTAGAATTTATTTTTGTATTTGGTACGGGTTAAAATATTTTCCTCAAAATGTTTAGTCAACAGTGACAGCAGAATCTATTAAACTTTTTAAGTTTTAATTTAGAGGAAAAAGGACTAACTAAGCCAGCCTTTCTCCTATAAATTAAAATACCACTTTTGTCACATGCCAATTTCCTGTGGGTACTCAGATCTTTTTCTGGATTCTCTATTGATTTATTTGTCTTCTCCTGTGCTGATTTGATTAAAAAACTTTATAATAAATTTTGTAGCTAGCGAGACAAATCAACCATCCTCTGCTTCAAATACACTCTCTTTTTCTTTCTCATAACTTCATTATACTCTTAGAAACTTCTTCGTCCATGTTCACATCAAATTATTTCACAAATTCCCAAAATAAAATAAATGAAATAACTTCCACTATGTATACCAAAGCAAACATACAACCCCCCAGGATTCCACTTATAATTTCATTATATTACATCTTATTTAAGGGAAAATTGTTGCTGTCTTCATGATATTAAATCTTCCCATTTTAATAAAAGTTGCTTATTTGCTGAACTGCTTGCTATCATAGTACTTGCATCGAGATGAGCAAGCCTCAAGGAAAACTCCCCAGGTGGGTCTAGATGATTCTACTGTATTGATTAAACAGCATGAACATAGAAGTCGGTAAAAATTTACAAAAATAAAATTTTATATTTTAGCAAGTCTCTCTTTTTTAGATAAAGCCTTGACATTACCTGTTAGCATATCCACCATTTATTATTCCAAAGAGCCAGGAATCCCCTTCCTAATGGTTGCCCAGATGGTCATGCAACTAAGGTCAACTTAGTTGCTGATCTCTTGAAGGCTGCTGTACACTTGCTCCAAGCTTGTCTCCCTCTAGTCAGGGGACATGCCCCACACTGCATCCTACTCAGGCTCAGAGGGCAGGTGCCATGGAGATGTTCTCTGATGCCTCTCCCACTCACCTATTTGTTCCCTTGATGCTCCCAGCCTGGCAACACTGTTTTCAGACCTTTGCATCCAGCAGTTCTCAACCTGTGGGGCACGACCAGGTTGGGGGTCGAATGACCCTTTCACAGGGAGTTGCCTAATATCAGATGTTTATATTACAATTCATAGTAGTAGCAAAAATTATAGTTATGAAGTAGCAACGAAAATAATTTTATGGTTGGGGGTCACCACAACATGAGGAACTGTATTAAAAGGTCACGGCATTAGGAAGAGAACCACTGTTAGCCCCAGAGACCCTCGAGTCACAGCAGAGGCAGCCCCAGCGAGTGAAAGAGCTCTTGTCCCTGGTACAATCCCCGCATGCACTTCCCCTGCTTCTCATTTCCCTCTGGTTCACACCTGCTTATTTTTGTGTTTGCTTTTTACCCTCTCTTGACCCATAAAATAACTCCTGACCACATGGTTTTCTTTACTGCCGGGAAAGCAGCCCAGATGTACGGCTGCTCAGTTAAGCCAGACTTGGCATGAAAGATTCCAAGACAGACCAGCAAATAGGCTGAGCAAAGCCTGTGCAAAGATTGCCCTGACCCAAGGGCACAGTGACACTCAATTCCCTGCTCACACTGTACCTGGCACTCTTAAGAAGGTTGGGCAAGGGAATTTGCCAGAATCTGTGTCTGTGTAGCTCTTTTGTATAGAGATTTTTTTTTCTTTTTCTTTTTCTTTCTTCCTTTTTCTTTCTTTCTTTTCTTTTTCTTTTATTTTTTTTATCTCCATCTGTTACCAAGTCATAATTCTCCTGGCAGTCAGTCTGGGTCAAGAAGCAGTTAGTTCCTTGTTGCTTCTGAAGGTTGACATTTTCCAACATCTGCAGCCTAGATGTTGAGCAAATAAATGGCTCATTTCACCCAGGGAGAAGATTCTTCATTTCTCTTGTGACCCATGGTCTAGGACACATGACAGAGCCTGAGCTGTCTGTCCTTGTTAGCAGATTCTCCCAGCTCTCAGGCCTGCTGCATTGTCAAGATGGTTGCAAAAACCCTTTATTGGATGTAGTGGCTAATAAAAAGGTATCATTCGCTATCACAAGTTGAGGCTATATTTTCTGTGCATATTTCTGTACAATATTTGAAAAAGTATCAAGTCTCTTCCTTTTGGAAAAAAACAGAATGCATTTTATAAAAATAGCCCTATTCTAATGTCAATTTTCTGCCTGAATAAAAGTGAATGAATATTAAACATTGCTGCAGGCAGTCTTGTCATTAGAATTAGAGATTCTCTGTTATAATAAATAATTTTATTAAAAACACAAATTTTGTCCAAGCAGTGCTGAGCCACAATTTTTTTTGTAAATGTATTTCTCAGTCCAGCATGCAAACATTTGCAACATAATGTGTGAACATGGAATGTAGGTTTAGCATAAGTAGCATCTATTTTGAAATAGCAGTATAGCCACCTACCTGTTAAAAAGTGGTCCAGCAGCTATGTGGAGAATGGGTGACTCTTCCTCATGGGAAGATGATACGTGTCTTTGAGGAAAAGTGAGTCACATCCAGAACTACTGAATAACATATTAGGCCCCTGCTGAGGGAAATGTAATGTATTGCATTAAAGGAACACTGGGTTTGGATCAGCAGATTGGTTTCAAGTGGGTGGCCACTCTCCTACTTGCTATGTGACCTCAAAAATTTATTTATGCTGAACGCCACTTGATTATCAACTTCAAATGGAAAGGATCAGACTAGATAAGAGTTCTAAACTGCATTATTTTGTACACTGGCCTGTCTCAACCAGTTGTGAGATAAGTAATTTATCACCATAAGAAATAAAGTCCTGAGGTTCGCAAACAATTTATAGTTGTAGTGTGGATAAATTTAGCCCTATGATGCTATTCTCCCCCACTCACCCTCTGAAGTGGTTTCTTGAGGGGGAGAGAAGAAAGTGTGACTTGCAAATGCCACATTGGTAAGACAGTTGCCACTGCCACTAAGAATACTTATGTGCCTGTCAAATGTCTGTATGGATTCTGTTCCCAGGAGATTCCTGGCTATTTGCCTTACTTCGGCCCACATTCTTTTTGTCAATGTCTTGTTGGCATCTGGACACACTCTGAAGAAGGAATCCTCCCTTAAATATGGCCCAGAAGTGTGAATGGCTGGGCTATATTTTTCCTAGCATTTCCTCTGGTTAACTACCCTCTATGCAGTCACAAGTACGGATTTTCACACATCCAGAGGGAGTGGCTGAGACAATGAATGGCGATTCTACTCAGAGGTGGAAAGTGTAGCTGGAAGCAGACCATCTCTAGAATGTTGCTGACACTCTTCTGATTCTGTTTTTGTTGCTCTCTGCCTAGACATAGAGGCTGTGATTTCCTGGGGTTTGAGTACTTTGAGTATGAAATACCATATTTTCATATTCTAGATCCTTCTGACCTTGAGGCATTTTAAGAAAGGTATATGATACTGAATTGAGTCGGAATGAATCTCCACCTTTTGCCTCCATCAAACACATTCCCTTAAAGAAACACCAGTAAATGGATAAAGCACCAACCAGGAGGAGTCCCAGCATCCTAGGGTTACAGTTGGGATTAGAGCCAAGGCTGGGATTAGGGTTAGGGTTGCTGCTTATTCTGTGCTAGGCAAGGAGCTACACTTTCTATACAGTACTTCATTCAATTCTCCTAACAACTAGTGAAGTAGATAATATTAATGTCTACATTTTGTAAGTTGGAAAATGCTGAAGCACAGAGGAATTAAGTAACTTATCCAACTGGCAGTAATCAGCTAAGATTTGCCCTTGGGCAGGCTGGCTCCAAAATCAAGGCTCTTAACCAGTCTTCTGCGCCATGTCATCAGCATCCTACATTAACTGAGTTCATGCCAGCTACTTTTACATAACTGTCCTCCAAAGTAGCTCTTACTATCCCAGTGGTGTATTGGAGGAAGCCAGGCATCAGTGAAATTAAATAGGTGCCTGTGGTCACATGGCTGAAAATATTGATAGGTGGTGGAATTTGAACCTAGGTTTCTTCAACTGTAAAGGCACATACTTTCTTCTGTTTTCCATATTGTTTTCTGTATTCTAGAAGAAAATAATGCGAGTGTATGTGAACTGGTCTCAACATTTTTTTATGAAACTATCATTTGTCTTAATCGATTGGCATTCTCATCTCCAGTAGGACATTCTTTCTAGTCACTTGATTATTATCAGTGTAATTTCACCAAGCTCCAGGTTTTGAGTATTTACCAAAAAGCCATTTCTCTGCTGCCTGGGACATACATTGCACATAGAAGAGATGGCCGTTTTCTAGTTTCCCTGTATGCATGGAGTGTCACCAACATGCCAGACACAGTGCTAGTTACTGGGGATTAATAACAATGAGTCCTGGGTCATGTCCCCAAGCCCCTGCAGGTTTATGTGTGCCAGCAGAGACCCATTCTTTTCCAACTTTATTCATTTTTTCTTAGAACGTCAAGTGACCTCTGTATTTCTAAATCTTTTTGTGATACACTTGTTTATTTGGAAATAAAAAAGCACTCAGCTCCCCAAATTCAATTCAGAAGGGACACTGGCAGTACTTGCAGTCAGAAATTTGGGGAGCAGCAGAGCGAGACCAGGTAGCCTCGGAAACCTAAGATGAGTGTCGCAAAGTGAACATCCCCTTCCAAAGTGCAAAGGCTTCACAGGAGCCGATGAAAGGAAAGATGCTCCCTTAGCATGAACCTGGAGAGGGCCAACAGGAGAGTTAGAATGTGAAAGAAGTTTAAACATCACCTCTAAGTCTCATCCTCAACTTTTAGGAGAAAAAACTTTGTTCTCAGCTGCTAGAGAAGCAACAGAAGCTGAGGGGCTGACCTTGCTATGTTTGCATCTTGGGGACACCCGTTCTTCCAGGACTGTCTTGCACAAGCCTTGCCAAGAGCTTCATTCACCTACAGAAAAATGTCTCAACTAGCTGGTGTCCACATTAAGGAAAACAATTAGCAAGTTAATTGGATTTTTTCTTCCCTTTTCTATTTGCAAAGCTGCTTTGCCTTCATCAGTGTAAGCGCTTTTCTGTGTTTGTTGCCAGGGTTTGCAATGTAAGGTTTATTTACATAAACCATAGATGTTAAAATATAGCACTTCAGAAAAGTAAGCTAACTAAAGTCAGGGTTTAATTTCTAATGACATTAACTCTGTGGAAGTTCTTTATACATGCATATACACCTAAATTTTAGACTGAAAACAGAAATGGAGGTGTGTTTTCAATTATTCTTCCCACAGTTTGTCATTAATTGACTTTCAGTATTTCACCATGAGAAGCATCTAAGGCTAACAGCTCACCCACTTAGAAATAAGGTTTCCAGTATTTTTGGAACGAAATGAACCCAGAGTTAAGCATGTCAACCGCTTGAAATGAGTACCAGGAAGTGACAAAAGCCCATTACAGAACCCGTGTGCTTTACTCAATTAAAAATGGAGAGTCTCTCCCTGGCTACAAACTATATAAAAAAATAAGAACTAAATTAGAAGCAGGATATTCTGATAGCAGAAATGGGGATGATAGCAATACAAGTACAATAATTCAGGGCCATTAAATAAAGGGACAAATAACCTTCCCATACCTCAACATCCCGTCAGAGCATCACAGCTCTTACATAAGACCGTTCCTCTTCATACTCTTATTCCAGTCTTTTCAAGAACAATGTCAACTTATGTTTAGTATATACTAAAACAAAAGGATCATGAATATGTTCTTTATTAATAATTCAACGAAATTCACCTTTTCTGAAAGATGGCTCTTTAAAGAATAAAACTGATGTAAAAAGATCTACTTATGTGGAGTATGTTTTCTGTGAAGATGCTGGATCCATTGAACACGTTGTATGCTACCTTTCTGATCAATTACGCATTATACTTCCACTTCTAAAATGGTGAAATATGTCATAGTAAGGTGAATGAACTTAAGCAATTATTCAAGCTGGCCAGGGCTTGACACCAGGAGCTCTTCTGTTACTCATTTCATCTTCTGCACATTTGACTGATGGGAAAACTAGGAAAGCCCCATTGCCATTGTCCTCTTGATCTTACCACCAGTCCCCTCCCCACCCCATTGCTTGGAGTGGAATCGAAGAAAGTCCACTTTAGGCAAATGCAAACTACTAAATTTGAGTCTTACACCATTGTGAAGAAGAAAGTGAGTGGACCCACAGCATGACAGGAAGGCATTCCAGGTATACGGACCAGCATAGCCCAGTGTGATCAGATTTTGCATAGTGTAAAGTGAAGCAGCACCCACCGTTAACTGAACGCTTAGCCTGTGCCAAGCACTACTCTTTGTGTGGTAAGAACATATCTAATGTACATTTTGCTTACGTGCCAAGAACATACGAATATTTCATGGCATCATTTCTGTAGTTCACCTATACTTGGATTCTGTTTGGTATTAAGCAAGTCACGTTTTGTTTTTACCCTGACGTTCACCCCTTATGGTTAGCTATCACATTTCAAGCCTTCAGTTTCTGCTAGTCTGCTGTGAGTCATCATGGATTTGTCTAATAATCCCGCCTTGAGTCTTGTTATGGTGTTCGCCTCTTGATTGTCATATGTTTTATATTTTTCTGAGCAAAGCTGACACTTCCTTTTATTTCTAGTCTAAATATTCTCTCTCTCCCTCCCTCCCTTCCTCCCTCGCTCTTTCATGCGCGCGCTCTCTCTCTCTCCCTCACACACACAGATGTCAGGGGAAGCCCTTTGCTATTTAGTTTGTTCACTAGGTGAGGGGACCAGACTTGTGTCCCTGCCACTAGCTAGCTCTGAGACCTTACTCACTTCATAGCTCTGGACTTCAGTTTCCAATGACTACAGCAGAAGGTAGTCCCTGAGCTCTCTAACATAACTTCCAGCTTTAAAATTCTTATTATTTTGTGATTCATTTTGCATCCCTCATGATTCTATAATCTTTGCTCATATATCCTTAATCTAGAACAATGCCATGATGTATATGTGCATGTGTCTGTGCGTGTTTATGTGCAAATATATGTACTCATGTATATACACACACGTGTGTGTGTGAAAACGCACACACATGTACACAAAATCATGTGGAGATCTTTTTAAAAGTGCTCGATGCTGGGCCTATACTCAGAGGTCCTCAAACCTGGATGGAGTTGAAACTTCTGTTCAAACTTAGAGGGCCAGACTATAGTTTAAAAAAAAACAAAACTATGAACAAATTCCTATGCACACTGCACATATCTTATTTTGAAGTAAAAAAATAGAACGGGAACAAATACAATCACACTGCCTCATATGGCCTGCGGGCCGTAGTTTGAGGACCCCTGCCCAATTAATGTTGGAGTTGAGGCTAAAACTCATATTTTTTTTTATTGTTTCAGGTTAATTTGAGGGTACAAAGAATTAGGTTACAATGTTTGTATTTGTTAGGTGGAGACCCTCTTATAATTGTCCCACTCCCAACAGATGTGCCATCCCTCCAAACATTATGCCTATTAAGTAGGGGCACACCCTTCCCCCCACCTCCCCTCTCCTGACTTTCTCGTTCCCCCACTTCCCACTTTGAATTCATTTGAGTTTTTGTCTTATGTGGGCATGTATTAGATCATCGACTACTGGCTTCATGTAAATATTGAGTACATTGGATAATTGCTCCTCCATTCTTGTGATACTTTACTAAGAAGAATGAGTTCCAACTCCATCCAGGTTAATACAAAAGATGTCAAGTCTCATCTTTTTGATGACTGAATACTATCCATGGTATACATATACCACAGCTTATTAATCCATTCCTGGGTTGGTGGGAATTTAGATTGTTTCCACATTTTGGTGATTGTAAATTGAGCTACAATAAGCAGTCTAGTGTAAATGTCCTTTTGATAAAATGATTTTTTTTTTCTTCTGAGTAGATGGCTAGTAATGGGATTGCAAGATCAAATGGGAAGTCTAAATTGAGTTCTTTGAAGATTCTCCATATTTCCTTCCAAAGAGATTGTATTAGTTTGCAGTCCCATAAACATCATATTTTTAAAACCTCTCCGGTTGATTCCAATGTGTAGTCAAAATCAAGAACTAGTCTCCACTAAAGCTTTCTGATTTTATCTTTGGCATCCCTACCTGTCACTCTTACAAATAATCAGACAGTAGAAAAAGGCAAAAAAGGTTCTAAGATTCTTCTTTATAGAAGAAAGAAAGCAAAGGACCAAGAGTCTGATGGGAGGAAGGTAGCTAATAGCAGAGGAAATATCATTGCTTCCAAAAGATAGTAATAAAGGAGCCATTATTTTCTAGGTGATAGAATATAAGCCTTTACACGCTTGGCTGGTTGGGTCCCAGGATACATAAGAAGAAGAGTGACTGGTCTCTATTTTTAACCACTATTTCAACTTGTTCTAAAATATTTTCCCCATGAAAATGCACCTTCAGTTTTATAAGGCTCAGTGGTAGATATTAAATATGCTTTACCAGTATGCTTTAGGGTCAATATTTCATGGATGAAGCTCTTCCACAAACATGGCGCACACACACATCTGCTGTAATTCTGGGCTGGTGTTCCATGTTGCGTCCCTTCCGCTGTCATAAATTCTGCTTCCTTGGAAAGCCATCTTGTAGCCCTTGCACCGAAATAATTGGAATCTATAATTCAGTGTGTCTTTTTCCTGACTATGAAAACTTTACCTTTCTTCCAATAGCAAAGAAATGGTTCGATGTAAAGCCATCTATGTTTAGGGCTGAGACGGCCATGAAATTCTATAGCTATATTTGATGCCAGCAATAAGGGGTGAGTTATGAAGAGTTGTGTTTGGGGTAAGAGGTAACATAGCACAGTAGACAGGACACAGACTTACAGAAGTTAAACCTCATTCTGCCCCAAAGTAGCTGCATCTGGCCAATTTCCTTTTAAAGTTTTTAAGTTCCCCATTTTAAAAACTGTGGAGTTAGTGTGATGGAATCACCTCTCAGGTCACTTTCAGCACTCAGGTCCTATAGTTTTTAATATATGTGTCACAAACTTTGTTTCATTGGCTAACAAATGGATTGCCTGCCCAATTTTTCTTTTCAAGTGCAAGTTTCTAAGACTTTAGTGATGTGTGCTCACCTGTCAAGCCAAAAGCCCACTGCATGTCTTCACACAGGTATTAGACCAAAGACCCCAATAAACCCTACATTTTACTACATCCTATTTGATTATCTACTTTGGCTTCATGCAGGCTTCTATACTTACATAGGAATAAATTAACTTTTATATGTCCTGATATCTAAAAGTCTATTTATTGTTTTTTTAAATTTCCAGGGCTGTTTCCATGATCCCTCAGTTTAACTTCAATGTTTCCCATCCATGAGTGCCATTCTTTCCAAAGCAAGAAGCATCGAATACCTGTATTGGGTGAGTGAGACGACTCCGTAATCAACATGTTTGTACTAACAGTGTTTCTGTGTTGGTATCTTGAGACGTTAATGTATTTTTGCCTTAAGTAATTACAGTTTCCCTAAGAGAGTATGTATAGGTTTCTGTGGGCCATACAACTTTTTCCATGTCAGATATACAAGAATTAGAACCTCAAAGAATTAGGTTACAATACAATAATTGTACAGATATACACAACTGCATCTTTAAAAATCAGGAAGCTAATTCTCTTTGCTACCTCTGAATAAATGTTCATCCTCAAAAGCTTTAACATTAGATATAAATTGACACGAATATAAAATAGGCTTTTAAAATCTATCTTCTTAGTTGGCTAGTGTCTGTTTTGTCACATACCTAATAAACACAGGTAGATAAAAAATTCGTAGGACAATACTGATGTTCACGATATTCAAAGACACAGCAAAAATTTTAATTTGCAGCCACACAGAGGCATTGGTTTTCCACTGTTTCTTGTCAAGCTCTCACAGAGGCACTAGAGAGGCCAGATTGCCCAGGGCATACAGTTCAGCTGCACCAGCAGCCAGTGCAGAGAAGTCACCAGGTATCCCAGATGCATGTTGTCACAGTAAATAGGCACAAATGCCCTCTGCTTTTTCTCCTGGCAGGGAAACTCTCAAACAAGAAGATCAACTCGTGAGACAGCTTGGCTCTAGCAGCGTAAGACATTGAGTCAGATCATGGCAAGATAAAATCCAAACACGGTTTCTGTTGAAATAACATGCTCTTCACATAAACCACTTTCTTCAGGGAGGAGTAGTTATGCGCCAAAATGTTCTTTCATCTGTACTGTCAAATACAGTACAGTGAGTAGAGTGCACGAAAAAGTGGCATTCCAACTGCAGCTTGGGTCAGCTCTTCCTTCTTGCTCCAAATGGTCACACTATGTTTCTCCTGATTCATTTGTACAATTTTTATTTACAGAGGGACCCATATAAAAGATTCAAGCACTCATTCAGCAAACTTCTATGGAGCATCGCTCTGCCCATGTCCCTGTTTTTATTTCAGATGTGGGGCTCTCTTGATCCCATATTTTAAGGGGGAGACAGAAATAATAAACAGATAAGTAAAAAATGTGGTGTGTCTGATTGTAATAAATGCAGTGAAGAAAATAAAGCCAGGCTTGGCACCTGTAGCTCAGCTGCTAGGGCACCGGCCACATATACTGGGGTTGGTGGATTCAAACCTGGCCTGGACCTGCCAAACAACAGTAACAACTACAACAACAACAAAAAATAGCTGGGCATTGTGGCAGGCACCTGTAGTCCCAGCTACTTGGGAGGCTGAAGCAGGAGAATCACTTACACCCAAGAGTTTGAGCTGTGACAGCACGGCACTCTACCGAGGGTGACATAGTAAGACTCCGTCTCAAAAAAAAAAAAAAAAAAAAAGAGAAGAAAAGAAAGCCAGAAATGGGGATAAGGCATGCAATGATGAAGAGGGAGCAACATTTTTAAATAGTGTGGTCCGAGACAAAGTCACTGAGGAGAAAAAAATGAGGTGATGAATTGAAGGAGGGAAGAGCAGTCAGTGAAACTTTTGGGGGAAAAGTCATAGAGTTTTGGAGCAGTATGGCCATAAGAGAGATGTTGAGCAGGAACAAGTTCTCAAACTATATTGGAGGTAGAATTGACAGGATTTTCTTCCAGACTGGATGTAGGGATGAGAGAAAAATGATCTGGATGACTTTAAGGTTTGGGGTCTGTGTGGCTGGAAGATGGAATAGTCATTGACTGGCATAGAGAAGACTGCAAAAGCAGGTTTGGAGAAGGTAGAAATAGAAATTCTGTTTTAAAGCTGTGAAGTTTACAATATTAATTAACCATCCAACTGTAGAAATTAAGTAGGCAGTTGGACATACAAGTCTGGAGTTCATGGGCAAGATCTGTGATGAAGACTTGCATTTGAAGGTGTAGGGACAAGAAAAAGTGTTGAGATTTCTCACCCACGGCCTTGGGTATGGGACAAGAAGTTGTCTAGACTTTCTTCCCATAGGAAAGGGCCTTGTGCTCCTAGATGGCACCACTGTGTGCAGTGAAGTCATGCATATGTTACTACTGCTTGGCATATTGCTACTTTTTTTTCCCTGGATATAAAGGTGCATAAGACCCTTCTCCTGTGTGGTTGTGGATCGCAGATTGCCATTCGTAACTTAGCGCCCCAGCTGCCAGGAGCTAGGGGGCGGACCTTCCATGTAACTTAGCTCATCAGCAGCCCATGAGCCGAATAAAACATGTTACACCTGCCCTCCATGCCTGAATTTCTCTCCAATCTGGCCCAATTAGAACACTAGCATTATAGAAGGTATCATTGGATGACATTGTGTAAGGCAGTGAGTCTCAACTGAGACCCACTTTCAGCCCTAAAAGTTCTTTTGAAATTGGCTGTGGTAGATTCTAGACTTTGGAATTGTTAAAAACCCTCCCCAGATGATTCTTATGTACAATGTTATTTAAGTACCTACAACTTAGAGATCGAGTGTGGCTAGAGAAAAAAAAAAAAGTCATAAGATAGAGACCAGGAAATGCTAGCCTTTAGAGGTCAAGAAGATGAGGAAGAACCAGCGAAGGGGGAAGGTGAAGGGGCTACGGTGAGACAGCAGGGAATCAGGAGAGTGGGGGTTGTGAAAGCCAAGTGCAGACCATTAAAGAGGAGGGGGATTAAGTGTATCAAATGAGGCATCAAGTCAATGAATACTGATAATTGATTATTGGATGTAGCAGGTGAGATGTGTTGTGGGTTTTACAAAAGCTATATCAGTAGTTTAACAGGTGATGGCTTTGCTAGAGTGGATTCAGGAGAGAATGAAAGGGGGGAGATGGGAGGGAGCCCTTATAAGACGGCTCTGTTGATGGGCTCCTCTGTAAAGGGGTCAGAGAAATGGGAGGTAGCTGGAGCAGGAGGTGGCGGAGGGGAGAGATTTATTTTTTTAAGGGATATTTGCATGCTATTGGGAATGCTGTAGCACTAAAGAGGGGGAAATGATAATGTAGGGAAAAGAAGGAAGAATGGACAGGACAATCCCATTGGATAGGGACGAAGGGGATGTGTGTGCGGTGGACATTCCGCTTTGGCTGAGAGCATGGCCAGGCACTCCAAGAGCAGCAGAGGAGGTCTGAGTGTCTGAGCTGCTTGCAGGTAGGTGAATTCCTATGGTGGCAGATGCTGAAGGGTGTTCTCTGCTGACTGCTTCTGTTTTCACAGGGACATAGGAAGCAGGGTCTTCAGATGAGAGAGAGGATGGGAAGGAGGGGTTAGAGGAAAATATGGGGGAGAGCAAAATATGAAATTCACATAAGGCAAATGAACAGGGAAATGTAGACTAGATGGGCAGTTCGAGAGCTTGGTGTCAGACTAGTAGCTAAGCATGTGCTTTGTAGCCACCTTCAGCTGCTTGCCTGGTGCAGAGGACCTGGAGAGTCAGATTTCATGGGGCAGAGTTCTTGCCAGGTGAATAAAATAGAACACGTGTGAGCCACAGAGTTGAAGCTGAATGCAGTCGGGTGATTATAATGATAAACCCTACGTTGTGTACCAGGTTGTGGGGAAGTGAGTATATGCAAAGGACACGAGGTGTAGTGAAAGGGTGGTGGGATTAATGGATTGGAGGTCTGGGTAGGGTCGAAAGATTGCTGAAGACATGGTTCTGGGGGTTCATCATGGAGCAAAACAACTGTCTGTTTCGCTAAAAGGTTGAGCACAGTCATTTGTGAAGCTGATTTCACTTGGAATCCACTTAATTAAGTTTTTAACCATTAAAATTAGTTAAGTTATTCAAAAAGAGCCGTAGTTGTGAACATTAGTATGCATCCTTTCACTTGCAATTATGAAGTGAATATATTAGTGAATAATCTAAAAACAATTAATGATTGCTAGCCTACATCTCAGTCATCTGCCTCTTGCAAATTTATAATAAATTGCCGAAGACAGCATCAAACTACCCTGAGCACTTTTTAAATATTTATGCCCCTTTGCAACCCCAGTGGTTTAGGCAAATGATGACAAGCAACAAAATGCGTGTCTCTGCCTATTTTTTGTAAATCACTTTAATTTTTGCTGCATCGCTGAAAGGGGGTTTGCTGCAGTAAAGAAACACTTCAAAAATCTAATTGATGAAATTGGATTATGTAAGACTAATGCCAGAGCTAGAAAATGCTTGACTTTGATAAGATGTTGTGGGTGATGTTCCAGAATTACTACGCGTGCCTGGTGAATGACACGGTTTGGATGTTTGTCCCCTCCAAACCTCATGTTGAAATTTGATCCCTAGTGTTGGAAGTTGCCTCTGAAAAGTTTCTCGATGTTCTCCCATGCTCTATCGGAGGCATCCTCAAACTTTTTCAACAGGGGGCCAATTCACTGTCCCTCAGACCATTGGAGGGCCCGACTATAGTTTAAAAAAAAAAATATGAACAAATTCCTATGCACACTGCACATACCTTATTTTGAAGTAAAAAACAAAACAGGAACAAATACAATTCACACCGCTTCATGTGGCCCGCGGGCCACAGTTTGAGGACACCTGCTCTATCGCTTTGTCCATACCTCTGGCAAGTGTTCCAGATAAAGTTAAAAGCACTCACAATTGTTCTCAAGATCCTTGAACCAAGGCCCATCGACCCAAATTCTCTCACCTTCAAACAAGATTAGCCTGTAGCCTAAATGAGTCTACTTAGATGGGTCTTTGAAATCAGTTACGCGTCAGTCTTGGACTGACTACTTGAACTTCTACCTTGACACTGTGATTAGTTACAGGTCTTTGACAAAAGCAGTTTATCCCCTGCATATACTGTACAATGTGAATTATGGTGGGAAAAAAACTGCCAGTCCTCTGTTTTGACACCTACTGCGTTCCTGAAGATATGAAAAATCAATGTGGGAAAATTGAAAAGTGGACTTCTATGTTTAAAAGGATTTCTATTTCTATAAAGATAAAAAACAAATTCCTAATGACATTGCACCTATAATCTTTGATAACGGTTTTAATATTCAGACTGTTTTCTTCCGTGTTGTTCTTTCTTCAAATTAAACGCCGTCTTCCTGGTTCTCATCAGTGTGCAGCTGAGGTTAGCGATGGGCCGTTTTGTTAAACAATCTGTGTTTCTTATTAGTAATATCAGAGCTCTCATTTTTTGTTTTCTCTTATTTCTATAAAATAATCCATACAAGTGCAAATACCATGTTCACATTCTCGTATGCACCTCACTGCACAGATGAAGGTGGCAATGTCCCAAATCCAAGTTGTGTACAGCAGGACACTGCCATTGTGTGACGGTGCCCTGAATATCCAAGTATGGTGGCTTAGATGGTGTAATGCCAGTGTTCTAATTTGGCCAGACTGGACAGAAACTCAGACATGGAGGGCAGGTGTAACATGCTTTGTTCAGCTTATGGGCGGCTGGTGAGCCTTATAAGTTACATGGGAGGTCTGCCCTAGCTCCTGGTAGCTGGGGAACTAAATCACGTGTTCTAGTCTCAGATCCACATTCTGCACAGGGGAAAGGTCCTGTGCACTTTTATACCCAGGGGAACAAAAGTGGCAACATGCCAAGCATCAGTTACATAGAGTGACTTCAATGTACACAGTTGTGGCCATCTAGGAAGACATGGCTCTGTTCCATGGGAAGAAAGCCTAGACAACTTCATCTTGTCCCATACCAAGGCCATGGGAGAGAAAGCCCTGACACTTTTTCCTGTCCCTCCACGTGGTCAATGTTAATCAATAGTTGCGTGAAAACAAGACATAGCACCACCTGGAAGGGACTATTTATTCTCTTTCTAAAGGAGATCCCATAAACAAGGGAGAGGAAGGAGTGGGGGAGGACACAGTGGCCGACGTCCATTGAATGGTGGCTGGGAAGAATAGATTCAACATTCACTCATACTTGAGTTGTTTATTGGTTTGTTTGAAATAGCATCTGGGAATAATTTGTACCCATTTCACTAAATGGGTACTAATTTTTACCCATTTTACTAATTTATGATTGATTTTGCAGTTGGGAGATAAATTGTCACAATAATTGAAAAGAAGCAAAACTTAAATCTATATTTACCACTCAAGGAAGCAAATGGCCTTTCCTCCGAGATTTACTCCCATCAATATTCCTCATGCATAGTATTAAGTCCTAGAATGTCTCCAGCTTTACTTTGGGTTCAAGAATGTTCCTCTATCCTGCTATTTGTAAGGAGTCATAGTGATTAGAAAATACTTGTGGGTGGCGCCTGTGGCTCAACGGGTAGGGAGCCGGTCCCATATGCCGGAGGTGGCGGGTTCAAGCCCAGCCCCGGCCAAAAATAAAAAAAAAAAAAAAAAGAAAAAAAAAAAGAAAATACTTGTGTGGGGTGGCGCCGGTGGCTCAAGGAGTAGGGCACTGGTCCCATATGCCGGAGGTGGCGGGTTCAAACCCAGCCCCGGCCAAAAACCACACAAAAATAAAAAAATAAATAAAAAAAAAGAAAGTACTTGTGTGATTCCTCATCAAAAATGGATTGAAGAATGAAAAGATGTTACTAATGCCACAATTAACAATTAAATAGAAAATCATAAAAACTTGAATAGAGATGAGGATATAGAACAACAGTTGTTAATTGTGGTGGGAGAGTTTATATTTCTAGGATGGATTTCACTAGAGGGGGAAGCTATATCTCTCTTTACTGTTTTGTATTACAGTAATAGCTATTTTAGCTCATGTGCCATTTTTAAAAATCAAATTGAAAGATCAAAGGCAGGGATTGACACATTGTATAAGTTATTATGGTCATTTCAAGAGCCAACCGAATAATACCATGCTTTACTGAAATTGCATTTTCTTGAACTGAGTTCGATTATGTCAGTGCATTGGCCTGAAGCTTAAGAATTGAGTTCCAGATCAAGTCAATGTCCTATCTCATTCCTGACCTTAGGAAGAGAACATAAAGGAAGGGCATGGGACTAGATAATTGCTCAGATTCTAGCTTTCAAAATTTCAATTGTGCAAAATAAAAGATGAGATACAGGTGAGCTATTTTTGTCTCTAAAAAAGGAAAAAGAAATAAAATTTTTAAAAAACCTGCACCTTAGTGTTGGTTCCTGCATACAAAGAAAACATCAGTACATGCTTTTTAAAAATAAAGTTTATTTTTTAGAGCAGTTTTAGACTCAGCAAAATTGAGCAGAAGGTACAGAGATTTCCCGTATATCCCCTCCCGGACGTTCATACATGGCATCTCCCATTATGGACATCCCCCACCAAAGTGGTGCCACAAACCTATGCAAACACGTCATTATCACCCAAGCCCATAGTTTATCTTAGAGTTTACTCTTGGTGTTGTACATTCTGTAGATTTGGACAAATGTACAATGACATGTATCCACTGTGGTATTAAACACAAAAATCTCCTGCGTGGTATTATACAGAATAGTCTCACTGTCCCATTCTGTACTCTGCCTATTCATCTCTCTCTCCCAGTAACTCCTGGCAGCCATTAATCTTTTTATTTATTGTCTCTATGGTTTTACCTTTTCATGATGTCATATGGTTGAAATTATACAGTATGTGGCCTTTTCATATTGGCTTTTCTCAATGATAAGCTTTTATGTTTCCTCCAATGCATTTTCATGACTTGGCAGCTCATTTCTTTTAAGTGTTGAATATCCCATTGTCTGGACATAACATAGTTTATTGACCTACTGAAAGACACCTTGGTTGCCTCTAAGTTTTGGCAATTATAAATATTATAAACATCTGTGTGTAGGGTTTTTGTGTAGCCGTAAGTTTTTGACTTCTTGGGGTAAACACCAACGAGTGTGATTGTTGGATCATATGTTTAGTTTTGTAAGAAACTGCCATACTGTCTTCCAATGGGACTGATCTATTTTGCATTCCCGCCAGCAGTGAATGAGCATTCCTGTTGCTCCACATCCTCACCAGCATTTGGTGTTGTCAATATTCTAGATTTTGGCTATTCTAACAGGTATAGGGTGATATCCCTTTGTTGTTTTAATTTGAGCTTCCCTCATGACAAATTATATGTTTGGTAGGCTCTTCTTATCAATTCTTGATTATTCTGAAGCCTGAAAATGTCTTCTATGCATGTCTGGAGATGTTTGACCCCTGGAAACATGCCGTGAATAGGCAAGGAAAGTGTACTGTCAGCCCAGTGACTGCTGACTTATCCCTTCTTATAGCAGCAATCAGGTGAGCCATAGCCTTAGTTCATTTAATCTTTTAAACCAATTAAGCCTGTAATACACCATCAGTTCAGTAGTCTCAGGAGCAAAATTATTTTTTAAGGTAGGAAGGCATTTCTTTCACCAGTAGCCAGACCGCTATCCAGGGAAACATAAAATTCAGCCACTAAAATACATAATCTCTTGCTTTTCCAGTCGCCTCTCTAATTATCCTATCATGGGCACTGACACTGGGTAGGATTAGAGGAGTCACTCCCACACATTTGCCCTTCACTGACAACTACGGGTTTGTTCCCTGCAACTTGCATATTAGCGTCCTGTTCTTGGGAAGAATAGAGACTCTGATGCCTGCTGGATCCCAGGACACCAATGATCAGAGGTCTGTGTAGTAATTCATTAACTCTGAAGTCATCAACTCATTGCTAGGAATTTAATTTAACACAGAATTGTTGGGAGCGGGTCATCCCCACCACTTTTCTTCTTCCTAGCTATCCCATCTTGCCACATTGTTCTTTACTGGTTGCTTACATTGTTGTTTTTGGAGAGACCTATCTCTACTTCTCTCAGCTAAAAAAAACTGAATGTTCTTGATGTTTTATGGTTCACAGTATCCTTTCTTAATTTTTTCACAACAATGATATATGTTTAAATATATGATGTGATGTTTTGATATACATAGTGAAATGATTACAACAGTAAAGCTAATTAATATGTCCATCTCCTCACATAGTTATCTTTTGTAACTATGTGGATGTGTGCTGAGAGCACTTAAAATCTCTTAGCAAATTTCAAGTATACAAGACAGTATAATTAAAGTCTCTATCCATACATTTGATATCCAGAACTTATTCATCCTACGTCTGAAACTTTGGGTGCTTTGACCAACACCTCCCCGCCTGAAGACTTGAAGTTGATGCATGTAGTGGCTCAGCCTGTAATCCTAGCACTCTGGGAGGCTGAGGTGCGTGGATTGCTTGAGCTCACAAGTTTGAGACCCCATCTCTACTAAAAATAGAAAAAACTGAGGCAAGAGGATTGCTTGAGCCCAAGAGTTGGAGGTTGCTGTGAGCTATAATGACACCACGGCACTCTACCCAGGGTGACAGCTTGCTGTTTCAGAAAAAAAAAGAGAAAAGACTTGAAGTTGAAATCTCTAGATGGGGACAGTGACAGAGGGTAGATTTGAAGATGAGGGACTTCACCCAGGGGCAGTCTCCAAAGAAAGCAATATAGGAATCAAATTGGAATAACAAATGCTCTTCTCTACAGCTCATTTATAGACTTGACCCTCCATAGGTCCGGGAAAAGTGTTTTGTTCCTCTTTGCATCTTCAGCTTACAGCCCTGTGCTTGGCATCTAGGAAACACTTGATAAATATTCATAGAACTGAACAGAACAGAGGCACACATGGTTGGATCAGGATTACGTGGCAGCCACCTAGTGACAGAGCATAGTTGATGATGGAATGACGAAAAGCAAGGAAATAGACTTCTCACCCCTGCTTTTATCCCAAGTATTTCTCTCCTACATCCCTGTTGTGTGGAGCTGTGTGCTTGCATAACCCATTAACACAATCAGCAATAAACCAAGCTGTGTTTCAAATTGTTGAAATAGGAACAGTTGTTGGACCCACATTTAGCAGGGTACTTGTGGTGCTAAGTATGCCCAGGTAAAATAGTTATTTCCCATAATCACTTCCCAGGTGTGAAGTGTTGCTTGCTCTTTGAAATACACTTAGACATGGTTTCACTTCGGCTCTGGGTGTGTTAGTGTGTGTGGGGTTCTTTCAGTGCTGATGGTGGCCATAGCCTACAGCTGTTAGTAGATAAATCATTATCCTGATGTTGACCCTTCTTTAACACCTGCCTGTCCTTTACCAAAATCAATTTTTAAAAAAATGACACTGCAGCAACCTTCCCTGATTTCTAGCAGCTAAGTATTCTCATTGCTAACTTTGTGGATGTGAACAAAGGTACATTCACATTGGAGGATCAGAAAATAGTATTGTTCTAAAAGGCATCCCTTTAACTGGAGACTCATATTCTTTCAACAGTGTTGTCACCAGTGTGCACATGTGCCTGACCCTGCTAGCCAGTTGCTTGTTTGTCAAAGGTCTGTGTTAAGCATGCTCAGGAAAAGTGATCACAGAAGTAACCATAGCAGTCAGAGGCCAGGATGTGATTTCAGATTAGAGGTCAAGGAACCTGCTGGGCTTTGGTAAATGTGTTTCATTTTCAACATGCTTATTAGGGCAGCATAGAGGAAAGCTGTTCTCTGAGGTTGAAGCTCTCAACCACTGAAAGCCAATTGTCTTATGTCAATCACAGATGAATGGGAGAAACACAAAGTTCAGGCTCAGGTTCATGTGCAGGTGACCATTCTCTGAAAAGATGTGTCTTCTGTTACTGACAGAGCCTGTTTTAGACTGGGTAGTTATGACCTTTATTATAATTTAAAAGAACAGTGGAAACTCTGTAAGTTGATCACCCAAGGGACTGTGAGAAACTGGTCAACACACGTAGATGGTCAAACATAAGGAACTAGATCTACCATGCTGATATGAACATGTGGTACGTGTCAGTCTAGGAAAATGAGATCAACGTAAGGAGGTGTTCAGTGTAGGAAGGTGGTGAGCAATGGAGGTTCAACTGTATTTCTTTTCCCTATAAATGTGATTTGATAAGAAATTAGTAATTATTAAGGTGCTAGCTATGGACCTTTTAGCCTGTGTGTGTTTTTTAAAATTTTTTAAGGACTTATAAAAGCTAAAATCTTAGTTACTTTGAATTTTAGAATCAAATTCTCCCAACTACTATACCAGTAGAATACATTTTCCCATGTCTTATTCTATAAGTTTATCAATACAGTAAGGGATTTGAGGCTCTTTTTAATTTAACCTTTACCATTATAATATTTCTGGCTGTATCTGATAGAAAAACAGATTAAGAGTCAGGAATCCAAGGGGTGTAGGTGATGGGAGGTTGCCTGGCTCTGTACCATGTGCATTGCACCCAGATGGATGCACTGAAGACCCTGCCTGCACCACTATGCAACATATCAATGTAGCAAAACTGCACTTGGACTTCATGAATTAATTTTAAAAAGGAAATAAAAGAGGTATTCTAGATTTTAGACTTGGCATTGCCATCTTCTGGGTTTTCTTCCCTTAGGGGCATCATTTAATGCCTCTGAACCTCAGTTTCCCCAACTGTAAACAATACAAAAAAGTAATATCTAACAACACTGTGTGATCCTATCCATAAGGCAAGTCAGAGTATTGTAAAAAAAACTAAAGCAAAAAAATAAATACATGCATAAACATAATTTAAAATATAAAGTATAGATTTTCAAGATGGCTGCTTTCTCCCTTCACCTGCGGGGCACCTGAGAGGCTTTCTCTTCAGTCTTTATCCTAAAAACTGTTGTGGCTCCTGGAGGTACTGGGAGATCTGTAGAGAGGACACCGGGACATCTCTGAAGCTGTGAAATGTAGGGAGGCGGAGCAAGATGGCGGCCGAGTAACAGCTTCCTTGCATCTGGGCACCGTGAGTCTGGGGAGATAGGACTCCAGGCATCTCTGGCTGGTGGGATCTGCCTATCATCACCCCTGTGAGGATACAGAGAGTCAGCGAGAGACTTCTGGACCCCAAGAGGAGGACTAAAACAATGGAAAACCAGCAAGTGGTCGCGTGTGTTCAATCGGTCTAAACCCACCCGCAACTGCACGAGAACTTAAAGAGCAAGAGGAAGTGAAAGGAAAATTAGGGCAAGGAAACAGATAAAAGAAATCACTCATGAGGAAGAACCAGCAGAAAACTCCAGGCAACATGAAGAACCAGTCTAGAACAACCCCACCAAGGGACCATGAGGTAGCTACTGCAGATGATTCCACCTGTAAAGAAATGTTAGGAATGACAGAAAGGGAATTTAGAATACACATGTTGAAAACAATGAAAGAAATGATGGAAACAATGAAGGAAATTGCTAATAAAGTGGAAAATAACCAAAAGGAAATCCAAAAACAGAATCAAATCAGAGATGAACGATATGAAGAATATAAAAAGGATATAGCAGAGCTGAAGGAACTGAAACAGTCAATTAGGGAACTTAAAGATGCAATGGAAAGTATTAGCAACAGGTTAGACCATGCAGAAGAAAGAATTTCAGAGGTAGAAGACAAAGTTCTTGAGATAACTCAGACAGTAAAAGAGGCAGAAAAGAAGAGAGAGAAAGCAGAACGTTCACTGTCAGAATTATGGGACTTTATGAAGCGTTCCAACATACGAGTTATAGGAATTCCAGAAGGGGAAGAAGAATGCCCCAGAGGAATGGAAGCCATACTAGAGAATATTATAAAAGAAAATTTCCCAAACATCACCAAAGATTCTGACACACTGCTTTCAGAGGGCTATCGGACCCCAGGTCACCTCAACTCTAACCGAGCTTCTCCAAGACACATTGTGATGAACCTGTCCAAAGTCAAGACAAAAGAAAAGATTCTACAACCTGCCAGGAGTAAGCGCCAGTTGACCTACAGGGGCAAATCCATCAGAGTGACCGCAGACCTCTCTAATGAAACTTTCCAAGCAAGAAGACAATGGTCATCTATCTTTAATCTACTTAAACGGAACAATTTCCAGCCCAGAATTCTGTACCCTGCTAAGCTAAGCTTAAAAATTGACGGAGAAATCAAATCATTTACGGATATACAAACATTGAGGAAATTCACCACAACAAGACCAGCTCTACAGGAAATACTTCAACCTGTTCTGCACACTGACCACCACAATGAATCAGTAGCAAAGTAAGAACTCGGAAATTAAAGGACAGAACCTAACCTCCACACTGATGCAAAAGATAAAACTAAGCAATGGACTCTCACCAAATAAGACGAATAGAATACTACCACACTTATCAATTATCTCAATAAATGTTAATGGCTTGAATTCCCCACTGAAGAGACATAGATTGGCTGACTGGATTAAAAAACACAAGCCATCCATTTTCTGTCTGCAAGAAACACACCTGGCTTCAAAAGACAAATTAAAGCTCCGAGTCAAGGGTTGGAAGACAATTTTTCAGGCAAATGGCATTCAGAAGAAAAGAGGAGTTGCAATCTTATCTTCAGATACATGTGAATTTAAAGCAACTAAAGTCAAAAAAGACAAAGATGGTCACTTTATATTGGTCAAGGGAAAAATACAACAAGAAGACATTTCAATTCTAAATATTTATGCACCCAATTTAAATGCTCCCAGATTCTTGAAACAGACCTTACTCAGTCTGAGCAATATGATATCTGATAATACCATCATAACAGGGGACTTTAACACTCCTCTTACAGAGCTGGACAGATCCTCTAAACAGAAATTAAACAAAGATATAAGAGATTTAAATGAGACCCTAGAACAACTGTGCTTGATAGATGCATATAGAACACTCCACCCCAAAGATAAAGAATATACATTCTTCTCATCACCCCATGGAACATTCTCCAAAATTGATCATATCCTGGGACACAAAACAAATATCAACAGAATCAAAAGAATTAAAATTTTACCTTGTATCTTTTCAGACCATAAGGCACTAAAGGTGGAACTCAACTCTAACAAAAATGCTCGACCCCACCCAAAGGCATGGAAATTAAACAATCTTCTGTTGAATAACAGATGGGTGCAGGAAGAAATAAAACAGGAAATCATTAACTTCCTTGAGCATAACAACAATGAAGACACAAGCTACCAAAACCTGTGGGATACTGCAAAAGCAGTTTTGAGAGGAAAATTCATCGCTTTAGATGCCTACATTCGAAAAACAGAAAGAGAGCGCATCAACAATCTCACAAGAGATCTTATAGAACTGGAAAAAGAAGAACAATCTAAGCCTAAACTCAGTAGAATAAAAGAAATATCCAAAATCAAATCAGAGATCAATGAAATTGAAAACAAGAATCATTCAGAAAATTAATGAAACAAGGAGTTGGTTTTTTGAAAAAATAAATAAAATAGATAAACCATTGGCCAGACTAACTAGAAATAGAAAAGTAAACTCTCTAGTAACCTCAATCAGAAACGATAAAGGGGAAATAACAACTGATCCCACAGAGATACAAGAGATCATCTCTGAATACTACCAGAAACTCTATGCTCAGAAATTTGACAATGTGAAGGAAATGGATCAATATTTGGAATCACACCCTCTCCCTAGACTTAGCCAGGAAGAAATAGACCTCCTGAACAGACCAACTTCAAGCACTGAGATCAAAGAAACAATAAAAAAGCTTCCAACTAAAAAATGCCCTGGTCCAGATGGCTTCACTCCAGAATTCTATCAAACCTTCAAGGAAGAGCTTATTCCTGTACTGCAGAAATTATTCCAAAAAACTGAGGAAGAAGGAATCTTCCCCAACACATTCTATGAAGCAAACATCACCCTGATACCAAAACCAGGAAAAGACCCAAACAAAAAGGAGAATTTCAGACCAATCTCACTCATGAATATAGATGGAAAAATTCTCAACAAAATCCTAGCCAATAGATTACAGCTTGTCATCAAAAAAGTCATTCATCATGATCAAGTAGGCTTCATCCCAGGGATGCAAGGCTGGTTTAACATACGCAAGTCCATAAATGTTATCCACCATATTAACAGAGGCAAAAATAAAGATCACATGATCCTCTCAATAGATGCAGAAAAAGCATTTGATAAAATCCAGCATCCTTTTCTAATTAGAACACTGAAGACTATAGGCATAGGTGGCACATTTCTAAAACTGATTGAAGCTATCTATGACAAACCCACAGTCAATATTTTACTGAATGGAGTAAAACTCAAAGCTTTTCCTCTTAGAACTGGAACCAGACAAGGTTGTCCTCTGTCACCTTTACTATTCAACATAGTGCTGGAAGTTCTAGCCAATACAATTAGGCAAGACAAGGAAATAAAGGGAATCCAAATGGGAGCAGAGGAGGTCAAACTCTCCCTCTTTGCTGATGACATGATCTTATACTTAGAGAACCCCAAAGACTCAACCACAAGACTCCTGGAAGTCATCAAAAAATACAGTAATGTTTCAGGATATAAAATCAATGTCCACAAGTCAGTAGCCTTTGTGTACACCAATAACAGTCAAGATGAGAAGCTAATTAAGGACACAACTCCCTTCACCATAGTTTCAAAGAAAATGAAATACCTAGGAATATACCTAACGAAGGAGGTGAAGGACCTCTATAAAGAAAACTATGAAATCCTCAGAAAGGAAATAGCAGAGGATATTAACAAATGGAAGAACATACCATGCTCATGGATGGGAAGAATCAACATTGTTAAAATGTCTATACTTCCCAAAGCAATCTACCTATTCAACGCCATTCCTATCAAAGTACCTACATCGTACTTTCAAGATTTGGAAAAAATGATTCTGCGTTTTGTATGGAACCGGAAAAAACCCCGTATAGCTAAGGCAGTTCTTAGTAACAAAAATAAAGCTGGGGGCATCAGCATACCAGATTTTAGTCTGTACTACAAAGCCATAGTGGTCAAGACAGCATGGTACTGGCACAAAAACAGAGACATAGACACTTGGAATCGAATTGAAAACCAAGAAATGAAACTAACATCTTACAACCACCTAATCTTCGATAAATCAAACAAGAACTTACCTTGGGGGAAAGACTCCCTATTCAATAAATGGTGTTGGGAGAACTGGATGTCTACATGTAAAAGACTGAAACTGGACCCACACCTTTCCCCACTCACAAAAATTGATTCAAGATGGATAAAGGACTTAAATTTAAGGCATGAAACAATAAAAATCCTCCAAGAAAGCATAGGAAAAACACTGGAAGATATTGGCCTGGGGGAAGACTTCATGAAGAAGACTGCCATGGCAATTGCAACAACAAAAAAAATAAACAAATGGGACTTCATTAAACTGAAAAGCTTCTGTACAGCTAAGGAGACAATAACCAAAGCAAAGAGACAACCTACACAATGGGAAAGGATATTTGCATATTTTCAATCAGACAAAAGCTTGATAACTAGGATCTATAGAGAACTCAAATTAATCCACATGAAAAAAGCCAACAATCCCTTATATCAATGGGCAAGAGACATGAATAGAACTTTCTCTAAAGACGAAAGACGAATGGCTAACAAACACATGAAAAAATGTTCATTATCTCTATATATTAGAGAAATGCAAATCAAAACAACCCTGAGATATCATCTAACCCCAGTGAGAATGGCCCACATCACAAAATCTCAAAACTGCAGATGCTGGCGTGGATGTGGAGAGAAGGGAACACTTTTACACTGCTGGTGAGACTGCAAACTAGTACAACCTTTCTGGAAGGAAGTATGGAGAAACCTCAAAGCACTCAAGCTAGACCTCCCATTTGATCCTGCAATCCCATTACTGGGCATCTACCCAGAAGGAAAGAAATCCTTTTATCATAAGGACACTTGTACTAGACTGTTTATTGCAGCTCAATTTACAATCGCCAAAATGTGGAAACAGCCTAAATGCCCACCAACCCAGGAATGGATGAACAAGCTGTGGTATATGTATACCATGGAATACTATTCAGCCATTAAAAAAAAATGGAGACTTTACATCCTTCGTATTAACCTGGATGGAAGTGGAAGACATTATTCTTAGTAAAGCATCACAAGAATGGAGAAGCATGAATCCTATGTACTCAATCTTGATATGAGGACAATTAATGACAATTAAGGTTATTTTGGGGGGAAGCAGAAAGAGGGATGGAGGGAGGGGGATTGGGCTTTAGTGTGTGTCACACTTTTAATATTATTTTTAAATAAAAAAAATATATATAAAGTATATGGGAGGTTACAGTAGGCCATAAGCAAATACTGTACCACTTTATAAAAAGAAAGTGAGCATGCAGGGATTTTGGTATCCTTGGGAGGTTCTGGAATCAATCCCCCATGGATATTGAGGGACGAATATATTAAGCTTTCTTCTATATGCCAGGAATTTGGCTGGGTGACAGGGGTTCTACAAAAAAGGGAAAAAAAATAATATTTAAAAAAATGTAAAGCATTCTCTAAGTGGTTTATGTTTAAGACAAGATATGGAAGCCAAAAATAGATCACGTAAATAGATTGCCAGAGGACAGGAGGTTGTTTTGTTTTTAATTTCTAAATCATAACCTTTGAAATTTTTCCATTACTGATGGATGTATAACAAAGAGTTGTAAAAAAGAAAGGAAAGACAGAAACACAGCTATAGGCAACCATGAGCATGAGTTAGAATCTGTCTAATGTGAATCTACAGCTTTTCACATTTCTGTCCTGAGGGGTCCAGCTTCACAGTTACACAAGACAAGCAAACTCATATTTGTGAATACATACTAGTCTTAAAGATTTTTTATGTTGACTATAATCATGCTGTAAATATATTCATTTTTAGTTATCTCCTTTTTATCACATTTTCTTCATTTCTTTTAAATAAAAATGTACCTTGTTGAGCTTTTGTGAAGATCCAGATGTGATTGCCCTCTGTAAGAATGTGCAATTTTAAAACAACTAAGAAATTCAACTAATGACTCATCTTTCAAAAAGTCTAAAATGAATTATTTTTTCCTAGAACAAATTTTATCCAGTTATTGGCCAATATTTATTATATATAAAACTATCTCTCTTCTATTTATTTGCTGTTTTTGGCCAGGGCTGGGCTCCAGCGTATGGGGCCAGTGCCCTACTCCTTTGAGCCACAGGTGCCACCCTATAAAACTATCTCTTATGAAATAGTTCTCTTCGTGATCTGTGTAAGTCATTTATTAATCTCATAAACTTGGGGTACACTTCTTAGGATTTTCTGCATAGGCAAGATTATTTCTGTGAATAAAGAACAGTGCACGAATTTTATGTTCAGCAGAATTTTACATTTGCAAAACAGAATACGATCAAGTTTGCAATTGTTTTTGTGTAGCTTTTCAAACATTTCCATTGGGCTGAACAGAGAATGTCTACCAGAGGTCCTCAAACTTTTTAAACAGGGGGCCAATTTACTGTCCCTCAGACCATTGGAGGGCCAGACTATAGTTTAAAAAAAAAAACTATGAGCAAATTCCTATGCACACTGCACATATCTTATTTTGAAGCAAAAAACCAAAATGGGAACAAATACAATCACACCACCTCATGTGGCCCGCGGGCCGTAGTTCGAGGACCCCTGCTAGAGAAAAGCTAGTAAACTATCTGTGTGACTTACCTTACCAGGTTAACATCTGTCTGGTGTAAAACTTTGGGACTGGATTTAAGAACTTGGACATGACACTAATTTGACCTCATTCAGTAACTTTCAAAAAGGCTATCAGGACTGAAATTAGGATAGACATTTGCTTGGATTGCTTTTTCCTTCTACCCATCTTATCAGTATCACTCTATTTTTGGCTCCGTCTTGGGAAAAGTAAATGACATATACACTTTTGTACTACTTAGATAGATAGATAAACATAAAATCTGGTATCTGAGATCATCTGTCTCAATTTTGAAATTTAGGGACAATAGGTAGTATGTTGCTTCACATTTAATATCCTGCTAGACTTTTTCTTAGGATTTGGGCATAGAAAGCCCAGGTAATATGCAGAGACAGATGATATTGATAGGACTACCTAGCATTTTTTAAGTGGAATATATTGCGCTAAGTGACTTCACTATAAAAGTAATGTTTGAACCTTTCGTGCAAAAGTAATTCTGCTAATTGTAAGTCAGTCTGCACTTGAAAATTTTCAATGAACTTTATTGATGTATAATTTGCATAGAGTAAATGAACCCATTTAAAAATGTACAATTTAATGAGTTTTGCCAAATGTGTAGGCTTTTTCTTCTCATAGAGTGTAAGTACGTGTATAACATTTTAAGAAAATACCAAATTGTTTTCTAAAGTGATGAAACCATTTTCATCCTACCCATAACGTACGAGAGTTCCAGATGCTCCTTGTCAACAGTTGGTATTGTCAGTTTTTTTGATTATGGACATTGTACAGTGTGTTTTGGTATCTCATTGTGCTTTTAACTTACATTTCCTGATGAGTAATGATGCTGAGCACCTTGCAGGGGTTATTCTCCATTTCATATACCTTCTTTAGGGCAACAGCTATTCTCTTCCAGATTGTAGCAGTTCTTTGTACATTCTAGATGCGAGTCCTTTGTCTTATGTGAGGGATGTCCAGAACATATCCAACCAAGTACTATGAAAAAATACACATACATGACTGGATGCTTTCTGGACAGCCTGTATTATGTATTTTGCAAATATTTTCTATCAGATTGTCTTTCATTTTATTAAAAGTATCATTTGAGAAGAAAAAGTTCTTAATTGTATTGAAGTCTGTTTTATCAAGTTTTATGACTAGTGTTTTGTTTTATTTTGTTTTTTCTCCTAGGAATCATTTGCTAACCTTAGAATCCAAAGGATTCTTCTCCTGCCCCCATCTTTTGCTCAGAAATAATTGATTTTTGTGTACTGACCTTGTATTATTCAACATTGCTAAATATTCTGTTATTACTTTTTAATGCATGTCTTAGGATTTTCTACGTACTCTTGGTCTTTGTAAATAGAAAACGATGTCTTACCTTTAGCAGGTTTTACTAGCCTCAGAAAATGAGTTTGGAAGCATTTTCTCCTCATCTCAGGCCTGAGTTTGTATAAGATTGATATTTTTTTCTTAAATATTAGAATGGATTTAGCAGTGAAATAATTTTGGTCTAAAGTTTTCTGTCAAAGGTTTTTGATTTATAGATTCAAAATCTTTAATAGATATAGAGCTACTCCGATTTTCTATTTTTGTAGGTAAATTCTGTTTTATTTTGTTTGTTTTTTGTAGAGACAGAGTCTTACTTTATCACCCTCGGTAGAGTGCTGTGGTATCACAGTGCTCACAGCAACCTCCAGTTCCTGGGCTTAGGAGATTCTCTTGCCTCAACCTCCTGAGTAGCTGGGACTACAGGCGCCCACCACAACGCCTGGCTATTTTTTGTTGTTGTTGCTGTTGCAGTTTGACTGGGGCCAGGTTCTAACCCTTCACCCTCACTATATGGAGCTGGCGCCCTACCCATTGAGCCACAGGTGCTGCCCTGTTTTGTTTTATTGTTTTTTTTTTGTTTGTTTGTTTTTTAGATAGTCTTTCTTTGTCATACTCAGTAGAGTGCTGTAGCATCATAGCTCACAGCAACCTCAAACTCTTGTGCTCCAGTGATCCTGTTGCCTCAGCCTCAGCCCAAGTAGCTGGGACTACAGGTGCCTACCACATCGACACATCACCTGGCTATTTTTAGAGACAGGGTCCTGCTCTTGCTCAGGTTGGTCTCAAACCCATGAGCTCAGGCGATCCAGCCACCTTGGCCTCCCAAGCGCTAGGAGTATAGGCATGAGCCACCATGCCTGGTCAGGTAAAGTTTTGACACATTGTATCATTTAAGGAATTAATTTATTTCCTGTGCATTATTTAATGTGTTGGAATAAATTATTTTATTTTTCTCTCTTTAAACTATGTAGACTCTATAGTGATTTTTCTCTTTTATTCCTGATATTTGTAATTTACATTTTCTTTTTTTCATAATTAATCTTACCGGCAACTTATTATTTTTAACAATCTTTTCAAAGAAGAAACATTGGTTTGTTAATTTTCTCTATTTTTTTCTCTGATCTCTCCTCTTTATTATTTATCTTTTTCTATTTACTTTGGAGTGAATATGTTCTTCCTCTTCTCTATTCTCAAAGTAAACACTTGATAACAGATTTTTAATCTTTCTCTTTAGTCATTTAAAGTCATAAATTTTCTTCTAAATACTGCTTTACCTGCCAACATAAATATATGTTTTTGTACTTTGTGAAGACAAATAATTTGTTGTGTTTATAAGTAGGTGTGGTAGGTATGAACTCATTTTTTCGCAGCTTATAAATCTCTGAAAGGTATTAATATGCAGTGTTTCTAAATTTTTATCTAAGGGTATGTCAGTTTTTGTCTCAGATTTATAGCTAATATTCATGTATTTAACCCTGCTGGAAAAAATAAAAATAACAAATACCATATATTTTGTGTGTTATAATACGTGTTTTTTCCCCTTTGTCATCAAATGTTTGGAAAGTGAATGCCATTCGTTTAAACAAAGCATTCATCACAATCAAAAAAGAAGAGAAAAATCATTATTAAATGCTCTAATATTGTTCAACTTGAAAATTCCCTTTTAAATATTATGTGTCAGTAACAATACACAAGATTCCTTTTGTGAGAATGTAAGTAATATTTAAGCAAACAAATACCTTTTATGAGATTTCCCTTTAGTCTGGTTTCTTCTAACTGATGGAAATAAAAATCATCAGTACAGTAAGCTGGGAAGCTGTTTCTTGTCCCTGATGGCGTGTTTCAGAAGCCTGTTGACTTTCACAGTACATCTGGTGCAGCCAAGTGAGTCATCTTTCATAATATGTTCAGTGTCTGGCTCAAGACTGGGAGTCTGCTGCTGAACCTTGACCTCTTAAGTAACAGAAATCAGCCTTTGAATGCAGAGTTATTAATGACATGCTTTAGGCATCAGCTGTCATTTCCTCCGGGGAGGAAAAGAACTCATGGACAGTTGCACAGTGTACCTCGTTTATCGTGTTAAATGTCTTTTCCTAATGATGGCTGACTTTGTAATTTTATTAGGAGTCACAAATTGGAGAGGGTCATTTGTTCTACATTACAAACAAAAGAAAAGATATTTCAGTTAAGAATTTGATAGAACTGGAAAAAAAAAAAAAAACTGCAGAATTTAAAATAAGTAACGCCATCATTAACAAACCATGACCTGGTCATGAAGGAAATGGTGTTCCCATTTCTCCTCGCTGACTTATAGTGCAGAAAACATAATGTGGCATTGAACTCTTTTGGAAAAGTAGAATAATAATCAAGGGCAAATAGCTCCATATTTTCTTACTCTATCACAGAATCACTTTTGTCCATTTTCCAGTTTTTTATTGTTTTTGTTAAGTCATCATCCACACAATCCAGTTTGTTTTAGATTCCTCTTTAGGTTTTATCTCAACAAGTAAAAAGTAGTTCTGCCCAAATGACACTCATACTACAATACTATAAGAAATTCTTGCTGTGTATTTCTACCCTCTTCCTTTTTCCAGCTTCACTCATTTCAGTAAAGTCATAACCTGATTATAACGTGTTAGTTTCAGGCCTAGATACAGATCTTCCTGGTGAATACAGTGTTATTTCACTTTTTGGTAGGTCATAGCTGATTTTCATTTTGACTGCTTAATGTTTTTGGCCCATCACACAGTTGGGTAATGGCTGACGATGTGGACTATAAAAGAATAACTTTTTAAAAACTCATATTTCATTGTTGCAACAGGTTAACTTCAAGAAAGTGTCCCAAAGGTTGGGTTAATCTCTTAGGGAAAGTCTTGGGTAGCCAAACTTGGATGACACTTGTGATCTTTGCAAAATCATCTTCAAACTTGAGATGTCTTCCATTATGTTCTATTTTTCAATTTTTAAGATTATCTGAGGCCTGAATTTTTTTTCTTTGTAAAAGTTCAGACAAGTGAAAACAGACATTTTACAATGAAGCTTTGATTCAGGGTAGGTGTTAGCTCATAAGCTTTGGAAGATAGAAACTTTAAGTGGACACCTAAGAACTTATAGCTTTAGGGTGTCGGCTGGCCTCTGGATTTTGGTGGAAACACTTGTGGTAAATCCAATACTATAAAGAGGCATTTTTATATTTTCTTTATGACACCTGTGAAGTAAGCAATGAATCTTTGGAAGGCATGTATATGAAGCTTTTGAGACATTCATGTAGTTAAACTTATCAAGCTATGTTTTAAGTACCTCGTTGGTAGAAATATATATATATATATTTTTTTTTTTTTTTTTTTTAAGAGACAGAGTCTAATTCTTTTGCCCTCGGTAGGGTGCTATGGTGTCACAGCTCACGGCAACCTCCAGCTCTTGGGCTTAGGCAATTCTCTTGCCTCAGCCTCCCGGGTAGCTGGGACTACAGGCGCCCGCCACAACACCTGGCAATTTTTTGTTGCTGTTTGGCTGAGGCTGGGTTCGAACCCGCCACCTTGGGTATATGGGGCCAGCACCCTATCCACTGAACCACAGGCACCACCCAGAAATAAAATTCTTAAGCAAGCAATGCTGCTCTCTATTCACAGGTACCACACATTAGAAATGACCTTGTCTGCTCACCAAATCAAGCATGAGATCTTGAAGTCCTTAGCAACTTTCTTCAGCCTTGTTTGATTTCTACGTCAAAATAAAATCTGTATGTAGCTTCATCTGTAACAAAGGCCAAGTTGTCTGGTATCCCTGGAATTGTCTCAATGCTGCCTCTTGGTTTGATGTTTTCCCTTTGAGCATCCTCTGACCCATCTCTTTGCTCTTGGCTCCAGTGGGAACATTTTCTGAGCTTGGGGCTCACTGGCATCAGAGGAATAGTCTACAGTAGAACTTCCATAATTGACCACCTCCTAAGTTGAGCTAATTTTCATAGACCACACATATGTATCAGTACAGTAGTCTTTATTCTTTACGTCGACCAGTTTGTTACAGTCCCCTGGGTGGTCAACTCACAGAGGGTCTATTGTATTTAGGGCGTCACCTGATGAACTCCTCTGATGGTGATCAGAGCTGAGGTTGGGGGAGTTAACAAAGTCCATGGATTTAAACCACTGCAGAACCAGGAGACCTGGTGAATCACAGCCCTGTCTGTTTTTTTGTTTTCTTTTTTGGGGGAGACAAAAGTTTTACTTTGTCATCCTCAGTAGAATGCTGTGGTGTCACGGCTCACAGCAATCTCAAACTCTTGGGCTCAAGTGATCCTCTTACCTAGTCTCCCGAGTAGCTGGGACTATAGGCACCAGCCACAGCACCCAGCTATTTTTAGAGACAGGGTCTTGCTCTGGCTCAGGCTGGTCTCAAACTCCTGAGCTCAAGCAATCCACCTTCCTCGGCCTCCCAGAGTGCTAGGATTACAGCATGAGCCACTGCTTCAGGCCTAGCCCTGTCTTCTAAAGGTGTTCCTCGGTAGGCCCCCTGGGCACTGTGTATTATAAAACGGAGGCAGACAAAAGCTAACTGGCAGCTTGGAGCCTTTAACATTCTCTTCAACCTTCATTGAACTCTGTGTGATACTAAGGCAACACTCTTTTAGATTTTCACTGTTCCATCTGGAACCAAAAAGGTTATTCTTTTCTTAAATATAAAAAGGTCTTTACATTTCTACAGTTTAATACAAAAAAAGTTAATTTCTCATAATATCCTGACATGACATTTTATTTAATAGGAAACATTTTTTAAATTGTTTTGAAAAAAGAAAAAGCTCTCTCCTGGATCTGGATCCTCAGTTTTCCTCTTTCTACAAGTAGAATTCTATTTTGGGTTAGGCTAATAGTCAGTGTTTATAAAGGCACTGCCGGAGCATCTGTGATGGGGCTGTTTTCTGTGGTGTCAGGGCTTAGCTGTTGCTAAGGGAGTGTAAGAAAACAGTGGCTACTCATATTTTATTGAATAGCCTGCACATAAATTCTGATTCTAACCAGGAGATGGGATGCTTTATTGCAAACAGAATGACTTTCTAACCTGGAACTCGATTCTATACACTCCATCACACTGATCTCAATTCTGGCATTCAGGCCACAGCTTTTTGCTTTCAAAAAAAATTTCTATTTTTGTAAGCTATATATCTCATATACATACAAGCATCAAACTGTGTCTAACACCCAATTTAAAGGTTAGAACATAACTACCAATATCGAAGACCCCATGTGCCCTTTGCCATGTCACATCATCACCTTCTTATGACAAATCCCCGTAAATGTTTCTATCTCTGAGAAGTGCATGGTAAATTTGCAGATATTTCAGATTTGTCAAAACCTAATTACACCCTGTGTATTCTTCTGCAAGTTTCCTTTTTTAATTTTAAATCTTTAATTATAGCAAAATGCACATAACATAAAATTGACCAGTTGCCCATTTTTAAGTGTCCAGGTCAGTATTGTTGAGTCTATTCACATTGTTGTGCAACCAATACTCAGAACTTTGCCATTATGCAAAACTAAAATTTCATCCCCATTAAACAAAATCCCTATTTTTCCCTCCTAGCAACCCCTGGCAACCCCCATTTTACTTCCTGTTTCTATGAATTTGGCTACTGCTGATAGTTCATTTTTAAGTGGAATGCTACAGTATTTGCCTTTTTGTGGGGCTAGCTTACTTCATTTTTATCACGCTGTCCTCAAGATTCATCCATGTTGTAGCATGTGGCAGAATTTTCTTCCCCTTTAAAGCTGAACACAACTTTCTTTTAATCTAATCAGTGCTATTCTCATGGGCTGAGCCACACTGGTGTGCAGAGCTGTTGTTGATTACTTTCCACTGCTGTGTGTTATTCCATTTATATAACCCTTCCATAACTTATTTACCTGTTCTGTTTTTTCTGGACTTCGAGTTGATTCCAGGGCTGGTTGGTTGGTTTATTAGCTTTATAATCAGTACCCCTGGGACAGTCACTTTCATGTCATCTTATTCACATTGTGTGCACCTGGGCAATACTCTTTCTAGCACAAACCTAGGAAAGTGTTGAGTGATGGGGAACGCACAGGCCGACTTTGCTAAATAAAGCCAAATTGATGTCCAAAATGCTTATACTGATTTACATTCCCGCATGAGCATTCTTGTCTCACATCATTGCCAGTACTTGATATTGTCAGAATTTTTAATGTCTTCCAATCTGGTGAGTGGGAAATAGTATCTCACTGCGGTTTCGATTTGCATCTCCCTGATTGCTAATGAAGTTGGAGGATCTTTTTTGTGTGTCTGACTTGAATCTTCAAATCTGTTTTTGGATTAAAAGAGAAGAAATGAAAATTGAGGGAGGGAGAAAGAGAAAATGTTCTATATCCAGACCTTAACTCTGTAACTAGGACTTTGTAATTGACCATAACTGTCGGTTCCTCTTCCCATATGGAATAATTTAAATATCTAAAAAGAGCACTGTCTTTAAGTCCCCTACCCAGTGACTTCTCTCCTGAAGCTTTGTGGAATCTTTGAATGAAAGGTGTCCTGAGGCCTAACAGCCAGACCATCACAAAGATGGAAAGATCAGAATCTTTTTTTTTGAGACAAGAGTCTCACTCTGTTGCCCTGGGGCTCAAGCAATCCTCATGTCTCAGCCTCCCAAGTAGCTGAGATGATAGGCACCCACCACAATGCCCCGGTATTTTCAGAGATGAGGTCTTGCTCTTGCTGAGGCTCGTCTCAGACTCCTGAGCTCAGGCAATCCACCTGCCTCAGCCTTCCAGAGTGCCAGGATGACAAGCATGAGCCACCACACGGGGCATCAGAATCTAACTTTTTAAACTGTGAGACATGTGTGAATGTGTATGTGTGTGTGTAAAACAAATACAATAAAACAAAAGTCTCATAAAACAATTCTTACAATTTGGTATTCTTACTTTGATTTCTTTTAGTTTTCTTTCTCCCCTTTATTTCTTTCCCTTTCTTCCCTCCCTTCCTCCCTTCCTTGCCTCCTTATCACCAACAACTAAATTGATTTCATAATTCACCTCTATACTTTCCAGTGAGGATAATACTGGAATCTTTTGGGTATTTGCAAGGGCTTTCCTGGCATTTATTAGCCAGGAACTGGGGATGTAATAGATGAGATGGCTCCAAACAATAAATAATTTGTTCTCTTTATCACAGAGGATGCAATATTAACACAGATGATCACTGGATACTCTCCCTTTCACAAAGTATATATTTCATATACAATATGTACTTGTACTATAGGACTTACGTCAACCTGTCTTACCCTCTGAAGTGGAAGCTCCTGAGGGCAGGAGAGGCACTGTGTTCATCTGGGTTATTCCTACAAAAGCCTGGCAGACAGTCTCATGTATAGGAGGTAGAAAGGCAATATTGTGGAAGGATGAGAACAGATTCAGTTAGAGAAAGACTCAATTTACATTCTAGCTGTATTATATCCAGTTATCACAGACTCTAGTGTAAGTTATGAAACTTCTCTAGCTATGCACCACTCATCTGCATAATGAATTAATAATACATGTCATAAACTTTTTGCGCGATTAAGTAAAATAGTGCTTATAGAAGTACATATAATAGTTGCTCAAATTATCAAAACCTGTAGCTGTTAGTAATTTTTATTTAATACGTATTTGTTTACTTGACTGTGACTCTGCTTACTCTAACATTTTTATTTAACCTTAATAAAAAGCACTAACATTAAGAGCAAAGAAAGGGAAGAAGGGAGGGGGATGGGGGGGGTCTTGGTGTGACACACCTTTTGGGCATCAAGACACAATTATAAGAGGGACTATACCTAACAAATACAATCAGTGTAAGCTGGTTTCTTGAACCCTCAATGAATCCCCAACAATAAAATAAATAAATAAAAATGTAGAAAAAGAAAATCCAGTGGAAGTTAAGGTGAAAAAAAAAAGCACTAACATTTACTGGATGTTTGCTTTGTGTCAGTTGTGAAGACTTTACTTGGATTACTTTTCTTAGGTTGATATTTGCTACAAACCTATGAAGTAATTATAATTTTTATCTAGCTAAAAATTTTAGGTAACTTACTCAAGATCTCACTGGTAGAAAGGAAGACAGAGTTTGAAGTAAGCAAGTTCAATGTCAGCATCTATATCTTAAACATTTCTCTATGTTGTTTGTTAACAATATAAAGAACTTCAAAAAAATTCATAGTAACACAGTCTTCCACTTCATCTGCCTTCAGGTTTGACACTTCTTTGGTATTATCTGTAAGAAAATAAAGCACGTTGATATAAAGCAACAAAGGCTGTGCCCAAGAACACAAACATAAAGTTTGTAAAATGTCACAGAACTTTTATTGGAAATCACACATCCAAGTTTGAAGTTGCATGTGTGACTTAGGACTGAATCTGCTTTGAAATCTTGTTTCTCTAACAGTTCCATGTCATTAACCAATTAAGAACTAAATTATTAAAGAGTTAGCATACTTGGGTATGAATACGGATGAGAAAAATCAAGCATGAGAGTAAAACTTTAGGTGATATATAGAACTTCTCCAACGAGACTAGAAGGAAGTGTCATGATGGGTCTAGCTTTTCTCATCTCTGTCATCCATGTTCTAGTCAACAGTGCTCCGACATGTGGCCAGGAAAATAGTTGTGTTTTTAATTATTTTACCACAAAGACATTTGCACCAGAATGTTCATTGCAGCTCAGTTCATAATTGCCAATTTGTGGAAGCAACTCAACCACCCGTTGTGGTATATATACTATGGAGTACTATTCAGCCATAAAAAGATGGAGATTTAATGTCTTTTATGTTTACCTGGATGGAGGTGAAACCCATTCTTCTTAGTAAAGTATCTCAAGAATGGGAAAACAAGTATCCAATGCACTCAATACTAATAGGAAACCAATATATAAAAACTTACAGGCTCATATGAATGATAAAACACAAATATAGTCTAGAGGGGGAGGGAAGAGGGTGATTGGTGGGAGGAGGGAGGGCATTTGGTAGGATGTCACCTAATGTGCATAACGTGAGGGTATTCAGCACAGCCCTCCCTCGGTGAGGGGCTCTCTTACAACTTGAACTCACTTGGAAGTGAGAATCTAAAAATTTGTTCCCTCATATTAATTTGAAATAAAAAAAGAAATCATCAGAAGATCAAGGAATGGCTACAACTGAGGCATAAAAATCGCTTATAAAAAAATTGGATGGTAGTGCCCATAGCTCAGAGGGTAGGGCGTCGGCCACATACACCGAGGCTAGTGGTTCAAACCCAGCCCGGACCAGCTAAAATCAACAATGAGAACTGCAACAAAAAAATATCTGGGCATTGTGGCAGGAGCCTGTGGTCCCAGCTACTTGGGAGGCTGAAGCAAGAGAATTGCTTAAGCCCAAGAGTTTGAGATTACTGTGAGCTGTGATGCCACGGCACTCTACCGAGGGTGACATAGTGAAACTCTGTCTCAAAAAAAAAGAAAGAAAGAAAAAGAAATGGAGTGAAAAAAAGAGTTGTGTTTTTAACCCAAGCTGAGAAACAATGCGAGCCTCTAATCTTGCAAGATGGAGCAAGAAGTCTATTTGGACACGAACCTATAGCCTCTACCAGAACACCATTCACAGTACCTCACCTTCCCAAGGGCTCAAATGAAGCTTCTTGTTTATGGGATATTATTTGTTTGTGGTGAATTTGTGCATGTGGTGAATTCCTCTATTCCCTCTGAGGAGGGAGTAGACATGCTGAACTCAGGAGCCAATTCATAGTATGTCAGTTGCAGCATCAGATGGCAGACAAAGTCATGCATTAAAGAATCTCACACCAGTCCATCCAAGACTACTGGAGAAGTGCTGATAACAATTTAATTTTTCTGGGAATGACACATGATGGGATGTTGATGTGCAGTTGAGACAAGACAGGAGAAAAGAAATACTGAACTGCCCCATTGATTTGATAAAACGGTCTGTGAGCTCAGCTTATCCTGAGGTCCACATGGCCTAGAGATGAGAGGATATTGCGGAAGAAGACTAGCAGAACAGCTGATAGGAGAGACTGAAGTTATTACAGAAAGAGAAAACCTTGACAGGTGGGAAGGGCAGCTGTTAATGACAGGAGGGACCTTAAAGAAAAGGTGTAGCAGTTGAGATGAAAGCCAGTTTCAATGGAAACTTTTTGGTTCCTTCACATCATTTTAAAAGAATGTACGTGTGTTCAACACGGTAGCTCACACCTGTAATCCTAGCACTCTGGGAGGCAGGTGGATTGCTTGAGCTCAGAAGTTCAAGGCCAACCTGAGTAAGAGTAAGACCCCCCCATCGCTACTAAAAATAGAAAAACTAGCCAGGCATTGTGGCAGGTGCCTGTAGTCCCCACTAATTGGGAGGCTGATGCAGGAGGGTCTCTTTAGCCCAAGAGTTTGAGGTGGCTGTCAGCTATGACTGCACAGCACTCTAACCAGGGTGAAAAAATGAGATTCTGTCTCAGAAAAAAAAAAAAAAAAACCTCAGTGTGTATGAGAATAAAGCCCTTCTATTATCATTAGCCCACCAAACTTTTTGGTTTATGTTAATTTATGAAATGAAATCAGTTTTTGGTATTTTCTTAAATCTTAACTATGGTGAATTTCTTGGTTCCCATCAGGTATTAGTGATTCTAGGATAGATATTAGAAAAAGCTCCTAAAAATCTGAAAGTGAGAAAAAGTAATATTTTTTCTTTACCCAATGCAAGGTTCATGGCCGACACACCGATAGCACAGACAGATGAACAAGAGAAAAGCACAACAAATTTAATCCAAGATTTATATGACTTGGGAGCCTTGATAAGACCAAAGAAACAGGAGAGACTGTCTCATATTTTGGAGGGAGCATTTCCTGTACCACATACTTTCTAGCCCTGGCATTTAGGGATGAGCATACCTTCCCTTATGTGAAGTGAAGGAGAAATGATTCCATATAAAGCCCGTCAAATATCTTCAGATTATCAAAAGTTGGCCAACTGATTTGCTCCAAATTTAGAATGTCTGTGATAGTGTATACCAATTTGCACATAGAATGTTTCTGTAAGTCCTGAAGTATTTTTGCTCAGCCCCTCTCTATCCCTGGCAGTGACCTAGAGGAACGCTATAAAGTGGGCAGTTTTTTTTGTATGAGTGTGTAGTTTTCTGATGAGCCGTTATTATGTTTTCAAAAGGCATGCCAAATGTAAAGGCAATTGGTGTTTATGATGTTCTAACATCAAAAAGAAAGCATTGTATATACATTGCTGGGGATAATATCAGAAACACAGTGGGTGCCCTGCAGACATTTGGTGATGCCGATGAGATGTTAAGAATGAGCAGCCTACGCTGTGATCCAGATGCATTGTGTTCAATTAGGTATATGCAAACACTACCTTAATAGACACCTCCAATAGCAATCATTAATTTTGTAGAGCATGTTATATTTGACAAAGCTTTTCTAAGGTGTACTTGTTAAGATAGGCTAAGTTTCGCTGTGCTTACAACAATCTCCAAAATGTTCTTGGGTTAACACAACAAAGCTGTAGGTCTCATTCATGTGCAAGGCCACATGTAGGCTCTGGAACATCAGACAAGGACCACTTTTGCTTGAGACCCCTCCGTGTCTAGGTGGACTCCCAGTGTCATAGCAGCTGAGAAAGAGAAACCATGAAAACCAAGCATTGGCTTTTGCATACTTCCAACCGGAAGTGACACATACCTTTTCTGCTCAAATTTCATTGGCCAAAGAAAGAGAAACCATGAAAACCAAGCATTGGCTTTTGCATACTTACAACCGGAAGTGACACATACCTTTTCTGCTCAAATTTCATTGGCCAAAGAAAGTCATACATTTAACTCCTTGAAGCAGGCAAGTGCAATCTTGTCACCCAGAAGGAAATGAGAAAATAAAATATTGGCTAGCAGCACTAATGTCTCCACACCTTACTTACCACTGAGCTTTCCAAAGGGCCTGATGAGGATTGAAATCTTAGTATTTTTGTTTTGCATATGAAAGAAAAAAAATCAGAAAGGTAAAATAAACTGCCCACAGACACCTGGCTAGTAGGAAATGGGCCAGCATTTGATCCTATACTTCTCACTCCAAATCTATTTTTTCCCAATAAATAGGCAGAATCTGTTGCTGAGAGGAGCCTGTGTTTAGGAGCAGAGTTCACAATGAATAGGGAGGTGCTTGTTTTTGGCAGAGTAGCCACCATGTTACCATGTGTGTAGCTGTATCTAACATGTCACTAAGGAGCCTGCCGTCTGGAACTTATGGTGGGAAAGGAGCTGTTTATTATTCTGCTAAAACTGCTAGGTGTGGTGGTGGAAGTCTGTGTGGGGGTGGGGGTCGGTGGGGGGGGATCTGCCCCAGACCCTAGATCTAGACAGCATGTGCTGTCAGCTAAGTGGGCCCCAGTGGGTATGAGCAGAGTGAAGCACTTGAGCTTGTCTCTGTAGGTCGCCCTACTCACTGACAAGCCGTTGGTGTGCTCTGTGGCCTGTCCTGCTCCACACCCACAGCCTGGGAGCCTGGAGATGAAGTTCAGCCATCAGGCAGCCTTTCTACAAGGGCCTGAATGTGATTTCCCTTCTACAGATGATGATAGCAGGTCCTTAAAAGGGTTCAGGCACTTGCCCAAGGTCAGTGAGCGAAGGGAGGTGGGTGAAGAGGACCCAGTTCTCCATGACCCTCAGTGAGACTCGCTTCGATTGTTCCACTCTGCTTCTGACAGTGGGAAGCACAGTTGTTAATGACATAAGGAACCTTCAAGTAAAGGTAAGGCAGTTGAGGTGGAGGCCAATTTCCATGGGAGATTTTTAGCTCCTTTACTCCATTTTACAAGATGTATGTTTGTAGGAAAATGAAGCCCTCAGGTTTCTTACTATGAAATGACTGTTGTCATTAGCTCCTATAAATGCCAGAAGCGAGGACTGTGCCATGAACTTCTAAGAGCAGAGAAGAGGTAGAGAGATGGGGTATGATTTGTACCTGACAGCTGTAAAGAGCCCATTCTATAATGGAAGTGAGAGGAGTCAATGACGATTTCATTCATAAGACAGTAGTGACGTCACCCTCCCTCAACAACTTTGGAACATTGAATAACAAATGTGAACCATTCCCCCCCAAAGCCCAAGGCTGAGATGTCCACAGTAGAGAAATGTATGCCTAAGAGACCTGTCTTAGTCCATGCGTGCTGCTGTAACAAAATACCCCAGGCAGGGTGATCTATAAACAAGGAAATTTGTCTTATTGTTCTGGAGACTGGAAAGTCTAAGATCAAGTGCCAGCAGGTTCAGGGGCTGATGGGAGCCTGGTGTGCGCTTCCAAGATGGCACCTTATTGCTATCTCCTCACATGGTAGGGATGGAAGGAAAAAGGGCTAGCTCAGTGTTTTTCAATTTTTTTTTTTTTTTTTTTTAATCTCACAGCACACTTGAACCTATAGTTAAACTTTCTTGGCACACCCAAATTATGTTGATCAAAAAAAGAGTAAAGAGAATATACCTGTTTGAAATTCTTCTAAAAATAACTTAATTAATGATCTTTAAAAATGTTCACAGCACACCTAAGATCCTCTCACAGCATACCAGTGTGCCACAGCACACAGGTTGAAAATCACTGGCCTAGCTAGCACTTTCCAGCCGTTTAATAAAGGACTATTCCCTCATGGTCTAATCACCATTTAAAGGCCCCACGTGTTAATACTGTTGCACTGGGAATTAAGTTTCAACATGAATTTTGGAGTGGGCATAAACCTTCAGACCAGAAAAAGCACACATGTGTGCTACACACACACATAATTAAGCCTTTTCTCATGATCTTGTGTTCCTAATTTCTTTATTACTCACTACTTTTTCTGAATCACCAATCTAAAATAGAATACGTTTTAAAAATGAGAAGCAGAGGAAGAAACTTTATTTTGTAGATGTTTGGGGATTTTGTATTATATGTGATTTTGGCTTTCTGTTTGGGGTAAAATCGTAATTAGGATACATTTTTATTTCAATTTGTGCAAAGTAGTCCTAGTTACCAAAAGTATTTCACAAAATCTCTAATTTGTAATTTCTTATCTTTTTTTTTTTGTAGAGTCTCACTATGTTGCCTGGGTTAGAGCGCAGTGGTATCATCACAGCTCACTGCAGACTCCAACTCTTGGGCATAAGCAATCCTCCTGCCTCAGTTTCCTGAGTAACTGGGACTATAGGCTGCATGCTACCATGCCTGGCTAATTACTTTATTTTTCAAAGGGATGGAGTCTTACTTTTGCTCAAGCTGGTCACAAACTCCCAGTCTCAAATGATTCTCTTGCCTAAGCTTCCCAAAATGCTAGAATTAGAGGTGTGAGCTACTATGCCTGGCCCCAAATTTGCAATCTCTTACAGAATTTTGTCTAGGAAAATAGCTCTGGGTGAACTTAAGAAAGTTGAGAATCTCCAAGGCTAGATACACAGCATGGATTTGGTTTCATGATTGCTGTGAGATAACAAGCTTGAGTGTGAGAGCAGTTAGGGCAGGAGCTCCCACAGGTATGCAGACACCAGTGGAGAACAGAGAAGAAAAGTCTTGGTGTAGGGCTGGTGTGAAATCCGCCTCCCATCTTGACTAAATGTCTGAGTTCCCTTACATTTTAAAAATTCCTTTCTTCGAGAATGTGTATAATTTAATGGGTTGAATTCTATTATAGAATGTTTATAGGAAACAAAGAAACTGCCTTTCTTAATGACTCAAATATTTATACACAGAGGTATTGAGGGCACCAGTGCACATGAAGTTATCTGAGGCAGTGTAAAGTCATTTATGGATTTCTCCATATAAATAATTGACATGAAAACTGCACACCATTCTCCCATGTGTAAAGCAATTGGCCCAGGGACCTTTACTGGACTGCTGGTTTGCTTGAGTTATATAGGCTGCATCAATGTTCTTGTATTTCTTTTCTTCTTAACCTCCTCTCTCCTACCTTCTCTTCTTTCAACAAATAAGTATTGAGGACTGTATTAGGATACTACAAAGAAACAGAACCATAAAACACACATACACAAACACATACCTTTAAAAATATTCCTCTGGAGAGGGGAAGAGAATGAGAAAAACAGCAAGAGAATGATTTATGATGGGATTTCGTTCATATGATTATGAAAGCCAAGGAGTCTTATGAGCTATTGTCTGCAAGGTGGAGAATGAGAAAAGCCAGTGGTGCAATTATGAGCTAAAGGCCTGAGAACAAGGGGGACCAATGATATAAAGGTCCTGGTTCAAGTCCAAAGGCTCCACCGGGAGCGTTAATGTGTGAGGGCAGGGAAAGATGAGTGTCCCAGCTCAAATAGAGAGCAAATTTGCCCTTCATCTCCTCTTTGATTCTATTTGGGCCCTCAGTGGATTGGACACCGCCTACTCACATGGGTGAAAGTGATGTTTACTCAGCCTACGGACTCCAATGTTAATCTCTTTCAGAAACAGCCTCACAGACACATCTAGAAATGATGTTTTACTATCAAGATATCTGGGCATTCCTTAGCCCAGTCAAGTTGGCACATAAAATTAACCACCACCAAGGCTGACTATGTGCCTGCCCCTCTTCTAGGCTCTGGGAAAATAGTGATCATGAGGAACAACTGTCTTCTTGTGGAGTTAATATGCAAGAGTAAAGAAGACACATAGCAACAAGTATATGAAGGAGATGATAATTCTTTTAGTTATTATTTTGTTTTGCATTTTTTTAAAGTTTATTTCAGAATATTATAGAGGTACAAATGTTTTGGTTACATACATTGCTTTTGTGTAGTTTGAGTCCAAGTTATCATTGTGCCCATCACCAAGACAGTGTGCATTAAACCTGTTAGGTGTGAACTTACCCATCTCCTCCTCACCTGTTTGATTTTTTTTTTTTTTTTTTTTTTAGTGGTTTTTGGCCGGGGCTGGCTTTGAACCTGCCACCTCCGGCATATGGGATCAGCGCCCTACTCCTTGAGCCACAAGTGCAGCCCGTCGCCTGTTTTATTTTTGATGATTGTTATTTCCATATGTGCACATTAGTGTTGATCAATTAGTGCCAGTTTAATAGTGACTAACTGATAATTCTTTACATGAGACAGGGACTTTGTAGTGATGCCAGTGATGGGGCTGGACCTAAGGCAGCAAATGACGCAGCAGTGTGAAGAGCAGGTGACCAGGACCTGACCACACAGGGGTCTGAGATACTAAGGAATCTGGATTTAAGAATCTCTGGTATATTATTTCATTTCAAAATTTTTCCACAATTTGGATTTCATCTTCTCACCTATGGTTCCTCCATTTTCCAGAATACTGCTTTCCACTTCAGTGCTCTTAACTTCCTTGATGGTGTGGCATCACCCTCTCCTCATTTTCTTCCCAAATGTTTGCTTGCTTGCTACCTCGTCACTGGCTTCTTTTCCTCAGCTCACCCCTCAGATCAGACGTCCTCAAACTTAATAGAGCTTGCAACACAGTCCCCTATAGGTCCAGAGCATGAGGAAGAACGTTGGGAGGCTCAAAAACAATATTATAAGGTCGTGCTCAATAAAATAAATGAGTCACTTGCCTTTTGATGCGACCAGAAGAATCTCTCACACATTCCAGTGGAAAGATTTGAGAACCAAGGGAAGAGAGGCAGGAAATTGGGAGCAGGCACTTACGCACCAGCTGGGATGCTGAGCGTCTTAGCTCTGCTTCACGCTCCTTCGTAAATGCAGCAACACAGCCCAGGCTTGCTTCAGCCAGTCTGTCACCGCTGTGTTCCTCAGAATGTCAGTTTCTCGGTTGAGTTGTCTGTGTAACATCCAACCCAGCATCGCTAGCTGGAGAAAACTAAAGTAATGTTATTTTCATTCATTTATTCTTAGGAACAAAGGTTGCCCTGCTGGCAACTGTCCTTTACTAAAACAGCCTGTGAGTTCACCGTGACTGGTGACAGCCAGCCAGAGTCCCAATGGAGACCTTTCTTTGACAGAGTAGAATTCCCCAGGGGCTCTGCATTAGCCTCCCTGACTGCAGGGCACTGCCAGTTCTGGGCCATCTCTGGGTCAGTGATAAAGAAGTTGTCATACTAAATCAAACTGAGAGAACAGACAGCCTGGGAAGTATATGGGTTTATATTGGCAACGAAGGCTATCGTAGCTTGTTCGATCCTGTGTGTGTGTGTGTTTTATTTTTTTTACTAAGTGCTTTTCTGTTCCTAAGAGAAAAAAAAAGTCTCTCCTTTTTTTGAGTCTTACCCTGCCCCCTACAATTTGCCTCATTAATGTCCCCTGGGGTCTGGGGATTCTTTGGCAATGAAAATGATGGGGAGTGAGGAGAGTGTAATCTAATTGATTGGATTAGAGAAACAGAGCTGGAACAGAGGGATCAGTAAGGGGTGCTCAGATGCCACAGAAAGTCTGGGGTAGGTGGGGCACCAGACAAGCTGACAGGGAAACTCCTGGTTCCAAAATAGGCCCGCTGGTCGGCATGCACTCTAGGAGGGAAAATACCCACCAGATTCTCCAAGTAGATGAATGAAAATGTGGCTTCTCTTCTCTCCTTTCTGATTCTGCCATTATGGTTTGGGGAAGTGGACAGCCCCACAGGGAAGCATCTTTGGGGAGCTGGGAGAGAGTAGGTAACTGTTTCTTATATGTGCAGGGGGTGGCTGGCCCATCTTAGTCACCCACCGAGCCCTTTATCCATGTAACCAACATTTATTGGGACCCTCCTTGGAGCCAGATGCTTCCTAGGTGCTGGAGATACTCCAGACACTCAAAGGCATTCTCTGCCACTGGAAGGCTAGAGCCCACCACTGACCCAGCTAGTGTTAAGTAAGAGGAGAAGGGACCCAGACTAGCCTGAGGGCTCAAGTAAGACTATCCAGAAAGGGGACACTTAAGCCAAGACTTGAAGGATAAGTGCTCCTTGGCCAGTCTTCCAGATAGATAAGACTCTGCCAGGTGGAAGAAAGTCACCTTTAAAGGCAAAGTGCAGCTTAAGAGGTCTGCACAAGGGTGTGATGGGGCCATCTCTGAGGCCAGTCACCCTCACCCTTGTTTCACAACTTTAACATCACCTCTTACTTAGGCACCACAGCTCTGTGCATATAACAGGATGCCATGGCAAAGCGATTCCCCGTTCACTCTCTGTCACCCCAGCCCCGGTTTCAAGACAGTACAAATACCTGTGCGTCCTTCCATGCTTACATCCAGGGCAAGCCGCCTTCTCAGTCAAATCTACTCCAAAGAGGAGGAAATCGTTGCCTATCTCAATATGGGTGACATTCCTTCCATATACGACTTAGATACAGTCCAAACTCCCAGCCACAGTAAGATGTACAGTGATGTCCTCAAGCTAAAGGGGGTGATGGGCTGAGCCCAGGAATGGATCGGGGGATGGGCAGACATGCTGGACGTGCTGGCTCCGAGCTGCCTACGGGGCAGGCGTGCGGGCATTTGTAAGTGGTCTGACACTGGTGCTCAAGGGAGATTTGGGGGGGAGGAAGAGGATCACACCCGCGATGCATCTTACAAGGGTACATGTGAGCCTTGGCAAATGTGGAATGTAAATGTCTTGGCAAAGTAACTAGGAAAATGCCAGGAGGGCTATGTCAACTAATGAGATGAAAATGTGTCAGATATTCTATGAAACAAGTGTATGGTGCCCCATGATCATATTGATGTACACAGGTATGATTTAATAAAAAAAAATAAATAAATACAGAAGTGGGAAAAAAAGAGTATAGCTTGAAGGTCATTTTGATCTCTGTATTAATTGAGGAATTACTATTTCTCAGCAAGAATGCTCAGGGTGAGAAGAGGAGAAATTATAGACCTGACCTAAGGCAGGAGAAAGAGAACCCCACAAGAAGGAAGAGAAGAGAGAAAGAAGGGAAGAAAAGAGAAAGAAAAAGGGAGAGGAAGATAAAGAAATAGATCAAAGGGAGGATGAAGGTGAAAACACAAAATGGCCCTGAAATTTGGAGACGTGGTTAATGCTGGGAGAAGTCACATAACGAAGGAGAAAGAAGCCCTTGGGTTTAGACAGGACCTTGGCAAAGACATTGTCAGCGGTTGCCATGGGCTGAACTATGGGAGGGAAGACAACCGTTTATCTAAGGGGGAGGAGGGGGCAGAGCAGAGGGAAGCTGTGGATTTGTGACGCGGGCTTTTCGTGGTTGCTACTGTTTTACTATCATAGGGACTTAGATATAGCAAACTGCTACCAGGAACAGAAAAAAGGGGGGGAGCAGAACTGGCAAAGTCTGAATAAAGTCTGGAATGTGGTTGAATTCCTTAATCTGGACAGGCGTACCAAGTTAAGATAGTAATGCTAGGTAGGAGAAGCTGGATGAGGGCATGTGAGAACTTTCTGTATTATAGGGGGAGGTTGTGATCTTTCTGGAAATCTACAATTATTCCAAAACAAAAAGTTGTTTTAAAATTAGCTATCTGGAAGGTACCTCTAGAGGTAGGGAATGAAGACCCAGGGCAGAGGGTCTTCCTTCCTCCCTTCCTCCCTCCCTCCCTCCCTTCCTTTCTTTCCCTGTCCCTTCTTACAAAATATATCCATACCAATTAGGCCCAGATATTTTAGCATTTTTTGATCTTACTTTCCATCATTTTAGTGAGTTGATGACTCTGTGGCAGTTCTCATGCCCAAATTAAAGTAGGAAGGCAGGGTGGATGCCCAGACCAAGGAGGAAGGTCTGGGCAGACAGAAGAGTACATTTGTAGATTTGCTCGTGGGAAGTTCAAAGCTACCTCATAGCTAACACCTGCTTTCTCTGTCAGAAGATCCTGTGATTGGTTAGTTTAGTGGAGGAGGGAAGTGGAAGATTTAGGAGGTGGAAATTCTTTTAAAAGCCCCAGTGTGTCGGGATAGAGAGAATGCCTAGGGCAACGTCTGAGCTCCACGGATGGGCTCTGAGGTACTTTTTTGGATGTGGGTTATCAATATTCTACCTGTCACTTAAAAATATTCAGCCTCTGGTTACACAGCCATGGACTGGGGTAAAGTTGACAGATTGTCTGCTTAGTCTATTCAAAGGAAAAAGTTAAACCAAAGGCAGCTTTAATAGGTTGACTGATGTCCAGTGAGAGTGAACGGAACTTTTAGCTGTCCAGGTTTCTAGCAAAGGGCACAGAACGCATCTGTCAAACCCTCCAGCTTCAACTAAGGTTTTAAGGAGCAAAGTCAATGCCCCATTTGGGTTGCATTCCTTGTTGTTCAGACTCTGCCTCCCTCTGAGTAGACACTCCCACTCCCACCTGCAATCCTTCCCAGCCGGGCTCAGGTGGCCTCTCCTCTGCATGCTCCAAGGCCCCAGCCCAAGCAGTGAGTTGGCTTCTGTCCTTGGGCACCCACACACCACTCCACAGCTTCCTCAGTGAGAGGGAGCTCTGGTCTCACTGAGTTGCAGTTGCTTGCTTGTTCAATGCTTTGGTGCTAGATTAGAATAAGTGCAGGGTACCCTTCAAATGCTAAACATAAGAGTATTTCCTTGTAAAGGTTACTAGAAGTAGTGATTGGAGGAATTCTTACTCATGTAGCTTAGAACCACATCCTGGCTTCCAGATAAACTGGAATTGGCAATGTTTGGTTTGGTATTCCTCCCTCCCTCTCTCCCTCCCTCCCTCCCTTCCTCCCTCCCTCTCTCCCTCCCTCCCTCTCTCCCTCCCTGCCTCTCTCCCTCCCTTTCTTATTCCTTCCCTTTCTTCCTCCCTTCCTCCCTTCCTCTCTCCTTGCTCCCTCCCTCACTTCTTCCTTCCCTTCCTCCCTTACTCTTTCCTTCCCTTCCTTCCTTTTTCCCTCCCTCCCTCCCTCTCTCCCTCCCTTCCTCCCCTCTTTCCTCCTTCCCTTCCTCCTTCTCTTCCTCTCTCCTTCCCTTCCCTTCCTTCCCTCTCCCTTCTTACACAATATACCCATACCAATTGGGCTCAAATATTTTAGCATGTTTTGATCTTGCTTTCCATCATTTTAGTGAATTGATGAGTCTGTAGCAGTTCTCATGCCCAAGTTAAACAGAAAATCGTGGAGGAAAACTCAAATAGAAAGAGCATTACACTCAGGCCTAAATTGGCTTCCACATTCAGAGTGGAAGTCTTGCCGAATTGCAATTGCCAGAACCACTGTTACTCACCAAGAAAGGAACCACTAATGCTCAGAGCCTTATTTCTCACTCTGAAATTCTCACCTGGCTTGTTCTGTGAAGACTTGGCAGTGAGCCATGAGCCCTGTCAGAAGAGGGCTCTAGAAACAGGGAGTGGAAATTCTGGACTGATGTAGGGGCAAGGGAGCAGGTGTGTTCCAGAGACCGTGGGATGAACTTTAACAGTCGGAGATCTGGAGCAAGAACTCTGTGCAAGTGAAAAGTGACTCCATTTCAGTGTGGAGATGTTATTTCCCAGAGCTTGTCTGTTGCAGGCGATATGAAAGGTCAGCCAACAAGAGCCAGCCAGCCAGAGAGTTCCGGGAAGGTAACACTGGACTCTCCCCAACTGTCCACACAGCTGTCGCTCACAAATGACATCTGGTCTGAACTCCTGCAGCATGTCCTAAGTGCCACAGATGATAAACAAGGGAAACGGGGAACCAATTTGATTGTCTAAAGCCGTGAAGAGCCTGTGACTGTATTTTCCCTTTGGAGAGATTTGATCACCCAGGTGCTTGGTTTTCAGGCTTGGGGGATGTAGTCTGTAGAGATGGATGTGTGGAGGGAAGTTCAAAGATACCTCATAGCTGACACCTGCTTTCTCTGTCAGAGAGAAGGTCCTGCAATTGATTAGTTTAGGGGAGGAGGGATGGATGAATGGACTGAACTGCATCAATTTTAGCTAAATGTATTTAAATAGGATTCATGTTTTTTATTGCGAGACAACACATTTTTTGAAAATTTCACAGTTCTTAGAGAAAACAAACCCAAGAAGCTAATGAGAAATTGGCTCATGTCATCTGTGTGAAAAACAAATGGAAAAACAACTGGTCACAACTAGATGCTGTCCCAATCCTGTAGTGTAAACTGACCCATGACCAGTCCTTTCCGGAAGCTGTTTTTAGCCATGATAACCTTTGTGTGAGGCCCATTCCAATGCTAGGTCACAGCTGGGACCCCTTGGAAATGTCACCGTTCCCACGGTTGCTGCAGGAGGAAGGCTACTGTGAGCCCTTGTTCTATCACAGACCTGCCACCAGCAGCAGCTGTCACCAAATCCTGTTAAGATAAACACAGCAAAATAGCCAAAAAAAAAAAAAAAAAAAAGCACCACCCCCACCCCCTAGCACTGGGTGGGCTGTGAATAATTTGCTATCCCACAGAGAGAGGCAGTTTTGTGAACTTTAAGAATTTAAAGAAAAATGTACAGTCAGTGACAATAACAGGATCCCCCTCCCACTAACCCCACAAGTTTGCTGAGAGCTGATATTGCCCCACCAGGGTTGCTGTAGAGTCAGAGCTGGGTACCCCAAAGCTTAATTAGGAGCCTCCCAGAGAGGCCTTTAAAAAGAAGCCAAGTCTCTGGGAAGTCAGGGGAGGAAAACTTTATATGATAGTCGAGTGGACAGGCACCTGTCACAGACACAGGTGACTCCATGACAGTCTGTAATGTTGAAACAAATGGAAATGACTCCCTTATCAACCCCATCACTCAAGGTTTATTGTCTTTGGTTTGGGTCCGAATGAAGGGTTATATCATTCAGTAGGAATCTGAGATTCCCCAGCAAGGAAGGTGACACATGCTTAATGTAGGCCATGTATGTTTGAAGTTAGGGTCATAGTCTTTGAAACAGCTATTTATTTCTCTTTGGCTGCAAACCCCACCCCACCCCCAGCACTAAATCTCTAATAATCACCCCCCCCCCAAATAAAACCCTGATAGACTGTGGCTATGCAGACTCACTCCCTCATTCACTTATTTATTCATTCTGTAAATATTTATTCATACTTGCTTAAGAGCTCAGTCACTGTCTTATGCTTTAGGAGCAGATGACAATGTTCATTGACCGTGGGTTTGGCCTTAGAGCCTATTCTGCTAGTGTTGGCCAAGGATAACTGATCTGAAGCTAGAGGAGCCTCTTCAGCTAGACTAGGAAGACCTCGATCCTGCTACATGCAGGAGTTCTTCTTCATTCTCCTTGGCCACCTCATTCCTATGTAGCTTCTGCAGGGCAGATCACTCTACTGGGTTTACTGACATCTCAGAAATAAGCAGATTTATGGGACGCAATGCAGAAGGAATGGGCTTCCAAGAAAGACTGAACCAAGAGTCAGTTCTCCAAGAGAAGATTCCAGAGTAGGTGACTTAAGAAGGCCTTGCCACATGGACTCAAGGTCACTGACCTTGTTCTCCACATCCAGCAACTCAAGGACAGAAGGTCCTTAGCTTGGACCTTGCTCCATGGCAGTGCTTCTGCCAACACAGTGACCCTCAGCCTTGTTCTATCCCAATGCACCTTAGGGAGGACTCAAGTAAAAGAAAAGGGACCAGATGCCCTTTGCAGGGTTTCGTTTTTGATCAGCCTTAGAGATGCAGATCCAGAGGTGGACATCAGACACCTTTTAGCCTCTGGTCATCCCATTTCAGCCTTTGGGCAGGCATCTGATTGGCTGGGTTGATTTCTGGACTGATCAAATTTACTTTTGTTGTCAAACTGAGTTTTTTTTTGGGGGGTGGGGCGGGCAGAGAATTCACTATTCACTCTGAGATCTTTCAGGTTGAGAGGTTAATATGAGTCCTCAGATCACATTAGACTTGACCTTAGAATGATTAAATATTGAGTTTGCAAGAATCTTTGAGGACATTAAGACTCATCTCCTCCTACACTCCCCACTTAGCCTTCAAATCCCCCGTCACATCCTGATGCCACATCCTAAGAAGTAGTTGTCTGGACTCCTTTTGACAATAGTCAATGATAGGGACGTTTCTGTCTCATAATGGCCCAGTCCACAAACAGCTCTAACGGACAGAGTTCTCCTGTGATGTGACCCTGGTTTCAGCTTATATTAAACTTGCATTTTAAAGTCAGAGCTTCATTCCTTTTATGCAAGACCATTTCTATAACTGGCAGATTCATCTCTGGTGAAGTACAAGTGTTGGGATGCTTATTTCCAATAGGAAATGAATGCTTTCTCTAAGGGTTTGGGTTAGAAACACAAAACACTTCTTTGCTGTAGCTGGAGCTTGAAACAGACAACTGTGAAAATAGTAATACTCATGGCCCTATTTTCTGATCTAATGAGCAGATTCCATCTGCAAGAGCACGTGTGTTTTCCTGGCTCCATCTGCTTGGCTGATTTAGCTTCACATTCAAGCACGTCATTGTCAGTTCCTTCTCTCGTGGTTGGGATAGTATCACCTATCTGCTCTTACACAGATATTTCATGTCCAGCACAAGAATATTTCTTAAACTTTTCTAGGGAAATCAGAATCTAATCTCCAGAGGACTCAAATAGCCCCTTGTGAAAATCTGCGATAATTTGAGGTGGTTGCTGTCAGAATTATATTTTCTGTATAGGTTGATGATTTTACCCCACACCCAGACTGTTTGCTCACAGATAAACACCTGTTGCCTTTTCAGAAGTTCAATGAACTTGATTCCTAGAATGACTCCTAACTTATTGTTAGCAATGCAATGTTATTTACCAGGTTGTGACTACATGTGTACCTGTAAATTTTTAATAAGTATATTTGTTCTTAGTCCCTGGTTCTTGTTACAAGAGCTTCTAAGATCTTAGAATCTCAGGATAAATGTGTCTTTGTTGTATGCTAGTGAGGTGACTCGTGGTTGGGGCTTCTAGACAGCTTTAGGATGGAAAGTCAGGTTGCTGGAAGAGCCAAGCATATGATTAGAACCTTGAGCTCACCCCTAACCTGAGTGAGATGGGAAGACGGACTGGAGATTGAATTCAATCACTGATGACCAATCATTTAATCTGTCATGCCTACATAATGGGACATCCACAGAAACCCTAAAGGAAGGGGTTCAGAGAACTTCTGGATTGGTGACATGCTGAAGTGTGCTGAGAGGGTGGTGGTGTGCCCAGAGTGGACCAGACCTCCCACTGACCTTTCCTTCTGTACTTCTTCATCTGATGGTTCATTAGTATCCTTTAGGACATCCCTTATAAATGTTAAGTATAGTGTTCCCCTGAGTTCTGAGAGCTGTTATATCAAATTCTCTAACCCTAATTTGTAATCACCTTAGACATAAGTGTGGATAACCTGGAGACCCACTACTTGGGGTAGTCGAAGTCAGAACATTTTTGTCTAACTGAACCTCCTTACCTATTGGGTCTGTGCTAATTCTGGATAGTTTAGAATGAAACCAAATTATAGCACACCCAGTTGGTGTCTGCAGAGAACTGGAGAATTATTTAGTGTGGGAAAACTCACACATTTGGTGTCAGAAGTGTGTGTAGAGAAAAATGGTTTTCTCTTTAGTATCCTTGACTCGAGTCAAGAACATCAGAATTCAAAAAATCTTGAAGACTACGGGAGGGGGGTATTTTAATGACAGGGAATGTTGCTAAGGAGCACACAGTAAGGTATAAAGTAAAAGAAAACTTAGCCTTTCAGAGAGAGCCTTTAAGAATAAAACCAGAATGTGCAATCTCTTTCCTAGGCATCAACCCAGAGGGGGGGAAAATCATTTTATCATAAGGACATTTGGACTAGATTGTTTATCGTAACTCAATTTACAATTGCCAAAATGTGGAAACAACCTAAACGTCCACCAACCCAGGTACGGATTAACAAGCTGTGGTATATAGGTACACCCTGGAATACTATTCAGTCATTAAAAAGATGGAGACATCTTTTGTATCAAACTGGACAGAATTGGAAGACATTCTTCTTAATAAAGGATCATAAGAATGGAGAAGCAAGAATCCAATGTACTCAATTCTAATACGGAGCCAGTAGACAATCTAATACACATTTAGGTACGACAAAAACTCAAATCAAGGTGGGAGTTGGGCTGAGGGAGGTAACTTTTTCTCATACCCCATGATAATTTAAAAGTTTGCAAAGAATCTGTACTAAAAAGACAGTGGTGCAAATGAAGCCAGCACACCTGCGCAGTGAGCCCCAAGCTCGGTCCTCATTATGACTCTGGGACTGGATCTGAACAAGGGAGTGGAAAGCATTCCTGGAATTTACAAGTGCTATTCAATTAGGTGGTAACATTAGCTCTTTGGGAAAAAATAGATAATAAACAATTTAGAAATGTTCTTAACATTTAGAAATTTAAAAAAATAGATTTACTTAGAGAAAACATTAAAAACAAACAAACAGAGATCTGGAAACTTGGCCTGTTTTTCCTATTATCCTGACCTGAAAATGTCTTTGAGGTGAAAAATCCTGATTTCTTAGTTCCCAAAATTTTCAAAGTACTCAGAAATGTTGAAGGAGGAACAGGAAGAAAGAAGGGGGAAGAGGAGGAGGCAGAATTGAAAGAGCAAAAATAACAACATTGTCATCAGAAGCAGAAGGGAAAAGAGAAGGGAACCACTTAAAAAAATGGCAATTGCTCGCTGCCCTTCTTCCCTTCCGGCTTACGCAGGCACTCACCATTCCACAAATGTTCACCAAGCCTGTACCATCCACTGTACCAGGCACTAGGGAGGCATCAGAGAATAAAACTCCTGAAGCTTCAGTCTGGTGGGCAGACATGCAGTCAATTCTAAATACATTAAGGGAAGATAAATACTAAGTCTTCCTCTCCTCCCACAACCTACCTCTACCCTACATTTTGCCAGGATCTGTATTTTCTGACTGTGTCTGGCCTTTTCTGCTTGTTTAGTAAATTCCCAAGCTGTTGAAAGAATTTCTTGAGAGAATTGCATCTTAACAAAGTTCACTGTTGTGCCACGTTCCCTGCTTTGGAGGGAGATGAGTCGGTTTCTGAGAGTCTCTACTAATCCCCCAAAGCTTGTCATCTTCAAATGAGATGCTGCCCTTACGCCATTCTGGAGTGAAGATGTGGAAAGCACCTGGGCGAGTAGAGACAGCCTGGGTTCATTTCTGATCCGGCCTCTTTGCAGCTATGCGACCTTAGACAAGTTACTGGGTTTCTCTGAGCCTAGGTCTTGGGACTCAAGGGGGGCTCAATATGATAAACGCTCCTCTATTCTGTAGATGTTTTGATCGGCTGAGAATCAAGCAAACTGGTAAAGCAAATGGGCATCAGAACACCCTGCATGCTCCAAATCAGGGAGAGTTCAGCTTCTATCTGCAGGCCAGTAGGCTTTCTCTCACTGGATTTCAGAATGTGCTCATACCCCATTTGGGCTCTAGGTCCAATCAGATCTCCCCCAGCCAAAGCAGAGCCTGGCCCTGGGAAGCAGGTGTCAAATCAGCTCAGGCACCTTGCTCCTCAAGAAGGGGCAGGTGTATACAGGCCCAGGGGCTCGTCCTTGCTCTTCAATTAAATTCATCCCCTTTTCCTGCCCAGGGGCAGGTCAGGATCGGGGAGAGGGGTATACCAAAAAAAATCAGAAGCAGGAGTATAAGCAATGGAGCTCCCTGCACAGGGAGGGGAGCATCAGAAGCCAAGAAAAGTCTCCTGAGTTCCTCATCTTTGCAATGGGGTTAATGAATGAGAAAAATGAATGAGAATTATAGGGAATATGGGGTCAATGAATGAGAAAAATGAATGAGAATTATAGGGAACATAGGGGTTAATGAATGAGAAAAATGAATGAGAATTATAGGGACCATTCCTTATGAAGTGCCTGTAAGATTATTACCTGCCTCCCTCCCTCCCTCTTTCTTCCCACTTTTCTTTCCTTTAATCCCTCTCTTCCTCTGTGTTGAGCAAAAATTATTTGAGACAGCAGTGTATTCTGGCCTGAAAATTTGTACAAGTTATTTCTATGCCAGCAACAGTGCCGTTTTCTCTCACCTGGCTTTTGCTAGCTAGTTATAAGAAAAGGGTGTGTGTGTGTGTGTGTAGCCAAATGTTTGCCTTGCGTTAAGGTTCTCCTCTTGCAATACCACCAATAATTATTCTATTTAAAGTGTAACACGGAAATAATATAAGCAGGAGTGCTACATAAAACTCTGAATAAATTAGAGAATTTCAAAAGATCAGAATCAACTTTTCATTTCACTATGGGAAATGGGTGGTGTCCTGCTGTGAGATGCTCGCATGTGATCGAAAATGGTCATGTGAATTCATAAAAGTAAAATTGGAAGGAAGATAGGGTTTGGTCATATATTTTCAGAATGGGATTTATAAACGCTCTGTCCTTTTCCAGAAGTTCCACCAGTTCCTGGTGCAGTAGCTTGCTATCTGTTTAAAAGCATGGCTAAAAGGAAAAAAAATGGCCAAGGTTTCTACCTCTGTAGGTTTGGCTGGTTTTTGTGCAATCATCAGACAATTGAGTTCCTCTCTGAGACATTGTGCTTTTGTATTTCACAAGCCACATCTGGACGCTCCTGCCAAGCGGTACAGGGGTCCCCTGAGAGCAGTTGAAACTTGGTAGGGCTGTGCGTTCCGAATCGAATGGTGGAGAAAACATCGTTTCTGATTCTTTGTGTTGGAAGCAAATCACACATTCTAGTGGGAAACGTTGCTTTTAGAACCCAGTTACCTGAGAAAATAGGTCCCCAGAAGTTGCAGTGAATTTTAGTTTTTAGTACCATGGTAGATTTTTCTCTTCTCTAATTACCATGTAGTTGATGATTTTTTTAAATGTATTTGTTTACAAAAACATACATAGTCATTCATTTAATATCAGATGCCTGCTATGGGCAAGACTCTAGTACCTGGGTATGGAGTATTGAATAGGCATAAGAAGGTTCTTGTTTGCATGGAACTTAAAGCCTTTGCATGTGGAAAATAGTTGATGAACTAGGGATTACGCACACACACTCACATAGTGCTTATTGTGTGTGAGTCATGCTCCCAACAACCTTATGAGGTAGATATGATTATTATCTGCACTTTACAGATGAGGAAACTGAGGTACTTGCTTCTTAAGTAGTAAGGAACTTGCAGGAAAGATGGCTCCAGACTCTGTTTTCTTTACTTCCATGTTGAATATCAAAACATAGTGAGGCCATAGTCGCAGGGTGGTCATACCTTACATTGAGAAGTTTTGGAAGGCTCCAGAAGAGATAATCTGTGAGCTGAGGTCTGAATGACAAGAAAGACAACTATACAAAGACCAGTCAAGGAACAAACAGCAGGAGCCATGTCTGCAAGGGACAAGTAAACATGGCACAATGGAGGATCCAAAGAAGGCCCATGTGTCGGGCAAGTCCAAGCACAGAGGTACAAATGAGGCTGACTCACCATGCCAAATCAGGTAGGGCTTTGTAAGCCAAGAAAAAGAGCTTGACTATTTATTATTATCTTTGTTTAAATATTGCTATACCCAAAAATGAAATCAATTTTAAAATACAGAAGTCTTTTTTTATTGAGCAATAATAATGCAAAAAAAGTAACATTCACATTGTCAGATCAGAGTATTCCTATCATAGAAGGCTTTGACTCTGAGGTTCAGTATGGAGTCATCAGTTCGCTTCTTATTTTTTTTCCAAAGTCTCAAAAAATAGACACCTAATATTTATAAATAAAAATAAAAGATAATTTCAAAAAACAGATCATGCCATAGAAAAAGAAAAAATACTTCGAAATAATTCTACTTCGTTTATTAGAAGTCTTTCATTTATTATTGCTCATATAATTCTTCATAGCTAACCACCATGAAGTCTGGACCAGTTAGGAAGAAAAATAATATATATGGATGCACTGAATAAGGAATTTTAAAGTCAAACTTGTCGTCTTTAAAAATACATATAGAAAAACATCAACCTCATAAACACCTGTCACTATGCCGTCTTATATGGTTATTAACTAAATATGTGAGCTAAACAATGGCCATAAGTCCCCACGAAGCATTGCAGAGCCTCTGCAATAGCTGTGTCCACATTTGTTCTATATCACACGCCTTTTCCTCACAATTCTCTGGCAGATACTTCCTCACATTTTAGTGTTTCTAAAATTGGTTTGCATTTCCCAATCAAGATGCACACATAGACACCAGTAAAATAATTGGTAGGGCCTTTCAGAAGTTACAATTTCTGCATCTGGCTGGGAAAGGGCAGTCTGAGAATTGAGCTATTCACAATTTGCACAGAAAACTGAGTCAGGGAAATAGATTTTTCTAGTATATCCATGATTCTTTGGGAAGAAATCAGATATATGAAGACATCCTGGTTTTTTGTTTTGGTTTGGTTTTTTATTGTTTCAGGTTAATTTCAGGGTACAAAGAATTAGGTTACAGTGTTTGCATTTGTTAGGTAAAGCCCCTCTTATAATTGTGTCTTGCCCCAAGAAGTGTGCCATACACTGTAACATCATGCTCATTAAATTGGAGCACACCCATCTTCCTCCTTCTCCCCTTTCCCTGCTCCCTCAGTTCCCTGACTCCCGCCTTGAATTGATTTTGTCTTACATGAACATGTATTAGATCATCTACTGGCTTCATATTAGATTTGAGTACGTTGGATTCTTGTTTCTCCATTCTTGTGATGCTTTACTAAGAAGAATGTGTTCCAATTTTGTCCAGGTTGATACAAAAGATGTCTCCATCTTTTTTAATGACTGAATAGTATTCCAGCGTGTATATATACCACAGCTTGTTAATCCTTTCCTGGGTTGGTGGACATTTAGGTTGTTTCGACATTTTGGCGATTGTAAATTGAGCTGTGATAAACAATCTAGTGCAAATGTCCTTATGATAAAATGATTTTCCCCCCTCTGGGTTGATGCTGAGTAATGCATGTCTGCCACATATTAAAATGAGATATGAGAAGATGACTCAAACACCACCGGTGAGAAGGGAAAGTGGGGCTCAAATGGGATTGCACATTCTGGGTTTTTTCTTCATTACACTCCAGTTTTGTCTTATGCACAGAAATGAACTCAGTGTGTACACGGCACTGCTGAAGTCGAAACCTGGATTTTATGTCCTTGAGAGTCACTTGGCCTTGTCATGTGTTTCACAAACACATGTGGCCCCTGGATGGTCAGTCTTGCCTCCGTCACATGTGTGCCTCCCATGGTCTTCTGGAGGATCTAGGCCAATGTTTTTCAACCTTCTTTATCTCACGACACACTTGAACCTATAGTTAAACTTCCATGGCACACTTACATTGATTTGAAATTGGCTCAAAGGAGTAGGGTGCTGGCCCCATATGCCAGAGGTGGCGGGTTCAAACGCAGCCCTGGCCAAAACTGCAAATAAATAGATAAATAAGCTGTGCTAAAAAAAAAAAAAAGAGAGAGAGAGAGAAAAGAATATACTTACTGTGCTTCGAATTTGTTTTGAAAATATTTGATTAATGATCTCTAAAAATTTTCATGGCACACCAGTGTGCCGCAGCATATCAGTTGAAAATCACTGACTTAGGCAATTATAAGAAACTCCTAGTCCATTGTATTTTTCAAAATTAAAGGACATATAACATGTCTTAAGTCTGATAGCATATTCCAACTTAATAGTCTATTAAATGCTTTTCCTTAGTTTTCTATATTTCCTAGGTTGTGAGCTGACTCACCCTGCCTGCTTCTACCACATACCACTTACAACAACTCGCACCTACTGAGTGCTTCCTAAGGGGCGGACACCATGTTCATTTCTTTACGTGGGGTTCTCGTACAATTCCCACAACCCTGGGTGGCAGGTTTTGGTGTTAGCGTGTCCGTTTCAGAGTTGAGCAAACTGAGCGCCAGAGAGAATGAATAACTTGTTCTTGATCCCATAACTAGGAAATAGCAAAGCCAGGAGTTGAATTCAGGAACTTGATTCTTTTACCCAGTCACCTGTGCCCTTACACTTTCCTCCTGTACATAAATATACCTGGAGAAAGAAGGTGCAGCATGTCAAGGCCACGTCACCTCGCACTCGCCAACACCCTGCCTTGCACTGACTGTAGTTGAGCTTTATCCACCAAGGACGCCTCAGTTCCTTGAGTAGGAATGATGTCCTTTGCCCTCCCCAGTACCTGCCACAAAATCTCTACATGATCATACTGGGGGGATGGATTATCTCCAGTCATCGATAAAAAACATTATCAGATTGACTTGAAGGTGTCATCTCCCCTGTAACAAATGAGCCCCACTTTCCCTTCTCACTGGTGGTGTTTGAGTCATCTTCTCATATCTCATTTTAATACATGGCAGACATGCAACTTCTTAGAACTGTGGTGTATCCATCAGAGTCCTGGCAGGAAACAGATGGTTCACTGAAGTGGAGGAATTGGGGACTATTCACATAAGGGGCTGTTTGCTAAAATTAGGCTGCAAAGGATAACACAGTCCTCCAGGGCTGGAGGATGCAGGAGCTCTGCCCCTCTGTCTGAAAGGACAAAGAGGGATTGCTCCTGGAGAGGAGCACTTGGCAAGGGCATCAGAAATAATCACAGTCCTCAGCAGGGAGGGAGCAGGGGAACCCACACCATGGCCTCTGCCTCCTCCCAGTTCTCTCTCCTCGTGCCTCCCAAGCTCAGGGACAAGAGAGTCCTTGTTGCCATCCTAAAGTCAGCCTCCAGGGATACCCATGAAGAGGAGAAGGACAAGAAAGGCATCTGGTGGAGCATGTGAGAAAAGCCAGGACAGGAGCCTGAATAGTTCAAAACCTAATTGATGAAAAATAGCACAGCTCTCACTTACTCAATGCAGTTTCCATTCATTCATCAACTATTTGTTGATGGTCCCATCTGTGCCAAGCAAAATATACAAACTGTGCCAGGTTCCTTTTAGTCTTTAAAAAGAGAGCCACTTAAGAGAATCTTAGAGACAGTCATCCTTCAAAGACACTTTGAGCAGTATGATGTATCATCTACTCCAGGAGCCTAAGACACAGCTTTGAAGAACTTTAAACATGGGGAGTTTTCATTAGTAAAATTTTACACACAACGGCTCTTAAAGGTCAATGAATGCTATCCTCAGGGAGAATTTTCTTTATGATTTTGGATAGCAATATTTTAGCATCATTTCACCTCATACCACTGATAAAATATTTGTTTTTACAGTAAAAAAAGTAAGTTCTGAATTCAGAAGATGTTGTGTCTTTTCAAAGTAGCCAAATAGATGGTATTAACCAGAAGTTTCTGGTTGACAGATAAAAATTATCTGTTTGTATAACTATGTGAGTTTCTTTCATGTGTCTTGGCCTAAATTAACACTTGAGAGAATGATTAAGCAAAAATAAATAAATGAATAAAATTGCTTAGAAGAATTAATAAACACGAAGGTCAACTCAGAGCCATTTGCAAGGACTGTTCCTGTCAATAGGTTGTCACTGGGTCAGGCAAATTAAATATCGTAAGAACCTGTTTGAACAATTAGTTGATTAGCTGCAACCAAAAGCAGCTCATAATGACATGAGGGCTGCAGAAGCTTTGCCTTCACATTTCAACACTACTTATAATTGCTGTTATTTTCTCCTTTCGCTTCCTGTATAATAAAATCAGCATATTCTCTGCTGACTGTCGTGGATCTAGGGTCTGTTCACACACATCCCAGCTTTCCATCTTCCCTCCGAACTGTGTAATGACACTCTGAAGGGAGGGCTGAGGAGGCAAATGCATAGAATTTCAGATGAAAGGGTATTATTTGAAAAATTGCAAAGGACAATGCTATCTTCACAGGAAGGGTGGATTAATTTCTCAGTAGTTTCTGAGATGACTCTTCTGCTTTGGACTAGGGCTCTAGACACCCAAGATATGCTCTAGGCTAGGTGACACAAACCCTATTCGTAAATACAGCAAGGGCTCCTGCTTCTCTGAGCCTTTATTTCTAACATTGTAAAATTGTAGCACTGACTTTTAATGATGACTAAGTTTTTGTATTTCTAAAATTTCACAATTTTCTGCTAACCAAAATATTAAGTGGCCTTAGAGTGTATTTTTTTTTAAGTTCTCTAGGATAAAATATTCAAAATATGTGTGTAAATGTATCTTTCCTCCAAGTCTACTGTGGATACTGATCACAGGGTGGATGGAATTGATGACTCCAAAAATTCATGAGCTGTTCATATTTTCCTTCACCGTGTTGGTGGCTTATGTGAACATCTATTAGATCATCTACTGGCTTCATGTTAGAATTGAGTACATTGGATCAGTTAACATAAGTAAGTTCTATATTCTTATGGAAAGGAGTGCAAATTTAGAGACAAGGGTGGCACCTCCTTTGTGTATAATTCCTGGCCAATGTTAAAGCTGAGAAAGGCCGAAGATGGACAAGGAAGCGTTTACAAACTATGGGCTTATTGCTAATTATTAAAGTGCCTTCAGGTCAATATACGTGAATGTGTTTATCCAAATGTCAGATTTCTGCCAACCTTAGACCATGGAGAAAAAAACACCTCTAAGCATTCAGAATAGTTGCCAGTAAACACCTAGGTAAAAGTAATGCCCTTTACTTTTTCTACATATTTAGGATGTATTTGCTCTGATTTTACCTGAAATTCTCAGTTTAGTGTGCAATATAACCTGAAATTCTATAAATTCAATGATTGGGTCTCTCAGACCAAACCATATTAGCAATAACTATGAATCTGGTAAAAGGAAACACTTAGAAATACACATAAGCATAGAAATGAGGTTTCAAAGCCTAGATCGGAGAAATAGATGAAACAAATAAAAGGTAGACAGAAAATTATATAATTAGTGTTCATAATGATGTTTCTGTATCATTAATTATGTATTAAGTTATTTGCACCAGCAATATATTTAAGAAGCAGCATATAATGTTATCTCTAAAGATTTTCATTAAAATGGTTCATTTTTCTTTTAAGTTGTGGTGCTGGGAGATGAGCTACAAATATCTTTTATTTAAAAAGTCTAGAAGAACTGAAGCTCAACGGATGGCAGATAAAATATCAGGGTCCCTGTAGGAAACAGATGGCACACACAAATCAGGATGATTGTAGATGGTTTGTTAATAAAGAGACTGATTACAAAACAGACCCAGATAGATTGCAGAAGCTAATGGAAACCACACTATCCTATCCTAACCCCTGTCCAAAGGACAACAGGAAGATTTTACTAGAACCAGGAAAGAGAGTAAAATAGAGCAGTCAGCATGATGACCTACTAGGTGGCCATTCTGCGGTCACCTCACAGGAGAGACCCAGGGAAAAAAAAATTCTCTGGCCTCAGTTTTCTCAGTTCCTCCAGTCTCCACATGGGGAGCTCCCTACTCGACAAACACAACTAATGCCACAGGGCATGGGAGCCCCTTGCTGCATAAAGGCCCTGTAGGTCAGCCTCCAGGGACTGGGAAGGCATAGGGAAGGGCGGAGCATAGAATGGAGGGTCAACATGTATTTTATGTCCCCCTAAATTATATGTTTACATCTTAACCCTGGTCTTGTGAATGTGACCTCATTCAGAAATAGTCTTTGCAAATGTAATCACATGGGGATATGGTCATACTAGGTTAGGATGGGCTCTAAGTTCAACAATTGGTATCTTTGCAAAAGGAAGCAGAGGGACATTTGGACACAAAGACACAAAGGTCACACACAGAGAAGAGGAAGGCCATGTGGTGGTAGCAGCAGTGGTCAGAGTGATACACCCATAAGCCAGGGCACACCAAGGTTTCAGCAAGCAGCAGATCCTGGCTGCTGGAAGGATTCCAGTCTAAAGAAGCATTTCTAGGAAACTAAAGTGAAGCAGCCGGTTCATGGAGGACCATTATAGTACAAGTACAGTTGAATTCTCCTTCATTCCATTCATTCATTTAAGTGGTCATAGCCCTCAAGGCTAGATTACCTGTGATGTAGTCATAGGAAGAAAGGGGTTTGGAAGCAAGAGAGGCATGTACCTGTGAGGATTAGAAATGGTCTTCCAAACCCCCTTGGTTGGAGACTAGTATGGTTACCTGAACTTAGGCTCCTGCACCTGACTGACTTGTGCCACGTTGACCACGCAGCCTTCTGGTTTACCTGGACTCATCCCTAGAACCTGTTCTCCAGATGCCCTGTGGCTGAGCTGGGTTTTTTTTTTTTTTTGTCTTCCTCTGAGATTCTACCCTCTGTTACCAGATACATCAGGCAGTGGTGCCTCAGTTCTGTTCACTATAATCTAAACCTCCACTGGCCCCATTATCTCAGGTTTTATATGATGTTTTAAAAACAAATTTTTAAAAAGGCAACTGAGATGAAGATCCGTAGCCCAGCCAATTACCTTACTTCTTTCCTTCCTGACAGCACCTCCTTTATTCCATGTCATGATAAGTAAGTAGGAACTTTTGCTTCAGGCCAAATTGGAGAAACAGAGCTCGGATTTCCCTTCCCACCTGCCAAAATTTATCACCTAGGGAAAATACAAGAAACAATGATTTTCAGGCATTGGGCAGCAGCAATATAGGAGTGATTCCTGAGAGAGGGGAAACAAATGACATACGCTCTATGATTGCCCCGGGTTATTTCCTGGAGTGAATTTCCAGACTCCTGCGCAGAAAGAAGAAACCCAGGCAAAGCTCAGGGGAACCTCTGAGTTAAGAAGATGGAGTTCAAAGTACAGGGCAGGTGGAATATGTAATGTTTCCAGGGCATCATATCCAAGAAGAAAGAGCTAGCTGCATTAATACTATTCAGCCATCTTAAATGCAAACCTTGAAAAAATGAAACTTTCTGAGTAAACTATGACCTGGCACAATGCCAGCTAGTTCTTCTATTTTTAGTATTGATGGGGTCTTGCTCTATCTCACACTCAAACTTCTGAGCTCAAGCAATCTACCCTCCCCCCCACCTTGGCCTCCTAGAGTGCTAGGATTACAGGTGTGAGCCACAATGCCTGGCCAAAGATATCAAAAGCTCAAAATTTAAAAGAAAAATTTGACAAGTTATATTTTATCAAAATTAAAAAACTTGCAGCAAAATATAACAGGTATTAAAAATGAATGTCAGGATATATAGTGAGCTCAACAAAAAAACAACATACAACATTCCATTAAAAAGTTGGGAAAAGACTTGAACACACACTTCATCAAAAATATACAGATGACAATAGATCATTGACATCAGGAAAATGCAAAATCATTCCACAATGAGTTATTATTTCACACCAACTGTAATGGCTAAACTTAAAAAGATTATCACCAACTACTGGTGAAAATGTGGGAAAATCAAAACTGTCATGGGTTGCTGGGAGGGGAATTGAAAAAAAAAGATTCACCAGTTTCTTATAAAGTTGAACACATGCACATAGGTACTCATATGTAGTTATTGTGACCCAATAAATCCACTTCTAATTATTTAACCAAAAGATAGGTATGTGGTTGTATTGCTACTGAAAATAACTCTATAAGAATGTTCAGAGTAACTTTATTGATAATATCCTCAGAATTAAAATATAATTTTATCAAAAGGAGAATGGAGAAACAATTGTGATATGTTCATACGATGGAATCCAACTCAGCCAGAAGGGAGTGAAATATTGATACCTGCAACCACATGGATGAATTTCAAAACCATTAAGCAAAAGAAGCTAGGCACATAGTAAATCCTGCATTATTCCATTAATATAAAGTTCAGAAAAAGAAAAGAATTTCTGATGATAAAAAATCACAGCAATGGCTGCTTAGGGAAAGAGGTGGGGAAAATATATTTCAATTGAACCAGTGTTTATGGGGTACATTTATCAAAACACACATTTTTACATTTAAGATCTGTACAATGTAAATTTTACCTAAAAAAAAAAAAAACCCTCAGGGAAAAACAAGGAGGCTGTCAATTTTTTTATTATGCAAGAGAAATTTTTCTTAATATGCAGAAGAGACTTTTCTTAATATGCAGGAGAGATTTTTCTTAATAAGATTTTTCTTAATAAGGGGTGCATTTGCTGGAACTTGGGAATTATTTCCCTATACTTATGTCCCTAATAGCATTATTATTAATAGTTGTTATTTTAAGGGAGGATTCTGCACATAGGAGATGAAAGGACTATTAACAAGAAAATAGAAAGTCTATTCTGATAGATGAAGGCTATTCTCAACTGCAAAGGGGCTCTGTACCTTCTTGTACCAATTTTAGCTCCTAAAGCCTTGATTTCCATCCTAGAATATTCAATTGCAAACCTTAGCCTAGTAGTCACTAAAGCTCCATGTATATAATCATTATAAACTACACACAATTCATTCTGCCCATCCCCGGTTTACGAAACACAGAATAACCTTTTTTCTGGGCAGCTTCCCAATCTTTACTGGCTTCTGGCTGAAGAAACCACACACAGGCTGTGTGACTCCAATGTCTATTCTCTTAAAGTTAAAAAAAAAAAAAAAAGTAGACAAACAACCTGACTAAATCTCATTAAGGCTTCCTGATTTATTTCAGGGCTCAGATATGTGTAAGTGTTTAATTATAGATGTATTCATTTTAAATTCGTATTTCACCCATATACACAGCCATTATCAAGTTTAAATTCTCCAGCCCTTAACAAGAAATTTTTAAGCGAATATAATTGATGTCTTCGCCTTCTAGACAAATTAAAAAATAGTACAGTGTTGTGTAGAAATAAGCAGCTAAGTGTTCTTTCATCTTGTTGCTGCTGTTGTTGTTGTTATTGTTTTACTTACCTGCAGGACAACATTATCATCTCATAACAGCATACATGTAGAATCTTCAAGAGCCCATAAGAACCCATATTTCCAATAGATAAAAGATTTTGATGGTATTCTAGTTTGAAGGGATCAGGGAAGAACTTCAGAGAGACCATTTCATTCATTCCTAGTAGAACTTAAATATTAACACCCTATAAGGATCTTAAGTGTACAACATGAGGACAAATATATTCTTCTGTAATAAAACATGACTATAAAGAGATGTAGTCACATAAAAATATATTAAAAGATACTTTGCTTAGCTGATCAAAATCAATCAGGATTATGACTTTTCAACAATAACCACTGATGTCATTATCTAATTTTCCATATCTATGACTTGTCATTGGAGTAATCATGAAATTTGCAATCCGTAGATAAAACACCCAGACTTTTCTTTGAGCCAATCCTGTCAATTTCATCCCATACCAAAGTTTTTCATCTAATTACTCAAAGCAGCAAAAATAGCATTTTTGCATTTCATACATGTGGTAACTGAGGGGAGCAATCTTTAGTAGAGTTAAAATTATAAAATTGCCATAAATTTCTTTGATTCATTCAAAAAGTATTTGTTGAGGGCCTTACTCTTTTCTTGGCATTGAGATACAGCAAGGAACTAAATAGACAAAATTCTTGCCCTCATGAAGCTTATATTCTACTCTAGGAATACAGGTAATAAGCAAGATAAGTACATATAGTATATCTTAGACGATGATAATTATTATTATAAGGAAAAAATAAGAAACATCTAGATAAGGAGAAATTTCTGGTTCCCCTCATCTCCCAGGCTTGACCAAGATCTTTTAACCTAACTCATAAATTCAAATCATTCCAATGGTGGTCATTTATTCAATTACCTTTCACATTGCAACTTAGGTACAGAAAATTTCCAATTGTCTTTGGCCAAATTTGATACGTTATCTGAGTTCTTATGAATTTCTAACATACAAAGTTATGTATTGCCGATTTGCGTGCCTTCATGAAGTTAGTTGGACTTGAGTGTATGTTGCTGGAACCAGTGGAAACCCAGTATAATGATAATTAGTCTATTTGTAGTGAAGGCCATAGATTAGATTCCTGTTCAAATCTCAGCTCTCACCAGTGTGACCCTGGGCCGAACTTCTCTGAGCTTCATTCTCTTTGGCTAGAGAGTGGGGATGATGATAGTACCTACCTCATAGGGCCCTTGTGCTCTAATAAACAAGAAGTTAGAAAAGGGCCTGGGAGATTGTTTATTAAACAAAACAAAATAATATGACTTCAGATATTTGTTCATGAAGCTTTCAGATGTAGGTTAGATTGAAGGTAATGCCTCATATTCCTCAAATATTTCAGCTAACTGGTACTTTTTTAAACACTTTGGAGTGATACTAGATTTAGTGCAGTTTTCTATGAGACTTAGAGATATTGGATGTTATATCTCCTAGTTACACTGTGGTTTTGGAAAGAAAATTGAGTTCCTTATCAGAAAGGCTTCATCTACTGTTTATTCTTTACAGGGTATCCAAATAGTCACCCCTAAAGTTGCCAAACATAGTGAGAGTGCGAATTGTAGCTAAATGTACCTTTGCTTACAAAACATTACAAAAATTTACAAAACATTTGAAAATATTCTCTGCATGTTGGCTGCCTCTTTGTAAAACTTTGTAATAAAGACAGATTTAACTACAGTTTCCTATTTTCCCTATGTTTGGTGATTTTAATGGGTGACCATTGGGACACCCTGTATTATTAATTTTCTCCTAGTAGGAGGTAAGCTGCATAAGGGCAAGATTTCTATTTCTGTCTTATTTTTGGTTTTGCTTCATTTTTGTTGTTTACAGATGTATCCCAAGTGCATAAAATAGTGTGTGCCATGTGGTAGACATTTTGTACATTGGATAAATGAATGAAAGAGTCTAATCTAAAAAGAAGTCTGAGGAGTCAGATTTAATTTTGATTTAGTCATGTACCCCTATAGGGCTCCATGACTCGTTTATCTGTAAAATCTGTTCATTTCTAGAACTTTTTGAATGGTAATATATGTAAGATAATCTGCCAGACTGTGAACCCTCAGGAAGCTTAAAGTTTGGTAGCACATATCTCAAAGGTACCCAAATAAGTAATACAAGGTCAAAAGATCTAGGTACTCTGAAAAGAGAAAAAGAAAAGTAAGCAAACTGGAAGGACCAGAGATCTCTTACTGACCTTTTGATCTTGTAGGGATACTTTACTTGGGCTAATACATATGGTCCTCACATGAGGTCTACTTAAATAAATACATCTTCTGAAAATTGAGATATTTGTCAAGTTCACAAGCTACATGAAACCCCAACAGAAAAATACTTGTTCCAGCAAAACAAGATACTCCCACATAAAAAGGCCAATATGCAGTAAAAGATGACAGTTGTTTTCTGGGGAACTCTGATGAGATTTTGTAAGTCTGATTTTTTGTTAGTTGATTTTTTTTTTTTTTCTTTTGAGACAAAGTCTCAACCTGTCCCCCTGGGTAGAGTGCTGTGGTGTCATAACTCACAGCAATCTCTAACTCTTGGGCTTAAGCGATTCTCTTGCCTCAGCCTTGCACGTAGCTGGGGCCACAGGCGCCCGCCACAACGCCTGGCAATTTTTTTTTGTTGCAGTTGTCATTGTTGTTTGTAGCTGGCCCAGGCTGGGTTTGAACCCACCAGCCTTGATGTATGTGGCCGCCTCCCTACACAATGAGCTATGGGTGCCGCCCTGTTAGTTGATTTATATATATTTACAATTCCAGTTGTTTTGTTCCTTTTTAGAGTTATGTTATTTAATTAGCAGAAATGCACAAAGTTGTGTGGCATATACATAGTAAGAATTTGTTTCTCTGACAATGATTACTTATATTTGTACAGAATGACATAACAAATGTATTAAATCCAGATACCCAAAAGAAATTGCAGTAAGTTTCATTTGCCAGCAAAATGACATGAATGAATGAATGAAAAAGCTCAATCTAAAAAGACAGCAAAATGTCTTTATTTCTTTACCTTTTTTTAGATTTAAACTTTATGATATTAAAGAACAAATTGCCAAAAACAACTGTACTGAAAGTCTTTATGATCATGATGTAAATACTGTGACTAAAATTTTTATTTTGAAAAGTTGAAATGTTCACTTTCATACCTAGAAAGTAACTAAGAAATGTCAAAATGAGAAAATGATAACTTCTTTATAATTAAATGCTCTGGTTTGTTTGCTAAACCATTTCACTTGTATTTGTATGAAGCAAATACAGTGAATAAGCGTTACAATCTTGCATCAGAATAATGACAGCTGACATTCACTGAGCAATTCCCATACGTCAGGAGTTCTTCTAAGACTTTTACACTAATTAACTCATGGGATGCTCCCAATAAGGGACTCGGAGGTAGACGATTTTATTACTTTAATCGTAAATTAATAAATCAAATGAGAGGCATTCAGTAGATTGCAATCTTTCAGGGCCAGTAAGTGACCGAGTAGAAATTTCAACCAAGACTCGCCTATACCACTGTGTTGTCCCATTGTGTGAGTAGGTAAGATACAGTAGTTGTAACCATGGTAATGATCTAGTCTGTGTCTAAAAGTTTTGGAGATTTCTTCCCCATGAGAATACTAGGATTTCTTTGGTAATTATTGCATGGAAGTGTTATGAAAATTCTGTGACTTCTTTAGAAGGAGACAGCAGCTATAGATCAAGTTCAAATGCTAAATCTTGCCATAGTTCAAGAGAGTTCACAGTTTTCTTATGTTTTCCCACAATATTAGCTTTTGATTTCATCATTTCTGATCCACTGAAGTTTTAAAGACGTAAATGACCGGACTTAGTCACACAAAGGGACAAGGGGGTGCGGGGGAGAAACCTTTCTTGAGTCCATAATTGGGCCAGGTATGTGCTAGAGGTTTATTATTGTCTTAGATAATATAGAAAATAACTTCTGGTCTATGGCCATACCACCCTGAACGCACCCGATCTCATCTGATCTTGGAAGCTAAGCAGGGTCAGGCCTGGTTAGTACTTGGATGAGAGAAAATAACTTCTGTTCATTCATTCATTGAACATAGTGATGGAGATGAAGTGCAAGTTGGAGATGTACAGGTGAAAATGAGATGGTTAGAAATTGGGATGGGGCTGAGCTTTGGCCCAGGGATATGGAGAGAGAATGGGATGGGAATGGCCTTGAAATGACATTGGCAATGGTTTTATCACCATCTGAAACTGTATGTTTTACTTATTTGTTTATTGTCTGTTTCCCCCAGCTAGAATATAAGCACCATGAGGGCTTGGATTATTTTTTTTTCCTTTACTGTTATATTTTCAAGGTCTAGAGCAAGGCCTAGGATACCATAAGCATAAATACATTGTTGAGTAAATAAGTGATCAAAACATGACTCATTTCAGAAGTATTTATTCTACTGTGCCAGTCACTGGTGTGGACATGTCATGTTAAGAGACACTGCCCTTGCTCTTGAACTTGCAGTCTAATAGGGAAGATGAACCTATAAACAGGATATTAACAACTGACATGAAAGGAGCCCCTGTGAAGGCAAGAATTCAGAAAGCACCTGTGTGACCCTGCAGACCTAATCCCATCTTGGGGGCAGAGTGGACTTCCTGGAAGAGATAAAAGCATCTAAGCTGAGAGCTGTGGAACATGGAACAGAGACACAGGTGGGAAGGAAAGATATTTCAGACAAAGGGAGAAAATAGGAACAAGCTGAAGGCTAAGAGGGAGAGTGGCAGGTGCAGGGAACTCTAAGGTTGCTAATACTGTTCTTGCTTTGGTTTGGGGGAAAAGTAAAATGATTGGCCCAAGGTCACATTGAACCAAAATTCCAGCCTGGTTCTGTGCAAATCCAAATACCATGACTTTTCCAGTCTGCCATTTGCATGACCCACAGACCAGAGTCTCCCAGTGTTTTCTGATGCCCCCCATTTGCTTACCTAGTTGTCGCTTTCCAAATGGAAAGTGATAGTCATTCTGATTCCTGCCCAATATTACTCATCTCACTTCTTACTATCAAAGATACTCCTCAGAGAAGCACAAAGCTATCTTTTCATCTTTTTTTCCTGTGTGATGTGTACTACGACCAAACACAGCAGATAAGAGGTTGTGCTTACTTTCTTAGGACCCCAAAGATTCATTTTGTGAACTAATATGTACATTTCGTCAGCGTAGCTTGAAGGGCTGGAAGAATTCATATGCTTTCCCAAAAAGGCCAATGTTCGCCCTGGGGAATGGTTTCCATATGGGAATCATCATCCCTGTTCCAGGAGAATCATTGCCCAACTATGTGCTGAACCAAATTTGGCAATAACCAGGGTCTAACTAAATCTAGCGGAAGACTGGCTGTGTGTGGAGACAGTGCAATCTACATAGGCAGCACTTGTCTGCATTACCTCTTAGCCATCTTTCCCATCTTCTGGAGACTTCATTCACCCTGGCCCATAGAACCACCTATTTTCTGAGTTGGAAGCATTTCTGTCCTCTTATTTTTGTATTTCTGCTATAACCACTGCTTCCCTGTGCTCCAGACTTTTCTGTCTCCCCTTCACCTTTGTGAGCTCAGCAGGTATCTCACAAAGATAGGAACATAGTAATCTCTAAATCTGTAAAAGGCGGCCCTGTTGCAATCTGTTTTTGATACCATCGGGGACCATAATCACGTCCACTGCTGAGAGAAATTGACTCCGGCTGAATGCTTCAAACAGGCAATTCTAAATACTTGGCATCAGCTGAAAGCTCAAAGTCTTTTTTTCTCTCACAGAAGTGTTAACAGTCTTCAGGGCCATTTTCTGCCATTTAGGAACAAGGTACTAGGATTCAGAAAATCAGAGTCCTGCCTTTAGTTCTGCCATCTAGAATTCCTTCTGGAACCTCAGTGTCCTAATATGTAAAGCAGGACTAGGAACAGGGAACCTATTTCACAGTGTTGTCATGAGGAAGAAATGACATAATACAAGGCCAGTTTAGTTTCTGAACTCATCCTAGAAAAAGTGCTGCACGCTATGGTCACTAGATGGCCCCGGGGAGTACTTTGGAGGTGACCGTAGTGAGGCTCAGCAAGGAGGCATGTAGTACTTTTTGTAGGACAAGTTCACAAACTTAATTATCAGACCTTGTATGAAAACAGATGTCTTATAGCTCTTCCAGAAAGAGAGCTCCAAAAGGGCAGACTGAGCACTGCGATTGGCACACAGCTCCCCAAATGGAGTACCTCAGAGGCGGCAATAGTGATAGGAGACCTCATGAAGGATAAAGCATTCTGTAATGTAAGCTGTTAATATTGTTATTACTGTCTGTGTATTGAGATCCAAGGAGATATTTTTATTTAAAAGCCATCATTTCAAGCATGAGGTCTTGGCTCGGTGGATGTATGAACATTATTGATGAGTGTCAGGAACACCTCCATACCACTTGGAGTGCTTCCATTCACAAAGGAGAGCAGAAACACAGAAGTCAGGGATCTCACGGGAGGTGTTCTGTTACCCTCCCTTCTTGGCTACTTCCTAAGAGAACATAATTGAGATATTTTATAATTCTACCCAATGATATCTTAAATACAGTAGAACCTCCGAGGTTGACCCTCTCCCTCCCTATACTGACCACCTCCTTCGGTTGACCTAATTTTCATAGACTAGACATGCACCACATGTACACGTCAGTATAGGAGACCTCATTCCTTATGTTGATCACCTCTATATGTTGACCAGTTTGTTACAGTCCCTTAGGTGGTCAAATTACAGAGGTTCTACTGTATTTTAAAAACACTAACCTTAGGACTGAGAACTTAAAAATATGAGGTAAATGGTCCAGAAAGTACAACATAATGTTTAAGAGTTTGGGCTCTGGAATTACCTCAATGCTCTAACACAGTGTTTTGGGACTATACTAGCTTATACTACAGAAACAAACTATTCTTGAAATATCAGTGGTTTAACATACAGCCAATTTTATGAAAAACTGATGCAGGTCAATAATGATTCTCTTCCACCAAGTGTCTCAGGAATCCAGGCTCCTTCCAAATTAAGATACTGTTATTCCAACATATGGCTTCCCAACTTGCCAAGGAATGGGGGAAATGTTGTAAATAGACAAATCAGCTCTTGAATGCTGTGGCCTAGAGGGATCACTATCACTTCCATCTGTATTTCATTGGCTAGAAAAGTTGTATGGCTTGGGTAGTGTAGTCTTCCCATGATGCCAGGAAAGAGAGAACACTTAGGAGAAACATTAGGGGTCTCTGCTATATCCTGTGCTATACCCTGTTCCACCCTTTACATAGGCAAGTAACTTTCATTGAGTTAAGTTTCTTCATTTATAAAATAGAAGCAAAAATAATTTCTCCCTCGTGTTGATATTGTATAGATCAAATGAGATAGATACAAAACAATTAGCATAATACCTGGTACAGAACAAATACCCAATAAATATTAGATAATAATATTGCTGTTACTGATTAACAAATTGAACTAATAGTCAATTATATCGGTGATGAAGAAAGGCACTCCATAACTGACCCCAGTAGTACTTGAAGATCTTTCAGCACTGGAACCAGCTTATATCTAGGAGCTTTGCATTTTTCACATTAACTATTGAAACATTCATGATACACCTTATAATTTCTAGATGAAACTCCTCCTGCTATGAAGCCAGCACTCTCTTCCTTTAAATCTATTTTATCCAAAGGCTGGATGAAAATGCTTTTATGTGAGAAGATGTCAACTCTTGTGGGGTTTGTCATTTTCTGCATCAAGACCATGGTGTGATTTTTTTTCAGGAGCCTTCTTTGCATTGAAAACCATTTGGAGATTCACTTCTCTAGTAAGTCAGTAGATGGAAAAATTAAAGCAGATGCTCCCAGCAGGGAGGAACATTCTTCTGAGCTGGCCACTGATTCAAGAGCCACAACAAACAGGAAAGGCAAACCAACATATCATACTGGGCACTGGACATGTCACTTCATTTAATCCTCACAGCCAGTGTGTGAGGTCCCTATTATTCCCTCACTTACAGATAAGAAAACTGAGTCTCAGAAGGACTAACGGGCCCACCCGTAGCCTCAAAGCTAGTAAGTGGCACGGCTTGGATTGAACATGTTCTAAGGGAAGGGGAAAAAATAATACAAAGAACATACACTTGGAACAGAGAAAGAGCTGCACTGAAATCTCAGCTTGACCACTTATTAACACAGTATCTAGATTAAGTTACTCGAACCAGCTTATCCCCCTTTAAAAGGAAGATAATATTAATGGCAACAATAACAAGTTCTATAGGGCTTACCATGCCAAATTCTTTTAATGTGCTTTGTGTATATTAACCCATTTAATCCACACAGCCATCCTATTAAAGTGGATAGTATTACTATCCCTTTTTCACAGAACACACAAGATCTTGCGGCTGGTAAGCAGGAGAATGTAAATTCAAACCAGAGTCCACGTCGTTAGTTGCTGGTCTCCTCCATTCAAAAGAACAATGCTATGCAAAACAGGTCAAGTTCATGTCTTCCCATCATATATCTTCAGCGAATACCTATCATTATCACCTATTCACTCTGTAACACTGAGCTGGTATTTCCAAGCAGGTATCCCTTCCGGAAGGGCAATCTAGCCTGGAGACCGCTAAGGACAGGCCAAGCTATGAATGTCTCTTTGCTCCTTTTATCCATCAAAACATTCCTATCCCACCCTTTGCATGGGTCACTACAAAACTTTTGAGATTGGCTGTGTTATGGTATGTTATTTCACTTTCAAGAAACACAGTCGACAGCATCCTTTCTGATTCACCTGTGCAAGTTTCAACTTGCTCATCTGACCTGTGTTGCAGGGAGGGCTTCATTTGTTTCCATCCAGGCAGATTTTAAGTTTCTTGATTTTTCTGAATTTCAAAACTTCGTAATGACCTGTATATTGTCTTTGATTATGACTTTCTGTGGAGCGCAGACATTTGCAATTTCTCTAATCTTAAGTAGTTCTAATATAAGATATGACTGCCTCGTCTCCAGGAGTCTCTAACTGGTGGGTCATTTGTCCATTGGGGAGACGTCAGGTGATGGTATGTGGGGAGAGTAAGGCATTGGAGAGACCATCTACTGACTGGCGAGTTCACCAAATGGTATAATTGCTTTGAGATTTTATCACATATTTGAAGAGCTTAATTCTGTTAAATTGATTAGCCTTTATTCCTGTTGTTTGGGCCAGTTGCTAAGAATAAGTAGATCCTCATTTATCTTCAGTTCATTTGATCACAGAAATCTAAAAGACTAAAAGAAATTCTGCTTTCGGATGAGCAGTTAAATGAACAGAAACGATCCAAGGCCTGAAATCTCTAAATTAGCTATGGTAACTAATGAATTTGAAGGGAATGCTAAAAGAGAGACCCACTTGCTAGGTGAACAGAAAGCTGATTAACGACCCTGACTAGCGGTCATTGTAAGTTACGATGGAAATATTTTCTGAACCTCCAGGCAAAAGCACAGACAGAGAGAAGACAAATAACTCTCAGAGTCATTTCTTTCTTTTTTTTTTAGGTGAGTCTATGAGGGAGCTACAACTTACAAACACTCTCCTACACGGTGCTCTTTTAATCATCTTCCTTCTGAACACTGAACAAAAAGAGGAAAAGTTAGGGTTCCGTGAAAAAGTAGTCTTTTGTGATGGCCTTGTGTTCTTAATTTCTCACTCCAAATTTAAGGCCTGGAAAATATACAGTGTGCACACACATGCGCACGCACACACACATGCGTGTACTCATTTTAATACTATTGTATGTCCTAGGAACTGCAGGGTGCCCTTGGTAACTTGTAGAAATATGATTGAGCTTCAATTCGGCAAATATAATTGGAAGCAAGTTATGTCCAAAGGAGTAGGTTAAATTGCCTCATCGTGTTAAAAAAAAAAAAAAAAAAATGTCTGCAGCATTCACCTTGACACTGCTTTCTAATCCTTGTCTGATCAGTTACCAAGTCTTGTTGATTCTACTGCAAAGACATCTCCCTCCACTACCTTCCAACCCTTAGGAGTACCCAGCTGCTGTCAGCAGAATGACCTAACTTGTCCCTTGCTTTCCAGAGCCCCTTCGAGCTGACCCTCCTGTCCTCAGCCAGTGTCCCCACATGCCTTTTCTTGCTGTACCACGCTCCAGAGTCACTTGTTCTTGATTATTTCCTCCAACCAGACCTGTCCCTCCTGCTCCATAATATATATGTGTCTGGGTCTTCTGCCTGCATAACTTTTCACTCTGGCTTCTCTTTGGTCACTCCTGGTCATCCTTTAGGTTGTGACTTTAAATATTATTCCACCCTCCCCCAAAAATGTTCCATCCCAGCCTTTTCTCCCTCCTTTTCCCCACCTAGGACATCCTCCTTTGAATCCCTCTGTGGTTGTCTCACCTGTGTCTCTGTCATCACAGTTCATTTGCATACTTAGGGACATCATTAATTTGCAATCCCCCAAAACTCAAGCAACAAACCTTCAATGAGGAGGTAACTGCATTCCTAGTGTTCACTGCAGTTCCTCACACATCAGAGATGCTAAATATTTGTTATTCAGGAAATAGATGAAATAACTTCCTAATCTTGGAAAGAAAGAGAAAATTCTCAACTAACTTAACCTAAAGAAGAAAGAAAGACTGTGGGACTCCAGACAAGAGAGGCATTGATTCCCTGTAGTGGGACTGAGGGACTCTCCACTGGACTTAAAGGGGACTTTTACAGATAAGCAAAATTGAGAGATGCTAAACAGAAGGAAAGTCCTGCCCATTCCTAGATAAGCACTTGGCCAAAGGCAAGCAGGCTACCGGCCCTTTTGAGGAAGGGTGAGACGTCTAATCAAGCTCAGACATAAGGGATGATAAGCAAACACAGAGGCAGATGGCTGGCAGGGAGATTAGGGTGAAGGATGGCTTTGAACATGACACCAAAACACTGGGGCAAGGATGTGGATGAAAGGCAGGCTTCCATGTCCTAGTGAGGGAAGATGGCATGAGCACACAGGATTTTAGCAGCACCTTTTGGGTGAGTGAGAATGATCCAAGTGAAAAATAACTGAAAGTCTACACTAAGCCCCTGGTAAGTAAAATTAAAGCAGGGTACAGATTCAAGAACAGCGTAAAACATCAAAATCAAATACAAGTTTATTAACAGGAGTTTGTTGAGAACAACTATGACATTTCCCCTGTGAATAATTCATTCATTTGAATTTCTCCTTTTCTGGGAAATGACAGGGAGAGAGAGACACGCGCATACAGAGATGGGAAAAACTTGACCCAAACTAATTAGGCAAAGTGGTGAATGGATTGGCTCTCATACCACTGAGAGGCTGACTTGCTGCTGGAGGCTTTTTCTTTCTTGCCATATTTCATTTCAGCTTCACCTTGGGTATCAGTTTTGCTTTTGCAGACAGGCACTTCCTGAGCTTTTCCATGCTAAGGTTGTCACCACACATCCTGTAGGGGTATTAAAAAGCTAGAGAAGGGCTCTCAGTGACCTGGCAAGGCATCTCATCCATTCCCGGGGCCTGGAAGACTTGCTCTGAGCTAGCCCCTCTCTAGAACCATGGGCCTGATGCCATCTGCTGGGCTGGGCCTCTGAGTAAAGAGGGATTCCATTATGGGGAGAAGGAGAAGCTCCAGTGAGCAGAACAGTTGGTGTCTTGCTGCATCCACCAGGGCCCGCAGCATCAGAAATGTTGAATATTACCACATATTTGGGGAGAGCTCAGCAAAGCCTGTGTGTGCCAGCTCTTCTTGGCATCTCTGTGAGTTCAGTGATAAAGACGTTCATTTCCTCTGGGTGTAGGGAGGACACATGTCGAATAAAAGTCTTCACCATCAGCAAGATGTGGAATCAACCCCAGTAGCCATTCATCCACGGATAGATTCATAAACAATGGTATATACATACCATGGATACTATTCAGCCATAAAAGATGGTGACTTTACATCTTTTATATTAACCTTAATAGAGCTGAAGAACATTCTTCTAGTAAGATATCACAAGGATGGAAAAGCAAGTTTCCAATGTACTCAATACTAATATGAAACTAACAGATAAACAGCTGCCCGCTCACGTGAGAGAAAAACACAATTAAATTGAAGTGGAGGGGCTCGGTGCCCCTAGCACAGTGGTTACAGCACTGGCCACATGCACTGGTGGTTCAAACGCGGCTCAGGCCAGCTAAACCACAGTGACAACTGCAACTGTAATCCTAGCTACTTGGGAGGCTGAGGCAAGAGAATCACTTAAACCCAAGAGTTTGAGTTTGCTATGAGCTGTGACACCATGGCACTCTACCAAGGGCAACATAGTAAGATGCTGTCTGAAAAAAAAAAAAAAAGAAAGAAAAGAAAAATTCAAGTGGAGGGAAAGGCAAAAAGGGAGGGGATGCGGTAAGCGCTCACCTGATTGGCACAATGTAAGGGTATACAGGACACCGACTTCAGGGAGGAAAGTCATAGAAGTCTTCGTTAGCCTGTTTCAAGGGAGGAGGATGAAGAGAAAGTCAGAGAGAACTTCCCAATTCTGGGGCTTTCTCAAATGCCAAGGTGCCATCTTTTTTTTTTTAATTTCAGATTAATATGAGGGTACAATTAGGTTACATATTTGCATTTGTAGTTGAGCCCTTCACCCAGGAGGCGTGCTGTATCTTCACCTCCTTCACCCCACACACCCTCCTTTTTTCCCTTTCCCTCCACTTGAATTTGTGTTTTGCTCTCCCAGGAGCCCGCAGTTGTTTATCTATTAGTTTCATATTAGTATTGAGTACATTGGAAACTTGCTTTTCCATTCTTGTGATATTTTACTAAGAAGAATGTTCTGCAAGTCCATCCAGGTGAACACAAAAGATGTAAAGTCACCATCTTTTATGGCTGAATAGTATCCATGGTATGTATGTACCATTGTTTTTGAACCTGTTCATGGATTGATGGCTACTCGGGTTGATTCCACATCTTAGCGATGCTACCTACTAGCTTTGAGGCTATGGGTGGGCCAGTTAGTCCTTCTGAGACTCATCTTTTATGCCAGAATAGTATCCATGGTATGTGTGTACCATCGTTTATCAATCTATTCATGGATGGATGGCTACTTGGGTTGATTCCACATCTTGGCGATTGTGAATGGACAAGGTGCTATCTTCTGGGACATGGTGTCCTAAATCCCATCGCACACACTTTCACATCTCTCCCTAGATTTATTCACTTGTCTTATCATAATCCCAAATATTTTCTTGAGCATGCTTTGCTTGCAATTTGACAAAAAATACAAAGCCATCTTTATGGATCTTGGATTTGGCTAACTGAAAGATTATGATCTTCTAATGAAGTTAGAGATCATTTCATCCCAGAAGTAAAATAACATTTACATAGAAAAAGAAATAGCTGAACACAGTACTTTTGCTACTTCCGATTCTTCTTTGTTTCGTAGCTAAATAACATCCTGGATGGCCAGAAGGAAGTAAATACATGGAGTGAGTATTTCACTTAAATTTAAACAAAGCAAAACAAAGACCCATGACCATTCTGGGAATCTAACCCAGTTTGACACAACCTAACAGGTTCATTAAGGCTTTATGCCCTATATAAATTCAAAATAACTTATTTAAAAAAAAAGAACCGAGTAAGGCTAACTGTTCATCTTATAGTTCATATAATGACTCATACATTATTTTATAATAGCAAAATAGGAGTTGACAGCTGTGTATTTAGGCAATTATATCTAAGGGCAGATAATTTAAAACATGCTATACTTAAAAGAGATATCTTAATAGTCTTCAGATACCAAAGTCACTAAAATGTGAAATTATACTGCACCAAGAATGTTCAAATGATATTTTTATGGATTATAAATTATAAGATTTTCTCAAAGCCTCCAGGAAATCCTAGAATTTGTATTGGAAGCCATTCTGTGGAATTCCATAAAACATTTTAAAGGTAGGAATTTTCATAGGTCACTGAGGACTTCTGTAGGGTCCCAAAAAAGTGCAATGTCCATAAAACATCATGTTGATACATTTCCAGTTTATTTATCTTTGTGCCTTTCCTCCAGCTGTAACCTAACAATCATCCTATCTTTTCCTTTCATGTCACTTTCTTGCATTTATATCTAGATGTAAATGTGTTCAGTCATAATATTTCCTTCTGAGGACTCTGTTACCCAAAAATAATATTTGAAATGGCACCGAGAAACATTTTTTAAAGCTATTAGCCAAAAATGCCATGAATTGGGAGCAAGCCGGAATGGAAATATTTCTAAATAAAAAAGATTAGATAAACACAAATTTCACAACAGCCTCTATAATTTTAGGAAAACCGCCCTGCATGGGAAGCCCTGTGCTCCTAGTTGACTGGCTGGCTGTCTCTGTGCCATGGGTTGGCTGGTAAAAACACACTTTCTCATGTGTTCCTACACCCATAAACTGCCTTAAAAATAACCCTTAAGCTTTTCTTTTTAATGTGACAAATCAAATTAAACAGATTCAATTAGCCTAGGAGAACTGTTCTTTTTAACAGCTGTTGAGCTAAGATGGTCCATGAGTTTGCTAAGGATGCTGTAGCAGTGTACCACAGAATGAGTGGCTTAGACAGAAATTTACCATCTTACACTTTTGGAAGCTATAACATCAGGGGTCAGTGGGGCCAGCCTCATTCCTTCTGAGAGCTGTTAACAAAGATCTGTTCAGCCCTCTCTCGTAGGCTTGTAGGGGACCATCTCCTCCCTCTGTCTATCCCATCATCTTCCCTCTGTGTATGTGTTTCTATACGTAGGTCCAAATGTCCCCTTCTTATAAAGATATCAGTTGTATTAGATTAGGGCCCACCCTAATGACCTCATGTTAAGTCAATTACTTCTGTAAATACCCCTGAATACAGTCATGTTCTGAGATATTGGAGCCTAGGACCTAAAACATGAGTTTTTCAGTCACCCAATTCAACCCACAGCAGATGAGCTGACCTGGCTGCCTGACCACAAAAGCTGACCCTGGCCAGAAATATTATTAAGCATTACTCTCCTGGAGAGTAGTTGACAGTGTAGCTCCTGCAATTTGAGGGTCTGGATTAGAATACGTGTTACCTGTCTGACCGTACACTTAATCTCTCAAAGCCTCAGTTTCCACATGTGTACAATAGGAGTAAAAAAAGCACCTACCTCATTGGATATTCTGAAGTTTAAATGATATAATTCACAAAAATGATTAGTGACCAGAATTGATGTTCACTCAAACATGGTACTTCTTCATTATTATTAACATCATCAAGTTGTCTGTCTGCCATTGGGCCTTTTCCACAATAACACCTTTTATCCATATAGTTTTTAAAAGGAGTTCTCTTGGGCTAGTACAGTACATATCGGTAGTACCTCAAGGAACTTTGAAGGAAGGGTGCTATGTACCATGCCTGAAATCTGATTATATGTAGAAAAACAGTGGCAGTTTGAATGATCTTGGTCCCTACTCCATCCAATAAGTACTTATGAAAATTCTGATTCCATCAATGCCTTCAAAAATTATTTTCCCCACACGGGATTGGAAGGGGAGGTAATTGAACTAGAAATTGTAGTCCAGATCCTACTACTATCTCACTGTGTCTATCTGCTCTTCTATACCAAAGAGGATGCCTGACTTGAGGCCAAGACTTTATAATTTCTGGAATGGAGCAATGCCAATTCGCTTACAAATAGTTGTCTGTCCTCAGGAAGAGCAAAAGAGGATGTGGACACTCAGGCTCAAATCTTGCCTCACTCGAATTGGATATTTTACAACTAAAATCTTACTAGAATTTCAAATTTCTAAAAGAAAAAAGAAAGATTTTCAGGTCCTAGGTCACTATCTTCTTAATGCAAGTTTAGGTTAAACCATGATGAAACAGATACTATTTGACCTTTTGTCAACCTGCAAAAATAGTGGTATCCTGGAGTTCCACTTAATAGTTAAATTCTAAGAGACAGAAAGAATATGAACTTTATCTTGATGTTGGTTACAGTGAAATTCCTTCTATTGGTGGCAAAAAGCAAAGTTGGCTTCACCCCTGCTCCCAGCAGCAGAGTAAAGAAGAAAACATAGTCACACAAACTATCACTGTTGCATTGAAGCCTTTCTCATACTGAGATAGGTAAAGGTTGTAAACAGTTTTCTGGGATTAGGACCAACTAGAGAGCCAGTGAGGCCTGAATTGGCAAAAATAAAATTGCACAAACATGCACACTTATAATTTTAGAATGTCCTTCTAAAAAGAACTTAAGCTATGCCTAGAAGTTTGAGTGAGCATCACGCTGCATCGGGGGTGGGGACTCTGCATGTGTCCTCAAGGGGATTAAGGACTCAAAATCAAATGTACGTCTCATAACCCAGTGGTCCCCAACCTTGTTGGCACCAGGGACCCATTTCATGGAAGACAATTTTTCCACAGGGAGGGTGAGGGAGATTGGTTTTGATATGAGCCTGTAAGCAATTGATTTATTATGGTCTCTGCACAGTCAAACCTCTCTGCTAATCTGTATTTGCAGCCACTCCAGCTCACCACCTCAGCTCCACCTCAGATCATCAGGCATTAGATTCTCATAAAGAGCCAACCTAGATCCCTCACATGGGCAGTTTACAATGGGGTTCATGCTCCTAGGAGAATCTAAATCCACCACTTATCTGACAGGAGGCAGAGCTCAGGTGGTGATGTGAGCAATTGGGAGTAGCTGTAAATACAGATGAAGTTTCTCTTGCTTGCCCAGCAGTCACCCTCTGCTGTGCAGCCCAGTTTCTAACAGGCCACAGGGTGATACCATTCGGAAGCCCAGGCGTTGAGGGCAATAGTCATAATCAACTGTGGTGTCATTGGCAAATGCCCTGCAAGGCCGCCTCCTGCTAGGTCCATGAAGAGCAGCAGAGCAGAGGGCAGTTGAGGCATTGTGAGTAGAGTGCCTTGTATTTTGAATGCCCTTCCCTGTTTCCAGCTGGTTTCTACCTTGAGGTCTGAACCTGGATCAAGAGGAGGGGAGCACACTGGGGATTTTGTAAGTAACTAGGAGTCTGCTGCACACAGGAACAATCATGGAAGACTCACAACACCACCATCTCAAGGGGCTTGAGAGTCTGAAGTGATACACAAGTGAAGGGAAAGAGCAAAGGCAATAGCAGTCAGTGGGCTTTAAAAGAGCCCATAGCTACTCATGTTCAGCATAGTGAGGATAGGAATGCTGCCATGTAGGGGCATAGAGTTGTATAGAGGGCAGTTTCTAGTGCTTGAGGCTAAGGATACTGAGGGAGGAAAAACACCCTGTTCTGGGCCCACATGGCCTGTGCAGGTTTTGGCACCCTATCACCCGAATATCTTTAAAAGATGCCAATCTCCTGCTGATGGTAACATTCTCCCTGTAAAGACATGGACTTAACAGCTTGACCTTTGCAAGCCATGATCCTTTCTGAACCAGATGTCACAACACGCATTAGCCTATATTGCCAACATTACTCCTAGGGCAGTGCTTGACAGTTGAGCTATCGAGGATGTCACTGGTGCCAGAGATGGCTTTGTCGGGGGTGTGCCCTGTGCAATGTCACAGAGCCCTGTGCTTAGAAGGGCCCAATGCCTGGTTTAAAGATCTGTTGTCTCCATCTGAAGATTCTTAATTTTTGTATGAGGCTCCCCATTCTCATTTTCTACTGAGATCTGCAAATCATGGTGTCCACATTGACTGACAGACAACAGTCTGGGGAGGTCTGAAGGGATTGAAGCAATGCAATAATTGCTGTTTGTGAAATTGAAATGAGTCTCAAAGATGGGTATGTGGATATATAGGTCTCTGAAGTCTGTGAGTGAGCAGTGATTTGGAAAATTTTCACGGAAGGGAACACAGAAAAGGAAGGGCATATTGCCAATGTCTCCATAAAACCCCCAGAGTGGGCTGCTGCTGATAAGACCCACAGGTGCTTTTATAAGGAGTGGCAAACTGCCTTCCTGTCCTCAGCTTGCAGCAAACATTCTTCTGCCCTGCCTGCCATCTGTATTGCATTCCTTTTATTTTTTTACTTTTTTAATGTATAATCTATGTAATGTATTTATTTATTTATTTATTTGAGACAGAGTCTCACTTTATCACCCTGGTAGAGTGCTATGGCATCATAGCTCATAGCAACCTCAAACTCTTGGGCTCAACAGATCCTCTTGCCTCAGCCTCCCAAGTAGCTGAGGCTACAGGCACCCACCACAATGCCCAGCTAATTTTAGAAATAGGGTCTCGCTCTAGCTCAGGTTGGTCTCGAATATCTGAGCTCAGGCAATCCACCTGCCTCTACTTCCAAGAATGCTAAGATTACAGGAATGTATTATTTATTTATTTATTTATTTAGAGACAGAGTCTCCCTCTGTTGCCCTGGGTAGTGTACCATAGCATCATAGCTCACAACTTCAAACTCTTGGGCTCAAGTGATCCTCTTGCCTCAGTCTTTCAAGTAGCTGGGACTCTAGATGACCACCACAGTGCCTGGCTATTTTTAGAGACAGGGTCTCACTCTTGCTCAGTCTAGTCTTGAACTCCTGGCAGTTCACTGGCCTCAGCCTCCCTGAGTGCTCAGATTATAGGCATGAGCCACTGTTCCCGGTCTTCCTTTTTCTCTTTTAAAGAACCCCCTACTCCCCACTGGCCTGTTCCTATAGCCCAGGCCATATATGTATCATGTACTCTTGCTAAACGTGAGGCAGATATTTGAAACAAGAGAATAAAAGAAGATGCTCTTATCCCCTCTGGTACATAGTAAGTGACTGTTTACCCAAGCTCCATTCTTCCCTGATAATGTTTCAGAGAAACATGAAGGTGGCTGGAGATTATAAATTTATGATGAAGCCTGGTAAAGTCCTTAACTATTCATTCTGATGAAAGTAACAATGTACTGAGAAACTTGTGAAATGACTGTGATTATATAATTAATTCTCTCTGGGTATTCATATGAATATTATTAAATCATCACAGGCAGTTTCATTTTTATTCTAAGTAAGCAGAGCACATGCCACTTTAAAGAGTGTATAATGCTTGATTTAGCAGATGACCCCTTTATTTTAAAACTAAATAAATGAAAAAGTGGCCAATTTGGTGTTATCACAAAAATTTTATTTCATGAAATCAAAGTTGAGAAATATAGAATGATTAAGTTTTGAAAAGAACAGCCACTTGGAAATACAAATATCTTCCTTTTAAACTAGTCTTCAAAGAATAAAAAGTAAAAAACAAAATATTATAAGGCTAGGTAGAGTGGCTCACACCTGTAATCCCACCACTTTGGGAGGCCAAGGCAGAAGAATCATTTGAGCTCTAGAGTTCAAGACCAGCCTGAGTAAGAATAAAACCCCAACTCTACTAAAATTAGTCAAATTAGCTGGACATTGTGATGATACCTGAAGGCCCAGCTACTTGGGAGACTGAAACAGAAGGATCATTTGAACCCAGGAATTTGATGTTACTGTGAGCTAGGCTGACACCATGCCACTCTAGCCAAGGCAACAGAGTGAGATTCGTCTCAAAAAAAAAAAAAAAAAAAAAAAATTGGTAGACAATAGGGCAGTGTCTGTGGCTCAACCAAGTAGGGCGCCAGCCTCCTATGCCAGAGGTGGTGGGTTTAAACCCAGCCCCAGCCAAAAAAAAACCTGCAAAAAAAAAGGAAAGAAAAGAAAAGAAAAAATTGGTAGACAATAGTCATTATAAAAACATGACATGAGAAATGACTAAATTTATAATCTTTACTACATTACCCATCTAGATCAAATAAAGAAAAATATATGAACTAAGTGTTCAATTCAAGAAGTAGAGAAAGACTTATACATAAAACTTAAAACTAAAATAAGTAAGAAGACAGAAAACAATAAATAAACCCAAAAGTAGCTTCCTTAAAAAGCAAAAGGAAAAACAGATGAGTCTTTGGTCTGTTTATGAAAAGAAAGAAGTATAATTCATAAGATTAGAAATAAAAAAGAAAACATAATGCCTACAAAGAAATAAACAACAAATCAAAGGTGAATTTATATGACACTGCTAATGCATTTCAAATCAGAATGAAGTTTTCTATGAAAGTAAATGCTATCAAAATCGACCTCAGGAAAGAGAAAAATCTAAATAGACTAATAAACCCAGAAGAAATTAAGTATACTTCAAAACATCTTTCTCCCTCCAAATACCATCAACACTGGGTTTGAATGAATTCATGGAGAATATTCTTTCAAACTTTTAAAGGAGAGAAAATTTTGATACTCTAAGAGGTGGTGGGTTTTTCCAGAGCATAGAAAAAAAGAAAAATTCTTCTTATAAGGCCAGGAAGTAAAAAATTTCTGATGAAAATTTCTGATGAAATTTTTTCACCAGAAAAAATACAGAAAAGAAATCTGCACACCATTTCATGATTATAAATGTAAGTACACGATATTAACTGTAATGTTACCAAACTACAAGTCAGTAGTTCCTGAAAGAAGTAACTCACCACAACTATATGGCGTTCATCCGAGGATGGCAAAGATGGTTCAATCCCAAACAAACAAAATTCAGTTTGCTTTTTATAACATATATGAAAAGGCTGCATGAAGTTTTACTAAATTTAAAGAGCATTTTTGGGATGGTAGGACTAAAATATAAGCTCTATGGCCCCAGGGAGTGACCACAAGGAGAAGACAATCATCTTATAGAACAGTTTAAAAAACAAACAATAACTTCAGAAATGTGCTTCACATTAATCCAAAGACATGAAAGGAAAAGTTACTTAACACAGGACGATTCTATCTTACATGCTTGCAAGGTGAAGAGCAGCAGGAATGATTTTGTATAATGGTTGAGGATTTTCTAAAAACAATACTCAGGAAGCTTGCTGGAGATACATATTCCAATATTATATTTCATATTGACTACAGTGGCATTCTTACTGAAGGCAGAAACTATTCAATACCCCACTTTTACCATTTTTATTGGACAGAGTTTTAGAAAAATTAGCCAAGGTAACTAGAAAAATTAATAGGCATATTAAGAAAGAGAATAATTTTTAATTATTTACAAATGTACAGGTATGCAAATGTAAAACTCAATGACACAGGAATCAAATGAAAAATTGACATGAAAATAATTCCGAAACGAGCTGATTATAAGTTTAATGTAAACCATAAGCCAGATAAATGTTTCCCATATACAAAGCAATCATCAGAGAGTAAATATAATGGAGAAATGGAAATATTCCATTTATAATAGTAATAAAAAATACTTAACAGGGTCTGTATGAAGGAAACCTTACTGATTCTGTTGAGAGATGTTTAAGAAAATTTGGATACATGAGAAACAAACCTTGTACTTAAGGCATTATTAAAAAGATAGCAATACTTTTTATTAATAAATATTAGTATTAACAAGATATTTTTCTGGGACCTTCATAAAATAAATCCATAGAAGCAAAGATGTGATCTTAGCCAGGGTATTCCTAGGAAAAAAAGAGTCACCAGAGAGATTATCAATTATTAAGGCATATTCTGAATGTATGCCACATAAAATATCTTAGTGCTGAAAATAAAATGAGTGATCACTAGAATAGAATAGTCCAGAAATTGACCCAAATTTATAGAATTTATGAAATATTATTCATGCTAAAAATGGTATTTCAAATAAGTGAAGAAATTTAGGATAAATGTTAGCCATTTTAAAAAATAAGTAAAGTTTAATCTCTATACCCTTTATTATATCAAAACAAACTCCCTATGTATCAAAATTTTTTTTATTAAGTCAAATACACATAGTTCATGAATACATTTATGCATATGTAGGGTACAACGTGTTGATTTTTTTTTATATACAATCTGACATGGTTACATCAAACCAATCAACAGAGCTTTCACCTCATTTACTTGATTATTGTAAGACATTTATGTTCGACACTTGACAGATTTGACTTGTACTCTTGCAATATGCTCCATAGGTCCCACCTTTTACCCTCCCTGTATCAAAGTTTTAAATGTAAAAAGTAAAACCATAGAGCAGCGGTTATCAACCTGTGGGTCGCAACCTGTTTGTAAAAATGAAAATACATCCTGCATATCAGATACTTACATTACAATCCATAACAGTAGCAAAAGTACAGTTATGAAGTAGCAACAAAAATTTATGGTTGGGGGTCACCACAACGTGAGGAACTGTATTAAAGGGTCATGGCATTAGGAGGCATTAGGAAGGTTGAGAACCACTGGCATAGAGTATCAAAAGGGAGTTTGGGCTTATTAATTTCTAATCTTAGTGTCAGGAAACACTTTTTTAAAATGATACATAACTCAAAGCCATAAAGGAAAATATCAGTACAATTGACAGTATAAAATTTTAGAAAATTATACAGCAAATTATTTTACAATAAAGACAGGAAAAGCAAACATATTTGCAACATGTATGTCATCAGGCAAAGCATATATTTCTTAGTTTAACTTAGAAAAATCAATGCAGGTATAAAAAGTTCACAGAAAGAGAAATGCAAATGGCCAATAAATAAATGCAATGATCTTTAAGCTTCTTCATAAAGAAATTCCATTTAAAATAGAAATATATTTTATTTATTTGCATTCTAGTTAGTATTACCAAAGATGTGAGAAAATAGGCATCCTTTTACAGTTCTGGCAGAAGTGTAAATATGTGCAACTTTTGGGGACAAATTGACTGTATAATTCCCCTGCAAAGAACATATCTTATGGATAGACTCACAAAGAGATGCTCCTAAAAGAATACCAAAGTGTGTATGTGTATAAATACATGTGCATATTAACATGTATAAAATATGTGCATACAAATATATGTATAAATATATGTGCATACATGTATGTATATGTGTATAAATATAGGTACATATACATATGTATATTTGTATAAATGTATGTGCATACATGCATGTATGTGTGCGTAAATATATGTGCATATATGTATAAATATACATTAAAGACTGCAGCATCAGATGGAAGCTTCAACTCGTTTTAAGTGCACATCATGAGGAAAATAGTTAAATATATGATGATATATTTATAGACAAGAACACCAAATAACTGTTTAACAATGAATGAAGCTGATACATACATACTTGTTAGGAAAGGCTCTCCCACAGTTATGGCTTAGTTCCTTTCATTTCTTGGCTCGTGAACACTGGTTTTGCATAATTTTTTTTTTGCTCTTTTTTTCTTGTTAAATCATAGCTGTGTACATTAGTGCAATCAAGGGGTACAATGTTCTGGTTTAATATACAATCTGAAATATTCTCATCAAACTGTTCAATGTAGCCTTCATGGCATTTTCTTCGTTATTGTATGTAGACATTTGTATTCTGCCTTTAGTAAGTTTCGCCTGTACCCATTCTAAGATGCACCATAGGTGTGGCCCCACCCATTACCCTCCCTTCCCCCTCACCTCCCCCTCACCTCCCCCCTCCCTTCACCTTCCTTGGCCCTTTCCCCTTAAAGTTTCATAGTTCTCTTTGTAGAGATCTTTCACATCCTTTGTTAGGTATACTCCCAAATACTTCATCTTCTTTGGCACTACTGTGAAAGGAATAGAGTCCTTGACTGTTTTTTCAGCTTGGTTATTGGTGGGATATAGAAAGGCTACAGATCTATGGGTGTTGATTTTGTAGCCTGAGACATTGCTGTATTCCTTGATCACTTCTAAAAGTTTTGTACTAGAACCCCTAGTGTTTTCCAGATATACGATCATATCATCTACGTAGAATGAAAGTTTGATCTCTTCTGACTCTATGTGGATACCTTTGATCACCTTTTCTTCCCTAAATGTGATGGCTAAAACTTCCATTACAATGTTAAAGAGCAATGGAGACAATGGGCAACCTTGCCTGGTTCCTGACCTAAGTGGAAATGATTTCAATTTAACTCCATTCAATACGATATTGGCTGTGGGTTTGCTATAGATGGCCTCTATTAGTTTAAGAAATGTCCCTTCTATACCAATTTTCTTAAGTGTTCTGATCATGAAGGGATGCTGGATATTATCAAAAAGCTTTTTCTGCATCAATTGAAAGAATCATATGGTCCTTATTTTTTAGTTTGTTTATGTGATGAATTACATTTATAGATTTACGTATATTGAACCAGCCTTGAGACCCTGGGATAAATCCCACTTGGTCGTGGTGTATAATTTTTCTGATGTGCTGTTGGATTCTGTTTGTTACGATCTTATTGAGTATGTTAGCATCAATATTCATTAGTGATATTGGTCTATAGTTTTCTTTTCCTGTTGGGTCTATTCCTGCTTTGGGGATCAAGGTGATATTTGCTTCATAGAATATGTTGGTAATATTCCTTCTTTTTCTATATTTTGGAAGAGGTTTAGTAATATAGGTACTAGTTCTTCTTTAAAGGTTTGGTAGAATTCTGACGTAAAGCCATCTGGTCCTGGGCTTTTCTTTTTAGGGAGATTTTATATAGTTGATGCTATTTCAGAACTTGATATAGGCCTGTTCAACATTTCCATTTCATTCTAGCTAAGTCTTGGTAGGTGGCATACTTCCAGGTATTGGTCGATTTCCTTCAGATTTTCATATTTCTGAGAGTAGAGTTTCTTGTAGTATTCGTTGAGGATGTTTTGAATTTCTGAAGGGTCTGTTGTTATTTCATCGTTACCATTTCTGATTGATGAAATTAGAGATTTTACTCTTTTTTTCCTGGTTAGGTTGGCCAAAGGTTTTTCTATTTTATTGATCTTTTCAAAAAAGCAACTTTTGGATTTATTGATCTGTTGTGTAATTCTTTTATTTTCAATTTCATTTAATTCTGCTCTGATTTTGGTTATTTCCTTTCTTCTACTGGGTTTGGGGTTGGAGTGTTCTTCCTTCTCCAGTTGCTTGAGATGTCCCATTAAGTTATTAACTCCTCTCCGTTTTCTTGAGGAAGGCTTGCAGTGCTATAAATTTCCCTCTTAGGACTGTCTTTGCAGTATCCCAGAGGTTCTGGTAATTGATGTCTTGATTGTTGTTTTATTCAAAAACTTTGGTAATTTCCTTCTTAATCTCATCTATAACCCATCTATCCTTCAGCATAAGGTTGTTTAGCTTCCATGGTTTTGTATGGGTATGCAAGTTCCTGTTGTTATTGAGTTCAACTTTTATTCCATGATTGTCTGAGAAGATGCAAGGAATAATTTCTATATATTTTTTAATTTGCTGAGGTTAGATTTGTGGCCTACAATGTGGTCAATTTTGGAGTATGTTCCGTGGGCTGATGAGAAGAATGTATATTCAGTTTTGTTGGGATGAAATGTTCTGTAGATGTCTGTTAAGTCCAGATGTTGAATGGTTGAGTTTAAATCTAAAATTTCTTTGCTTAGCTTTTTTTTTGGAGGATCTATCCAGCACTGCTAAAGGGATGTTAAAATCTCCAACTACTATGGAACTGGAGGAAATCGACTTGCTCATGTCTGTCAGAGTTTCTCTTATAAATTGAGGTGTGTTCTGGTTGGGTGCATAAATATTAATAATTGAAATCTCATCATATTGAGTATTACCTTTAACAAATATGAAGTGTCCATCCTTATCCTTCCTTATTTCAGGTGGCTTAAAGCCTATTGTGTCTGCGAATAGGATTGCAATGCCTGCTTTTTTCTGTTTTCTATTTGCCTGGAGTATAGATGACCATCCCTTCACCTTGAGTCTATATTTGTCTTTTAATGTAAGATGCGATTCTTGTATGCAGTAGATATCTGGCTTGAGTTTTTGTATTCAGTGTCTCTTTAGAGGATAGTTTAAACCATTCACATTAATTGAGAATATTGATAAGCCTTTTGAGAGTCCGGTGAACATTTTTAATCCTTTTGTGACTGTGGAAGTTGGAATTTGATCAAAATTTTCTGGGTGGGTTTACTTTTGTGGTGGAGGATTACGCTGGTCTTTATGGAGGATAAGTCTGAGAATATCCTGGAGAGCTGGTTTACTTTTGCCAAATTTCTTCAACATGTGAATGTCATTGAAGTATTTAATTTCTCTGTCATAAATGAAACTCAGTTTAGCTGGGTACGGTATCCTGGTTTGAAAGTTATTTTGTTTTAGGAGATTAAAAGTCGAAGACCATCCTCTTCTAGCTTGAAAGGTTTCAGCAGAGAGAGCTGCAGTTATTCTAATATTCTTGCCCTTGTAGGTGATAGTTTTCTTTCGTCTGGCTGCTTTCAGAATTTTCTCCTTCATATTAACTTTAGTGAAATTGATTATGATGTGTCTGGGGGATGTCTTATTTGGGTTGAGTCATGCTGGAGTTTTGAAACTGTCTGTTATCTGAATTTCAGAATCTCTTGGCATGTCTGGAAAGTTCTCCTTCATAATCTCACGGAGAAGAGACTCTGTGCCTTGTGAAGCCACTTTGTCGCTTTCAGGGATCCCTATAAGACGAATATTGGTTTTCTTCGAATTATCCCAGAGTTATCTGAGAGAGCGATCTGTTGTTGCCCCCCATTTCTCTTCCTCTTTGAGAGTTTGGGAGCATTCGAAAAAGCTTTGTCTTTAATGTCAGAAATCCTTTCTTCTGCTTGCTCCATTCCGTTACTGAGGGATTCTACTGTGTTTTTCAGATCTTTGAGGGCTGCAACTTCTTGTCTCAATGTGTTAAAATCTTTGGTCATTTGGTCTTTGAATTCCTTGAATTCTTGAGATATCTTTTGGGTTACTGCTTGGAATTCTAATTCGATCTTATTTGCTATCCAGATTCTGAATTCGATTTCTGACATCTGAGCTATTTGTTTTGTGCATGGGATCTTGTGCTGTGTCTGCCCCATTGATCCTTGGGGAAGTTGATCTACTCTGATTATTCATATTGCCAGAGTTTTCTGTTGATTTCGCCTCCTGATTGTTTTTCACCATTGCCTCTGGCCATCCTCAGAGTTGGGGAGGTGTCTCTCCAAGATTAGACCCCAGCGGGATCACTCTATTGTTGCTGGATCTTTGTAGGGAGTGACCCTGTGTAGTTCCTCTAGGGCTACCCCAGCCAAGGGGTTCTGGTTGTGGAAGCAGCTCTGGAGTGTGATACACTCAGATCCAGCAACAGGACGGGTGGTGGTGCACACGGTTCTGGGAGTGTCTGGTGCCCAGTGACGTTGGCAGAGGGAGCCGAAGGCTCCAGCAGTCTCTGGCCAGGAGAAGGGCTCCTCACAGAGTCAGGGAGGGCTCCCGAGGGCACGCGACTACCAGAGTCCCTGGCCAGACGAGCGGGCCGGTGTGGAGGCAGGGAAGGTACAGGAGGGAGGACGTAGGGTTGTGTGGCTCCCACGGTTCCTGGTCGGGGCATGCGGAGGCCCGGCGGGCATGGGTCGTGGGTCAGGGGTCACAGTGCAGCTCTTAAGGAAGTCTGAGTGGCGCCAAGCCCAGGAGTTTGAGGTTGCTATGAGCTGTGACGCCACGGCACTCTACCCAGGGCAACAGCCCCAGGCTCCAGTGTGCCCAAACCTGTCTCACTCTGCCCCTGAAAGTTAAGGCTATAAGGCAGCTCAGTCACTAGGTTACTAGCTCCTGCCCAATCCTTGCTCTGCGACCCTAAGGGTGGAGCTTGCCGGGGCATTTCTCTCACATTGGCTCCCTGCGACCCACAGCCGAACACTGTTAGCTCCGTCCAGCACAGCGGCTCAGTCTGGGGCCCTAGACAATGCCCAAAGTTCTCTGCACTCCTGCTCAAGCTCTCCCCAAGGCAGTTCAACTGAGTGCCAAGTCCAAAAACACAAAAACAGTTCACAGGTAAGGCCTTTCCAGTTTGCAGTCTCACTGCTGCTTGTACTTACGGCTGCCGGCGGGATTAGGTCGATCAAACGCACGCAACCACTTGCCAGTTTCCCACTGTTTTTGTCCTCCTCTTGGGGTCCAGAAGTCCCTTGCTGACTCCCTGTATCCTCAAAGGGATGATTATAGGCAGATCCCACCAGCCAGAGATGTCTGGAGACTTATCTCCCCAGACTCACTGTGCCCAGTTGCAGGGAAGCTGTTACTCGGCTGCCATCTTGCTCCACCCCCAAGAAATAAAATTTAAAAAAAATAGAAAACCACTTGAAACCAGCAACAGAATATCCCAGCTTGAGAGCTTAACATCCAGAAATAGGAGAATGGGTGGGAGAGAGAGTCATCCTGCAATCTGGCTTCCACACGAAAGTGTCAACTGTCTGGAGTGGGCAGGACAGAGGGAGATAACCACATCTAACCTGCTGAGAACAGGCAACAAGGCACCCAAGTCCCTCTTGGGAAAACAATAATAAAATGTATTATTTGTGGTTTTCTGTATCTATGTTTTATTTTACAATAAAATGATTTAAAAATATATCTAAAAACAGAAAAGAGGAACATCATGTACAACACTTGATTGCGATCTATCTTTCCCTTAAGAAAGGTATGCAGAGAAAGAATTTTAGGGAGCTGGAAAAGTGGGGTTGTCTGTGCCCTGAGAAATCCAACACTTCTTCTCCACATTCAAACACAACTTCCATCAGAGGAGGAATGAACACAGCAGGATTTGAGCTTCACATCTAGCACCGACTAGAACCAGCTGTGTCAACCTGGGCACGTCCTGGCACCTCTCTGGGACTCTGTCCTCACCTGCAAAGTTATTTCTAACACTCCACTTAAATCCCAATTACTTAAGCCCAAGGAATGTTGGGAAGAGTATATTTTTCCCCTCTTTTTCTATTTTTTGGTGGCTCAGTGTGATTTTTAGATAACAGCCACTTAATCAAGGTCTGTGGTCATTCATTTGAGATATTCCTTTGAGGCAAAGACCCAGGATCAGTGTTTCTTGCCTGAAATTTCAGGTGCATGGGAACAGGAGGCTCTGCCACCACCCAAGTGTCTGGCTCACTTTGTCCCCAGGTGACGAGCAAGTAGGAATAATTCCGACAAAGTACATTAAAGCTTCTCATCTTAAGCAAGCTGTACACTGATGGTTTTACTATTGGGAAAAGGAGCAGAGCGTGTGTTGCAGAAACGGGGTTTGAAGTCTACGCCCAACAACTCCTGAGATGCTAACCTTGGCTAACTTACAGAGTTCTTCAAATTTCAGTTGCCTTGACTATAAAATGAGATGCTGGTTAAGTATGAAATAGGTAATCCCATGAGATTAGGTGCTTGGGTTTTGTACTGACTCATCCCAGGATTCATATCCTAGTTCCCAAATAGCTAGCCTTTCTGAATCTCAATTCTTCCTTTTGCAAATGAGGTTATTAATACAAAGGGTTCGTAACAAGTAGGATAATACATGGAAAGCACCTGAACTGAACCTGGCTCATATGGAATGCTAAAAAATGCACCCACCATTTGTTGTTCATTGTCATTACCACTGCTACTGGTACTACTATGTAAGACACCAAGCACAATGCCTGCCGAGAAGCAGGAACTCAGTGTAAATTAAGTCTCTTTCCCACTTTATCATTTGAAAGAATATTCATAAGTTTAATGATTATCCTTCCCTCCTATAGACAGTCATTTGCTCTTTGGCTGTAATATAAAGGCAAGAAACTTGTGGCTCCTCTTCATGAGTCCTGGGTAACTTCAGAGTTTCAGTTTAATTACTCAATGCACATCGCAGACAGTGTGTCTTTCCCAGGTCAGTGATTCACACAACAGATACACACAGAAGAAAAAGAATTAGGAAGATATCTTGCCAGCGACCCTACTCCTTTCATGTAAAATGTGCGTTTTCAATTTAGAAACACAACGGAAGTTACTGGCCCCAGAGGCAAAGACTATTTTTATCCGAAGTTGGCCCCTAAAACTTTCCTCCCCAGCTGATTTTCCCACACCCTGGCTCTCTTGTCTGGTTCCCCTTTCTGAGTGGAAGTGAGATCTCATTTCAGGGAAATGCTTGGCTGGTTGGCTGGCTGGCTGGCGCGTTGTATAAAAAGCAAGTATCTGAAATTAAGATTTCAACCTGCTGTCCCAGAAGCAGCTTCTTCCAAGTTTTACTTTCTAACCCTGAAACTAAATTAGAAACACCAAAAGTTCCTTTGAAAAGAAAAGGTAAAAAAAAAAAAAAAAAAAAAATAGAAGTACTTCCTTGGTTCTGATTAAAATACACGGGCTGATGTGTCCTTGACTTCCTCATAGGAGTCAAAAGGATCTCAAAAAGAGGACCCCAAATCAGGGTAGAAGTGACTTCCCACAGCAGATGTTGTTGGTGGGAGGGAACATGAAGGTCATCTTTCCTCATTAACTTAGAGACATCAATGATTATACTCAGAGACTCACAGGGCCAAGACCACGTTCAACCACTGAATGGCACACCTCCACATTATATTAGTATTTGTGAGTAGGGAATGTCTATTCCACATGCTTTTCTTCCCCTTGAAAATGTCACAGTGCACCCCTGTGATACGATTTGTTTCTCCAGACATGGAGATGGTTCCATGGTGATTGTTACAATCTCATGCCCAGATCCCTTTTTGACCCAATGTGCCCATTTTCCAGAAAGCTGATGAGGGCTAGTCACTCCAACTCTAAGACCTCACTAGTCTTTTGTGCAGGTTGTCTCTGTTAGTGCTTTGTGCCTGTTTCTTGACACATCCTTCATAGATGAGAATTACTTCAGAGACTTTCCAGCTCAATGTCAGAACTGAATTGAACCCCAGAATATATGGATTCCCTCGTTTCCCTTCTTGAAGAATTGAATTGTGTCTCAGGGAGATAAAGCAGGATAGAGAAAGAGGATACTTGGGAAAAGTAAGGTCTGAAAGAATAAAAGGCTTCTCACAGGAGCCCAAGGACACTCCTGCAAAGTCCTGCCTGGGGTGACTCAGCTCTTAGGAATTCTTAGAAACTTAACTTCCTGGGACCTTGAAACTAAGGCTTGCTTTTGCTTTTGTAAAAGTCTGCACCTACCTTCTCCAGCTCAATTCAAACTGACCAATGAGAAGGGGACCCTTGGCTGGATAAGGAACCCTTGGCTGGAGATAAAAGGGAATGGACAGGGCCAGTTGGGGAGTTCAGCCATTTTTGAACTCTAGTGTGCTATGGCTCCACCAGCTGAAATAAAGCCCTTTCTCTTTTAAACACTGGTGGTCAGGTGTTTCTTTCTCTCCATCAGGGCTTGTTTTCCTGTAATAATTTGCCCACAGTCATCCAAGCAGCTTGTGACAAAACTGGGACTAAAAAATCACTCTTTGCCATTCCAGCTGCCCTTCTTCCTGTTACTAGCTGTGGGAATTTACTGAGCAGCAACGTAGCTGAACACATTCTTCCCCTACAAGATTATAAATGGTCTATTCTCAAATGAGCCACAATTGTTAACTTGATCATAGCAACTAAGGCATATTAAAACATAATTTGCACCCATAGGCACAACTTCTATTTTACAGACAGATGACACACACCCCTGAGCCCTGTTGGCTCAGGCTAAGATGGTATTTTCTATATAAAATAATATCCGTGATACTCAAGTGCAGATTTAATATGTACCCCCTATATTTTCCAGCACTCTTCCGGGAGCAATAGAGACTAAAGAATTGGTAAATGGGTTAAGAAGAATGTGTGAGAAAGGAATTCTCATAACCTTGACAAGAGGATAGCCATTTTAGAAAACAACCCCCTCGCCAGACTCTTGGAGTGCTTCAAGAACAGGATATCTGGGAAACACCCTACGCATATATATCTGTTTTCCTTACCCACACTAGAGAAGAGCCCCGGGCTGTATTCTGGGCTCACTTCCCCATTCCAGCTATACTGAATTCAAGCTATATAAAAGCCTTTGCAACCATGTGGAAGCTAAGCTGACACCTGGTCAGTCTCCATTCTGCTTTTCTCTTTATTAAAGTCTTTCCTTGTCCCTAGACTGGCCGCCTCTCCTTTCTTTCAGACCCTTTCCCCAGTCCTATGCCAGAACCTCTCAGAATAAAGATGTGGAGGAAATTTGGAAAAGAATCCAAAGGCTTTGGTTTCCAAAGACATTCTAGATACTGCTGATTAGCAGGTAGGGGGAAAAGAGGAGAGATTTTTCTATAACTTCCTACTGAAGACAATGTCATGTCACATTGACCAGGTCAATGGAAAAATCTTGATGCTTCAAGATGAAATATACTTTACTTAAAAAAGGATCTGTGTGAGCCATTTACCTTGCACAGAAGGAGTACAGGAGCGAAGTCATTTGCAGTCAGAGACCTAATAAAACCTCACAGGACACCACTTTCTTTCTCAGCAGAATAATAGCTAAAAGTTAAAGATGATTACGACTGTTAGTCTGTGAGCCTTTCTGCTGACAGAGATCTTCCTCATGTGTGTGTTGTACATCTAATTGGAATGATGGGTATCCTTGAGAAAATGTCTCTAGAATTAGATCCTTCTTGGTTTCCATAAGAATGATTTGTGATCCAAGATATGAAAAGAATTTTGACGATGTTGTAAGAAAAAAAAAGCACATTTTGGAATGATTTTGAACTTTGTCAAACTCCTGTAATGAATTAAGTGCCATCCTCCATCCTTTGTTTTCTTAGAATGTTGTAAATTTATAACTCTGAAGATTATAAACCACTATCATTTTCCTGCTTAGGGGAGAAGGACAAATATAATATCATCTTCATGTTATAGATGAAGAGACTAAGGTTCAGAGAGGTTAGGTGGCTTGCCCAAGGTTATCTAGCTAAGTGAGTGGCAGAGTTAAATCAGAAGAATTCTTCACTGATTTCATCCAATGTTCTTTCTGTCACACTTTCTCATGCCTGAGATTTAGAAAGAAGAAAGGAGAAAGGGAGTAAGAAAGAGCAAAGAGTTAGGACTAATGGATATTTACAAGGGTAACCCAGCTTCCCCCCAAAGTCAAACAGTTGCCAAAGAAAATCTACTCTATTTTTATATGTTTTAAAGCCCTCACCAGTGTTGTATAATATGAAAAATTAATGAACACCTGTAAAAGATTTCATTGCCCAGCTCTCTAAGGCCACGCTTTAAAGTTAATGTTATTTTCTATATTAATAGCTGCTCCCAAAGATGTTTCCTTTTAAATTAATGCAGATACCAAGTAATTTGGAAGAGACCAAATAGGCCAGGAGGAGCAGTTCCAGCTGCTCACTCAGCAGCCCTGTAATTTGAAAAGAGAGCATCAGGAGCCTCTACCGCCATGGGGACCGGGTCTGGGGTCATTAGATGTACACAAGCTACTCCTTAAGAATAACATCTTCTATTTCTTATCCTTTGGAAAAATTTGCGGCTTCTGGTAATTGTAGGATAGAATTCCATTATCACAATACTCCCACTGAGTTGTTCCTCCACTCTCCATTTTTTAAACATTTTCTTTCAACATGACTGTTTGCTTCAGCACCGATAAGGGAGCTGGATGACACATTCTGCTCATAAAATGGCAATGATCATCATTGTGGTGATCGCGGATGAGGAATGGAAACTTCCTCTGTCTGAGAGCCGAGCTGAGTATTCAGAGGCTTTCTTGAGATTCCACGAACTCTACAAGTTGTGTCTTTATTCTGGAAGAGCTGAGGTCGCAACCCAGCCTTCTTTGAACCTTCAACCTGATCTCCTTTGAGGAGAGAGAACCTCCTAAGAGTTCCCAGGTTGACCGCTACTTTTTTTCCTCCCCTTCTCTCTTCTGATCACAGACATAATTAATTCTGTGAACAGGAGACAAGGGGAATGTGTGGGTGTCTTTTCTGACACCGGTTTGAAGTTACTCTGATACATTGCTTAAATGAGAGTGGAATTCCTCAAGTGCAGTGAATATTTCATGTTGAATTCATGCTGGGTCTTCCCATGTGCCTGGCCCATTCTTGTTGGTTTCTGAGTTTGCTTTTGAAGCCCAACATTAGGGAGAATTAATGGGCTGGTTATAGAATTAATGGACTCTAAATATGATCAGTAACGTATGAACTATATGTATATTATGTAGATATAATTCCCTGTGTATATAAATCCCTTATAATTCCCTTATAAGTACATGTGCTACTCTACAAATATGCACTAGTATATAATATGTACTCTTAAAAATATCCATGGCTCAGTCAGTAAGGCGCTGGCCCCACATACCGAGGGTGGCGGGTTCAAACCCAGCCCCGGCTGAACTGCAACCAAAAAATAGCTGGGCGTTGTGGCGGGCGCCTGTGGTCCCAGCTACTCGGGAGGCTGAGGCAAGAGAATCGCTTAAGCCCAGGAGTTGGAGGTTGCTGTGAGCTGTGTGATGCCACAGCACTCTACCGAGGGCCATAAAGTGAGACTCTGTCTCTAAAAAAAAAAAAAAATATCCATGGAAAGTGCAAACTAAAAGATAACTATAAGCAGAAGTTGTGAAGTTGTATTTTCCCTGTATTTCAATGAATCATTTTAATTCTTCCTTATGCAAGGTTTCTAAGTTCTCAGATAAGGCCACTGGGCTAACCATTGTGTTCTACCTGCCATTTTCTCTCTGGTGGCCCTGTTGGGGTATGCTAGAGTGTTCTTAATGCTAAATGCTAGTCCTTTAAGTCTGTGTTTTTCAAGCATGGGTATACACACAATCAACACAACTGCTTTTTTCTTTTGGTCAATGGATTAACCCAAACTGCATTCTATAGCAGTCGCATCCTATTTTACTTTCAACTTTTATAAACATTGTTTATATATTTCAAAGCTATTTCATTAACATCTGGTTCTAGGATTGCTCCAGGGAGTTGAATGCACCAGATCAGTGGGAATGTTACTGCACTTCCAGAGGTGAAATGAAAGCCTCTTCTTTTCTTTTTTGAGATAGAGCCTCAAGCTGTTGCCCTGGGTAGAGTGCTATGACATCACAGCTCACAGCAACCACAAACTCTTGGGCTTAAGTGATTCTCTTGCCTGAGCCTCCCAAGTAGCTGGGACTACAGGTGCCTACCACAACACCTGGCTATTTTTCGGTTGTAGCTGTCATTGTTGTTTGGCAGGCCTGGACTGAATTTAAACCTTCCAGCTCTGGTGTATGTGGCTGGCACCTTAGCCGCTTGAGCTACAGGCGCCTAGCCAAGAAAGAGAGCCATTTTTTTTTAAAGTCATGTTTTCTTCCTTGCTCAGAAGTGGTCCTATAGCAAAAAATTGCTGACCAAGATTGTTGTGAAATCTGACTTGAGAGAAGCCAATAGGCTATTAACATGAACTGCACTCTCTAATCATTACCTCTGATTGCTTGTAAGAAATAATAACCTTTGCAAAAGTGAACAGAGTGTTTTTTTTTTTTTGAAGTGTATTTAGCAAATTATTAATTTACTAACTGGTCTTCGTTGATCTAGGCAAAGTAATTGCCTTTTATCTGCACAAATGCATGTGTTTATTCCCCTAGGGCATGCTGCCATTTTATATTTCAGCATATTTCTTCTGTGATACTGAGAACTGTTTAAGCCAGTGGTTCTCAACCTTCCTAATGCCGTGAGCCTTTAATACAGTTCCTGTGGGTCGCGACCCATAGGTTGAGAACCGCTAGTAAGCTGTCATTGTAGATTTTAGATTCAGCTATTTACAAATAGCATGACTTTGGGGATATTACTTAATCAAGCCTCAGTTTCCCAATCTGTAAAATAGGTTCTTGAAAAAAAACTAAGTGAGATAATCTAGTACAGAGCCAGTACACATTGACTAACAGCTAGAATCATGATGATCACAAAATTCTCCACTAATTCCCTTTCCCCTCTCTGGAGTTATTTACTATTCTCCTACATTTACTTCTGTATATCAAAAAAACAAAGTTGTAAAATACTTTAAATTGTATATATTTATGGTATACAATGCGATATGCATATGTGTGTATATACAAACATTGTGAAATGATTACCACAATCAAGCTAATTAATATATCCATCCTTTCACATATTTATTTATTGTGGATAAAACATCTAAGATCTCTATTAACATTTTCAAGTATATAATATATTATCATTAATTCTAGTTATTATGCTGTGCAGTAGATCTCAAAACATTTATTCCTTCTTTTTAACTGAAACTTTGTATTCTTTGATCAACATTTCCCCTTTACACATCTTTCCACCCCCACCCTAACCCCTGGTAACCATCATACTATTCCTTAGCATAATGTCACCTAGGTTCCTCCATCTTGTTGCAAATAACAGGATTTCTTTCTTCATAAAGGTTGAATCATATTCAGTTATGGCTCATAGACCTAAAGATCAACCTGTGAACTTGGATTAGACTTTCTTTGATATAACACTAAAAGTACAAATGACAAAAGAAAAAAAAATTGGATTTCAACAAAATTAACTTTCCTGCCACAGAAGATTTCATTAAGTAAAAAGGCAATCCATAGAACGAGAAGAAATATCTGAAAATCACATATTTGTTAAGAGAGTTTTGCCCAGAATACATAAAGAACTGTTATAATCCAATAATAAAAAGATAAATAACCAATTAAAAATGAACAAAAGATCTGAATAGACATTTTTCCAAAGAATATTTTAAAAGTAACAAATAAGCACATGAAAAGATACTCAAAATACATTGTGGAAGGGCAGATGAAAACCACAATGAGATACCACTTCACGCACAGTAGGATGACACTAAGATAAGACAAATAAAAACAAGTATTGGTGAAGTTTTGGAGAATTAGAATCCTTATGCATTGAGATAGGACCATAAGATGGAGCAGGCACTTTAAAACACAACATGTCAGTTCCTCAGATTGTTAATCAGAGAGTTTCTAAATGCCCCAAATACTCTACTCACAAGTAATATACTGAGGAAAAATGAAAGCTATGTCTACACAAACACTTGTACACAAACACTATATATTTATAACATCATTATTCACAATAGCCAAAGGATGGAAACAATTCAAATCTCCAACTGATAAACAGAAAAATAAAATATGGTACATCCTTACTGAGGGAATAGTCTTTGAAATGAAAAGGAATGAAGTATTGACACTTATTCCCTGATGGATGCACCTTAAAAATATTACGCTATGTGAAGTCACCCATGGAAGATCACACATAGTATGATTCCATTTACGTGAAATAGAAGAGGCAGATGGAAAAATTAAATCAGTGATTGTCTAGGGCTGGGAGGCTAGGTGGAAATGGAGAGTGACTGCTAATAGATACAGGGTTTCCTAGGAGGGGGACAAAAATTGATGTGGTGATGGTTACATAACTTTCTGTGAGCACACTACATACCACTGAATTGTACATTTTAAATGGGCAAGTAGTAACTATGTTGGACTATACCTTTAATCTATCAAAAACAACAAAAAAGTAGATAGAGCTAGGTGCTTAAAGAGGCTGAAATATTTGGGAGAATACCTGACAAAGGATGTGAAAGATCTTTACAAAGAGAACTATGAAACTTTAAGAAAAGAAATAGCTGAAGATGTTAACAAATGGAAAAACATACCATGCTCATGGCTGAGAAGAATCAACATTGTTAAAATGTCTATACTACCCAAAGCAATATATAATTTTAATGCAATTCCTATTAAAGCTCCATTGTCATATTTTAAAGATCTTGAAAAAATAATACTTGGTTTTATATGGAATCAGAAAATACCTCGAATAGCCAAAACATTACTCAGCAATAAAAACAAAGCAGGAGGAATCACACTACCAGACCTGAGACTGTACTATAAATCAATAGTGATCAAAACAGCATGGTACTGGCACAAAAGCAGAGAAGTAGATGTCTGGAACAGAATAGAGAACCAAGAGATGAATCCAGCTACTTAACTGTCATTTGATCTTTGACAAGCCAATGAAAAACATCCAGTGGGGAAAAGATTCCCTATTTAACAAATGGGGCTGAGTAAACTGGCTGGCAACCTGTAGAAGATTGAAACTGGACCCACACCTTTCACCATTAACTAAGATAGACTCTCACTGGATAAAAGATTTAAACTTAAGACACGAAACTATAAAAATACTTGAAGAAAGTGCAGGGAAAACTCTTGAAGGAATCGGCCTGGGTGAATATTTTATGAGGAGGACTCCCCAGGCAATTGAAGCAGTATCAAAAATAAACTACCTGGGACCTGATCAAACTAAAAAGCTTCTGCACAGCCAAGAACATAGTAAGTAAAGCAAGCAGACAGCCCTCAGAATGGGAGAAAATATTTGCAGGTTATACCTCCGATAAAGGTTCTAATAACCAGAATCCACAGAGAACTCAAATGTATTAGCAAGAAAAGAACACGTGACCCCATCTCAGGGTGGGCAAGGGACATGAAGAGAAACTTCTCTAAAGAAGACAGATGCACGATGTACAAACACATGAAAAAAAGCTCGTTATCCTTATTCATCAGAGAAATGCAAATAAAAACTACTTTGAGATATCACCTAACCCCAGTAAGAGTAGCCCACATAACAAAATCCCCAAACCAGAGATGTTGGCGTGCATGTGGAGAAAAGGGCACACTTCTACAATGCTGGTGGGAATGCACACTAATACATTCCTTCTGGAAGGATGTTTGGAGAATACTTAGAGACCTAAAAATAGACCTGCCATTCAATCCTATAATTCCTTTTCTAGGTTTATACCCAGAAGACCAAAAATCACAATATAACAAAGACATCTGTACCAGAATGTTTATTGCAGCCCAATTCATAATCGCTAAGTCATGGAAGAAGCCCAAGTGCCCATCGACCCACGAATAGACTAGCAAATTGTGGTTCATGTATACCATGGAATATTGTGCAGCCTTAAAGAAAGATGGAGACTTTACCTCTTTCATGTTTACATGATGGAGCTGGAACATATTCTTCTCAGCAGAGTATCTCAGGAAGGGAAGAAGAAGTATCCAATGTACTCAGCCCTACTATGAAGCTAAATTATAGCTTTCACATGAAGGCTATAACCCAACTATAGCACAAGACTATGGGGAAAGGGCCGAGGAAGGGGAAAGGAGGGGGAGTTAGAGTGGAGGGAGGGTAATGGGTGGGGCCACACCTATGGTGGGGTGCTTCTTAGAATGGGTACAGGCGAAACTTACTAAAGGCAGAATACAAATGTCTACATACAATAACTAAGAAAATGCCATGAAGGCTACGTTGAACAGTTTGATGAGAAATTTCAGATTGTATATGAAACCAGCACATTGTACCCCTTGATTGCACTAATGTACACAGCTATGATTTAACAATGAAAAAAAAAAAGAAAAAAATTTATTTCTTATTTCCTGTATGTTTTGCTTTACTTTCTGGAAGATATCTGTAACTTTATCACTCAACTTGATTATCTCCTATTTTAATTTTCGAAAAAGTACCCATCCCTGATTGTTTCTCCTTTACAGCATTTTTTTTATAGTGTTCATTTCAAGTATACAAAATATTTCTCTCTCTCTCTCTCTCTGATAATATGTATTATCTCAAGTTTCACAGTTTTTCATTTTCCTATGTGATCTCTCCTTCCTGGTGTTTGTTTTGATCCATCTCTGGAAGGCAGGAGCCTTTACTCAGAATCTGGGTACAATCATGTCCTTGCCCCTCTGTGTCGTCTGAGAGTGAGGTGGTAGGAACTTGACTGAGCTTTTAAACTGGGAGAGGAGACTGAATATGCTGATTGGTGAGCTTCAGTGTCGGGTGATAGAGCAAACAGATGACAGGTAATCAGAAGGCTCCCACTCTGAGGTCTTGAGTTTCCTCAGAGCAGAAGCATCTGACTTCACTTGCTGCCAGCATTCTGGAAGCAGGGCTAAGGAAGGTGCCAGAGAGGCCACCATTCCACATGTGGAGTGCCTCTTCATCCCCTGATTTGAGCCTCATTATTCTTGACTATCCTTCTCTGTGCCTGGTACCTTGATATCTTGGATCACCCAGAGCGTGTCCCTCAGGTTTCATATGGGAAGGGTGTGTGGGAGGTGGAAAGAAGGAGGAAGATAGCCATCTTGTGAGGCATCAGAGAAGCCAAGTGCAATCTCAGCCAGCCCCCAGCTTTGACTTATTCCTTTTCCAAGTTTCCCCACCTTCCTGGTACCTGCTGTTTCCAAGAGCATCATTTTCCTTGGTTCCACAGGACAAGTCACTCTTCCTTGTTGGCCTTCACATTGGTGGGCACTTGAGTCATAACTCTGCTCAGCTCAATCTATTATCATTCTCCTTCCCTTTCCTACCATCTAATATAGTAGAACCTCCATAGTTGACCACATCCCTGCACTTAACCACCTCCTTAAGTTGACCTGATTTTCACAGACCAGACATGCACCACATGTATGTATCTGTACAGTAGGCCTAGTTCCACCTAGTTCCAACTAGTAGGCCTAATTAACCACCTTCATATGTTGACCAGTTTGTTTCACAGTTCCTTGGGTGGTCAACTTACAGAGGTCCTACTGTATTCGTTAAAACGTCTCATCTGTTGTTACTCCTCCTACTCTCTTTGTCCTTAATACCGTCTTCGGTTTTTTGTTGTTTTTTTTTTTTTAAGAGACACAGTCTCACTTTGTTGCCTTTGGTAGAGTGCCGTGGCATCACAACTCACAGCAACCTCCAGTTCTTGGGCTTAGATGAGTCTCTTGCCTCAGCCTCCCGAGTAGCTGGGACCACAGGCACCTGCCACAATGCCCAGCTAACCTTCTTAGGTTTTAAGAAAGAAAATAAATGGCTGTGGTTAACTTGCTGTTTTTCCCCTGAAATCTGTAGAGTTCATTTGCCTTCTCAATATTACTCAATATCTTCATCAAGTAAATTTAATAGTAGGGTCATTGTCCAAAGTTGCTTAAAGTTTAAAAATGAAACTACTATTTAGACCAAAGTAGAGATAAATTTTAGTAAGTATCTCAGCGAAGCCTTTAAAAAGAAGACATTTGCATGTTCAGATAGCAATTATCTGTTTAAGCTACTGAAGATATTTATCAAGAGTATCTAGATGGGGTTTGGGTACTTTTTGAAATTGTAAGGAAATTTTGTTTAATGTAGGTATTCATTTTAAATTATAGTATTTTAGATTAACTCTTAATTTCAGAAGATATTTTTCTGAAATAGCTTTGTTGAGGTTTTAATGACTTATCCTAGAGTTATAACCATAATTTTCTTCTGTAGAAAGCATCTTCTAGATTTAGTCAGCCAAAACCTTATCTCATGGTCCTTCCTCAATGTAGACAGATTAGGCACTCTCCATATCCTTGCACATAAAAAGGCTATCAGTGTCTTTTTTAAAAGTTAATTTTTACTCTGCGAGACTTTGTCATATCTATAAGTAAGTGAGGGCCATTTTCAGAACAGATAACAACTTAATAAGTTAATCTATTTTTTACTCTCTGCAAGGACTATAACATTAATTTTTTATAGTCAGAAAAAAGAACCTTGTTATTCTGCCTGAATCTGCTCTATTTTTCCCCTGGAAATATATAGTTTTCTTTGTATACATCAGGACAAGCCCTATTTGTGGACGATCTGTACTCTGAGAAGACGTTTATAGGTTTCCTAACCCAGTAGAGAACTCCACCTGGGCCTTGACTTTTCACCATTGGTCATTTCTTGGGTTTGCTTATGAAAGTCCCAGTTAAGATGCTAATATATCAGTAACATTTTCAGCTACTTTGTCTTTGGAAAATTAGAACAGCTGAGTTCAATGGGGACTTAAGAGAATAGGACAAATACAATTTTAATAGGACCAAACCAAAGAAAACGATGATGCGTGAATCACCACTCACCACCACACAGATGAGAGGTGGAGAGCAAGTGGGAACCTCTCAGCGCTGAGTGAGAATGGAGCTGGCTATCTCTAGCAGTGATGAGCCATGTCCCTAGAGTATTTCCTTCAGACGCTGCACACAATCTGGCAGTCACCCTGTAATAACAATAGTGCCCCTGGTTACATAGCACAGTACTATTTTCAAATCTGTTATTTCCTTTCCTTTACTCCCCCAAATCCCTGTGAATCCTATGAAGTAAGAGAACAAATTACAACTTTTAAACAAGGGAACTGTGTACCAGGAAAATAGTGCCATGTTCCCAAGATGACACAGTTGATAATAAGTAATGGAGCCAGCATTAGCACCCAGGTTTCCAGACTCTGGTCTGGAGCTCTTCACTAAACAGAGTCTATATTTTTTTGTTTTTAATGATTCCTTGAAAAGCAGTTGAAGTGACCAGTGGCCCCCTAAGGTGAGAAGGTATAATCTCAAGAAACGCAAAGAAAATGTGAGATTCCCTTAAGCTCTTCTATTTTCTCTTAAAAACTAGGGGAAAGGTTGTATTTCCTTCTGTATTGACCTGTTTTTTTCTTTGTAGCAAGCAACCATTAGGATCTCTGGGCTCATGATATTCTGTGTATATTTTCTCCCTCATGGGTCTGTGGGTTGGTTGTGGGTATGTGGACTTGGCTGAGATTTCCTGGTTTTGACCATAGGCTATGTGTCAAGTTCAGGTCTGCTGCATATGTCTTTGCATACTCTTTGCATAAGCAGTTACCCAGGGCATGTTCTAGATGTGGGCAGATCAGAGGTGTGCAAGAGGAACAAGTGGAAACAAGCCATCTTCTTAAGGCAGCTATCACCTCAACATCCTTCTGTTGGTTGAAGCATGTCACATGTCATATAGCTAAGCCCCCAAATTCAGAGGTACAAAATACATATTCTGCTTGCTCTATCATCCTGGGAAGTCTCCTAGCAGAGGAAGTGAAGAATTGAGACAAGTAATGGAACTGACTACAGCCTCTCATCTTGACCACAATCGTTCAGTCTCATCCACATGCAAAGTAGATTCGCCTCCATGCTACGACTCCCAAAAGTTGCATTCAATATCCCACCCAATATCAGGCTTTAAGTTCTGAATCTCATGATTGACACCAGGCCCAGATGAAGGTCTTTCTGATATAGAGGCTTGGAAACTAAAAAGACAAGTTACCCACCCTCAGTGCCCAGAAACACACACCACTGTGTACCCAACATACAATGGTGGAAGACACAAAGGCTCAATGGAGAAAACACTCTTGTTTGAAAAGGTCAAGAGTGGGAGACACATAGTGGTCATGAGTCCACTGCAGATCTGAAATCCTTCTGGGCAAGGTCATAGGTAAGGCAATGTTCCTTGGTGAGCCCCAGCTCTGTTCTGTAGGAGTAGCCCCCAATCCATATTTCTCCACTGCTCTTGGCTTCACCTTCCAGGACATCTTTCTTTTTCCATAATCTTTCATGGTCACCTCTCAGTAAAGTGCTGGTGACTGAGAATTTTTCTCTTCCCATTCCTGCCTGTATGCTGTTGGTTTCCCTTAGATTTTTTTTGTAGCCCAATAGTTCCATGCTCTTTCAATTAAAGCTAGTACTACTTTGTCAATATAATTATCTCAGAAACTTTAAATGTTTCCTATGTATTTGATTCCAGTTAATCCCATGTGCCTAAGGCACAATAACCATTCTTTCTCGATGTCGCTCTCTTTAGATTAAAAGAAGTCCTTTGTGAATAGGCTTCTGAGAGACCATACCCTCAATTTATATGGAAGCACTTTTCTAGCTAAAACCCTCTTTGTTGAGGCCACCTTAATCTTTTCTGAGGTCTTTCAAAAGGTATTAATACCAAAATCTTGACTTAGTGTTTGAGGTTGTATTTCAGTGACACCTCCCTGGATTAAATCTTTTCCTAATTCAGTATTTTTTAATAGCGACATCTTTGATTTGGTAACAAACAGATTCATTTGTCAGCCCTCCCAATTGGAAAATTTCTGGGCCCTCTTCAATTCGCAGACTGGCCTTTTCAAAGTTCATCTCATTCTTGTAGTACTTTATCAAGGGAACCAGCTCATTCTATCAACCTTTTTCCTCCAAAGTTTCTCACTGAACACTATAAGTTATTATGGATATTTCCCATGTTCTGAGTTAGCACAGGGGACATTCTTACCAAATGGTTTGTCAGTTATGTAACATAAGTCACTATATTTTCCATTCTCCTGTAATTTTTTCCTTAGGGCCTGTTAGTTGATCTCATAGTCAACACAGCATAGTAGATACCTGTTACAGAAGCACCCTACTGCTAGGTACCGATCTCCGTATTAGTTCATGTTTGATGCATAACAAGCAAAGTCAAAATTGCAATGGCTAAAATCACCTGTTTGTATTTTTCTTAGTTTTTTTGGGTTTGCCTGGTGTGGCTCCAGGGTTGACACTGAGTTCAATTACACTCTACGTGTCTTCTCATTCTCTTTGGACCAATGATTTCCTGGAGTGCATTTTTTCCCTTGGTGGATCACAAGCAAGATGATTATTCAGAAAGGGGTCCACTGTAATTCCTGTCCTCTATTCTAGCATCCAAAGCATATCACCTGGCTAACCCCCAAATCAGCAGGTGCAGAAAGGCATGCTCTGGCCCCTCTAATGCCCTACAAGTCACATGGCAGAAGGAAGGGAAGAACTGGGACAAATAATACAACTTATCATGCATTTCATGATGTATCTTTGTTTTAATATAATTATTTAAATTGTTGCTAGTCCTAAAGTCTTCAAGTAAAACCGATATCCCAGGATTATTCCATGGTTCTGAAAACTCTTGACACTCCACTGAGTGACCTTCAGGGACACATGTGTGACTTGAAAAGCAGGGCTTCATAATACTGTGCCTCAAGCATCAGGAGGGACAGTGATCTCTCAGGTCCCTTATAATAAGGATCCACTAACTCCATGACAAGGAATTGGGGACACTGAGTACAAACTTCATCTACTTACAATTCAGACTTAAGGTGGTCCGAATCAAATTACATTCGTCATTTATATTTGGAAGGGACTGGTTTCTAGGATGCCCTCCCTCTCATATCAAAATCAATGGGTGTCAAGTTGATATAAAATGATGTAGAATTTGTGTATAGCCTATAAACTTTAAATCTTCTCCAGATTACTGATAGTGTGTAAGCATTACGCTACGTAAATAGTGGTTATACTGTATTATTTTAGTTGTATTATTTTTTATTGTTGCACTTTTTTTATTTTTATTTTTTCCGAATATTTTTGATTCACAAATGGTTTGAATTTACCAATGCAGACCCCAGGGATGCAGAGGGCCAACTGTATGTCACTTCTTAGTGTTCTCAGTGACACAGTGAAACTAAAAAGTTATTTTCATGCCTCATTCTTTCATGGGTACAGAGTGAAGACAGATGTTCAATGTCTTTCCAAAAATATAAAATAAACAAATATATAAACAATCTCACTACATAGTGTTTGTTTTGAAAAATTCAGTCATTTTCTATAAGAAATTTGGTCATTATGTGAACGTGTAATGGTTTTATTATTTATATTTTAATTGACAAAACTGCATGTATTTATTGTGTGCAGTATGTTCTGAAATACATCTGCACAATGACATTAGCAAACTAACACATGAATTACCTCATATTCTTACTTTCTTATGATGAGAACCCTTAAATCTACTCTTTTAGCAGTTTTCAAGAACACAACACGTTGTTATTAACTGTGGTCACCTTGTGGTACAATAGATCTCTTGAACTTATTCCTATTTAACTGAAATTTTAAGGCTTTTGTGTGTGTGTGTGTGTGTGTGTGTGTGTTTGAGACAGTGTCTCACTTTGTGGCCCTCAGTAGAGTGCGATGACATCATAGCTCACAGCAACCTCCAACTCCTGGGCTCAATTAATCCTTCTTGCCTCAGCTTCTCAAATAGCTGGAACTACAGGCACCTGCCACGGTGCCCAGCTATTTCTAGAGACAGGGTCTGACTCTTGCTCAGGCTGGTCTCAAACTCCTGAACTCAAAAGATCCACCTGCCTTGGCCTCCCAGAGTGCTGGGATTACAGGCCTGAGCCAACGCACCCAGTTTGAAATTTTACAGCCTTTGCCCAATATCTTCCCAACCCCTTCTGATTGTTGTTATATTTTAACAACAATAATTAATTAATAATAAATACGCTTAGCTGTTCACAAAAGCTATCTTTGGCATTTCCAAAAAAATTTTTTAAAGTGGTTTGCAAACTTTTTAGTCTGAGGATCCTTTAGACTCTTAAAATTTTTTGAGGCTACCAATGAAAACTTCTGTTTATGTGGGTTCTATCTATCAATATTTACCATGATGGAAATTTAAACTGTAAACATGTTAAAGTGTTTATTTAAAAAGAAAAATGGCCCAGGTCCTTCCCATTTGGAACTTGTAACAAATTATCCATACGCCTCCCAGCCTGCCTTGCCCTGTGTCACAGAAGCTGGGAGCCTGAGAACTCTATTTTCTAGAATCCTTTGCCAGGAGTTTTCCAGATTAGATACTGCCAATGAGAAGCATTCTCACAAAATTTGGAAGACAGGCAGAAGCCAGATTGCTACTCCATGGGCAGGTGTCTGAACTTTAGCAGATGTGAGATTTTTCAGCAGTTGAAGGCCTTTCTATAATTACTGGTTTCAGAGATTTGTGAAACTATGAATGTAACCGATAGTTTCTTAAGGTTCCTGAAATTTCCTGACCCTCTTAAAGCTAGTGGCAAACTGCATTCATTCTCCTCCAACCCTTTCAACATTATTATAATCATCAAATACCCTGATTTATATCCCTTTCTGCTTGAAATAATTGGGGAGTTTTTGTTTTCCTGAAACAGCTTACTTTGTAGTTTGAGAGTCAAAGAAAGATTAAACAAGCAAATAAATGCTGTATGCAAAATGCAACCAAACTTTGTTGAGCACCACAAGAGAAATAAAATATGTGTTGTGATATAGAGACTAAGAATATGGACTTAACTTTAGGTTTAAAAATGTATTAAAACCCTCTTAAGTACATGAGAACTATATAATCTGTTTACTTATGTTAACAATTATGTATCTGTTTTTGGTTTTCTCAGAAGGCATGTGGTTTATTCTGTAAGTTTTAAGTCACAAGAAAATAAAATCATAAAATTATATTGGGAAAATGACATTGACTTAAGAAATTAACACCAGCATTACTTGTCACAATGATTTGTGAATGTGTTATAGAATTTTACAGAATCTTACCATATGGAAATGTTTTACACGGAAATTCTTGAGAACATGATTTAGAATCTCATTACGTAATACTTTGATATAAAACACTGATTTGCTGATGTGATTAATTAAAGGAAAATTTTCCATTAATTTTTATTTTAATTCTTGAACATTTTTCTCTTTCACTAACTCTTCTGGAAAAATTAACACAATCTTAAGTTACACGAAGTACAACTTCTAGGGACTGGAATGGAAACTTGACATTGCAACAACAAAATATATTGTCTCTTAGCTTTGCAGAAATAAGCAACATTCACCACTGGGGGGGGAAGAGAAATGTCTTTTCTGCATTCATCCTAGCCTCATGGCCATAACAGAAGACAGATTAAGAAAAGAAAAGCATCCAAATTTATTTGGTAAATGTTTTATATGATACAGCCTTCCTAAGGAAATAAAGACCCAAAGAAACAGATAAAACCTATATATTTTTGTGTGTAGGTTTCATGAAGTGGATAGTCTCAGAGATGTATGATTAAGCAGACAGTATGATTGAAAGGTAATAAACTGGGGAAATTCAGCAAAGCCTTTCTGTTCATGTTTTTTAAAATTATTGTTCCAGGTTAATTTGAGGGTACGAAGAATTAACTTACAATGTTTGCATTTGTTAGGTAGAGTCCCTCTTATAATATGTCCCACCCCCAACAGGTGTGCCATACATCCGAACACTGTCCATTAAGTGGGATCACACCCATCTCCCTTCTCCAGCCCCTTCTTGGCCTCTCTGTGTGACGTTTCTTCCTTCTGGATATGGGGCAGAACATGAGTCACATGAGAGTCTTTAAGAGAAAAGATCAGCGAGATCTTTCTGCTTCTACAGTTTTCTCAATTTCCTTCAGCTGAAACTATTCAGTATGCCACGGTCCCACATTGTCAGGTAGCTTTTCCTGTACTCCATCACTTTTAATTAGGGACTCTCATTCAGAAAGACTGTCTTCTGTAATAGGAAGAAATTTGGTGTCAGAGTGACCTTCAAATAATGTAAGTTGCTTAACAAGTAATTTGATATCCTCTTATTTCCATAGACCTGAGAAAATACAGTGAAGGTTCAGGAAATCTAATTCTACTGTGCACACAGTAACTGCAGATTGCTTAACTTCTTGAGCCTCAGTTTTCTAGTCAGCAAGGGAGGCTGATCATACCTGATGGCTATGACTGTAGCAGGAATGTTAAACCAAGAAATGCCTGGGGAGGACTCTGGCCAGTACTAGTGTGAAGTAGGTACCTGATAATAGTAATTCCCTCACATGTTTGCATGACTGTGAAAGCAAGCTGATGGTGCGTCACCCCCTTTCTATGATGTCGTGTATAGGGATGTTTGGAAACGCTAAGAAGTTGGGCATGTCAAAAAAGTGTCTTTATTGAGATTAATTCAGTGGTTTTGAACAATGCAGAGATACAGTCCTATATCTAGAACCTATCTGTCTACTTCTCACACTTACAGAGAGGAGAATAGAATTATCTGATGAAATGTTTTGTCTACTAACCTCAAAAGTGAATTATGGTACATATTTCCCAATGTCACAAGTGCCAAAGCCCCCCACATGGGAAGGGACTGAATTGTCATCTTTTTATTCATCAATTCTGCTTAAATCTTTCCCTTTTCTACTTCTTTGCATTGAGGCTTTAAGAATCACTTTTTTTTTGTCATAGGCTTTTATTTTTTTTAGTATTTTTTTTATTTTTTCATTTTTTCAAATTAACATGAGGGTACAATTTTTAGGTTACATTGTTCTCACTTCCAGAGTAAAGTTCCATTTGTAGAAGAGCCCCTCACCCAGGGGGCATGTTGTACACCCTTACAATGTCCACATTAGGTGAGATTGCCAACTAATGCCCTCCTTCCTCCCCCCTACGCCCTCCCCTGTCCCACCACCGAACTGGACTATATTACCGTTTTATTGTTCTTATTTATTCATGAAAAAAAGATGGAGACTTTCCATCTTTTACATTTACCTGGATGGAGTTGAAATACATTTTTCTTAGTAAAGTATCACAAGAATGGAAAAAAAAAAAATCCAGTGTGCGCCATATCAATATATAAACAATTACATGCTCATAAGAACAATAAAAAGCATTTTTTAAATTTCTTTCCTGGAAATAATATAATTTTCAGTAAAATAATATCCTTCACCATAAAATTGTTAATAATCTTTTCAAAATGAGGTGGACTTTTTATTTATATTTAATCAAAAGAATCAACATCCTTCTCCTAACTCGGTTTTTATGGGTGCCCCCTCCCTCGTCCAGTGATTAGTCATATCTTTGGGTGCTGAGAAAAAAAGAGGCTACCTTTCCATTTTGGAAAGTCATATACTTTATTTTATTTTATTTTATTTTTTAATTTTTGTCCAAGGAGGCGTATCAGTTTAAAGTACCACTAGCTTGGTAACAAATAATTTAGTAGAGGAGGAACAGCAGATCCATGATCAAATAAAAGCTTAAGGAATTGTGTTTGAATTATTGTTTTAATTAAAGCTCTGTGACATTTTCACAAGAGATCCTAATTAACAAATTCTTTGCTTGGTAGCAATGAGGGTTAATGGGAAATAAACAGGTGAAAGGGCTGACAGCCAGAGCGGCAGGAAGGAAGTGGGTTGGAACAGGCCAGTGAAGGATTCTGCAGGTAGGAAGAACCTTGGTGAACGATGTAGTTTTCCAAATCCCTCATTTTATAAGTGAGGGGATTGCAAGCCAAGACAGATAAAGGGACAAGCTGAGAACCTGTGTTGTGGAAGAAATCAAGAGTAACAAGTGGCTTCATCTACATATGAAAAGCCAAGTGTGAAACGGGGCCCTTTCTCTCTAGTTTAGAATCAGAGTTGTCACATTTTTGCAGTCCATGTTGACTGGGTCATCCAACTCCTGGGCTGTTTGCTTAATCTCTGCAGAAATGCTTTGCAGATTCACCTCTGTGTCTGCAGGAAAGGACAGGCCAGGCTGGGCTCCCCTGCAGCTGCCCCAGTGACTTTCATTTAGCACCGTACACATTGGTCTTGTGCTGAGCAGCTGTACTCCTGCAATCCTATTTACACTGGCTTCTCTGTTCTTTTTGCACTCCATCATCTTTTGATAGAGGACCCAAGATATGCACAGCCCTGGGTGAAGTGCTTCGTGGGAAGTTCGAAGTACAAGCCAAGGTCCTGAAAGAGCTTATCCTCTAGTTAGAATATAAAGGTTAGATGAAAAAGTGAGATCGTGAACCTACAAGTGTGATACTGTTAGTGCTATGGTTCAGCAAAGGGGGTGACCTCTGTATACTGCCCTGGATTTGGACTGGGCCATAAAATATGGAGAGATTCTAGATCCGTGATATATAGACCATATATATATACACACATATACATGAATATACGCTATATGTATATGTATATGATGTAGTCCTATATCTAGAACCTGTCTATCTACTTTTCACATATACGCCATATGATATATGAATGCTATGGGGATGCACATTGTAGGACAGGGAATAACATGAATACATACTTTAAGTTGGTAATAAACACCGTATATCCCAGGATCAGGTAAGAAAATAGTCTGTTGAAGGTGGGGAGATACGTGGTAGAGAGCAGTTAGTTAGGTATGTTTCAGGGGAACTTGAATACTGAGCACTTTATATTTCTTTTTTTTTTTTTGACTGTCATTTTTTTTTTTTTTATTGTTGGGGATTCATTGAGGGTACAATAAGCCAGTTACACTGATTGCAATTGTTAGGTAAAGTCCCTCTTGCAATCATGTCTTGCCCCCATAAAGTGTGACACACACTAAGGCCCCACCCCCCCTCCGTCCATATTTCAATCATTAACTATAACAGTCCTGCTCATTGTAAGTGTATGATTAAGTAAACTTTTCATGGTTGAAAGTGGAGAAGAGAAATTGCCTTGCAATCCATTAAAATAGTGACATAAAGCCAAGAGGCCTGAGTAGAAAAAAAAGCAACATTATTTTATGAGCTTTCCTCTGGTAAAAATTACTTTTCGGACTCTGCAACAATATAAAAGAATATTCTCCAAACCATAAGACTGAAACAACTACAGTGCTTTGATTTCCGTTCCCCATGTAGATTTCTAAGTCGTCTGCTTCTTGCTATTTCATTGTAGAAATGATTTTGGCAAATACATATTCAGAAAGTACATTCGCAAAGCAAAAGCTTACAAAGTGAAGAAACTAAAAATACAATGGATCTCACGGAGCAAGTAAGAAATAGAAATGGTGAAGTTTGAACTTCCAGTAAAGACATCAGTGTTTCCTGTGCCTGCAGCAATATCCTGCCTACCCCATCTGAACTCTTGAAGGTTAAGAATGAGACTGAAAAGACGCAGGAGAGTGAAGGAGGCTGGTGAAGTCACTTGAATCTGCTCATGACCTGATTTGAGATTGGGGACTTACCAGGATAAACGCAACCATATGAGATATGTTTACTTGGTGGATAATAAAAGTCAAAGCAATCAAGTACTATTTAGAACAATTTTTAGAAGCCCTCCTGCTGGGATAAGAAGGAACATGTCCCAGCCAGTGATCTGTAAGGAGTCTTCACTATAAGGAAATGAGAGAAAAAGCCCGAACTGCCATGGGACCCCAGCGTTACCCCATCACTGTCCAGCAGCGCTTCCCTGTTGCCTGCTACACATGGACCAGGCAAGCTTCCTTGGTTGTGGCAGAGTCACACCGAATTTGTCCTCCTTCACTGGAAGGGGCTATCTGGAAGGGGCACACAGAGGGGTAGCAGTGGAGGGGAGGGAGGCCAGCCCTTTTAACCAGCCAGGTCAAGTAGATCCACACTGCAGGACGTGGAATAAAGGATGTCATTGCCAGGTTCATGTCACACTTCTTTAATATGTTATTTAAGAGCCACTTGCAGTCACTTTCCCCATGGACATGGGCACTCTGAAACTTTCTTTTTATCCCCATCCATGTATGTTGACTAAATCATAAGCCCGGGGGATCCCTTGAAGGTCTTCCCTCTTCTCTCATCCCCTCTATTTGCCCAGCCCCCCAATCCTATTTACAAACAGCCGATACCTTCAGAAGCTTCAGAGCAGCTCTTGTGTCCAAGGAGCTGTCCTACTATTTCAGATTGCCTGGAGTTCCAGAGTTCAGTTATCTGTAGCCCACCCTTTCCATGGGATGCTGGATGCGGGGCAGGTCCTCTGAGTCTACCTGAGACTCAGCTCAGGCTCCTACACATCCAGGAGAGCAAGGAACCAGCCCTGAGGTTAAATGCCCTCTTGCTTCTCTCCATTCAATTGAGAGGGGGGTTTGGGGAGGTCCCATCCAAGTCTTAACAACTGCTCCAGCTCATGAGCAGATTGAAGGACCCTAGGGGGAAAGGGGAGAAAGTGAGTGATGTAAGAGTCACCCTTGGTCTAACCTGGTTGTGACTGTGCTGTATTTCTGAACAGGCTTAGACAATCTCTCCCATTGAAAAGCCTTTCTTGGTTTCTGAGCCACAAGTTTATGACTATTGAATATGCTAAACATGACCTCAATGATCTTCCACTTGCCATGTTATTTTACCTGGTTTAGAGTATGGATATGTGGGAACTTGAGGGATGGGGCTTGGGTAGCGGAGGATAGGAGATACCTGATGCACAAAAAAACCTCCTTTGTGCTGGTTTCAGGTCCCCATTGCCTGACATCATCTTACCCTGAGCTCATCAAGGTTGCTGGGTTCTCCAGATGGAATCCTAACATCCCCGTTCTCCATCATTGGCTTCCTCACGCAGGTCAAGCTTTAGAGAAATGGGATAGAGGCTATGTCTGAAAGTTGAGGAGGATACTTTTTATAGCTCACTCAGTAGCCTTTCTTGAAGGTGTTGCTGTGGAAACTGAGATCACATTTGGGTTTGACCCTAAGGTTGGCAAAGAAGTTTCTGAGCATAGTCGAGCATGACACCACCAGGGGGCAGTAGGAAGCCGTGTCCCAGAATCACTTCGGTCTTGATCAAAGTCAAATCCAAACCACACAACCCTTTCTGTCCTTGAACTGGGGTTTCATTCATTAAAGTCCTTAGGCAGCATTTAAACTTTAAAGCTGTAGAAACTTTTAGTAAATCTGGAAGCCTCTTTCAGGGTAGGTTGGATTTTCTCCTCACAACCAATACCAAATTCAATTTTACTGGAAGCATGTCATCATTTATTTTCTTGTCTGAAACGGCTGTTTTACACCCGTTTCAAGATCTGAAATACAGATGCATTATTTACAATTATGTAATGCCCCTGCCTTAAGCTGTAAAGTAGAAAATTTGCTTTCCTGTATCTTTGAAAGCTTTGCCTTCAGTCCATGTTATTAAAATTTAAAAGAACCCAAGAGCAACACGGTATACCAGAAACAGATTCACACTCAGTTTAATTTTTGTTTACCTCTTGCCATGTGTCAAACATTGCCCTGGGAACCAGGGGAGCGATGGATGGATCCTGCCTTCAGGGAGCTTCCGACAAAATAACAGAAGACCAAGTTCACCAGCACTCTCGTGTGCTCAGAGGGAGGCACTTAGCTGTTAGGGGGAAAAATTAGTCACTTCAGAAAATGGGAAGAAAAAACACAATAGAATCATTTCTGGAACAATCACAGCCCAGGAAACCTGACATGTTCATAATCTCAGGATTTGGGGTAAAACCCCTGAAGTGAATTTTCTACTTTATCGATTCCATTACAGCTGATTGTGGTATGGCATATATACGCGTCTGTATATGACAGAATTAGGGTAAGTCACTTCCTCATTATTAAGAGAGCATTTTCTTCCTCTACTGGAGTTTTCATAATTGCCTAAGAGGTGTTTTCTCAGGGAAATTTTACAAATATAAGATACATGGGAATAGATACAGGTTGAAATGGCAGTCCAGGGACTCTCATAAACCTGTTGAGAAGTTTGGAAGAACATTGAGTTTTTAGATTGAAATAGCAATAAAATAATGTCACTGTGTTATGAACCAGGTGCTGCCTGCTTGCCTAATGTGTCTTGATTCTAATTAGTTAAACAGCAAAACGGAGCCCGTGTTTTTTTGGCAAGGTTAACTGTATCGCTGAGTGCACTCAGCACAGGATGGGGATTTGCAAACTCTGCATCCCAGTCCCTGGTCTGTTATTGACTTTGGGGGAAAGTCATTTAACCTCTTGTTTCTTATTCCTCCCAAGTAAAAGCAAAATCATGAAATGGGCCTTCTCCCTGGGATGCTGTGCTCAGTGTCACAGATGATGGGAAATGCACTTTGCAAATACAATTGGTGTTAAAATGCAGAGCAAAAGGCTATGTGTCCAGCTGCATGGAGGAGCAGGCTTCTGCCTCCCTCTTTTGCACACCTCAGTCCTCTGAATGTGTCCAGAGGCTCCAAGATGTCACCCAGCCTTTCTTTTCCTTGGACGAAGCTGATATACAGTCATTTCAAAGATATCGAGAAAGCATCTCATCTTTGTCGTCTTTGGAAAGAAGAAGGGACCTCGCAAGGCAAGTTATTGTAGTTATGATTATACCCTTTCTTCTCTCAGATTGATGGAGAAGGTGTTGGGTTTGGAGCCCATGGGGACAAAATGGATTTATTACGTAGGAAGGAGGCACTTTCTCCATGTGGAACGGAGAGCCCCCAGGCCCAGTGTTTCTGTGCAGTGAGTTTCTCTTCCCTAGACCCTGAGCACAAAAGCAGAAACGAGGCTGCTCTTTTCCTTTCTACTGTGTCACCGACAACTGTCACAGTGCCTGGCACATAGTGGCCATATGGTAAATGTTTGTTGAAAGAACAGAGGAGAAAAAAAAATCAGCTGGTTCAACTTGAAACCACTAATCGCCACCCCAAAGTGCTTGGAAACTGCATTTTTCACAAAGATCAAAACCATAAAATAACCATGAAATAATAGGCACTCATACTCATCAGTTTTTAACTCAGTTTATGAATAAAATAAAATTTTAGTACGTTCAAAAAAGTGGGCCTTGGTCTAAATGAATGTTAACTTTGATCTTCGTCATCGTTAGTGGTCAGATTTGTTTATAAGCCTCGCTGCCCACAATACAAAAGAATGAAGAGAGATGCTAATTTAAGTTTGTGTTGTGCAATTTCCAACTAAACCAACTGGCTCATATGGGAAAGTGTGATTTCAGTGGTATGTATTTTATTCTTACTTACTCCTATGCATAGAAAATACTTTAAAGGGCGGTGCCTGTGCTCAGTGGGTAGGGCGCCGGCCCCATATACCGAGGGTGGCGGGTTCGATCCCAGCCCCGGCCAAACTGCAACAAAAAAATAGCCGGGTGCTGTGGCGGGCGCCTGTAGTCCCAGCTACTTGGGAGGCTGAGGCAGGAGAATCACCTAAGCCCAGGAGTTGGTGGTTGCTATGAGCTGTGATGCTACAGCACTCTACCAAGGGCAATAGAGTGAGACTGTATCTCAAAAAAAAAAAGAAAGAAAATACTTTAAAATGTAAAGTTATAAAGAGTACATGCAAGCCTCTTTAAAACCCTCTGTTATTTCTTAGAAGCCCAATGTTACTTTAAAAATTGAAAGTAGCAGCATAGTTTAGTGGTCTCACCTTTTTCAAAGGTGATACCCAAGTTTCTCCTATAAATGACTTGTACTGAGATCTCAGTCATTTTTTTTCTTTTAGGGATTTTGTAAGGAAAAAGCCACATTTCAAGATTGCTACCAACTTGCAGAGAGTTCTACCATGAAAGGAAAAAAGAACTTACTATAATTTTCAGAAGAGTTACATTTTCCCAGATTACCATGTGTCCCCACAAAACTGTTGTTGGAGGAAAAATTGATTACCACTTAAAAGAAAATACAGGTTTGAAGCCATTTTGAAAAGAAATGCCATATATATTTTTTTTTAATTGCTCAGGTCCATATTCAATGAACAGCTTGGTTAATCATTTTTCCTAATTACTTAGGCTAACTCATATTTGATGGGGAAAAAATATATTGTGGAAACTATGGTGAAACGTTGAGTTGCTCGCCCATGAAATTAGTTTGTTCTGGGAGCTCATGTTTATTACAAAAATAATTTGTGGTAGGTAGTTGTAAGGTAGAGGCTCAGGCTAGAAAGCTTCGAGATGGTATTTCCTATATGAAAACTTCTGTACCATGACAATTGATTTTATTCCTTGGAATTCAAATATATATTTCACATCTAATTCCAGATATACAGATTTAATAGGTACAGGCCCTAGGCTGTCTGGCCTGGGGATTAAGTGGCCAAACATTTTCTCCCAGGGAACTTACTTTGGGGGCTCTGTTTCTTTTCCTATTTATTTCTTCTCCAAAAGAGAAGTTGGGGGCGGGGGGAACTCATCTTTTCTAAAACCAGTCTCTCTGCCTGTGCTCTGCTTTCCCTCCATAGGACCACCACCCCTGGAAAAAAAAGGTCCTCTCTCCTATTTTCAATTTTATCTTCCATTTGGCTCTTTCTCCTTTGCTCTCAAATCTGAGTAAATTCATTTATCTTGAAAAGAAGAAGAAAAGAAAAGGAAAAATGAAGGACTTAACCTTAACAAGATCTTCAAACAAATGCCCTTTCCCTGGTGCCTTTATTTCTTTGTGATCCACTTCCTGACTTTTATGTACTTTGCAGTCTGGCCCTGTTCTAAAATACCTTTAATCCTAACATTTTAATTCAATGAAATCAAACTTCAATGAGGAAAAGTGCCCCAAGAGAGTATCTGGTCTTAATCTAAAACTTCAGGCCACGTGTCCTTCCCAGAGAACCTATTTCCAGGAAGCTGTTTCTCTTCCCTGCTTCTCTCTTTCCCCGGGACCAGTTTAAATACATGGGTTGATGGAAGGACAGCAGTGCTGGGCCCAGGGTGATTCCCTAATTTGTAGGCAAGATATGGGACCAACAGCCAGAGGAAACTGTGTCTTTGAAAAAATCATATGGTGGTTTCTCATGCACGCCAATCTTTCCACCATGTTTGATACTTAAGTGAAAAGGCCAGTTGGGTTTCTATGACACTGTGTTCTGAATTTAATTGTGAACAACAGAATTTGGGGCGGGAATGGACACTTATAAAAGGTCTCAGTGATCCTATATCTCAACAAAGAACTCTGATAAAAGAAGGCCTTTGCATTCTGTTGAACTTTTATTCTGTCAGCAAAAACATAAGCATAACACTAATAGAGAAAGGTTACTAATTTTAAAACAATTCAAATCTCAGTGTGAGTTCCAGACTTCATGTGTGACTATGATCTTTTTATTTAGAAATGTTTCCCAGAGAAAAAGAAGGCATTGACAAACTTACAGTGTAACAATGTATTTAGATGTATATTCAAATATGCAATACTGGACCTCTGTCACTGAGAGAGTTTTATTCCTGATAGTCCTAGCTCTATCACTAAAACAGCCAGGTGTAAATTTTTCCTGCTTCTCTTCTGCTCACTAATATTAAACAGTTGATAAGACACTGTGTTGTATCTTAAAATGAGATTCAGATAAAGGTGCTATGTGAATGACATGGTGGTGGTTTTGTTTTGTCTGTTGGTTGATTGGAATAGGACAACTGGGTGAAGCCTACATGTTTGCCCCAGGCATGGTTCCTCATTGCAAGAAACAGGACCTGAGATGGAGGAATGAGGGTTCATAGATTCTGTAAGTAGCTCAGGTCAGTCTTGGACCTTGGCAGGACCTGTGGGCTCTGACAATTAAGGAGTGGGTACAATGTGGCCAGGGTGCTGCTGCTGCTGTCCCTGCCACCAGCATCACCTCTTGCTAGAAGGCACTCCACACAGCAGCTACCACCCCTTCTAAGCTTCTCAAGTCATTCCCTCGGGGTTAACAGCAAAGCCCACATCACCTGCTTACACCCTGGCTTCCAGCGATGCTGAAAAGGGAGGGAAAGATCTGAGAAAGGTCTTACCCTTTCTGTTGCCTTAGGTTAGGGAGGAGAATTTCACTAGGGAGAGTTTCCCAATAAAGCAAAGGAGTTTTGAATGGTGGACTCTCTCCCGATATTTATTAGTGACTTTTGTGAGGGGGAAATGGATTAAAATATTCTGGTTCATAAAAATGCCATGTGCCCGCTACTGATTTATTAAGATTACTCTAGCTCATAATGCTATTGTAAGCATAGTTCATATATTATAATAATTTGTAGCATTGTATACTTTTTTAATTTAACTCAGTAAAGGCATATGTTTATACATTTAGCATCAAGCATGGAGGAATGTAATGGAGATCTGGTAGGCATGACTGATGTCATCTCTGTGCTCTGTGGTATCCTTAGGGGTTCAGTCAGCCCTCAGGCGATAGGAAATATATATATACACACACGCACATGTGTATATACTTATAGATATGCATATATGTATATATCTTTATCTTTTTATATAGGCATGTAATTTTCTATATAAATTATATTGCTGATTTTACTGCCAAAATAAGAGTATTTTTGATTGAAACATTGCCCTATTTATAATTTAACTAATGTGGGTTATCATATGTAATAAAATCACTATTTCTAATGTACTGTTTTCATGACCCCATCATTCCTGCATCGGCCATGCTTGGCATATGGGTTGTCTGTCCCAGAACAGCCATTCGATGAATTCTTATTGCATGAACGATCAAACTATGCAACAAGTATTTTTTCTGGTGTGAAAAACACAAAGTGAATAAGGTCCTCCCCAAAATAGTTCCTATTCTAGTGGGGAAGATAAAAGTAACCAAAACTTTTAGTGACTTATGATGTCCTTCGAGAGGTCTATGAAAAGATCCCCAACATTTATTAAGTTCTTACTGTATGCTAGGCAGTTTACAGTAAGTATGTGACACAGAAATGCTTATTTTTTTATCAAGACCACTAAATGACGTATGTGTGTTCTCATCACTGCCATCACCATTCCCATTTTACAGATGAGGAAACTGAGTCTCTGAGAGGTTAACTGACTTGTTCAGGCCTACCTGGGATGTAGAAAGTGGTGATTTGAATAGGAAGATTTAAAAAATATAACAGGATGCAGTCTGTGTTTGCACCAGAGAAAGTTCTTGAGTGCGAGAAAGAGAAGTTCACCTGAGCTAGGAGAATGTCCAAATCCACCCCCAGCCATCTCCTGCAGAAAGCACACTATGCTGTGCTCCAGCGAAGAGGAGGTGGCTGTGGTTCCCACAGAAGAAGGACACTGCTCCTGTGTCTCGCAGGCTACGTAGGTGATGTCGTAGGCAGATACTGGACACATTGCAGACAGAGGGAGTCACAGACAACAGCTGGAGTTGTGAGAGAGCACAGCTGAAGAAGCAACTGCAAATAGTTCAGCCATGACTTGGGCATTGGATCCTCACCGGGGGCAGATAGGAGATGAAGGAGGACAGAGAAACCAAGAGGCCAGAAGCTGATAGAACAGTCCAGAGAGCTTTCATCTCTCCTTCCCAGGATGTTTTCTCACTGTCCCAGCTCTCTGTAGATTCCCCATGGGCCCACTTGGTGCCCTGATAGGGACTTTCATTCAGCTTCCAGCATTACCCTTGCTTCACATTAAACTAACAATAAGTGGTTTAAATGCTTTGTTTAAAAGAAACTACTGTATTTTGCCATGTATAAGATGCACTTTTTTGCCCAAATGTTTAAGGGAAAAATAAGGATGCAGATTATACATAGGGAGCATTAATTCTATATCTATATAAATGTTTTTAATTCTTTTATTTATGCTTATGCGCTAAAATTGTACCTCTAGAGAACAATAACAATATCTGTATGCAAAATAATACCCTGGAATACGGTAATTGGCAAACTTGCAAGTAAGCAAACTTGCAACGAAGCATTTTTAGCCAACAAAGAGCAATGTACACAAAATACAAAAAACAGGTACATTAATAGAAAAAATATTGAATAAAAAATTAGAAGGAAAGATTTTTATTCCAGAAGTTTGGGCCAAAAACATGGGTGCACCTTCCTACATACACACAGGAGCTCATTATACACTGCAAAATACAGTAAGTTAACAAAAGACCCTCACTTCTATACCCTTCAAATGTTATTTCTTTAAATCTGAAAATCATCAATTATTTCACATTTGGGGGAAATCTGACCTTTCATTCTTGTATTTCTGTCTGGTTGATGCAGCCAGGTTGGGTGTCTGAAATAAGAAAATCTGACCACTACCCAGGGGACTAGAGGGAGAAATTCTGTTCCAAAAAGGGGCCAGTTTCACCATTGCTTTTCTCATAAACATTGTGCCATCACAGGCTAATCCTCTGGTGATTTAGTGTGTCACTCTGAATCATAGGAAGTTTTCCATAATTCTGCTACTATAGTAATTTGCAGTGGTCAAACAGAAAAAGTTCATTTGTTCAGTCTCGGTTTTCACATTTCACATTTCTCTTACTTTAAAATCTTTGAAGTTTTAAATAACGTGGAGCTTGGCTGATTTAAAGTTAATATTTACTAAGTCAACCCTCTCTTCTAACCTCTTAACAACCTGGTAACAATATTTCAAATATTTCAGGGGCATTTTTATTTTATTCAAAGGCAAGATTTTCAGATGAAGCTAAACGTTCTTGATGTATTCATTCATTTTTTAACAGCCACACGCTGATGGTAGCTGTCCTTGTTCATTCATTAGAACAAAACTCATTAAGGACTTCCATGACCATTTTTAGTGGCATAACTTGTTGGTATAAAAATAATAATATTTGGGGCAGGGCGCTGACCCCATATGCTGGAGGTGGCAGGTTCAAACCCAGCCCCAGCCAAAAACTGCAAAAAAAAAATAATAATAATAATATTTGTAAATGTATTATACTTCTCAATCACCTTCTCTGATTATTCTTCGTTCTCAATTTGACCCTAGAGAATTTATTTCCAAGCAGTGGTTAGTATCGTTAATTACTTCTTAATAAGACTCAATGACCAACAAAGTCAAGATATATTTGGCTGTCTCGTTGCCGTGCTATGTCTAATTTTGCATTTCTAACATTCTCATAGTGATTTTCTCTTTTCCTCCTCTCTCACATGAAGTGGGAAGAGCGAGAAGGGGAGGGAAGAGGGAAAAAATAGCAGCCGCTGGGGCAAAGATTTTGGCATTGTCGATGGAAAAGAAGCCATACTCTGTAAAGTAACTTAAAGAGGTTTACACTGAGCCAAGTTTGAGGACCATGACCCAGAGCCACGAGTTTGGGCTTGAGTCCTGGAGCAAGTAGACTCACGGTGGTGGGATTTCAGTTTGGTTTTATATGTTTTAGGGCGACATGAATTACAGGTGAGATTATACATCAATATGTGGAAAACTGTACGTTGATTTGGCCCCCAAAGATGGGCCATCTGGAAGGCGGAAGTGGCTGATAGGTTATAGGTGGGTTTGAAGATTCTTTGACAATTGGCTGACAGAGTTAGGCTTTATCTACAAGACCAAGAGTCAGTAAAAAGAAATGGTTAAGGGCGGTGCCTGTGGCTCAAGGAGTAGGGTGCTGATCCCATATACAGGAGGTGGTGGGTTCAAACCTGGCCTCGGCCAAAACAAAAGAAAGAAATGGTTAAGATAGAGGTTATGTTAATTGGAGATAAAGTACCTGACAGACTCAAGTGGTTTGTTATATATACTGAGGACCTGCAAGTAGGTCTTGCATAGTTTTAAGCCTGTTAGTGAGTCACCAGGCCATTTCTCAGAAGTGAAGGGGGAGTGATGAGATGTGTCTGATCTTTCCCATGGCTACCAACTCAGTTTTAGGGATCCCTTTGGCCTAGCAGGGGCTCCAGTCAACTTCTTAGGGGGAACCTTAGATTTGATTTCACAGGGTAGAGGAGCAGAAAGGTCCAATGCAAGTGTTTGGGACACGGATGGGGCTGGGTAATGCTGAGGGGCAGGGCTATGAACCATGGGACCAAGGGTGACTGGAGCAAAGGTGAAATAAACAGAGTTAAAGGAAAGGGAGGAATGGTGACAGCAGCTTAGGACTTTGTGTCTCTTAGGAATACAGAAAGAGAGTAGCCATTGAGAGCCTGGTCTGTGGAGTTAGGCTACTAGGGTTTGAAATTAGGCTCTGCCACTTACAACATGATTTGGGGCAACTTATTTAACCTCTAAGAGCCTCTGCACGAGCCTACCCATGAGCCTACCAATGCCTAACTGGGAGGGTTGGCGTGGGGAACAACGCTTGCCGCTCCACATAGCAAGTTACTGTCTTTGTTATTTATATACATTTTTCAGGTACCTCTTCCAATTAGTTCAAATTCACTAGATTTGACCCTAGAGAACTTTACTACAGAGACATCCAAGCAATGTTTTATTATTATTTCAATAATACTTGGAAGCAATCCATTAGCTGTGCTTATTTATCGGGCAAAATTATCACTCTTGACCTGTCAGTAGTTTATTCAAGTGAAAGGGTCCCAGACTTTGAAATTAGAATATGAAATTAGAACATGAAACCAATCCATGTTCAAATCTTGGATATACTATGCGCAGGTATTTCATTTTTAATCTGGAGACTCTCTTGCCTTGTTAATGTTGGAGGTTGGGGGGGTCCCAGTTCCCAAACCCAGTTCATCTGGTTTGATTACTCAGCTAAGCTAGGAAGTTCAACCAAGGCATGAGTGAAACTAAAAATAAAACCAAAACAGTACTGGTAGCATGAACAGAAAGTAAAAGTAACCTGTACAAATCTCAGAGAAATTTTATTTAAGAACAAACAAAAAGTTTAAGAGTACTGCCAGAGAGAAGGAGAAAAGATAAGAGATAGATGGAGATAGACGGAGACGCAAATGCCTGCAGCTATGAGTACCCTCTTTCTCTCCACTTGAATTGGTTGCAACTCTTTCATTGGCCTCTCTGCACCTCCAGGAATTATTGCCGTTTTCTATTGGTCATTGATTATTGCCTTTTTCTATTGGACATTGGTTACCTCACACAGTTGGTGAGAACCACTGAGTGTGAATGTTCCTAGGAGCTCTCAAGACTCCCTTGTTTAGCAGCCCAGGCTTTTCTCCTATCCCTCTGGAAGCCCCTTTCTTTGTGTCCCTTCTCAGTAATGTGAGATCAATCCTACCTTTCTAGAAGGTGTTAATTATTAAAAATGGAAATAATGGGCTTAGTGTGGTGCCTAATTAAACCACCAGGTAGTTGGTAGAGTGATGGTTTACAATTTATTTTTTTCTAGTTTTTAATTTATTTTTTTTTAATTTACAATTTTCAACATTTTACAATTTTGATGTCATTCAGTGGCCTGTGGAACTTAGTGCAAAAAAAAAAAAAAAAAAATGTTGAAAACAGGAAAACCCAGAGCAGGTAAGAGAGTGTGTGTGTGAAATTTTTCAATAAGGTGGTCATGGAACCAACATTAGAATCTTGAATATGAATTAAGCAGAGCTAGGGAGACTATTTTATACTCTCTAGGAACTAATAGCTTTATTTTGTTGGTAAAGAAACTAAGCCCAGAGAGTAAATGGTCTTGCCAGGAAACTAGAGTTCAGATTTCCTAACATCCAAGTCACTCATCCTCCCTACCTCCCCAGCTTAGGTAGTTTCTAGTGGACTACTTTAGTGCCCAAAAGAGATTTCTTTTTAATTTTAAATATATAAAAAAAAATAAAATAAAAAATTTAAATATGACAGTATTTATAAATAATTGGACTCAACATAAGAAATTATCTAAATTTGTATGGACAGACATAGCCAGTGCTTTTAAAAGTTTAATAACATGGCCATTTCAGGATTAAAACTCAGTAATGTGTATGTGACATATTTTAATCGCATTTGGTAAGTTTCTCCTGTGATTTTATCCACCATTTCTTTTCCACCTAAAATACATTTCTCTGGTTCCTAAGAGGGCTTTATAGAGACAAATTTCTGTTGGGGAGAATGCTGTTCTAAGGGGTTGTCTTGTTCTGTATGGGTTTGGTTATCTAACATCCACTGAATTGCCAATTTCCAGCACCATAGAAACCTACTGACTGTGGAGAATGTTTGCAAGGTCAAGTTCATTTCTCTGGGGATCCTCATTAATCCACACAAGAGGTACCTCTCAGCCTTGTCCATAATTTCAAAATTTTTAGGTCTTAGAAATTCTGTTCAGACATTGCTCAGCCATTGTTGAGTCCAATTATTTATAAATACTATCATATTTAAGTATGTTGGGCAGTTTGTGTTCAACAGGGGTCCAGCCCATCCTGCCTAGCCTCATTCCCATGGCTGTGTTCCATTTGGCATGACTGTGAAGGAATCCAGGCACCTCTGGGTAGCAAGTCTTCAAGGGACACAGCTGAGGCAGCTGCTTGTCACTCCTCAACAAAGGGAGCAGGGAGGGGAGTCCCAGATGGCTCAGTTTCCCGTTCAGCTTCTCTAATTCTCAACTGGCCTCTCTCCTCATTCTCTTGTGCAACCACCTACCTAAACCCACTCTTATTTTCATGGTCGATTGATTTGTTTGAATAGGAGTACCTTCCTTTGTGCTGTCCAACAAATGTTTGGGGTAAAACATTGGGAAATTGGAAGTCAACTTTAATTTGGGTGACTATCCCAAGGCCTATGTGTGGTTACAAGTCATCCCAGGCTACATATCAGATAGGCATTTTATTCTTTGTTCTTCCTGCATTTTTTAATCAACCTGAGTTTCTAATTGATCACTGAGCAGTTATGCGGTAGAAATAATTACATTATGATCTGTATTTTACAGATGGAGGTGCTGGAGTCCTAAGTTTGTAGCTGACTGCACCGTGTTCCGGAGACAGAGTTGGAGCCCCAATCCAGAGCTGCTGGGTACCACCCCCAAAAGACGGTGCTGCTAACTGTGGAGTCCTCCTCTTCTTTATTTTCTTTTTAGGTAAGTTCTGTCTTTTTATGAAATCGTAAAATGAGCATCCATCATCTTGACAGTGAATGAATTGTGAGCAAAAGGGCTATATCTAAAACTTGGCTTGTGCTAATTCCCTCCCTGAGCCCAGCGGAACAAAATGACCCAAGTGAACCCTGCAATCTTCCATATGTATTCATTCTGATACACAGCTGTTTTATTTTTTTACCCATTCTTACTTTGGTCTTGCAGGCAGTGTCAGTGACATGTGTTATGTTTTAGGCCATGTATTATATCCATTTATATACCCATCTTTGTGTTCAGACTCCGGCTCAAAGCCATCCTAAGATTGAAGAATAAGAATGCTCATGAACATGAACTTTTGGCAAACAATGTGGGGACCTGTGTAGGTATACGATGACTACTTTGTGTCTATGGAGTAATAGAATGAATCAAAAATGAGAGTCTTTTTAGGCCTATCCAGTTATATATTCAAAGCCAAGAGCACAAAAGTACTAAAATTAATTTGCCACTTTTGTTGAGGTCCTTCTGCTTTGCCAAATCACCCTACAATAATAAGCCTTTGAGCTTCAGGAATGGCAGCCAATTCACCTTTAGCTGTGTTCATTCAGCCTAAATTCTGATCATAAATTCGCCAGTTCAAGACACTATTGCCATTCTAAGGTTCCTCTCCTGACAGAAGTCCTCATACAGCCTTCATCATTCTGACACCAAGTTCTAAAATGTGGATATTTGATCTAGAGCAGTGGTTCTCAACCTTCCTAATGCCTCCGAATGCCGTGACCCTTTAATACAATCTTCATGTTGTGGTGACCCCCCAACCATAAAATTGTTTTCGTTACTACTTCATAACTGTAATTTTGCTACTGTAATGAATCATAATGTAAATATCTGACATGCAGGATGTATTTTCATTGTTACAAAGGGGTCACGACCCCCAGGTTGAGAACCGCTGATCTAGAGGAAGATGGGAAAGAACGTATAGATAGATCTTGTCCCAGTACCATCTGGATTCGACTCAGTGCTGTGAACCCTGTGCATCGACACCCAGCCCTACGGGGCAGGGTACCTCAGCACAGAAGGGCCTTAGCTGTCACGGTCAGAGAACCGCTGTCAGGAAGGCATGAAACTTAGTTTCACCAACATCAGAATCAGGAATTCTCGGCTTCCGTGTTTGCGCCAGTTCTGAGACATTGACTATAGCAAGTATCGGCTTGCAAGTAGCTTCTGAATTCAAAGAAGCAAAGAGACTGTGTTCCCCCTCCCTCTGTAAAGCGACATTGTTTGCAGAACGCGGTCCAGATGCAGAGGGCATGAGGGGGCTGCGTTTGGTGCAGCCGGGAGCTGGGAGGTAGGTCCTGTTTAGTCTCTGCCAGAAGCCAAACAGGCTTCAGGAAGGGAGTTCAGGAGTCTTCGCTGCTGCTGATTTACTCTGATTTACTCCTTTGTAGGCATATGGATTCTATTTTCTGCTGTCTCTATAAATACTGTTGTGACTTCTCTGCCAAGCCAGCTACCTTTCTCACCCCGGGGAGAAGCCAGAGATCAGACATTCCCGTACTACCACCCCAGTAGACCCCACCAGAAGGGGAGGGAGGCGCTTTGGCAGTCACTGCAATGTGTGTATTGGAATCCTTAAAGAGCCAGGCTAAACTTAGAGTCAGTGGACACCCACAAATAACCTGTGTTCCTCTCTCTTGGTGTGGTTTGGCCTGGAATGCCTTTTCTCTTCAGCGTTGTACAAGCTGCACGAGATCAAAGAGTCAGACGTTTATGGATGCATAGTTCATTACAAAGTCACCGTGCGCTCTGGGAGGACCGGGCAAAGGCACTTCTCCTCCTCTCCACGAGGATTTTGTTGCATGGATTGGGGATTGAAGGGCACCAAAAGAACTTGTCACTTTAAGTCACTTAAAAAAAAAAGATGAAAATTCACTCTTAAGGAGGGCAAAACTTAACTGGCATTTTTTTTAGGGTATGGAATGTGTTAGGAGAGAAGAGGAAGTAAAGAAATTGGCCCAGTGCCACGTGGGATGTGGTTCAAGAATTATGGAAGGCAGAGCAGTATCCTGTGTAATTTACTTACTCCTGGGTCAGCGCTGTGGAGACAGCCTTTGATAAGCAGAGCAGAACATACACAGGGATTTTTTTTTTTTTCCCTAAAGCCCAAACTAGATAGTGTGTTTGAAAAACAAGCTTTGAACTCGTATGCTAGAATATAAAGACTAATGTGTTTTGAATTATAGCCTTGGTGATGGGACTAACCCAGCACTGGGGCTGATCACAAGGCCGTGACATGACGGCTACTATGGACTCCCTGTCTGCCGCGGGTCACATGCTGTGCAGTGTCTGTGATACCTTTTCTTCCTCGCAACCTTGCACACAGCATCCTCCTGTCCGCCCAGGCAAATGGGACTCCATAAAGTTGAAGTGCTTTGCTTGAGGTCACACAGTCACTGAGTGGTAAGCGCAGGATTTGAACTCAACTCTGCAAGGAAGCAGAAATGACTGCCATTTAGTCTCAGCCTGTCATTATTAATATTTCTGGCTCCCGACTCTTTTTTTCTGGTCCCCATTGTAGAAGTTGTTAGAACGCTTTTGCTCTCTGGGGCTTGGGAGCTTGGATCTCAAAGAGGTCCCTCAGGCTCTTTAATAACTGTAATAATTACAGTTATTCTCCCAGCCGGGCTAGGTAACCTCCAAGTCCAGCTTCCTTGAGTTCTCATTTCCCTAGTCCACATGGTCTGGCTCCAGTTTGTGGGACTGCTAAAGACCAACCCCATACGGGTCTTCTAGCAGGAGCCTTCTTTAGCACGTGTGATGAAGAAAGCACATCAAGGAAAAACTTTGGGAGGTCTAATGCCCTTTTCAGTGGCAGTAAAGAACCTTCATTGGACTTCTTGTTTAATTTCTATGCAATGTGTAAAATACTTTCTTCAAGAGAAAACTCAAGGTATCATACGTATATGTATATGTCTATAGTTTTTCTTGGGCAGTTAGACTTAACCTTGGATACCTGTGCAACGTATCGTATAGGTAAGATCCTCCATCTGGCATTTTTTTTTGCATGGATATTAGGGACCGGACATCTTGTAAAAGAATGTTACATGCTTGATCACTACAGGGATAGCCAAAGAAACGTTTTCTCAAATATAGTAGATCTCTGTAAGTTGACCACCCAGGGGACTGTGACAAACTGACCAACATACAGAGGTGGTCAAATAAGGAACAGGGCCTGCTATACTGGTGCCTACATGGGCCGCATGTCCCGTCTATGAAAATGAGGTCAAGGTAGGCAGGTCGTGGACTATAGAGGTTCTACTGTGTATTATTTTAACAGGAATCATGTTCTAATTTTCTATGCTTTATGTTACTTTAATTTTGATAAAAGCTGAACTGTATGAACCTTTACAAAACTGACATACAGCGTTGGCGTCCATAGCTCAGTGAGGAAGGCGCCAGCCACATACACCAAGGCTGGCAGGTTCGAACCCAGCCGGGGCCTGCTAAGAAACAATGCCAGGAAAGCTATGTTAACCAGCATGATGAAAATGTGTCAAACGGTCTATGAAACTAGTGTATGGTGCCCCATGATTGCATTAATGTACACAGCTATGATTTAATTTAAAAAAAGAAAGAAAAGAAACAATGACAACTGCAAAATAGCCGGTGTGGCACGGGCACCTATAGTCCCAGCTACTTGGGAGGCTGAGGCAAAGGAATCGCTTAAAGCCCAAGAGTTTGAGGTTACTGTGAGCTGTGACGCTACAGCACTCTACCGAGGGCGACATAGTGAGACTCTGTCTAAAAAAAAAAGGAAATGTCTTGAACTTGAATGGGTCATGGGCTTTGTCTCCTATCCATGAAACCTGAAAAACTAATCATATGGGCTCAGCAAATATCATCAAGGCAAAAATTAAATGTCAGCGCTTTATGATCTCTCAGTGTTCCTGCCTTTAACTTTTTTTTGGCTTGGGTAATATTTACTTATTTTTGCTAACGTTTGCATGTGCTGAGGATTTTTTTTTTTTTTTTGAGACAAAGCCTCAAGCTTTCACCCTGGGTAGAGTGCTGTGACATCACAGCTCACAGCAACCTCCAACTCCTGGGCTCAAGAGATTCTCCTGCCTCCGCCTCCCAAGTAGCTGGGACTACAGGCACCTGCCACAATGCCTGACTATTTTTTGGTTGCAGCCGCCATTGTTGTTTGGCAGCCCGGGCTGGATTCAAACCTGCCAGCTCAGCTGTATGTGGCTGGTGCCTTAGCCACTTGAGCCACAGGTGCCGAGCCTTTACTGAGGATTTTAAAAATATTTTATTCAATCATTTTGGTTGTTTTCTGCAATTGGATCTTTTGAGGTGTTTAGTTAACCATGTTACCAATATGAAAATAAAATCACTTAAATTTGAAAAAAAAAAAAAAAAAAGGAAATGACATACAGCACAGTGCAAAGAAGTTAATGATGAGACAATAAGTTCACATTGTCTGTGTATCCCTGGGAGATTTTTGTCCTTGTTATAGATAAAACCTACATCCCAGAGATGTCACAAGATCAAATAATTAAGATAACTGGAAAACTACAGTGCTCTATGAATGTGTTACCTTCTTGCTGTTATTCTCACGATGTTACCTTTTGGTCATCCCATTTCTTCATGTTGCTTTAAAAGAAAAGTTTTTTTAAAGGTCAGAAATTGAAATAACGGATCGATTCTTTTTTTTACTGATTTAAAAGCAAGAGAGAGCACCATCCAAAATACTGTAGATCTTCCTCCTTCGAGTTTTTTTGAAAGATTTCACACGTGCAGTGTAAGAAATTGTGAGTCAGCCTTCTCCAATCCTGACTTTAAGAGTTGCAAAAATCATCTGCCAGAGAGCACATATGTTCTCTGTTCCATGAGAGGAAGAAAACACATTTGCTGAAAAGAAAGGGAAACTTTAGTGCCTATAGAGTCGGAATAAAGACACTTGCTTTTTGCTAACTTCTTTTCCTCTGCAGGGCCTGAAGGCTTTAATGGCCTTAGACAGGTTGCGAGGCATCTGTCACCCCAATCCTCCCTCTCTTAACATGAGGGCTTCAACTGGCCATGGAGAGCCATGGGAAGTACAGAATGACCGAAAGATGGTAATAGGATGCAGAAATAATAAGTCAACAGCAAACAGTTTGTGACAGCAAGATACCCAAAGTCTATACGTCCATTCCCTGCTTATGATCTTGTAACAACCCAGTGCAGTTTGCAGTAATACACTTCAATGTTCAGTTGGGAGATATGGCCTTTAGCAGACAGTCTCTTGGCCAAGGTCACACAGTTAATGAACCGGGTAGAGATGAATGCCAAAGCCTATAAGTGTAGCGTTTCACATGTAGCATTACACATGGAACCTCCAGAATTTGGAAAGATATTTCCATCTGGGCAACTGCCTTCAACAAAAGCATGTAAAGAGTCCCCTAGCATCCTAAAGGGGCAGATTGTTTGCGAGTACTAATGCCTCCAGGTTAATATTGTAGACACCAGATCCGAGCAAATTGAGGGCTTGTCATTAAACAAAAGAAATCAGTCAACTGCAGGGAAAATGAAACTCAACTTAGTGCTCATATCATGATGCTCTGCCCTTATTCGCCTCTCACTGAATTCTGTTCTTTAGCGATTGGTATTTGGTTGTGCTTGTGGATTGTCAGCTGACGTGTTTTTGTTGTTAAATTGTGTAAGTAAAACTTGATGTGTCAGAACAACCATGGCAGCCTCAGCCACAGAACAAAGGCTGTTTTAAACTAGTGTTTGTCCCATAACATCTGGGTAGATGTTTCATGTGGGTTTTCTTTCCCCAAGTATCCAATGGCATGATTCCGCCTTCAGAGAGAATTGACAAGGACATTTCATTTGACCAAGCTGGGGAAAAAATAAAGAATGAAACGTTTCTGCATTTAGCAGAACCCAAAGGCAATTTGCAAAACACTTTGAAAGCTGATTTCAATTTTACAATCTAAAGCAGACTTAAAATGTATCTGCAGACAGGTGGTGCCAGTTGTGACTCTGCTGTGAGCCCTTGTTAAAAAGATCACGTTGACTTTCTGAGAATATTGCAGGATTCAGCAGCTCAAAAGTCTCCGAAACAGTGGTTTTCAACTCCCATTGAAAAGTGTTACCATATCAATCCTAAAGAGAAAACCAAGCCAGGTAAACCTTTCTGACATGTCAGACATCGTAGTTTGAAAGTCTAGGTCCTCCCTCCAACACCTTTAGGCTACTGTAAGCCCATCTTCACTAGCCACAGCCCTGGGCTCTATAGTTTTCTTGATCCTGCTGAAACTTAACCAAGAAGCAAAAACTCAATGAGTGCTATTTTGCTTGGAACTGTAGGGCAGGATAGAGAGAAGCAGCAAGAAAGAAATTCCTCAGTTGTACAAAACCAGGGTGTTCGATTGTCAGATAGTACTGGGTAAAAATTCCGCGTTATGCCTTTGAAGGAGGGATTTCCCCCAAACACAATACCAAACTGCGTTTGGTTGCTGGAACCCTGAGGACTGGGGACTTTTTTTTAAAGGCCAAACTTTCAGAGGAAGCTGGAATATAATGCCTGTTCTGAGGAACTGTAACTTCGAAGCACCCTGCAGAGACAAGAGGAGTCAAGGTTTTTTAAACACAGCTTTAACAAAAATTGAAACTTCAACTGGATGAAGCAGTTTGCTGACTTTGTGTTTCAGTCGCTAGAAAATATATACCTTTTAACAACTAAAACAATTTTGGGGGGAACATCCCTGATCTCATCCCAACTCATAATATTTTTTAATGATTCCAATACAATCAGTCCTCATTGTGGATTCTGCATTTGCAAACTCACATATTCCCTAAAATTTATTTATAATCCTCAGGACTCATGGTGCCTCTGCAGTCATTCACAGACAAGCAAGCACAGAGGGCTGAAAAATCTGCATCACCCAAAGTACGCTATCAACCAAAGTCTTTTTCATGGTCTATTTCAGGCCATGGATTTCGCATTTTCACATTCTTTTTTTTTTTTTTTTCCTGCAGTTTTTGGCCGGGGCTGGGTTTGAACCCACCACCTCCAATATGTGAGGCCAGCACCCTACTCCTTTGATCTACAGGCGCGGCCCTCACATTCATTTTTTGTATATTTGTCATTGATTTCACTGCTGAAAATGGTGCAAAGCATAGTGCTAAAGTACTATTCAGTGTATCTAAGCACAAGAAGGCTGTGATGTGCCTTATGGAGAAAATATGTATGTTTTTAGCAAGCTTCATTCAGGCTTGAGTTAGAGTGCTTTGGGAAGTGAGTTCAATGTTAATGAATCAATGACACATATTGAATATTTATGTTACTTCAGTGTATGTTAATTATATATTAAAAAGGTATCTTTAAGGAGGAAGGCACTTAAAACAAAGTTACGTATTAATCATCTGTTGCCAAAAGTGTTGTGACCAGAAGCACATAAGAATTGAGCCCTAGGGCGGCGCCTGTGGCTCAGTCTGTAGGGCGCCAGCCCCATATACCGAGGGTGGCGGGTTCAAACCCGGCCCCGGCCAAACTGCAACCAAAGTATAGCCAGGTGTTGTGGCAGGCGCCTGTGGTCCCAGCTACTCGGGAGGCTGAGGCAAGAGAATCACTTAAGCCCAGGAGTTGGAGGTTGCTGTGAGCTGTGTGAGGCCACGGTGCTCTACTGAGGGCCATAAAGTGAGACTCTGTCTCTACAAAAAAAAAAAAAAAAGAATTGAGCCCTATATTTCCTCTAGGAGCAATGGTTCGGTGTTTGACAATTCAGCATTCATGTCAATGTTACAGATAGAACTTAACTGCCGTGAGTAACCAAGCAACTGCATTTGATTGAAAGCTCTGCACCCTCTGGTGACTGGAGTGGCTCTACTTACTATCTCATGTAATTCAGACGCGTCCTACATCGTTCCACACCAGGTTTCAGATGTTAGGAGTTACAGGGACAGAATGAGAATATAGAGAATCTTATACTTGAGGTAAAGAGAAGGAAGCTGGTTCTGGAATATCGTGAGAGAAGGAAAACTTGTCCATGGAGCAACTGTACAAAGTGCTGCCATAGAGGGAGGGAAGGGGAAATTAGGGAAGAGAAAAGGGAAATAAAGGTATGTTCACAGTGACACTGAGAGTCACTACCTCAGACAGTGCCATTAATTGTAGGATGTGTCATTGTCTGAAGGTGTTCAGCTTTACTCTTTCCACTAAAGGATGGAAGAAGAAAATTAATGGTCATGAAACGGCATGTGTTATACTTTCTCAAGAGGCAGTAGTTAGATACTAACACATTCAGTAGAACCTAATAACATCACTTTTATGTAAACCGAGGCTGTTATTTGTTTTTCCTACTTCATACAAGGTCTTGACTCTTAGTTTCATAGCCACCCAGGAAAGATGATTTTGATTTTTGGATAAATAGTGTCTGTAGAAATGTTTTTCTTAAATAAAGGGCACTTGCATGCACTTCAGTTAATGGACTTTAATAATCTATTTACTGTGTTGTGGCAAGAGAGAGAATTTTACTAGCTAACATAGAGAAACTATGTGTTCCCATATTCATGCAAAAGGTAATTTGTTTTAGAGGCAGAAAATAGAGTTTACAGTTTGAAATAAACAAGCCAGTGCTTTAAACGGTGTAGGAGAAAGTACGCTACTTCAGAAATAATTGCTTGTTTACATGCATTTCCTTGTTGAAAACAAAAGACTGAAATGAGAGCTCCTCTGTCATTAGTCGGCAATGGGAAGAAATGAGAAAGTGTATACAAGGACCCAGACCAGCTATGAGAATTTCCCATAATGCCATGTGGACATGATAAATTGTACCATTTTGCTACTTAATGGTTTATTAGATCAATACAACATCTAACGCATGAGCTTCACTTAGAAATCTTGTCTGATGGAAAAGTATTTTTTAGTTTCTCAGGAAAGATTCTCAAAACTTTAGGAAAAAAAATCAGCGTTTGTGAAATATGGCCAAGTTATCTTCACACATGAAAAATGTACTATATTTTTCTAGGAGTTTGAAAATCATTTGGAGGACTAAGAGATTTTCTAAGCGGTGTTAAATCTGCATTGAACTGCTGTTAAAGAGTAATAGTCATACCCTCTTCATATTTTTTGAGAATTAAACCACATAAAGCACTTAGAACAAAAATTAATAGAATTTCTTCAGTAAGTTTTAGTTATCAATAATATTATTATAGTGAATGTTAACCCTAAAATAGCGTATCATTATAAAAAATTGTCCTATACATAAATAAACCATGTAATATTTTCTGTTAACCACCATTGATAGAAACATACCACTCTTGAAAACCCCAGAACCAATGAAGTAAAAATAGAAAACAATGGGGCAAAGGAAACTTTGAGGACTTCAAAGATACTTTCCTGATTCCTCCAAGACATTTCCTACGAAGGACTGTACAACAAGTGTGTTTGGTCTATTTTCACATCTGTTTTTTAGTTGGTAATTAAAACTAACTGAAGATAACAAGCAACCTCAAAATATCAGTAGCTTAAAACAATACAGATTTATTATCGTTATAAAAGTTACCTAAGAGTCAAGCAGCTCATCTGGGAGTTCTCCTTGAATAATTTCAAGCCTCCCTATCTCAGAGGAAGAAAAAGAGTTTCTGTGATTATTAGGGAGGTTTATGTCCAGGCCTAGAAAAAGCAATATAACATCTACTCCCATTCTTTCCACCAGAACCTATTCCCAATGTCACAACGTAACTTTAAAATGTACTGGGATCCGTTGTGGGTATGGAGAAAAGACAAGATATGCTTTCTTAACTCTTCAAACATAACAAAGGTTTAAACTTTCCCATATGCTCAGCTACTTTCTTACCATGTCATTAAATTGGTTAAGTAATTTACTATAAGAGGAAAATAAGGCATCATGTGACACTATGATTTATGTATCTCAGGATGCACCGTTAAGGTTGGTTCTTAAACCCAGCTAAAGTTCAAGTCTCATGAAGCTTCCCTGATCATCTCACCAGACCCTGTAGTGATCACCTCATCTAGGCTGCTATAATGATATCAAATATTTCTTGGTATTCTTTCTATGTATTGCATCTGTTATCTTCCTATTAGACTATAAACTTCTTTTGTATAACAGTGTTGTGTTATATCATATAGTCTTTTCTTATGTATTTTCTATTTTTTTTTTTATTTCAGGTTAATGTGAGGGTACGAACAACTAGGTTACAATGTTTGCGTTTGTTAAGTAGAGTCCCTCTTGTAGTTGTGTCCCACACCCAAGAGGTGTGACACACACCCTTACGTGGTGCCCATTAAGTGAGAGCTCACCAATTCTCCTCCCCCCTCCTCACCTTCCTCTTTTGTTGCCCCTCCCCCAACTTGAATTGAATTGAGTTTTTCTCTCATGTGGCCGTGTGTTAGATTGTCTACTGACTTCATATTGGTATTGAGTACATTGAATACTTGCTTTTCCATTCTTGTGATACTTTTCTAAGAAGAATATGCTTCGACTCCATCCAGGTTAATACAAAAAATGTAAAGTCTCCATCTTTTTTTATGACTGAACAGTATTCTATGGTGTACATATACAACAGTTTGTTAATCCATTCCTGGGTTGGTGGGCATTTAGGTTGTTTCCACATCTTGGCAATTATAAATTGAGCTGCTATAAACAATCTAGTGCAAATGTCCTTATGATAAAAATTTTTTTTTCCTTCTGGGTAAATACCTAGGATCTTATAGTCTTATACTGTATACTAGTTAAAGACACGTACTCTAAAGTCAGACCTCAAGGGTTTACTTACTAGCTACTTAGCTTACATGCTTAATCTCTCTCTACCACAGTTTACTCATTTAAAATAAACATAGTAAATAAAGTACCTACCTAATACATTTGTTATGAGGATTATACATGATATAATATCCCCACATACACCACCATCAATAGTATTAAAACCATACGTAGTGAACCCATAGGAGATATTAAATATAATTATTAATTTAATCAAGAACTATAACTTTATTTACCTGAATTCTTTATTGCAGCTAGCTACCATAGTAGGTTACAATAAATATTCACTGAAAGAAACTGTGAATATGTTGGACTGATGAAATAGAGAGCCTTCTACTTCAATGTAAAGGGGACTGTGAAGAATACTTCCCTGATACATGTCCTTCAGTTCCACACAGATGCCAACATTAGTTAAGATATAATTGTTCATAATTATGAATTAAAGTTAAAATGCAAAAAACTGAAAAGATGACATATTGCTTATATTCACACTATTTGTTTCTGTTTAAGTAATATGATGCCTGAACTTTAAGCAAAACACCTCCTAATACAAAATACCTAAATAGCTGGATAAATAAAAAGAAATCTAATGTTACATGTACAGCTGAATTTTTGTGAAAGTAGAGGAATTCCTGCAAAGGACAGAAATTATATTAAATTACTATTCCACAGAAGCACTGGGGAGTTTACCTTTTCTTTGTAGCCCATGCCTGGGTTCCAGTGATCCATCAGGATATTAAAAAAACAAAGCCCAGAGACAGAGCAAGATAGGACACATTGGAGACATACATTAAAAAGCAAGAAAGGGGATTAGTGCCGAAGCAAATGCAAATCTCTTGAAGAGTTAATGGAGAGATTAAGGGCTAGGTAAGCTCCACACTTGCATGGCTGGTTGGAAATTAGGGATGCTCAGGGAAGACCAGAGATAGACCTATAGAAAGTAAAAATCAAAGCAGCATTGAAAATGCTAAAAGTTTGAACATGCTCCATCACACACATACACCATGATACACACAGAGAGAAAGTGGAAGCCCTATAACTTGAAGTGTTTGAATATACTCTTTGCCCAATAATTGGTTGACCACTAAGCTAAGAGGACATATGGGCCACCCCCTAGGAAGCCAGGCTGAAAATATAAAAATAAGAATGCAAGAACTGAGCAGAGATATCAGCAGCTATACCAAAACAGAGGAGACAAATTCCATAGATTAATTCTTAGCAAGGTTATTTAAAAAATACTCTCTGGAAAAAAAAAAACAAAAAGCATAGTTGCTGTATTAAGTTTTCTATTTATATATTAAGGAAATAATGTATACAGAATTAAACATATGACTGGTAATGGCACAAAAATAAGAAATCTCAATAAAGAAATAGAAATTACTTTTTACATCAATTTTCTATGTAGAAAATCCCAAAGAAGCAACAATAAAAAAAATTATTGAAACTTAGAAACAATTACAGCAAGGTTGCAGGATATAAGGTTAATATACCAAAGCCCATTGTTTTTCTATAACCCAGGAATGAAGAATTGAAACTTGTTGTTTGAAACACAACAACATTTGCATTAGCACTGAAAAACTTAATACTTTAGTGAGAACTCTTACAAAATAGACAGAATTTACATTAGGAAAAAATTGAAAACTAATGAAAGAAGTCAAACATTTACATGAATAGAGATACCATATTCATGGATAGGAAAACTCAAATACTGTCAGATATTAGTTATTCCCAATCTGATCTACAGATTCAATGTAATATCAGTGAATTCTTTCATGAATACTGACAAACTGACTCTAAAGTTTATATGAAAGACAAAAGACCAAGAGACAACCTGGAGTTTGACCTGACGGCAGCCCTGGAATCCACTTCCAAGAAGCCTAGTGTGGCTGGCCAGGTGGGAAACCTCAAGCACAGTCCCCCCAAAGTTCAGGGCTACCCAGGGGCAGCTCAGAATCCAAAGGTGGGCCGTGGAAGCTCCTCAGACTCCAGCAGACTCCAAGGGAAAGGTAAAGGGCTCCCTTCCTCCCAGGTCCTGTGGCCCAAAGGAGGTGACAAGCCCCATGCTGTAGGCTCCAAGACGCATGAAAGCACCCCGGGCAAGGTCAAGAAGCCCAAGGTGAGGAAGGAAGAAAAAGGCAAGAAAAAGTCTCCTCGTTGAAGGGCCTGAGTTGGGTGCATTAAACCTTTCTCTACACTTAAAAAAAAAAAAAGAAAGAAAGAAAAGAAATGAAAGAAAAAGAAAAATAGAAAGACAAATGACCCAAATAGCTAACATAATATGGGAGAACAGAGCCAGAGGACTGACACTAACCAACTTCAAGACTTATTCTAAAGCTACAGTAATCAAGACAGTGTGGTTCTGGTAAAAGAATATACAAATGGATCAACAGAACAGAATGGATAGCTCAGAAATAGCCCCGTACAAATATAGTCAACTGAGCTTTGACAAAGGAACAAAGACAATTTATTGGAGGGGAAAAAAAATAGCCTTTTCAAAATCTGGACATCCACACACATAAAAACGAATCTGGACACAGACTTGACACCTTTCACAAAAGTTAACTCCAAATAGATCATACATCTACATATAAAACCCCCAAACTATAAACTTCTAGAAGATAATATAGCAGAAAATCTTCTAATCATTGAAGATACAACAAACCCTGAAAGCAAGATTCACAAAAGAAAAAAACCAATAAACTGGACTTAATTGAAATTTAAAAATTCTGCTCTGGGAAAGACTATCGAAAGAATGAAAAGACAAGCCATACATTGGAAGAAAATATTTACAAAACACATATCTAATATGGTATATGCATCAAAAATATAAAAAACAACAGTATAAACTCAACAATTAAAATAAATTTAAAAATGAACAAGATATCTGAATGAACATCTCACCAAAGAAGATGAACCGATGGCAAATGTGCATATGAAATGATTTACACCATATGCCATTAGGAAATTATAAATTAAAGCAGCAATAATCAAATGTTATTACACACTTATTAGACTACTTAAAATCCAAAACAAGGACAAAAACAAATGCTGGCCAGGACGTGGAGCCCCGGGAACTCTCATTCATTGCTAGAAAGAACACAAAATGGTGTAGCCCCTTCAGCAGTTCCTTAGAGAGTTAAACATAGGCTTACCAAACAAACCACACTCAAGCTCCTAGGTGTTTACCTAAATTACTTGAAAATCTAGGCCATATAAATGTTTGTAACAGTTTTTTTTATATAATTGTCAAATTTTAGAAAGAATCAGGATGCCCTTCAATAGGTGAATGAATAAACAAGCTGTATTATGTCCATTATATAGAATATTATTCACTGATAAAATCAAGCTATCAAGCCATGGAAAGAGATGGAGGAAATTTGAATGCACATTGATAAATGAAAGAAGGCAGTTTGAAAATGCTGTATGTGATTCCAGCTACAGTAGAACCTCCCTAGTTGACCACCTCCCTACATCGACCACCTGCTATGTTGCTCTAATTTTCATAGACCAGACATGCACCACATGTACATATCAGTATGGTAGGCCTAGTTCCTGATGTTGACCACCTCCACATGTTGACTGGTTTATTACAGTCTCTTGGTTGGTCAACTTACAGAGGTTTTTGTGTATTTGAGAAAATGTTTGTTGCTGTAACTGATCAAGTGTGGGACAGATATTCTTTTACAGGGTATCTGGTCCCTCAAATCCATGCAAAAAATGCCAGACCAAGGATCTTACCTGCAGTGTGTCGTACAGATGTCAGAGGTGAAGTCTAACTGCCTAGGCACAATCATGTTGACCAGTATGTTACAGTCCCCGGGATGATCTACTTACAGTGGTTCTACTGTATACGACATTCTGTAAAAGGCAAAACTAGGGAGATACTAACAGGGTCAGTGGTTGCCAGGTGGAAAAGAAGGAAATGAGAGTAAGGGGAATAAGAAGGACTGGGTGGAACACGGGATTTTTAGGAGAGTGAAACTGTTACTGTAGAGATGAATACACAACAATAAGCACTTGTCAGAACTTATAGAACTGCCCAACATAAAGGATAAAGCCTCATGCAAACTACGGACTTCCACAAAAGTACAGAAATACAATTAATTTTATATATTTACCTCTTCTCCTGGGACCTTACTAAACTTACTAGTCTTAGTAGCTTCATTGAGGATTCTTTTGTATTTTCTACGCAAATAATCATGTCATCTATGAATAAAGAAAGATAATTTTATCATTTTATTTCTAATCTGAATGCATTTTACTTCTTTCTCTTACATTATTGTACTAGGTAGGTCCATCAGTAAAATGCTGAATAGAAATACTAAGAGCAAATACCTTGTCTTTTCCCAACCTTAGAGAGAAAGAAGCCAGTCTTTTACCATTAAGCTGTTTGCCGTAAGGTTTTTTTTTTATTTTTTGTAAGGTTTTTTTTAATCAGTGCTTTTATCAAATTGAAGAAATTCTCTCTTCCTGAGAGTTAACTGAGAATTTTATTATGAATGAGTTTTATTATGAATGAGCATTTAATTTGGCCAAATACTTTCTTATTAATTCTACTGAGACAAATCATCTGGCTTTTTTCTTTTTCTTTCTTTTTTTTTCTTTTTTGTTAAAACAATGAATTACTTTGGTTGATTATCAAATGTTAAAACAATTTTACATTTTGAGGATATATTCTACATGGTCCATAATATATTATCCTTTTTATAGATGCTAGTTTCAAGTTACTAAAATTTTCTCAGAGACTTTTACATATATATTCATGATAAATTTTAATATGTAGTTTCATTTTTTAAAACATCATTGCTTTGGTATCATGATAATTCTGGCCTCATAGAATGAGTTAGGAATTGTTTCCTGTGATTCTATTTTCTGGGAGAGTGACGGTAGAATTTGGGTTATATTTTTCTTAAATGTTCAGTAAAATTCACCAAAGGAGCTATCTCAGCCTGGAGTTTTCATCTTGGCAAGGTTTTTAGTGACCAGTTCAATTTCTTTTATAGATACAAACAAGTAAGAATATTACCTTTATCTTCTTCAGTGAGCTCTGCTAGTTTATAACTTGAAAACGATTTGTAGATTCCATCATTATTGCTGCATTTATTAATATAAAGCTATACATAATGGTTTCTTTCTGTGGGAATGTCCTCTCTTTCATTCCTGATATTGGTAATCTGTCTAATTCTTCTTCTCAATTAAGCTGGTTGGAATCTTATACATTTTATTGATCCTTTTATAGAACTAGCTTTTGGTTGTATGGATTTTCCTCCATTGCTTTCTGTCATCTATCTCATTGATTTTTGCTCTTATTTACTTTTCTCCTTATGCTTATTTTAGATTTAGTTTTTTCAGGGTGGATGCTTGGATCATTGATGTGAGATCTTTCTTATTTTCTGGTATAAGCATGTGATATGACCCTATGTAACATCATACAGTGCTTTTTTCTTTGCTAGTACATTTTTATATGCCATTTTCTTTCAGTTCAAAGTATTTTATATGGGTCATTTAGATGCTTATTTAGATGTGTATGTATCTGACATCCTGCAGTTCATTCATTTTTTATGTATGTGTATGTAGCTGACACCCTGCATCTACTATTGTTTAACTTCCAATATTTAGGTATGTTTCAAATATGTTTCTTTTATTGATTTCTTATTTAATTCTGTTATCCAAGAGAATCCTCCATGTATCTTCCTATCTCTGTAGAGCACCTCCTATAATATTTTGCCCTGAAAATTATACCTTTGCCTTCCTGAAGTGGGAATTCTTTCTCCTCAATTCAAAAAAACTGCTGAGTTCATAGAAACTCTTCCAGGCAGTAACGTGAGACAGTCACTGTGCTCACCACATTTGCTTTTATTTTTTCATCAATCACTCTCCTATTTTGTGTGTTATACAATATCTGAAAACCACTGTTTTCAGATATGTTTTTTTCTGGTTTCCTGTATGTTTAAAGGGGAAGAGTAAATCTGGTCCCTTTGCCAGAAACAAGTCAAGAACGGTTTAAAGTCCTATTACATTTCTTCGTATACCAACAAACAGAAAAAGCAACTTTCAAGGAACGCCTTTTAAGTAGCAGAAACAATATAACTGGGAATATATTGAACAAAAGATGTGCATTTTGTAGCGTATTATAAAATACAATAAAACACATTATTTAATACCATGTTAATGGACCAGAAAACTCAATAGCATGAATTTATTTGCAGATGTAATGAAACATCATTGAAAATTTTAATAGGTTTTGTCTTGCGTGGCACTTTATAAGATATTTATAAAATTTGTATGTAAGAGATAAGGGCTAAAAATATTCAAGGTATTCCTAAATAAGACCCTTTGTCCAGCCAAAAATCATGACTTATGATAAGAGTTATAACAGCGTGATCTCTTTGTGTATAGAATGTCTGTGTTTCTTACCTTGCCGAGGCACCTACAATCCATTCCTGAGTTCACTTTCCATCTATAAAATAACAATGCCCACTACCCAAGGTAATGATGAGGAATAAAGGAGTTAACATGTGAAATGTGCTTGGAACAGTGGCTGGCATAACATAAATGTCAGCCTGTATTAGCTATTTTTATTATTATTTAGCTCAGTCATTAAGACAGCAAAGCATTAAGGAATAGGCAAACTGAAAAACAAATCTCATTAGGAGACCCAGAAAAGACTCACACAAAAATGGAAACTAGTAAATGACAGAGCTGGCATTTCAGATCTGTGGGAAAGGGAGGATAATGGGGTGGGATGACTGATCAGTTGATTATCCATGTGGGGAAAAAATGAAGACGGATCCTTTCCTCCCACGGCAAACAAACCAACTGTTCATCAGCCCTAGAAGGCAATGTGTCCATTCATTACAGTGTAGTCACACCATGGACTACCATACCAAGTAAAAATGAATGAACTGCAGGATGTCAGATACATACACATACATAAAAAATGAATGAACTGCAGGATGTCAGATACATACACAGATGCATCTCAGTAAACTTAACGCTGAGCCTAGAAGCAAGTCGCAGAGAAATAAACTTATCATTTTCTGACATTGATATCAAACATTTTTTCAAAAATCTAAGCCAAGCAATATATAGTTTAGAGATATATACACATTAGCAAAATTATGAAGAAAAATAGAGACTTATTTAAGACTACATCCAGGGAAGTTGTCACCACACAGTCCAAGGAGCATGTGACCAATTGGCAGCATTTAGAGGATTTCAAAGGTTTCAGAAGGTAGTACATTATTTCTAGAGCTTGGCAGTGGGTACATGTGTGTCTTTTCTATTGTTTTTTTGCCTTTACATTTTGGCATATATCCTTTTTATGTTTGTTATGTTTCATAATTTTTAAAAATCATCGGAGGAGTACCCCCGAAGTCTAAATGATTATTATTTGTGGTATGGTTTCTGCTTTCAGAAATGTTTCAGAGTAAAAAAAACTTCTTGCTTTAACCTAGGAAAATACTGTAAGTTATAAATATTTCCTGATGTTCCTTTCCAGAAAGCAGGTTTTCCTTTAGAGTGAGGGGTCTCCTGAGGTCATAAAAGGGATGTCCAGGAAGCAGAAAGAAGCAAAAGGAGCTGGAGGCTTTGAAACAACATGAAAATATAATGAAAAATAAATTTAAATGTCTCTGTTTTCCTAACTGGCCATAAGTGGATAAATTTTTTTCATGGTTTTCTTTAAGGAAGGAAAAGAATGTAGTCATCTAAATAATCCTACCTTAAATTGGAGATGTAAGATATCTCAAAAAAAAAAAAAAAAAAAGAAACTCGAGGGCCTCATCTATTTTTGTAGATTAGAAATGTCTAAAAAGGGGGAAGGGGACACCAAACCTCTCTTTAAAATAGAGGCTGCTCTGTCTCTTTACATAAATATCTACATTGCCTTGTTTGGGGACATAAGCTACAGAGATATGAGAGTTACAGACTATTCTCACGCACCATGCCATAAATTCCTCCTTTCATCTGCTCTGAAGAGTATTCTGGGACTGGTGTGAGCTTCTTCTCTCTCATAAAAACAAGTGCAGGGTGCTCACTGGATCTTTATTTACTCATTTAGATAATATGGAACACTCATTCAGGAGATTCTAGAATATAATTCTGGGCAAATTTTAGAAAGGCCAAAGAATTTGCTAGTGAGGATTTTGAAGCAATGGATGGAAATCTTTCCCTCATTCTGAGAAGGAGGATTTATTACACCTTCCCCCAAAAAAGGGCTCTCCTAGAAAAATGCCGGGCCAGGGCCAGAGGAATTAGGAGCCAGGAGATGAGTTCTGAGAAGGTATTTTGCAGAGTCTTTTTCAGAGATCTGTTTGATCACTGTCCTTGCTGGTAACCACAAGTGGTAGAGTGGTAGTTTGCAGTTGTGTTTGTTAAAATGGGGGAGAGACAGAGACAGAAAGAGAGAAATTAAGATCCCTCACACAAGCTCGGTATCATCTTTGTGTGGCTGTGTGACAACACAAGGGAACGTATTGTGTTTCTAGGCTGCTGTGGTTAGACTCAGAGGGAAAACCATGCCCTCCCCACCCCGCACCCCCGCCAGTAGCAGAGTTAACTCTGACCATCTTCTTTAGACAGTCTCAAGCTGTCACCTTGGGTAGAGCGCCGTGGTATCATCATCATAGTTCACAGCAACCTCCAAACCTTGGGCTCAAGCTTTTCTTTTCTTTCCTTTTCTTTTCTTTTCTTTTTTTTTTTAAAGGCAGAGTCTCACTTTGTTGCCCTCAATAGCTGTGGTGTCACAGCTCACAGCAACCTCCAACTCCTGGGCTTAAGCGTTTCTCTTGCCTCAGCCTCCCAAGTAGCTGGGACTACAGGCGCCTGCCAGAACACCCAGCTATTTTTTATTGTTGTTGCAGTTTGGCCAGGGCTGGATTCGAACCCACCACCCTCAGTATAGGGGGCTGGCGCCCCACCCACTGAGCCACAGTCACCACCCCTGACCATCTTCTTAATTATACCCTTGTGAAAACAGAGCTAGCATCTCAGCATTGCCCAGGCTGCAGAAAGTTGGAGAGAGGGAAGGTGGACCACTCCCTAGCTAGTTTCACAAGGAGAAGTTTGAGCACCAACAACTTAAAAATATGAACTTAAATAATTTTTATTGCTATAAAATGCACCATTTTAGCCATTTTTAAATGCACAGTTCTCTGGCATTAGGTACATTCACATTATTGTGTGGCCATCACCACCATGTATCTGCAGGACTTTTTCTTCTGCCTCTGAAACTAGTGCCCTTTAAACACTAACTCCCCATTCCCCTCCTCCAGCCTCTAGCAACCACCATCCTGCTTTCTATCTCTATGAATCTGGTGACTCTAGGGACTTCACTTACATGGAATCATGCAATATTTGTCCTTTGGTGACTGGCTTATTTCACTTAGCATAATGTTCATCTATATTGTAGCACATGTCAGAATCATTTTTAAGGCTAAAGAATAATCCATTGTATGCATATACCACATTTTGCTTATACATTTTGGGGGGGGCTTACGACAATAGTGATTTATTCTTTCACAATTCTACTTAGGTAAGTATTTGAGAGTAAAGAAATCTAACAGGACATTCTTTTTTTATTTTATATTAATATGAGGTTACAAATGATTGGATTACATTGTTTGAGTATCTAAGGTAAAGTTCAAGTTGTAGTTGAACCCCTCATCCAAGCATGTTGCATATACCTTTACACTGTGCACCTTAGGTGAGTTTTCACCAATCCCCTGCTTCCTGCCCCTTCCCTCTTTCTTCCTCCCCTCCCCTCATTTGAATATGCTTGTGTTTTTCTCTTGCGTGGTGTATAGTTGTTTATCTGTTGGTTTCACGTTAGTATCGAGTACATTATATACTTGCTTTTCCATTCTTGTGATACTTTGCTAAGTAGAATGTTCTTCAACTCTATCTGGGCAAATACAAAAGATGTAAAGTCTCCATCTTTTTAGGGCTGAATTGTATTCCATGGTATACATATACCACAGTTTATTAATCCATTCATGGGTTGATGGGCACTTGGGTTGCTTCCCTGTCTTGGCAATTGTGAATGGAGCTGCAATAACCATTGAAATGCACATTTCCTTGTGATAAAATGTCCCTTTGATCCCACAATCTCATTACTAGGTATCTATACCCAGAAGAAAAAAATCATTGTATCACAAGGACGTTGTTTATACGTTGATGTGTCCATGGGCACTTGTCTTCACTTTTTGGATATTGTTAATAATACTACTGTGAACACGGGTGTCCAAATATCTTTTAGAATCCCTGCTTTTATTTCTTTTGCATATATACTGAGAAACAGAATTGCTGGATTTTATGGCAATTCTAAGTTTAATTCTCTGAGGAGCCACCATTCTATTTTCCATAGCAACTTTACCATCTTACATTTCCACCAACAGTGCACAGAGTTCTGATTTTTCCACATCTTCATGAACACTTCTTATTTTCTATTATTTTTGCCTTTTTGAAAATAATATCCATCCAAATGAGTGTGAAGTGGCAGCTCATTATAGTTTTGAATTATGTTTCCCAAACCATTAGGGATGTTGAGCATCTTTTCATGAGCTTATTGGCCTTGAGTAATTTTTAAAGTTGTACCATCTCATATTCAAGGAAAAGAGCCATTGCTTAATTTCAGCATCTCTTGACTGTATCTGATTGCTTTATCACTTATGTTTAAAATGTATGTGATTTGAATAAAGAGAAAAGAGAAATGTAATCTTTAAACACATTTTAAAACATTTGTGTTGACTGTGTTGGTGATCACATGATTTCAGAATGTTTAATGAATGTTCTTTCTTCTTCCTCATCTTTCATCAGAAGTTAATTAGACATATAGAATTTCCCCCAGAAACTCAGCACATTCTTAGTTTATTCAATTTTGCTCATTCATATCATGATTTCTCATCCCTCCCTACCCCCATGGCCGTTAAAACAGAGTATGTTAAAATTTATGCAAATTAGAAAGATTTCAATAGGTTTCCTAGAAAACCAGCAGGTGGATGTTGAATTAAATGTCATTCTACATTTCCACAAGTGCCTGGAATTTATGAGATAACCTCTACTTTTTTCTTTTTTAAGATTTGGCTTTTAGTAACCTGGAAAATTCAATATATTTGGGGCGCTTTATAATAACTAAGAAGTTGAGCAAGAAAATTTGACGTTATATAAATGAAACACCATTGCTTTTCTAATGGTAAAAGAATTAATAAGCTCATCCAACTGCCTAATAATCACTTGTCTATTTTCCTCCTTGGAACTATGTAGTTTGGAATCTTTAAAAAAAAAAGGAGGAGGGGGTTTGTTCAGCATTTTTTCATTTGCATTTTAAAGTGAGTAAAAAGTCACATCCATTAGAGTATAGTATTTAAAAACTCATGGATAAAAAAATAATAAAAAATAAAAACTCATGGATAAATAGTAATATACTATCATTACTAATAAGTAATAAGAATAACTTTTAAGTTAACCAGTGTTTGGGGGTTGTTATGCTTTAAGTTACGCTTTCAATAATACCACTGGAGACCAGCCTAATAAGAAATAGCTTATTTTTACTTCAAGAGTCTACTCTCAAATATAAAATTTTAACTTGTACTTAGAGCCAAGATAATTCTTAAAATGGCACATGGAAAACTGTGACTACAAAATTCCAGCCTCCATCACAACCTGGCTGTCTAACACATTTTTGTACAACTTTTGAAACTGCTTCTAAATCTACCGTTGGTTCAGATAAGTCGTTCAGCCTTCTATGTAAAGGGAGAGTTTGGCAATTAAAAAAAAAAAACCAAAGAAGCTCCTCTTGGCACTGACAATTTTATAACATAGCGAAGCATGCCCTAAATAATTTTAAGATTCTTTTACAATATAGAAGCACAGATGGGTGACATCATGGTATAAAGCAACTTTTATTGCAATCATAAAGAAAGCTTTTTAAAGGGTTCTTGGAAATTAGAGTTGTTAAATCAAGAAATCTTCCTGTATCATTTACCTAGGAAATTGAAGAATCTGGACTTACAAGCCTTTGTCTTGACTCTAGGAAGCATAAAAAATTTTACAAGATAAGGGCAGTCTACAAATTCAGTTATCCAAAGCACTCAAACCATGCCTCCCTACATATGGCAACCTGTATAAGTTAACCATCAATATAAAATGGCAAAGCATGATATAACCCAGTAGCCAAAGAGGAGGACATTATCCCTGTCCCCACTAGATTTTACAATTAAGTTAGAATCAATATTGGCTATTCTTGGAGACCATCACTCCAAGTCCCTCAATGTGATGTGATGTCTAAATAGCAGGGTGTGGTAAATGTGAGAAATTGTTCACATCTAGGGTTGGAGCTAGAGTTTACCCACCTAGATCTGGAGAGAAGCAATGAACCAACCTATATAGCAGGTGTTAGCCAAGGAGACAGGTATTGGAGTGATGTTATCATTCACAAATGGTTTTAGTTGGCTACTACTAAACAGAGGTCAAAAAACAGCAGGAGAATCTGTCCAGACACTTGTTTTTATAAATAAAGTTTTATTGGAATGCAGCCTTGCTCATTCATTTACATTTTGTCTATGACTGCTTTCCCTCTTCAAGGGTAAAGCCAAAGACTTGAACAGAGGCCATGCAGTTCACAAAACTGGAAATATCTACTGGTTGGCCCTTTACAGAAAAAGTGTGCTAACGAACATTCTGATAGGACATTCACCCCGTCTTTAAGCAGGTCAAAGTAAAAAAAAACGGGTATCAAGTCAGGACAAAATAAGACATTGACACTTTATAACCACTAAAACTATTGTATTTAATTCATGTGTTATCTTACACATGTTAAAGTACTTTCATTTCTCTCCTGATCGTTTGCAACAAACTGAGATATAGACAGGGCAGTTATTACAACACCTTTTTCAAGGTAATTTCCTGAGAGGTGAAGTGGTTTCTCTGTGGTTATATAACAGGCTTTTTCTTCTGTTTTCTGGCAGGGTAAGCTTAGAAGTGTGACAAATCTTACCAAGCCGTTTTTCTTGACACTTGGTCAGCAAGCAAGATGGAGGGGCAGGGTAAGGGGAACCATGTGTGCTCAGGAACCAAGCTCCCTGGAAGAACATGCTGCCACCCTGATCCCTCCCTGACCTTTTCCAAGGCTTGGTGGCTGCCACTTGCCCATCTATCCTCAACACAGAATGTGTTTCTACCAAACTGGAGCCATTGGAGTCTCATGATACCAAACTCATGCTGCATCTTAGATGGGGACCCTTGCAGGCACAGTGGTGCAGTGCCTTTTGGGTTCTGGCACACAGTGAGAAAGTGTAGAAAGTGTAGGTGACAGTTCACAGCCAATGGAGGGTATAAAGGCATTGGGTACCCCATGACAATAAAGACCCTCTCAAGAGGAAAATGCTACAGGCTGGGGCAGAACTTTCTCTTCTTCCAAGATGGCAGAAGCAGTCTTCATAGGTCACCACTGTGACTAAACAGCCACTGAATATTCACACTCAGTGTGCAATGGGGATTGCACCCAGACTTTTTGATTTATAAAGAAGAGGGCTGACTTTGGGGCCAGATTGATGAGAGTTCAGTTCCTACTCCAGCACTTATTATCTATGAGATCTGGGATGATTTTATAGGTCTCTGAATGTTTTGTTTACTCATCTGTAAAATGGGAATGACAATAGTATTTACCTTTGAGGTTGCTACAAAGAATAAATGATAGTGTCAGGCATACAGTAAATGCACAATAAATGTTAACAATTGTTATTGATGATCATTGCTATCTGAAAGAGAGCCAACACTCTGCCCCAGCCTGTAGCATTTTCCTCTTGAGAGGGTCTTTATTGTCATGGGGTACCCAATGCCTTTATACCCTCCATTGGCTGTGAACTGTCACCTACACTTTCTCAGATCCTACAGGTTGGAAAGAAGATAGAACTTATGGAAAACTTACCCCCTACCTGCAACACTGTGGTGCTGGTATACAGGGAAGACACGGGCCACTCCAGCTTTGGAGGCAAAGTGTGGCTGGAAAGGTTGCTAAGGCCACTTCAAATCACCAGCTCACAGAAAAAAAACCCAGTTAGGAAGTTCACAGAGGTTTTCTCCTACGGAGTATGCAGACACGAGGGAGGGAGTTCCCTTAGAGATGATCTCAATTTCCATGTTCGAAACAGCAAGAGGAAGTTTGTTTAAAGTGCATAGGAGGAATTTAGGTTAGCTTTAAGAAAGAACTAGTAGGCATGGAAATTTCATGTCCTGCCAAAAAAGCAAAGTCATTTTATGCCTTTGGGGCTCTGGTAGACTCAAAGAAGTCTGAGGCTGCTCAGACATGGGCTTTTTTGAGCCAGGAAAGCATGGGAGACCTCAGAGCTGGCCTCTGGCTATGGATTGAAAGACCAGTTATAGGCTGTCCCCATTGGTGTCTTATCTGATTGACAGGTAGAATGCTCATAGATTGGGAGAGAGCCGGGTGGAGGCCAGCTAAACACAGGGGAACTGTAGGCTGCAGCTTTGAACCAGCCCCTGGGAGCAGAACCCCAGCAGCCCCCTCTTTTGCTGGGTCAGCCAAAGACCATCCCTGGGCCACAGCTGCTTAGGCAGGTCCAAAAGTAGAATCCAGGAGATACAGCAAAGCCTAAGAAATCAGGAAGAGACTCACAAGGAGAGCTGTTTACTCAAGCCACACATTCTAAACAGCTTCATGTCGTCCTGTTCGGTGAGGAATTCTGTCCGTAGAAAGGATTTCCAGGCAGGTATGGAGGTTAGAGGCATCCAGTCATTAATCTAAATAGAGACACATATAGGAAAGGGGGCAGGGAGCCACAGTGGGTGCAATGGATAACTCAGTGGTGGTAACACTGAAAGGGTCCAGTGAGATGTTTTAATATTCAGAGAGTGGTGGCGGCTGAATTTAGAATAGACAGGTAAGTATTAAGTCTTGGAATTTTCAAATAGGAAGAAAACTTCGGCTCCACCCTTTCTGAACAGACCCAAGATGATCAAACTAATTTCAGAGGTACTGATAGTGAGACTTGGAGACTCAGGGAGAAAATCTGGGAGACCCTGGCAGGCAGAGGCTGTCACCAGCACATGCAGGAGGCTTGTTACAAAGTCTTAAGAAAAAGGCAAAAGCCAAGGTCCAAGTTTTATATCATGCTGGCATTAAAACATTGTGAGCGGGTACTAAACCAAGAAGGAAAAACACTCAGGAATAAACCCCAAGAGAATTCAAAGCAAACCTAAGTCTTAATCTGATAGGCAAACTCATCAGCTGGAGAAGCATCAGGGTCCAGAGCAGATAGGCACGGGGCCTATTGATCACAAGAGAGAGATTGCCTTTTATAGATTAGGGCAACATTCTTGAAATAAGCTTACAGGTGTGTACTCTTCCCAGACGAAGTCAGGCTTTGTTTTACAGGGGCTGGTGTCTACCCTGAGGTCACTCACAATTCAAACATGACCTTTGCAATTCAATGGCAAATTCCTTATGTTTGGAATCAAATTAATGATAAAATAACAGACTCTAAAACTCTCCTCTTTCCCTTTTTGCTTCTGTGCTAGGATGCTCAGACCTATTTTGTTTTTCTCCTGTCTCTATCACTGTCTTTTTAAATTTTTTTTTGAGACAGAATATCACTATGTCACGTGTCGGTAGAGTGCTGTGGTGTTACAGCTCACAACAATCTCCAATTCTTGGGCTTAAGCGATTCTCTTGCTTCAGACTCCCAAGTAGCTGGGATTACTGGCACTCACCACAATGCCCGGCTATTTTTTTGTGGATGATGTTGTTATAGTTGTCATTGTTGTTTAACAGGCCGGGGCTGAGCTCAAACCCACTAGCCCTGGTTTGTGTGGCCTGTGCCCTAGCCACTGAGCTACAGGCACCGAGTCCATTGTCTGTTTCTTATTTTAATATCACACAGATTTTATCTTAGTATAGCATACAATTATTGCAAGCCAACTTAAATCTTTTTTAGGAATGAAGTCCAGATAGGAAAACATAATAATAAAACCTCTCTTTTTTATTTCCTTCTTCCATTTTCCTGAGGATTTTGTTGGCAAGGTTTGAGATTTGCATGTCCAAGCAAATGCTTCTGTGTCGATTTCCTATTCATTTCTTGGTATAAACGAAAAATATAGCACACATTGTTGCTCAGAACCCCTATGTTCTGCCTTTATGATGGGCTGAGGGTTGAATATACAGTAAATGAAAAGCATCCCAGGAAACCTCAGTGAGTGAAGAGGAAAAATAATGAACCATGTGGTGTTTTCAATGTGCTTTTAAAGTATCGACCTTGTAGATGAACTAGCCTTATTTAAACAGATGCATGAGTTTTGTGCAGAGTTGAGAAGTCTGTCTCTTGAATGGCAGGATACATGTACCCCAAGTAACCCAGCTCAAGCCAAGCATGGTCACAGAAACTCCGATTACATGACAAGTGAAATGAACTTGGTGTTCTCAGTCAGGTGCCCCCGGAGCCCACCAGAGGGGCACAACCTGTTTATAGCAGGTTGTCCCTATAAAATGGGCAAGCAGTTGGGCAGGGAACCCACCCACCCCCCAAGGTGCGGGAGGACTGCCGAAGGCAGCCAGTGAAAGCGGGGCCCAGAACCAGCACGGGCCCAGGGAAGGGAGACGGCCTCAAGTGGTTTCCAAAGCCCACTGAGCATGAGACTCGCATGAAATCACTTTTGTAAATTTCTAGGAATCCCTCTTCAGTTGTTCCCAGAAATTTTAATTCACAGGGCCCAGGGTGGATCCCAGAAGAGTTTGTTTTTAGCGATTCTCCAGGTGATTCTAGAATCTTTCCGGTTTAGGAAAAAACACCATGACCAGAGCAGTGGATTTTCAACCAGTGTGCTGTGAGAGGATCTTAGGTGTACCACAAAAATTTTTAAAGATCATTAATGAAATTATTATCAAAAGAAGTTCAAAGCACACTAAGTATGTTCTTTTTTTTTTTTTGCTCTTTTTTTTTTCTGATCAAATAATTTAAGTGTGCCACAGAAGTTTAACTATAGATTCAAGTGTGCTGTGAGATTAAAAAAGGTTGAAAAACACTGGCCTAGAGACAGCTGCCCTGGCAACCCCCACCCCCACCCCCGTGAGGACCTCCACATCACAGGCAACCCCTGACAGTTCCTGACTTACAACAATGATTCAACTTACCATTTTTTATTTTAAGATGGTGCATTCAGAAGAAACTGTGTCTCGAGTTTTGATCTTTTCCTGGGCTGGTGATAGGACGTATAGTTCTCCCTCATGATTCTGGGCAGGGGCCGCTAGCCGCTGCTCCCAGCCACTGATGCCATCATGAGGGAGAACCACTGATCCTCTAATGCAGTGTTTTCCAACCTTTTTTATCTCACGGCACACTTCAACCTATAATTAAACTTGTACGGCACACTTAACATTATGTTGATCCAAAAAAGAGTTAAAAAAAAAAAAAAGAATATATTGACTGTGCTTTAACTTCTGTCGAAAATAATTCAATTAATGATCTTTAAAACTTTTCGTGGGGCCAGGCGCCTATAATCCCAGCACTCTGGGAGGCTGATGCAGGTAGATCACCTGAGCTCGAGACTTCGAGACATGAGCAAAGTGAGATGCCCAGGTCTACTAAAAATAGAAAAAACTATCCAGGTGTTATGGTGGGCACCTGTAGTCCCAGCTACGTGGGAGGCTGAGGCAAGAGGATCACTTGAGCTCAAGAGTTTGAGGTTGCTGTGAGCTATGACAGTACAGCACTCCACGCAGTAGGACAGAGTAAGATGCTCTCAGGGGGAGGGGGGGAAACTTTCATGGCACACCAGTTGAAAATCACTTCTCTACAGGGCCTTATGTTGCCACGTGATTATTGCCCAACTGTAGGCTAACGTGAGTGTTCTGAGTACCTGTAGGGAAGCCAGACTCAGCTCTGGTGTTTAGTAGGGGGACTGTATTCAGTGCATTTGTGATTTATAATATTGTTAATTTATGATGGCTTTATCAAGACCTAAAGCCACTGTAAGTCGAGGAGTATCTGTATATACATATGTTTCTATACAAATGAATATATACCCATAAAATATATGCCTACACATGCATATATATATGTATATATATATACATGTATATATATATACACATGTATATATATATCACAGTGGCATCCTCCCTATGTGTAGGCTACATATACACACACATACTGTGTACATGTGTGTGCAGACATGTGCATCTGTATCTCCCATTGCTTCTTTCCCTCTGACAGCCCTACTAACAATAAGCCCCAACTCCACAAGTGAACCTGTTGCATAATCACTTTGCATTTTGTAAAATTAGTCTAATTATACTGGCTCTCCCAGAAAGGAAAGTGTGCTGTCACTCAAACATAATGCTAGTCCTCTACAATGCTTCTGCTAAAGGCCAGGCACAGTGGCTCACACCTATAATCCTGTCACTCTGGGAGCCTGAGGTGGGCGGATTGCTTGAGCTCAGGAATTTGAGACTGGCCTGCACAAGAGGGAGACACCATCTCTACTATGTGGCAGGAGCCTGTAGTCCCACCTACTTGGGGTGGCTAAGACAAGAAGATTGCTTGAAAACGAGAGTTTGAGATTGCTGTGAACTGCGATGCCACAACACTCTACCAAAAGCAACAAAGTGAGACTCGGTCTCAAAAGAAATATAAAATAAAATCCAATGCTTCTCTTTGCATTGTATGCACAAGCCACCTGTCATAGATGGTGTCAGGGTGCGGTCACACTTCTTTCCTGGCACCGACTCTTCAAGCCGGTTTTCCAAGCTGAAGTTCGCTGCCAGGCATCACAGCCCTCAGGAGTCATGTGATTTTTGTACCGCAGGGTCCAAGCTAAGCCACTGTTGGTCATTGTTCTGAGATATGAATGTAACAAGTGAGCCTGGCCTTGGGAGGGGTCACTTGGCTGGTGAGTGACTATTCCTGGCCACCAACACCTACATCTTCACACAACTCTGATGCTCTTCCTTGGACAGTCTAGGAAGTAGCCAACGTTAGTATCTTTGTGAAATCTACTCTTGAAGTCAAGGCCATTTGCTAGCGTGGTGCAGGAAATGAAGAAGTCTGAGAAAGCAATGACTCTCAGGCAGACATAAATGATAATTTGGATAAATTAAAGTATGCATTGTCTTATTTGGACAGAATTATTAAGAGTAAAGGGATCGTTTACATTTTGTAGTTATGCTTTACTTAATGGGGTGGATTTTATGATATAGCATTATCTGTGAATGTAGTGGTTCATTTCATTCACAGGACACTTTTCTCAGAATAGTAAAGGTTTGCTCTCCCTTTTTTTTCCTCCCAGTTTCGTAGGGTTCAGATCATAAATGTAATCCTACTGTGGACTCTCTGGTCTGAATCAGGATTTGATCTGGTAACTGACATGTTTTTATAAGGCCTGTTAGAAATCATTAAAACTATGAATTTGGGGGAAGGGCAGGGTAAGCAAATTCATATTTATTGAGTGCTACCCTGTGCCTGACAAGGTGCGGATTTGTCATCTCTGTTGATCTATGTAAGATCCCTAAGGCAAAAATTACTATTCCAATTTTATAAATGAAAAGCCAGAGAAAGTAACTTGCCCAGAGTTGGGCCCGCATTTAGCATTCAGAAGTAAGGACTGTGCCAATTGAGTCCAGAATTTATACTTTTTTCCAGCACATAACTCTGCATCTAATAAAGTGCTAAGTAGCTGCACATTTATCAACTGTAAATGGGGAATAGCTTGGTATTTACACTTGGAGTGGAGTTATAGGACCACATCTTCCCAGAAACTTTTTATAGTTCAGAGAGAGTTTGTGTAGACTCTCCCCAAGGGAAGACAGAATAATTGAGGTTGGAAACAGCTTAACCCCAAGTCATAAAAATCACTGACACGAGAAACTGGAAGGGAAAGTGGTTACCCTTAGTGGGGAAGAGGTTGCGTTGCTTCTGGTACTGGCTATGCGTTCAACTGGTACAAGGAATGTTTTCAGCCTAGAAAAATATGACCCCCTTGAATACATTTGATGTTTACATCATTACTTTGCTTTTTCATGAAGCATGGTACTTACAAGTATTTGTTATAATAAACTCTAAGGTCTTTAAAAGGTGAAATAATTTCTATTTCTTTCCCAGGCAGACCCTCTCCCTCTACCCCCAACCCACCCCCGATACATCACACACAGGCGTGCCCGCGCACGTACAGCACACACACACACACCACATCATAGGGACACACAACTCCCCTCCTTATCAATGGCTAGGTAGCCCAAAGTGGTAAAGGAAATCAGATTCTTCTGTTTTCTTTCTTTTCCACGGTGCTATGCGTGTCCTATAAACAGCAGGAGAAGCAATTAGGTAGGTGGGCATTTATTACACGGTCAACTCTTAGAATCTAATATAGGAATGTGCTAAGCAAGGAAATATTTGCTTGAACTAATGCCTGGAAACCGAACGTGGTATGCACTTTGTAATAACATAAACCACACATCTGGCTCACTTTTATGTATTGTACCTGAGTGGGTGGAGTAATATTTACATTCTTTTTCCATTGCCAGGCTGTCCAGCATCTAGTCTGTGAATGCAAGGGAGTTCCTCGTGTGTGTGCGTGTGTGCGTGTGTGTGTGTGCGCATTTTCTATTCCAGCATCTGCTGTTCACTCTGCGTTGGAGCATTTGCCATTGCAAAACTGTCACCGGCGCCTTAGAAGCACCCATTTACTTGCCTCAGGTCCCGTAGACGGGCTATGGGGGTGCATGATGCCTTGTGTTTAAAAGAAATCCAAGTGGCAGCCCAGCACTTTCCATCTGGCTGCACTGCATACTGTAACTGTGTCAGTTGAAAAGTGAAACTCAAAGGACTTTTTAGAATCTGCTGCCCCAGCAGGTAACATTCTGGGGTTGGTTCTTTTTGTTGTTGGTTTTTTGTTGTTTTTTTTTTTTTTTTCTGGCTGTTTAAAATGTCCAAACCTTCTCGGTTGGCTAGACCTTTCTTCTCTACTGCAGCTTCTAAGCTGCCATCAGCTAGGAGGGATGATGTGAACAGCAAACAGAAAAAAATCAGCTTAGGTGAGATTTTAAAAACTGGAAGTGAAGGAAATTTGGTCAAACAGCAGCAGGTGCAAACGGCGGGAAGTTCTGCTCAGCGGAAGGCTGCGGTACAAAAAGGTAACGTTTGAAATTTGCTGCTTTTCTCTGCTTAGGAACTTCTTTCTTAATAATTGCCCAGAAAGTAAATGAATGAGCCATCTGTGGTTTCAAAACTTACATGTTTGTGTGAATACAGCAGATTTTAAAATCACGGGGCACATTGCTAAACTAACCAATGCTTAGCTAGATGGAGATAATAGAACTTTCTATCATTAAGCAAAGAATACTATTAGAAACATTGATTATTTTCACTTCTCTTCCACAATACAAGATTTTATTCTTGGTTGTTTTATAGTTTTTCATAATCCAATCATATTCATGCAAAGTTTCTTATTACTTATCTGTACGAAAAGAAACCAGAAAGAGGGGAAATATTTGAAAACCACATCATGAACTAGCAACAGAATTTTTTTCTTGCTTAATTGTTGTGGTCTCTTTAAAAAATGAATGGTACTTGAAATGCTAGCTTAATGATATGGTTCCTTTCCAAGCACGCCAACATCTCTGCTAGCCTTATTACCTGGAACATTTAAATAAGCTGTTTCAGGTGAACATTAGAATGTTTCACTTACCGAGAATATTGTTGAATACACAACCTGGAATTGAGAAATGTAGTAACTAAATAAAGCTATCTGTTATTTCAGCGAATATAATCACAGAGGGCAATGAAATCACAGCTAAAAATATAACAGTAATTTTCTTCATTGTATCCAGAACCACATATTAAATCACTAAGCAACATTTATAATACTTATTTTAATATAGTTTGAGCACTCTACTAAAAATCACCCTGTGATTTTACAGTGAAATAAAAAATTGTTTTAATATCCTTATTCTTATAACTGGAAGATTTTCTTTTCTAGAAAAAAAAAGTTCATTTTATGATTTTAATCCTGACCTCTTCTCTACTAAAAACCATGATAAATGAATACAGTGATAGATTTGTGTGCCTCGTACTATTTCAAAGGTGCAAATATCTGTCTGGAAAAAATTAATGTTTTCCTTAGTTTTATTATTATTATTATTTTGTCCTCAGTGATCAGTGAAAAGTTTGTACAAAAATTGGAACCAAAACACTTTATAAAAGGCACCTAGAGTGGACCCTGAAAGACTTTGAAAGTATTGATGAAAGTTGCTGAATAGAATGAAATTTATCTGCATACGAGGAAGACTAACTTCCATGTTATGTAGATATGTAAAAATCTGAAAAATGCTTATAAAAAAGAATGTTCACCACTTCAACATAAAGACTGTCTAAACATTTATATGGTGGATAGACCTATGTGTCTGCTTAAGCTGTACAGGGGGAGGGATTTTTTTTAAACAATCAAAGGCTACGTGCATACTCCAAACATGATTAGAAATGCAACCTTTGGCAACCTAGGAGGACACACTTAAATAGACTTAGTGGGTGAAAGTAATTTTCTTTGATGATGGATTTGATTTGGCATTCGTTAAAAGTCTTTTATAATCAAAAATGATTATCAAAGTACAAGCTCAATCTAGGTAAGGCACATTCTGTAAAACATAAACCAGGGACAAATTATGAAGTAGTAAGGTAGTATTTCCTTTGTATTTCTCCGAGAGGAAAAGGATCGATTTCACCACAAGGATTCTGAAATTGACAACAGGACTAAATTCTTTTGAACGACATCATCAGAATGTGTATTTGTTTTTAATCTTTAAATCAGCATTCCTTTTTCATAGCAACACATCACCTCATGCAGTATCAATAAGAACCTTTAATAAAGTCACTTCAAAAAAAAAAAAAAAAAAAAGAACCTTTAATTATTGGAGAACAAAACTAAGACTCTCTTTATAGGGCAGCTATGTTGTTAGGATTTTACTTAAAGTTGTTGTCATAAAATCAAGAAATCCATGCCATAGTCATACATGTGAGGTTTGTGTTGGGGCGGAGTGTGTTTTTGTTCTCTTCATGAAGGTCTTACTGGTAATTCTTTAGAATGTTTATTCCATGTGGCTCACAAACTTTAGCTGAATTCTCCCTATGTGGGTTATCACGTGTCTGAATTTTTGTGTAATTTGTTAAGTAATATAAGTACATCTGGTACATTTTTAACTTTTTTTTTAAAAGTGTGCCTTGCATTCAGTGTATTTTTAAAATTACTGTCGTGATCCTTCCTTTAACCTCTTTTCCATGTTCCCCCCTCCCGCTCCTAAATTTTACCTCTTGTACTTTTATTTTGATATTCAAATATTGATAACAGTTACGCTTTGTTCTTATAATAAAGTCTTCCATAGTTTATCTGAAGGCTAATTCTAAAAACTGAAAAATCAAGAAAATGTAGAACTGATACGACCTCATAGATATTTTCATTGCTAAGCCAAAAAGCGTGCTAAATCATTTTCTTTATAGTTTTCAAGTCTTTCATCTTTTTTCCCCCTCAACATTTCTAATTCTCCCACGGACAATATGGATAGGATCGTATTCATAGAACCTTCTTTTTCACCACATACTTTTCTCCACATCCCTCCGTTTTTCTGCCCTACTCTTTCCTGCCTGATTTCTAGACCACCTGGACAGGAATCACTTACTTCTTGATTTTGCTGAAGCTTATTTCCAAGAAACTTCCCTCGAAAAGCATTTGGGAGGGAAACTTTCTGAGCTTTTGCATATCCAATAAGTATCTTTATTCTGTCTTCACGTTTCAAAGAGAATTTGGACAGGCATCAATTTTTACACTGAAAATGATTTTTTCTTCATATATTCTATTAAAGGCCCCTTTTCCGTTATCTTGTGGGATCTGGTTGATGAGAAGTCCCTTGTCATTTATAGATTTTCAGTTTCCTTGTAGGTGATTTTTTTTCTCTCTCTCTTGAAGCTTAAAGAATCTCCTCTTTTTCCTTGATGTTCTGAAATTTCACCAAAGTGTTTAAAAGTGTGGGGTTTTTTTTTCTATTATTCAATTTTACTTGATGGGCCCATTCAATTCGAAGAATAATGGCCTTTGGTTCTGGGTATTCTCTTTACTTAATGCTTTGATAATTTCTTCCTCTGCTTTTGCTCTAATTTTCTCTTTATAAACCTCCTATGAGTCAGGTGTTGAATCTACTATATCAATTTTCTGATACTTATCTTTGCCTTAGATTTTTTAGCTTTTGTCTATCTGGGCTTTCTAGGAGATTTGATTGACCTCCTGTCCCAACTCTTCCACTGTCTAAGTATGATCATCTTCATATTTTTTAATTTCCAAGAAGTTTTTCTTATAATCAGAATATCACCTATTCCAGTCTGATGGTACGTATATCCATGTTTCATGGTGAGAGTAACTACATCCCTGTGATATTGGGGTACATTTCCTTCTGAATGAATGGCCCAGATTGGACCCTAGAAGCAGAAAGCCTGGGAATCAATAAACCTTAGAAGAACTCTAACAGTTAATTTTTACCTTGTAAGAACTTTCTCCATGATGAAAACCCACCAAGGGAAAGCTAGATCTTGAACTGTATGTTGATATTTGTGAACAATTTTATTCAAGATGAAGGCATTAGTCAACATCTGAGAATGTGACATTTCTTCTAAGTTTTCTGTATTCTCCTGATTTCTGTTTAGATATATACCCCTAAATTATTTTGTCCTGAACTAATTATTTCATTTGTTTATATTTACCCCTTGACTGTTCTAAATAAAGAAAAACATTTTTTAGCAGTGGACATAAATACTGACTACAGAGCTTGGTTTGAAAAAAAATAGTTTTCCTCTCTTATATATTGATGAGGACAATGATGATAATATATAACCTGTACTGGGCTTTTACTATATGGCCAGCATATCTCTAAGCATGTTATAAACACTATGTCTCATATGGTCCTCACAACGATCCAGCCGTGTAGTAATATGACTCTCCCTATTTTTCAGGTGATGATACTAAGGCACAGTTTATTTCCCCCATATCATTCAGACTAGAAGAATTTGAATTCCAACAGTTTTGACTTCTGCTCTTGCATACTTCACCATTATGCTAAAGCACCTTTCTATACAGAAAAACAATTTGCTCATCAAAGAAATGAATAAAAATTCATCAAACTTGGTGATTGGTTAACTTGGTCCCTGAAAACCCTCCTGGTGGCATTCTGTGGTTCAGAATACGCTCTTCTGTTTTCAGCATTTTTGTTCGTTGCCCAGAGTTGCTGTTTCTTAGGCAAAACAAAGAAATGGGAAAGAACTAGAAATAATTTCAGAGTTAATAAATGTATCATATCTCAATCTGTAAATGCTATTCTACAATAAAAAATTAAAGGATACATTGGCTATAGGAACTTGCTATCTGAATATTCATACTCATATATACAAATCCGGAGACTTGAACATGTACACACACATCCAAAAAATGTACAATTCAAGAAAGATTCTTCCATCACACATGACCTGGTGGTCCGAGTCTAAGCCTGTAGGCCAAAAATCACTCAAGTCTAATTCTATTCTGACACAGGCTCCCTCTGTGGCCTTGAGCAAAGCAATTATCCTTTCTGAGTTTTGTCAACCATTAAGGAATAATAATATGTGGTTTATGGGGAGAAGTAGTGGTGAGGATTAATGACTTAGTTAATGTGTGTTGAGTGCTTTCAAGAGCTCGTGTACCATGTGAGTACTCTGAGTCAAGCACAATGGTGTCTCTCTATATATATCTCCAATTGCTGTGGAAGGTAAAAGCTTATTCTTTCCCAATATCATGCATGTACCCACACTAGGAAAACTCCATTATAGCCCTTGATTGCATGCCCTGTGCTAATCTTCATGTCCCAGGGGTAACCTCACTTTCATCTTATTTGCTACAACGCATCTTTAACACATATTGGTTAAAGTTGCATTTGTGCACCTGGAGCCCAATATTGTCCGCCTCCTATAAGTCAAAAATATGAATAATCGGAACACAAAACCTCGTCCTCTCTCTAGCAGGGTTCAGTTTTATTCTGGATGCTACTGATAACTGCAGTGACATTAGACCCTTGCCCGGTGAAGTAGCATGAAGGTAGTCACAGCGATGGGTGGACAGTGTTTCCAAAAGGTGAACTCATTGTATGCTTTTTTTCTGCAGCAAGCTGATAATACCAGGACATAGTTATTATCGTTTGGTCGGTCTTGCACTTTTTCTAGTGTTTTCTAGACACAGCAGTGGATTTGCAAACTTAATGTATGCCTTTGTTCTGTAGCAAGCTGATAATATCAATAAATAGTCGTTATCTATTGGACGGTTTTGCACTTTCTTTAGTATTTTCTAGAAGCAGCTTTGGATTCATCCTGATGAGATGCATTTCTCTGTATGACTGCCTTTGAGATCAATTCCAATCATTTTTTTGAAGAGAGCTAAGGTCAGGGGTATAGTATTTATTCAAGAAAGCAATGGTAGCGTATGCTTACAGTTAAGAAATTCATAGTTATGACTCATTACTGAGACCGGTTAGTCAGGAGTTATGTATTACTTGATGGAGTTTCTGTCCATCCTATTGCTAAAATTTGCATAGCTTATTTTCTAGTGTCTAAGCTCTAGACACTTATTTCACAAATGAAAATTAAACATAATTAATGCTGCTTAGCAGTATTTAATGCAGTTTTCCTCCAACTAAATATAACATGAGCAATGACCATGTATATATTGAAATAATACTTAACTGTAGAGTTCTCTTGATGAACCTTATCTGTATTTGTCTTATTCTACCTAGTAATAGATGAGAAGCAAGAAATGTAAGTAATTATTTTTCTCATATTTTCTTTCCTTCCTTGATCCTGTTGAAATTCAATGTGTCAGAAAAGGAGTATAAAATCACCTCTCAAAGTTAATCTTGGAATTTCTTGGAACTAATCTGTAGTTTTGGTTACTGTAGCATAGTACAGTTAGTGTAGAGAGATCAATAACTCACAAGTGTGATTAAAAATTAAACGCACCCACACTGAAGAGCTTGTGGAAAAGATAATTAACAGAATTAATGGTCTCTGAATTTTAAAGTAGGATAGAAACCCAAAGATCATCTAACTTATTTTTTTTTGTACGTACGGAAACAGAGTTACTTCTTTTGATCAAGACTAGAGGAATGTGGTAAACCAATGTTTTCTAACTCGATGCCTTTTTCTTTTCATATATCCTAAGCAGAAAAGACAAAAATATCTAGAACACCTCCAGGTCTCCCTTCAAATAAATGTTGACTTCTTTGGCATAAATGCCTGTTGACCTCTGATGCATAGTTTCTCTTGCACTGACTTACTCACACTCCTGGGTCTCTGCTGGTGCTTGCTTCAAGGTCGAGATGAGTGGGTACTGAGCAAGCAGTGATTGTGTTAGTTTTTTGTAGGACTTTATCTGTATAAGTAAGTGATAATCAGGGCTCATTAAATGCTAAAAAGTTGTGAACTTATCTCTTACCACATTTATAATGCATAAGTTTGCTTTTGATTTCTTATCTCTAATGGATGTGATAAAATATATATTTCTCAGCTCAATAAAGTTTAAAAAAATCATAAAGTGATTTTCCATTTCTGCTTTCACTGGACTTGAAAACTAAAGTACCAAACTCTATTTTTATAAATATTTTTCTAAAATCTGAATTATATAGCACCTTCCAAAATTTATATCAGTGTCCCAGTGAAATTTTTCCTCTATAAAGAACTAAGAGATTGTATAACACCACAAATGAGAATTTTTGCCAGATCCAATAGAATATTTTCTGGCCTGAACTACTATTTCATTTTAATTCCCAGCACTCAGATTTTTATTTTACATGTATATTGCTCCCAACTGTACATTTTCAATTCCAAAAGATAGCCTTACCATTAAAGTACTTCTTAAAAAAAAAATCCTTAATTTTTTTATTTAGAAGTATTAAGGAAGTACAAACATTTTTTGATTACATGTGTTTCGTGTTTCTTTTATAATGCTCAAGTCACAGCTGTAAGTGTGCTCATCATCCAAATAGTGTTCATTGTACCCATTAGGTAGGTTTTTAGAAATTATGAAAACCTTCACCTCCTAACCCTCCTCCCTGCTTGATGTCCACTAAGTTTTACGTTCCTCTGTGCAGTTGTGGGCTCATTGGTTACTTCCAGTTTAATAGAAAGTGCATGTGGTGTTTGTTTATAGCAGATTCATTTAAGCAATCCAAACTTGGTTATTTGAAAAAAGAATTAGAATTAGTATAGTCGAAAGAGTGTGTGATTACCTTATTATTTGGGGCTATGGTTTAAAAAATTATTCCAAGAAAGTAAATCATTAGATGCTATATATGTTTTTAAGAGTAATCTCATAAGTCTTGACTATTTAGGAGCAAACCATCATGAGCTTCTACCTGCCTATCAGATTATTTATCTCCTTCTGTAATACATAATACCAACCTTCTTAACTCATAGCTACATGTAGGTGGGATAAATGTATGGGATTTTGAAAATCTAGATAGAAGTACAGCCTTCTCCTTCATGATGCCGCCGTTCAGGTTCACTATTATGGTTTATTAATGATGTTTAGAGTTGTAAGTTAAGCCAAAAAAGTCTACCTGTGTGGCTTTCTTCCATTTTTTTAATAAGGAAAAAACTCAGATGAGCTCAGGTTAATTTTATTCCATGTTTCTAAAATGTACAATTGTGTTAGCATAATAACCTAGAGAAAAATCACAGATAAGCAAGCAAAGAATCCCTTCTTATATAGAAGAAATATCAATTTTATTATTAACAAAATATAAATTTTTTGTTATATTTAGTATTTCTTGATAATCCATATTTGCAAATATAATACACAAGTTACACTTTAAGGGAAGTTCATTTTTAAACATAATTATTCAGACAACAGAATATTATGCTTATATCTGACAGCACGTTAGACACATTATGAATATATATAATACACTGTGGTATGTTGCATTTTTTATGTATTCAGTATTTTGGAATTAACAAATCCAAGAATTTCCATTTCACATACATATTAGACATACATAGGTAGACTTTTCTTGAGCCATTGTTTTAATACTTAACCTTCATGTATATACTTCAGATATACATTAGGTAAACTTTTCTTGAATCTATGTTTTAATATTTGACCATGATAATTAGGTTGTTTTCTGAAAATATAATTTCTACAATGACTTTTTTATTTATTAATTTTTTTTATTGTTGGGGATTCATTGAGGGTACAATAAGCCACGTTACACTGATTGCAATTGTTAGGTGAAGTCCCTCTTGCAATCATGTCTTGCCCCCATTCTACAATGACTTTTTTCACTCAAAATTAAAAAGCCTCTTTATGACCATCTACTGTGTGTGTGGCATTGTGTTAGATACAGTAAAGTTAAAAAAGAAAAAGTAAAACATCATTCTTGCCCTCAAGGCAGATTAGACAATGACTAAAATATCCAGGTTATCTGTGAGTGCACAAAAGAAGCTGAACAGGCTACTTCCTCCAGCTAATAGGAGTATACAAGGTAGGAGGTGAAAAGAAGCATCATAACAGAACTTGTTGCATTTAGGGAATGACAAAGTAGACCAGTGTGGCTAGAATAAGAGAGAAAATGTAGAGGAAGGGAAAGGCTGTTTAAAATGATTTCAGGAAAAAAATAATAATAATAAAATAAAAAATAAGATGATTTCAGGGCTGGGTGGGTTGGCTCACACCTATAATCCTAACACTCTGGAAGGCTGAGGCCAGTGGATCACCTGAGCTCAGGAGTTTGAGACCAGCCTAAATAAGAGGAAGACTCTGACTCTAAAAATAGCTGGGAATTGTGGCAGGCACCTGTAGTCTCAGCTACTCAGGAGGCTGAGGCAAGAGGATGACTTGAACCTAAGAGTTTGAGGTTGCTGTGAGCTATGATGCCACAGCACTCTACTGAGGGTGAGAGAGTGAGATTCTGTCTCAAGAAGAAGAAGAAGAAGAAGAAGAAAATAATTTCAAAGAAAAAAGTGTGTTCATTTTTTCACTCCATCAATGAACATTTATGAGGCTCCTACTAAATGTCAGGCATTGTTCTATACTCTAAGGTGAAAGTCATGGTAGGTGAAAGCTGTGGTTCATGATGATGGAGAGTGATGAGAAGAAGCAGGGAAGGAGCAGGTTTGGGTAATTAAGAAAGTCAAGAGTTTTGTTTTTGATGTCAAGGTGGTACAGTTACCCTGTTTCCCCGAAAATAAGACATCCTCCGAAAATAAGACCTACTTACAGAAAAGATAAGGTGTCCCCTGAAAATAAGACCTAGTACATCTTTGGGAGCACACCTTAAAATAAGACACTGTCTTATTTTCGGGGAAACAGGGTAGTAAGTGTTTGAGAGGAGATGTGGATAGGAAGTTGAATGCATGGATGCAAAAATCAGAGGAGGGCAGGGGCAGTGGATGTAAATAAGTGGTTCACCAGTGTGCAAGTGCTGGGTAAAGCCAAGGGATTGGATGAATGCCTAGAGAGACAGGATACAAAAGAGAATGTGTCTTCTATCTAACCAGAGAAGGCGGCACAGGACCCTAGAACATTCCAGCATTCAAGGGTGAAAACATGACCCTTGAAAACTTGAAAACTTTCTTTTAAAACTCTAGTCCAGGATATTCTAAACACCTCTTCCCAACATATGCATTAATGCCCTTTTTGTGCTTTCAAACAAATGCAGTCATATTAATGCAATGTACATCACCAAATGGCAGATACAGGAATAGATATGAGACATGCATCATTAAATGGTACAGCCCACTACACACTGAGGCTGTATGGGACAGACTATTGCTCCTAGGCTACAACCCTACACAGCAGGTTACTTTGCTGAATATGCTGAATAAGGACCTTGTAACATAATGGTAAGTTATTTGTATATCTAAACATAGAAAAGTCACAGTAAAAATATAATATTGTAATTCATGGGACCTCTCTTGTGTGTGTGGTTCCTTGTTAACTGAAATACTGCTATGCATCATGTGAGTGTGCTCTAAAGGATAATTTCCTTATGTATGTAATCCTAGAACATTGGGAGGCCAAGGCAGGAGGATCCCTTGAGGCTAGGACTTTAAGACAAGCCTAAGAAACATGGAAGATCCTGTCTATACAGAAAAAAAAGAAAGAACAGAAAAATTACCCAGGCATGGCAGCACACACCTGTAATCCCAGCGGTGCAGGAGGATCACTTGAGCCCAGGAGTTTGAGACTGCAGTGAGCTATGCCAATGCCAGTGCATTGTAGCCCAGGCAACAGAGTGAGACCCTGTCGCAAAATGTAAAAATAAAATCATTTTCTCAGAAATTATTTATATTTAAAAATGATAAAAAATCTTGTAATCTAACCCGTAATGTCTTGTTTAATTTAGTATTAGATTGTTTTAGTTGAATTACCACTAGAATTAAAATGTTTCCTAGCATATGCAATTTAATTTATATCTCTAGGTATTCACAAAAACATATCCTATATTACTGAGGGTACCCCCACTCCACCTGAAGAAAAAAGACTCAGCAATAGGGACCATTAAGAGGCATTCAACATCCTTCCATTCTTGTTTGTAAGTTCATGTTTGCATCACATAATTATTTTATATGATTTGTTAGTATTGGCTTGGCTGTCATTTACCTACCCCTGAGAGTGGAGTTTTCTGTTTTTGATTATGAAATTTTTTTCTAAGAAGGTAAGGACTAATTTGATCCTTCAATTTCCAACACAAAGCAAAGTCTTTTTTTAATGATGTAACTTCTATTTACGTTCTTAGAGATTTCTGCAGAAGCATCCTGCATATGTCAATATAATACACGAGGAAAATCTGCTTGCTCTGTGTTCCCTAGTTATTAAAGTTATTTCACAAAGATTCTTGAATAGCTATAAACTAGAAGAATCATCAACCAGTAACAACAGGAATAGTACATAATAGATATTCAGAGAATGCCCTTCCAGAAGACCAAAGCAAAAAAACGATGAATTTTTAAAAATACCACAAATGTCTTTCGTAATGCTTGGTTGATCTGGCAGAAAATAAAAGAATTCCTCTGAGGCAAAAACAAGAATGTTTCCAGGCAAAGATATAAGTGAAAACTAGAGCCATCACTTGCTGCATTGGTCTTTCTCAATCCCCTGTGGCCAAGGGAATCTTAATAGACACTCTTAGTGGACTAAGTAAATCTTTCCTCCCCAAAACAGCAGTGACACCTTGAGGGGATTATCAAGAAAAAAAAAAGTCTGCCCTGCAGAGAGAGACCTTACAGAAAACTTTTAACTCAGTCTTAGCTTTGTGTGCAGGAGAAGAAAAGAATATACTGAGAATTTCTAACCTCATGCCTTCAATCACATGGTCTTGGGGCCTAAACTTACATTGTAACAGGTAGGGAAACCGAAAAGCCAAAAGCTAAAAATGCTTTTTAATGGTCCTAGATTGGCAGTGTCTCCAGATGCCTGGGGACAGAAAATGAAATCCTCTTGGAAAGAATGTACTTTACAACCAGGCATCTAAAATTCTCCATAGGTGAAGGTTCAAAAACTTAAGCTCGCAATAAAAATCCACTAAACACTGTAAGTAAATGAGAGACCATTAGCAAGAGTCAGGAAGAGAAAAGAACCTCAGGGAGTCAGATTTACATAAAGCGCTGATTTTGGAATTATCAGATACAGAATAGGAAATAAAGATGTAGAGTAGAAGAGATTCTAACAATATCGATCTGTCATATTTTAAAAATATATCTTCTAGAAATAAAAATTCTAGAAATAAAAATAGGCTGAGTGCAATGTCTCATGCCTGTAATCCTAGAACTCAGGGAGGCTGAGGCAGGTGGATTACCTGAGCTCAGGAATTTGAGACCAGCCTGAGTAAGAGTGAGACCCTTGTCTCTACTAAAAATAGAAAAACTGGATGTAGTGGCGGGTGCCTATAGTCCCAGTTACTCGGGAGGCTGGGGCAATAGGATCACTTGAGCCCAAGAGTTTGAGGTTGCTATAAGCTATGACACCAGGGCCCTCTTCCCGGGGCAACACAGTGAGACTCAGTCTTAAAAGAAGAAGAAGAAGGCAGCCAGGTGCGATGGCTCATGCCTGTAATCCTAGCACTCTGGTGGCCTGAGGTGGGTGGATTGCCTGAGCTCACAAGTTCAAGACCAGCCTGAGCAAAAGCAAGACCTGTCTCTACTAAAAACGGAAAAGTTGAGGCAAGAGGATTGCTTGAGCCCAGGAGTTAGAGGTTGCTGTGAGCTATGATGCCACAGCACTCTACCCTAGACAACAGCTTGAGATTCTGTATCAAAATATATATGGAGAGAGAAATAAAAAATAAAATAAAGGTAGAAACTCAGTTGATTTGTCCAATGGCAGACTAGAGACAATGAAGAGAGAAATGATGAACAAGAAGGTAGACTTTTTTTAAAAAAAATGTGTTGTGTTAACATAGCATGTGATCTATCCTCTTAACAGATTTTTAAGTGGACAATATGGTATCATTAATTATAAGCACAACATGTGTAGCAGATCTCTGGAATTGATTCATGTTGCATAACTGAAATATTACACCCATTATTTAGCAACTCCTTGTTCCTATCCCTCCCTCAGCCTCAGGCAACCACAGTTCTCTCTCCTTGTCTGAGTGTGACTATTTTGGATATTTGGTATAAGAGGGACCATGTGTACTTGTCCTCCTGTGACTGGCTTGTTTCGCTTAGCATGATGTTCAGGTCCATCGTGTGGTCACACGTTGCAAGTGATATCTCACTGTGGTTTTGACTTTCCATGTCCCTGATGATTGGTGACAACATCTTTTTAGATCCCTACTGGACTTTTATATGTCTTCATTGTCTCATGTCTATTCAAGTTCTTACCCAATTTTTTAGTCAGATTATTAGGAGTTTTTTGTCATTGAGTTGTAGGAGTTCCTTATCTATTTTGGAAATGAACCTCTCCCTGGAAATATGGTTCACAAATATTTTCTCCCTTTCTACAGGTTGCCTTTTCACTCTGTTGATGCCCCCCCTTTACTATCTAGAAGCTTTTTAGTTTGGTATGGTCCCCACTTGTCTATTATGGCTTTTGTTATCTACATGTTGTTGTTTCATATCATGTCCCTGAAATCATTACTAAGGCAAATGTCATGAAGGTTTTCCACTATTTTTTGCTAGGACATTTGTAGTTTGGGGTCTTTTATTTGTCTTTAGTTTGAATTGATTTTTATGTACAGTGTAAGGGTCCAATTTCATTCTTTTCCATGTCACCATATAATTTTGTCAACCCCATTTGTTGAGGACACTTTCCTTTCTTGTCTGTGTATTTTGACACCCTTGTTGAAGATCAGTTGGTGTGTGTATGGGGGGGGGTGTAATTTTGCATTCTCAATTCTGCTTCATTGGTCTATATGTCTGTATTTAGTCATAACCATACTGCATTAATTATTATAGCTTTGTAATATATTTTGAAATCAGGAACTGTGATGCTTCCACTTTGTTCTTCCTTTTCCAGATGTTTTGGCTATTCGAGGTTCTTAATGGCTTTGTGTGAATTTTAGAATTCTGCCTTACATTTGTGTAAATAATTTCAGTGCAGTTTTGATAGGGATTTCATTGAGTCTGTAGATCACTTTGGGTAGTATGGAAATTTTATTCTTATCCATTAACATGAGATGTTTATCCATTTATTTGTATCATCTTTGATTTCTTTCAGTGATGTTTTGTAGTTTTCAGCGTACAAATCTTTCACCTTTTAAGTTTATTCTGAAGTGTTTTATTTTTTTTGATGCTATTATAAATAGGATTGGTTTTCTAGTTTCCTTTTGACATAGTTCATTAGTCTACAGAAACACAACTGATTTTCATGTTGATTTTATACCCTATAACTTTATTGAATTTATTTATTTATTGTAAGAGTTTTTTTATTTGTTTTTTGAGACAGAGTCTCACTTTGTCGCCCTCAGTAGAATGCTGTGACATCACAGCTCACAGCAACCTCCAGCTCTTGGGCTTAGGTGATTCTCTTGCCTCAGCCTCCCAAGTAGCTGGGACTACAAGCACCTGCCACAATGCCTGGCTATTTTTTTGTTGCAGTTTGGTTAGGGCTGGGTTCGAAACCGCCACCCTCGGTATATGGGGCCGGTGCCCTACTCACTGAGCCAGAGACGCCACCCAATTCTAAGAGGTTTTTGATGAAGACTTTAGGATTTTTTAATATATAAGATCATGTTGGGCAGTGCCAGTAGTTGGGTAGGACACCGGCCACATACACCAAGACTGGCAGATTCGAACCCAGCTCAGGGCACTAAAACAACAATGACAACTGCAACAACAACAAAAAAAGAAATAGCTGGGCATCATGGCAGTCGCCTGTAGTCCCTGCTACTTGGGAGGCTGAGGTAAGAGAATCTCTTAAGCCCAGGAGTTTGACGTTGCTGTGAGCTGTGATGCAACCGCACTCCACAGAGGGTGACAGAGTAAGACTCTGTCTCAAAAAAAAAAAAATCATGTCATCTGCAAATGGGAAAAATTTTACCTCTTCATTTCTGATATGGATGCCTTTTCTTTCTTTTTCATATCTAATTGCTCAATATAGTACTGACTTCCAGTACTACATTGAACAGAAGTGAAGACAGTAGGCATCCTTGTCTTGTTCCTGATCTTAGTAGAAAAGTTTTTTGGTTTTCACCATTGAGTAGGTTATTAGCTGTGAGCTTGTCATATTTGACCTTTACTATGTTAAGGCAATTTCCCTCTGTTCCTAGTTTCTTGAGAGTTTTTATTATAAAAGTTTGAATTTTATCAAATGCTTTCTCTAGATCTATTGTGATGATTATATAGTTTTTATCCTTCATTCTATTAGTGTGGTAGATTATATTATTTTTATTATGTATATTCAGCCATTCTTGAACCCGAGGGATAAATTCCAGTCATTAATTGTATGTGATTTTGATCCTTTTAACGTGTTGTCAAATTCATTTTGTTACTATTTTGTTGCACGTTTTTTCTTCCTTGTTTTTTTTTTTTTTTTAGACAGAATCCTTCTCTGTCTTATGTGCTAAAGTTCAGTGGCATCATCAGAGCCCACTGCAACATCAAACTCTGGGGACCAAGCAATCCTCCTGACTTAGCCTCCTATAATTGACATTATAGATGGAACAACAGCCACTTACTACCACATCTGGACAATTATTTATTTATTATTATTACTTTTATTCTATTTTATTTTATACAGATAAGATCTCACAATGGGGTGGTGCCTCTGGCTCAGTGAGTAGGGTGCCAGCCCCATATACCAAGGGTGGTGGGTTCAAACCTGGCCACAGCCAAACCGCAACAAAAAAATAGCCGAGCGTTGTGGCAGACGCCTGTAGTCCCAGCTAATTGGGAGGCTAAGACAAGAGAATCACCTAAACCCAAGAGCTGGCGGTTGCTGTGAGCTGTGACAGCACAGCACTCTACCAAGGGTGACAAAGTGAGACTCTGTCTCTAAAAAAAAAAAAAAACTCATAATGGTTCTTAGGCTGGTCTCAAACTCTTGGCCTCAAGAGATCCTCCTGCCTTAGCTTCCCAAAGTGCTAGGATTACAAGCATGAGCCAATGGTCCTGGCCTATTGAGAGATTTTTTATCCATGTTCATCAGGAATAGTGGCCTGAAATTTTCCATTCTCGTAGTATCCTTATCTGGCTTTGGTATGAGGATAATGCTGGCCTCATAAAATGAGTTTGCAAATGTTACATCTTCTTTAATTCTTATGGATGTTTTTGAGGGAACTAGCATTAAATTCTTCTTCAAATGTTTGGTAGAATTAACCAGTGATGCCATCTGCTCCTGGGATTTTTCTTTGAGGTATAAATTTAGGTTGCTTATTTGAGATCTTTCTTCTTCTTTTTTTTTTTTTTATCTTTCTTCTTTTTTAATGTAGACAATTATCACTATAAAATTCTCTCGGTACTGCTCTTACTGAATCTCATCATTTTAGTTTGTCTCAAGATATTTTCCGCTTTCCCTTCTGATTTTTTCATTGACCCACTGGTTATTCAAAAGTATGGAATTTAAGTTGCACATACTTGTGAGTTTTTAAGTTTTCTTCTACTGTTGATTTTTAGTTTCATTTCACTGTGGTTTAAAAAGATAATTGACATTATTTTAATCTTCTTGAAATTGTTAAGATTTATTTTGTGACCAAACATGTGATCTATTCTGAAGAAATGTTTCAGGTGTGCTGATGAGGAATGTTTATTCTGCTGGTGTTATTCTGTATATATATTAGGTCCATTTGGCCTATGGTTGTTGTTTAAGTCTGTTGTATCTTTATTGATTTTTTTTTGGGGGGGGGGAGTCTGGTTGGTCTATCTATTATTGAAAGTAAGGTATTGAAGTCTCCTATTATTATTGTATTGCTGTTTATTTCTCCCTTCAGTTTTGTCAGTGTTTATGTATGTAGGTGTTCTCATGTTGGGTGCATGTATTTGTAAATTATTGTATCTTCCTGATTACTTGTCCCTTTTATTGTTATAACATATCCTTTGTCTCTTGTGACAATTTCTGACTTCAAGTCTATTTTATCTGCTTGAAGTACCACCATCCCTGCTTTTTTTTTTTTATTTGCTTACCTTTTGCATGGAATATTTTTGTCTATCCCTTCACTTTCAGCACATATATGTTCTATATCTTTATTGAAATTCTCTTTGTTCATGCACTGTTCTGCTGAGCTCATTGAGAATTTTTATGACAGTTACCTTGAATTTTCTGTTGGATAATTCGTATTTCTCCATTTCATTAGGATTGGTTTCTGGAATTTTATCTTATTGCTTTCTTTGGACTATGATTCCCTATTTCATCATTTTCCTTGACTCTGTTTCAATACCTACACATTAAAATAAAACACCTCTCCTAGTCTTTGTGGACAAGGCTCATCTAGGAGAAGACCTTCTCCATCAATTTGGTTAGAGCTTCTGTGAACCTCTCAAACTTTTGTGCTACTTTAAACTGTCATCTTTGTTCCTAGTGGGCTTTGGACATCCAGAGTATATCACAGATTATCAGTCCTCCAAGGGAAGTGACACAGAAGCCAATTTCTCAGGTAACATCCAGAGATGTTGAAATGTGGATTGTGTAGTCCAACTTCTTTCCTCTCCAGAGAGGTTGAGGTTGGAGGAGGGTTTTTGCCTGCTTGCTCTGTGCTTGGCTAAAGAAAGGACCTGTGGAAAGTTCTTACATACTAACTAGTTTAAACCACATTCTTTGTTCTCAGTGGCCACCCTAGGAAATGTTGGAACATGTGACACACAATCCAATTCTTTCCCTGTACAGAGAGAAACTGGGGACTGCAGTTTTTTGCCCACTTGCTCTGCATTGAGCCTGGGGGAAGAGCTATGGTGAATAGCTGTAGGCTAGTTCAAACCCAAGTCTTTTTCTCTGGAGCCCCCAGGGGTTGAGTTGCTGGGCACTATCAGCACTGAAATACAGGTGAGATAAAAGGAGTCCTTTGGGTAGTACGAGAAAGTCTGTAATGTTTGATACAGGGTCCAACTCTTTTCTTCCCCAGGGAAAAGCAAGGAACTAGTTTTTGTTTTACCCACTCACTCTGTGATGAGCCAGAAGAGGACCTGTGGTGATTACCCACATGCTAGCCTAAACCTCTACCTTTGTTCTCTGTAGCCCTAGGAATCAAGCCATTGGCAGGTTCTATAAAGACTCAAAGAAGGTGACAAAGAAGCTATTCCCCTGGGCAGTGCCCAGACAAGTTGAGGCACTGGATATGAAATTCAAATCTTCTCCTCCTCTGAGAGAAGCTGAGAGCTGGGAGGTTTTCTCCCAAACAGATAGCACTATCCTAGGGTAGGGATTATAGTAAGAAGGTGTCTACCTCCGATTTTCCTGTCAATCTAGATTTGGCTAGTTTCACACTTGCAAATGGCACAGGAGCCTCTAAACTAATTTTGGAATTTTTTGCAATTAATTTATTGCGTTAATTTATTGCCATTGAATCAATTTATCTGAGTGGATGAACAGAGTCCATAGCTTTCTAATTTCCCATCTTGCTGATATCACCCCAACACAAGCTTTTTAAATTTCTGATCATGCAGCACTGAGAGAAAAAGTGATGAGAAATATGAAAGAGAGCTTAAAAGACATAAACAGTAGAGTGAGACAGTCCATAAGCTTAAGACCAGGAAAGGGGCTTAATTTGAAAGATAATGGCTGAGCATATTCCAGAATTGCTGGAAAGATACTCATATTTGATCCCAGGAAGCCCCACAATTCCCAAGCAGCATACATTGAAAAAAAAAAAAAAAAACACTGCTAGGCTCAGCGCCTGTAGCTCAGTGACTAGGGTGCCAGCTACATACACTGGGGCTGGAGGATTCGAACCCAGCCAGGGCCTGCCAAACAACAATGACAACTACAACAACAACAACAACAATAGCCGGGCATTGTAGTGGGCGCCTGTAGTCCCACCTACTTGAAAGAAGAGAATCGCTTAAACCCAAGACTTTGAGGTTGCTGTGAGCTGTGATGCCACAGCACTTTACCAGAGCAACATAGTGAAACTCTGTCTCAAAAAAACAAAAATACATAGCTAGACCTATAATAATACAAAAAAATTACTATTCAATTTTATCTACATGGAGGATTATGATCAAATAGTAGTTAATACGGTTGTGTATAATAGTTCATACATTTTAATTAAAAACGTGTATTCTGTAGACATATCTTTGGATAATTCACTAATACATAAATCAGTTACTGGCTCTATTATAATTGTGCCAAATATGTTTGAGAGGAGTGTGTTTTATAACAATATCTTGCTTCTTGAATCAACCAGAAACCCAGTAGTTAAAACCCTCAAGGTCAACTTTAATAGTTATAACCTGTTTTGCCATTGTGTGAGGAGAATGGAAGAAATATTAGTGCTCATTTTTTCAATTTTTGCTAAAGTATTTTCAACTCACTTTCCTCTGCACATTATCAGTTAAAAGAAAGGCAAAAAAGAGGAAAAACTATTTAGAAAACAATATGCAAATGGGCAGTAGAAAGTAGAATTCTAGATGATCATTGTTTTGTATTCAGAACATGTAGGTTTCACTGAAAGCTTGTCTCTATGGGGTTCAACGAGTTTTTAGGCTGCTTGAATGACATTGTAGCTTTGTTGTTGTTGTTGTTTTTTAAGGGTATTTCTATAATTATCAGTTTTTAAATACTCACAAAAGTGGATAGGTTATCTACTAAACAAATCACTGCTCTCTGTTAGCATACCTAATGAGCCCAATTAAAGAGAACATTCTGGCATCAGCAAGGGAATTAGAATCTCCCTATGCAGATAATTTCCAATTACTGACGATAATGTAAAGCTTCTTTTCAAGATAATTTTGTAATCCTCTTCTCTAGGAGTAATTCAGAAGTGGACAAAATATTACATTTTTTTTCTGTACAACCATCATAGGGGAAAACATGGTTTAAAAATACCTTTGGACTTAACTGGTCCGTGTGTACATTTAAAACTTTATCCAGCTAAAGTTGGCTCAGTGGTCTTATGCCAAATGGTGAGTAAAAGACTTTAAGTCCAGCCCAGAGGATGGATTTACACAGATGAAAAGCTTACTTGCCCTATGTTGAATGCTCAGCTCAGTTACCGGATGACAATAAACATGAACTGTGACTGCAACAGTGACTCTAAAGAGACATTATTGCCCATCATTATCAGAAAGTAGAAGAAAAGTAAAATGAGTGTTACAGATGGAATGAGGAATTGCAGCACAGAGGGAGAGAGGGAAAAGGGGAAAAAATGTATTTGGAAAATGATAAAAACAATAGTACATTATTTTCATCTTTTATTTCCCTGTTTTAAAATTCAGCATACAGAATCCTTGATTAAGAATTAAGACTTGTAGGCCAGGTGCAGTGGGTCATGCCTGTGATCCTAGCCCTCTGGGAAGCCAAGATGGGTAGATTGCTTGAGGTCAGGAGTTCGAGACCAGCCTGAGCCAAAGTGAGACCCCATCTCTATTAAAAGTAGAAGAATTAGCTGGGTGTTGTAGTGGGTACCTGTAGTCCCAGCTACTCAGGAGGCTGAGGCAAGAAGATTGATGGAGCCCAAGAGTTTGAGGTTGCTGTGAGCTATGACACTACAGCATTCTATTGAGGACAACATAATGAGACTCTGTCTCAAAAAAAAAAAAAAAAAAAAAAGAATTAAGACTAATAATAGTTCCTCAGCATTATGTAGTATAAATGCTACCAAACACAAAAGCTTTTCTTCTGATTTAATGATAAAATTGAGTTCAGAGGAGAAATGACTTGAGAAGCACCAATTAAGCACAGATATCCCAACTTTAACATTGATTAATTAATCAAGGAAGACCCACAATAGGCAGGGATTATGGGAAAAGTAAGTAAAACAAATGGTAAAATAGAAGAGAAGCTGTTCTGTGGTGTGAGCCTATGAGGTTTAGAGCCGAGGCACAGTGTTGGGGCAGAGGGAGGTCAGTGGTCAGCTGTAGCCCCATGGAGAGGCCACATGAACCTTTTGTGGGACTCTGAGTTAAGTTTGAGCACTTTCTGCCCATACGCTATGGGTACACTGTTTTTGAAATGGCCACCTCTTACCATTCGCTCTATAGGAATGGCCACCTCTTACCATTGTTTTTCTATAGGAATGGCCACCTCTTACCATTCCTCTATAGGAATGGCCACCTCTTACCATTCTCTTTCTATAGGAACAGAACAACAATCTGTATTTCCCTGAGAAAATAAATAGGATAATGCCATATGCCCCTTAATGATATTATATTGACATAAAAAGGAAATAAGAGAAACCAATTTAAATGTTAAGTATGGTATCTGATTATTCCCATTTCTTTGATGTATGGAAACACGTTTGCTGTAAAAAAAAAAAATCTATTGTTGATCTTGGATAAGAAATTATTATTTCATAATACAACATTTTTTTTGGCACCCAGAAAATGGATCATTTGCAACAGGGAGGGCCGCCCCAGTAATGGTGGTAGCTAGCTTTCGGGATGATGGCACGGCACACGTCTGCAGCTACATCACTCATAGACGTAGCCCTGGGGCAACATTTATATCCCCAGTGCCACACACAGTGGAATTGAAGCATGGGTGTGACAGTCTCTTCTGAAATTTTGGAATTGTATCTGAGAGACTCTAGGGAGTTGTTGGTACTTAAACCAGAACATCTTGGTGTATCTAAGTTTGGGCCATGCACAGATAGCCAGAGAAAGATGGTTCACAGGGAGAAAAAAGAAAGAAAGAAAGAAACATGCAGAAAGACCCAGATGGGCGAGACAGAGGCAGATGAGAAGGCTGGGTCCAGACTCTTCTGTGCTCCTTTTGTGTTTCCTGTTCTCACCATCTTTAATTCCCCCCTGTTTGAGCCAGTGTGATCCTAACAACCAAAGGATCCCTGATTAAAACACCCAGCTGAGAGGAAAGCTTATGCCTAGCACTCTGGGAGGCCAAGGCAGGAGGATGCCTTGAGCTCAGGAGACCAGCCTGAGCCAAGTGAGCCCCCATTTCTACTAAAAACAGGAAAAATTAGCTGGGCGTTGTGGTGGGCACCTTTGTCCCAGCTACTCGGAAGGCTGAGGCAGGAGGATCGCTTGACCCCAGGAGTTTGAGGCTACTGTGAACAAGGCTAAGGCCATGGCGTTCTAGCCGGGTGACAGAGTAAGAGTTTGTCTCAAATAACAACACAAAAAAGCACACAATTTCCAGGGCCTTTTCTTCCTTTCTTGTTTCTGGTTAAGGTTTCTTATAGGTATGTCAAATCTGGGGACATCATTGCAGGATGAGAGATGAAACCAGGTCCTTCTATTGCTAATGGCCTAATCAGCGTCTCCTTTTCGGGGCCTGATGAGACTATGAGCTGTTTGGTTGTTTATACAGCTCTCCTGGGTCAATGTTTGTCCTTGGGTTGATTTAAGAGAATGGAGAAGGAAGAGAGACACCCTGTCCTTGGCATAACTAGTATTGTTCAGTGGCACATCTGTTTTCCTAAGTCATTAATGGATCCTTCCGGAAACAGCCAATCCTTTCTCAAGCATTAGATCAGCAATCCTGATTAGAATCGGCTTCAACCACCCATGAAACTAGAAACTTCCCTTGTGATTTATTATTACAATAAAACCTCACTAATTAACCATAATTAGGAAGAAAGGCCTGCCTCAATTTTAAGATTCTAAAAGAAGCAACATTTTAATTTCTTCCAGTTTTGCATAGCGATTTAAATTAGGCTAACCAAGTGTCTTTGACTTAACATATAAATAAAAATTATTTCTAAAATAGCACATCAACTTAATGTGCACATTTTGGGTACTAAAGGGTCTTTAAGGAACAGGCTGTTCTTTCGGGCAGGCAGTTGAAGCATTCTACTTACACTCTTATGGTATTAATAATGTAGCAACTGCTTTTTTCCTACTGAAATCACAATGATTAACTTCATCTTAGCACTTGTCAAAATCATTTTTAAATAAGTAGGGCCTGAATTACAGAGATTATTATATTTTTGAATCAACATGACAATGTTTAGGGGAATGAATGGTTTGCTTTAAAGCACTGGGAACACCTGCTCTGAAGCCTTCTACACCATTCCTAGGGTTTTACATTGCAGCTGAAAATGAAGGTGCATTATTGAGAGTCAAGTGCAGTGACAGTGTTGTAGAAGAGCTGAAAATCTTATCTTTGGCGTGTTTGATGCTGCTGTGATCTTTATACCATGGTCCTAATTTGCAAAGAGACAGGGGTAAAAGCAAATAAGCCTGAGATGGGATGTTTGGTGTCTCGTATTATTTCTCCTGATCGTTTACTTACTGTTTACAAAGTCTAAAGAAAATAGGCCTAGAAGCCAAGATGAGTAAAGAAGTCATAAATGGTCAGGCTAATTTCACGTCTCATCAGGACACAGGATGTGAGCTGCACTGGGCTGCCGAGGCAGAGTTTGTGCTTATTTTATATGGGGGAGATGGATAAATGCTGGGTGAGAGAGGTGGGCACAGCTTCGGAGCTGGCCCTGGGACAGCACCTGCCAGGAGCCTGAGAGTACTTGACTCCTGCTGACTTATCTCCTGATGGAGCCACCCTTCCATCTTGTCCTGTTAACATTGGCTGCTTTTAACTTCCTGCCTTGTTTTTAACCTGGGCCCTCCAAATGATCTATACAGTCTAATAAGAGAGAGCATAAAAACTAAGGCAGATTTGTAAAACGAGTTGCAAACTGTCCACATTCTAGCGTCCCCTCCCACGGGAGCTGCAGCCTTGTCCACCTGATCTCAAAATACATCTTTGACTTCACAGGTTCTGGTCTGCTGGAGGCACAACCTTGGCAGATCTCCTGGCCTCTTAGGATGGACTCAGTGCAGCGTTCATGTTGCCAAAGCTGTTACAGGAAGATGAAAAACTTTCTGCTCCTGAAGGCCAGGTGCTTTGTCCCCATTGGTGATTCAGCCTCTGGTTAGGAATGACGGACAGGCTGAGGGTCACTTCACCCCTGAGGAATTCATTGTGTCTCCCCAGATCCCAGCCAGGCCTTTGTTCCAATTCTTTTGGGGCCTCAACATTTTTTAGTGTGTTTATAATGTACTTGGCATTGTTGCTGCCTTTTGATAATATTTCATCCTGTATGAAATTAAAGCATGTGAGAGACCGAAATCAGGTTTTTCTAGAGAAGGACAGGGAACTAGCAGGAGCTGAGGAGTCCAGCCTTCCTGGGGCTGGTCTGCTCTGATACCACCACCAGATGAGTGTCCTGGTGCCTCACAGCAGTCTCGGGCCCCTGATCAATGTGGGCACCGTGGTCTGGAGGACATTGCAGGAGCATAGCCATCGCCCTAAGTTCAAATCCACACCCTACTATTTGCATAGCTACCTGCAAACAGCTTCATCTCTTGGTGGAAGCTCTAGTTTTAGGAAAATTACAATTACAGAAAATAAGAAGAAGTGCTCAGTGATCACTAGCTAGTATTGTAACTTGGGATTTAGGTTAATAATGGCTTGGTGCCTGTAGCTCAGCAGCTAGGGAGCCAGCCACACACTCTGGAGCTGGCAAGTTCGAATCCAGCCCAGGTCTGCCAGACAACAATGACAACTACAACCAAAAAATAGCCAGGCATTGTGGAGGGCGCCTGTAGTCCCAGCTACTTGGGAGGCTGAGGCAAGAGAATCGCTTAAGCCTAAGAGTTAGAGGTTGCTGTGAGCTGTGATGCCACGGCATTCTACCAAGGGTGACATAGTAAGACTCTGTCTCAAAAAAAAAAAAAAAAAAAAAGATTTAGGGTCCCGTGTGAGTCTTTATATGTCACAGGAAAGTATTAATTTCCACATTTTTTTTTTTTTGAGACATAATCTCAAGCTGTCGCCCTCGGTATAGTGCTTTGATATCACAGCTCACAGCAACTTCCAAGTCTTGGGCTCAAGCGATCTGCTTGCCTCAGTTTTTCTATTTTTAGTAGAGACGGGATCTCGCTTTTGCTCAGCCAGGTCTTGAACTCATGAGCTCAAGCAATCCACCCACCTTGGCCTCCCAGAGTACTGGGATTACAGACGTGAGCTACCACGCCCAGTCTAATTTCCACATTCTTATCCAGGTAGAGAAATAGTACTTTGCATCTCAGAGTACTCCAACACACCTCTACATATTTTTTTCCATCCAGTGTTTATTACATTATGATGGCTTAGTAACTGAGGGTACTGAGTAAAATTTAAAGTAAAATATAAATCTAAAATTATTACATTAAGAGTTTGCACCTGGCTAGATATAGCAGGGAAAGAGGGGGAAGAATTGAGGCTGGCTCTGGGATTTCCGCCGGAGGCAATGGGGGCCTGAGGGTACTGATGAGGGAAGCAGGGACTTCAAAGAGATAGCAGGTCAAGCAGGTGTATGATCAGTCTGTTTGAGGGCTTGGAACATCTGAAAGTAGATGTCTGATAAGAGGCTGGACCTGGTAAGAGGTCCGTTAGAGTAGATGTGTTATGTAAGAGGAAATCTGAGAGCTGTGATCATGTGGAGAGTTGTGAGGTCTTTGATCCTGCCATCCCTCCTGTCTAGAACACTGTTTCTGCAGGTATCTGCACACTGCATCCCACACCCCCCTTCCCGGTCTTTGCTCAAAATGTCTTCTTTGCAGTAAGACTCCCTTGGTCAATGTCAAAGGCAAATGCCTCCTACCTAAGCACTCCCTGTCAACCTTTTTTTCCATAGTACTATCTGCAATATCTTTTTCCATAGTACACAGCACTATCTAATCTACTCTATATTTTACTTACTTTTACTTATTCCTTTGTTTATAATTTTCCACCTGTTAGAATGTAAGCTATATATAGACAGGGATTTTTGTCTATCTTGCTTACTTCTGTGTCTCCAGCAGCCAGAATGGGGCCGGGTACACGTACACATTCAAGAAATATTTGTTGATTGAGAGATTGAGCCCCTTCTAAGTGCCTGACTCTCAGTGCTTTCTGTGTGTTGTCTCATTTGAGCTGAGTGACAGGTGTCAATTAAGGACACATGGCTTTGTAAGTAGAAATGAGGGCCATGAAATGATGAGACCTGTGTGGATGGTGTCTAATGGAAAAGAGATGAAGATTAAGAACAAAGATTAAAGAATTCCATCCTTTCTGAGGCAGGCCAGGAAAATAGACCCCACAGAGGAAGGTAAGAAAAGCCACTCAGAAAGCAGGAGAAAAACCAGGCCGCTGTGGTGCTGTGAAGGTCAACGGCAGGTACATTTTAAGAGGGAGGAAGTGCTCAAAGTTGGCAGCTGTTACCGAGAAGTTGCACTAGGTAAGGAGCAAAAAGCAATGGAGAGAGAACATGCCAGTCAAGTCCCTCCGCCTTCCTCTGCCACATCTGACTCAGATTACTGCTGACAAGCCTCCTACCCAATTGTCTTTATTACTATATCCTCTGACAGAGCATATCGCAAAGATAAACATCAGAGTTTATTTTTAAGCAAAATATAGATGAAGATAGCTAGTTCAGTGGTTCCCAGACTTTGGAAGGTCATGAACAGATAACATTTGAGGGCAAAAAAAACTGGGTCACTGAAATATTGGACCAACTTGGCCAATCTTCTGAGTCAATCTGCTTAATTCACGTAGGACAGTCTGATCCGAGAGATCCACAAAGTTGAGAATCATTTAGGAGGCTAGAAACCTTGTCAAGATCATCCGTGTTGGCATCTGGTCTTCAGTGCAAATCAGAAATCCAGCCCTTTGCCGCCAACAGCTTTCCCCTGTGGACAGTGCCTAAATTTACACCTCTCTGGCATCTACCAGTTCCCCAGCCCAGTGGGTTTGCCCTGTTTTTTTGTTTGCCATCATGGTGTCCACAGGTAGCCTGAAAAGTCTTTAGTACCCAGGACTGGTAATGTCCATTGCCCCACCCCCCCCACCATGCTACTGACAAGTACACAGTCAGCAATGTCAATGAAATAATGTGTTTGCTATGTCACTTTCAGTCCCCTGACTATCCCTCCCTTCTCCCTGCACACACACATACACACACTATGAGATTCGGTGTCTAGTTATTGGTCATAGATAGAAGAAGGCTTTAAAAAAGAAACTACTAAAAGCAGGGTAAAAGTGACTCTGAAAAGGCATCTCAACAAAGGGAGGCTATTTTCCAGGGTCAGCTCTGCCCTCAGCGGTGGAACAAATTAAGCATTCCATTTGCTTCTGACAGTATTTCAGACGAAGGTTGCCTCCCTCCTTTTTGGAGAGCGCAGATGCTCATTCATTATCAGATTGACATTAGCCAGAATATTTTAATGTCAACAAAGACATGTGAATGATTGTTGGTCTAATTATTTCTTCTATCCTCTTTGGAAGTTTCCATGAGTACAACATTTTAAATAAGGAGTATTTCCAGATGGATTTTTTTTTTCTTTTCTGTTGCTGTAAGAATCTCAAATCTTATCAAGGATGCAGTCTCAGTGAACTTGGAAGAGAGCTTTAGTTTCATATTTTCTGGCTAATGTTCCATAAATGTCATAATTTGGCTATTTAATGGGAAGTAAAGTTGTTTGGTTTTTTTTTCTTTTTTTTGTAATGTAATAGATATCCCAAATGTTAATGAAGGGGAAAAGAGGGAATGACTGAGAAATGCCATTTCAAGCTCAAAAACTTCAGAATTAGCAATGAAAATAGAACCTTCTTATCACCAGGAATGGGGAAGAGATAGTTATAGACATCAAAATAGACACAGTCTGGTCTTAGTGCCTATTTTTCCATTAGGGACTTAGTGGGGTCCACCACCCCAGGCCTGTTTCCTGCATTTGTCCAGTGGGGACTGGGATACCCATTTGCCTAAGTGACCCTGAGTTTTCCAGCGGGTGCAGAGAGATTGTAACTGTCCTGTGATGACATGACCTTAAGTTGTCTTCAACCCCACATTGTACAGTAAGGCTCTGGAGAGAGGCCTTCCTCTCATTTGGAGACTCACATGGGATCTCTACGGTATGCAAATTTAGCATCTATTCTCATCCTTAAACAAAAGCTGCTCTGCGGGAAATGCTTTAGCACTAGCTATGACTTAGGGTGGAAATGGGGAATCATAAAACCTTAAGAAATGTAGTTTTATTACTTTAAAAGATTTATAGTAACAAAGACCCAGTTACATTGTAGCCTAATGGCAATTTTTTCAAAGACTACTTTACACATCTTTTTTTGTTTGTTTGTTTTTTTAACTCAGGCTAGATCGCAGTGGCATCATCATAGCTCACTGTAGCCTCCAACTTCTAGGCTCACGCTGTCCTCCTGGCTCAGCTTCCAAGTAGCAAGGACTGATTTTTCTCTTTTCAGTAGAGATCAGGGATCTTGTTCAGTTGCCCAGTCTGCTCTTGAACTCCTGGCTGTAAGCAGTCCTCCCACCTCAGCCTCCCAAACTGCTGGGATTACAGGGGTGAGCCACCACCACACCTGGCCAACTTTCACACACCTTTAAGAATGGTGTGCTTATAATGTCTTTCTGTGCCTCTAAAGTTCCTGCTAAAGTGAGAATTCTTTAAAACGACTCTCTTACTTAATGAGCATTCTTCTACATGAGCATTCTTCTACATGAGCTTCTAATGAGCTTTTTATTATTTTACTAAGAATTTGTTTTGATGTTAAATTTTACCTACTTCCTCAAATTCTTAACTAGAAGTGACCAAATGCATGGTTTTTATTTTTGTGGTCCTCTTTCCTATTATCTCACAATTTTTCTTACACAATGCTTGGCAGACATTTGGGATGTTAATGTGAATTAATTAATGAATAAATGAATAGAAAAAGGCCATAAAATAATCCTCAGAGCCGTTAGTTGGCCTCACTTTATTCACGAGCAGAGACAGACTCCCTAGTTCTGACCATGAAATGCTATTTGCAAAAGCCATGTCCACGTACATTCCAGGATGTGAAGGAAATGCTGTGTGTCACGGCATTTATTCTGTCATGGCAGCCTTTTTGCTCAGGGAGACAGACCTTACCACTCTTTTCCCATTTTCATCTCTACTGGAGGAAGGATGCGTACTTCCTGCTAACAGGGGAATTTGAAAGAGTTATGTTGTGAGTCATTTTCTCTTTGTGTCAGATCAGAGCTGTATCAGGCTTCTAGAGCTTTCATGATGAGATGTAGATGGATCAAGGCACCTACCAGTTTCCAGCAAGCAAACTGTCCACTGCTGGTGAGGTAGCCCAAAGTAGCCCTTTCCCTGGGCTCGAAGTTGCTTTCCCATTCCTCACCTCTTGGCAGTCCTGTGACTATATTGCATAGGGTAAGTTCTCAGGAGAAAGTTGAAAATGATTCTTTCCCTGGAACAGAGGCTCATGACTTTGGGAAGTCAGAGATGCCTACAGACACATGGCTCTTCTCTGCCCAGGCTCAAGGAGTCATTTCCAAACCCAAGTTCTCCAAGTCTGTATATTTTAACAAGTCGTGACCACTCTGCCTTGGCCTTGCTCTCTGCCTCCTAAATCTGGGGGGACCCTGCTTATTTGCTGGGATTCAGCAGATATAGAAGCTTTCTTTTTCTTTTTTTCTTTCTTTTTTTTTCTTTTCTTTGAGGCAAAGTCTAACTCTGCTGCCATAGGTAGGGTGTTGTAGAGTCACAGCTCACAGCAACCTCAAATTCTTGGGTTCAAGTGATCCTTTTGCCTCAGCCTCCCTAGTACCTGGAACTGCAGGTGCCCACCACAACACCCAGACAGTTTTTCTATTTTTAGTAGAGATGGGGTCTCCCTCTTGCTTAGGCTAATCCCAAACTCCTGAGAGCTCACACAATCTACCCACCTCCCAGAGTGCTGGGATTATAGATGTGAGCCATTGCCCCACACCTGTAGAAGCTTTCTCTCTCTCTCTCTCTCTCTTTTTTTTTTCCGTTGAGACAGAATCTCACTATGTCACCCTTAGTAGAGTGCGATGGCATCACAGCTCACAGCAACCTCAAACTCTTGGGCTTGAGTAATCCTCTTATCTCACCCTCCCAAGTAGCTGGGACTACAGGCGTCCACCACAATGCCCAGCTATTTTTGTTGTTGTTGTTGTTGTCATTGTTTAGCAGGCCCAATCTGGGTTCAAACCCACCAGCCCTGGTGCATGTGGCCAGTGTCCTAACCACTGAGCTACAGGCGCTGAGCCTATAGACGCTTTCTTAAGCACATCTCCAGCTCTTCCCTTTCCTGTGCTCCCAATGACACAAATCACAGTGGGTTATAGTATCTGCTTTTGGGTCTTGCGCAAAGAGCATTTTTGAGGAAGAACTGTCTCTAATCCCCCCGATGTATCCCTGCTCCCCTCTCTGGCATATACTGGTTGCTGTGTAGAAGTCTGTCAATGAGTCAGAATCAGGTACTAACTTACAATCACAGAGCAACGTCCTAGCATTCTTAGCCCCAATATTAATGGCATCAAGTATTCTGGAAGAAATTTCTCAAAAGAACTTTAATTTCATTTGTAGGCAACCCTACAAGGTATAATATTATGGCTGAGAAAATGAAAAGAATAGCTGAAAGTCACTAAAACACTAGTAGCTTCTTTCTGGACTCACAGGTCAAGTCACTTTCTACACAACTCTTGCCTGATTATGTTGGACTTAGTACTAACTCAAAGCCTTTTCCAGAAAGAAGAAATTCTGGGGCGGTGCCTGTGGCTCAAGGAGTAGGGCGCTGGTCCCATATGCTGGAGGTGGTGGGTTCAAACCCAGCCCCAGCCAAAAACCACAAAAAAAAAAAAAAAAAAAAAAAAACAGAAAGAAGAAATTCTGTTCTCTGACTTAAAACCCTTAGTGTTTTTAGGTCCATTAAGATGAGATGACCACAGTGACTTCTTTTGTTCTATACCACAAAACATTTATTGGTTCCTATGAGTTTTAAAGGTGTTAAAGCTGATATCCAACAACTGACTGTTATAATCAGTCCTGGCTCCCAAATTGCTGTGCTATGTATCAGAATGAGGTTTTATGGAATCCGAGTGATTGACTAGAATCATTTCAGATATTTCCCTGAAGGTCTTAAAACTGTAACTTCCTGAACAACATGCCCGTGACCTGCGTTCTCATCATTTTACTTCATACAAGTGCTGTTTTTCTTACTGTGTCACTATTGTTGATGCTGTTTTGTTTTTAAGAGTTGGAGTATAAGAGGAAAAACTATCACCTGTTTTACTCATTAATGAGTCAGAGGAAAGGTTGCCACTGCTTCCAATTTCAAGGGTCAATGTCAAGATCCTTGGCAAGGAAACGTGTTTGTTTATCAAGAAAGTTAACACCTATGCCAAATTGTACAAAGGTAGAGGAATTTTTGTGACCATGTCACCTGTCTCCCCCCACCCCTACCTCCTCCCTGCCAAGTCCCATACTAACCCAGGTCCTGGTGGTCAGGGTAATTATTGTGACATTGAGATCAAATTTTGAACATCATAGGAGTATTTCTGTAGAAAATGAGGCAAAATATACCTCTGGGGATAAATATTAACAGTCTGCTGGACTTAAAGCCCTGCCTCTTTTCTTTAGCAAGTGCTTTGTCACTGCTGGGCAAGCAAAGATGGTCAATTCCCTCCTCCAAAAGCCACGGGCTCTTAAAAAGCAGAGTGAACATGGTATCATCATGAGACGGTCCACTTGGAAGTCCAGGTTCATGCAGGTGGTTAGTTCAAAAGGGCTGAACTTGCCTTCTGCCATCCCCTGAGAGATCACAAGAAGGTCAGACTGGGGCTTTGTGAGGCTCCCTGCATTCATGTCCCCTCATTAAAATGGAGGTGACTCCTGCTAATCAAAAGCAGCCCCTCCCAACTCTCAGCAACCTTACTCCCCCTTTCCTCCCCCTATAACCTTCTCTTCCCTTATCTTCTCTCCCCTGTCTGCTTCCTCCCTCCCATCATCATTAAACATGCCCCAGTCTCTTTTATCTTGGGCAAATTCTCCCTCCCTGAACCTCAAGGCCACCCCCAACTGCATGCCTTCTTCACTGCCAGCCAGAATTCTCCAAAGCTTCCCCCACGATCTCCCCCTCCTCACTTCCTTCTTACCCCTTAACCCTCTCCACTCCTGCCTCGACCCTAAGACCTCACCAAACTACCACCATCCCCAAGCTTCTGATGATCATAAAGCGAAACACAGCCTTGTCGTGAAACACAGCAATCTTGCTCCCAACAGAAACAAACCAATTTTAGACAAACCCATACACCAATGTTCCTAACTTTTGCTCTATTCGTAATCAACAAAACCTGAAAATAATCTGTGAATGAGTATACAAATTGTGCCCTATCCACCCAGTGGAATACTGACTCAGGCATTAACACAAATGATTCTTACATGTATTTTGCTAAGTGGAAGGAGCATGACCCCAAAATAGTATGGAATTCCATTTATGACATTATGGAAAAGACAGAGCCCTGGGGTTGTTAAACGAATCACTGCTTTACAGGAGTGAGGGAGGAAGAGGGAATTGCAAACAAATAGCCTGGGGAAAATTGAGTGGGTGAAGGGATCCGTTCATATCATGGCAGATAAGTGCAGACATGTGACTCTTTATATTTTGCAGAACCCGCAGAATTCTACAGCACAGGGTGAATTTTACCACATGTGTGTATTTTTCAAAAAATCAACCAGGGTATAGAGGCATCCCAAATGGAATATAAATTAAGAAATTTTTTTCAATGAGACTGATGACCTCCCTACGTCCATGGGGACTCACTGCTTACTGCTAACTGCATTCTACAAGCTGGCAGCCCCCACTTCATCCTGTCCCCTGGATAGCCCAGAAACCACACTCCCACCTTCCTCCTGCCTCCCTGGCTTTACTTTCTCAGACTCCTCTGCAAGCTCTTTCTCCCCAGCTCAGCCCTTCCATGTCGCTGTTCTGTGAGGCTCGGGGCACTCTCCTCCTAGCTCTGCAAGTTCTCCATAGACAGCCTCTTCCACTGCCATGGTCACAATGACCAAATAGTCCAGCAACTCTCAAGTTTACCACTCATGCTGGTCCCCTCCACCTGTGCTCCTGTCTCCCAGAGGTATATCCACTTTGGACTAAAATGTCCAAAATTAAACTTAGCATCTGTGTCTTCCCAGCACCTACCCCTATTTTGTCTTCTGGGCTCCTAACTCATTGAAGCTGTCCACCGTCCTCACTTGTTCATGTGAGAACTTGGATATCCACCGGGCATGGTGGCTCATGCCTATAATCCTAGCACTCTGGGAGGCTGAGGCTGGAGGATCCCTTAAGCACAGGAGTTGGAGACCAGCCTGAACAAGAACATCTCTACTAAAAATGGAAAATTAGCCAGGTGCTGTGGCAGGCACCTGTAGTCCCAGCTACTCAGGAGGCTGAGGCGAGAGGGTCACTAGAACCAGGTGTTTGAGGTTGCTGTGAGCACCAAGACACTCTACCCAGAGCGACAGAGTGAGACTCTCAAGAAAACCCTGGGATGTCCTCTTTAACCTCCTCTCTTCCCACCCCCCTTCTCTGTTCCCTGATGCTGGCCACTGACCTGATTCCCTCTTGTATTTATGTATATTCTCCCTTTCTGCCAACTTCACTGGAACCACCCTGGTCCTCATTGTCACCATCTCCTGTCTATACTCCTCTTCCTTCTATGTGGTCACCCTACAATCTTCTCCTCAAACCTTGTCCACTCTGCAGCTGGAATGATCTTTTTGAAACTTAATAAATCATTGCATTCCTCTGCTTCAAGCCTGCTGCGGTTTCCCATTGCTTTTATAAGAAAGCCCAAATTCCAGGCTCTGCAATGGTCTGGCCACTGGTGACCTCCCCACCTTTATTCCCCGCTGCTTCCCCACCTCCCTCTGCATCCAGCCACACCAGTCTTCTTCCTTCTACACTGGCAGCAGGCACCTCCCTGCCCCAGGCCCTTTGCATATGCTGTCTCCGTCAAGAGCATTTCACTAACTCATCCTTATTCACTCTTTAGGCCTCAGCTGAATTATCATTTCTGCCTGCCATGACCCCAGAGACCAGATATGCTTCCCTCCATACATGCTTTCCTAGTTTCTCTTTCTGAGCATTTATTTTTCCTATCAACTCCTCTTACCTAAAAGGCGAGAAAGAAATGGGACTGGCTTATTCAGTCCTATCTGTCTAGAACCAAGTGTGGTGCGTAATACCCTGCAGGTACTCAAGAAATATCTGCTGGATGGGAAAAAAAATAAGTTAATAAATTGAGTCATGCCCAGTATAATGCACTGTATACTGGCAATGGTGAGCCATTGAAGGCATCAGTGCATGGGAAGACAAGGGGGAAATATGTTAAATTTGGCCATCATGTGCAGGAGAGATGGGAGATTAGAAGGTAATAGGCCAGGCATGGAGCGAGATGGGCCTGGATTAGAATAATAACAAAAGGAACAGGGAGGGTGGACACGGTGGCTCACACCTATGATCCTAGCACTCTGGGAGGCTGAGGCAGGATCCCTTGAGCTTAGGAGTTCAAGCCAGCCTGACCAAAGTGAGACCCCCCCCCCCCATCTCTACTAAAAATAGAACAAATTAGCCAGGCGATGTGGTAGGCCCCTGTAGTCCCAGCTACTCAGGATGCTAAGGCCGAAGTATTGCCTGAACCCAGGAGTTTGAGGTTGCTGGGAGTTAGCCTGATACTGTGGCACTCAAGTGTGAGACTCTGCCAAAAAAAACAAAAAAAAAAGAAAGAAATAGGGAGGGAAAAAAATCTAGGGTTTGGTGATTAATGGTATTTAGAAGGCAGAAAGGAAAATGTAGATTCAGGAATTAGGGCCTGGTGATGTTTTAAATAATAAGAAATTACAAGAACTGGGTTTCAGAGGAAGCTAATGATTTCAGGTCAATGCATTGTCAAGGTGATGGTGAGATTTATGAAGAATTCCAAGCGGCCTAAGAAACAGAAGTCATGTTTCAAAGACAGTGTGCATACCTCTGCCAAATCAGGACCATCTGCAAGAGAAGCTTGCAAGTGAAATCCTTATTTGTGCAGGCAATTTTCTCTGCGGGTGGTCTCCTTTTCTTTGGGAAGATGGTGTGAAGGCCAGACCACTTGTCACATGCAGGGGTGGTCATGACACTACTGGGGAGGTACTTTCCCTTTTCCAGGGAAACAGCCTGGGCCTATAAGCTGCTGGTCTCTGGGTCCCGGGGTCATCATCACACCTCCCCTTCTGCTTGTGTGCCCTCAAGCCACCAGTGATCTTTGGCAGAGATGACCTAAAAGAAAAGCCATTTAACCCTCAGCCCCACCTTGCCTGTGAGTATTTGGGTTGTAAGTTTTATGAACTTTGGTTTTCTGAGGTAGGGAGGAAGAGAAGTGAGGTACAGAGCATTCTGTAGAAACAGAGAAGGGCCCTGGCAGGTGTGAGGAAGTGGGGTGAGAGTCTAGAGATCGCTGTGTAAGGGATGAGATTCTCACCTCACCATGAAGGAAATTTGGCTGTTTTACCTACAAAACAAGAGGAAAAGTAAAGAGTGGTTTGGGCGGCGCCTGTGGCTCAAAGGAGTAGGGCGCCGGCCCCATATACTGGGGGTGGTGGGTTCAAACCCAGCCCCAGCCAAAAACTGCAAAAAAAAAAAAAAAAAAAGTAAAGAGTGGTTTTAGACTACCAAGAGAAAAAAGGACATTTGAAATTTGAAACTGAAGCTTGCAAAAACCCAAATGGTCCACATAAAACCAGGACCATTTGGTGCTAAAAGCTCACTAAGGCTCTATACCAGTGATTTTCAACTAGTGGGCCCTCAGAGGATCTTAGGTGTGTCGCTGGAGTTTTTAAAGATCATTCATTAAATTATTTTCGAGGCTGGGTGCAGCGGCTCACACCTGTAATCCTAGCACTTTAGGAGGCTGAGGTGATTGGATTGCTTAAGTTCAGGAGTTCAAGAACAGCCTGAGCAAAAGCAAGACCCCATCTCTACTAAAAAAATAGGAAAACTGCCAGGGGCTGTAGCGGGTACCTCCCAGCTACTTGGGAGGCTAAGGTATAAGGTTCTCCTGAGCCTAAGAATTTGAGGTTCTGTGAGCTCTTACGATGCCGTGGCACTCTACCCAGGGTGACAGAGTGAGACTCTGTCATAAATAAGTAAATAAATAATTTTTGAAAGAAGTTCAAAGCCCAGTAAGTATACTCTTTTTTTACTTTTTTTTTTTTGATCAACATAAGTGTGCCAGTGGGCGGCGCCTGTGGCTCAGTGGATAGGGCATCGGCCCCATATACGGAGGGTGGCAGGTTCGAACACAGCCCTGGCTAAATTGCAACAAAAAAAAATAGCCAGGCATTGTGGTGGGCGCCTGTGGTCCCAGCTACTCGGGAGGCTGAGGCAAGAGAATCGCCTAAGCCCAGGAGTTGGAGGTTGCTATGAGCTGGGTGACGCCACAGCCCTCTACTGAGGATGATGAAGTGAGACTCTGTCTCTACAAAAAGAAAACTTAAGTATGCTAGGAAGTTTAACTATACATAGATTCAAATGTGCCATGAGATAGAAAGGATTGAAAAACACTGCTGTAGATGGATTGCTCTGATCTGTGAGTGGAGAAGAGTCTGATCAGAGACCAGAGGTCAAAAGTTAAAGCCCCCAAAGCACTCTGCAGAAAACCATGTATTCCAGCCACTTTCCGGCATCTCAGAGACCAGGACAATTTCTCTGAGCTCTGCAGGAGACAGAGAGAGAGAGTGGGTTTGAAGTGGGCTCCCTAGGGTGACAATCTTTGTCACCAGACTCTTTGACTGTCTCATAGACAGCTGTCTGTAATTCTCACCTCTGTGTGGGTGCCGAGAGGGTACAGGAGAAGAGGGGGGGACAAAGAGAGAATGCCTCAGCCAGAGAGCTGGAATTAGCCACTGTCCGTCTCAGAAGGGATCCAAGAGCAGCCTGGGCCCCACTTGCGTCCTCTGACTTCAACTACAGTAGAGAAAACAACAGTAAGAAGAGCTCCCTCTCCAGTCCTGCCCTGAATCCTAGCCTTGTTTGGGCAAAAGCACTTCCCAGCTCATGGGAGGAAAAAGGGAAGGCCCTTTTTACATCCACTGCACAGGTGGAGAGTTTCTTACTTCTACTACTAGGGAAATTACTCCACTTTAAAAGCTGCCTTAAAAGGGAGACTTGATTTGATTCCCTTCTGCTCAATTTGCCTGCCAGTAATAACCTACCTGGTAAGAGGGTAGCTGCAACTGCAAAATTAGGGCCTCCCTTTTTTTGTAATTTGTGCTCTCCCTCCTCGCCCTCTACTGTCTTCACCAGAGCAATCAACCTGCAAGGTCTTTGTGTCTTATTTCATTGGTCTTCAAACCTTCTAGGGTTTTTCTTTTCTTTTCTTTCTTTCTTTTTTTTTTTTTTCATCCCACCAGGGAGCAGAGATCTGAGGCTGCTATTAGGACAGTTATGTTGGTAACAAGCTCAAAGTTGTTGCTCTACTTGGCTGATAACTTCTAAGCACAGCAGGTTGTACATGTTCTTGACTAGGAATAAAAAGGTTTCCTGCAGGCAGCAGCTTTTTGGGTGCTTGTCTAGCTGTTCCCAGAGAGGACGCTCTGGGATTCTTAGCCCTGAGTGCGGGAGATAGCGGTGGCGCACTTGTAATAATGTACATTCGAATATATTCAGCTCTCAATGTTTGTCTCCACTAAAAGTTAAAAAAAAGTTCAATACTTTGGCTGTAAAAATTGTCACAGAAGAATGACAACATAACTAAACATCACCCAATTGTTCTATCTCAAATCTATGGACTGATCCTCAATGTTCACTCCCAGTAGGACGCTTTTTCACTCAGTATCTTATGTAAAGCCAGCACTTCATCCATAAAGCGAATACTGCTTTTAGCAAAGCTGTCACTTAGTTTGTGTCCTGGCCCAGTTTTAGCGAATTGCCTTAGAGGCAAGAAATATTAACTTTTCCCTTTCTGAATAATTTTGCAAGGGTATTAGTCCTCATGCTACAGAATATATTTATCCTATTGGACAATTTTTATTACTTAGATGTCAATTATCTTAGATATTTTTCTTCTCTGTTTTCTTCCTCTTCATGTCAATTATAGAGAAATTTGGGGTTTTTTAAAAATATTTTTCTCATAAATTAGGCTAGAAAAAGAAAAATAAATTTAGCTATATAACCCCATGAGCAAATGTTCTAAGAAAACACACAAAATGTATCCAAGGAAGCTAGGACAATGTTTTACATCAGGAATTATGTAAACACTTTGTTGAAAATTTTAGCTCTACCAACAAACATTTTTAAGGCTTTTTATTGTGATTCTTCCACCACCACCCCCCAAAAAAATTGTATATATAAATGTGTATTTTCTACATGTTAGTATTGCTCCAAAGACCTAAAAAAACAAACTGAAATTTGTCCAGTTAAATCACAATAACAATCAAGGTCAAAATATAAGCACAGCTTGGTGAAAATAGCACTCCTGTGTTAATAGCATATATTATTGCAGAAACCCAGCTGATGGGGCATCTGAGAAGAGTGTGGCAGTAGGCGCACAATATTGGCACAAGTTGCTTTTTTTTTCCACAAATGGTTATTAGTGGGGTTTTAGAATGCTTCTAAATTATTCATAAAATGACCTAACAAATTTAAATACTGTATGAAAATTTTTGAAAGCTAGTTTTTAAGTATTTTGATCTTCTTCCTGTGCACACTTATAAGCCACCCAGGACATCAATTCTTACGGAGATATGTCAGGACTCGTGGATGATTAAATCAAGGATTGTAATGTGATTTTTATTTATGTTTGCAGTTTTCATTTATTCTTTATTTGCTTGCACATTATTGTTGCTACAGCTGGGAAGTTGATGATGAGTTAAACTGAAGGCTATACTCATCAGTGTATTCTGAAGAAATTCACTGATTTAAAAATACTGATGCAATTATCTGATTGAACTATATGAAATTGCCATCATTAGATCATTTTGCCTACAGAAACGATAATTTTTATAATGTTTAGCCTGGTATTTTCATAAAATCAAGCCTATTATGCTTTTTCTTGTGTTTTGGTTCTTTTTTGCTTTTTTCCTTTGTACTTTTAAATTTTGTAACAGTGGCTTATTTATCTTGGATGCTGGAGTCTTGGTGTAAAATGTGATAAATCTAAGGAGTGGGAAATCAGAAGTGACAATGGATATGGGATTTTTATGGAGGGGGTTATAAAAATGGTCTGGAATTACATAGCGATGATAGTTGCACAATTCTATTAATATACTGAAAACACTGGTACATTTTTAAAGGGTCAGCTTTATGGTGTGTGATTTATATCTCAATAAAAAATTATCCAAAGTTATGCAGCTTGGGAAGGAAGAAATGAAAATATCTTTGTTTATAGACAACATGATTATCTATGCAATAAATCTGAAAGAACCAACAAAAACATCCTGGAACTCAAAAGCAATTATAGCAAGATTATAAGATATAAAGTTAATATACAAAAGTCAGTTGCTGTCTTATATACCAGCAATAAACAACTGACATCTGGAATTGGAGACATAATACCATTGGCCAACAAATTTGAATATTTTGGAATAAATCTAACAAAGCATATGTAAGATCTATGTGAGGAAAACTATAACACTGATTAAAAAAATAATCAACTAAATAAATGGAGAGAGATTTCGTGTTTATGGATGGGAAGATTCAATATTGTCAAGGTGTCTTTTCCTCCCAAATTGATCTATAGATTCAATGCAATCCTCATCAAAGTCTCAGAAAGTTACTTTGTGAGTATCAATTAACTGATTTTAAAATTTACATGCATAGACTAAAGACCCAGAGAATAACAAAGTCAAAGGACAATAACTGACTTCAAGACATACTATAAAGGGACAATAATCAAAACAATATGGTTTTGGTGAAAGTACAGACAACTAGGTTAGCCAAAAGAATAAAGACCGTCCTGAAATAGACTGACACAAATACGAGGGCTGCCTGGAAAGTGTCCAGCCATGTATGCCACTATTTTTCATATTACATGGCTGGATACTTCCTGGACAGCCCTCCTATAGTCAACGATCTTCGATAAAAGAGCAAAGACAATACAATGGGAAAAAATAGTCCTTTCAAAAAGTAGTGCTGGCTGCTGGTGGGTTTGCAAACTAATACCACCACTATGGAAAGAAGTATGGAACAATCCTCAAAGAACTAAAAGAACACCTTCCATTTGATCCTGCAATCCCATTACTAGGTATCTATTCAGAAGAAAAAAAAATCATTTCACCACAAGGACATTTACACTAGAATGTTTATTGCAGCTCAATTCACAATTGCCAACACATGGAAGCAACCTAAATGCCCATCAACCCAAGAATGGATTAACAAACTGTGGTATATGTGTACATGGAGACTTTACATCTTTTGTGTTTACCTGGGGTTGAAACACATTCTTCCTAGTAAAGTATCTCAAGAAAAGGGAAAAAATCCAATGTACTCAATACTAATATGAAACCAATATATAAACAACTATCTGCCCACACAAAAAATAAAATACAAATATAATCTAGCAAGGGGAAGGGGAAAGGAGAGAGTGAGGAGGGGAGAGGAGGAAGGGAAATTGGCAGGATCTCACCTAAAGTGCACAATGTGAGGGTGTTCAGCACGCCCCCTGGGGGAAGGGCCCAACTACAACTTGAACTTTACCTTAGACTTGAAAACAATGTAACCTAAACATATTTGTACCTTCGTTAATCTGAAATTAAAAAAAAAAAATACTGCTGGAACAACTAAACAACACATGAAGGGAAAAAAAATCTATACATAGATCCTACATCCTTCACAAGAATTTACTTAAAATGGATCATAGACCTAAGTGTAAAAATGCAAAACTATAAAGTTCCTAAAAGATAACAGAGAAGAAAACCTAAAGACTTCAGCTATAGTGATGATTTATTAAATAGAACATGAAAGTTACAATCCAAGAAAGAAATTGATAAACTGGACTTGATTACAATTGTCTGCTGTGTGAAAGACAAGCCACAGACTGGGAAAAAAATATTTGCCAAAGACACATTGAATAAAAGACTATTATAGGAAATTTTCAAAGAACTTTTAAATTCAATAATAAGAAAATAACCCAATTAAAAAAATGGTCCAAAGCCTTTAACAGCATGTGAAAAGATCCCCCGTGTCACGTCATCAGAGAAATGCAAATTAAAACAAAAATGAGACACTACTACATACTCAGTAGAATGGCTAAAATCCAGAACCCTGCCAGCACCAAATGCTGACAAGGATGTGGAGCAACAGGAACTCTCATTCACTGCTAGTAGGAACACAAAATGATAGAGACACTTGGGAAGACAGTTTGCAAATTATCTAACTTTGGTTGACTATGCTGTGTCAATGAAAGTTCATTGATTCCTTGATGGTAACAAATGTTCCACTGTGACGCAGATGTTGATGGTGGGGGAGGTTGTATGCATGTAGGGAATGGAGATAAGTAGGAATGCTCTGTACTTTCTGCTCAATTTTGCTGTAACCTAAAACTACTTTAAAAGATAAAATCTATTTAAAAATATTTATCCACACTTAGAAAATGGCAATGGTTGGTTTTTAAAAATTGATAAACAATATTTTGTTAAGGTTGCTGTGTACACATATCTGGCTTTACCCACTGCACAATCTTGCCTTGAATGATCCAGGTAGTTTCCCTCAAACACATTTTTATCTGTTGAAATTCTCGGAGTAATTATCTAGTTGGAATTTGGAGAAGATACCAATGAAAATGACTAAACTTCCCACTATAAGAGGATAACTCTGCATATTTTATTTGAGAGTTATGTAAACATAGAGCTGCATGGTCAAATACAAGAACACACCTATGAAGGCTGAGGATTGAGTCCAGGTAGAACTTCTAGAAGTTCATAAAGGTAAAAAGAAGCAGGGAGAAAGAAAAGGGAAAAAAAAAAAAAAAACAAGACAGAGTTCCAAAAAATCAACTCAGCAAACACCTGGATGGTGCCAGGCATCAAGCTCCAGAGAGTATTTGTCTAGTATGTATAGCAGTGGAAATCTAAATACTTAGCTGTAGGAGCCCAATGGAGAGGACTCAAGACAGAGAAGGGCAGGTGGATCCAGGGATTCACTAAGAGAGGTTCATGTACCTAAGGTGGTAGCTTTTTAATGCCACCTCTTTCAGCCATCCCATAGGTGAGGTTGGAACCCCCAACAGAAGTAAGCTGGACAAGGCCTAGATAAGCTTCAGGTTCCTTCTGCTCAGAAGACCAGAAGTATCTGTTCTCATCTAGAACAGGGGCCATAGTCCAGCCCATCTTCTTTAAGCAGAGTGGGTCCCCTGCAGGGCTGCATTGCCTCTGTGCAGAATATTCTGACTTGTTTCTCAACAAATCTTTACCTACTATGTCCCAGGCACTCTTCTAGTATGTCATGGTGAGGAAACAAATGAGAAGACCAGGCACCTGCCTTCATGGGGCCTTCATGCGTGCATACCTCCTGGATTGTACCCATCAGGTATCCAGGAGGTATACACGCATGCATAATCTTCCCCCAAACACAGCTATACGATATGGAAAGAAGCCTTAGATCCAGCAAGGAAGGCCTTCCCAGCAATGGGGTGAGGGTATGAGGCAGTGAGGGATGAGAAAGAGTAATTAGGAAGTTGGAGACCCATTCTAGATAAAGGGAACACCATGAAGGGATGAGACTTTGTGCAGCAGTTTTAATAACACCCTGCCACCCAGCAGGTGGTGGCAGTTAATGCAAAATACTCTGTGTAACCACATGCAGTACACAGGTGGCAGGGGCATTTAGTTACATACTATGGCATTGTGCCTCCTTGATTATATAACCCTGATGCTTGAGTGGACACAGTAGCATCTGGGGAAAAAAAGATTGCGTTTTCCAGCCTCCTTTGCAATTACATATGGCCATGCACCTACAGACTGAACAAAGTTGTCAGGTGTACAGGACATCACACACACACAAAAAAAATGTCTTTGGAAAAAAGGGTCATAACATCTTCCACCTTTTTCCTTCCTCTTGCCAAGAATGCAGAGTCGATGGCTGGCACTCCAGCTGCCTTTTTGGACCATAAGATGACAAGGAGACTGGAGGCTAGATCTCATTTACTAGGTTATAAAGATAAAGGGGACTTGGTCCCTGATTATGTAGATAGCCATGCAAATCCTAACTGCCTGTGAGCTGACTTTTTGACACGTTAGTGTAAAACTCTTGTGTGCTCATGCTTCCATGACAAGAGTAGGGAATCTCAGTTACCTACAGATGAATGATAGGCCAGGAAGCAGGATGTTAGTGAGTATTCCAGCTTATCCCACCTTACTGACATCAAGTATTCTGTGTTAGATGTGTGGCAGAATACATCTCAACCAGCCCTTATCAGTGTACATATTTTTTCATGCCTAAATGAAAAGGAGAGGAGCAAATCCCTTTGCAATGTTTCCATCACATATGTTATCACCAGTTCTTGAATAGTGTATCTTGAAAGGGAATGCCTTGCCACATCAAATCTCCTAACAATAGTTAACAATATTATCAGAATCTTTTTCCTTTTAAAAGGCCCTTGAACTCACACAAGGGTTGAAGAATGTTGGTTAGTGTTAGCCAGGGGAAGAACAGTGCCAGCAACGTGCCATCCGGGTTATTGTCTACAAGTTACTTCCAGTTATAGTTGTGAAACTATAAACTGAAGGAGAAAAAATTAGTGAAAAATTAATGGTTTGAACACATTACTCTGTGACATGGTAGGTTGTGGGTTGCCCAGGCAAAGGCAGGTCTGGGGGTTCATCTGGAAGAGGGTCCATGGCCACCCAGCAAGCATCAGGTATCAAGGCAGGAAAAAAGCAGCCAAGAAGGTTCCAGAAGCCTGCACGTGTTAGATTTGACCTTTCATCCAAAGGCAGGCTATTTTATTTTGTCTACTGGTTGTGAGCCTAGGGGGGTTGTTTATATGTAACAGAAGGAATTCACACATCTTCAGAAAAAAAAAAACTAACTTCCATTGAGGCAGAGACAAAAATGTGAAGATTACCTCATAGCCAAAAAATATTTTGGTGGCAAAAATAGAAGAGGATGCCTGCTGATCATGTTATTAACTACAATTCAATGACTGGGAGGTTCTTAAGATTGAAAAGACATACTAGGTTGGATAGTAAATAAGAGTGGGAAGGAGGCAAAAAAAAAAAAAGAAATGTAGTACTTGCAGTTTTAAAAGATGTTCACAAAATATATCACAGAATTTGCTGCCCAGAAAGTCTACCTTAAATCCTTTGTGAGATAGCTGAACACATATTAAAAGAAAATAAGCCTTTAAGCCAACTAGAGATTAGAAAAATGAGGAGCAGAAATCATGTTTTACTTACTCAATGCCTTTTCCATGGAATGATAAAATTAATGAATGAAAAGAATGCGATCGATGCAATCTATCTGAACTTTCAAGAAGCTATTATTGTCCTGCCACCGAATTGCACTTGATAAGGTGATTCAGACTTGCCGAGATCTAAGTATGTCCCCCAGATTAGAAAGGAGACGGGAATCTAAGCAACCTCTAATGATGAATGATGGGGGAGTCTTAGAGGGAAGAACGTGCTCTCAAAACTGGCCGTAGTTTGAATTTCACTTTGTCATGTCTTTCGCCAGTAATCAGAGAGGTGGGATCAACACCCTGAGTAACAACAAAGCAAAAAATGCCACAGTGAAAAAATCAAAATCAAAGAAAAATTTTTTAAAAATGCCACAGCAGGTGCTGCAATTCTTTAACGTCACAGACAGAAAGACACTATCTTACCTGTCTTTACGATTGCCTTTTTTTAAAAAAACTGTGCTGTCTCGTGTTATATAGTTAAGTGAGTTTATTAACTTTTCTGTTGAATTGTGGAATCTTTGTTAAATCAGCCTACTTACGTTTGCTAAATAGATTACTGAGCAATATTTACATCAAGCCATAGCTTTATATTCTTGCATATAAAGAATACCTACCTTCTGTCAATAATTCTCCACGTGGATGAACTATGCTGGAGAGAACCGGTGGAAAAACGAACAGATGGAAACTGGAAGGTGGAGGAGAGTGTAAGTTAATGGAGATCTGAAATCAACCGAAATCCAGATGGGCATTCAGGGAAGAATGAAGAATGCTAAAAAAGAGGGGTGGGGAGGGGGAAGGCTGGAGAGGGAAGGGGGAAATGGTGCAAGAAAAAATTAATCCAGGGATAAATACAAAAAGAACCAGGAATAAAAAATAAATATTGGAGGGATATAAAAGATACAGGAAGGACTGAGTAAGCTGTCAGAGAGATCTAGGACAGGAATAAAGAATGTGGTGTGAGATCAATTCGAAATTGGTAAAGCCGGGTGTGGTGGCTCGCACCTATAATCCTCTGGAGGCTGAGGTGGGTGGATTGCCTGTGTTCAGGAGTTCGAGACCAGCCTGAGCAAGAGCGAGACCACATTTCTAAAAAAATAAATAAATAAATAACTGGGCGTTGTGGCAGGCACCTGTAGTCCCACCTACTTGGGAGACTGATGCGAGAGAATCACTTAAGCCCAAGAATTTGAGGTTGCTGTGAGCTGTGACACCACAGCACTCGACCCAGGGCAATAAAGTGAGACTCTGTCTCAAAAAAAAAAAAAAAAAAAGAAAGAAAGAAATTGGTAAAAAGTGAAATAAAATTTCCATTTGATTTTTAATGAGGGTTCATGGTATGATTGTTTTTTTTTTTAACTCACAAATTTTTACACACCTATAAATTTTAACTGGTTCTAATATAACTATGCATGAGAACTGGATCCTGTAACAGTCTTAATTACTTGAGTTTCTATAAGAATATGGTTCTTAATTCACCTTTTCATGTTGATAAATTAGTTAATTTCTTTCTTCATCTAAAGACAAACTAGTTGTATATTTGTATGAATCATAGGAAAGTAAAAGCATCAACACAGATGTTCAGAGTTCCCTATGATCCGTATGAGAAAACTATTAAAAGTAATATATTCTGTGAGTCCATGCAGTGCCCTTGTGGATTTAAAAAAAAAAAAAAAAAATAGTAAAAAATGCAAGTTCATTTTTTTCAAAGGACCTAGTGTGCTGTTATTAATGATTGTTACAATCAAGCAATATTAAGGTCTGTGGCATCCCTTGAATGGTGAAACGAAATTTTGCAATTATGTAGCTGGAGAAGAAAACTACATGTAGATTGAGACATAATTTATGCAAAGCCCTGACCAATCATTTCTTCCCTGTCTTCCTGTGATTCCGATTCCTTCTATGGACCATCCCCCCAGCCAAAAAAAAATCTAAAAATGTTTTTATCTTAATTTCTCCACCTAAAGTAAATGGATTATAAACCTTTGTTGAGAAGAGCAACAAGAAATAATTCATTTATTAATGTGAAATGTTGCCAAAAGGCAAAAGGGCGCAGATTTTAAGTGCCCATCATCCCCGTAATATTTCCGCATTATAAGTTTTAAGTTATATGGAGATAAATACGTAGGTTAGAGCAATGCAGGTTTTAGTTTTCTCAAAGTGCCCATTAAAAATGCGGTAATTTGATAGCTAACCACCAAATCTATTTTTGAATTCCTTTTTCAGACACGGCATACTTTTAGTGATTTTTCTTTCTACATTCTTATAACTTAAATATTCAGATTTTAGCATCAGTGGGCATTATATTAATATTTTCAGGGACATGTTAATGTATGCCAAGGATATCATGTTATGTAGTTTGTTTATACCGGTAGTTATATTTGATGTTAGCTATTTGGTACAAAATACAATTCTTACCCGTTATGGGAGCATAAACTTTATTGCTGTCTCATTACCAGGCAGAATCAAATATGAGCAAAAGAATAATATCCTGTATTAATCTTCTAAAGATTGGCTGTGAGTAACCCAATTGATTGTGTTATAGTTTAATTAATGGAATAAAAAGGGAATAAATAGCGTCAGTGCTACTAAATAAATGTAATTCTTTCACAGCAAGATACATACAGTGAAAAATGGTTAAAGAATTCTGATGGAATAGCTTTTCATCTAGTTGAAGAATGCAATCTTCTCTCTGCTGTGCCTATAAAAAAAAAAGATTTCTATGTCCTCAGGCTATATTTTGTAGTGTCATTTTAGGTATTCATTCTCAGGGGGAAAAAATCCTCACTTCTTCAGCTTGAAGGAATTAGATCTCATTGAACTAGAAAAGGAGTATCTAAAATAGCTTGAATTGTTTTTTGGTTTATGAAAGGTAAAAAGTCCTCACTGCGGATGAGTGAAGCCACATAAGTGTTAAGGACTCTGCCTGACCTTTTTCTCCTCTGCACAATCACTTGTCCTTGGCAATCACTTGTCTTTGGCTAGAGAAATCAGAGGGGTGTTCATAGAGGAAAAAATTTTAGATGGAGGGGTTTATATTCTTAGGCATCTTGGAAGGAAGCCAAATGTCACGACCTATGTAGAGGTATCGTGAATGGAAAGGTATGTTTAGAGGTAAAACAAATTGTGATCAGCTTTACTTTTTTCCACAATAGTGCCATTACCTCTAAGTCTTTCTCACATTACGTGTCTACAGCTGGTGGGTTCAGATGGCCAGCAACAGACAGATGTTTGACTTCTTGGTAAACCAGACAGCTTGATTTTATTCCATAGATTCAAATTTATAGTCGGTTGAATAATGTCCCCCACATTTATGTCCACCCAGAACTTCAGAATATGACCTTATTTGGAAATTGGTCTTTGCAGATGTAACTAGGTTGAGATGAGGTCGCACTGAATTAGGGGAGGCCCTCAGTCTAATGATTGGGGTTTTTATAAGAGGAGAGGGCTCTCCAGACACACAGGAGGATGCCAGGTGAAGGCGGGAGGGGCAGCAATTGGAGTGGGAGATGGCAAGGCTGGCTGGCAGCCACCGGAAGGTAGCATAGAACAGATTCTCTAGAAGGCACCAGCCCTGCCACACTTTGATTTTAAGTTCTCAGAACTGTGGAAGAATAAAGTTCTGTTGTTTTAAGCCACGCAGTATACTAGTGTGTTACAGCAGCCAGGGGCAACCACTATACCTGCTACTTGGGCATCCATCTGACTCTGTAGACAGACAAATGCCTCCAGGTTCACCAGTGGGAAACCAACAGTGTATCTGTAAGAAGAAAAAAGTACAAGGCCAGGCACGGTGGCTCACGCCTGTAATCCTAATACTCTGGGAGACCGAGGCGGATGGATCAATTCCGCTCAGGAGTTTGAGATCAGTCTGAGCAAGAGCGAGGCGCCATCTCTATTAAAAACAGAAAAACTAGGCCGGGGTTGTGGCTGGCACCTGTAGTCCCAGCTACTTGGGAGGCTAAGGCAAAAGGATCACTTGAACCCAAGAGTTTGAGGTTGCTGCGAGTTGTGATGCCATGGCACTCTACCCAGGGTGACAGAGTGAGACTCTGTCTCAAACAAACAAAAAAATAAAACAAAAAGAAAAAGTATGACTAATATGCCCAAGTCATCTTAGTAAGCTTAAGCAATGGGTCAGGCTCTCTCCTTACAGAGGATCACATCCAGAGCCCGGAATCTCAAAGGGGATGGCAAATGCTCCCAGTTGCACAAAATCTGATGACAGAACAGTAGAAAAGATTTCTACAAACTCCAGAGCGTCCCTGCAGGAGTGTCCTTAATTGGGGAGGAGCATTATAGAAGATGACTGCATCTGTTCTCTTTTAAACAGGGAGGGAATTTTGTTCACAAAATCACTGGGAAGAGTAGGGAAGATCAGGATCTAGATTCCAAAAGTGGCCCCAAAGCACCAGCCCCAAGCCAAGCAGGCCTGGGGTTGGGGTATGACACCCTCGGTGGTAACTGGGAAGCTGTCCCCATTGTTAAGTCCTGGTTCTTACCACATGACACATCATGCCAGCACATGGAAGTCGCAGCCATCCCTGCTGCTGTGGGAGCGCATCCCCCCGTCTCCCTTGGGGGTGGAGGAAGCTGATGCCAAAACTGTCGGCAGGACCAGCTACGCCGTTTGAGTAGCCCCATGCAAAATGGCAATGTAGAACTGTGTTCAGAATGACTAAGGCTCAAGGCAGTGACATCTGAGCATTGATCCAAGCATGGGCCCTTCTAAGCTTGGGGCCCTGTGTGACTGCTCTGGACCTCGCCCACGAAGCTGCCCCAACCGTTGGCCTCATTGCCATGGTGGCCTGCTCGCCTGCACCTGCAAAGTCACGATGGATGGATCCTGTGCTGTCACTCGTCCTCACTCAAGCCAGAACCAGATGCAAGTCCGTGGCAGTCTGGAAGACTGGAAAGCAGGGCCCTGGCTGCAAGGGAGTCTGGGGAATGTTGGTTTTAGCTGTCCAGGCTCACCTATGAAGGAACTACTCCAGAAGGCGCCACAAGAGATGCTGAGTGGGTAGTCACACTTCAGCAGAAAAGATAGCTTTTTGCAGAGCATAGGGTTCCCTTTTCACTTGGAGACCTTGGCCTGTGAATTTTTCTGCACTTGGCACAGAGCACACAGCCGACAGAATTGCGCGAATTCCCCCTCTGCAAAAGGAGCGTGCTGGGTGCTGACCCAGGAAGACGAGGCCCCTGCCCTCTGGATTTCCCTCAACTGGACAGATATGAAAAATTAATAAGTGAACATTCTTGTTCTTCCCTCCCTCCTCTTCACACTGCTGGCAGCAGAGCTGGAGAAATAAGTTTGAAAAACACAAATCAAATCACGCCCCTGCTTACAGCCTTTCGGTCGTTCTGCCTTGTTTTTGGAAAAAGTCCAGACCTCCTCATCACTCCTGACAAGACCACACACCATCTGGGCCCTGCCTACCTCTGACCCTTCCCCACTTGCCCATATGTCACCCCAGTGTCCTCTGTGCTTTTGGGGACATGCCAAGTTCCTTCCTACCTCTGAACTTGAGTATTTTCCTAGCTCAGTGCATAGCTGGCTCCTTCTCAGCTGCCAGCATTTGCCTAAAATGCCACTGTCTTAGGAAGGTTCTGACCACCCAACCCAAGGTAGAGTCTGCACGTCAGCCTCTTTGCTTATTTCTCTCCACTTATCACAATCAGAAGTTATCCTGTGTGTATGTTTCCGTGTTTCTCTTTCCTGTCCATGAGGCCAGAGGCCTTGCCTACCTGGTCTAGTCCCTTCCCCCAGGCTCAGCACAGGATTTGAGAGCTCAAGCGATGTGTGTCCATGAACTGGCTTACTGACGGCCTGGTGAAATGAAGAAAAAAAATAGCTACATTCATAAAACCTAGAGAGTCAGTGTTTGTTAAGTAAAAGGAATTTAACTTAAAAACTGGACATTATTTGAAGAAGTTGTGGGGTTTAGGGAAATTAAAGCCGAGAGTTTAAGGCAACTGGCAGTCATCAATTCACCAAGGTCAGCTATTCCAGAAAAAATGCAGGCTGGCTTTGGGGTGAAAAGGCCAGGCCAACAACTGTCCAGTAGTACAGATGATCTCATCCTGTTTACGCGTTGTTTTGAGGCCAGTCTCTTCCTGTTCCTGTGCACGCTCACAGCAAGATCACTTACTGAGAATAGGGACCCTGACTTTCTGCAGTGTCCCCAGTGCCTCAGTAGCACCAGAATGTCCTTCTTAACTAAGTTCTCCAAGGATGGGAGGTGCTGAGTGCTTCTGGTTTCCTTTCAGCCTGACTTGCACAATTCTTGCATGGACCACCAGGTAGGGCGGCCAGCTGTGCAGATTCCTTGGGGTTGAGAAGGACGCAGGGCCTTCAGTTTTGAAACTGGAATAGGCCAAGGGGGCAAATCGGGGTGACTTAGTCATCCTTCTAGTGGGGCACCAGAAAGAAGGTGTTCACCATTCTTATTTTTGTTCAGGGCCTTAATCCTACCGGGTTGTTTCAGCCATTTTCATACTCCGTATACTCACTTGTAACCATTCTCTGCTATGTTTTCCTTCAGTTATGGGTTTATTGTGCTTGTCAGTCCTCTCTGTCGACCCTGCTTCTCTCGCCTCTGTGTTCTGACTGTGTCATCCCACAGCACCCCTACCTGGTCTGATCCACTCTGGCCCTTGGGTGCGTGGGGCTCTACCCCACGCCCTCTTCTCACATTCACCCCAGGAATGGTGGGCGGACAGTGAGGGATCAGCATTACCCTTAAATACAATTATGACCGTACAACTCTGACAATACAGTTCAGAAAAAAAATAGCCAAAGATTTTAGGAGTTATCTGGTGACCATCTAGTATAACAAAGAGGGGAGTGGTCTGCAAATTTTTTATAAAGGGCCAGATAGTGAATATTTTGGATTTTGCGAACCATACAGTCTCTTCCATAACTCTACCACTCTGCTGTGGTTGCATGAAAGCAACTACAGAGAAAGTGGCAACAAACAGGTGTGACTGTGTTCCAATAAAACTTTATTTATAGACATAAGCAGTGGACCTAACTTGGTCTTAGTTTGTGGACCCCTGATATACAGAATGTCCTTCCAGATAATTTTGAAAATTTTGTAGTAAGGGCCAATTGCAGTGTCTCACACCAGTAGTCCCAGCTACTCGGGAGGCTGAGGCAAGAGGATCTTTTTAGCCCAGGAGTTTGAGGTTGCCATTAGCTATGATAAAAGGGTGACAGCATGAGACTCTTTCTCTCTCTCAAAAAAAGAAAATTGTTTCATGAAGGCCATGAAAGTTTTGTTACCCTAACCAGCCAGACAGGCCACAGCGCCACACACCACTTACACATCTCCCTAATACGCATTTTTACCTCTCTTGGGTTTTCATGCTGTTACTCAGCTGGGCTTACGGACACTTTTGCCCCACAATAATCAATGACTGTACCAAGACTTTGACATGGAAAGTTCGAGTGGAACTTATTTCTACAAGGATCTTTAACACCAGTTTGTAATATGAAAGATGGATATAGAGCTAGGTGAATTGTTGAGATCATCGAAATGAATAGGTGGTTAATGTTTTGTTATGAGACTGTTAGATTAATATGGGAAAACCTCCCCTGTTAGACAGACGTGTCCTCACTCTCGGTGATGGGGCATAAAAGAACCCCAAATTATGTTTTTAAAGGTGAGTTGTGGGCTATTGGCTGTTTCTGCTTTTGTTTTTCAAACTGAAGGGTGTCAGTCTGTAGGCAGGGGACATAGCCAGGGGTAGGTTATATAGAATCTGCTTTCCTGATAGGTGCAATTGAATATTCCTAACCGAAGCAGTGTCTTTGTAACATATTTTGAAATGCACTGCCCTTAGAAATATACATGCATAGGGGAAAGGGTGGGAAGGAAGGACGGGAGGGAGGGAGGGAAAGAAGGAAAGAAAATATTGCTAGCACTTTAAATTAATTTTGGAGAATGCATTTACAAAGTGCATGCACCCGGAAACTTCTATCAAATGAGAAGGCTGAGAGATGAACTTGAAGAGACAAAGAGGAAAAGAATGAGCAAGTAGCTTGCATACACCAAATGTCCTCTAGTCCCGGAGGAAGATGTGATTGAAACGGGGGCAGTGACAAACAAAGCCCTAAGACTTACTGACCCACTTCCTACAAGCCGTCCCTGTTGGAGGAGTCATCTCAAAATGACAGAGTTCTCTTTAGCACACGGCCAGCCAGTGCATGTGGGCTGGTTGCGGAGCTGATTCTGCTGAGCCTAGAAAACCAAGTGCCTTCACAAGTCAATTCCACACCCCCTCGAATTGGTGCCTCGGCAGGGAGTCCTCAGCAGGAAATCCTCCATCTGTTTTCCTTTACTACAAGGAACTTCAGAGAATGAGTTCATTTCTCTTCGAACATCCTCACATTGCTGTAAACCAACCGACATTGGGCTGAATAATGACAAATGCCACCAGGGACGCAAAGGACCCCTTCAATTGGAGATGGCAGGGACAGTTACTCTCTGAATTAGATTCTAGCTCAGGGGAGGGTTTATTTTTCCTATGTTGCTTCTATTTTGATTTGCTTGCTTTTTTTTTTTTTTTTTTAAAGGGAAATCTAGTCAGTCTTATATTTTACTAAGTCTTAGCAAACCTTGGACATTTGCAGAAATAGCTATAAAAGGAGGATTTCGCAAAGATTTGTCCCATGGAGTCGCAAAGTATCCCCTAAAGGCCAAAGGATTATAGCTAGATCAATTTCTCTTTCAAAGCCTAATTTGAAATTCAGGATAAAATATCACTGCAAGTAAGTACTTTGTCGCTATATTTCTCTTTTCTTCCTTCTCAATCCCCTCTTTTTTTATGTGGGTTGTAATCTCCATGAAGTTGCCAGTTTGACTGTAAATACAACCACAACAATTTGCTGACGCATAAATTAATTACAAGATGAGATACTAAGTTTTCTGCTCTTCACACTGTTTAGCAAGTAGCAGGTAATATTTATAACAATGTTTATGTGTTTATGTTGAGAACCACTTAATTTCATTAATGTTGCATGTGAATATCTTTTGCCTCATTTCCTCGAGTAACATAAACTATATTTTAAATTGGAAAATAAGCAAGTAAAAAAAAAAAAAACTTCTGAAAAGAGCATTGTTTCCTAGCAAACAAACCAACCTCTTCCACGTGGGCTAGAATTTCTCTGGAATAGGTAGGTAGATTTGCTGAAGGACTTAGAAATCTAGAGAGTAGAATTAGTTAAAACTAGGACTCTGGTAGACCCCTTTTAAAAATGCCATGAAATCATATTGAAAATGTAAAAAGAAAAGAAAAGAACTCTGTAGCAAAAAGGGCATGGAAACATTAAAATATTTCAGTTGCTATTACCTTTGGTTACGTTGTTAAATTGAACTACAGTAATGCCTGTTGGAGACTTTTCTGGACTCTAGAATTCTAGACCTGTGATGCTGCTCTCACTACATGTGGTTGCGCAGGGCACAGGTAATCAGGAGGCAATCTAGAAATCCAGAAGGAGCCAAAATGTCCTTTTCCCCTGGGACTCCTGATATCTGCCACCCACCCCCCAGTCCTCTCCTCTTTATGTGGTAGCTGTAATTCCTGAGAGTGTGCTGTTGGGGGCGGGGGTGTTGGTTGGGTCCTGCCAACTTTCCCAGCAGTCATCTGGGGGAAGAGATGGCTGCTTCCATGTGCTGTCTGGTTGACGTCTGGGCAAGAATGAGCCCAGGAGTGATCTGCGCTTCCTGCACATCTCAGCTCCCCACACTTTATAACAAAGCTGTCTCCTGTGCCAAGGCCTTCTATGGACCCTGGAAGAAAGACAGTGGGTGAAACCCACTTATGTGGAAGAGGAGTGTTGCATTGTTCCATCTAACTTCCCCTAGTCTTAGGTGGTGCCTGCCTAATCCCCTAAGAAACATGATTCCCATTCATCCCCCGTGGCCATAGCTGAGTACTCTCAGAACCGGTCTTGTTACCACTTAGCCCTTCAGTTAAAGATTATTATCTGCAGACCATCTGTTATTTTCACTTAGCAAAGTGTATTATTTCAGATCTATAGATGTCCTTTAAATTTCCCTTGCATGTCCTAGAGCAGCTAGATTACTCTTTAATCTACCAAGAGTAAATTCCTGTTGTGAACAACAGGAGTTGTTGTCCCACTTTTGCAAGCTCAGCAGCAATGGTATAATCTTGGATGCCCACAGACCTGCCCTTGGCGGAGGGGAAGGGTGATGTGGGAACTGTGAAAAATGAAACAAAGTGAGAGTCTGGTCTTTGCCATCTGGGATGGTTGTTGCGTTTAGAGGAATTGTTTGCTTTGTGATTTACTTGTGCTTAAAGATTTGTGCTTTACTCTATGAGGACTGCAGACCCTAACCCCCCCAAGCTGTGGAGGGGGGACCTGTTTATGGCCTGTTAAGAACCAACCCACACAGCAGGAGGTGAGCAGCAAACAAGTGAAGCTTCATCTGCATTTACAGCCGCTCCCCATGGCTCACATCACTGCCTGAGCTCTGCCTTCTGTCAGAGGACATTAGATTCTCTTAGGAGCAGGAACCCTCCTGTAAACTGTACATGTGCAGGATCCAGGTTGTTGCTCCTGTGGGAATCTAATGCTTAGCAATCAGAGGTGGGGATGCAATGTGCTTGAGTCATCCTGAAACTATCACCTCTTCCACCCTGGTTCATGGAAAAATTATCTTCTGTGAAATCTGTTCCTGGTGCCAGAAAGGTTGGGAATCACTGTATGGGGCACAGAGCTGCCCAACAGCCCCCTTTGGGGGGGCGGGGCTGCCTACCAGTCAGCTATGGCAATCTCTTTGCTTCTGCCTTACAGAGGAGAGCTATGAGCCAGGAAAATGCGAGTTTTTCCTGCTCATCCTGCTCCTCCTTGACCAGTTAAGAAGATCCTCAGTAGATTTTTGCTTTCTTTAACCAGCCTGCTATCTACCTGCAAAATGAGAATGGACTTCCTATCTTCTTTTCCCCCCAGTGGAAATTATATTGCCGAGTTTCAAAAGCCAACAGGTCATCTCTACAATCTTGGGCAGCTGTCCTTTATTTAAAAAAAAATATGTTGTTTGCATTGAGTAGCTCTTTTACAAGCCTATGTTGTTCTGGACAAATCTGAACTGCCGTGTCCTATGGTAGAAGATGAGGAAGAGGAAGGTGATGATGACATCTAATAAGCGCTGACTGCCATGCTTCGCCTGGTGTGATACTAAATATTTCATAACACTTATCACATTAAATCTTCCCTACCTTAACTGTCATACAGGTGATATAACAGTGGTTCTCAACCTTCCTAATAGCTGTGAACCCACCGGTTGAGAACCACTGTGATGTAAGCAACCTCATTCACAAAGATTCAAGAATGTTCCTATCAGCTGCCATTCAGTATTCTTTTTGTTGTCGTTTCTTTCACTCTGCTGTTAGCTCCCAACGCTGTGGATTGTCCAGGTTCCTTTCTGTATTATTTTAATTCTTGGCTAGCATATCTAGCAGAATCACAGGAGCCTAGAATAGGTAGCAGGCTAGGGCAGGGCTGGAGTAGAAGGCGGCATCACAGGGACTTCAGCAGCGAGTTTTTGCTACGTGTGTTAGAAATGGGTTTCAGTTCCCTCTGCTCTGCATTAACCGCGTGTACAGCATGACATCACCCTATGCCATGCTTTTCTGGACTTTGGTTTCTGCAGGGTTATGGGGACAATTAAAACATACCGGCTAAAAGTGTTGACATTCTTGGGAGACCACAGCACATTCACAAGCAAATGTGTTTTCATTGTTCATATTGAACCAGATTTTGACTGGGAGCAAATAAGACACTTAGGATGAAGTCTTTCAAATTACCAGAAAGGAGGGAGTGTCAGACAGTTTGCTGTCATAAAACATATTTTAAGTAAAACTTACCATGACATCTGCTATTATAAACATTTTATTAAGGCCAGGCACAGTGGCTCATGCCTATAATATTAGCACTCTGGAAGGCCAAGGTGGATGGATTGCATGAGTTCATGGGTTGGAAATCAGCCTGGGCAAGAGAGAGACCTTGTTTCTAAAAATAGCCAGGCATTCTGGCATGTGCCTATAGTCCCAGCTACTCAGGAGTCTGAATCACTTGAGCCCAAGAATTTGAGGTTGCTGTGAGCTCTGATGTCATAGCACTCTACCAAGGGTGACAAAGTGAGACTCTGTCTCAAAAAATAAATCAATTAATAAAAATAAACATTTTATTAATACATGACAAATAGTGATTAGCTGATTCATAAATGATCCTTTGGAACAAAAGGCATAGTAAATAATCAGTGAACAAACGAATAAAGAAATAAGTGTATAAACTTGGGAAGCAAATCGTTGGGAGTTTATTAATGCTTTCCCTTATTTTTTTATTGTTCCTAATCTGGGTTATTGTGAAAGTTTTTAGGCTAATTTCCCCCTTTAGTATTAATATATCATCAATTCAACTATTGTTTATTGAATATTTCATCAGGCATCAGTAAGAGAAGTGTTTGTGTTAGATACAGACATGAACATTTCTCTCTATGATGATACATTGCTTTGTCTTCGTATTTTAAAATATATCAGAGATGATCCATGATCATTTTTTAAAATTTTTTACTTATTTTTTAATTGAGACCGAGTCTCACTTTGTCACCCTCAGTAGAGTGCCATTGGTCATAGCTCACATCAACCTCCAACTCTTGGGCTCAAGCAATTCTCTTGCCTCAGCCTCCCTAGTAGCTGGGACTACAGGCGCCCGCCACAACACCCAGCCTTTTTTGTTTGTTTGTTTAGCAGGCCCAGGCCCAGTTTGAACCCACCAGCCTCAGAGCATGTGGCTGGCACCCTAACCACTGAGCTATGGGCACCCTCCGAGTCCATAATCATTTTTAACAATAAGTATGTTACTACAGAGTAAGCATATACTTTGCCAATGCCATCCAATGTGGAAGAAAAATTGAATTCAGAAATACGATCCTTTCACAAGTTTCGATTCATAGAAATTTGAAGCTAGAATGGGCTTTGGATCATCTTATCCAATTCCTTTACTGGAAAGGAAACTGAAGCAGGTGTAGCAAAATGACTTCCACTAAGTCACTAATTAGCTTCAGAACTAGGATGAGAATTCAAGCGTCTGGCCTCCAGATTCAATGCTCTTTTGTTTACTTTTTATTTCTTATGTTTAAAACCATTATTTGTTTTACAATGATTAGAAAATAACAAGGATATGACCCCATCATCATACATTTTGCCTTTTAAATATTTTTATATGTCGTTCTTTTGCCTTTTCTATTTATTTTTTAGAGACAGAGTCTCACTTTGTCACCCTCGGTAGAGTGCCGTGGCGTCACAGCTCACAGCAACCTCCAACTCCTGGGCTTAGGCAATTCTCTTCCCTCAGCCTCCTGAGTAGCTGGGACTACAGGCGCCCACCACAACACCTGGCTATTTTTTTGTTGCAGTTTGGCCGAGGCCGGGTACAAACCTGCCACCCTCAGTATATGGGGCTGGCACCCTACTCACTGAGGCACAGGTCTTTTGCCTTTTAAATATTTTTAATAAAAGTATCTCAAACATACAAAAAAGAATATGATAGTGATCTGCAAACCTGCCATCAAAAATATATGTATTTTGCCATCTTTAGTTCAAATAGCTTGTAAAAGAAAATAAAGCTCATTACAAATGCAGCTAACCTTTTTCTCTTCCTCCTCTTTCTGCAGATAATTATTATGCTAAAATTGCTACATCTCTTTCCTATGTATACTTTGGTATTTTGGTAATTTTACTCTGTGTGTGTGTGCCTGTGTGTTAGATACAGACATGAACTATTGTTTTGTGTTGAAATTTAAAAGACATATATAAAGCATCGTCCACCCTCTTTTGCAACTTTTTTCACTCAACATTGTGTTGGAGTTGTACGCATGTTGATGCTTGGGTATCTGTCTATGGATTGCAATTGTAGGATAGCACATTGCAGCATGTTGCGTAAATAACCTAAGGTTGATTTATCCATTTTCCCACTGAGGGAAATTTGGATCTGTCTCTGAAGTTTTGCAATTAACAATCATGCTTAGTGATCCTCATTACAGATCTTTTATACATGTGCCGGAATTTCTTGAGAGGAGTTACCTGGAAGTTGAAATGTTGGGTCACAGGGAACGCGCACCTCTTTACCATCAATAAATGTTGCCAAATTGCTCTACAAACTGTTCTGGTTTACTTGACTACCAACCAGGTTGGGCAGTAGTTCCAAACTCCAGGTGCAGTTGAGAATCACTTTTAAAATTTACCAAAGCCTAAGTCCCAGTTTTAGACCAATTAAATCAACAGCTCTGGGGAAGGAACCCCAAAATGATTTTTTTTTTTTTTGAGACCAAGTCTCATCCTGTTAGCCTCCATAGAGTGCCATGGTGTTCTTATAGCTCGCAGAAACCTCAAACTCTTGGGCTCAAACAATACTCTTGCCTTAGTTTCTCTATTTTTGGTAAAGACCGGGTCTCATTCTTGCTCAGGCTGTTCTCAAACTTCTGAGATCAAGCAATCCACTGGCCTCAGCCTCCAGAGAGCTAGGATTACAGGCGTGAGCCACTGTACCCAGCCATGATATTTGTTTTAAAGCTCCCCAGAAGACGCTAATATACAGATAGGGTTCAGATCTCCTGATACAGCACTTCTGCTTGCCCATATCTTTTCCAGTACTAGGGATTATCAAACATTCTTTTTTGTTCATTTCTTTGATGTAAGATTTAGTAGAGACCAGGTCTCTGATTACTGGTGAAGTTCAGCATATTTTTATAATGTTATCAAGTATTCTAGTGCTTTCCATTGATTTCCCTTTGATTATCTTTTACCATTGAGTTGTAAGTACTTTTAAAATATTCTGGATGGCAATTTTGGCAAAAGTGGGATATGATTTATAAATATCTACCTCTAGTCAATGACTCTTTTTTTTTTACTTTATTTGTGGCATCTTTTATCACATAGAAGTTTAAAAGTTTTAATAAGTGAAATCTGTCAATATTGTCCTTTATGGTTTATACTTTGGGAATCTTAAGAAGTGTTCCCCCGGGCGGCACCTGTGGCTCAGTTGGTGGGGCACTGGCCCCATATCCCGAGGGTGGCAGGTTCAAACCCGGCCCCGGCTGAACTGCAACCAAAAAATAGCTGGGCGTTGTGGCGGGCGCCTGTAGTCCCAGCTACTTAGGAGGCTGAGGCAAGAGAATCACTTAAGCCCAGGAGTTGGAGGTTGCTGTGAGCTGTGTGAGGCCACGGCACTCTACCCAGGGCCATAAAGTGAGACTCTGTCTCTACAAAAAAAAAAAAAGAAGTGTTCCCCCCATGATTACATAGTTATTTTTCTCTGTTTTCTTTGAAAAGTTTTACCATTACTTTTTCCCAGAAAACTCTTTAATCTGTCTAGAATTTATATTTCTTTATGGTGTGATATATTAGCCTGATTTTAATCTGTCTAGAATTTATATTTATTTATGGTGTGATATATTGGCCTGATTTTTTAATTATTTTTCTATGAATAAGCAATGGCCCCAGTATAATTCGTTAACTAGCCTATCTTGTCTCCAACCATATTTAACTACCTTATTAGTTTTAAAAGTTTGTAGATCACTTTAGATTTTTCTAAATAATAATTACATATCAAATAATGGCAATTCTCATTCTTATATAACATGTTTTTATTCCTTCTTTTTCCCTTCTTGCTATTCTGATTAGGTCTTCTTGCCCAATGTTGAAGCTTTGATTAGCAGACATGCTGTTTTGTTCCAGATTTTATATGAACAAGCCCTTTCACCAAGTATGATTGTTTTTTGGAGTTTTCACGTAAAATTTTTTATCAGGTTAATGTAACTTCCTTCTGTTCCTTGTTTTGCCCTGGTGTTATCAAGAAAGTATTTTGGACCCTGTTTCTACTAAAAATGAAAAAAACTAGCCAGGTGGGTGCCTGTAGTCCTAGCTACTCAGAAGGCTGAGGCAAGAAGATTACTTGAGCCCAAGTGTTTGAGGTTGCGATGAGCTATGACGCCATGGTGCTCTACCCCAGAACAACTGAGTGAGACTCTGTCTCAAAAAAAAAAGAAAGAAAATGTTTGTTTCCAATTATATCAAATATTTTCTGCATTTATTGAGATGAGTATATGATTTTTTTTCTCTTTTAATGTGTTAATTGATTAATTATATTCATAAATTTTCCAAAATTAAACCATTCTTCTGGGATACATCCTACTTGATCACAACTTATCATTCAGACCATTAATGTTTTCAACTATGTCTGAACAGTCATCTCTCCTATTCATTAAGTTTTTTATTCAATTGCTATAGGTTTTATTTCTAGATGGTTTATCTACTTATTTTTTAAGGCTGTATTTTTCTTTCTATACAGTAGGCTTAATGGTTTAAAATTTATGTTGAATAACCTGTTATTTTGTTCATTTATCTATCCAAAGTTCTTAAGATCCAATGATCTGATTCTTGTCATGGTAGATTGTTTCTGCATGTGGTTGAAATTTGAGATGAGGAGTTTATCTTTAGTGGGAATACTATGTAAAAATACACAGCCAGAATGGGTGTAGCCAGCCCTTTAGAGACATTTTAGCATTTGTTTTTGATTCCTGTCCTAAGTGAATCCTTAGGTTAATCAATCTCTCTCTCTCTCTTTCTTTCTTTCTTTCTTTTTTTTTTTGAGACACAGTCTCACTTTGTCGCCCTGGGTAGAGTGCCGTGGCATCACACCTCACAGCAACTTCAAACTTTGGGGCTTACGCCATTCTCTTTCCTCAGCCTCCCAAGCAGCTGGGACTACAAGTGCCCACCATAACACCCAGCTAGTTTTACTATTTTTAGTCGAGATTGGGTCTCCCTCTTGCATAGGTTGGTCTCAGAAATCCTGAGCTCAAGCAATCCACCCGCCTTGGCCTCCCAGAGTGCTAGGATTACAGGCACAAGTGTGAGCCTGACCCTGGCCCTTAGGCTGGCTAATTTCTTGATTCAGGTATTCCTGGACCACCCACATAACCCAGATTGTAAACTATCTTTTGCCTTCCCTTGGCATGTGGAGAAAGACAGACAGGCGTCATTATTATGTCTGTTTGCTGGGATGCTTTCCCCAGTCCCCTAACCTTATATAGGAATTTAAACCTAAGGTCCTCGGAGTCTGAGACCGGTACCTCCTTCCTCTGCAGATGAGCATCTCCCTGTGTCCCTTTCCACACTGCTTTCAGGTCTCCATGTCTTCCCCTTAGGTCTCTCTTGCTCACTCTTGCTTACTCTTTTTTTGTAAGTTTGGTAATTCATTTGAAAGAATTTTTTTTAGATTTTATTTCTAAGTGTTTGGAGTGAGAAAGCTTTCAGGTTTTCTCAATAAAAAAAAATGCAGGATGAGAAATTCCACTTTGACCTTTTTGACATTAGAAAAAAAATCTAAGAATTTTAGAAATCATATTGTTTCTGCAAAGCTTTCTTGCTAACATCTATCCAAATGCGGACTATCCAAAAAGCAGCTTGAAAAGTATTAAACTAATGTAACCTTGAATGTTAAATCATAGAACTTCTGAGAAGTTGAATTCTTTTGAACTTCTGGAATAAACTCAACCACAGCCTGGTGTGCTGAAAAAGAGAGGGAGAGGGTGTGGGAGAGGGAAGGGGCTTTATCTTACCTTGAGAAAATTTTCAAACAGTGAACTATGGAAGAACAAATAATACCTTCTGGAATGGTACAGTTGTCTTTTGCTTTTCTTTACTGAAAGACTAGAAGGACATGGTTTTTTTTTAAGGTTACAATTAAAAACCCCAAAGCTTTTTCTCATCCTGGAATTCTATGATTTTTCTACTGACTTGAGATATTTTCCTGACAAATCTTCTTATAACCTGTGTACAGCTTTGCATCCAAATCTTCTGTATCCAAGTGGTCCAGTCTTCTCAAAACACACTTTAGTTATTTCTACCATTCACAGTTAGCAGGTTCATAGATAAGGCAGGGATGGTAGTCAACATTTTTTCTGCTGTTATAAAATATAATATTTCTCAGATCTGACTGCCCCCATGATTTTTATGACATTTCAAAGAATACATTAGCAAATAAAATAAATAGTCAATTTAAAAAAGAACATTAATGGCTCAGCCCCTGTAGCTCAAGTGGCTATGGCGCCAGCCACATACCCCGGAGCTGGTGGGTTCAAATCCAGCCTGGGCCTGCCAAACAACAATGACAACTACAACCAAAAAAAATAGCCAGGCGTTGTGGCAGGTACCTGTAGTCCCCGCTACTTGGGAGACTAAGGCAAGAGAATGGCTTGAGCCCGAGAGTTTGAGGTTGCTGTGAGCTGTAACACAACAGCACTGTACCCAGGGCTACACCTTGAGACTCTATCTCAAAAAAAAAAAGAACATTAATTACTGAGTGTTGTCTAAACATAACACATTTCACAATACTGTATAGACTGTTCGCATGCTATAATTTTGAGATATTTTGCCCTAAAATTCTCTTTGGAAGCGACAAGTTAGTAATAAGTCAACAGTAAGACATAGTTGAAATAGGAACAAAGGATTCATAAAAAAACAATATGGCAAATATTCTTTTGATACACGATACCCAAAGTTATTTCTGAACTCTTACCATATTATTTCAGATAAAATATCTAACACAAACGATTACAAAAATAAATCCATCTCCTGGCTGCATTTTTTCCTGTGTTTGGATTGAGGCGGAGTCAGTTGTCAGCTGCATGATGAGAGTGCAGACGCTGAATCCTTTTATTTTCTTAATTAAGAATCACCATTTCAAGCCCTGGTCAGTGGTTTACAATGGCAATAATCCCTTCCAAAACAGTTAGATCCTAAGTGGTTTGCCAGAACGTTAACCTCAGCGTGACCCCCTCGTGGTTGCAGGAGGGGTGCACAAGGGTCAGTAATCATTTCTAGAACATTCTCAAGCCCAGGCAGCACCCTGATTATACAACTCGCTTTAAAAATAATTATAATGCATCTGTCATCGTCAATGACCGGAATCAGCTAAGCTAATGAAAATGTTTAAATCCTTATCAGTTGGAATGAAAAGGGCTGGCTCCAGAAAGTGCTGACTTCAACATTTTGGGGAGGCTTTTGTTGGTCCTGTCTGCTGACGCACATGCAGCCCATGGCTGGGCGGCTTGGCGCGCCGTAGAGAAGCATTCACCCATGTCAGGAGTGAAAGGGGCTACCGGACCTGTGCATGTGCAGTGGCACATTCCTCTGGTTCTCTGACAAAGCTTTTAATTGGCATCTGTGACTAATGAGCATTAAGTCCCAAGAGAAATGGAGCACAGGCTTCCCCCACCCATCAAGGCGAGCTCCAAGTTCACAGTTTATCAAGCTTGAAGCCGGAGGAGGCAGGGCCAAAGGCTCAAGATAAACAATAACTAATCATTTCATTATCTACCTTCAGAAACTAGCATTCATAATTCTTAGCTAAATTACACAGCTCTTAGATAGCATGATTACCTAAGCTATAAGGTTCAAGGCCCTCACTGGCCCTGGCTGGTAAAAAGCCACATACTTCTTTTCAAGAGCATCTGAATTAACTCTACTTTAGCTAAAGTTTCGTCTGAGTAAATTCCCCTTCCCCGCCCCACGTCATGAAGAAATGTTCCCCCTCTTAGTGGAGGAGAGTGATCCTCTTCCACCCGAGGTCAGGGATGATGAGGTAAGTGCCAGAAGAAGGCCATGCTGAGCTGGGGGAAAGGCGCTGAACTCCTACTGTGTACAGAGAAGGCCGATGTAGACAGCTGTGCCCTCTGATTTTTGTCATCTTTGTTTTTTAATTTATGCTTTCAATTATGTGCCTTGCCGCAATGTAATAGAGGAATTAAGTGGATTAGAGCAGAATGGGAATGAAGAACTCATGGTCATTACCTATTATTTATTACATTCAGTCAAGGACATCAGATAAATGTGGTCATTAAAATCAGTAAATTGCTAGGGCCAAGGGGAGGAGTCACGCTCATTCCCTAAGATCTTAGCTTTAATGTTTGAAAGGACACTTGTAGGTGTCATTTGGTCACTGGGACACCATAGACTTCATCCTTCCAAGTGGGATGAGTATGAATTCATATTGAATAAAAACACTTCAAATGTCTGTGAAGTATATAATCATTTTTTTAATTTTAAAAATACATTTAGTTTTTTGGGCGGCGCCTGTGGCTCAGTTGGTAGGGCGCCGGCCCCATATACCGAGGGTGGCGGGTTCAAACCCGGCCCCGGCCAAACTGCAATCAAAAAATAGCCGGGCGTTGTGGCGGGCACCTGTAGTCCCAGCTACTCGGGAGGCTGAGGCAAGAGAATCGCTTAAGCCCAGGAGTTGGAGGTTGCTGTGAGCTGTGTGAGGCCACGGCACTCTACCAAGGGCCATAGAGTGAGACTCTGTCTCTACAAAAAAAAAAAAAAAAAAATACATTTAGTTTTTAATAGAGATGATATCATTTTGATTGTTCTAAGATAGCTGTTATTAATAAAGACACAAAAACTTCACTGACCTTTATAAGAAATGTTTTTGATACCTTACAGTGTTTTTCAAAACATTGTTACAATATTTAGTATTACATTTTCATCCTTTTTCAAATGCTAATAATTTTATTTATTTTTTTTAATTTATTTATTTTTATTGTTAAATCATAGCTGTGTACATTAGTGCAATCAAGGGGTACAACGTGCTGGTTTCATATACAATCTGAAATATTCTCATCAAACTGTTCAACGTAGCCTTCATGGCATTTTCGTAGTTATTATATGTAGACATTTGTATTCTGCCTTTAGTAAGTTTCGCTTGTACCCATTCTAAGATGCACCATAGGTGTGGCCCCACCTATTACCTTCCCTCCACCCTAACCTCCCCCCTCCCTTCCCCTTCCTTGGCCCTTTCCTCATAGTCTTGTGCTATAGTTGGGTTATAGCCTTCATGTGAAAGCTATAATTTAGCTTCATAGTAGAGCTGAGTATGTTGGATACTTTTTCTTCCATTCCTGAGATACTTTGCTGAGAAGAATATGTTCCAGCTCCATCCATGTAAACATGAAAGCGGTAAAGTCTCCATCTTTCTTTAAGGCTGCATAATATTCCATGGTATACATGTACCACAATTTGCTAGTCCATTCGTGGGTCGATGGACACTTGGGCTTCTTCCATGACTTAGCGATTATGAATTGGGCTGCAATAAACATTCTGGTACAGATGTCTTTGTTATATTGTGACTTTTGGTCTTCTGGGTATAAACCTAGTAAAGGAATTATAGGATCAAATGGCAGGTCTATTTTTAGGTCTCTGAGTACTCTCCAAACATCCTTCCAGAAGGAACATATTAGTGTGCATTCCCACCAGCAGCGTAGAAGTGTTCCCTTTTCTCCACATCCACGCCAACATCTCTGGTTTTGGGATTTTGTTACGTGGGCTACTCTTACTGAGTACTTGTTATGTGGGCTACTCTTACTGAGTTTTGATTTGCATTTCTCTGATGATTAAGGATAATCTTTTTTTCATGTGTTTGTAGACTGGGTATCTGTCTTCTTTAGAGAAGTTTCTCTTCAAGTCCCTTGCCCACCCTGAGATGGGGTCACGTGTTCTTTTCTTGCTAATACGTTTGAGTTCTCTGTGGATTCTTGTTATTAGACCTTTATCAGTGGTATAACGTGCAAATATTTTCTCCCATTCTGAGGGCTGTCTGCTTGTCTTACTTACAGTGTTCTTGGCTGTGCAGGAGGCTTATAGTTTGATCAGGTCCCAGTAGTGTATTTTTGATACTGCTTCATTTGCCTGGGGAGTCGTCCTCATAAAATATTCACCCAGGCCGATTCCTTCAAGAGTTTTCCCTGCACTTTCTTCAAGGCATATATTTTCTGGAAGTTCATTTTACATAGGGAGCTAGATACCACCACCATCATTAACTCCATAATATCTATGAGGTGAATGAAAGGTTCATGGAGTCACAAAGATGCTGTAGGACATGAACCTGATAACTGCCTTATAACAGCCAATAATCTGCTTTCAGGAAGATAATGGTAAGATGCGATTCTTGTATGCAGCAGATATCTGGCTTGAGTTTCTGTATCCAGTCAGCCAACCTGTGCCTCTTTAGAGGACAGTTTAAACCATTCACATTAATTGAGAATATTGATAAGCCTTTCAAGAGTCCAGTGGACATTTTTAATCCTTTTGCGACTGTGGAAGTTGGAATTTGATCAAAATTTTCTGGGTGAGTTTACTTTTGTAGTGGAGGATTACACTGATCTTTATGGAGGGTAGGTCTGAGAATATCCTGGAGAGTTTGTTTAGTTATGGCAAATTTCTTCAACATGTGAATGTCATTGGAGTATTTAATTTCTCCATCATAAATGAAACTCAGTTTAGCTGGGTATAGGATCCTGGGTTGAAAGTTATTTTGTTATAGGAGATCGAAAGTTGTTGACCATCCTCTTCTAGCTTGAAAGGTTTCAGCAGAGAGATCTGCAGTTATTCTAATATTCTTCCCCTTGTAGGTAATGGTTTTCTTTCTTCTGGCAGCTTTCAGAATTTTCTCCTTCATATTAACTTTAGTGAAATTGATTATGATGTGTCTTTAGTGAAATTGATTATGCTGTGTCTTATTTGGGTTGAGTTGTGCTGGAGTTCTGAAACTGTCTGCTATCTGAATTTCAGAATCTCTTGGCATGTCTGGAAAGTTCTCCTTCATAATCTCATGGAGAAGAGACTCTGTGCCTTGTGAAGCCACTTCATCGCTTTCGGGGATCCCTATAAGACCAATATTAGTTTTCTTTGAATTATCTCAGAGCTCTCTGAGAGAGTGATCTGTTTTTGCCCTCCTTTCTCATCCTCTTTGAGAGTTTGGGAATGTTCAAAAACTTTGTCTTCAATGTCAGAAATCCTTTCTTCTGCTTGTTCCATTCTGTTACTGAGGGATTCTACTGTATTTCTCAGATCTTTGAGGTATGCAACTTCTTGTCTCAATGTGTCAAAATCTTTGGTCATTGGTCTTTGAATTTGTTGAATTCTTGAGATATCTTTTGGGTTACTGCTTGGAGTTCTAATTCAATCTTATTTGCTATCCAGATTCTGAATTTGATTTCTGACATCTCAGCTATTTGTTTGTGCATGGGATCTTGTGCTGTGTCTGCCCCATTGATCCCTGGGGAAGTTGATCTACTCTGATTATTCGTATTGCCAGAGATTTTCTGTTGATTTCGTCTCATGATTGTTTTTCACCGTTGCCTCTGGCCATCCTCAGAGTTGGGGAGGTGTCTCTCGAAGGTTAGACCCCAGCGGGATCACTCTATTGTTGCTTGATCTTTGTAGGGAGTGACCCTGTGTAGTTCCTCTGGGGCTGCTCCAGCTAGGAAGTTCTTGTTGTGGAAGTATCTCTGGAGTGTGACACACCTGGATCCAGCAGCAGGGTGGGATGTGGTGCGCACGGTTCTTTGAGTGCCTGGCAACCAGTGACTTTGGCACAGAGAGCCAAGGCTCTGGCAGTCTCTGGCCTGGAGAAGGGCTCTGTGCAGAGGCAGGGAGAGTTCCAGAGGGCACGTGGCACAGGAGGGAGGACGCAGGGTTGCACGGCTCCTGCAGTTCCTGGTCAGGGCATGCGGAGGCCTGTTTGATGCGGGGTCGCGGCACAGATCTTATGGAGGTCCGGGCAACGCCAAGCCCAGGAATTTGAGGTTGCAATGAGCTGTGACACCACAGCACTCTACCCAGGGCAACAGCCCGAGCCTCAGTGTGCCAAAACCGTCTCACTCTGCCCCCGAGGGTTAAGGCTGTAAGGCAGCTCAGTCCCCACCTTTAGGCTGCTCAGTCACTAGGTTACTAGGTCCTGCTCCATCCTTGCTCTGGGACTCTGAGGGCGGAGCTTGCCGGGGCAGTTCTCTCACACAATGGCTCCCTGCAGCCCAGCTCAGTGGCTCTGTCTGGGGCCCCAGACAATGCCCAAAGTTCTCCGCACTCCTGCTCAAGCTCTCCCCAAGGCAGTTCAACTGAGTGCCAAGTCCATAAACACAAAAACAGTTCACAGGTAAGGCCTTTCCGGTTTGCAGTCTCACTGCTGCTTACACTTACGGTTGCCGGTGTGATTAGGTCGATGGAACACACGCAACCACTTGCCAGTTTCCCACTGTTTTTGTCCTCCTCTTGGGGTCCAGAAGTCCCTTGCTGACTCCCTGTATCCTCAAAGGGATGATTATAGGCAGATCCCACCAGCCAGAGATGTCTGGAGTCTTATCTCCTCAGACTCACCGTGCCCAGTTGTAGGGAAGCTGTTACTCGGCCACCATCTTTAATCTCTCAAAAGGTATAATCATTTTTTATGCTAAAGCTAAGTAACCTAAAGGACTCTTCACACTTCCATTGTTGATGTTAACTTAAAACAGCCTTCTCTCTGCTGCACAATTCTATTATCTCTTGCCCTAGGAAGCTGTCTCCTGTCATTTAGACTTATCGATTTCACTTATTTTACAACTTCCTTTTACCCGCTGGTGATAACTTGATTTGAATTCCTTTTCTCCCATCCAAATGGATAATCCAGGCCTTATTTTTTTCATGGAGCTTGTTTCTTCCTTTCCCCTTTTGGTGCCATTCCATTGGCTTGTTACTGCTTTGACTAAGATTCGTGATCTTGGGTCTCATGTGTTTTTGCCCACATAATCAGTCCCCCTTTACCTGCGACCCCCACCCCACCTTCTTCCTTTTTTCTACTAGGATCTGCATCCTTGGCATCTGCAGACTGGTTTGGAAACTTGGTAGCCTTTCTTTTCTACCATCTTTCACACAAAAATGGTTTTATTCACATCCCTTCCTTCCTCTGTGTGTAAGTTTTAACTCAACCTTTCAATGAAACCTTCCTAGATTGGGGCTATAGGGCTATTTGAGGTGTTACTATTAATAACTTCAAAGGTATAATCTGAGTGGTGCTCATTTCCTATCTAAAAACATGTGTAATTGGCACACATTAGGAAGGCTATGTTTCATTATCTTCCTGAAAGCAGATTATTGGCTGTTATATGGCAGTTATCAGGTTCATGTCCTACAGCATCTTTGTGAATCCACGAACCTTTCATTCGCCTCATAGATATTATGGAGTTAATGATGGTGGTGGTATCTAGCTCCCTATGTAAAATGAACTTCCAGAAAATATATGCCTGGAACATAGAGTTGACAGAGTACCATGGGGTTCCTGCATTATTCTTTAAAACCTGAAAAATTATAAAGAAATAAATATCTAGGAACCACCCAAATGGATACCTCATCAGCTGCTCATGAAAACTGAAACTCTTTACCTATTAAGATTAATATTTCACAAACTTAGTGGCATATAGGAAGTTCTCAATACTATTAAATTTACTGTCATTGGAATATGATTTCAACACCATATAATTCACCACCATCATCTTTTCCAGTAACTTTTCTATAAGATCTCTAGCTTATTTTATAGTTACCTCAAGATTCCAAAGGCCATTATAAATCTCTGCAGCGATTAGAAGATGGAACTCTTTGAACTGATGTTCTTTCATCTGGGGGAAAAGCCTCTATCTTCCCTTAGTAAACCTACAAGATAAAAAGTTAAAAATTGGCTCAGTGCCCTTAGCACAGTGGTTACAGTGCCAGCCACATACACTGAGGTTGGCAGGTTCGAACCCAGCCTGGGCCAGCTAAAGCAACAGTGACAACTGCAACAAAAAATAGCCAGGCATTGGGGCTGGCACCTGTAGTCCCAGCTACTTGGGAGGCTGAAGCAAGAGAATCTCTTAAACCCAAGAGTTTGAGGTTGCTGTGAGCTATGATGCCACTGCACTGTACTGAGGGTGACATAGTGAGACTCTGTCTCAAAAAAATTAAAAAAAGAAAAGTTGAAGTTTAACAGGACTGGTTGAGACAATGAAAGCAATTCTTCCTCATGGAGAAATAAGAATACCTATCTTTAGATGGCTACATGAATGATGTATATAGGATAATATTTAGAAATAAACATATCTTGTTTACCCTTAATAATTGCGGGAGCGAGCTTATACCCACGGCAAAGTAGTTGTTCTTTCACGTCTCCAGACATGCAACAGATGTACTTAACACAAGCAGTAATTACAGTTCAGTGTTGTTGAATATTGAAATGTCATAGTGCAACATAGGGAATCACCTTCCTTATATTTTATTAAAAATAGGATTAACAGACTGAGATCCAAAGTGGATTTGAAGACTATTTTAAGTTCTATGGACTTGGGGATTTTACCTTTATTAATAACAGTTCCCTTGTTCTTTGATTACTTGGTGTTTTATTTTGTTTTGAGGTATTTTCTGGAGGTATTTTTAAACTTGGAACCTTAAAGCAAAGATGTTCCAATTTGACCTTGGAGTTTCATCTCCTTCACCAGCAACGTTTACCAATTCTGTGTTATTTAAAGGCCAAATGGAAGCGTCATGGTGAAGATCTGAAAAAAATGTTAGAATGAACAGTGTAGAGAACATATTTTCACAAAAATAACAATTCCAAGTCTTGTAATTTAATTTACATGGTTGAATGAACTCATCTTTCTTGTACTTCACAAATACAGTTCACCACATCTTGAACTGCAGCCCCTCGGAAAACAGGCCAAGTTCCTGAGTTAGTGTTCCATAATTACACCCGCTCTATACCTTCATATCCCAACACATTTTTTTAATTAAAAATTAATGCTAAGCCTACAGGCCTCCAAAAATGATAAAAGAAGAGTAATAATTGCTCTATATTTCTTTTAACTAAAAATGAAATTACTTAACCTAAAAAGAGCAATAAGACATATTTTAGGTGGGAGCATGTGGGCTGTCACAGAAAGGAATAGATCATTTTATTCAGAACCTGAGGAAATACACTTTGGGCATTTTTCTCAGTGGAATTGAGGGAAAAAAAATTTTTTAGCTTGCTTTAAAAAAACATATTATTAAGGCCAGCACAGTGGCTGGCACCTGCAGTTGGGAGGCTAAGGTGAGGGGATCACTTGAGTTCGGTAGTTCTAGTTCAACCTGGGCAACATAGTAAGACCCGTGTCTAGAAAAAATAAATTTTAAAAGTATTAGAATCTGGCTTGGCACCCATAGCACAGTGGTTATGGTGCCAGCCACATACACTGAGGGTGGCGAGTTCAAACCCAGCCTAGGCCAGGGTAAGCTAAACAACAGCTAAACAACTGCAACAAAAAAATAGCTGGGCATTGTGGTGAGCACTTACAGGCCAAGCTACTTGGGAGGCTGAGGCAAGAGAATTGCTTAAGTCCAAGAGTTTGAGGTTGCTGTGAGCTGTGAAACCATGACCCTCTACTGAGGGCGACATAGACTCTGTCTCACAAAAACAAGAAGTATTAGAATCTAACCCTCTGTGTGAGTGGGCATAACTATAATAAACAATCTCTTACTATAAAAAGGTATGGTTATTGCTCACAGCATTGTTCAGTGGTATGCAGATGAGCATAGCCTGAGGCTCTGCTCCACACACTCATTTAGGGACCCAAGCTACTTACAAGGTGTGTCTTTGCTATTTCTTCCCTAATTTTTTTTTTTTTTCTTTTTGGAAGACATTGCCTTTGGCATTTCTAGGACCACTTTCTTTCTCTGCATTCAGCCCACCAATGGAAGGAAATCATGGAGGACTGCCTAGGAGGCCTTCCGGAACTAGATCTGAATCATGTCACTTCCACCCTCATGGTATTGGCTGGAACTCAGTCTATGGTCCCCTCTCAGCCAAGGCAGGCTGGGAAATGCAACCTGGCTGGCTGAAAGAGGAGAGGGAAATACCGTCTGATGAATTGTCTTTGCAAACGTCAGTTATACAATATGTTTAGAGGCACCAGAAATTATACCACGAATATGGTTAGATCCCCAGAGCATCTGAAGATGTGTATATTCTTTTTCCCTGCATGGAATAGATCCATATTGCTATTTTGTAAATCATTTCTGTGCTCCCTTTTAATCTTATTACAGGGGGCTCTTCACCTTTGTTTCTTCCTATTCACATGCCTGAAGCTCATGTTCTTTTTTTTTTTTTTTTTTTTTTTTTGTAGAGACAGAGTCTCACTTTATGGCCCTAGGTAGAGTGCCGTGGCCTCACACAGCTCACAGCAACCTCCAACTCCTGGGCTTAAGCGATTCTCTTGCCTCAGCCTCCCGAGTAGCTGGGACTACAGGCGCCCGCCACAACACCCAGCTATTTTTTGGTTGCGTTTGGCCGGGGCCGGGTTTGAACCCGTCACCCTCGGTATATGGGGCCGGCGCCCTACCGACTGAGCCACAGGCGCCGCCCTGAAGCTCATATTCTAATACGCCTCTTTATTTGCAACTTCAGTTTTCTGAGTTGTTAAAAAGTAGGTATGTTCAGAAGCCTCTATTTCTGAAGAAGTAGAAGTGTAGAATGAAAGATACTTTTTTAATTCTATTTTTAGTAGAGATGGGGTCTGACTCTTGCTCAGGTTGTTTTACCTTCACTGCTGTTGGTGGGATCCATGGATCTCCCTGCAGCCCTATGTGGAGTTGACTGAATCCCGAAGAGGCCTGGTAACTGCAGGTAGGCATGTCATCACCTGCTCAAAGCCAGATGCTGGCCTTGCAGCTGGGCATTCCCAGGCTCTCAGGAGAGTAGCCGTCCAGTGATGATTCAGAGCGAAGAATAACACTTTGCGAACAGCATTTTCTCCGGCTGCACCAATGCTGTCTTTGTAAGGTCACATACATCTGAGCAAACCTGCTATTCTTGAGATGTCTAGCACCACGAAGGTGGGCCGAGAGCCAAAACTTTGTGCCCAGGCTTTGTTTAAAATTGTTATAACCTGAGTTCATTGTTTAAATGTGTGTTTTTTTAAAAAATAGAATCAAATCATGTTATTACATAGTGTATTGTATGCCATTTATAATTCTGTCATGGTGTGTCAACCCTCAACTTGACAACAGTGAAGACAGCATGCTTTATTTGGAAGGTTTCAACATCACAAAGATCCCATTCACCCTGAAGACTCGGAGTGTTAAGACTTATCTGTTGATGCCTTTGTTAAACTGATGTCATGACATCTTGCTAAAAACACTTCTTTTCTATGCCTGGCCTTTAAAAACAAGGGTTTAAGTAAGCATGTCAGTTCACACTCAGTTCTTTCAAATGCACAAATGAATTTGGGGGGTATTTTTTTTAATTACAAAGGATGTTTGTTTGGCTTTAAATAACATATTTTAAAATATGAAAATTATATATATATATATATTTTTTTTTTTTTAGACAGTCTTATTCTGTCACCTGAGCTAAAATGCCATAGCATCTGCCTAGTTCACAGCAACCTCAATCTCCTGGGCTCCAATGACCCTCCTCCCTCAGCCTCTTGAGTAGCTGGGACCACAGGTACTTGCTATACTGCCTGGCTAATTTTTCTATTTTTAGTACAAATGGGTTCTTGCTCTTGCTCAGGCAGGTCTCCAATTCCTGAGCTCAAAGGATCCTTCTGCCTCAGCATCCCAGAGTGCTAGGATTATAGGTATGAGCTACCATGCCAAGCTTAAAAGTAATAAATTCTTAATGTAGATTTTTGAAATGTAGAAAAATAGAAAATCAGAAGAAAATGAAAAATAACCACTATTAATATATAGAAGTATACAGTTCTTTCCAATCTTGGCATTGTACATGGTTTCCTTCTGAGCTTCCTGTTTATAGTATTTGACTGTACTTATTTACTAATGCACTGTTACATATATGATCAGCCTAAAATTTTTTTTAAGATTAAATGTTTTTATGTTATTAAAAGCTATTTATAGACACACTTTTAATGGCTATATTGTTTTCTATAAAATGGTTACTCTATGATTGATCTAACTAATTGCCTATGGTTTTAAATTTACTTCCATTTATTTAAAAAAAAAAAAAACACTCCAGTGAAACATTTATATGCTACCACTTCCCCATGTTTGGAATTATTTCCTTGAGATACATTCTCAGAAATGTGCCAATCAAAATTATAATTACATTTAAAGCGTTTTCACATCTGTTATAAATTCAGTGCCTAAAACTTTTTAATTTTTTAACCATTTATCATTTATATCAAAGGCCCCAGTTTCCTGAGAAACTCTAACATTCTGATGATCTATATTGGAATTATTATAACAAAGAACTGAAAGAATCTATTATGAAAATCCTCCAAGCAGGCTGGATATGGTGGCTCACAACTGTAATCCCGGCACTCTGGGAGGCCGAGGTAGGTGGATTGCTTGAGCTCAAGAGTTCGAGACCAGCCTGAGCAAGAGCAAGATCCATCTCTACTGAAAATAGAAAAACTAGCTAGATGTTATGACAGGCAAACATAGTCCCAGGTACGAGGGAGGCTGAGATAAGAGGATTGCTCAAGCCCAAGAGTTTGAGGTTGCTGTGAGCTATAATGCTACAGCACTCAACCCAGCATGACAGAGTGAGACTCTGTCTCAAAAAAAAAAAAAAAAAGCTATAAATAAGCACAAACTCTTGAAACAAATAGAAAAGTAACAGAAAAACCTCTAAACACTTGGCATTTAAACAACCATTTTATGAGATCACAGAGGAAGGGAAGAGAGAATTTAAGCATGAATTGGACAAAACTTTTCAACTAAACAACAATGAACGTAATTCAAAATTTGTGAGTATTAGGAAATTCATAGCCTTATATGCTTATATTAAGGAAAGAAGAAAGGTCTCAAAGCAATAATCTAAACTTATGCCTCAAGAAACAGACCAAATATAAACCAAAAATAAACCAAATAAATATGGAAAGAAGGTAACCTTAAAAGTAAGGGCAGAAATCAATAAAATTCAAAACAGAAAAGTAATAAATAAAAGAAACCAAAAGTTAGATCTTTTTTTTTTTTTTTTTTTGTAGAGACAGAGTCTCACTGTACTGCCCTCGGGTAGAGTGCCGTGCCATGGCGTCACACGGCTCACAGCAACCTCTAACTCTTGGGCTTACGCGATTCTCTTGCCTCAGCCTCCCAAGCAGCTGGGACTACAGGCGCCCGCCACAACGCCTGGCTATTTTTCTGTTGCAGTTTGGCCGGGGCTGGGTCCGAACCCGCCACCCTCGGCATATGGGGCCAGCGCCCTACTCACTGAGCCACAGGCGCCGCCCCAAAAGTTAGATCTTTAAGAACAAAGGTTTGATTTGCGGAGTGTTGAGAAACCATCCTACTGAAGGTAGAGAGGTTTGGTAAGAATAAAAGAGAGCAGGTGACTATTTACTATATTGAAATTAAAATTTGGTGACAATGGATATTCCTCCATCTCCCTTGACTGCGGTCAGTACACTGGCTTTCCTATTACATCTAGACCAGTGCTATCCATTAGAAATTTTATATAAGCCACACGTCTAATATTAAATTTTCTGGCAGCCATATTTAAAAAGTAAAATTAAACAATTGAAGTTAATTTTAATAATATTTTTTATTTAACCCAATTGCTATGGACTGATTGTGTCACCAAAAATTTATGTATTGAAATATAATCACCAATGTGATACATGTAGTATTGGGAGGTAGGACTTTGGGAGGTGATTAGATCATGAGAGCAGAGCCCTCATGAATGTGATTAGTGCCCTTATTAAAAAGGCCCCAGAGAACTACCTTGGCCCTTTCACCGTTTTGAGGACACAGCAAGAAGTGACCAGGAAATGAGCCATCACTAGAAACGAAATATGCTAGTGCCTTGGTGTTGGAATTCCAAGCCACCGGAGCTGTAGTTTATAACCTGCCCATTCTAGAGTATTTTGTTATACAAGTTCCAAATAGACAAAAATGCCAGTACATCCAAAATATTAGTTTAGAACGTAATCAATATTATGAAATATATTAATATTTTGTTTTCTTTTGTTTCTACTAAGTTTTCAAAATCCAGTGTATGTTTTATACTTACAGCATAGTTCAATTCACACATTAAATTTTTTTTTTTTTATTATTGGGGATTCATTGAGGGTACAATAAGCCAGGTTACACTGATTGCAATTGTTAGGCAAAGTCCCTCCTGCAATCATGTCCTGCCCCCATAAAGTGTGACACACACCAAGCTCCACTCCCCTCCATTCCTCTTTCTGCTTTCCCCTCCCATAACCTTAATTGTCATTAATTGTCCTTATATCAAAATTGAGTACATAGGATTCATGCTTCTCCATTCTTGTGATGCTTTACTAAGAATAATGTCTTCCACGTCCATCCAGGTTAATACGAAGGATGTAAAGTCTCCATTTTTTTTAATGGCTGAATAGTATTCCATGGTATACATATACAACAGCTTGTTAATCCATTCCTGGGTTGGTGGGCATTTAGGCTGTTTCCACATTTTGGCGATTGTAAATTGAGCTGCAATAAATAGTCTAGTACAAGTGTCCTGATGATAAAAGGATTTTTTTTCCTTCTGGGTAGATGCCCAGTAATGGGATTGCAGGATCAAATGGGAGGTCTAGCTTGAGTGCTTCGAGGTTTCTCCATACTTCCTTCCAAAAAGGTTGTACTAGTTTGCAGTCCCACCATCAGTGTAAAAGTGTTCCCTTCTCTCCACATCCACACCAGCATCTGCAGTTTTGAGATTTTGAGATGTGGGCCATTCTCACTGGGGTTAGATGATATCTCAGGGTTGTTTTGATTTGCATTCTCTAATAGATAGAGATGATGAACATTTTTTCATGTGTTTGTTAGCCATTCGTCTGTCATCTTTAGAGAAAGTTCTATTCATGTCTCTTGCCCATTGATCTATGGGATTGTAGGCTTTTTTTATGTGGATTAATTTGAGTTCTCTATAGATCCTAGTTATCAAGATTTTGTCTGATTGAAAATATGCAAATATCCTTTCCCATTGTGTGGGTTGTCTCTTTGCTTTGGTTATTGTCTCCTTAGCTGTACAGAAGCTTTTCAGTTTAATGAAGTCCCATTTGTTTATTTTTGTTGTTGCAATTGCCATGGCAGTCTTCTTCATGAAGTCTTTCCCCAGGCCGATATCTTCCAGTGTTTTTCCTATGCTTTCTTGGAGGATTTTTATTGTTTCATGCCTTAAATTTAAGTACTTTATCCATCTTGAATCAATCTTTGTGAGTGGGGAAAGGTGTGGGTCCAGTTTCAGTCTTTTACATGTAGACATCCAGTTCTCCCAACACCATTTATTGAATAGGGAGTCTTTCCCCCAAGGTATGTTCTTGTTTGGTTTATCGAAGATTAGGTGGTTGTAAGATGTTAGTTTCATTTCTTGGTTTTCAATTCGATTCCAAGTGTCTATGTCTCTGTTTTTGTGCCAGTACCATGCTGTCTTGAGCACTATGGCTTTGTAGTACAGACTAAAATCTGGTATGCTGATGCCCCCAGCTTTATTTTTGTTACTAAGAACTGCCTTAGCTATACGGGGTTTTTTCCGGTTCCATACAAAACGCAGAATCATTTTTTCCAAATCTTGAAAGTACGATGTAGGTACTTTGATAGGAATGGCATTGAATAGGTAGATTGCTTTGGGAAGTATAGACATTTTAACAATGTTGATTCTTCCCATCCATGAGCATGGTATGTTCTTCCATTTGTTAATATCCTCTGCTATTTCCTTTCTGAGGATTTCATAGTTTTCTTTATAGAGGTCCTTCACCTCCTTCATTAGGTATATTCCTAGGTATTTCATTTTCTTTGAGACTATGGTGAAGGGAGTTGTGTCCTTAATTAGCTTCTCATCTTGACTGTTATTTGTGTACACAAAGGCTACTGACTTGTGGACATTGATTTTATATCCTGAAACATTACTGTATTTTTTGATGACTTCCAGGAGTCTTGTGGTTGAGTCTTTGGGATTCTCTAAGTATAAGATCATGTCGTCAGCAAAGAGGGAGAATTTGACCTCCTCTGCTCCCATTTGGATTCCCTTTATTTTCTTGTCTTGCCTAATTGTATTGGCTAGAACTTCCAGCACTACGTTGAATAGTAAAGGTGACAGAGGACAACCTTGTCTGGTTCCAGTTCTAAGAGGAAAAGCTTTGAGTTTTACTCCATTCAGTAAAATATTGGCTGTGGGTTTGTCATAGATAGCTTCAATCAGTTTTAGAAATGTGCCACCTATGCCTATACTCTTCAGTGTTCTAATTAGAAAAGGATGCTGGATTTTATCAAATGCTTTTTCTGCATCTATTGAGAGGATCATGTGATCTTTATTTTTGGCTCTGTTAATATGGTGGATAACGTTTATGGACTTGCGTATGTTGAACCAGCCTTGCATCCCTGGGATGAAGCCTGCTTGATCATGATGAATGACTTTTTTGATGATAAGCTGTAATCTATTGGCTAGGATTTTGTTGAGGATTTTTGCATCTATATTCATGAGTGAGATTGGTCTGAAATTCTGCTTTCTGTTTGCGTCTTTTCCTGGTTTTGGTATCAGGGTGATGTTTGCTTCATAGAATGTGTTGGGGAAGATTCCTTCTTCCTCAATTTTTTGGAATAGTTTCTGCAGTACAGGAATAAGCTCTTCCTTGAAGGTTTGATAGAATTCTTGTGTGAAGCCATCTGGACCAGGGCATTTTTGGTTGAAAGATTTTTTATTGTTTCTTTATCTCGGTGCTTGAAATTAGTCTGTTCAGGAGCTCTATTTCTTCCTGGCTAAGTCTAGGGAGAGGGTGTGATTCCAAATATTGATCCATTTCCTTCACATTGTCAAATTTCTGGGCATAGAGTTTCTGGTAGTATTCAGAGATGATCTCTTGTATCTCTGTGGGATCAGTTGTTATTTCCCCTTTATCGTTTCTGATTGAGGTTACTAGAGATTTTACTTTTCTATTCCTCGTTAGTCTGGCCAATGGTTTATCTATTTTATTTATTTTTTCAAAAAACCAACTCCTTGTTTCCTTAATTTTCTGAATGATTCTTTTGTTTTCAATTTCATTGATCTCTGATTTGATTTTGGAGATTTCTTTTCTTCTACTGAGTTTAGGCTTAGATTGTTCTTCTTTTTCCAATTCCATAAGATCTCTTGTGAGATTGTTGATGTGCTCTCTTTCTGTTTTTCGAATGTAGGCATCTAAAGCGATGAATTTTCCTCTCATAACTGCTTTTGCAGTATCCCACAGGTTTTGGTAGCTTGTGTCTTCATTGTTGTTATGTTCAAGGAAGTTAATGATTTCCTGTTTTATTTCTTCCTTCACCCATCTGTTATTCAACAGAAGATTGTTTAATTTCCATGTCTTTGGGTGGGGTCGAGCATTTTTGTTAGAGTTGAGTTCCACCTTTAGTGCCTTATGGTCTGAGAAAGTACAAGGTAAAATATCAATTCTTTTGATTCTGTTGATATTTGTTTTGTGTCCCAGGATATAATCAATTTTGGAGAATGTTCCATGGGGTGATGAGAAGAATTTATATTCTTTATCTTTGGGGTGGAGTGTTCTATTTGCGTCTGTCAAGCACAGTTGTTCTAGGGTCTCATTTAAATCTCTTATATCTTTGTTTAATTTCTGTTTAGAGGATCTGTCCAGCTCTGTAAGAGGAGTGTTAAAGTCCCCTGTTATGATGGTATTATCAGATATCATATTGCTCAGACTGAGTAAGGTCTGTTTCAAGAATCTGAGAGCATTTAAATTGGGTGCATAGATATTTAGAATTGAAATGTCTTCTTGTTGTATTTTTCCCTTGACCAATATAAAGTGACCATCTTTGTCTTTTTTGACTTTAGTTGCTTTAAATCCACATGTATCTGAAAATAAGATTGCAACTCCTCTTTTCTTCTGAATTCCATTTGCCTGAAAAATTGTCTTCCAACCCTTGACTCAGAGCTTTAATTTGGCTTTTGAAGCCACGTGTGTTTCTTGCAGACAGCAAATAGATGGCTTGTGCTTTTTAATCCAGTCAGCCAATCTATGTCTCTTCAGTGGGGAATTCAAGCCATTAACATTTATTGAGATAATTGATAAGTGTGGTAGTATTCTATTCGTTTTGTTTGGTGAGAGTCCATTGCTTAGTTTTATCTTTTGCATCAGTGTGGAGGGTAGGTTCTGTCCTTTAATTTCTGAGTTCTTACTTTTCTGCTGATCCATTGTGGTGGTCAGTGTGCAGAACAGGTTGAAGTATTTCCTGTAGAGCTGGTCTTGTTGTGGCGAATTTCCTCAATGTTTGTATATCCGTAAATGATTTGATTTCTCCGTCAATTTTTAAGCTTAGCTTAGCAGGGTACAGAATTCTGGGCTGGAAATTGTTCTGTTTAAGTAGATTAAAGGTAGATGACCATTGTGTTCTTGCTTGGAAAGTTTCATTAGAGAAGTCTGTGGTCACTCTGATGGATTTGCCCCTGTAGGTCAACTGGCGCTTACTCCTGGCAGCTTGCAGAATCTTTTCTTTTGTCTTGACTTTGGACAGGTTCATCACAATGTGTCTTGGAGAAGCTCGGTTAGAGTTGAGGCAACCTGGAGTCTGATAGCCCTCTGAAAGCAGTGTGTCAGAATCTTTGGTGATATTTGGGAAATTTTCTTTTATAATATTCTCTAGTATGGCTTCCATTCCTCTGGGGCATTCTTCTTCCCCTTCTGGAATTCCTATAACTCGTATTTTGGAACGCTTCATAAAGTCCCATAATTCTGACAGTGAACGTTCTGCTTTCTCTCTCTTCTTTTCTGCCTCTTTTACTATCTGAGTTATCTCAAAAACTTTGTCTTCTACCTCTGAAATTCTTTCTTCTGCATGATCTAACCTGTTGCTGATACTTTCCATTGCATCTTTAAGTTCCCTGATTGACTGTTTCAGTTCCTTCAGCTCTGCTATATCCTTTTTATATTCTTCATATCGTTCATCTCTTATTTGATTCTGCTTTTGGATTTCCTTTTGGTTATTTTCCACTTTATTAGCAGTTTCCTTCATTGTTTCCATCATTTCTTTCATTGTTTTCAACATGTGTATTCTAAATTCCCTTTCTGTCATTCCTAACATTTCTGTATAGGTGGAATCATCTGCAGTAGCTACCTCATGGTCCCTTGGCGAGGTTGCTCTGGACTGGCTCTTCATGTTGCCTGGAGTTTTCTGCTGATTCTTCCTCATGAGTGGTTTCTTTTATCTGTTTCTTTGCCCTAATTTTCCTTTCACTTCCTCTTGCTCTTTAAGTTCTCGTGCCTGTGGACTAAGGATTACAGGACCAGAGGGGTGAGAAGGTTGAAGAGCAAAAAAGGGATGAAAGAAAGGAGGACCGAGTGATAAGAAAAAAAAGAAAAATAGAGAAAGGAGAGGGGGTGGGTAAAAGGAATATTGACAAAAAGAAGAGAGGCACAGAAAGAGGGAGACAGAACAATATAGGTGTACAGTAGGGTACTTTGACACAACCTTAAAAAAAACCCATCTTCTGGGGGTGCCCAGTTGGGTGGTTCCCTTGAGGTCAGCAGCTCTTTGCTAACCTGATCAGACACAGTACCCCACCTCCACCCAGTAGATAGGAAAGACAAAAATGCTATAAATCAAACCAAAACAAGCAAACAGAAAACTTTATGGGATAAAATTGGGTGAAAAACCAAATAATAGCAGTAGAAACACTAGAAAAAATGAAGTTCTAATTATTGAAAAAGACAGCAGTGGGAAATTATAATTAAACTGGAAAAATTGAGAAAGAAAAAGGATCTGTATGGAAAAGGTTGAACTTATAAAACAAAACAACATCAACAACATCAAAATAAAAAAAAAACAACTAAACAAAACAAACAAAAAAAAAAAACACAGCCAAAAACAAAGCAGTATGTATATGTTATTGAATATTGTCTGGGCAACATGTGGTCTTCTGGGGTATGCGATGTTAATCACAGTTCTGATACGACTGGAGGGTGCTGATTTCTCAAACCCCAGCAGGTAGACACCCTAAATCTCTCTTCAGCTCACTTAAAAGGCACTTTGAACTTGTTCACTTGCTGAGCAGAAGCTTTCCCAGGAAAGTGCTTGTCGCTGGAATCACTGCTGAAGTGGCTATCCACTTACCCAGTGTGCCAAAACTGGTCTCATTCTGCCCCTGAGGTTTAGGGCTGCAAGGCGGCTCAGACTCCACCCTTAGGCTACTTGGTCGCTGGGTTACCAGCTCCCACCCAATTCTAGCTCTGTGACCCTGAGGGCAGAGCTTGCCGGGGCAGATCGCTCACAATGGCTCCCTGTGATCCACCACCAAACACCATTAGCTGCGTCTGGCTCAGCGGCTCAGACTGGGGCCCTAGATAACGGCCAGAGTTCTCCACACTCCCGCTCAGGCTCTCTCCAAGGCAGTTCAACTGCCTTGTCCAGAGTGCCAAGTCCAAGTCCAAAGTGCCAAGTCCAAAGACACCAAAACAGTTCACAGGTAAGGCCTTTCTGGTTTGCAGTCTCGCTGCTACTGAACTTACAGTTGCGGGCGGGTTTAGACCGATTGCACACACGCGACCACTTGCCAGTTTTCCACTGTTTTAGTCCTCCTCTTGGGGTCCAGAAGTCTCTCGCTGACTCCCTGTATCCTCGCAGGGGTGATAATAGGCAGATCCCACCGGCCAGAGATGCCTGGAGTTCTATCTCCCCAGACTCACGGTGCCCAGATGCAAGAAAGCTGTTACTCGGCTGCCATCTTGCTCCGCCTCCCCACACACTAAATTTTCATCAGCCCTACCTGGTAAGGCTGGGCATAATGACATGTGCCTGTAGTCCTAGCTACACGGGAGGCTGAGGGGGGAGGATCACTTCAGTCAAGAAGTTCAAGTCCAGCCTGGGCAACATAAAGTGAGACCCCAACTCTAAAAAAAAAATGGTAATAAACTAAAAAGAAAAAATATTGATGTGTTTTTAGATTTCATAAAACGTACAATTGAAAAACGTAGATTTACATACATGAACTCAATTTGTTCCAAGCCTACCTAAAAGTTTTCCAATAAATGATACCGAGATCAGTTTTTTTCCTTTAAGTTTGTAAATTGAAGGGTCTAGACGAGGCGTTCTCTTCCTGGCCTACTTTTTGAATTATGGGATTCACGTTCTCAGGAGTGATCTTCATAGAGGTAAGACGGAGTCTAAGCAGTGTCTTGATGTGGATGGTCTAGGAAGCTGAGAACAGGGACAAATAAGACCTATGGAAGAGCTAGAGAAAGAATGAAGATGACAAAGAAGATGTCAAGGACTATTATTAGAAAGAAAGACCAGCATTAAGGTAGTGGTTGTCAACCCGGAACACAGCTGAGAATTTGGAAAGAATAAACTAGCTCGGCCTCCCGGGGTGTCATGTGACTCAACAATGTTACTGAAAACCATCACTGGTTTAAGACAAAAAGGCTGTAATACAAAAAGTAGCTGAAGAAAATACCTGAGTGCTGTTCTTTTTTGGCCAGGGCTGGGTTTGAACCCACCACCTCTGGCATATGGGACCAGCGCCCTACTCCTTGAGCCACAGGCGCCGCCCCTGAGTGCTGTTCTTAATTCTGAAAGATGCACATCTGTGTGTATGTGTGTGTGCATAGTGTATATTCTAAAAGATATGTTCTACCTAGAGAAAGAATAAATATGTAGAATACACAAATGTCCATAAAGTATCCAGCTATATAATATGAAAAATATTAATGGGATTAAAAATCGTGGGATACTTTCCAGACAGCCCTCCTACACATGCATAAAATAATTCACCACACAGGGAAAAATATTAATCCATACCATGTTGGAATTATTTGCTTCTACCCTTAGAAAGTGGGACAGAGGGAACAAATTATCAGTGAGGAAGTTACTGGTCATCTCAAGTAGATTTCTTTGAGGTTGCAAGGAGCAAAGAGATGTGTGGTTTACCTTACTTGAAAGTTAAATAGAAAATTGAGGAGGGAAGTGTCGCTATAGCAGCACAGGTGTCTCATGAAATAGGAAAGCCATTCAGGACCTGGCTGCACCTTTAAGGGCCCCCGGGACACCACAGCTGTGGTTGTTCCGTCTTCTTTCATCCCCTCGGCAGCAAGTGTCCATTTCTTCTAAACCTGTGCCCCATCAATTTAGGGACAAGCTACCTTCTGTTTCTGCTTCTGCATATTTTGCTGCTAAACTTTGCAAACCCGCCCACGTGTGCCATCCTCAGTCTCACTAACCACCAGGGTGCGACTGGTTCTGCCAGTCACCCCTGAGACAGAGCAGCCTTGTTGCTCCATCTGGCTGCCTCCTGTGCTGCCAGCAAACTTTTGCATCAGAAGCTCATTCCTGATGAAAAAATACAAACAGCTCTGGCAGGGACATCAGGTTCATGTGGTACAAACATCTGACCTGGAGAACTTTTGGTTTCATCCAAGGGATTTCTGGGCACAGCAGACACTCAGTGAATCCTGGACCCCTCAGCTGATGGAGGGGCAAGGCAGTAACCCAACTCTGTAAAAACAATGCACGTGTTTGCTATCTGGAGAAGAGCCTAGACTTAAATTGATATAATCAGCATAGTACTGTGAGTGGGAAGATCTCAGCAATTAATAAGATAAATAGAATTAAATCAAACTGATCAAAAAAGTTTTATTACATAAGGATTTTAATTTGTACGGTCATTCAAATTTAAAGTCGTTTTCAGTACTGAAGAGCAATCACATTTTCAACGTTTTTTTCTTTCTTTGAGACAAACTCTTACTCTGTCATCCTGGCTATTGTGCCATGGCCTCAGCCTACCTCCCAGCAACCTCAAACTCTTGGGCTCAGGTGATCCTCTTGCCTCAGCCTCCCAAGGAGCTGGGGCCACAGGCACCTGCCACTATGCTCAGCTAATTTTTTCTATTTTCTGTAAAGACAGAGGCAGGGGGAGGGTCTCACTCTTTGCTCAGGCTGGTCAAGAACTCTGGAGTTCAAGGGATCTTCCTGCCTCAACCTCCCAAAGTGCTAGGATTATAGATGTGAGCCACCACACCTGGCCCAAATTCTCAAAGTTTGATTCCCATTTTATCAATCATTTGAGACACATCAGTAATTCAGAAGCCTTTAATTCAGTGGTTCTCAACCTTCCTAATGCCACCGCCCTTTAATACAGTTCCTGTGGGTTGAGAGCCGCTGCCTTTAACTGATGAATGTTAGGAAAACTAAGTAAAAGGATATTTAGATACCATCCTTTATCAAGCAAAGGGTGATGGGAAATAAGAAAGACACCAAGCAGAAAATGAACGCAGAGTGAGCCCAGCTGAGGGAAGAGGGATGCACATTTTAAAATGTGTTTGCAACTCACGCATCCGCTTCCATGGTTGATTGCAAAGACAAGAGGGGCCAATACCATTGACTTAATTTTGTGAGTCATGTAAATTCCCAAAGAGAAAGCAATGAAACGTGGCTGACTTTATTATAAAGTACGAAATCCCAGCTTGAGGACCACCAGCTTGAGGCAGGATGCATAATCAGTACCTTTGCTGAATTAGATAGGAAGGAGATGATGTGTTTTTTAAAGGTGCCTTTTTATAGATCTGAACTTGAATTGGCAGGATCTGGAGTACAATGGCAGATCAAATATCTTCAGGGCAATTTCCTATGGGCCTGCTATTTTTAGATGTTTTGTGCTGACTTCTTCCTCAGGTCTCCCCAGCCTGCCTTCTCCTGACCTCAAGTTAGTCTCCCTGTGGGCTTTCCTCTTGGTAGCCCCCACCTCCCTCCCTTCCCCTCTCCCATTCTTTATAATTTATGTGTCCTGCTTCTCCACTGAGTTTTCCCATCCTAGACAAAGAGTTATTTACAGCTACCAAATGGTCACAATGGTTTTTGTAAACAGGGCATTTATTCGAGTTAATGATTATCATCTTATTTGGGTTTTCAAGGGGAGATCAAAGAGCACTTTGGAATTGGATTTAGCGTGAGACTGAAATTGGTAGAGGCTCTATTTTAAAGTTGCTCAAAGAAAATAACCTTAGCAACGTCTTCCTCCACATGGCCAAGACCCCGCCCTTGCAGTTCATACTTCCTAGATAGCCCTGACCCGTTTCCAGCAGTGACACACACAGGTCTTGAATTACTTCAAAATCGGGATAAGGATTTTACGCAATCCAGTCAAGGACAACTCTGTTATAGTCTCCATTGTCTGTACCGCTGTGACTTTTGAGGCCTTGCTCACAAACACGTCCAGGTGTTCGTTATTGAAGGGTCATCAGAGGCTTAAATTATAATTAAGCATTGCATACATCTTTGCATCTGCACTTTTTACAAGGGCTAGTGTGGGAATTCATTGTCATAAAAGAATCATATAAACAAAACTTCAAGGAAGGCAAACCCAGAAAATAATTGTTGACTGAGTAATAAACAAAAGAATTTTTTTTTTTGGCTTTGTAAGAAATTTCACATTTACCTGTTAAAAGCAGAAAAGCATCAAAAGCATCTGCTTGTAATAAGGATCAACTGTTATATATTACATTTGTAACATTTGGTCAAGAAAGATACAAAATGGTTACATAAATTAGCCCCTTATACACACTTCTTTGTATCTTTTTTTTTTTTTTGGCAGGGGCTGGGTTTGAACCTGCCACCTCCAGTATATGGGGCCTGTGCACCACTCCTTTGAGCCACAGGCGCTGCCCACTTCTTTGTATTTTATTAGGTCTTCTCAAAGTATTTGGTAGTCAGAAGTTGCTCATTTTAAGTTATGCTACATATAAGGAAATACTCTGTCTACAAAATCCTTTTTGGGATTTGATCTCTTGAAAAGAAGCCAGACACAGGAACCATCAACTTATCTGTAGAGAACTAAGTCCTTTAGTGGACGCAATGCCATCACCATCAAGCATTTGTTAAGACCCTTATTGAATAAGGAGACTGTAATAGATCCAGCTTTTGTCTATACCACTGGTCCACTGGTAGGAAGAAATAGGTCAAGATGACCCCTTTTTTTTTTTTTTTTTTTTTTGAGACAAAGTGTCCCTCTGTTACCAAGTCTAGAGTGCCTTGCATTCGCCTACCTCCCAGGAACCTCAAATTCCTGGGTTCCTGTGGTCCTCCTGCCTCAGCCTCCCAAGTAGCTGAGATTATAGTCACCTGCCACACACCCAGCTAATTTACTATTTTTAGTAGAGAGAGTATCTTGCTTGTACTCAGGCCAGTCTCAAATTCCTGAGTTCAAGGGATCCTTCAGCTTTGACTCCCAGAGTGGTTAGGATTACAGACGTGAGCCACCAGGTCCAGCCAAGATGGCCCACCTTCCTACTTCCCGTACGTCCCTACCCCTGACCTTTCAACAAAAGGAGGGCAAAAGCAGTCACAAAACAGATTATGTGTCAAAGAGAAAGTATCTTGGAAAATATTTGGTGTTTCTAGAGGGATTTAAGGGTTGCCTATGTCCTGAACATTACAAATCTACTACAACTTGAAAATGTTAGTATTCTTAAGAATCATTTGGGGAACATGTTAAAATAAAAAAAAAAAAAAAATTCCCAGAGATTCTGATTCCATTTCAAAATTTAAATGATTTGGTGAAGTCCCAGGATTTGTACTTCTAATTAACTTGAATTCTCCATAATTCCAAAAGGGTGTGGCTAATAGCCTCTGCTGGTGGATGACTATGGAACATGTTGCTGTTTTTGACCAGCGTTTTCATTGCAGAGATATAAAGAAGTATCCTGGTTTCCTTTGTACACTATGAAAATTTAAATATTTTTATTTTGTAATTCAGTGGGGAAAAGGTGGGGGTGAAGAGTGGATTTTATATCCCTAAACACATTTTGTTTCATACAGAAAAAAGAAACTCTTTAAAGTGATCTATATTGTCAGTTCTTAGACAGCCTCTTCTAACCTTGAAAGAAGAGTCTCCACTTGGAGAATTCTTGAAGGGTCCTGTGGATGAACCTGACCTGTAGAGAGTAGGTTGTACAATAGATGTGCTGTGTCTATAAGTGATAAAATAGGCATCATGTCAAAGATGTGAATTGAGCAAAATCAATTAGTCATTTGAAAAATGAACTTTCTGCTGTGTACCCAGACTCACATTGTCAGTTATGTATTTTAGAAAATACAAAATAAAAGCTATTACACTTAGGACATACATGACTAAAACGCTGGTTTTTAAAATATAAGGTTAGAATATTGTTTTAAATAAGTTACTTTTGAGCCTCTAAGTCTAAGTGAGCTAAAAAATTTTTTCCTGTTTTCTAAAAATAAGTTTGTCTTTGAATAAAAACCATATATGGAATATTTATTCCTGAAAAGGACTTTTTTTTCTTTCTTGGTTTTAAAATACTAAAAACTATTTTGCACTCTTAACGACAGCATTCATTACTATGAATAGATTTAAAATTTTTCTTGCACAAATTGAACGGAGTTTTACAGAACACTTGTGCAGTATTATGTAGAAGAATTACTATTTCTGATGCTAATTTTTTACATATAAATAGAAAGATACAGTTTTCTGAAGCTAAAAAGAAAGATAATGTAAAGTTAAGCTTAGTATTTTTTTCCCATTGACTTGTATTTAATTGTTCTGGGGAAAAGATGTATCTATTTTTTTTTTTTTTAATCTGACTCTATGTTTTTGTTTCTGTAAAATATTCATGCCTGGTCCTCAGGCCTTAATTCATTTTATGTATTGTAAAATGACCTGAATGCTTCAGTGAGTTTTTTTAATTTAATTTTATTTTATTTTATTTGAGTTTTTAATTTTTGTTGACCCCCGATAACCTTGTTCTGGGCTAATGAGAGCATCTAGGAGTTTTGCAAGCATCCCGCCATCTCATTCCCCTTGGACTCATTATTAAAGTTGCCCGGATTTTACAGAAATATGGTGTGAATGATTGACTGTAACTGACAGTTTCATAAAAAAGTATAACATTAGCAACAATTTTTTCTTCTTTAAGAATAGTATTTTTATGTAAGAAAATAGAGGCAGCTTGTTTATAAACAGATACTGGGTTTTGTGTATAGGCATGGGAAGTGTCTAAAAATAAGAAAAAAACATTATTTTAAAACAAAATTTAATTTAAATAGAACAAAAAGAGGGAAGAGGAGGAGAAGAAGAAATTGTTTTTTTTTTTGTTTTGTTTTGTTTTTTTTTGGTTTTTGGCCAGGGCTGGGTTTGAACCTGCCACCTCCGGCATATGGGACCGGCGCCCTACCCCTTGAGCCACAGGCACCACCTGAGAAGAAGAAATTGTTTAAGGAGTACAAAGGTACAGTTAACACAGAAGGAATAAGGTCTAATACCAAATTGTACAGTAGGGACATTCTGGTTAATAGTAATTTATTGTATATTTCAAGATAACTAGAAGAGAGGATTTATAATATCATCAACACAAAGAAAACATTAACATTTGAGGCTGTAGATATTCCAGTTTCCCCAATTTGATCATTACACATTGTATCAAAACATCACACACACCCCAAAATATGTACATATATTATATATCCATTTTTTAAAAAGAAGCAGTAGGATCTGGAAGGTAATAAAATAATAGCGAGTTGAGCTGAATGTGAAAAGTAAAATAATAAAGATTTTAGGACAGTGGTTCTCAACCTTCCTAATGCCACCATGTATTTTCATTGTTACAAAGGGGTCGTGACCCACAGGTTGAGAACTGCTGTTTTGGGGGGGGGGGAAATAGAAGTAAAAAACATTCTGCATTTTTCTAAAACATTCGTCAGCATGTTTTTTAGAAGACAGTAAGATCTTGTCAACCAGTGTGTCCATTTTTAAGAAGAGAGCCAACCCGGAGAATTCATTTAAGAGAATGGTCAGACCTGCAGGAACTGGTCTGATTCTAGTTTCACTGGAGAGATTTGTGGAAGCAGAAGGGCTTGTTTTGAAATCATCCTGGAGGCTCCACTGATTTCTAGGCCTATTATTCCCACCTACCCTTCTTCCGTTCTTATAATTGTCTGGATAGAATTCAGGTATCAGGGTTCTCACTTGCCAGGGACCAAAATGAAAATAAATTGGCTTGGAGAAGGAATCAAAAATTTGGTTATGAATAGATCAGCATCAGGTATGGCTGTATCCAGGATCCCGGGAGTCCTTATCAGGAATCTCTCCTTTTCCTACAATCTCTAGGTTCTGTGTGTCTTCCTAGTGGCTTCATTCACAGTAACTGAATCATCCCACAGAGCTGAAGTTTATGTAGGGCATAATTTTCTGAGAATCTTAATATTTGGAACTGAAGAAGGTTGCCCTTCCCCAGGGAACACAGAGGCAACACAGACCTTGCAACTGAAATTGCAAATTTCAATTCCCTCCTGAAATGGAAGAGCATGTCATATCCAGCATGGCCAGCTGTAACGTCTGACTCAGAGTGAGATGTGGGAAGCTAGGAAAGCTGAGATCAGAGTCCGATTTTGTAAGGCAGAGCCAAAGGGGCAGAGGCCAGGTGTGCCAGGAGCTGGGCAGGGAGGGATGCTAAAGTCAGAAGGCTGAAGGTACATCTGAGGGAATTGCTGCAGATAAGTATGGGCGTGCACACTCCTCCTGTGTGGTGTTCATTGACTTTTTGGTTATAGAGAATGTGGGAAGAACTGATTAAAGACAGACATCACATACTTAATTTCACAGTAGTGTGGGCTGCTCAGACTGAATTTTATATCTTTTATCTCATTCAATCTTTGTGAAAACCTTAAAGTTAGCAACTGTCAAGATTAAAGATAAGGAGATTGAGGCTTTAAGAGACTAAGAAACGTCTCCAACAGGCAGGGTTAGAATCTGGCCAGAGGAGAGATTTCCTGGGAGTTTGCTCACTGAGCAGCTGGACGTGCCACACATGCTTCAAGTTTCCACGACGGATGCTGGAGGAAAGATGCCCCAGCCGCACGGTGGAGGGACGCCCGTGATGCTGTACACAGTCTACATGTGCGTGCTCCAGAGTTGACTTGTAGCAATCCCGGAGGACTTGAGGTCTCTCCGGAGGGAGGATGCTCTTTTATCTCAGAAAGAATATGTCTGCCTTCCTCCTTGCTTACATTCCTCCCGAAATTTTTCTAAGTATAACTGAAGGTCCTTGGCTGGGTGCAGGGCTGGCTCTCTGTGTCACTTTACTGGAGAGTCCTAGTCGTCTTCCAGGTATGCAGAGGAAGGATTGACTCCAATCTCCTCATTTTATAGGGAAGAGAACCGAAGGCCGGAGGGGCTGAGTCGTTTACTCAAGCTCACACAACTGGGTAGTGCCATGTTAAACTTGAATCTAATCAAATTCAAAATCCTGTGCTCTTCCCATGTTCACCCCAACCATTTAAGTACCATGTTTAAATATCCAAATAGAAGTTCCTTATTGTTAACTAAAGTAGTGAAGTTTGATAACCAGAGGTCAGATCTGGTTATCTAGTTTTTTTTCCTTCCTTCCTTGACCCCTCCATCTTTCTCCATCTCTCTCTCTCCCTCTCCCCCCTCTCTAGATCTAACTCTTTCCCTCTCTCTCCCTCCCCCCTCCCTCTCTCTCCTTCTCTCTTCTCTCTCTCTCTCTCTCTCTCCTTTTCTTTAGCCTCCACTGTTTCAAAAACACTTTGGTCCTTGGATATGGGCCTTTCTCTCTCTCCACATTTAGTATATCCTGCAATGAGCTTCCGATTTTTTTCTCTGATGTGATTTTACGTATTTTAAATTCGGGTTTGACTAGCCTGCATTGGCTGTAAACGCCCATATTGCAAAGGGCAGCAAAAAGCTATAAAAATAAAATGATCTTATTGTTGTAAACATCCACAGGTAGAAAATAAGCACCCATTCCATCCGTTTCCTTCCTTCTCATTTACTGGATAAGTACTTAGCCTTTTAAAAAAATTTCCATGTGAATCAGTATGTAAAATATTTGCTATGTGTCCAAATGGAAAGTTAATGGATTACAAAAAAATTTTATTTTGTGAAATAGCATTTTATATCTCTTTATGCATGGAATATACAGAAAGAGGCAGTGACTTTAACTGTCATAATGGTCTTTACAAAGCAGAGATTATGTTACTTCTGTGAGATTTTTAAATCCTCTTCTCTATCCGGTAATTCTCTCTTTGGGCTAAATAAGGCAGAACATGTTATTCTTTTTCCATACATTGTTTAACACTTAAATAAACTTTACTATCATGGACTTAAAAAAAAAAAAAAAACACCTAAAAGTTCCCTTTGTAAAGAAAGATCATATTGATTTATTTTAAAAGCAAAGCTAAATCTTTTCCCAAGAAGGGAAGATTCCAAGGTTGAATTCTTTTTTCATTAAAAACAATTTGTTCCTAGATATTGTGGAATGCTTGCAAAATTCTTTAATAAGGAATAAATGTCTCAAATGACCAGTATAGAAAAGGGAAAATATTCACTCCTTCTGAAGTTAAGAATAAATGTAATAAAAGTTTTGTATGAAAAAATTCTTTTTTTTACTGTCTACCAGGTGAACTTATTCAGAATGAGCCTGCTGTGTGCAAATCCTTTTTTCTTGGGCTTCAGTGCTTCGTGTTGAATTCCTGAACTGCCAGCCTTAAGTTATTTTGCCCATCACAAGATTTTTATCCCTTCTACTGTGAAGTCTGGCTGAGGGGCTATCTGGTTCCCTCTCGGGTTGATTGGCTACAGCTGGTCTTGGAAGCCACCAGCCCCTCATCTAACATGAAGGGTTGCAAATTCCTACACTTAGGATTCACCAACAGCTGAGACAGTAGCCAGAAAAAGGTTAATTTATGCTTTTGAGGGTCAGAGCACCACTTGTGGTTATGTCTGTCTGGAATCTTATTCTGCGTTTTCTAGAGACATTTAAGTCCTTGGAAATAATAAAAACATGTTTTATGGTTACGTGGTGTTACACTTCTTGTACAAGGTGCTCAGAGCTTTGCACATTTTAGCTAACTCATTTTTACGTCACCTTCACTTTAGGAATAAAGAAATCTAAACAAGGCTGGGCCTTGTGGCTCACGCCTGTAACCCTAGCACTCTGGGAGGCTGAGACAGGAGGATCCTGAGCTCAGGAGTTTGAGACCAGCCTGAGAAAGAGCAAGATCCCATCTCTATTAAAAATAGAAAAACTAGTCTACATACAATAACTAAGAAAATGCCATGAAGGCTACATTGAACAGTTTGATGAGAATATTTCAGATTGTATATGAAACCAGCACATTGTACCCCTTGATTGCACTAATGTAAACAGCTATGATTTAACAATAAAAAAAAAAATTAACAAAAAAATAGAAAAACTAGCTGGGCATTGTGGAAGCTACTTAAGAGACTGAGGCAAAAGGATCGCTTAAGCCCAGGAATTTGAGGTTGCTGTGAGCTGTTAGGCCACGGCACTCTATCAAGGGCAACAGCATGAGACTCTGTCTCAAAAAAAAAAAAGGAAAGAAAAAGAAAAAAGGGGAAGAAGAAATCTAAATAAACACCCATAATTTATAGAGATACAGAGATCGAGCCACTGGGGTTTAAAAATCTTATCATCCAGTTAAGACTGCCAGTTGGATGAATTCCACTGACCTATATATTGTTCTTAAACTTGCATTCTCTCTTTGCTAGATGACTGCCTTTTCTTTTTTTTTCTTTTTTTCTTTTTTTGTTGGGGGGGTGGAACAGAGTCTCACTGTGCCGCCCTCAGTAGAGTGCCCCAGTGTCACAGCTCACAGCAACCTTAAACTCTTAGGCTTAAGCGATTCTCTTGTCCCAGCCAGTTACTTGGGACTTCAGGTGCCTGCCACAATGCCTGGTTGACAAAGTGAGACTCCGTCTGTAAAAAATAAAAATAAACACATTTTCATTAAATGTGTTGTTGTTGGAAGGCAGGAAGGAAAGATCAAGGCTTTAGACTCAGCTGACCTATGTTTTATTTATTTATTTTTATTTATTTATTCATACTATGAATAAATAAGAAAATACGGGCTCAAACCTGCCACCTCCAGCGTATGTGGCCAGCGCCCTACCCACTGAGCTACGGGCGCTGAGCCCTGACCAGCGTTTTAATGCTAGGCTAGCGACTTCTTAGTTGTGTAATACAGAGCTCCCCACTCAAAGCTCTCTTTTGTTCATCTTATTTTGTTTTTGAAAATAACTCTTGCTTCGTGGTTTATGAGGAGAATTAAATGAGATCGTAAAAACACTTGGTACATAGTATGAATAAGTGTTTTTAAGACAGAGTCTCACTTTGTCACCCTCGGTAGAGTTCCATAACAACACAGCTCACAGCAACCTCCAACTCTTGGGCTTGAGCCATTCTCTTGCCTCAGCCTCCCAAGTAGCTGGGACTACAGGTGCCCGCCACAGCACCCGGCTATTTTTGTTGTTGTTGCACTTGTCCTTGTTGTTTAGCAAGCCCAGGCCGGGCTCAAACCCGCCACCTCCAGCGTATGTGGCCAGCGCCCTACCCACTGAGCTACGGGCGCTGAGCCCTGACCAGCGTTTTAATGCTAGGCTAGCGACTTCTTAGTTGTGTAATACAGAGCTCCCCACTCAAAGCTCTCATTTGTTCATCTTATTTTGTTTTTGAAAATAACTCTTGCTTCCTGGTTTATGAGGAGAATTAAATGAGATCGTAAAAACACTTAGTACATAGTATGATGCTGCTTCTGTGAGACAGCTGAAGTAGTCAGATTCGTACAGACAGGAAGCAGAACGGTGGTTGCCACAGTGGGGAGCAGGGGGAGAGGAGTTACTGTTTAATGCATGAAGAGTTTCAGTTCTGCAGGATGAAAAGGGGTTCTAGGGATGGGTGATGGTTGCACAGCGGTGTGAATATACTTAATGCCATTACAGTTAAAGATGATTAAGATGGTAGATTTTATGGTATGTGTAATTTACCACAATAGCTTTTAAAAAGCACTTAGGGTACTGCCAAACCATTCTGTCAGCCCTGCCCCTCCTGCCTCCTTTCCCAGTCTTCCTAGTTACCCTTGATGAATGGCTCACAGCCACGGGCAACAAGATCAGGCTTATTTGGAACTCTCCAGGCTGGACAACCTCAGAGAGGTCCACGTAACCCTAATTACCTACCAGTGTTGGATCTGCCATTCAGAAGCACGGACTCGCTGTCTGTCAGGAATGGCAAGTCTCAGATAACACGTACATTCCATATACACAGTATTCATATTCTACACTGAGGATTGGAGAAATTAAGTGACTTCCCTAAAATGACATGGCAAGTCAGTGGCGGAGTTGGAACCCAAACCCAAGATTACTAATTCCCAGTCCAGTTTGCCTCTCAAGTCCTCTTAGATCTGCAGCTATCTCTGAGGGTCATCTGGGCCTCTCTCCCAGACCTCAAATTGGGCTAAGGATTTTCTATACTCTGATGAGATAACTTCAGGCACTGGGATATAAAACATTCCCTTGACAAGCAGTTGTTTGAAATACCATTATCTAGGTCAAAGTGACCTTTAGTAACTGCACACCTTTAAATTGTACCATGAGACAAGCCTCGACATACGGATACACATGACGACCCGCAGTGGTGATGATGACGTATCCATCACACTCTTTCAGAGTTTCTCTCCATCCCACATCATCACCAGGCAATCACTGATCTCCATTCTGTTGCTATAAAATAGTTTGCATCTTCCTTCTTTCAACCAGCATAATTAAGGTTCATCTGTATTTTTTGGACCTTTTCTATTGTTGGGATATGCCATGATATGCTTATCCACTTAACTGCTGACATATATTTGGGTTGTTTCCAGTCTGGGGCTATTGCAAATATGGACACACTAACCATGTGTTTCTGATGCTTTGACACCTCAGGACTTGCTGATTGCCCCTTCATGTTAGCCAATTCCTAGTGACAGCAAAAGACTCACCTGTCCGCATAACTTTTATGTAGAAACTAACTAATCCAGACCCCACACCACTGACTGCCTCTTTTTTTTCTTTTCTTTTCTTTTTTTTTTTTTTTTTGAGATAGAGTCTCACTCTGTGACCCTGGGTAGAGTGCCTTGGTGTCACAGCTCACAGCAACCTCAAACTCTTAGGCCCAAGCAATCCTCTTGCCTCAGCCTCCCAAGTTTAGCTAGGACTACAGATGCTCACCACACCTGGCTGGTTTTTCTATTTTTGGTGCAGATGTGGTCTTGCACTTGCTCAGGCTGGTCTCAAACTCCTGAGTTCAGGTAATCCACCTGCCTCAACCTCCCAGAGTGCTAGGATTACAAGCATGAACCACAGCACCTAGCCTTTACCTCTTCTTATATCTGGCCCTTGCACTCCAGGTCACTATCCACCTGCCCTAGTCACCCCTAGGGTGTTGTAGGTGTAGTCCCTACACCCTGACACCTGCTGAAATTATCCAAACTAGACAATCCTCCACCTGTTAGGTCTTCTTACCCTGCCTTACCTGTTCCTTCCTGCAAAAAAAAACAACAAAAAACACACAATAAAAATTCTTGCACATATTTTCCCCTGGTTCCCTCTGGCTCCTGGCTAACCCCACATGGCTCCTCAGGGGACATGCCAGGCCTCCTATTTCTGAGGACTATGGGTAAACCTTCTTTCTTCATGGCAGTCATTTCTGTGTCTTTGTGTTTTATCATACCTGCTGAAAACAAATCCCAGGTACATTTTTAAACATTTGTTTTTCTTAAGTAAAATGTAGGAGCAGAATTGCTGGATCATATGATAGGCAGATGTTTGAGTCTTTAAGGAACTAACAAAGCATTTATGCCATTTTACACTCTCAGCAGCAGCATATGTGGGTAGGAGTTGCTCCAATTCCTCACCAACACTTGGTATGATCAGTCTTTTTTATTTTAGCCATTCTAAGAGCAAAATCTCCTTAATCTGGATACCCTTAATGAACAGTTATGTGGGAAATTTTTGTGTGTATGCTGATTTTCCATCCCTGTGTCTTCTTTTAGATGTATCTGTATAAATCTTTTCAATCCTTTTCTACTGGAGTATTTGTTTTCTGACTGTTGGGTTTTGAGAGCTCTTTATATATTCTAGACGTTTGGTTTAAAAGTTTTTTTCCTCAGTCTCTGACTTGTTATTTTCTCTTAACAGTGTCTTTTGGAGAGAAGTTTTTAATTTTGATGAAGTCAATTTTGTCAATTTGTTCTTTTATGGATTTTGTTTTTAGTGTCATGTCTAAGAAATCATTCCTTAACCCAAGGTCACAGAGGTTTATATTTAGGTCCAGGGTACTATAGTGTTATTTTTTTTATCTGGTACAAGATACCAATAGAAGTTTGTTTCCTTTTTTGTATATGGATATCTCATTGTTCCAGAACCTTGTATTGAAAGTATTATTCATTCTCAACAGGCATAGAGGCTCACACACCTGTAGTCCTAGCACTCTGGGAGGCTGAGGTGGGTGGATCAGTTGAGCTCAGGAGTTGGAGTCCAGCCTGAGCAAGAGCAAGACCCTGTCTCTACTAAAAGAAGGAAAAATTAGCTGGACGTTGTGGTGGGCTTGTAAAACAGGAAGGACACTCACAGAACCAAAACTGTAATCCCAGCCCAAGAGGCTGAGGCAAGAATATGGTTTGAGCTCAGGACTTTGAGGTTGCTGTGAGCTATGATGCCATTGTACTTTAGCCTGGGGTAACATAGTGAGACTGTCTCAAAAGAAAGAAAAAGAAAAAAAGAAAAGAAGAAGAAAGAAAATATTACTCAGTTTCATAGAATGATCTGGTAAAAAATCAATTGTCCATATATTTCCATCTGTTTCTGCATTCTCTGTTCTGTTCCTTTTACCTATTTATCTTTCTGTTAATTCCACATCTTGATTATAAATTTATAATAAATGATGAAATCAGGTAGCATTAGTCTTCCAACACTGCTTATCTTTTTCAAACTAGTTTTGACTAGTCTAGATTCTCTCGGCTTAACATTTTAGAATATTCTTGATAATTTCTACCCCCCAAAAAAGCCTTTTAGAATATGCATAAGAATCTATCAATTTAGTGAAAACTGACATCTTAACAATGTTAACTTTTCCAACCTAGAAATATGGCGTGTACATCTCCATTTATTTAGGTCTTCAAATTTTCTAAGCAAACTTGTATAGTTTTTGGTGTACATGTGTTATACATCTTTTATGAAATGTTCTGTTTAGTATTTCAAAATTTTTTTGTTTTGAGGTAGAGTCTCACTCTTTTGCCTAGGCTAGAGTGCAGTGACTTCAGCTTGGCTCACAGCAACCTCAAACTCCTGAGTTCAAGCAATCCTCCTGCCTTAGCCCCTCAAGCAACTGGGACTACAGGTGCCCACCACAATGCCCAGATAATTTTTCTATTTTTTTTTTCCACAGTTTTTGGCCAGGGCTGGACTTGAACCTACCACCTCCAGCATATGGGGCCAGTACCCCACTCGTTTGAGCCACAGGAGCCACCCCTTTTTTTTTTTTAGTAGAGTCTGGGTCTCACTCTTTTTTCTTTGTTTGTTGTTTTTTTTTTTTCTCTTTTTTTTTTTTTATTGTTAGGGATTCATTGAGGGTACAATAAGCCAGGTTACATTGATTGCAATTGTTAGGCAAAGTCCCTCTTGCAATCATGTCTTGCCCCCCTAAAGTGTGACATACACCAAGGCCTCACCCCACCCCCCTCCCTCCGTCCCTCTTTCTGCTTTTCCCCCCCCCATAACCTTAATTGTCATTAATTGTCCTCATATCAAAATTGAGTACATAGGATTCATGCTTCTCCATTCTTGTGATGCTTTACTAAGAATAATGTCTTCCACTTCCATCCAGGTTAATACGAAGGACGTAAAGTCTCCATTTCTTTTAATAGCTGAATAGTATTCCATGGTATACATATACCACAGTTTGTTAATCCATTCCTGGGTTGGTGGGCGTTTAAGCTGTTTCCACATTTTGGCGATCGTAAATTGAGCTGCACCTGAGCTCAAGGCATCTTCCCTTAACCTTGACCTCCCAGAGTCCTGGGATTAGAGGCATGAGCCACCATACTCGGCCAAGTATTTCAAAATTTTGATACTGCATAAATAGTATACTTTCCTAAAAATAAAAACATAAAAAAAAAACCTTGCTACTTCAAATTTGAATGCTGTATATCCATAGAGAACAGCAAAATAATGGTTTTATTTTGGCCCTTATCTCTCTAAAGAAGTTCTACAGGGGATTTTCCTCTCAGCCTTTCAAACTAAACACCAAGAGTCCTATAACAAGGCTGAAAATGTACCCATATTGCCCAGAAGGAGCTAACTGTGCCTTCTTCTTTTACAAAAGCCAGTAAGCAATCTGAGCATATTAGAGAGACAAATTTCCAGGACTTGTGAGGCTTTTGTCGAGAATGTGTAACAAGGATGAATTACTCTTGCCACGAGAACTTCAACTTTTGCACTTCCTGACTTTGCCATGGCTAAAATTGAAATACAAAAGTGGTATTCCCCAAAGTGTTTGAATTCAATAGCTCTAATTGCTGGATCCCCATAGGCTATAAATTCTTATTTAAAAATTCAGCTACTCTATTTGTACTTTCTGGGAGGACTTAACTTTTTGCTTCTTACCTGTAAACTTTTCAGAAAGCAAATAACCTCGCCTCTGACATCAAGTCCTTTCTGGGAGTGAGTGGGCGGCTCTACCTCCCCAAAGAAACAGCTCAGTTCAGTTGTGTCTGAAGTTAGCCGGGTCTCATCCCCTTCTGTTCCATAAAATTCTTATGCTCCCAGAGCCTTGACGAAGTGTGTTCTGGTAGACTCTTTGACATAAAATATTAAGAACAGAGAGCACGCTAACACACGTATGACTGTCTATATTTCAAAAGACTGTAACTCTAATGCAGAGACATTTATTTAATGGTAGATTTCAGGCCTTGTGGGAGAGAAGAAGAAAGCAGCCAGAGGGCCTTCTAACCTCCCTTGTAATAATCTCATTGTTAGTCACGCCCTTTGGAAAATCTGGTCCCACCTTCACCTCTGACTGTGAAGGCTAGAGTTCTAATGCCTAAAGTACCTTACTAAGACACAGGAGAATTTTCTGTCTCTATTCCCAAAGATAGAACAATGGATCATGGATTTTTGTTTTATTTTGTTTTACTCTCCCCAGAGGAGAGTTGAGAAGATAGAACACAATATTCAAGGGTGGCGCCTGGAGGTCAGTGGTTAGGACGCCGGCCACATACACTGAGGCTGGCTGATTCGAAACCGGCCTGGGACAGCTAAAACAACAGTGGCAACTACAACCCAGAAATAGCCAGGCATTGTGGCGGGCGCCTGTAGTCCCAGCTGCTTGGGAGGCTGAAGCAAGAGAATCGCTTAAGCCCAAGAGTTGGAGGTTGCTGTGAGCGGTGATGCTACCGCATTCTACCCAGGGTGACAGCTTGAGACTCTGTCTCAAAAAAAAAAAAAAAAAAAACCCACAATATTCAAACTTACATTAAAGAACGTTTGAGTAAGGTTGAGTTGGCGTTATCGTAATACCATTGCCCAACTTCTTCCTTACCACACCAGATTCTCAGCCTTTACTATTCAAAGGCTTGACTATCCCTCAACTCTTGAGAATCAATGTGGGGGGCCTAGGAAGGACCCAGAAAGAAAGAGGAACGTAGAACCAGGCTCAGCTCTACTCAGGATAGTGAAAGAAGATGGGTAAGAATTGATACTAACTAGATAGAGTCTGAGCTCAAAGTTAACTGTGAAAAGGGAAAGTGATGCGGTCAGCAGACCAATAACAGTGATACATCTCGGGTGTCGGGTGATGCCTTTCAGACCCAAAGCGGACACAATGCAAGTCAGTCCCACTCCTTCCATTGCAAATATTTTAAACAGTTCACAGTCCTGGAACTGGTGAAGAAAATATGAAATTTGAGCTCACTGACATCTTCAAAATTCTTTTCTACAGAATCCAGAATAAACTTGTGACAGGGCAGGAAAGAACAACCTCTGGAAATTTTCAGCCCTCCCAAAAGCATGAAAGTAGCAGCAAGAGATTGCAGATGTTTCAAGGCAGTCTGCTGGCAGCCATGCTTTGTATACTCTTCCCTGTGAACATCAAATACTGCCATGCCTTTGTTCCAGATTTGCGGTGGAAATCTAGCACAGGCTAAAACCCACCAGGCGTTGTCCTTGAGGAGCCATGGTTGGCATTTGGCAGAGCCACCCTCCAACTTCCGCATTTCATGTCTGTTACAGACCCTGAGCTTAGGTAGGCCCTTGAACAAGCAGGTGTCTGTCTCTCCCCTGTGCAAGAAAGAGAAAGAAGGTGACTTTGTCACTGGGTGACACAGCCCATTACACTGTACCTTAGATGATTTCTGGGAATGAAAGCACAATGCTGGTGTTAGTTATCTGTTCTGCGCGCACACACACAAAAATTATCCCCACCCCAAAATAGCAGCTTAAATCATAACTATTTCTTATCTTACAGTTTCATGATGTTAGGAATCAGGGAGCAACTTAGACGGACTCACAGTCTCTTGCAAGGTTGCAGTGAAGCTGTTGGCTAGAGCTGTAGTCATGTGATGCTGCAGGATTTGCTTCCAAGCTCACTTGTCCATGTGGGTGAAATTCAGTTTCTTGCTGGCTGTTGGTTAAGTATTTCACTTTCTCAGCATATGGGCCTTTCCAGAGGCTGCCTGAGCAACCTGGTGACGTGATAGTTTTCTCCAGAAGGCATGATCCAACAGAGAGACAGAGACCAGTATGGCAGCCATGGTCTTCTATAACCTGTCTTGGAAATGAGATGCCACCCCTCCCGCCATATTCTTTTTTTTTTTTTTTTAATTGTTGGAGATTCATTGAAGGTACAATAAGCCAGGTTACACTGGTTGCATTTGTTAGGTAAAGTCCCTCTTGCAATCATGTCTTGCCCCCAGAAGGTGTGGCACACACCAAGGCCCCACCCCACTCCCTTCTTCCCTCTCTCTGTTTTTCCTTCCCCCACCATAATCTTAATTGTCATTAATTGTCCTCATATCAAAATTGAGTACATAGGGTTCATGCTTCTCCATTCTTGTGATGCTTTACTAAGAAGAATGTCTTCCACTTCCATCCAGGTTAATACGAAGGATGTAAAGTCTCCATTTTTTTTAATAGCTGAATAGTATGCCACAGCTTGTTAATCCATTCCTGGGTTGGTGGGCATTTAGGCTGTTTCCACATTTTACCTCCCGCCATATTCTATTGCTCATATAGACTGACCCTGGAACAGTGTAGGAGAGGATTCTAAATGGGTGACTATCAGGCGACAGCATTCACTGGGGACCACCTGGGAAGCTGTCACCCACAGCGCCTCTAAATCTATTTGTGCTGAGAACATACAGTCGGCCTGTCTTGGATTTAATGTAATCAGGTGACACACTTGAGCCAAGGGATACTGCAAAGCAGGTGCAAAACTAGTAGACTAGGAGGAAAGAGGTTTGGATTCAACTTCAGTCCTGACAAGTCTGGATGCTATGTGACTCTGGAATGCTGCTTTTACCTGTCTGGAAATCTGTTACCTCATCTGTAAAATGAGACTATTGTCATTAATGATCTCAAAGGTATCTCTCAACCCTAAAATTTTGTTTCTTCATTCATTTTTCTAATCTGTCATTAGGAAATATGCCATTTCGGGCATGAATGTTAAGAAGGTGATTTTGTTTAACAAAATGAGAAATTCTCCACTGAGATTTCCCTCATGTCGAAGTAATAAATCAACAGGAGGAATGGCAGGCACCCCAGAGTTTCCTTGGAACTTGTTTCTTTTCTGTTTATTATTTACACATTGTTCTAGTGAGTAAGCCTCCCAATATATTACATGTTTTTATTTGTATAATGCTTTAAGGTGTAATATACAAATTTTACATATGCAATTGGATTTGTCCATAAACCCCATTAGGAAGGTACTGGACTTGGGATGATTTCTGCCTCTGTTTTCACATAGCTTAGTGGCTGATGTTTACAATAGGTGGCAGTTCAGTAGCCTTCTAATAAAGACATTCCCTGGCACTTGGCTCAGATCAGTAAGTGAAAAGATTCACTGGTGTCTAAAATCTCTAAGTCAAGTACAGCAGTGTAACCTGTAGTCCCAGCTACTTGGGAGACTGAGGCAGGATGGTCGCTTGAGCCCAGAGGCTCAAGTCCAGCCTCAGCAACAGAGTGAAACTTTGTCTGTAAAATGAATGAATGAATGAATGACAACTATAATAATCTACCATATACATGCTGTAATAAACAGTGGAGTCCTTTATCTCATGTACTAGCCTAGAGCAAACAGTGCCCAGAAACATCTTGGGAGATTTAACTTCTAAGATGAGAATGGGAAAGCCACCCAGTTGCTTATTGTTCCATTTTTTTTAACATACCAAACAGGCTTCACCACAGGACCTTTGCACTTGCCCTGCCTGGGACACATTCAGGTCCTGCTCATTGACCAATCCTCCAGGTAAGCCTTCTCCAGCCACCAGTCTTAAGTAAGGGTCATCCTCTCCCTTGCAGGCATTCTCTGCTACACTACACTGGCATATCTATTTAAAGTGTTCACATCCAAAAGAGTATAAGCTGTCCAAGAGCAGTAAGTCCATCTCTGCCTAGAATAGTTCTCTGTGCAGATTAGTGCTCGACAAGTATTTGTTAGATGGATGAATGAATTGATCAGTCGGAAAAGGTTTGTAGTTTGATGGAGGTGAGTTTCAGGAGACATTTGGATAACAATGTAAAATGGGTTTGTTTCTTGTTTCCTTAGAATCTGAAACTAGGAACAAAATCTGAGACCAAAATGGCTCGTAGATCCCACATACGAAAGATAACCCCAAGAAGGGCATGGACACCTTCCCCCAGAATTCCAGGGGAGCAGGCCCTGCTATCAGAAGTAATAATTGTGCCCCTGGCAGGGGAAAAAAAAAGAGAGAGAGGGTATCCCTGGAGTATTTGGGACCACTTGATGAATGCTATGTTCATGGGGACAGAGGGAGTGAAGCAAGGGGATGGTTACCTTAAAGAGAAGGTGCTGAAAGTGGGAGCTGGTACCTCTTTTACTGGCTGTATGTCTGCAGAGAGTGCAGACCAGCAGTTCAGCCCCCAGACTTTGTTGCAGGGGGTAAGAAGGAATAGGAAAGGAAGGTAGAGCAAAGCAGGGAGAAGAATTAGCTGTGACTGCACTGTACTGCGTGGAATAGTGAGGATGGAGGTGATCCCCGCGAGGGTCACAGGCAGGACGGTGCTTCTTGAGGATTCTCCGCCAGCGCACATGCGCCCAAGTTTCCCGGAGCATCCCTGCATGTGTGCCTGTAGGAGTGGGAGAGCACTGCCGGAGGGACAGGTTGAACAAGAGGCTGATCTCCTCCTTCCAGGAACCATGTAGACTCTGCAAACAGAGCCAGAAAATTCAGTTGGGTACCCAAGAGCCACACGTGGGTGCTTGTCACACCAGTGCTTCCTCAAAAAGCAAAGAAACCCCCCCAAACCCTCCTCGCTGATCCGTCCCACTGAGGAGCCAGAGTTCAGATGAGGGGTGATAAGGAGACACCCTTGTGCTGTCCCCATGGGACATCTCTCCAGCCACAGTCCAGCTGGTGCCAGGGAATGAGTTTTCAGTTAGACATGAGATTGGAGTTTTAATTAACTAGCCTGGACTTCTTATAACTGAAAGTGACCAGAAGTTTATAGGATCTTGCTCAAGCATCATTAAAGGACAGGAGAAAGGCATTTGACAGGGCATGATTGAAGGCAGTAACTGGAGAAAAAAATAAATAAATGAAACCATTTCATGTTTCAACACTGAGTTCAAACCATCCAATCTCCAAGTTATAGCAGGAAAAAGGCAGTTTGGTGGACTTTCAGTAGATGAATTTCTCAGGTGTCTGATTTATCTCTGGGCGAATGATGGCTGGGTTTTGCTGGAAGGTGAGGTGACGAGATGATTTAAAGTCTGAGATTCAAGAAGCGCCCTCGGTCCCACTGCCTCAGTTCCCCTTCCCTGCCCCCAATTTCATGAATCAAGAGAGGAAAGGACTGAAAACTAATTTGGGGAAAATGATTTTTCTGCAGCTTTAAAGGATTTTTTAAGACCTTCGGGCAAATCACTGTTAAAATTTCAATGCTGCTTCACTAAAACTAAGTGGCTATATTGGGGGGAAAAAGAAACACCACCCTCATTCCCTTCTTTCTTGATAAAGAAATCACCAGGAAACTCTGCAAGACTTTTGCGGAAGGAGTGGCTGTCCTGGGGAGGCCTTTCCTTTGCTGCAAGCTAGTTTAAGGGACGACTTAATGAAACTGATGTTAAGAATAACCTCAGACAGTAGGAAGAAACACATTTTGAATGTTGATAGCTGGAGAAGAAAGCTTTGGGGGAAATAAATCATATAGCTGAATAACTTAAAAGTTAAATATAGGGTGACCATAAAGTTCGCGTGCAATTTTATACCACACAATTTTAAATTGCACACGAACTTTATGGCCACCCTGTATATAGCTTTCGGTTTCACATAATCTATTTTTAAAAGCAAAATACCATTCTCAAATGGTAAAAAAAAAAAAACACAGAAAATACACTTTAAAAAAAAAAGAGAGAGCGATCTAATGACAGCCAACTAGTAAGATTCCTTCCTGCTTGAATTTCTGTAATCTTTCTTCAGGGTGGCTCTGTTCCTGTAAGTTCCTTTCATCTTCCTGATAAAAGCACTGAACAGGAGAATAGCATCTACTTGAAAATATTAAGAGAGGTTGTGTGTGTGTGTGTGTGTGTGTTACTTTAGATGTCACAAGAATGTGAAGCAAAGCAATGCCCTCTATGTGTCCCTTCAGAATTTTGTGAAATTCAAAAACGTTTTATGGCACTTGGGAAGTCATTTGTTGGTACTAGTCCCAACCCTGGGTGTTTCTGTCTTTCCTGAAGTTGCCCACAGCAGCCTGTGCAAAACTGAACCTGGGATGGAAAGGCTTCCAGCCCACCCCTGGCCGTCAGGAGCATTGTCTTCAGAAGGGACAGGCCCAGGCCTCTCACTTCTGGGAGCTGAGGCTTGTCACCAACAAACTTCACACAAAACCAGTGTTTCCTAGTTGTCATTTAGAATGAGTATAGGAATGTGTTAGTCTGTTCTGTGCTGTTACCTCCGAGGGGATAATTTATAAGCACACGCATGTTTTGGCTCCTGATTCTAGAAGCTGGGAATTCTAAGACTGGGGAGTTGGCATCTGTCGAGGGGCCTTCTTGCTGTATCATCCCATGGCAGAAGGTGAGGGAGTGGGCATGAGAGAGCCAGAGGGGGCCAAACTCATTTTTATGACAAACCTACTCTCGACATAATGACATTAACCCGTTCACCAGGGCAGAACCTTGAAGACCTGAATACTTCCCATTGGGCCCCACCTCCCAGCAGTGGTGCATTGGGAGTTAAGTTTCAAACACCTGAACCTTGACCTTTGTTAATGGATGAGACCCAAGGATTCTAATCTGGCTACAGATTCTTCACTGTCCAATTGCTGCTGAATTTGAATCCTGGGTGTCAGCAGGGAGTGTATAACACAGGGACCTAAAAATGTAAGACTTGAATTATTATGCATAATGCTAAAAAAAAAAATTATGACCATCAGTTAAGTACCTGCTGGCTGCCCGGTAATTTGACTATAGGTATATGTAATTTCCAAGCTAACGCTGACTTATAAGGAGGGAATTATTACTATTTCCAGATGAGGAAACTGAGGCTTGATGAAAGCAGTAACTTGCCCAAGGACACATGACAAGTACGTATGTGTACTGGGGTTTAGTCCTGAGTTTATCTGACTACAGTGTGGTCTCTTTGCCAAGAAAACTCTTAAACAGAAGCTGAAGTGCAGTTAGACTTTTCCTTTGTACTGTGGAGGCCTTGGGTGAAGGGGCGGGATGGGGGCCATTCTCTCCCTACATGAGATGCCTGCATTTTTTCCTTTTTTAAGAATAGCTGATTGTTAAAGAATTGGGTCCCTTTCTGTATGATAAAGTGAGAAGGGAAGAAAGAGCAGACTGGCCAATACCTCAAAGGATTTCCTGACGCTCCCCCAAGCAGACGCAGGGGCTACCCCTGTTTCCTCCATTCCCTGAAGCCAATCTTAGCTCTTCCTGGCCACTGTCTGACATTATCAGTGTTCACACACGTTAGTCTCAAAGGGTGCCCTGTGGGATGGAGCTGCCACCTCTCACTTCCTAGAGAAATTGTTTTTCTTCTTGTAAGCAAAGGAGGCTCTGTGATCTAAAGAGGCCGTTTTTCATCTGGATCATCACACGTGCGTCTGAAGGTGGAAGTCTACTCTCCTGTGTGCTTGCCAAGCACACGATCCGGGAGCTGGCGGGTCCACAAGATCATGCAGGGGTCTAATGCGCAGCTGCCAGGCCAGTAGGGGCTGTGAACCAGGCAGGGAGGGTGGCTGCTCTGATGAACCGGGTTAACCCTTCAGAAGCCTGAGACCTAGCAACATTTCCAGAATCCTCCCACACATCGAATTTTTGTGCTATGCCAGTATTGATCCTCATTCATTCTTGTCTTATTATCCTTAAGTTACCAATGGCACTAACACTCAGAACCTTAGGGCCCTCAGTAAGTACACCATTGCATCTTATCACACTTGACATAAACGTCTACAAGACCCTAATGGTTTGGCCCAGGCCTGCTCTGGGTAGTTTTCAAACATAGTTGCCCCTGGCACATTTGCACATTGGCTGTTCCCTCTACCTGGAGCCTCTTCCCTCTGGTGAATGTCCGGCTACTCTGCCACCACAGTTCAGTACCTAGAGCAGTGATTGTCCACTGTTGTGCCATGAGAGGATCTTAAAGATGCTGAAGAAAAATTTTAAAGGTCATCAATTAAATTAGTTTTGAAAGGAGTTCTAAGCACAGTAAGCATATTCTTTTTTTTATTCCCTCTTTTTTTTTTTTTTGTTTTGCTTTGTTTCTTTGTTTTGTTTTGTTCTTTTCAGATCGAGTCTCACTTTGTAGCCCTTGGTAGAGTGCAGTGGCATCGCAGCTCACAGCAACCTCAAACTCTTGGGCTAAAGCAATTCTCTTGCCTCAGCCCCCCAAGTAGCTGGGACCCTGCCACAACGCCCAACTATGTTTTTTTAGAGACGAGGTCTCACTCTGGCTCAGGCTGATCTCGAACTCGCGAGCTCAGGCAATCCACCCACCTTGGCCTCCCAAGTGCTGGGATTACAGGCGTTAAGCACTGTGCCCAGCCTTTCTCTCGCTGTCTCTTTTTTTTTTTTTTGAGACGGAGTCTTACTATGTCACCCTTCGTAGAGTGCCATGGCGTCACAGCTCTCAGCAACCTCAAAGTGTTGGGCTTAATGATTCTCGTGCCTCAGCCTCCCAAGTAGTGGGGACTCTAGGCGCCTGCCACATCACCCAGCTATTTTGTTGTTGTTGTTGTTGTCATTGTTGTTTAGCTGGCCCCGGACGGGGTTCAAACCCGCCATCCCCAGTGTATGTGGCTGGCACCCTAACCACTGAGCTATGGGCACCGAGCCCTTACTCTCTCTTTTGATTAACATAATTGAAATGTGCCACGGAAGTCTAACTATAGGTTCATACGTGCTGTGAAATAAAAAAAGGTTGAAAAACAGGAACATCACTGTAGCCTTAGAACATCACTGTGACTTCATCCGTGACGCCTTCCCTAATCGCCCTCCCTCCCACCCACTCCCAATAACACCGCCCACATCCTCTAACCTGTATTCTGCCTTCCCCTCCTCCACTGCACTGGTCACTCTGCTGACTGTCCTCCACACCACCAGATAGCTAACTCTCGGAGGATAGGGAATTTATTTTGTTTCCTGTCATATCCAAACGTGCAGTAGTCATTCAATAAATCAAAACAATCATGATGAGTGAATGAAAAGTAGGTCTGGAAAGATGGTGGTAGTGAATCAGCAAGTCCCATTTAATTTTACTGAGTATTTCACCTGTCCTGAGTTCACTCTGCTTGGGTCTGAACAGCCCTTAGGCCTCCCAGGTTCCCAGGACTCTTTCAAGGAAAAATGTGCTTCTCTTAGAAAAGCAGGGGGGAGTTCCTCTTCCATATCTGTCATCATTTGGTTTCCATAGCAACCCATATAGGCATCTCTGACCCTGAGCAGTTTATGGGCAATAAAGGACCCCTATACTCATGGAACTGTTAAAAGTTTAATCACTATTTTAGAAGATAATTTATTAATATTCAAAAAGCTTTAAGGAGGCCGGGCATGGTGGCTCACACCTGTAATCCCAGCACTCTGGTAGGCCCAGGCGGGTGGATTGCCTGAGCTTAGGAGCAAGAGCAAGACCCTATCTCTAAAATTAGCCAGATGTTGAGGCAGGCACCTATAATACCAGGTACAAGGGAGGCTCAGGCAAGAAAATCATTTAAGCCCAAGAGTTAGGGGTTGCTGTGAGCTATGGTGCCAAGGCGCTCTACCAAGCGTGACAAAGTGAGACTCTATCTAAAAAAAAGTTTAAGAGTTGTTTTTTTTTCCCATAAACAGGCTATAGATAACAGTAAGAGTTGAATATGTTATGCGGAGGCAACTCTCTGCTCCCTGTGGAAAATGTAGATTTCCTGCTAGTAAAGAGACTACGGGGTGTGATTATCTACATATATTCTTGCTTTATACAAAAACCCCAATTAAAAGTAACATTTGCCAACACTAGTTTGTTTCTGTCCTAAATACAGCAGTGTCAAAAAGATGCTCCGGTCTTTAATATTTTCAGCTCTTGCTGCTCTTTGCTTTGGCAAGTGGGGACTTCACAGCAGGGAAATAGATGGACTTGCTCCCGAAAGGACAAGAGGACAATGGGGCTCCCAGGGAAGCTGCCTTTGTGTCTGATGAATGAGTCCTTTTTGGTATCTCTGTGGTTTGGGGTTTTTTGTTTGGTTTTTTTTTTTTAAGGAAACAGAGATACTTTCCTATCTGTCCCCAAGTTCATTGTGTGAAATTTACCTCATATTGGGACTCCATTATCTTCCTGGCTGTGAACTATAAAGTCAGTGGGTGTTACAGGAATGTGATGTCTGGAGACAGTCCCAGGGACACATTCTTCTTTGCCAACCTCCCTTGTCTCAGACACTAGGTTGGGGTGGGTGCTCCGCAAAGGCCAAGTTCCATGATCCAGAGAGGACATGGGCAGTGGTAAATGGATATGATGGTCAAAGACCCTCACCACTTTCACCTTGATATTTATGTCCCTGTCGCCTTTACTGTCTATGTAACAAAACATTTATGTTGGTGTCATCCATTTCTATTCCAAGTTGACTGCAGTTTTCCAAATCTAAATAGATGCACTATAAATTTGAAGAAAAGTCTGCATGGGACTGGGTGTGGTGGCTCACACCTGTAATCCTAGCACTTTGGGAGGCCGAGGTGGGAGGATCACTTGAGCTCAGGAATTCCAGACCAACCTGAACAAGAGTGAGACCCCATCTTTACTAAAAATGGAAATATTATCCAGGTATGGTGGTGTGAGTCTGTCATCTAGGTACTTGGGAGGCCGAGACAGGAGCCCAGGAATTTGAAGTTGCAGTGAGCTATAACAATGCCACTGCATTCCAGCGGGGGTGGGGGACGGGGGACAGAGGAAGATTCTGTCTCAAAAAGAGAGAGAGAGAGAGGAGAAAAGAGTCTGCTTGGAATGACAGTTAGAAACGTACAAAATAATACGGCTGGTCACTGTAAGATATCCTCTCTGGAACTGCCTTCTGGGTGAAGAGGTCCCATGTCCTCTGGGTGCTCTGGCTCTAAAATCCCCATGAATGTCATCTCAGGTACTTGGGAGGCCGAGACAGGAGACCCCCATGAATGGGGGACCAGATGGCCCTGTTTTGCTCTGGGCAGTAATCTGCCTGGTGATGCCTTAAGGAAAAGCAAAGTCTCAATGTAGTTTTCTAAATACTCTTGTTTTCTCTGAATGGCATCAGCAAAACTAAGCCTTACCAACCTGCTATGGAGAGCTGGAAGTTTAGACCGGCAGGGTCAGTCTGCCAAAAGCAAACAGGGCATCAAGCACTACCTTGACTCAGAGACGTCAGCAGAACTATCCGCAGCTGAGGCCAAGTGCAGTGGGTCACACCTGTAATCCTAGCAATCTGGGAGGCTGATGGGCGTGGATTGTCTGAGCTTAGGAGTTTGAGACCAGCCTGAGCCAGAGCAAGACCCCCTTCTCTACTAAAAATAGAAAAACTAGCTTGGAGTTGTGGTGCACTCCTATAGTCCCAGATACTTGGGAGGCAGCAAGAGGATCGCTTGAACCTAAGAGTTTGACATTGCTGTGAGCTATAATAATGCCACAACACTGTACCCAGGGCGTCAGAGTGAGACCGTCTCAAAAAAAATAAAGAATTATCCTCAGTAGCTAAATTAGATGCTGTTGAAATGCGAATGTTCAAAATGAAAAGGCTTGTGATTATCATCACCATCGGTATATAACAAGTTTGTGACACCAAAATACACATCTCAGTTCCAAAAATGTTGCAAGAAACACTTTTAATGAAAAGATCTCGTAAAAAGGGAACGTAGCACGTGTGGAAGGGACTCCTCTTATCTAGATATTTACCAAGACTTCATAAATCTTTTTAAATAGTTTTAATAAAAAGCATTAAAACTATTTTTTTTTTCATTGCTAAGATAGGACTTTATTAGACAGAAAGGAATACAGAAGGAGCAAAAAGCACCAGAGCTTCTGGCAAAAGGGAAAACCCAAGTCAGAAGTCTCCCCCATTGAAATCATTTAAAGCACAGTGTTGTATTTCCTCCAATAATAATTGATGATTAGCCCCATAAGCAAAATCATAGCAAAGAGCTGGAGTGGCTGAAAGTCGTCTGCGAGTCAGGGATGGCAGGGAGCAGTTTATACTCATGGTCTTCATGGAATCCTCACAGCGTCTTCTGAGGTTGATGCTATTATTACTCCTATTTTACCAAAGAGAAAATTGAAGTTTTGGGGCAGAACATGGCTTGATGGGGATCACACAGCTGGTATGTGATGGAACCAGGATGTAAGCCCCACACTGGTGGCTGCTGTACTGGTATGTCTTTCACACAGGGTAGGAAGAAAGGACTAAATCAATTTGAAATTCTGGATTTCTACTGAGGCAAACACCATTTGAATGGAAGCTGAGGACGTGTTTTGTCCTGCCCTCGAATGGTAGAATAGGAGAAAAGGGGCAGCTCCTGTGGCTCAGTGAGTTAGGCACCGGCCCCCATATACCCAGGGTGGCGGGTTCGAACCCGGCCCCAGCCAAACTGCAACAGAAAAATAGCCAGGCATTGTGGTGGGTGCCTCTGTTCCCAGCTACTTGGGAGGCTCAGGCAAGAGAATCACTTAAGCCCACGAGCTGGAGGTTGCTGTGAGCTGTGACATCACAGTACTCTACTGAGGGCAACAAAGTGAGATTCTGTTTCTAAAAAAAAAAGAAAAGGAGAAAAGATTTACAGGAAACACTGTCAAATGATTTTTCACTCCTTGAGGAACCGTTCTCTTACTTCTATCATGCCAAGAAGATACTCTTTCACGTCCAAATTCATAGAGACAGGATAAACAAACCACTCTCAGATTCCGAAAAGAGAAAGCATCTCAATCACAATTTTGAGAAGAAGTCTGTGTAGCTAAGAGCACAAACCCTGGGACCAAATTCTCTGGGTTCAGGTTCTGGCCCTGATACAGACTAGCTGTGTGACCTCAGGAAAGTTACTTAGCTTCTCTGTTTTGTCTCCAACTTCTAATCTGTAGAACGGAGACAATAAAAGCACCTATATGTTGAACCACTGTAAGGATTACATGAGTTAATATTTTTTCAGAGGTTAAAACATGCTTAGTACACAAAAGACTGTTAAGTGTTGGCTATTACAAGTGTCTCCATTGGATTAAGCTTTGTTGAAGATCTGAAGGACACAGGTGACCAAAGAGGTCAACACCGTTCACAATTCTCTGCCTGTCCACAAGTTCAAACTCAGTACTCCCTATATTTTGTTCTTACAGATGTTTGGGATCTGTATATTCCCTTCTATTTTATCACTTTCATATGAGACTTCAGACTTGCCTTTCTGACTCATTCTTTTTTTTGGGGGGTTTTTGGCCAGGGCTAGGTTTGAACCTGCCACCTCTGGCATATGGGACCGGCGCCCTACTCCTTGAGCCACAGACGCCGCCCTGACTCATTCTTAAATGAACTGTGGGACTCTTCCTGTGTTCTAGACCCAAAATAGTAAGTTTCAATGAGGTTAATTAACAAGGCATCATTCTCAAAGTTTACTGAAACCACTTAGATGATATCATGATAGTTGCTGAATGTAACACTTTGACTTCTAAAGTGATGTAATTCAATTCTCTACCCAAAAGATGGTCCAACTTTATACATTAAAATCTTTTATGGTCCCTCACAGTGGAAACTTATTGTAAAAATGGAATCTTTCTGGTGGCACCCGTGGCTCAGTGAGTAGGGCGCCAACCCCATATACTGAGGGGGGCAGGTTCAAACCCAGCCCCAGCTGAACTGCAATCAAAAAATAGCCGGGCGTTGTGGCGGGCGCCTGTAGTCCCAGCTGCTCGGGAGGCTGAGGCAGGAGAATCGCGGAAGCCCAAGAGCTAGAGGTTACCGTGAGTCCTGTGACATCATGGCACTCTACCGAAGGTGGTAAAGTGAGACTCTGTCTCTGTCAAAAAAAAAAAAAAAATGGAATCTTTCCTAGATAATTCTAGAATTTAAAAAGCTTAAAATACTACCTGGTGCATCAGAAACTCTTAACAAGTATCAACTACATTATTAACATGTGTCCATATTACTTTGAATAACTCAAATATTTTGCCTCCCAAGCCTGTGACTACAAAGAAACATCACACTGCCTTTTAAATTTCCAAATCAAGGCCAGGTAATCCCAGTACTCTGGGAAGCTGAGGTGGGTAGATTCCTTGAGTTCAGGAGTTCGAGAACAGCCTAACCAAGAGCAAGACCCTGTCTCTACAAATAGCTACTTGGGAGGCTGAGGTAAGTGGATTGCTTGAGCCTAAGAGTTTGAGGTTGCTGTAAGCTATGACGCCAGGGGATTCAATCAGGGCCAACCAAGTCAGACTGTCTCAAAAAAAAAAAATAAATTAATTAATTAATTTCCAAATCACAGGCTCAAAGTAGTATGTCTTTGCCTTGAGTTTGCCAATTTCTGTGTGCCTCTCAGGCACTTCTGACTGTCCCCTGGGGCTCTTCTGGTGCCCTCAGGACCACGTATGCATCCTGTTCTGTCGTGCCCTCGTGGCCCAGCCTTGGTAGCCCAGCACATTTCTGGGCTCAGTTGTTCTCTGTGAAGTCTAGTGCCACCCGACCTCTGGAGAAGGGACTCAAGTCCTGGCAGAGGCAAGGCTCCCTGGGAATGGAGAGCAGCGTCTCGGGATAATCTGTGGGAGGACAGCAAGACATAGAGTACGAGCTGTCGGCTGCTCCTGCCCAACAGAGCAGAGAGCCCACAGTGCAGGCCTCGCCATGTCTGTCCAGAGGCTGGTCGGCTGCCTTGCAGCCTCCTCGTGGACTGTGCCCCAGGTGTCTGCACATCTCAGTCCACACCAACCACACCAGACTAGGTAAGAGGAGGGTAGTGCTCCCACCTGACCCAGACATGTTCACACGCGTGCACACACACACAAGGGTCTAAAGCCACACTCGAAACCCCATCTCCTATGCCAGGAGAAGATTCTTCCAGGATACTGAAAACGAGAAGCCCATTTCCTTAGAGAAATGGTATCCTCCTAACAAAGGGCTAGTGTAGCCCCGTGGCCCTCAAAGGAACAGTTTATATCAGAACACACTGTCCCATCAGTATATTTTGGGTTCCAACTGGTCCCAGTTGAGTATATAACAAAATACTCAAGTTACGTAAAGAGATCATTGGACATCTTAGTCTCAAATACCTGAATTCAGGCCTAGAAAACTTTGTCTTTCTCTTGCTTACGTTTCTATGGTTGAAAAGCCCATTGGCTATCCCAAGGTTAAAGTCACGTCTCCACTCTAAGGATCTATATGCTGCTTATAACTTTAATTGATTAAGTTAATGTTTAAATATGAGGGTATCATCTCAGGGAATCTTGGTAGGAAGAACAAGCCCTCACCCCCCCCCCCACATGCACATATACACATGTGGAATGTATGAGCAAATTGGGAGAGAATATTGATGATAGATATGGTGCCTTTTTTTTTTTTTTTTTTTTTTTTTTTTTTTTAGGGCAAGGGCTTTGTCACCCAAGCTAGAGTACAGTGTCATCATCACAGCTCACTTCAACCTCATGCTCCTGGGCTCAAATGCTACTCCTTCCTCAGCCTCTCTAGTACCTGCAGCTACAGGCCTGTGCCACCACATCTGCCTAATTTTTCTACTTTTAGTAGAAACAGGTTATCACTCTTGCTCAGGCTAGTCTCAAACTCCTGGCCTTAAGCAATCCTCCCACCCTGGCCTCCCAAAGTTCTGGGATTGTACATGTGAGCCACCATGCCCAGCCTGATATGGTATATTTTTTTAAAAAGCAACTATAATCTTTACAGGGAGACAGGATACCAGGCTATTCTAACAGTTCAGATGAGAGTAGATGGTGGCTCTGACAAGGTGAGAGCTGCAGATACGGGAGAAAGACAAAGATTTAGGATATATTTTGAAGGTAGGGTCAAAAGATTTTACTCTCAAAATTGAATATGGGGCATAAGGAGAAGAAAGGAGCTGGCCTTTTCACAGGGGTGCCTGGGACCAGTGTAGGGTACCCTGAAGGAAGCGTAGGGCCAGACGAAGAGGGGCAGGAGGGGTAAGCTCGGAGCTCAGATCTGGATGGGTTAACTTTGACAAGTCTGTTGGAGACGCAGGTGGAAATGTCAAAGAGACAGATGTGCACATCTGGAGCTCAAAGGACAGGTGGAACATCGAGCAAAGGCACCAGCAAGGGGAGGACCAAGGGACAGCAGCATCCCAGACCAAGAGAGCACATTCAGAGAAACAAGGGGACCAGTGGGCTCCACTCCGGAGGAGGGCTGAGGGTTGACCATTGAACTTGTCAGGGTGAGGTCAGTTCTACCTTGATGAGAAGAGTTTTAATGGCGTGAGGGACCCCAGACCTATGGTGTCATGACATAGGGTGTCATTCTTACTGGTTTTCCCAACAGGTCCCGACTATAAGTCAAAATTGTGAATTCACACCAGGTCTTAGAGTCTTCCCATAATCCTCATCATCTTTAACATAACTTTTTCTCATAAACATTGTCCTTACCAGAGGCATAGCTTTCTAATATCTTATAGAAGAGATGCTTTTACTGTCATTAAAACACGTGAAAGAGATGACTTTTCAGAACATCAGGTGGGAACACCGTTACTGAAATTTTAGAAATGGAAGTTGGATGAATAGTAATAAGGATGCCATTACCCTAAGTCAGGCATCCTCAAACTTTTTAAACAGGGGGCCAATTCACTGTCCCTCAGACTGTTGGAGGGCCGGACTATAGTTTAAAAAACTATGAACAAATTCCTATGCACACTGCACATATCTTATTTTGAAGTAAAAAAATAAAACGGGAACAAATACAATCGCCCCGCCTCATGTGGCCCGCGGGCCACAGTTTGAGAACCCCTGCCCTAAGTCATCATGGACTTAACTATTGGGCTATCAAACGGTGGAGGAATCCTCGAGGGATAATTGCCCCACCTGTGCCCCCAGAGCCCCTTCTCCACCCTCCCCTCCCTCACCTGATCAGGGCTTGGCCACCTACCTGGCAAAGGAAGGAGCTGGATTTATACCCCTCAGGGGGCCTGACACGACTTCATGCATTGGTGCTGGAGTTGGGAGTCCCTTGTCTGGGAACTCAGTCATGTGGAGCCAGAGGACAAAAATGAGAACATATTTGAGGCATAATATGGAGATAAGAATTGGGAAGCAAAGTGTGAAATCAAAAGAGGACCCAGGAGAAAGGGCGATTAAAAAACAAAGGGCAAAATGGGAGATGGTGAGAAAAGATTTCTAGGATGAGAGGGAGATGTACAAAGAAGGGTTTCTATGAGCCTCGGGTTCATAGCTGCGTATCGCATCAGCCAACTGGGCCCATTGAAAGGCAGTCACCTGCAGGGGTGTCCAACCTTTTGGCTTCTCTGCTCCACATTGAAACAAAAAGAGTGGTCTTGGGCTACACATTAAATACACAAACACTAACAAAAACTGATGAGAAAAAAAAAAAGTCCATGCATAAGTTTCATGATATCCACCACTGCAGATAAGCAAAAAAGTCCTCACATAATATGCATGGGCCGTGGGTTAGACACCCTTAATTGGGAATAAAGAAACTTACATATGCCTTATAGGATCATCTCAAGAGATCAAATTTGTGCTCTTTGGAACTCTATGGGTCATATTATGTTTCTCGAAAGGATATGTTGAAGTCCTTTTAGTACTTGTGAATGTGAACTTATTTGGAAGTAAGGTCTTTGTAGATACGGTCAGGTTAATACAAGGTCATCACGGAATACAGTGGACTGTAAGCCAATGTGACTGGTGTCCTTACAGTAAGAGGAAAATTGAGACACAGGCAAACACAGAGATAAGCATGTAGACATGAGGAAAGCTTGCATAATGCTGCCCCAAGCCCAGAGAAAGGTTTGGGACTACCAAAAGCTGAAAGAGGTAAAGAAGGATTCTCCCCTAGAGGATTCAGAGGAAGTATCATCCCCACCAACAACTTAATTCCAGACTTCTAGCATCCAGACCTGTGAAAGAAATAGTTTGCTCTTGTTTAAGCTGCTCTATTTATAGTACTTTGTTATGGCAGCCCTAAGAAACTCATACAACTGTAAACATTCTTTGACCTGTGATGAGGTGATTCTCTATAATAAGGATATCCTATGCTGGGCGCAGTGGCTCACACCTGTAATCCTACCACTTTGGGAGGCTGAGGCAGGTGGATTGCTTGAGCACAGGAGTTCGAGACCAGCCTGAGCAAGGTCAAGACCCCATCTCTACAAAAAATAGAAAAAACTAGCCAGCCATAGGGGTGTATGCTTGTAGTCCCAGCTACTTGAGAGGCTGAGGCAAGAGGATCTCTTGAGCCTAAGAGTTTGAGGTTGCTGGGCGGTGCCTGTGGCTCAGTGGGTAGGGCGCCAGCCCCAAATACCCTGGGTCGTGGGTTCGAACCTGGCTCTGGCCATACTGCAACAAAAAATAGCAAGGTGTTGTGGCAGGTGCCTGTAGTCCCAGCTACTTGGGAGGCTGAGGCAAGAAAATCACCTAAGCCCTGGAGTTGGAGGTGGCTGTGAGTTGTGACACCATGCACTCTACCAAGGGTGATAAAGTGAGACTCTGTCTCTTAAAAAAAAAAAAAAAAAAAAGCATTTTAGGTTGAGGTTGCTGTGAGCTGTGATAACACCATGGCACTCAACCCCAGAGTGACAGAGTGAGACTCTTATCTCAAAGAAAAAAATCCAATAAAATAAAATATTCTACAACTTTTGCAAATGTCTACCAGAATGCCATTTGAAAAATCTCAACTCAGAAAAAAAAATACACAAAATTTAAATCAATGCCTATATTTATTTCTTTTCCCCTGGATAATTAAACAAATTGAAGGTGGTAGGGGAGGCTAGCGAGCTTCACTTGATTTCCAGTGAATAGTGTTGATGAGTCAGGACCATTACATCCCTCAGAAAATGCCCTGTAAAAAGCAAAATCTAAGTGCTGTGTTTACTAAAGTGATACCATATGTCGGTTGATTAACAAGTTGCCAGAATATTAGAAGTTCTTGGCTGATTACAAGAAGGAGCATCTGTTTGCTGAATCCTTTATCTAATGTGTGTACAGATATCACCAGGTTTGGCATTTTTCCTAAATATCAGATATAAATTCCCACAGTATTTAAGCCTTCAGAGAGTAATGCCGATGTCCTGCTGAATTTAAGATATTTACTCTAAGGAAAGCAAATAAAATATGACCAGACAAAAAGATAAGTATCCCCATAACAGTATTACAGCTCATTCAAAATTTTTTTTACTGTCGTACCTGACGTCATCTACTATAACTAATGTTTACTTGAATGTCACTTACATAGTAATTTACAGGGGTGGGGGGGGAGGGGAAGCCCTATTGATAGAATTTATTATGCCAGATTTTGTGAAATGACTTACAGCTTACAAATGATCTCACATTGAAGTTTTACAACTTTGCCAAGATAGCAAGGAATCTGTCCTTATCCCCATTTCACAGATGAAGAATCTGCAGTTGAGTTGAGGTAAATAATCCGCCTGGTTGAAATGTGGTGGAACCGACATAAAGCCAGGTCTTCTGAGTTCCATCCCAGCACCACCTGCAAATTCCTTGTGTAGAAAGAAGTTCAGGAGCTGGTTGTTGGCGCCATGATGACGTCTAGGCAGGGTGTAATTCTGGAGTTTTCTTTTGTACCTTTCCACCCCCCACCCCCTGCCCTGCCTTTGATAGCACCATATATGGGATTGTGCCATTTTAATATCAGTAAGTAGCTTCCTTTCCATAGCTCATCAAAGCAGGCATAAAATAAGCAAAAGGGGAAAAGGAACTCTTTTTATATTAACTGAATTCAAAGTTAGACTTTTATTCCAGTTATTTAATTTTCTTTGAAATTTCTCAGCACCCACAGTCTTAGAACTAAATGTGATATGATATACGTGTCACCATTTTCTCTGTCCTGTATTTTTACAACTTATTGGAAGTCTAATGGAGAAGTCTTTTAATGTTTCAAGGGAATGGGACGTTTTATGAAAAATAGACTATTTCCTCTTAAGTTGTCTAAATGTTATACCTTTTATATAAGTCACAAGGCAGGTGTTACTTTGGGGCATTTCTTCCTACGTAATATAGGAAAGATGGGGAAAGCCCTTTTCCTCTATTCTCTAATGTCCAGTGACTGGGGGCTGTGAATTAAACTGAGAAAATATAAAGTAACAGGAGCAAAAAATTATTTTATATGCACATGGAAGGCCTCACAGAAAAGTAGCAAACTTTTTCAAAAAATAATTAGACCTTAAAGCTTTTATGAGGGCTATGCTAGTTTTCATATTACGTGGCTGTATACTTTGTCAGCAGTCCCCACATACCATTTGAACAAAGGGCAATAAATTGCAAAGAAGTGACAGAACAAAGTAAAAGGGGTTGGGCTTTCAAGGGTAGTGAATTGCAGGAAGGTAAATTCATTGAAGAAATTAATAGAAGATATGGGTAAGTGTTTTAAAATGCAGACTCAGGTCAATGCCATCTGCAGTAATAATCATCTCCTCTTCCCTGTACAAGGGAAGGGAGGGAGGACACCTGTCCCTGCTTTTAGGCAGAAAGGGGAAGGGCAGAGATTTCCTCCCGCATCTGCTATTTCTCAGTTACCTTCTAATTCAAAGTTATCCTCATGCCAAAGTGGCATATTTTAGAGTGATGTATTCTGATCCGCATCATTAACTTTGAGGACCTCTATAGACAGGCCCTTTCCTATCTGTCTAGCTACCTCCCTGACCATCCAGTTTCTCAACCTTCTTTTGAGCAAATTGCTGCAGCTCTTGCTCTACACTTCCTTTCCCTTGAACTCATGTTCACATTTGTTTGTCTGCAGTACCATTTCTTCATCTTCTCCTTTCTGACCCTCCCCATCCCTCAGTGCAAGCCCAAATTTATTTTCCTTTCTAATGCCTCCCCAGACCTCCAACTCTCTCAAGTGGCTCCTTCTTCTAAACATTTTGAACTGTCCTGGTCTGAGAAATTAATTTGCCAACCTGTCATTTAGTCCTTCAGATTTTCAGTAGTGGCCTTAACAGTTATGTAAATCCTCTATTGTTACTTAACTTCTCAGATTTTGTTCCGCTTCTCTCCCTTGCTGTCTGTATCCTGCAGTATTACTGCTTTCCAAAGGGGGAGGCAAGAACAATCCGAGTCATAATCCACCCATCCCCACCCCTAGAGTTGTTGAAAGGTAGATTCCAGGGACTGATCATGGATCTGCTAAATTGGCTTCCCAGGTGTTTCTTCTGCACATTGAAGTTTATGAATCATTGATTTAGACAGTGCACGTCACCCATTCGTTTCTTTATACAACAACTATTCAAGCGCAAATTGGGCACTAAGTACCTGGAATTCAGGTAGACACGATCCCTGTTATCTTGGAATTTCTGATCGAGTTTCAAAAATAGACAATGAAGGACATAAATGTTTGATGTGGGTTACAAAAGGGAGATGTAATGAGCTGTGGGACCAAGAGAGGAGCCTAAGCTGTCAGGGGCAGGTGTCAGGGAATACTTCCCTTGGGATGTAGAGTTGAGATCCAAGGGAGAAGCAAAAATTGGTAAGGGAAAGGGAAAGAGGTGGGGAGGAGAGGCAGGAGTGATCACATGTATAAAGGCTCGGACGTGGGAAAGCACATTCTTTGGAGGGACCCGGAAAGCGAGTCTTCAGACAGAAAGGAAGAAAGTGATAGGAGGTCGAGCTAGTAGCTAAGGAATTTGGAACTTAGCCTAAAGGCTGTGAGAAGCCATTGAAGAAGAACAGCAAGATCAATGTTGCCTTTCAGATCATTTCAGCTCTAGAGTAGAACAAGAACATACCTAGAAAGATAACAGGCATTTGCAGTTTTCCAGGATGGAGGGGATGATGGTTTTGTTCAGGGAGGTAGGTTTAGGATGGATTCAAATGGCACTTAGGAGATAAATTAGATGGGATTTAGTAATTAAATCCTTTTTGGGTGAGAGAAAGGAAGTGCCAAAGATAGGATGGATTTTTGTTTTGATAGCATTTGGTGGGTCCATGGAACACTGAAGAGGACCAAGTTTTAAGGAAAAAAGTTCAGTTCCACAAGTTTGAGACCAGCCTGAGCCAGAGTGAGACCCCGTCTCTAAAAATAGCTGGGTATTGTGGTGGACACCTGTAGTCCGAGCTACTCGGGAGGCTGAGGCAAGAGAATCACTTGAGCCCAGAGTCTGAGGTTGTTGTCAGCTATGAAACCAGGGCACTCCACCAGCGGTGACAAAGTGAGACTCTGCCTCAAAAAAAAAAAAAAAAAGTGAAATGTGATCCCCAATATGGCAGTATTAGGAGGCAGAATCTAGTGGGAAGTGTTTGGATCATAGAGACGGATCCCTCATGAATGGCTTGGTGCCATTTTCAAGGTAGTGAGTTCTCACTCCTGAGAGACTGGACTAATTCCCACAAAAGTGGGTTTTTACAAAGCTGGGACACCCCCCCCCCCAGGTTTTCTGTCTTTGTACAGGTTTTCTCTCTCTGCTCCTCCCATTTGGCCTTCTCCACCATCTTGTCCTAGAGCACAAAAGCTATCACTAGAAGCTAGAGCCATGCCCTTGAACTTCCCGGTCCACAGAACCATGAGCTATATCAACATCCCTTCTTTATAAATTCTCCAGTGTCAGGTATTCTGTGATAGAAACACAAAATGAACTAAGACGTAAGGATTTACATTTCCTAGAATTATTCCAATACAGCCAGATTTTCAAGAAATAGAGGATAATGGAGAGCTGTGGATTCTCCTTATATATCTCTTTCTCTGATTTCTCCTTCTTTTCTTTCATTCATTATCTGCTTCCCATTTATTTTCAGAAAGAGAATAATGAATAAAAGGCAGTGGGGCTGAATTACTCTCTGTGTCCTAAAAATAATTCCCCTAAATCATAATTCTCTTTCAAAAGTACACAAAAGGCTTTATAACTGAGAAGAAATGATAGAATTATAAAAGGAGTGCACAAGAACATTGTAACCAAAGGATGTTCATGTGCATTCCGGTATGAGAAACCCCTCTGCACAATTCCTGAACAATGCTCAATGAGTCTCTGCTTGCTTATTCTTAGCAGCAGGGATCTCCCTCTCTATTTTAGGAATCAACCTTTTTTTTTTTTTTTTAACTAAGTCCCATTAGACAGAATAGTTTCCCTATAAATGAATCAAAATGAGCCTACCTTACAGCAACAGAGAATAAATTTATTCTATATTCTATGTGACAGACTTTCAAATATATTAAGACAACTGCCATGTCTCTTCAAGCCTTCTCTTCCATAAACCAAATATCTCCAATTGCCTCAAATACATTTTTTATAAATAGGACATGATTTGTGCATCCTTCATCATCTTTATAAAGATGTGTCTCTTTTAAAGGGCACTTTTAAAGGGCAGTCACCCTGCATACCTGTACTCTGATCAGTGCCCTTTACTATCGGTAGGACAGCTGCCTCTTGGTTGTTCTTGTGTTTATTTTTAATGACAGATGGTTTGGTTTTCAACAGGGGCCAATGAATGGAGATTAGATATATGCTGTTTTTAAAGTTCTAGGACATCCTCAGGGAGGTAGAATATGTATATTTCGTTTATAACAGAAGTGGTTTTTCATTTGTGGGACTTGAAATGTGCTTCATCCCAGTGAAATCACTGGGTAATAAATGGGAGGGGGTTTAAATCTCATCATAGTAAGATGAGATGATATTTCCCTATTTCACTTTTTATGTGGCAGTTATACCTTAATCTGCTTTTAAGAACAGCTGTTGTAACAGATGTTTGCTTTAGATGGTATCTTTTTTTCAGTATACCTAACAAAAATCCTTTTCATGAAGAAATGTTTATGAAAGCCCCAAACCTTTTTCTAATGCAAATAAGCTACTATTTGTACAGCATCTTCAGACTGTCACCCATATTGAGACTACACACCTTCCAAGGACATAGTCCTCAATCATATGTCATGGAGCAGTGGTCCCCAACCTTTTCAGTACCTGGAACTGGTTTCATGGAAGACTGCTTGTCCATGTACCGGTGGAAGGAGATGGTTTGGGGACAATTTGAGTGCATTACATTTATTGTGCACTTTATTTCTATTATTATTACATTGTAAAACACACATATAATGAAATAATTATACAACTCACAGTATCAGTGGGAGCCCTGAGATTGTTATTTTGCATTTAGATTGTCCCATTGGGGGGTGATGGGAGGCAGTGGCACCCACAGTGTGTTGCTGTGTCTTCAGCTCTATCTCAGATCACCAGGTATTAAGTTCCCATCAGGAGGGCACAACCTAGATCCCTTGCACGTGCAGTTTGTAGTAGGGTTCATGCTCCTATAAGACTCTAATGCCACCGCTGATCTGATAGGAGGTGGAGCTCAGGCGGTGATGTGACTGATAGGGAGTGGCTGTAAATACAGATGAAGCTCAGTTCCTAATAGGCCAGGGACCAGAACCAGCCTACAGCCCAAGACTTGGGAACTTCAGTAATAGAGGGTGTTCCACCAAGGCAAAGCCCATCCTTGTCTGAAGAAACTTGTAAAGCTCTGATTGCTCTCTAGTGGCAGGATTTCAGTTCATGAAGAAATCCATGCTAGGAGAAGCAGGAAAGTTGGCTCCATGATTGGGAGTATTAGACTCTAAACTAAGGTCATAGAATTGTTCTTTTTCCTAATTATCTGTACTGCTAGATGTTTGGCTCTGGCCCTATTGGTAGTTATTAAAACCAGAAGGATATCATAGACATGCTGGTGAACTCTGCTCCTCAATGACGATGAGACAAAAAACTATATTATCCCATAAAAATATATATACTTCTCTTACTACGTATATATATAGGTATATATAACATTTATAAAATATATGCTCTTGTATATAAAAAGATAAAGAGCTGCATAGCCTGAAAAAATTGTTTTTTCAAATCACGAAAAGCTTAACCCGAAAGGAAGCAAATAGGATACCCTCAAGAAGAGGCTTCTCTTGCTAATCTCTGTTTTCTATGTATCTGTATCTGTAAAAGGGGACACATTCTTTAAGACTAAACTCTTGGGATCACCGTTTACTGAACTATCATTGTTGCAGAAATCTTTACACTTTTGCTTTGTACCTGGTAAAAGCATAAGGAACCCCTAATATTTGAGTAATATTGATGTCCTGTAAAGCTATGCCTTGTGTTAACCCTGAAGTATAAGAAATTCCAACTGAGGTAAGTTACAGGCGGACAACTTGGCTCCACAGTTTGGTTGTTCAAGGCTTGATAAGAATCTTCTTGAAGACATTCCCATCAGCATTCTCCTTGTAAGTTTTCAAGCTTGTCCTTTGTTACGACTGTCCATAATTGTATTTTAAACTTATTTCCATAATTAATCCATACATGTGACTTTTTTAAAGACTACAAAATCATAGTCCTATTACCTGATTTACCAGCTTCAAAGAATGTCTTTTGACCTTGTATTTGAAAAATAAGGAAAATCAACACATTTACTCTAATTTTTATACTTTCTTGCTCGTCACTTCCCCGCACTAGCTAGCAATATTACTAATTTCTTCTTCTTCTTCTTCGTCTTCCTCTTCCTCCTCCTCCTCGGCCACTGGATATTATTTTCAAATGGTCATTGTCCATAAAACTTTAAGTTCTGAAATCATAATTCCTGTGGTTGCTTTAGTTGCTAGGGTTGGTTTTAGTTATAAATGGAATCAGTCCTCCTAGGCAACCCTTGTGCTCTGATTATTTCAATTCTCTGGGGTTTGGTCTTCCAATATTTTTTCAAAATGGCTCACAGGAATTCCTTACCTGAGCAGTTAAATGTGAAAATCCTCTGCCTTTACACTTAGGTGAAAGTGTTGAGTATAAAATTCTTGAGTCATATTTTACATCTCTGAAAATTTTGTGCCTAACATCCACTGCCTTCCCGAGTTAATGTCTTTCCCTCCTATGATTTCATCTGTATCCATTTTTTCTTAGCCCGTATTTCAATGTGTAGATTCAAGTCTTTTATTTCAGGAAAGCTTCTGGAAGTATCTTTGGATATAATTACACCTTTTCTCTTCCATTGACTTGGTTTTCTCCCAAGACACCACCTATTTTTAGTTCTCAAACTGTAGGTTGTGACCCCTTCGGGGGTTGAACAACCCTTTCACAGGGGTCGCCTAAATACATCCTGCATATCAGATATTTACATGACGATTCATAACAGTAGCAAAATTACAGTTATGAAGTAGCAACGAAAATAATTTTATGGTTGGGGGTCACCACAACCATATTAAAGGGTCGTGGCATGAGGAGGCATTAGGAAGGTTGAGAACCACTGGCTTAGAAGTTGGATTTCCTTTGTTTTCCCCAGTTCATCGTATTTGGTTTCCTTAACTGTGTACTCAGATGGTGCTTTCCCACAAATTCCCTTCTGCTCTAATCTCCTGCCAATTTTTTAAGACAACTTTATTGATCTGTCCTTCATGCCCTTCTCACAGAAAGCCCTGATCTGTCAGCCTCATCCTTGCCCCGAAGAGCTGTTCATAAACAACTTCTGAAAACCTGATTAAGGACCCAAATCTTTTACTCAATTTTTTCTACAGCATCACAGGTTCACCAACTCCAGTTCTTTCATTCTTCCCACTTTTGTATTTGCTCACATAACCTTTTGGCTGATTGAGTTTATGGTAATTAAGCATCTCAGAATTCCCCCCCCCCCTGCAGCCTTCCAGATTGCCCACTTCCTTTCACAGTCCAAAGGGCCCAGCTTCTAAAAAATGTCACTGATCTATACTTCATCTCCCTTCATTAATTAATATATTCTGTGCTTTTAAACCATTTCTACCTAGTTTTAAAGCTTCATAATGATCACTAGAAAAAAGAGAACAAGTGCTCTTGGGAATTCAAGGGGGCATCTCTGAGGGGGTCGAAGTTCAGTGTTTTATCTTTTAAAAAAGATAATATTTTTATTCAACACCATGGTATCTGTATTTGTTTTAAATATGTTTATTTGGAGTATTTTAAGTGACTTTGGTCTTAAAAAATCTTCCGTCCCACCTTCATATATGAGTAAAATTGAAGGCTTAGAAAGATAAGCCATAATCATAATGAGGTTTCGGGGGCATCCTATCAAGTCATTGAGGGTTCCCAGGGGCTTGAGGGTAGCAGCCATGAATAAACCACATGTTAGAAGGGGGTGTTCATTCACATCTTTGACTCTCTGTCCTCGGGCACAGTACCAGTCACCTTGGCATTCAGTGACTATGAAATGAACTGGAAGTGAACTTGTCAGCTCTCTTCTTGGCTATATTCCATACTCCACTGCCTATTTGAGCTTATTCCTGCTGTCATTCTAAGTAAAAGGAAATCATTCTTTGTACTAGAAGAAAGATGAGAATTTGGGCCTTAAAAAATTAAACATAAGGACCAGCATGGTGGCAGTGTGCCAGTAATCTGGCTGAGGTGGGAGGTAATGGAGCTGAGGTGGGAGGATTGCTTGAGCCAAATCTGGAATTCCTGAATTTCAGACCAGCCTGGACGACATAGTGAGACCCCACCTCTACAAGAAATAGAAAAATTAGGCTCGGCACCTGTAGCTCAAGCTGCTAAGGCATCAACCACATACACCAGAGCTGGTGAGTTCAAATCCTGGGCCTGCCAAACAACAATGACAACTGCAACCAAAAAATAGCTGGGTGTCGTGGTGGGTGTCTGTAGCTCCAGCTACTTGGGAGGCTAGGGCTAGAGAATCGCTTCAGCCCAAAAGTATGAGGTTGCTGTGAGCTGTGGCGCCATGGCACTCTACCCAGGGGGACAGCTTGAGATTCTGTCTCAAAAAAAGAAAGAAAGAAAGAAAAGAAATAGAAAAATTAGCCAGGCATGGTGGCTCATGCCTATAGTTCCAGCTACTCAAGGGGCTGAGGTATGAGGATAAAGTACAGGAGTTTGAGTCTGTGGTGAACTGTGATTGCAGCAATACACTCTAGCCTGGACAACAGAATGAGACGTCGTCTCTAAAAAAGAAAAGGAAGGCAGGGAGGGAGGGAATCAAGGATAATGTATATTTATACTTTAATCATCAGGAATCAGCTATTGAAATTGGCATTTTCTCATCATTCTTTCCAACACTGGGGAGACTAGAGAACTGTCTATGGGCTTGTTGATTCACCAGGCTATTATTTTTCTCACCTCTAATATGAGGATAATAATAATACCCACCTCATCAGGTCTTTGGGAGGAATAAATGATCCCCCCTATGAACATACTGAACATAGAACCTGACACAAAGTAGGTACTCAGTAAATTATAGCTATGGTCACTATTGAGTGGTTAGCAGCAGTGGTAGAGAGATCTTAAGATGAGCCCAAATCATCTTTTTTTTTTTTTTTTGAGACTGAGTCTCACTGTGTCACCCTTGGTAGAGTGCTGCGATGCCACAGCAACCTCAAACTCTTGGGTTTATGAGATTCTCTTGCCTCAGCCTCCCAAATAGCTGGGGCTACAGGTGCCCGCCACAATGCCAGCTATTTTTTGTTGCAGTTGTCATTGTTTAACAGGCCTGGGGCAGGTTCTAACCTGCCAGCCTGGGTGTATACGGCCGGCGCCCTAGCCACTGAGCTACAGGCGCCAAGCCCCAAATCATCTTGTTTAAAAATATTTTGATAATGTAACTCAAAGCCTGGGGCGCTGCTCTAGACAGCAACTAATTACCTTGGTATCAAACTCTATTATTCCCACAATTAATATAATAATTGAAAATATTTTCCTATCCTTTACCTCCCAAGCACACATGTGCACACATTTTTACCAGTGGAAGGAACAGAAAGTAATGCCTTTTCCTTACCCATTGCAAGAGTCATCGCTAACACCCCTGTAACAAAAGACTGATTAACCACAAAGAAGTGTAACACGTGTATTTAACCAAAGTTTTAGGGAATATGGGAGCCTTTAGAAGTGAAGACCAAAAGACCCCTGGAGAACTATGTGCATCTGAGCTTAGATTAGATGAAGAAGGGACAGCTTTGGCCAGCACAGTCGCTCACCCCTAGCTTGCTGGGACATCAAGGGAGTGGAGGGGGGGATCATCTGAGCTTAGCAGTTTGATACCAGCCTGAGCAATAGCGACACCTGTCTCTACTAAAAATAAAAAATAAAAAAAATTTAAAAAACTAGCCAGGTGTTGTAGTGAGCACCTGTAGTCCTGACTACTCAGGAAGCTGAGGCAAGAGGACTGCTTTATTTAGCCCAAGAGTTTGAGGTTGCTGTGAGCTATGATGCCATAGCACTCTACCAAGGGCCCCAAAGTGAGACTCTGTCTCACAAAAAATAAAAAAGGGACAGCCTTGTAGAAGTGTGATTGGACATAAAAGGTATGATCTAATGGTAATAAACGGGGAAATTCAGCCCAGTCTGCTTGTTCACTAGCCTCTCTGTGTAGCATTCCCGTTTTCTGGGCACAGGACAAGACACCTGTCATGTGGCAGTCTTATGACTTATTTTCAGGAGAGGTAGGTCAAAGAAAAGTGGGAGAAAGTCAGTGGGTGACCTGAAGGGTGCCATATTTGGGGGTAGCATGTTTTGAGCCTCAACTCTTAGAAATTGCACAATCACACCTGGGCAGAGCTTTGGCCCACAGGTCCCATGCCACAGCTATTTCTCCTCCTTACAACCAAAGCTGAACCAGGCGGCTTGTGTCTGTAATCCTAGCAATCTGGGAGGCGGAGATGGGTGGATTGCTTAAGCTCAGGAGTTTGAGAACAACCTGAACGAGAGCAAGGCCGCATCTCTACTAAAAATAGAAAAATTAGCTAGGCATTGTGGTGGGCACCTGTAGTCCCAGCTACTTGGGAGGCTGAGGCAGGAGAATCAGTTGAGCCCAAGAATTTGAGAGGTTGCTGTGAACTATCATGATGCCATGACATCTATAAAGGGTGATAGAGTGAGATTCTTCTCTAAATAAATGAACAAATGACAAAGCCTAAACTTCTCTGAACAGGTTGTTGTGTAAGGGAGCGTTCCTCATGGTAGAATGGCAAGCAGCCTTGGACTTGAGCTGGGCTTTACAAGGCGGCTTTAGGGATTTCCCACAGCAGGATTGCCCTGGTTGATAAACAGAGTCCAGAAGTTTCTCCTACCCACAGATTCCCCATATGTCCTGGGAGAGCCCAGCGCTATCTAGGAATTCCAGAATTAGAAGGAACCATTGAGGATACCGCATTTAAGGGTGGGCTGGCTGCTGACCGGGTATTTTCTTAACGCCTTCCCATCCTTTGGCACCTACTCTAGGAAATGCCAGCCAGAACTTTCCAATTAGCTACCATATGGATAGAGTCTATAAGAAGACAATGTATCATCTGCATCAGTTAAGTGCTCTGATGAACAGATTTTGTAGAGAGAAAAGGTTGACAAGGACAACCTTGCTGTGCTGTCCTCTTCAACGTTATCATCTTGTGCCACAGAGTCTATTATTTTTTCCAACACAGTTTTACTCTATATACTATGACTTAAAGACCCATATTTTTATCCTATTAACCTAATCAGGAATAAGAAACATTCAATGGATAGAATAGGAAGGTTCTCCATTCAGGAGAGTTATTTATGATTTTTTAATTTCTGCCCCCAAAATCCCAAGTGAAGATCAAAGGCAGAGGCAAAAACCTGTAGAGTGGGGAAGATTCCTGTTCTCACCCACTGCCAGGTTCATGGCTGAGACACCGTAACTGAGTCTTTTTTCTTTTTTTTGAGACAGAGCCTCAAGCTGTCGCCCTGGGTAGAGTGTCGTGGCATCACAGCTCACAGCAACCTCCAACTCCTGGGCTTAGGCAATTCTCTTGCCTAAGGAGGCTGAGTAGTTGGGACAATAGGCACCCGCCACAGTGCCTGGCTATTTTTTTTGTTATTGTTTCAGTTTGGCCGAGGCTGGGTTCAAACCCACCGGCGCCCTACCCACTGAGCCGCAGGCACCTCCCCATAACTGAGTCTTAACAAAAGAAAAGGGCAAACATTTATTTAATGTAAATTTAATGTGACTTGGGAGGCTTTGGAAATAAAGACCCAAAGAAGTCAGGAGTGATGGCTCACATTTGTAATCCAGCATGCTGAGAGGCTAATGAGGGAGGATCCCTCGAGTTCAGGAGTTCAAGACTAGCCTGAGCTACAGCGAGACCTCATCTCTATTAAAAATAGAAAAATTAGCTGGGCATGCTGGCACCTGTAGTCCCATCTACTCGGGAGGCTGAGGCAGGAGGATTGCTTGAGCCCAGGAGTTTGCAGTTGCTGTGAGCTAGGCTGACACCACGACATTCTATCCAGGGCAACAGACTGAGACTCGGTCTCAAAAAAAAGACCCAAAGACACAGGTAAGCTTGTGTATGTTTATGTTCAAGTTTGAGGAAGAACAGATAATCATATAGACAAAAGGGTGTGATGTGGCGCTAATAAACCAGGGAAACTTAACAAACCTATTTGTTTAAATTCTTCTCTGTGTCCCTGTGTCTTCACAGACAAGGATGTTTTTTAGTTCTAGGTACAGGGAGGGCACCTCTCACAGGACAATCTTACCACCTGCTTCAGGGCAGAGAGACAAAGGCGAAAGGAAAGGAGTGGCCTTCCTGCTTCTGCTGCTTTCTCAAGGGTCTTGAACACTATCAGAACAATCATTGGGACCCTGTTGCCCAATGCCCACAAGGTCATGTGTTCCACACCCCACCTACTCATGGCCCAGACTTCTAAGAGAACATGGGGCCACATAAGGGCCCTCCAAGCTGAGCTAAAGTTCACCCCCAAAGGAAGACAAGAGAGATCCCTAAGAGACTGGCAAAATGCACGGTTCATTCTGTGCTTGTGACCAGAGGCTGGGGTAACGCTTACAGCAAGACCTTGGGCATCTTGCATTATTAATGGCTTCTAAACTCCCTCAGGTAACTGTTTACTTGCCTCAAACAAAATCATATAGCACTGGTGTTATGGGAGTCCTGTGGACTTATCTGGAAAGACAATTTGCTGTGAAACAATATTCCAATAGCCATTCTATCCTGGTGTCCAGCTTAAATAGCTACTTGGCAAAGTGCTCCCTCACGATGCAAATATAGCCCCGTGTAGACAGTAGGGTCTTGGCCATCATATCGCTGGCCATCTGTCCTGCTGAATTATAAATACAGCATTAGACAGATTTCTTCATCTCTCCCACAGTCAGGTCAGATAACATTCATCTTCCTTTATCTACAGGGGAGAACTCTAAATGGTTGCTCTCTAACCTGAGCAAAAATGATGTCTAAAATTGGTTCTCCTTGAGCAAATAAGTGAGCTGTTAGATGCCGTACTGTTCACTAACCCAGATCACTCTGTCTGTGTCAACAGTAGATAAGAGTTCAGTCCTTAATATTTGACGTGCTAGAGCAGATCTCAGCTTTCAAGCCTGTTTGTGGGTTTTTTGGTGCGATCTCCCTCTGCAGCTTTTTCTTTACAAAAAAATAAAAAGATCTACCACGTACATGTGCATGTACTTTGGTTTGTTCACTTAAAAATAATTTAGGCTGATGGCCCCTGTAACACAGTGGTTACAGCGCTGGCCACATGCACCAAGGGTGGTGGGTTCAAACCCGGCCCGAGGCGCTAACAGCAATGACAACTGAAACAACAACAACAACAACAACAAAAAAAAAAATAGCCTGGCATTGTGGCAGGCGCCTGTGGGCCTAGCTACTTAGGAGGCTGAGGCGAGAGAATCGCTTAAGCCCAAGAGTTAGAGGTTGCTGTGAACTATGATGCCACGGCACTCTACTGAGGGCAACATAGTGAGACTCTGTCTCAAAAAAAATAATAATAATAAAATAATAATTTAGGCTCTGTGCCCATAGCTCTGTGGTTAGGGCGCTGGCCACATACACTGGGGCTGGCAGGTTCGAACCCAGCCCAGGTCTGCTAAACAACAATGACAACTACAACAACGACAACAAAAAAATAGCCAGCAATGTGGTGGGTGCCTGTAGTCCCAGCTACTTGGGAGGGCAAAGAAGAGAATGTCTTAAGCCCAAGAGTTTGAGGTTGCTGTGAGCTGTGACACCATGGCACTCTACTGAAGGGGATCTAGTGAGACTCTGTCTCAAAAAATAAAAAATAAAAATAATTAAAAATAGGCCAGGTTCAGTGGCTCACGACTGTAATCCTTGCACTCTGGGAGGCCGAGGCAGGTGGATTGCCTGAGCTCAAGAATTTGAGACCAGCCTGAGCAAGAGCTAGACCCCATCTATGTTAAAAAGAGAAAAACTAGCCAGGCGTTGTGGCAGATGCCTGTAGTCCCAGCTACTTGGAAGACTCAGACAGGAGGATTCCTTAAGCCCAAGAGTGTGAGGTTGCTGTGAGCTAGAATGCCATGGCACTCTACCCAGGGTGACAGACTATGTCTCAAAAAAAAATTTTTTTTTTTTTAATAGGCCAGGTGTGGTGGCTCATATCTGTAATCCCAGCACTTTGAGAGGCCAAGGCGGAAGGATTGCTTTAGGCCAGGACTTTGAAACCAGCCTGGGCAATATTGCAAGACTCCATCTCCACCAAAAACTTTAAAAGTTACCTGAGGCACGGGCAGTGCCTGTGGCTCAAAGGGGAAGGGCACCGGTCCCATATGCCGGAGGTGGTGGGTTCAAACCCAGTCCTGGCCAAAAATCACACAAAAAAAAGTTACCTGAAGCATGGTGGTGCATGCCAGTAATCCTAGCTACTTGTGAAGCTGAGGCGGGAGGATGGCTTGAGCCCAGGGGTTCAAGGCTACAGTGAGCTATGATGATGCCACTGCACTCCAGCCTGATGACAAAGTGACAATAATAAAACAATAATAACATAAATAAAATAACTTGGCTAAAACCAATGAGAGCATTATATCACAAAAGAATTCATGAGGAGGGTAGCATAGCCTGACAGCAGTTTCTGAACTCTGAGTTTGAATTCTGGCTCCTCCCCTTCCCACTGCGTGATCTTAGTCAAGCTGATGAGTGTCTGGATTTCTTCCTTTGCCAAGAAGGAGTAATAATAACAGTACCTTCTTTACAGGGTTGTGATGAATATTAAACATGAAAGTGCATGTTTAAACAATGACTAATGCATACGAGAGCAGAGTTTGTGGTGTGTGAAGGCTCCAAATATAATACCACTTTCCCTACCCAGGTTCTGAACAAATTCAGAAGTAAACAGACAAGTAAGACAGAAAGAGACGAACGTATCATCTTGCTTCGTAATAAAGCTGATGCAAAAATAGGGTTTAGGGTTAGGACAACAGTGAGCTGCACCGCAGAGTTAAGCTAACTTTCCCAGTGGTTGCATACATAGCTGGAATTAGTCCAGACTTACCAACATGGGTGAGAGAGAGAGGCCCTGTTCCTCTCTAGGAAAGAGTAAGGGATGGGCAAAGAGAGTTGGAAGAAAATGCTTCCTTCTGGAAAGTCAAGGTGTGGGAAGAAATGCCTGTCTGCTTAGCCCACAGCCTGCTTCAATCTGTGGGTGCAACTCGATGCAAAATAATTAACATCTACTAGGCCATATTGCACTGAACTGAGAGACCCCGGGAGGCCCACACCACAAGACTTACGGCATGGAGGGACAAGGGTGCACCCCCTTTGTCTCCCATCATTCCCTTTACTTGGATGATGGGACATCCCTTCCCCTTGCCAGGCTTAGGGAGATCGGGCCAGTAGCCTGCAGAATCTTCTTCATGAGTTCCTCCTCTGTGTTTTCCTCCCATGGAGCACCATTTCTCAGTGGTTCCCTGGTGGTCTAGTGGCTGGGATTCCGTGCTTTCACTACCACAGCCTGGGTTCATTTCCTGGTTAAGGAACCACCAACATCAATCTGCATCAATATGTAATTGATACTTCTGAAGGAACAGAGGCGTGCTATGCATTTTGATGTTTGTTTTTATTAAAAAGTCATCTCCATGAAGTCTATGAGTAACTTACCAAACCTTCCCTGCCAATCCTGGCCTTTATTTTGACTTTTTTTTTTTTGAGATGGGATCTTGCTGTGTTGTCCAGGTTCGTCTCAAACTTCTGTGCTGAAGTGATCCTCCCCCTGCCTCAGCCCCCCAGGTAACTGAGACTACAGGCCTGTGCCAGCATGTCTGGCCCCTGGCTTTTAACTCTCTCCCAAATTACTTGGTTCTTCACACAGGCAGCCTGTGTTTTTATTTCTATTTTGTATACTTGCTCTCTCCTCTTTCTCTCCACGTGGATAACCTGTCCTCAGTTTCTTTGTTTGTTTTTTTGGTGTGTGTTTCATTTTGAGACAGAGTCTTACCCTGTTGCCCTGGGTAGAGTGCAGTGGCATCATAGCTCACAGCAACCTCAAACTCTTGGGCTAAATAAAGCAATCCCCTTACCTCAGCCTCCTAAGTATGTGGGACTACAATATGCCCAGCTAGTTTTTCTATTTTTAGTAGAGACAGGGTTTCACTCTTGTGAGAGGTTGGTCTTGAACTCCTGAGCTCAAGCAATCCACCTATTTCGGCCTCTCAGAGTGCTAGGGTTTTAGACATGAGCCCCTGCACCCGATCCCCAGTCTTATCCTTCCATGTTCCTTCTATTTTCTGGAGGTCAAGAGGAGAATGAGGCTGTCTGCATGCTCTGGTGGCCCCTTCCTGCCAGGCCACCGTGGGTGAGCTGAGTTCCTCTAGGGAAGGCCCCACTCTGCCCGGCAGCCCTGCCTTCAAGCTCTCTGTCCAGCTGGGCTAGGTCTTGCCTCCTCTTGTTCCTTCAGGCCTATGAGAAATAAAATCCCCTGCCCCCACTGTAGTGTCCTTAGCATCTTTGGAGCCCTGTCCCTCCTATGGAAAAACCACAGTCCCTTTATTAAGCTTCCTCTACTCCCCTTGTCAGAGTGGTGTGTCCACTCACCCAGGACCATGCGCTGAGCCACCCATTAGGCAGAAAGCCCAGAAGCATTGGTTTCTCTTTGTCCGAACTGAAGCCCATGTCACCCGTGGATGATGACTCTGCCCTGTATGTTGCCTAGGCCAAAAAACTCAGAACACAAGTCTCTTTTAGACAAGGCTGCCACGGACCTGTCCTGCCTTGAAGGCCCTCCAGGGATTAATTATTGGCTTGGGGGTGAACTTTTCTGTTTTAGGGCCTCCACCTCCAGAAAAGTGGGCTAAAACAGAGGGAGGCTGGGATCAGAGGGCCACAGAGCCTGTATGACATATAACAATGCTTCCAAGAAGGTGGGAAGGTAGAAAGATCTCAAGATAGCAAGTCACCGATAAGTATTCTTCTTCTTCAGGCCAGGAAGGAAGGAGGCGGGATGGGGGTTGCAGGAACCAGTGAGGAGCAAATCTCTTAGATAAAATGTGCAAAGAAAGGGAATTCAGAGGAGGTTTTGTTTGGTTTGTTGGTTTTTACAAAGAACCAGGGCTTTGCTGATTATACTGTTTTAAACATATTTATCTCTTGAGTTTCCAGCCAGATATGGTGGCTCACACCTGTAATCTCAGCGCTTTGGGAGGCTGAGACAGAAGGATAGCTTAAGCCCAGGAGTTCAAGGCTGCAGTGAGCTATGATGAGGCCACTGTCCTCTAGCCCCAGCAAAAAAAAAAAGAGAGAGAGAGAGAGAAGAAAATTAAAGAAAATTAAAAAAAGAGGAAGGAAAAGAAAGGAAAAAGAAATACTTACCTATTGAGTTTCTACCAGGAGCTGGTACTTGTGCTAGGTATACAGACACAAGGATCCACGCTCTGCCCTCCAGCAGCTTGTAATCTAGTGCAGCGCTTTACAACCTGTTTTCACTCCACTATAGAAGCACACGAAGAATGATCCTCCTGCCAACGCTACACACCACCCGGGGCAAACGTGATATGGAAGAGAAAGCAAAGACATAATACGCAAGCCGGACCTTGAATTATATGAGTGGGATCAACGAGCAGGAAAGGAAACTGAGTTGAGAGGAAGGCTGTTCCAGGCAGGGGATGAGGCAGGAGGCAGGGGGAGCTGTGAAAGTAACTGGCGCATTTGGAGGAAGAAGAGCCAGCGATCCTAGTGACCCAGGCCTCCGTCTAGGCTGCTAGACTTAGCAAATAAAAATAGCACATGGCCCCTCAAATCGGAGCATACGTACACAAAATTCAAATGTAACTGGGCATGCCATATTTTCCCTGGCATCTGTGCCCAACGTGCAGTGCGTCAGGTCACACTGCCTGATGGCGGGAAGGAAAGCACATGTACCTAAGCGCCTCAGAGCTTCCTGGCGACTGCGCAGGTGGCAGCAGCCCCAGGCGGTGGACAATCTTGGGAAATTGTCCTGATTTTCTGTTCTCATGTTTACCTTTTTATTAGGGAGGAAAAGGGAAAACACTGCCAAAGATGGGTATTTTTAATTCCTCGGGATGGGGGGCAGGGGGATGGAATCATATTCTGTTCCTGGATCCTACTGTACCAAGTATTGGGGATGATTAGTAAAAAGAAATCTAGGAAGAAATTTACACCCGGAAGAGGGCACTGCTGACGCCCGGAAACAGGCTTTTGACTCTTTTGCCCTCTAGTGGTCAAATGCCAGAGCGGAGATTTGAGTTTGGACTTCATTGCCTAACTCTGCAGTAAGTGAAGTAAGCGCGACAGGCGGCGTGGGAAGGGGCAGGTCCAGGCAGATCCTAAGCCCCAGACTATCTGGAGAGGCACGTGGGTGCGGGACTGAGCGTAGGACACTGCTGCTGCTCCCCGGGAACCTCTTGCTACCTCGTGGGGCTTCCGGGCTAGTGAGGGAGAATCTGGCTTCTGGCCCTGGGGACTAGAGTTAGTTGCCTTTATTTTCAATCATTTACCCAACAAATATTTCTGGAGTACCTACTACATGCCAGGCCCTGTGCTGGTGCCATGCAAAACACCTGACATCTTTTCATTATGATCTGGAGTAAAACCCAAAGAATTTGCACGGAATTCTAGGAATCGTGCCCAAAGAAAATAGAACACACAGCTAGGCACAGGCTGGAATTTTAGAATGGTAAAGGGATGCACACCAGCAATGCCTTTTTAGTGAAACCATAATTTCCCTGCCACCTCCTTTCTTTACGACTCACACACACAGGGTTTCTCCCATCTTTTTGATCAATGGTCATTAGACTTCTTACAGCTATTTATAATTTGGCACATGGTAATCAATCAGAATTGCATAGAGTACAAACTTAATGCCGTGTGATGTGCCGAGGGCCATTCCTGACTTATGAAAAGGAGAGGTCTTGGCAGAAATGTTGAATTTTTTCCCCTTTCTTTAGAAAATACAGTGCACTGTGGAGTTGCTGACACTGAAAGAATGTTACCAACAGAAACCTATTAGAGTTGATTTGGAAATACTTGGGCTTATTTGTGGAGTTGATTTAGAAATACTTGGGCTTATTTGTTGTGGTGGAACTGCAAACTAAATCAGTATGAAAACTCAGGTGAATGTAACCTGAGTTGGTTCAACTGTATGGGACCATCTGCCCAACTTCTGCCCCACATTCTGATAATCCCTATATCCTGCCAATTTTACTTTCGGAGTAGTTCTCAAATCTGTGTATTATTATTATTATTTTTTGCCCTTATTATCCCCTCAGTTCCAAGTCTCACATCTTTTTTCCTGAACTATTGTACACAAATCAGAAATGTTTTTGTAGTCTCGTTCCCTGCTTCTCTCAAATCCATTTTCCACGTAGATTTATGTCAAACACAAATTGGATCATGCCACTGCTCCATTTTTATCGTATGCATGCTCCATGGTACTTACAGGACCAAGTTGGAGCTTTTGGTGCGCTGAATGCATGGGACTTCCACCTGCCTGTCACTCTGTCAGCTTTTCCCTCACATCCCTGCTGGGGGCTCTTGCAGGTGGCCTGGACTGGTTCGGGGACCTGTTAAGTGAGTATCCAAACACACATTTACTTTTGTGCTGTGTTGCTTATGGGTTTTCTTCATGGTAAACCACGTAGCCTGAGGTGACCAAATCCTATTCCAAATATGTTATGGCTCTATTGTTTTAAGAATCCCATTGTCAGTGAGTAATATGTTGATCAGATTCCAGAGACTTCCTGCCCTAACTTTCCCCTACTTCTCAGAAACATAGAATTATCTCATTCTCCCCGGCTGAACTGCAACCAAAAAATAGCCGGGCGTTGTGGCGGGCGCCTGTAGTCCCAGCTACTTGGGAGGCTGAGGCAAGAGAATCGCCTAAGCCCAGGAGCTGGAGGTTGCTGTGAGCTGTGTGAGGCCACGGCACTCTACCGAGGGCCATAAAGTGAGACTCTGTCTCTACAAAAAAAAAAAAAAAAAGAATTATCTCATTCTCTTTAGGCGCTCAGGGTTGAGTTAATTGGATTTTAACCTTCACATAGAAGAGTAGTGCTCTGGTTATGAAGGCCTGGTCTTTATATTTTGGAATTGGTTACTAATGGGGTGAGGGTGGGTAGTACCAGTCTTTCTAACTGGGAGAGAAAATTATCCCCAACATGCTTCCTGTGATGACCGTATTCCAGTATTCTAACTCTCCAAACCAGGCTGGCAAACTTAATATGGCTGGGCATACTCATCCAAATTTATTTTTGATATTTCTATTATGTTCAGATTACTGAGGTCACTCTGTTTTCTTTTCTTCTTCTTCTTTTTTTTTTTAGACACAGAGTCTCTCCTCCAGCTCTTGGGCTTAAGTGATTCTCTTGCCTCAGCCTCCCCAGTAGCTGGGACTACAGGTGCCCACCACAATGCCCGGCTATTTTTTGTTGCAGTTTGGTCAGGGCCAGGTTTGAACCTGCCACCCTCAGTATATGGGGCCGGCGCCCTACTCTGAGCCACAGGCACCGCCCAACTCCATTGTATTTTCATTCAGAGCACTACAGACATTGAAGGAAAGTGCCAGGATTAATTCCCTCTGAAGAAGGAAGGAATAGCTTCTCCATATTACTGTGTAGCAGTGAGCCCTAACTCCTAAAGGACCTTGCCGTTCAGTAATATCACTTACCACCTTGACCTAACAGGTCATATGTCAAGGTGCCTTGGGGATCTTGATCCCCACTTGGGTAACAGAAGTTGGTTTATTAGATCAGTCTTTTATGACCAAGACTGATAGAATTGCTATCCTATCATTTTATGTATTCCCCTAACACAGTTGAATGGCTCTTCCAATGTGCCAGGCACGGTTGTCCATTATCCTTACAAAAAAACACTATGAGACAGGTACTATTTATTCTTCTGGCCATTTTGGAGGCAGAAAAACTGCCGTGTCTTGCCCATGGTTGCACAGCGAGTAAGTGGTGCAACAGAAATTCAGGCTCGGGCAGAGTCTGTGCCCTATCCATCCTGACACTCTTAAAGAAACATGAACAATCATCGCTGCTAAAAACCATGCGGTCCCCTTGTCTTGGGGCTCACTGTGGACTCTACTGGGGCCCATGTGAAGGTGAAGCCTCAAGACCCAGGCTACAGTCTCATAGTGGAGTGAGCATCTGTGCTGCAGGAAGAGAGGGAGGCACAGAAATCTCCCTTCTCTGAGTTCAATGGAGGAGGGAAGAGGCTCCAGGGTGAGTTAACCTCCCTGCCTAACGTGAACTTCAGTTGTCCAGGGAAGCCAAAGGAGGAGAATTGAAATATAATTTGTCATCGAGAGAAGTCTCAGGGTTTATCTAGTTGGTTTTACAGATCAGAAACCTTTGGGCTCAGAGAGTTTAAACAGCGACTGGTCAAGACCTTAGGACTAAAGAGTGAATATGAAGGTTTTTCTCTGCATAAACTGAGAACTTGAATGAAACAGCACTTTGGCAATTAGTAGTGTTTTCTGCTTCTGTTTTATCTTTTGATTTTTCATTCTCCAGGCCACATTTGTTGTTGATTTTCCTTTCTTCTTCTTGGATAAATACCATGTAGTTTGATAGTTGATATAATTTCTGTGTAATAGGGACTCAAACTTAAGTAAAATGGATGATGAGCTTTAACTTGTGAGAAGATCTGAACTGGGGTGGGCAGGTTGCTGGGCATTTTCTCTTGTGAGCAAATAAATGTAGAATGGGGGAAGGTGTGACAGAGGAGCCCCGTGAGTCCCTGCAGACACACACCATGAACGGAGAGCCTTTATCATAGCTCCTAACTGAGCGCCCTGCTGCTCACCTCTGCCTTTGACAACAGCCTCCATTGCCCACAGAATCACTCCTCTAAAGTACAGAGTAGGTCCATTCAGTATGTACTGACAATAGGATACAATTTAAACTTCCCATTTGAAATGCCAGAAGCCTCAAAATTGGCCCTTCTCTCTCTCTGCACCATCATGACTTTTTAAAATGTCTTTATTTCCTCCCTTGTCCATCACCACTCCCCATGCCTCGCGTTCCCCAATGCAACACGTCAGATTCAGAGTCTGTCAAGGCACTGGGTCCTGCAGATAGGATCCCTGGACTTGACAGGGTCTTCCTTGTGTGATTCACCTGGTCAAATTATATTCCTTCTTTGAGACCACGGGACACCTTCTCTCTCAGCCTTTCCTGCTCGTCACGAATGTGGTGTTTCTTCTTCCCTGCTGTTTATGGCTCTAGTAGAAACCGTCTCTCTCTTCTTTCCCTAATTAAGGGAATATAGAATAACCTTCTCAGACTATAGGATTTCTTTCTTGATCCCTTCAAGCAAAAAATATTCACTCAGCAACTATGTCACCGGGAACTGTGGTAGGAGCTAAAGATCAAATGTGACTAAAACTGGCTGGGCTCCTGTAGCTCAGGGGTTAGGGCACCGGCCACATGCTCCAGGGCTAGTGGGTTTGAACCCAGCCCCAGCCTGCTAAAAAGAACAACAGCCAGGCATTGTGGCGGGTGCCTGTAGTCCCAGCTACTAGGGAGGCTGAGGCAAGAGAATCGCGCTAAGAGTTTGAGGTTGCTATGAGCTACGATGCCATGGCACTCTACCAAGGGTGACAAAGTGAGACTCTGTCTAAATAAATAAATAAAAGTTGACTAAAAGTAGTCTTACTCTTTCCAGACCTCACAATCTCATGCTTACAAATAAGCAAATAATATGTTATAAATGTCCATAATTCTGTGCTTACAAATAAGCAAATAATGTGTTATAAATGTTCATAATTCTATGACTTCTCATCAATTTCAGTACCCTTGGCACTCAACCTTGGCAAATTAGCACTCAGTACTTCTTTTTTTTTTTTTTTTTCTTAGAGACAGAGTCTCACTTTGTCACCCTTGGTAGACTACTATGGCGTCACGGCTCACAGCAACCTCCAACTCCTGGGCTTAGGTGATTCTCCTGCCTCAGCCTCCCGAGTAGCTGGGACTACAGGTGCCTGCCACAATACCCAGCTATTTTTAGTTGCAGTTTGGCCAGGGCCGAGTTCAAACCTGCCACCAGTATATGGGGCCGGCACCCTACCCACTGAGCCACAGGCACCGCCCCAGCACTCAATAATTTTTTTTGAACAGTTGAAGGTGTGAGAGAATAATGAGACAGATGAATTGGGCACTTACAGCCTAAACCCATGCTCTCCAAACTACAGTATCTTACGGGTAATTTGAAGAATTACTTGAACAAAACATTTTACTTTTTAAAAATAATTATACATTTACTATACTGTATATAAGAACATGGATAACTGTTTTATCAAACATATAATTTAACAATATTAGATGAGGAAAAGCTTATTTTTTTATAGAAAGAATCTTACTTTGTTGCCAAGGTTAGGGTGCAATAGCATGATCCCAGCTCACTGCAAACTCAAACTCCTGGGCTCAAATGATCTTTCTACTCCAGTCTCCCAAGTAGCTGGGACTAAAGGCACATACCACTATGCCTGGCATTTTTTTTTTATACATAGTGTCTCGATATATTGCCCAGGCGAGACTCATGATCTTCCCTTCGCAGCCTGTCAAAGGGCTGGGATTACAGATATGAGCTACCATGCCCATCAAAAAACTTCATATTTTAAGTAAGTCAGTATAAAGTCAATACTAATAGAAATGATAATGATTTGACCCCATCACCTCTTAAAGACCCCCACTTTTCAACACTGCCACATTGGGAATTAAGTTCCCAATTTGGGGAAAAAGATGAGTTTTGGCAGGGACAAACATTCAGACCATAGCAGAAGAGAAATTATTGAAGTTTAGGAAACATTTAAGGTAATTTTCACTATTTCTTTTCATCCTTTTCCTGACTTCAATCTATATAAATTTGCCATTAGAATTTTTGGGACCTCTTAAATCATTTGACTGTAAGAATGCGTAACCAAAGGCAATTTATTAAACTATTGCACTGAAATCTTTAAAAAGACAGGACAAAGAACATTGCACGTGTGTGTCTGTTTTTAAAATGAACCAAACCATGCTTATTATTTATTTTTGTTTCACAAGGGATTCTGTCAACTGTCTACTTGATTTGCCTGATTTTCGTAGGTTGTAACTCATTCAAGTGACAAAGAATAGACATACCCATAGGCTGGGTTATTATTTAAATATAAAAGTAAGGGAGAATAGGAAATGGCTTTCCCAGGCCTCCTGAGCAGCTGGGCATGGTTCTTTGATATTTAGGGTTCAGCAGGAGCTGCGTCGGATCAACAGCAACTCCAGGACACCAACAGGAATCTGTCCTGTTGCACCTGGAGTGAGCAACTCAACCCAGTTGTCCTGGGACTTTTCCAGTTTTGTTTATTTACTTATCTTTTTGTCTATTATTTTTATTTTATTTTATTTTATTTTCGAGACTGTCATCCTAGCTAGAGTACCGAGGTGTCAAAGCTCTTAGCAACTTCAAAGTCTTGGGCTAAAACAATTCTCTTGCCTCAGCTTCCAAGTAGCCGAGACTATAGGCATGCACAGCTATGCCCAGCTAGTTTTTCTGTTTTTAGTAGAGACGGTCTCACTCTTGCTGAGGCTGGTCTCTAAATTCGGAGCTCAGGCAATCCACCTGCCTCTGCCTCCCAGAGTGCTAGAATTATAGGCACGAGCCACTGGACCCAGTTTCTGCATCCTGGGAACACCCAAAGTCCTGGGCAAAAAGGGACTGTTGTTCTCTCTACCCTACCCTACCCAGATCCCTTTTCTATGCATTTCATATTTAAATTCCCTAAAAAAGAAGAGGGATGATCTGGCTGGGTTTGTTAGTCTCTGGCCAGCCAAGCCTCTGAGCCACCTGGCCAGGGCGCTGCCAGCTGCACCCTGCTCCCTGGACCAAGGGAGGACCGTAAAGAGCAGACCTGGGAGTGTTACCAGTCAATTCTTCGGGTCCTCTTAACCACATGAGTTTGCAACAGAGTCCTGGTACTGGGTGGAAGCGTGAGTGGGATGAGGGAGGGGTTGGGGGGACAGGGAATTGAAAATCAGCTTTTTCTTGTAAATCATTTCACCCTTTTCACTTTTATGAATTCAATCGTGCGTTACACAATTTAGGCTCCTGATACAGTGTTATGGAACCCTGGCCCAACCTGTGATTACATATTAAATATTTTATCCCATTAAATATTGTCCAGCTGAGAGATTGTAACATTTGCAAAAAGGGAGGTTTCCAATGCAAAAAAAAATATCATGTGGAAAATGAAGAATTGTAAGCTCTGGGGACCCTGGGGACAACCAGCCACCTTGGCTTGGGGCACGGAGGCTGAGCCTTGGAATAGTTTGTAAGTACGGAATGGCTGCTTCTTCCTCCCCTGATTTTCAGCACTCCCTCTGCCCACTTGGCTTCATAAAGGAGTCCTTTAGTATTAAAACTGTTTTCCCATCTGCAAGGCACAGAAGTACAGCAGTCCCCCGCCCCACCCCACCCCCGCTTCCGCCCCGCCTTACATTCTGCAGGCGAGGGCGGGGAGAGAAAAATAAGATTGCTGTGAAAATGCTTAACTTCTGGAGCACGTGATTGGCTTTCAAGGATTCTATAAAACTCGAAGGTGTGGCTCCTTGAAGAAGCTGAGACCTCGGCTTCGCTGTGGGGTTGGGCCGCTTCAGTGCCTCAGACCACCACCCCCACCCCCTAAACCTCCCAGCCCATCTAGACCCCTGAACCCTTCCCCCAGAGCGAGAGCCACCGGCGCCACAGGCAGGTGGCCCAGCCCAGGGTGCTGGGTGACCCTGTGACTTGCAGCATGACCCCTTGGCCTGGGTGGGGGAAAGGGGACTCAGAAAAGCTGAGGCCTTTGCACTGCCCCCCCCCACTTCATTCTCCCTGTCTCCTCTGTCTCCTTCAAAGTGTGTGCGACCGTCACTCACTGAAACTGAGACCTCATGAAAAAGAGAACAAACTGAAACACAACTAGATGCACTCCTATTAGAAGCTTTATCAGTCAGAGAAGCCTGTAGGAGTGATCAGCCCAATTTCACAAGTTTCCCCTGCCCAGATGGGGAAGGTGAGGTGCCCTGGATTCCAGAGGGGGATGGAAGAACAAAGGCTCAGGAAAGGGGCCAGTAAGGAGACCATGCCTGGGCTCAGACACCCTGCCAGGACCCCAGCAGCATTTCTCAGGCCTCTCCTGCGCTTTATTGGGGCTGGCCCTCCTGGCCCCAGCTGCCAGGGAGGGTCCCTGGCTTTGCTGTCCTAGCACACAGACTAAGGGGTAAGGGGCTCCATGACCAGAGCTGGCTCTAGGAAACTGTCTCATACCTCCAGGCTGTAAAAACAATTGTGCCTCCCAAATGATACCCGCTTGAAAACCCTGATTTTATTCTCCATTTCAGTATAGCAAAAAGAATTAGAAGAACTGAGGGGTTACCCAGGGTGATCATCTGTGACTTCAGTGGTGAGAAAAGAAGATTAAAGATCCTGACACCTTCAGCAGGTGTAACAGCGAAGGATGGGTAGGAATCTGGGGGCAAGACAGATGCACAAGTTGGAAGCCTGACTCTCATGAACCATCCAGGCCCCAGTTTGCTCATCTGCAGAATGGGGGTTGGGGAGCCGATAGGGGGTGAGTAAACTACAGAATCCAGCTTTCTGACAATGTGATTGGTTCTCCTTTGCTCTTATTCCCCTCCATAGCTCACTGCAGACTTAAGGGAGAACAGGTAGAAAAGCTCAGAAAGTAGGCCAGGGAAGTCCCCTTTCACCAAGTACTCTCTATGGAAGGAGCTGATAATGATGGTGCCTCAGTGTAAAGCAAGGTAGTACATGGGGCAGTCGGCTTTCTGCATCCCACCGGGGGCCTTACATGCTGCAATTTTCACCTACAAGTTACCACCTGGAATCCAGACTCCATCTGCCCGTGCCAGCGAGCAGAGCTGTAGGCTGCTTTCTGGATGATGTGCTGGGCACGTGGCAGCTCTCTCTGCAGTGTGGTGCAGGCCTGGTCCTTGCTCCCAGCATCTTCTAACTTAAAGTACATAAAAGGAGGCTTGGCTCCTGTAGCTCAGCGGCTAGGGCACCAGCCACATACACCAGAGCTGGCAGGTTCAAACCCGGCCCAGGCCTGCCAAACAACAAGGACAACTACAGCCAAAAAAATAGCTAGACATTGTGGCGGGCACCTGTAGTCCCAGCTACTTGGGAGGCTGAGGCAAGAGAATCACTTAAGCCCAAGAGTTGGAGGTTGCTGTGAGCTGAGACGTCAGAGCACTCTACCGGGGGTGACATACTCTATCTCCAAAAAAAAGAAAAAAGAAAAAAGATAAAAGGAACCCTGATAAAAACAACATCAATGGATTCTCTTAAAAAGAAAATATGTTGGCTCTAAATGTCATTTTATGTCATGTAACCACGTAAGGAATTTGCATGAAGAGGCAGGAAGAAAGTTCCAAGACATTTGATAGGGAAACTTGAATGCAGGGTTGGGGGGGAACTTTGGGCCACCTCTCTTCTTGTATGGGAGGATCCTCTTGGAACTGCTGGGAATTTTAAGGACTCCAAGTAATGGAAAATTGGTTACTAGCCTCAGGAAAGAATGCTAAAGACGTGGTCCTATTACCTGGTCATACCTGTGGGGCTCCTGCTCTTAACACAGAAAGACAAATTCTCTTTCAATGGATGAATCACACAGAAATGTTATCATATTGTGGAATTTGTGTTTTCCAATGCGAAGTTGTTGATGGAGCTTATAAAACAGATGGGATGAAGCTCATAACTTTGCTTTATTTTTTGCTTAGAATTCTCTTATAGGGTGTTTGTTGGGGAACTCAGCTTTATTCTGTTTATTTCACATTTGGAAACCTGAGGAACACAGATGCCTTATCTTGGATCACCCATAGGCGACCATCTGTGCTAGTTTGCCAGGAATAATCATGGTTTCCTATTGCCCAGTTGTAATTATTAATAGTGTCACCTTCCCCTCTCACAAGTTCTCCAGTTTATATTTAAGGATAAGGTCACCCTAACCACCTGACACATTGCTATCAAAACCAAGACTGGAGATCCTAACATTTCACATTCATCACATCATCCACTTAAGCAAATGTTTTCCCAGTTGTTACAAGTCCTTTCTTTCTGACTTACAGGGTGACAGACACAGTAGCCTGTCCCTTAGGAACTGTGCTGTATAACACATCAAACATAAGCTCTGGTTGAAACATTTTTGTTGACTGTTTTTCCACGTTATTTTGTTTGGTTTGACTGTGACAGTTATCACTGGAAAGGGACATTTTAAGGACTTCAGCCAGTCTTTATTTCTTTTGTGTCCTGATGCCAAGTCATTTTCAATGATCTCGCTCTAATAGGATTTAAAGGGTAAGAAATTCACCATGTATCAGAGCAGTCCCACTTATGCTTGGTACTACCAATAATGTCTCTCTTGAAAACCTCGCATAAAGGAAGCTGACTTGCTTTCTACCGCCCTGTAATTAAATAGGCCTGCTGAGAAGTCATATGGGATTGTTTATGACTCTTGTAATTAATTCCCATCGTGGTAGATGCCAGTTACATTGTGTCATCAAAACCAATAATATTCCAATCCTGTAAATGGTGACTGCAAAATTGCCATTTGTCTTTTTAGCACTTTTATCTCATCACTTGTCTTTCTTTTACATGATACTTGTTGCATGGAGTCATAAAGGCAACATATGGAGCCATTAACCAAGCAATAGCCTTGCACCTTTCCCAGTTACCGGAGATGGAGTTGAAAACGCAGCCTCCTGCTATGACTGTAGTTCTCTCTATGACTGGAGGAAACTCAGATTTCAAGTTCTTCCCGCTTATCTTATGCCTTCTACAGCAAATTTCAAAGTACAGCAGTAGGCAGATTGGATTGTAATAGCAATTTTTAAACCCAGAAATTGAATTAAACCCAAAAGAATGACACCTGCTTTTAGTTGGAATAGTGTTTCTTCCAGAAAGAACATCTCCACGGTGACAGCAATGACAATAGAGCATTTTTCATGAAGATCTGAGTTATACAGATCTTGTATAAAAGTTGATACAGAATACAGACACTGTTGCCAGAGAAATTGACAACCAATGCGAAAATGTTAGTGAGATCTCTGTACTTTGAGAAGCCCAATAGCCCTGCAGTGGCGTTAATATAGCACCTTCACAACTTATTTTCTTAAGGAGGAACACACAGTGTAGTACAGTGGTTACGGTGCCAGCCACATACCCTGAGGCTGGCAGGTTCGAACCCGCTAAACAACAATGACAACTGCAACAAAAAATAGCCAGGCATTGTGGCGGGCGCCTGTAGTTCCAGCTCCTTGGGCAACTCTCTTGAGGCAAGAGAATCGTTTAAGCCCAAGAGTTTGAGGTTGCTGTGAGCTGTGACTCCACTCTACTTAGGGTGACATAGTGAGACTCTGTCTTAAAAAAAAAAAAAAAGGAGGAACAGAGGGCAAGTAACTAGTCCAATAGATGCTTTTCTCTGTAGAATGGGAAAGTTTGACTATTCCAGAGAACATTTTTACAGTAAATAGATGTCTAGATTTCATGGTCCTTAATGATTTATGTTAATTACCTTCCTCCTAATGCCTCTGTCTTTTGTGTGTGTCACAAAGAGTTTTGCTTCCTGGAATATCCTCAGAGGCTGCAGGCTGCTTTGCCTGTGGGGGAGGGGAAGAGGCCTAGAGCAGGGAAAGTGACCTGGTAGGAGAGCTACCCGCAATTTTCCTATCAGGGATCAACAGAGCCCTGTAGGGCTGTACTTTCCAAATAGCCGTAGGGACGCATAATCTACATCTACAAATGGACCTTTTTTTTTTTCGCCTGGATTGAGCTAGCCAGGAGGGCCCCCAGGCAGGGGCCTGGTGCTGTTTCTGGTGGCCAACTGCCATTGCAGGCCTGTTGTGGGTTCCTTTGGCCTGGGATTTTTGCCTCTGTGCTATGTCAAGTGACAGGTAGGAGCTACTAAGTGTGGGCTCTTCCCACACCAAAGCAAGTTAATTGGCTTCAGAGCCCAAGGCTGAAGGACATGTAATTTAGATATAGTTGAGGCTGACATTCTGATGTTGTGCATGCAATCTCTCTCTCTGTGTCCCCTTTCTAGCATTAATGATTTGAGTACAAATATATAATAGTTATATGAGAATCAGGATAATCTGCACCTGAGGGTCTGTACGTAAGGAAATAGTAAGATTAAAACCAAGATTCTTCTGGAGTTCGTCCTGAGGCCACCAGCACAGAAACTATGTGAGATTTGTTCGCCTTACAGCAAGATTAGCTGGTAATTCTGTTGCAAAGTCATGGAGACCGTAATTATCTGCCTTATCTGCCCTGTAAACCCAGCTACCTGTGTTCAAGCTGTGAAGGTTTCTTTTTTTCTTTCTTTTTTTTTTGAGACAGAGTCTCACTTTGTCACCTTTGATAGAGTGCTGTAGCAACATTGCTCATAGTAACCTCAAACTCTTGGGCTCAAGCGATTCTCTTGCCTCAGCCTCACAAGTAGCTGGCACTATAGGTGCCCACCACAACACCTGGCTATTTTTAGAGACGAGGTCTCACTCTGGCCCAGGCTGGTCTTGAACCTGTGAGCTCAGGCAATCCACCCACCTCGGCCTCCCAAGGGCTGGGATTACTGGTGTGAGCCACCTCACCTGGCCGGGGTTTTCATTTTCTGAAAGATTCATCACATCTTCCTGGATTTCAAGAAAAATCCTGTTTGGAGCTGAGGGGCTCTCTTCTGCTCTCCTGACATGAGTATAATTCACTCTCTGGAGTGAGTATTTTCCTTTCGATCTATATTTTTTGTCCTTTGGGGACTTCCGCATCTTTATGTCCTTAATGCCCAAAATATGTCTTTCATGCTGCCAAAACACAAGTCACTGGAGGTCATAATCTGGAGGAGAGGCCAGCCATTGTTCTGCAAACATTCTTGATCTAAATCCATCTAAAACCTCACCTGAATGGCTTGTAAATTGGGTGAAGGCATGGTCAGCAGGTTAACCAGTATCTTTTTCTCCCCTCAAGTGCTGGGGCCACTGCAGATTTCGAGACTCGAAAGCTGGAGAGCTAATGTTGCTTAGATTATTCTCCCATCCTTCTTTGTGGACGTAAGGCCTCCTTTCCCTTTCTGGGATATCTGCCAGTTTTTCAAGGACTGGGTAAAGAACAAAATAAATATTTGTAGGTAGTTTTAAAGGAGAGTAAGTTGGCTGTAACTCTGCCCATCCAAAGAAATGCATTTTAATTGTCTTTCAGATGTTTTAAAAGTCATTTGTTTGATTTATTAGTTTACTTTTCATGTTTGTGATCAAGGGCTGTGTGTTTGTGTGTGTGTGAGAGAGAGAATGGGAGCATGTTGGGCGAAGGGATGGGTCTGGGAAAGTGAAGGCAAGTGAGTAAAAACTCTTTAAAGTCCAGATTAAGTGATTGAAATTGATTGTGTGGAAATTACACTACCTCCTTATAGATGTTAATCAGGCTACAAATTAGCAACACTCAGCAATAGACACACATGTAGAGTGTGTGTGTATATATATAGATAGATAGATAGATAGATAGATAGATAGATAGATAGATAGATAGATTTTTTTTTTTCCCTTTCTAATCGTTTGGGGTTTTTTGGTTTAAGGGATTTCACCGACATTTGGAAGGTTCAGCAGGGCCCTGTTTCTTAATAAGTCCTTCAGCTGCTTTGGGAGGCTTGTTCTGCGTCCAAGATTAAAGAGACCAGGCCACCGGTCTTCCAGCAAAGTTCCCGGGGTTATAATCATGTGTGAAATGTTTTCTCTCCCGAGCCACAGAGCCTTGGTGGCTTACTGCTGTGGAGCCGGACAGGCCGAGTGGCCGGCTGGGAGGCGAGGCCGTCGTCACCTGTTGGGGCCTCCCCCGGGGCGGAGCGCAACCCCTAGTCCTCGGGGACTGGGCTGGCTCGGGCGGACCAGGGGACAGACCGAGGGACTGAGGGCGGGGGGCGGGGGGGACGGCGAGGCCCGGCGCTGGAATGCAGTTTTCTCGGGAGAGGAAGACTTTGCACCGGAGTGGAAACTAGTTTGGGGTGGGGTTTCTCACGGTCCCCTCCTCTCCAGCCCCGGGACCCCTCCCAGGCGCTTTCTGGGAGCTTTTAGGACTCTGCGCTCTCAACTTCCAAGGGAGCGGGGAGCTCGCGCCGCAGGCAGAGACAATGGAAGAAAATGAAAGCCAGAAACGTGAGCCGAGCCTTCCTCGCTCAGCGGACGGCAGACAGTTGCAGGGTAAGTAATAGACTCATTCAAAGATGGAGTTACAGGGACGCGTGTCCCTCGCCGCCTGCTGCTTTTTATAAAACTGCAGCCCGGGCGCCTGGCAAGGGAAAAGCCTATTTCTCAGCGTCCCAGACTGAGTGCGGAGACGCGGTTTCTTCGGCTTGACTTTTATCCCTGGCGCGATTTTCTTAAGCAGCAAACGAGGTAGCGGGGTGATGTCCCATTAGTAGCACAGTGAGCAGTCGGTATGTGCCGTATCTCTAGGCAAGGACAAATCGCTGAGCAGCTCTTTAATCACACACACCCGCTCCAGCCATGGCAGCAACCAGCCGTTTGGGGGCAACTATCCGGGACGGCAGCTTCCATTCATTGGTTGAAGGATTCCTGGAGGCAAATGCATGTTGTAGGCAAAATTTTGTAGTATTTTAGAGTTAAATCTTAGAGTTTAGGGATGTTTTATTTTGCAGATCAGAACAGCAGGGGAATACTTGTAAATACATCTGGATGATAGGTAAAACTCCTGAATCATCTTTTATGTTTTAATTCAGAAGTTGGGAGTTGTTGGACAATTTTGGTAAATTTTCTCCAGGCGGTTTCCCTTTAGTTGTGTTTATAATAGACTTGTCTTTTCCCGTAGGGAATTTCCAGAAGCTTATGTTGTTCAAAGAAATTTCCCAGTGGGGCTGGGTGGCCAGAGGGCTTTTCTGCTCTCCTGTGTAATCAGAACTCTTCACATAGCATCTATGGTCAGCGTGTACCAAAGGGGCACAGTCCTGAACCCCCCCATCCTACCCTGCTTCCCCAAGTTCATCCAGGGGCCAGTTAGTAACAAAAAGATGTGCAGTGTCGTGCGTAGGAGTAGGGATTATGCACAAGGGAAAAGGTGTGTGTTTTTTAAAAATGTGAAAGGGAAGTTGTACATGACTCATCCACCCTGCAAATGCAAAACTAAGCCAGACAGAAGAAAATACAATTACAGGAGACAGAAATCCCCCAGCGAAGTGCAGAAAACCATAGGCTTGCTAACGTTCCAGTGGATCCCTGAGTCTTACAGCCATTGATCTAGGAGTCTGTGTTTGTGCTTCCAAACAGGGCTGTCTCCTGGAGGGCACCAGGGCCGGTGGGGCCAGTGGGAGATAAGCACCCCTCCCCTCTTCCTACTGATCCTTATTTGATAGGACAGGAACCTTACAACAGGAATTCAGCCTCTGAACACTGCTTCTAGAGAGGCAGTTAGGATGGGATCCGTTTAAGAAGTAACTTTCAGGCAACCACAGCAATTCAGAGATGGTCCAGGCAGAAGCAGTGTTCTCACGCCCTCCCTTCAGTCATTCAGTGGATATAGAGTATCTGTTATGTGGATTAGCAGGGGATAAAGCAGACTAAAATTACTTGTCTTCATTGGACTTCTATTCTTTTTTTTTTTTTTTTGAGACGTCTCACTATGTTGCCCTCCATAGAGTGCTGTGGCATCATAGCTCACAGCAACCTCAAACTCTTGGGCTTAAGCGATTCTCTTGCCTCAGCCTCCCAAGTAGTTGGGACGATAGGCACCTGCCACAATGCCTGGCTATTTTTTGGTTGCAGTTGTCATTGTTGTTTAGCAGGCCCAGGTCGGGTTCGACCCTGCCAGCCTGGGTGTATATGGCCAGCGCCCTACCCACTGAGCTATTGCACCACCTGAACTTCTCTTTTAAAGGCCAAGTTTGGGGGGAGCAGTGGGGATGATCGAGGCAGACAATGAACAAATAGGTAAAACAGATAGCCTGGCAAGGTTGTCAGACTTAGCAAATAAAAATTACAGGCTACCCCCACTGAAACTGAATTGCAGATAAATAACGGATCTTTTTTTTAGCCTGAGTACAGCACAAATATTGTATGGGATATACTTACACTAAAATATTATTCATCATTTACCTGAAACTCAAATTTAACCAGGCACCCCGAATTTAATGTTTGGTGGAATTAAGTTGATGGGGAAAATAAGGCTAAAGGAATAGGAAGTGTGGGGTAGGGAGTAGGGAGTGAAGGTGTAAACAGGATTATGGGGAGACCTTCCCTGAGGTGATACTTGAGCAAAGACAAGGGAGGGAACAATAAGGATCTGACGTGTACGAGAACATGCAAGAATGTGGGAGGAAAGAGGCTTAGAGGTAGGGCGGCGCCTGTGGCTCAGTGAGTAGGGCGCCGGCCCCATATGCCGAGGGTGGCGGGTTCAAACCCAGCCCCGGCCAAACTGCAACAAAAAAAAAAAAAGAGGCTTAGAGGTAATCACAGGCCAGATCACATAGGGCCTGTGAAACCATGGTGACAACTTAGGCTTTTATTTTGAGGGAGGTGGGGAGCCACTGACAAGTGTGACTTACCTTTTCAAAGGGCAGTACTGTCCAGGTGCTGTGGCTCAAGCCTGTAGTCTCAGCACTCTCAGAGGCCAAGGTGGGAAGATTGCTTGAAGCCAGGAGTTCGAGACCAGCCTGAGCAACGTAGCAAGACCCCATCTCTAGTACAAAAATAATAAAAAACATTAACAGGATATGGTGGCATGTGTCTGTAGTCTCAGCTAGTTGGGAGGCTGAGGCAGGAGGATGGCTTGAGCCCAGGAGTTTGAGGTTACAGTGAACTATGATCACACAACTGCACTCCAGCCTAGAAGACAAAGCAAGACTCCAGTTTAAAAAACAATAATAATGATGATAAAGAGTGATGCTGGGTGCTCTGTTGGTATAACCCAAGTACGGGTGGGGAAGGGCAGAGAGGCTGTTAGCAGGCTTCTAACAAGAAACGGTGCTAGTTTGGACTCGGTGGTGATAAGCACGTGGTGATAAGAAGGCAGATTTTAGATGTATATTAAAGGTAAAGCCAAAAGAATTTGTTAAGGGATTGGATGTGGGCTGTAAGAAGGGAAAAAAAGGAGGCAGAGATGACTTCCAAAATTTTGGTGAGAGCAGCTGGAAGGATGGAGTTGCCATTTATCTAAGTGGGGGAAGTGTTTAAGAGGAATAGATGAGAAGGTGTTTATGGTGTGGGGTGGGAAGAGCAGAAAATCTTCTAGAGAGGTGAAAAATCGAGATGTTTATCAGGCGTCCAAGTGGAGATGTTGATAGCAATTTGGATAGTCGTGACTGGAGTTGAGAGAGGGAACTCTGAGAGGTCCCTTAGGATTGAGTCTGTGTGTGCAGAAAGGAAAAAATCCAAAAGATGCCCTCGTAGGGCATTCCAGCATTTAAAGGTCAGGGAGATTGGAAGAGCTGGCTGGAAAAATTGCAAAAGTAGGGTGAGAATACACGTTAGGTTTTTAAGATCCTGTTCAGTTCTGGGCAAATAGTATACCGAAAAGTTCAGTTTCAGCATGAAGACCATAGAAGTTGGTATCTCTGATGCTACTATCATCAGTAACAGCCATTTCTGTCGCGTTCTCCTGCAATTGTCTGTGTGTCTGTGTTACCCAACTACAATGTGATATTCCAGGCCAGGGACCATATCTTATTTATTTCCCTTTGCCTTCCCAGCATGTACCAGAGCAGTAGGTGTACAGAAGGCACTCCATAAATATTTGTTGAATGAAAGGCTAATTTATAACACCCCAAGACTTTGAATTTATCATTTTACCATAGATAAAGATCTCTTGGGTGATCAGGTAACTTATGGTCAAATGAGACACTATTGAGAGTGAAAAGGAAGACTATAAATAATTTTGCTGGGACGACAGTTGTCACCCAGAGCTAGCTCCTCAAAGCGGGGCATATGGTCTCCCCAAGAATAGCTTTAATCAATGAGGTTTCCGTAGCTGAATAGCCAGGTGATTAGGTCAGTAACAATGTGGAAATGGGCTGCAAAGTACCTTTAGCAGAGCAGGCCCTCAGTAATTTTAGGTGCTATTGAATCTAGTTATCTATGGTCCCTTTGGAGGCCACAGGGTCCTGAGGGGTGGGCATTCACTGGGGTGGCTCTATCTGCTGTAGCAGCCCAGAAGTGTCTGCTTTTGCTTTGGCCCCTGAGATCTGGAAACCTCCATGCATGTGAAGTGTTGTCAGTCCTTTCAGACCCTTTGATGAATACCCTCTAATGGAATGCAAGCCTGGGAATCACAGAAATGGAAATTTGGGTTCAGAAGTCTTCTTTAAAATAGCCCTAATCAGTCTCTGTACCCTTATTCTGCTGTATTCTTCAAAGTGCTTGCCACCATAGGCTCACCACCAAATACAACAGGGATAGAAATTATAGCTGAACTAGGTCATTATATTCTTCTAAAGAACCTACAAATTTTAAGTCAATGATGAATACAAAATAGCCCTTCTCCTTCCCGTAAAAGGCATTCCCTGGGGTGGCTCTATCTGCTGTAGCAGCCCAGAGGTGTCTGCTTTGGCTTTGGCCCTGAGATCTGGAAACCTCCAATATACAATTATATATATATATATATTATACATATATTATTTGTTTGTTGTCAGTCTCCTGAATTACGATATAGACTCTTCTGTGAGGGAAGGGAATTAAGTGTATCTTGATCCATTTCACTACTCTGTTCTTAACACCTTTCTGTACATGGAGCCGTCATTCTATAGCTGTATGTGCAAATGAATGAATGAATCAATCAGTTAATACTTGAAACAAGAATGCTTTTATGGGTAGGGGAAGGGCTATTTTGTTGAAGGTCTTCATCGTTGACTTAAAATTTTTAGGTTCTTTAGAAGAATACAATGACCTAGTTTCAGCTATAATTTCTATCTCTGTTGTATTTGGTGGTGAGCCTTAATGATATTAATGAGAGAGCTGGAAAACTGAGGGACCCTGGGGGACCCTCAGGATATGTATATTAGTCAGATAGGCTAATTGTTGTAACCACCACCTTGGTGGCTTTGCACAATCAAGGTTAATTTTGATCCATTTCACTACTCTGTTCTTAACACCTTTCTATGCATGGAGCCGTCATTCTATAGTTGTATGTGCAAGCGAATGAATGAATCAATTAGCAGAATGTGATGTCCCTAGCCAGGTGGATTTTCTGGGTGGCCACTGAGGCCCCCGCCCCTGTGCAATCTTTATGTGATCCCCATGAACTTGGAAGGTTCCCCTGGATCCTTTGCATTCAATTGGCCAAAAAAGTAAAAAGAGAGAACAAGAAGATTATGCAGGAGGTCCAGGGGCCAGGACTAAAGGTGGCCCTCATGACTGCTGTCTACTTATCTGGTACCAGGAGTAGTACAAGGAAGAGCTGGCAGATTGGTTTTCCTGTGTATGGAGCCTGAGCACGTTATGGGTTGAACCCAGTGCTGGCTCTGCCTCAGAATGAGGAGAGGTTGTGCAGCTGGACAGGACAGCAACTTCTCATGAGATTCCCTATGACAAGAGTGTCTCAGCACAACTTTAAAAGAAACCAGCTAACCAGAAGCCACTGTGATAGAAGTGAGGGATGCCTTCCCCTAGAGCCTGTGAGCTACCTAATCTTGACCCAGGAAGAAAACCTCAGAGAGCCTGTCAGTGTCCTCACTCACAGGGAGGTACAGAATGCCTTCAGGGAGCAGGGGGGTACAGAATGCCTTACCGATGCAAGGCTTCCCAAGCCCTTGCCGTGGATCAGCTGACCCGGCCCAAGTAACCTGAGTTGGGACAGAGAAGCCGGCCCCGGTGCTCTTGCAGTCGCCTGCCTGCAGACCTTGCCATTTGGGTGCCCTGCCTTCCACAGTCCCCTGCTTACATGGTCCACCCCAGCTCCCAGTTTCTATCTTTCTTTCCAGAATGTCCACATCCCGATGGTGTCTGGCATTCTTGCCTTCCTCGTCGCTGCTTCTCAAGGGAATGTCTTTAAGGGAACGTCATCCGGGCTTTGTGCTCCTGTGTCCCCCGAGGCCCAGCTTGGAGTGAGCTCCCAGGAGGAGTTGCTCTGGGCTCTGCAGAGGCGGGGAGGGGCAGGAAGGACAAACAGGCCTGCCTTTCAGCAAGCCTAAGCCTTGCTGTTACACTGTGGCTTCATTATTTTATTTGACAGGGATTCCCAGAGTAGCAAACAGCTAGACACACCCATATTTACATGTTAGCACCAAAATGCATTCCAAACAAAAAATGGAATTGTGTTCGGATGGCTGGAGTAATCCCCACGAGCTTTTCTCTATGTACGTGGATGATGCGGAATTGGCAGGCCTGGGATTTCTGACTCCATGGCTGTGGAATTGGAGCTAAATGTCCTTTATTGGCTTGCCCTCTTGTTTATATGTCACCCTACTTAGTTTTTCTCCTGTGCTGAAAAACCACATTCTCCCCAAATGGCTGGGGCGGTAGAGTCACGACTCCCCTCTCAGGTGTGGGAGTTGGCAGGATCCCACAGCTGAGCCTTGCTGAGAGAAGGCTGGGATGATGAATGCGTGTAGAGTGGCTTCATGTGGGGCCTGGGGTTCGGTTGTTCTGGGTGCTGGTGACAGTGGAGCAGGAGCCCAGAGGTAGGACAGAAGGCAGCTGGGATGTTAGAGAGTTGGGCAGGAGGCACAAGATGGGAAGGCCACAGGAAAGGAAGGGGAGAGCTCTGAAGCTGTCTGCCCAGGGACCATACCTGGAACCTTCCCACCACATGAACCACTGGTGCTATTTGCTTCTTTCCTCCAAATTTCATCAAACCTTGTTAACCAGTTGTAAACATTTTAGAAAAATCCACAAAAGAGAGAAAAACAAAAAAGGAATGTAAGGCTGACATCACCTTCCCAGTGAAGAGTGCTGGAAAAGAATGGGGGTTCAGAGAGTTGAAGGGGTTCAGTAAGTTGAAGTCATTCAAAGGTAGACATTGACAGACGGACTGTGTCCTGCAAGACTCTCCCTTTTCTGCTCTGTTCCCAATTTATTTTAAAGAAGAAAATGGAAACTCTTTACAGCCTCTGAGTGATTACTGTTCTGGCTGTTTTGACTTCTGATAATGCTCGGATGAAACAGAATAGGTCATGTGGGCCTGTGCGGAAGGCACAAGGTGACTTCCTGCTGTGTTGTGGGATTGGATGTGCATGAACATTCGTTCCTCTGGGTATATGTGGAGGGACCTGTGTTATGATTATATAAAGAAATCACCTTTCTGAAGACTCAATGCTGTTAATCTGGCTGTCCTGGATAATTTAAGAAATGTATTGTTCTTTTTTTTTTTTTTTGAGGCAGAGTCTCGCTCTGTTCTCCATGCTAGAATGCCATAGCATCAGCCTAGCTCGCAGCAACCTCAAACTCCTGGGTTCAAGCGATCCTCCTGCCTCAGCTTCCTGAGAATAGATGGGACTACAGGCACCTGCAATAACACTCAGCTAATTTTTTCTATTTTTAGTAGAGACAGGGCCTCTCTTTTGCTCAGGCTGGTTCAATTCTCCCACCTTGGCCTCCAGAGTGCTAGGATTACAGGAGTGAACCACAATGCCTGGCCAAAAAATGATATCAAAAGTAATCTTAAAATTTTGGCCTAGGCTTGTACAACTACAATACACTCAAAATGTAAAAGTAAACCTCTTCAGATTGCATACATATTTATTGGGCTGAGATATGGTGTTTTCTGCACCTGGCTTTGTTCAACAGTGCCTGGTTCTTCTATGTTATTAGGAAAGAGACCATCAAAAATTGTAGCTGTGCTGTGAATCTGAGTATAACAAGGGTAAACTAAATGAATACAATTACAGTTAATCAATATCATTTAAACCAATGGTTCCATCTTCTTCTAACCATACCACTGAAATTAATGAAAAGTAGAAAAATTAACTAATTTGGCTGTTTTTCCTTTCCTTTCCCATCAGTGTTTGATGGAGATGCTATAATTAGCAATGTAATGAGAAGTGAAGGATAAACAAGAAAGATTATTCCCAGAACACACATCAAGGTGTAGAAGCCTGGAACAGGAAAACTAGCCCGGACTAAAATATTTTCGATGCCTCACTAAAGGGTGTGTCTATATGAGAATTCTGTCCACAGACCTTTGTAAGCAAAGAAGAAAGAAAACAATATCAGTGGCATTACTTTTGGGAAACTGATTTGTGCCTAAACTTTAGACAACTCTTACTTTATATCTCTGAAGGTTTGGTTCTCTGAGATGTAAATGAGCAGATTTCTCAAATAGTGAATCTATTTTTCTGCACTTTAAAAAATTTTTTATTATTTATTTGTTTATTTAGAGACAGATTCTCACTCTGTCATCCTGGGTAGACTGCCATGGCATCATCATAGCTCAATGGAACCTCATATTCCTGGGTTCAAGGCATCCTCCTGCCTCAAATTCTCGAGTAGCTGGGACTACAAGCATGCACCATAACACCCACCTAATTTATTTTTTATTTTTAGTAGAGATGTTTTTTTTTTGTAGAGACAGAATCTCACTGTACCGCCCTCCGGTAGAGTGCCGTGGCGTCACATGGCTCACAGCAACCTCTAACTCTTGGGCTTACACGATTCTCTTGCCTCAGCCTCCCGAGCAGCTGGGACTACAGGTGCGTGCCACAACGCCCGGCTGTTTTTCTGTTGCAGTTTGGCCGGGGCTGGGTCCGAACCCACCACCCTCGGCATATGGGGCAGAGTCTCACTATGTCGCCCTACTCACTGAGCCACAGGCGCCGCCCCTAGAGATGGGTTTTTAACTTTTGCTCAGGCTGGTCTTGAACTCCTGACCTCAAGCCAGCCTCTTGTGTCAGCCTCACAAAATGCTAGGATTATAGGGGTGAGCCACTGTGCCTGGCCTCTGCACTTAACTTTTAAAGGTAAATAATTGCCAATAAGCTTTTACTATAAACTTTTGTCTTTTTTTTTTTTTTTTTAGTTTAGAATTGATTTAACTATGGTGGAAGACTCTATATAACTCGTGCTAGTCTTATCATCCTCATTTTATTAATGAAGAAAATGAGTCTGAGAGAGGTCAAATTGTTTATTCTATGTCTAGGATTAAAGTCCAGAACCGTGAGCCCCAGCCTCGTGATTAGCCAGGGAATGCAATGGACAAGGACACGTTACTCTTTTTTTTTTTTTTTGAGACAGAGTCTCACTATGTCACCCTGGTAGAGTGCCCTGGTATCACAGTTCACTGCAACCTCAAACTCTTGGGCTCAAGCGATTCTCCTGCCTCAGCCTCCCAAGTGACTGGGACTACAGGCACCCACCACAATGCCTGGCTTTTTTTTTTTGTTGTAGTTGTCATTATCATTTGGCAGGTCCAGGCTGGATTCGAACCCTCCAGCTCTAGTGTATGTGGCTGGTGCTGAACTACAGATGCCGAACCAAGGACACGTTATTCTGCCTGCGCCTATAATACCATGTGATAAGAACCGTTCTCTGAGGCTGGGCGCCATGGCTCATGCCTGTAATCATAGCACTCTGGGAAGCCGAGGTGGGTGAATTACCTGAGCTCATAGATTCGAGACCAGCCTGAGCCAAAGAGTGACCTCATCTTTAAAAATAGCCAGGCATTGAGGTGGGCTCCTGTAGTCCCATCTACTTAGGAGGCTGACGCAAGAGAATCGCTTGAGCCCAAGAGTTTGAAGTTGCTATGAGATATAACCCCACAGCACTCCACCTATGGCAACAAAGTGAGAGTCTATCTCAAAAAAATAAATTAAAAATAAAAATAAGCAACTGTTCTCTGTAAAGAGAATCCAGCCTCATGAAGAGAGAACCTGTCCAGCTCCTGAACTGAATATTCTTTACTTTCTCATCCTGATCTCTTTTTCCTCAGTCACCTGGAATATTCACACCTGACATCTTGTTTCCTAACCACTGGGAATGAACAGAGATCCTTCTATGTGTCCTGTACACTAAGCATTGACATTGCATGTCTTAGTGAGTCTGTTCTTAGCAGAAACCAACTTGTTCCTTAAAAGCCAGCTCAGAAGTAGAATGTTTTAGGTCAAGGCTATCAAAACGCAGCATTGTTCTTCCCTTTCATCATGGGTTTTGGGTAAAGTCCATTTCAAAGAATATGTGTCTCGGCCCTGTGCTTTGTGTCATTATGACCTATAATGATATTTTTAATACTTTTATGCTTGCTTGGCTTATGCGGTAGGGGGAAATAGACTCTTCAAGTGGTTCACATGTGTCGGCGATTATAGGACTTATGTATAGGGTGATAGCTATTTTTGTTCTTGGTGATGAAACAAATGTTTCAGAAACCATAAAATCCTAGAGTTGAAACACATTCTTCTTAGTAAAGTATCACGAGAATGGAAAAGCAAGTATCCAATGTACTTTATACTAAGATGAAGCCAGTAGATGATCTAATACACGCCCACATAAGAGAAAAACTCAATTCAAGTTGGGGGTAGAAAGAAGGAGGGAGGGGGATGTGCCCACTTACTGGGCACAAGGTAAGGGTGTGGGGCACACATTCTCGGTGTGAGACGCACCTATAACAGGGACTCTACCTAACAAATGTAACCTAATTGTACCCTCATATTAATCTGCAATAAAAAGAAAGTAACAAATAACAGGATAAAAACTGTTTAAAATACAGAAATAATCAGAATCACTGAAGTTATACTCTTGTACACTTAGAAATGGAGGTAAGGGGTAAGTAACCCAATGGCTTGCATACCCTGAGCTCCACCAAGTATTTTTGTTTTGAATAACCTCAGAAATAACCGAGTTTTGCTGCAATGTCTTTATTTCTAAAGTATGATATTTCACATTTCTTTTAATTGTGAATTTTCCTCCCTTGCCAGAAAAAAAAAAAAAGAAGAAAATTTGCTACGTTTATACATTAACAATTGCCACAAACCCTGTTGGTGTTCTGTAAATGAAATTTCTAGTGTGAAATTATTAATTGTGAACCACATTTTTTTTCTTTTTGTCTTTCAGAACAAGGAAAAAGCAATCTGCATGTCACATCATTAGAAGATGCGGAATGCCGCAGGACCAAGGAACGGCTTTCTAATGGAAACAACCGTGTTTCAGTTTCCAAGTCTTCCCGAAATATCCCCAGGAGACACACCCTAGGTGGGCCCCGAAGTTCCAAAGAAATACTGGGAATGCAAACATCTGAGATGGATAGGAAGAGAGAAGCGTTCCTAGAACATCTAAAGCAGAAATATCCCCACCATGCCTCGGCAATCATGGGGCACCAGGAGAGGCTGAGAGACCAGGTATGAATATTTCTCCTTATATAGCTCATTCATTAATGAACGTGAACGAAAGCAAAGTGAGCTTCAGCTTAAAGGGGGGAGGAGGTTCAGTTAAAAGGGCTGGGCGCTGTGGCTCACGCCTGTAATCCCAGCATTGCAGAAGGCCGAGGTGGGTGGATTGCCTGATCTCAGGAGTTCAAGAACAGACTGAGCAAGAGCGAAACTCCATCTCTACTAAAAACAGAAAAAACTAGGTGGGCGTTGCGGTGAGCACCTGTAGTCCCAGCTACTGGGGAGGCTAAGGCATGAGGATTGAGGAGTTTGAGGTTGCCGTGAGCTATGATGATGTCACAGCACTCTACCCAGGGTGACACAGCAAGACTCTCTCTCAAAAAATAAATTAATAAAAGGGGAAAAATAGTTTATAGCCAACTGTGCCTAATATTTAACTGTTATGGATCTCTTTGGGGCTTGGGAGGAAGAAGCTGGCTGTAAAATGGTTCAGCCTGGTGACTCAGTCTCTTTGTCAACCTAGTAAGAGAACAGGAGGCCCAACCAGGTAGGAAAGGCCCAGAAAATATGCAGTTTCCCAAAAGAGGGTTCCTATGTCCAACCACAAATACATGTAAAGTACAGGCAATGAAGGAGAATTGCTTTACTGAGTAAGCGTGGGTCCAGCTACTGTGCACTGTGAAAGCACTGGGTGCTTAACACAGTGAATGAATGAATGAAAGCATTTTCAGAGCAAAATAGAGCAGAGAAGCATACACTTGTGATGAACCCCTTTTCCTTAGGAAGCTGACATTACAGTTTTGTTTTTCTTAAAATCAGATATATGCATATTTTTAGCATGCCTTGATTTCAGCTGTTTTTGGCTACCTATTTTCTTTTTTTTTTTTTTTTTTTTTGTGGTTTTTGGCCAGGGCTAGGTTTGAACCCGCCACCTCTGGCATATGGGACCGGCACCCTACTCCTTGAGCCACAGGCACCGCCCCAGCTACCTATTTTCTCTGGTTATTTTGACAGCCACAGAGATATCACGCACCTGTGGCTTGGGATGCTTTTGTTTCTTTCCTGTGTGCAATTTCTTTTTAGCAGATGGAGCAGATTTGGGGTCACAGGAGATATGGGACCTCCTCTGTGGACCTCCCTGGCACATTATCAGATTGACCTTTGGGTGTAGCGAATATAGCAACGGAGGCAGACAGCACTTAGCCGTGTGTGTGTGTGTGTGTGTGTGTGTGTCAGAAAGAGAGAGACAGAGAGATAGGTGGGGAGGGGAGGCGGGCAGGCTGTGCTTGGTCCTCCCACTCCAGGTAAGGAGACAAACTCAGAGTTTTAAGTCCTATTATCTCGCCAGTTAGTTGCAAAAATTATGTCTGGCTCGCTCTGCTTCTGATCATCCTTGGAAATGGAGATCAGCATCAGCCTGAATAATTTAGAGCTGTACTTTATCCTCCATTTCCTACTCTTCCTTAAATTTGACCTTTTCCTCTAGGGAATCAGAGTGCCTAAAAATGTGAAATGTGCATTATGGACTTTTTGGTTCTTGCTGCCAAAAGGCCGTAAAACCCAGAAGAGAAGAAAAGAAACAGTAATCCTAGTTCATCTAAATATGGGCTGGTGATTAGTCCTTTGGTATTCAAGAAAAGGAAGGCTGTCTTTTCATTTCAAGCATACATCAAAAATACCCCTCTTCTCTATTGATTGCATGGTCCCTGTGCAGCTAAGTAATGGGACCCGGGCCTCGACCTGTGTCATTGGGTGTCATTTTACCTAAAGCTGTTCAGATTGAGGAAACTCAAACTCAGAGAAGTTACAATTATGTGATTTTCTAAGGAAAATCTGTTGGAATCCCGAGAAGTCTGGACGCAGAATCCTTTTTCATTCCACTAATCCTGCAAGTTAAAGATTGCTGCTTATAAGGTAGTTAGACAGCGTGGTCTGAGTACATGGGGTAATGGATATGTTGGGGGACAGAAGTAAGGGTGGAAAAGCAAACATTTTGATTATCAGTTGAATGAGAATGGAGAATTTTTTTTTTTTCTCTAAAAGTTAAAACTCAGTAGAACCTCCATAGCTGACCACCTCCCTGCACGGACCAACCAGGTTAAGTTGACCTAATTTTCATAGACCTGGTCATTCACCACATGTACGTATCAGTCTAACAGGCCTAGTTCCTTATGTTGACCCCTCTGTGTGTTGACCAGATTATTGTAGTCCCTTGGGTGGTCAACTTACAGAAGTTCTATTGTGTATTAATTTTGCTGAAAAACATAGAAATCAGCCTATCAAAAAAATGGTATATTCTTCCATGTCAAAAATATCCCAATGATTACTGTTACTATTATTATTTGTGATGTCGATATTATTGCACTACTATGATGATGGTGGCTTCAGCTAAAATTATTACAGGAAGAGTCTAATTGTAATAAGAAGGTTGTGAGGGGCACACGGTCGCCCAGGAGAGGAATAATGAATGTGGTTTGGTGGCCTCTGATCTCCCGATACATACGTCTCTGCTGCAGGTGTAGTGCTGCGAGGGCTAGTCAGCTTGTTTCTCTGGGTAATACAAGATGAACAAGTATCACATTGGGTCCCTGCCTCTTTTGTATTCCAAGCTGACTTTCCAAAAGGGAAGAAAGAGATTGTGATGCATGAGTCTGTTTTCACCATGCCCCTGTGCTTCTACAGGCAACCCCCAACCCACATCGTAAACGCCAGGGATGAATGTAGGCCAGGCTTACGAAATTGCTACAGACGTCACCTCTTCTTCTGTTCTTCACTTTTTTCTCCTGCCACCTGTTTCTTCTCTCTTTTCCTCTTCTCTGTGGTGCCCTTTATTTCTCCCTGACTTTTCTGACTATAGATCGATTATTCCAGACTTCCTTTGCAGGAAGACTGTGCAAGCAGCTGGAAAGAGGGAGCTACATATAACACAAGTCTGATGCATTTCTCCAGATACCCAGGTTCTAAATACCAGATGCTCTTGTGGTGGCTGTTTTCTTGGCTGCTTCCCCCAAAAGTGGCCTTAATGAGAAGATAGAGAAGATGACATTGAAAATGATGTCTCTGGCACATCATTGAAATCTCTCCATGCTAGGAAAGTCTAGGTTCTAATACCATTGTATTAAACATAGTGGGAATTAACAAATGTCTTATGTTTCACAATGTGACTTCAAACATGGGAAGATTCATAGTTGCAAAACATACATTTGAGTCTTTAAAAAAATTTGTTGGTCATGAATTTTCTTTAGGGGCCAGGCATGGTGGCTCACGCCTGTAATCCCAGCACTTGGCACACTGAGGTGGGTGGATTACCTGAGCTCACAGGTTCGAGACCAACCTGAGGCAGAGTGAGATCCTGTCTCTAAAAATAGCCAAGTATCGTGGTGGGCACCTGTAGTCCCAGCTACTTGGGAGGCTGAGGCAAGAGAATCTCTCAAGCCTAAGAGTTAGAGGCTACTGTGAGCTATGACACTATGGCACTCTACCAAGGGCAACAAAGTGAGATCCTGTCTCAAAAAAAAAGAATTTTCTTTAGGGCTGGGCATGGTGGCTCACGCCTGTGATCCTAGGACTCTGGGCGGCTGAGGCGGATGGATTCCTGGAGCTCAGGAGTTTGAGACCAGCCTGAGCAAGAGCTCTGATACCTTATCTGTACTAACAATAGAAAAATTAGCTGGGTGTTGTGGTAGGCACCTGTAGTCTCAGCTACTTGGGAAGCTGAGGCAAGAGGATTGATTGAGCCCAAGAGTTTAAGTTTGCTGTGAGCTATGACACCTTGGCACTCTACCCAAGGTGACAGAGTGAGACAATTTCACTTTGTCCCCCCTCAGTAGAGTGCCAAGGTGCCACAGCTCACAGCAACCTCAAACTCTTGGGCTTAAGCAATTCTCTTGTCTCAGTCTCCCAAGTAGCTGGGTCTACAGGTGCCCAGCACAACGCTGGGCTATTTTTTTGTTGTGGTTGTCATTGTTGTTTAGCAGGCCCAGCCCAGGGTGGAACCCACCAACCCCAGTGTATGTGGCCAGCACCCTAACCGCTGAGCTACAGGCACCGAGCTCTTACAGAGCATATTGAATAACTGCAGGAAATAGATTAATGTGTATATTTTACATTAAAAGAAAGTGGCTTCTTCGAGATAGCTTTGAGTTCAGAAAGGTCTGTAATTCCTCACAGTGATGGTCACTGTATAACTATGTAGCTTGGGAATGTGATTCTTTACATCTTCGCTAATAAAGAAATGGGTGTGGGGCAGTGCCTGTGGCTCAGAGGGGTAGGGCGCCAGCCCCATATGCCGGAGGTGGTGGGTTCAAACCTAGCCCCAGCCAAAAACTGCAAAAAAAAGAAAAGAAAAGAAATAGGTGTCCATCTGTCTTCTCAGCTGCAGAAACCAACTTTCCACTCCTAGTCTTGAAAAATAATTTTTCAATCTTCATTCCCGGTTATTCATAGAAGTTGTGTGTAACTCAGTAGCGTTACATACAGCACCTTCTTTGTGTTTCCACCTAGTCTGCAGGGATTCCCAAATCTAATGTGGCCATCCCTTACGGGGGACTCATGATACATTTTAACCTAAAATCTGATGTGTTCTTCAATAAAATAGGAAGGCTAAGAGTGCCATGGAGGTATTATCTTCTACCGTGAACATTAGGGAGAACAAAGATCAGGAGCTAAGAACGTGAGCAATATGACCATCAAAGTGGGGTTAGTGAGGCCAGGAGGCCATTTGTCCATCTCCTCCTTTCAGGTCAAGGCTTTCTGCCGTCCGAGGGCCTCTGACACCTTCTTGATGCCCCTCCATCCACCAGCTGCTCCTTCGGCAGGGTTTATGTGGGAACAATACTGGAGCTGCCTGTGCAGTTAATTGGACACCACTTAACGTTCGTTCTCTGCCCTCTGTAGTTCAGTGTATCCTGCACTGAGATGTAACTGCTGACAGTTGCGACCGTGAAAATAAGGAAAATGTCTGTGAATCCATTTATTCATAAATCCCTCAGTTTATATAATTCCTTGTAATGTTTTAATGACCCCTATAGCGCTTTATTCACTGGTGAAGACTTGTACTACCGAGTCTGGAACGTGCGTGGCTTTTGGGTTGATCTCCACGTTATCTATTTTTTTGACTGATTTCTTCTTTCCAGAAGGTATATACTTGATTTTGTTAAGAATCTTGGAAAATTAAAAAAAAAAAAAAAACATGGAAAATTAAAGATAGAGAATAAGAAAAGTCTTAACTGCATTTGAATCAGAAGAGCAGATCTTGAGAAGCAAAAACTACTTCAAGTTGATAGAATAAAGGTATTTTTACTGAAAATGATGAAAAGTATTGCCAACGGAGAGAGGAGGGAAAAAAAAAGGAAAAGAAAAAAAACAACCCTTCAACCTAGAATAAAACAAGGTCATGCTCAGGAGCTATGGAATGGCTTTGTGCAGACCCAGCATATACAGAATGTAGAACAGGAAGAGACAGCCAGAGGAGGGACATGTGCTGCCGACAATTCCTATGATCTTGACCTTGCCTTCAAAAGAAGAAGCTTTCTGAGTAAAGTGCAGGGTTGGTAGAGGAAAGAGGCATTGATTACCAGATAAGAACGGTTACTATCACAGAAAGCTTTGCTCTAAGCCTCACAGACATGGAATGCCCCAAACAGAAGAGTGAGGATGATGTGATTTCAGGGCAAAGTAAGTAACATATTTTTGTGGAGAGAACATTTGATGTCACAACCAGAGTAAAGGGTGTAGGGTGCCTCCACTGACCCCTCCTTCTGCACACTTCCATAGCCAGTTGGTCCCATCCAAATACAAGTTAAAGAAAGATGCTAACAGGAGAAGTTAAAATTGATGTATTCATCAGGATAGTCTAGATTATGCTGCGTAACAGAAACGTTCTATTTCTCTCACACACGAAGTCTGTTGTTAATTGGACAACTCTCCAGCAAAGCTGTTCTTGCAAAAATGTAGGAATTCTGGCTTCCAACTTTTTTTCTTGAGACCGAGTCTTACTTTGTTGCCCTAGTTAGAGTGCTGTGGCATCATAGCTCACAGCAACCTCAAATACTTGGGCTCAAGTGATTCTCTCGCCTCAGCCTCCCAAGCAGTAGGGACTACAGGCACTCACCATAGCACTTGGCTATTTTTAGAAATGGGATTTGCTCTTGCTCAGGCTGGTCTCAAACTCCTGAGCTCAAGCAATCCACCTGCCTCAGCCTCCCACAGTGCTGGGATTACAAGTGTGAGCCACTGTGTCAACCTTACTTCCATCTTTAATGATGCCATTTCAACACGTGGAAACTGTTTTTTCTTTTCTTTTTTTTTTTTTTTTTGGCCAGGGCTGGGTTTGAACCTGCCACCTCTGGTATATGGGACCAGCACCCTACTCCTTGAGCCACAGGCACCGCCCCCTTTTTTTCTTTTAAAGACAGAGTCTGGCTCTGTCAGCCAGGCTGGAATGCAGTGACATCATAAGAACTCATTGTATCTTTGAATTCCTGGGCTTAAATGATCCTCTTGCCTCACCCTCCTGAGTAGCTAGGACCACAGTCATCCACCTAATTAAAAAAAAACAAAACAAAACTGTTTTTTGTTTGTTTGTTTGTTTTTGAGACAGAGTCTCAAGCCATCCCCCTGGGTAGGGTGGTGTGGGGTCATAGCTCATGGCAGGCTATGAGCTCTGAGCCTCACAAGAGGCTCAAAATGATCCTCTTCCCTTAGTTTTTCTATTTTTAGTAGAGATGAGTCTCGCTTTTGCTCAGGCTGGTCTTGAACTCATGAACTCAAGCAATCCACCCACCTCAGCCTGCCAGAGTGCTAGGATTACAGGTGTGAGCCACTACACCCGGCCCCCAGGCTGGTCTTGAACTCCTGAGTTCAAGCTATCTTCCTGCCTCAGCCTCCCAAATTGCTGGAATTACAGGTGTGAACCACCACACCCAGATAACAGGTAGATTCTAAAGTCACTATGATAGAGAAAGAGACCCCTGGGTTGTATACAAACTCTAATACATGGCCTAGAAATAGCATGGGTCACTTTCCTCCATTGTAACATTCTTGGTTCTAGCATCTGTTGGGATATTTGTTTTATCCAGATTTTGGCTGTGAAATCAAGTTTAAGAATAAAATTCTCTTGCTCTGTTTCTTTTTATCAACTCTCCCAAATGTAATTAATTATTTTCATCAGCTTTGTTGTACCTGGCACTTTCTATCTCTACAATAACATCAATGGCTTTCATGTATACATACATTAACATATACATATCTATGGAATGGCATCTTTATTTATTTCGGATTAATATAAGGGTACATATGATTAGGTTACATTGTTTGCATTTGTTAGGTAAAGTCCAAGTTGTAGTTGAGCCCTTTGCCTTGAAGGTGTGCCGCGTATCCCTACATTGTGCTTGTCAGGTGCATCCTCTCTACTCCTCCCCCACTCCCTCCGCCCCCTTTCTTGAATTTAATTGTGTTTTTCTCTCCTATGGGTGTACAGTTATTCATCTACTAGTTTCATATTAGTATTGAGTACCTTGGATACTTGCTTTTCCCTTCTTGTGATACTTTATTTGGGAGGATGTTCTCCAAATCCTTCCAGGTAAACACAAAAGTGTAAAATCTCCATCTTTCTTTCTGGCTGGATAGTATTCCATGCTATACATGTACCATAGTTTATTAATTCATTTGTGGGTTGTTGGGGGGCACTTGGGTTGCTTCCACATCTTGGCGATTGTGAACTGAACTGTGTTAAACATTCTAGTGCGGATGTCCTCATGGTAAAATGCTTTTTTGGAAAGAAGTATGGAGAATCCTCAAAGAGCTCAAAATAGACCTTCTATTTGATCCCATAATCCTATTACTAGGTATTTACCCAGATGGGGGAAAAATGATTTTACCATAGGACATTTTTTTTTTTTTTTTGAGACAGAGTCTTACTATGTCACCCTTGGTACAGTGCTGTGGCATCACAGCTCACAGCAACCTCAAACACTTGGGCTTAAAAGATGCTCTTGCCTCAGCCTCCCGAGTAGCTGGGACTTCAGGCACCTGCCACAACGGCTGGCTATTTTTTTGTTGCAGTTGCCGTTGTTTAGCTGGCCCGGGCCGGGTTTGAACCCACCATCTTCAGTGTATGTGGCTGGTGCTGTAACCACTGTGCTACAGGCACCGACCCAGTATGGCATCTTTTGATGGATTTAATTATATCACAGCAGAACTCCTATCACACTGGATTGCTCTGCATGCTGTAGATCTCAGGGTATCAGCTTATACCTTGGGAAATAGATTTATTTCCTCCATTCTATATGGGGGGAAAAAAAAAGAAAACTCTAAATTGATTAGATTTTTCTCTGTCACATTTACCTTAGCCTTTAGTGTGTGCATGTGTGCACACTCGTGCACATGAACAGAATTCACATATATGCATCTATATTTATGGATAACTTCTGTGAAGACTGAAAAGTGAGGCTAATTGGAACTAAAGACGCACAAATATTATACACGGTTCAGCTAGTGGAGGCCTTAGGCTAATGTTATGGTTTTGAAACATTAGATGTGCTTTGTAAATAAATATGTAGGGTAAAAATTTACGAATTAAAGGAAATAGACTCTGCTAAGAATTTCCGCTTTAGAACTGTCAATTTATTCTAATTCAAAGGGGAAAATTATAGGAGAATTAGCTTTTTTTTTTAAATTTTTTTGAGACAGAGACTCACTCTGTCGCCCCGGGTAGAGTGCCATAGCATCATCATAGCTCACAGCAATCTCCAACTCTTGAGGTCAAGAGACCCACCCTCCTGTCTCAATTTTTCTATTTGCAGTAGAGACAGGCTGTCACTCTTGCTCAGGTTGGTCTCCAACTCCTGAGCTCAAGTGACCCAACCACCTCAGCCTCCCAGAATGCTAGGATTATCTTGCCCCGCCATTAGCCATGTTTAGTAGCAGTAACCATTTAGTGCTTTGAACCAAGGAGTGCATATGGGTTTACAGATCAATTTCTCACCTCAACTTTGAGGGGAAAAAGAAATAACTTACTGGGAATTAAGAAATCTCATAGAATGTGTGCTAAGCAAATAATAATAGCAAATCACAATAGGAAAGGAGAAGAGATACCATTACACAGGAACATGGAGAATGACCTTTAAATACTTGTTCTTTCTTTAGTACTACTTTTCCAACAACTATTTTTATTTATTTATTTATTTTTTTTTTAAGACAGAGTCTCACACCGTCGCACGGGGTTGAGTGCTATGGCGTCACAGCTCACAGCAACCTCAAACTCTTGGGCTCAAGTGACTCTCTTGCCTCAGCTTCCCAAGTAGCTGGGACTACAAGCACCCACCACAATGCCTGGCTATTTTCAGAGACAGGGTCTGGCTTTTGCTTAGGCTGGTCTTGCACTCCTGAGCTCTAGCAGTCTGCCTGCCTCGACCTCCCAGAGTGCTGGGATTACAGGTGTGAGCCACCGTGCCTGGCCCCAACAACTATTGTTAATGGTGAAAAAGTACAAAAGACTATCAGGGGAACATATTATTGGCACTGTTAAAACTGTGGCACTGTTATTATCTCTATACACCACAAGGTTGAGAATCCCTTACCTAGAATTTTTGGGACCAGGAGTGGTGTGGATTTGGAATGTTTTTCATTCTTAGTATCGACCATAATCTTACTGGTTGAACCTCCCTAATTTGAAAAATTGAAATAGGAAATGGGCTAGTGAGCATGACCTTTGACTATGACGTTGATGGTGATCAAAATAACCTTAGATTTTGGAGCATTTCAGATTTTGGATTTTTGGATTAGGGATGCTCAACCTGTAAGATAGTCCACCTTCCCAACAACCTTGCTGGGTAGGCACTTTTATTAACTTTGTTTAACAGAATAGGAAATTGAGGCACAAAGCAGTTCAATGTTGTCTCAGATGACACCGCAGGCAATCACCTGTATTTGAATGCTGTTATCAGGCAATGGAGGCCTTGCTCTTAACCTCTAGAGCAGCAATTTTCAATGGGTTTGCCATGGCACACTAGTGTGCCAGGAGAGGATCTTAGGTGTGCTATGAAAATATGTAATGATCATTAATTAAATTATTTTCAAAAGAAGTTCAATACACAGTAAGTATACTCTTTTTTTTTAAATGAACATAATTTAAGTGTTCTACAGAAGTTTAATTATAGGTCCGAGTGTGCTGTGAGATAAAAAATGCTGAAAAATACTATTCTAGATCATACCACCCCTCTGGTGGGTAACAGAACAGAATGATGTTCCAAACCACTTAAGCTATGAAGAAGAATGGGACTGGATGACCAGTCTACCCAGTGTCAGTAAGTGTTAGTGAAGTTGAGTGGTGATCCTAGTATGTCTTGACATGCCAGCCTTTTGATGGCTCTGCCTTTAATAATTTTTTTTTGGGGGGGAAGTAATTTGGCACTAAAGAAGCAGTGCCACAAATGGTATCTGAGAAGCTAAAGATTGAGAAAATGTTGCCAGAGCAACAGCTGCCCCACCATGATGTCGTAACAGAATCGTAAGTCATATTTTAGGAAAACTTATATTTTTGTATGTGTGAGTATGTGTTGAATGAAATACTGGAGGCCCGTGAGCAAAGAACGTGATAGGATTGAAACAATCAGTATAAAAACATTTCTTGTCCTCAGAGAAATTCCAAAAACTCTTAGATATGTGTAAGGGAAATCAGCATGTGTTCAGTGGTCAGAAGCAATAGTTCCCTAAATCTGGATCTGATAAGAAAACAGTAGTGAAAAAAATGAACAGAAGAAAGAATGTAATATCTAAGAGAGAAGATGCTCCTCAAGGGACCGGGTGGAGGTGCTGGCCTGCAGGTGTTTGCCAGAGGACTGCTGTTTTGAATTGTGACTTAGAGGCTCATGGAGGTACATCTCAGGAGATTTGGACCATTGCGTAATGGGATGTTTTGAGGTGGGGGAATCAGGGATCAGAGAGACTAAACTCAGGGTTTGCCGTTTTACTTGCAAATTTGACTTAGGGTTGACATTAATCAAAAAGGATGCAGAAAAGAGAAAAATAATCCTAAGTGGGGATCATTCATAACACATGGCTTTTGATCCATGTTTAATTGGGTGCCACCAACCTCAGTGTTAGTTTTCACTTTAATTAGTGTCGTGGAAGAGCAAGAGCACATATCTTGAGAACAGTGCTATATAAGGAAGAGCTCTGCAAAAAATCAAAAGAAGATTCTATTGGAAAACATGTTAAGCAGTGCCTGGGAGTAGGTGGGACAGTAAGGATAAGCCAGAATTTAAGTATAGCTGCGCAGTGGCAGGAGACACCCAGCTCTCCTGGTGATCAGCAAAACCTGGAGAAAATCGCCACCAAGTTAGACAGAAATTTGGGGGGATTGAGACATCTAAAAAAAGCCCAATGTGATTGAGTTTAGTACATAGATACAGAATTCATATTACAGATGTCTAAATTGCCCTTCTATCCTTTCTTACCAAGCTTACTTCTTTGCTGTGTGTTCATTCCTCTTGTACGTGTGTTCTTGGATTAATGCAAGAACAATTAACCAAATTGTTATTCATTATGGATCTACATTCTGAGCTTGGCATTGGACATTATATAAAAAAGTAAAAAAACAACCCAGTACCTGCCATGTTTTAGACCATGTTGTGTTGCTGTCAAGAATATTTCTTCCTGAGACTAATTGGAAAATTTATGAAGAAAAAATTTATTTGGCTGATGATTCTGATGGTTGGGAAGTTTAAGATTGGACACCTGCATCTGGAGAGGGCCTTAGGCTGCTTCCATTCATGGAAGATAATGAAGGGGAACCAGTGTGTGCAGAGATAACATGGTGATAGAGGAAGCCAGGGTGAGCTGCCAGGCTCTTTAACTATCATCTCTCGAGGGAACTAACAGAGTGAGAAATCACCTCACGTCCCAAGGAAGGACAGTAATCTATTCTTGAGGGATCTGCCTCCATGGCCCAAACACCTCCAACACTGGGGATCAAATTTCAACATGAAGTTTGGAGGGACAACCACCCAAAGCAAAGCATGCCCTGCCAAGAACATGTCTTTTTTAGTAGAAGAGTATGAGTTTATGGGTCTGATAAAATTGAATCACTTGAGCCCAGGAGTTCAAGAATAGCTTCAATGAGACCCAGTCTCTAAAATCAGGTCACTGTGGTGGTGTACAACGGAAGTCTCAGCTACTCAGAGGCTGAAGCAGGAGTATCACTTGAGCCTGGGAGTTTGAGGTTGCTGTGAGCTGTGATGACGCTACTTGAGGCTGGGTTGAGTGGCTCATACTTGTCATCCTAGCACTCTAGGAAGCTGAGGTAGAAGAATCTTTTGAGGTCAGGAGTTCAAGACTAGCCTGAGCAAGAGTAAGACCCCATCTCTACTAAAACTAGAAAACTGACCCGGGTATGGTGGCAAACACCTGTAGACCTAGCTACTCGGGAAGCTGAGGCAGGAGGATGGCTTGAAGCCTGGAATTTAAGGTTGCTATGAGCTAAGCTGATGTCATAGCACTCTAGCCTGGGGCAACAGAGTAAGACTTCGTCTCAAAATAAATAAATAAGCTTTTTTTTTTTTTTTTTTTGAGATAGAGTCTCACTATGTCAGTAGAGTGCTGTGGCATCACAGCTCACAGCAACCTCAAACTCTTGGGCTTAAGTGATTCTCTTGCCTCAGCCTCCCAAGTAGCTGAGACCACAGCTGCCCGCCACAACTCCTGGCTATTTTTTGTTTGTAGTTGTCATCGTTGTTTGGCAGGCCCAGGGCCAGATTCGAACCTGCCAGCTCTGGTGTATGTGGCCGGTACCCTAGCTGCTAAGCTGCAGGCACCAAGCCAGGGTTTTTCTTTTTCTTTTTTTGAACAGTCAAATATACAATCAGTGTTTATAAATGCTCTATAGATAAGAGTGGGCTATTATCCCATACACACACACATACAGACATATGGACTTTCTTCCGCCTTATAATTATATTTTTATCTTGTTCACCTTGTATTCCTAAGAATTTTTGCTAGTTTTTTAGTTGCTTTGTTAAAAGGAAATTTAGAATGATTATACCTTCTCCCTAAATGTCTTTGACATTACCCAATGACCTCTTTATCCTAAAAAAGTACCCTTCATAGAGTGCCATGCATCATAGCTCACAGCAACCTCGAATTCTTGGGTTCAAGCGGTCCTCTTGCCTCAGCTTCCTGAGTAGCTGGGATTACAGGTGCCCACCACAACACCCAGCTAGTCAGGGTCTCGCTCTTGCTAAGGCTGGTCTCAAACTCCTGAGCTGAAATGGTGCATCTGCCTTGGCCTCCCTGAGACTTTTCTTAGCAATGTCACTCTTTTATGTCTTACTATTTATTTCTAACTTTTCTATATTCATACAGTTGAGTATCCCTTATTTGAAACTTTGAAATCCAAAATGCTGCAAAATCTGGAACTTTTCAAGTGCTGTCATTGAAGCATTTAGGATTTTTGGATTAAGGATGTTTGACTGCGAAGCACGTAATATAAATATGCCAAAATCTGAAAACAAAAACAAAAATAAAACCTGAAATGGAAAACACTTCTGGTCCCAAGCATTTGGGAGAAGAGATATTCAAGCTATAATGAGTATGTTTATTAGAAACTACATATATATTATATAACTACATATATATTATTAGAAACTACACATATATTATACATATAATTTGGTTTAGCTTTTTGTAAGCCCAATTTGTTAGTCTGTCTTTTAATGGGAGAATTCAGTCCATTAAGAATGAGTATAGCAACTAATGGATGCCTTGTTAATTTGATGGCAAATGTCTACATTTATTTAGTTGATACAGTTCATGTTAGGTAAATGTTAAACAATTGCTTAAGTTTAGGTTGACATGCTGTATCTGAAATGACAGTAGTGGTTCCAAGTGAAAATGACAGTTGGATAATTGATACTAGAATAAGGCTGGACCTTACATGCCTTATTCTACAGTTGGAGTTATCAGCTGTATTAGTCAGTGCTCTCCAGGAAAATAGAACCCATAGCAGACTTCCTTTTTCTTCTGGGGACCTCAGTCTTTACTCTTGAGGCCTTCAATTGATCCAGTGAGGTCCATCCACATTGTGGTGAACAGTCTGCTTTACTCAAAGTCAACTGATTTAAATGTTAATGGGAATCTAACGAATACTTTCACAGCCACGTCTAGACTGGTGTTAGACCCAACAGTTGGGCGCTGTCACCTAGTCAAGTTGTCACATGAAATCACACTTAGTTCACAAAACGTGATCGGATGATTTCTAAAACCGGGAACAACTGTAATCCAAAACAGAGCCAAAGATCAAGGATTTAGCAATAGGGAATTAACCATAGTTGCGTTCCATTGTTTCATCCAAACATCCAAGAACCTTTTTTCTTTTAGTGATACTTGTAGTGTGATCTTGACTTAGAAAATATATGCTTGTTTGGAGGGAGGTTGTGCTTTTTTTGTTTGTTTGTTTGTTTCTCTTCAATATTTGGTAATTTTTCTTTAGACCAGGAATTCAGGTTGCAGATATTTCTTGAGAGTTGCTGTTTCGGTAGCCTTATCTGCACCCCGAGATCTGTTTGCCCTGTGCTTTTGAGGGCTGAGCCCTGAGTGGTAATGCATTAATCCTGTTCTGTGTAGTGCTTACAGGTCTACAGATAGCCGGCAGCTAAATAACTTGTGGCTTCTCTGCTGCTGCTGCTGCTGTACTAGTGTAATGTCCCGGCGTGTCCCAGACCCAAGAACCATCTGCTGACTTGGTGTCTCTGGGAGGATCTGCAGAAGGGCTGCGTTTACCCTTTGCAATCCAATATGTTCGGTGTATTTGGTTCATCTACCAAAATAAATCCTTTCAGCATGGTTTAATTTAGTTAGGATTTTGGTATCCCTGATTATAAACAATTTTATTAAACTAGGGGTAAGAATGCTTGGTGCAAATCTTGAGTCTACTTGAGTGCAGATTGAAACTCCGATTCTCAATGACCGTGTAAATGCACTGAAATTACTCAACCTCTCTGAGGTTCACTTTCTCCAATTGTAAAATAGGATGACATCACACTCTCTTACATCTCACTATTGCTGTAAGGCTTAAATGAGATGAGGATCCATTATTTTAATAAGAGCGGTTGTATTTCTCTTCTAAGAAGTGTTCCTTTCCTATCTGACAACTTTTAACACCTGTTTCTTAAGAAACAAAAATTCACACTATAAATGGTTTACATCTGTCCTCTTTCACCGTTATTTGTATTTTTATATTTTCATGTTTGTTTTTTTTTCCAGTAAGCTGTTTTCTACTTCCATTGTAAAATAGGTTTGTTGAAATGAATTCAAGAGGAGGGATCTTATTTGCCCTTCAAGTCCATTGTAGGTCCCTGTGATGTTGCTAAATTTAGAAACAAAATAGTTCATCTGCCCACATCTGTTGAGCTCTGACTTGATTTTTGTGGTGCTAAGTTGGTATCGGGCAAAGTGATTCCTTCAAGCTTAGTCAGCATGATGGTGATCTCATTTGACCATGGTGGGAAAAAACCATTACTGGACTGGTCGCCTCTAATCAAGTCATGGCTTTTCTGCCCAGCCCTCAGGTGTTGCCCTTATTGCTGAGATCGTTCTTGCCAAAACTTCCCCAGATCTAAGTTGTTCAAGATCCTCTCATCATCATACTGATGTCACTGCTGGTTCCAAATTCCAATGTCAGCGTTTACCTCCCTGCCTGCCTGTGGATGAATGGGTTAGCGGATGAATGGCTTTCTCGTCTAAATTATTTCTGTGACTATTTCCATTTGCCTGTGACATTCTGACTCCTCTCACTCTCTTTTCTGGGCTTGAATTCAGCAAGCAAAAGCTGAGAGATTGTAATTTCCTAAATAACCCAAAGGGAAGATTTGGCATAATTTATAATCACTCTGACTACTGAATCAACTTGCCCGTGTTCTTCCTCTAATGGAACTTTGAGGAATAACTGTAATTGAATAGTATGTCTACCCTCCATCTTCAGATTTCACTGCATAAAGCCTAGATCTGGTTCTGTCTTGTATTTGTTTGTTTCACATTGTGTTTGTGCCCCAGTGGGTAAGGCATAAGATTGGGCTTCATCTGGATGGATTTTCACCTCACAGAGGCAGTCATTGAATCTCTGACACTAGTCTTGCCTCCGAGGAATGTTCCAGCTCTGGCTGCTATATTAAACCAGGGTAGTTCTTGGTTCCTTCAAAGGTCATGTCCCATCTGTTGACTGTGAACTATGGCAATGCAAACTCTCAGAATCTTCAGAGGAGGTGATCCAAAGCATTACAGTCCCCCTCTGTGGAAAGAGTCATTCTGAGTTTGTGTGTGTGTTTGTTTGAAACCTATGATGGCTCTCTTCTGCAAATACAGGGTGAAATCAGCAAGGTACAGAGGTTAATATTTGCTCTCTAACCTTCAAAGACAGACACTGCTGAGTCTGGTGTAGATTAAAGCAGGATCTGTGCAAGTTAAAGCAGGCTGCTTTTTAATCAGGGCTGTTTCCAACCCTCTGCAGTGTTGTGGGGCTGCCCCAGAGTGCTTCTCTGCTCATTCTGTGCATGCAACTTCATTCTGCTCCCTGCTCAGTCCCACTGAAGAACTGTGCACTTTGGCATGTGACAGCCACTTTGATAACTTTATGCTAAACTCCCCTGGGCTTGGACTCAGGCCCATTCAAACCTTTCTGGTGCCTCTGCAAGTCAGCAGTCCTAGACTTCGGGAGTACAAGGTGTGTCTGCAGTGAATTTAGGTATGAGACGTAAGATGGTTGATCCCAGCATTATCAAAGAATAATAACAAATAGATTTGTCTGGGAACAAATTGGGCAGAAATTTGTCCAAAGCTTTCTGCAAACAATAGGAATTCCACACAATTTGAGATAGTGACAGGTGAATAAATAATGAATGAAAGGAGGGTTGAATACCTGAGAGCCTATTGACTATTCCTCAAAAGCCTAGCATAGATTTCAGTGTTGTTCCAGTAATTTCTGCGAACTAGGATAGACGCGCAAAAGAGGTGCATGTGTTAGGAACGAGTTAAAAATTTCTCCTCACTGTCTCCTACCATCTGCAACCACCGAGACCAAGGGAAAATGTGCACACACACACACATACTTGGGCAGGGAACCTGTTTTGCAAGTTTTGTTGGTAAAAAATAGGAAGGGGGTTGGTGGAGAGCTGAGTGGAAAAGCCTTAGAAGTATCAATTGAAGGTTTTTCTGAGATCTGAGTTCTCAACGTAATTTTATCCTGCAGAGAGAGGCACGCATGGCCACTGTAGGTTTTTCTTCCACCAATTAAGTGCATTGTTAGACAGGGAGAGGCAGATTACCGAATGCCTATAATTTTGATCATTGTTTTCTGCAAAACAGCTCAGGCTTTGAAAAGGAAGCCCTCGTTCTTGGCTACGTTTCTGCCAGCAGCACAAATTACATCGTGCAGAGATCTAAAGCCCCCCGAAAGGGTTTCATTAATGAACAATTTCAGACGATTGTTTAAGTCTTTGCCTAACAGGTAACGTTGGCACGTAGGCAGGTGGGGTTAGGGTTTCCATGGAGATTGATGATGTCATGCTTGAAAGAGCATGTCAAGACAGCCCATTTAACAAGTAGCTACTCAAAAGTCCTATAGGCTACAAGTAGGATTTATGCAAATTACAGGAGTTTCACTGGGAAAAACTGCAAAAGAAAACAGCGGAGACATGGAGGGGGGTTTACCTGACAGCTCAGAAGGATGACCCTGGACTCCATGAGAGAAGAAAACTTCCAGAAGAGGAGTTAGATGTTCTGCTTTCCCTGCTTCACCTGTGGAGCGTTGGGTACAGGTAAATATGCGTTTTGTTTTGTTTTTCCTGAGTTATTGCCAAAAATTATTTGGAAACATTGCGGTCTGTTTCTCTGCATTGTTCTCTTGGCAGGAAGAACTGAATCACTACGTGTAGCTTTCCCACACAAATGTTCATGCTTCAGGGCTGTTTTTAAGGGCTTTTTTTTTTTTTTCTTTAATCGAATGAACTGAGATTTTTTTGAATAGAGCTGAAAACAAGTGATGCATTATGCATTATTCTGAGTGTGCCCTCTGAATAGTGCTATAAAAATGCCATAGATAAGGGGTAGGACAATCTGAGAATTAAGGTACTATATATTTTTTGTTGATTATTCCCAGATGGGTTTTCTTGTGTGTGTGTGTGTGTTTTTTTTTTTTTTTTTTTTGTCGGGGGGTGGGGGGGCATTCCCCTTAAAACAGACCTGAAATTAGGACTGGGCATATTTCTGTATTTTCACATCATAAAATGCCAAAAATAAAATCTGTGAAATGTCACAGAAATAGTCTTTGATCAGGTTTACGAACATTGCACTTTTTTTTTTGTAAGTGCATATATCTGAATGTTTTTTCTCACCAGGCATTTTCTGGAACTAGGAAAAAAAAAATATCCTGTTAGCGATATCCGAGTTTCTGGACTTTTAGGGGAAATAGGACTTCTAAATCCCAAGAAGATAGATAAAGGCTTCTTGGAGGAACAGGGAGGCATAGATGATAAAAATACCTTTTAAGGCGTGCTTTAAAAAGAAAACCCCTTAAAACAAAACAAAAAGAAAGGAAATCTAGTCACTTGATTGGAGGGGGTTTTCTGTTTGCATAAGCTGCAAGTGAACATAAGTAAACAAACAGCCAGGCCAGCCCTTTGGATGTGATAACCACCACTCCACACGGCTGTGGATCTGTGAATTAGCTGAAAGGGGTTAATTCAGGGGCATCAGTGGCTCTGTTGAGTAGTTAAGTCCACCCGGCTTAAAAAGAAAACAGAGCGAGCCCATTGTTTCGTCCTTACAATGCCTGAGGTTAAAGCCCAGAGTTCAGAATAATTTAAAGACACCTGTACAAAATGGAAATAGGGACTTTTTCCAACAAAACAATGTCGGATAAGTGGACAGGTTTTAAAATGTTTTTCAAACTTTCTCGTGTGTGCCCGTGAGGCCTCTTGGAATTTTGCAGTCAGATAACGTGGATTAATGCCAGAACTGACACTCACATTAAGTTGCTAACCACAGTTATTGCAAAACAGTGAGTGGCAAAGAACTGTGCCTTTAAGACGTGTACATGAGGAGGCCAGGACACCAGGTCCACTTTCTAGTTGTGTGACTTGGGGAGAGTAAATTCGTATCCAGAAGCCTCAGTTTTCATGTCTATGAAATGGAAACGGCAGTGGCGGAGTCTAAAGATTGAAGGACAAATCACACCTCGTGTAGGTCTAAGCGTGCTAGCAATGTTAGCAATGTTAAAATCCACATGTTAGCAATCATTTTCTGTTAAGTGTTTATATATCCTTTAAGTCATCTTATCCCTAATAGACAGGCTAGCTGTTTTTTTTTATTCCCATTTTACAGATGAAGAAACTGTGGCCTAGAAAAATGCTAAAAAATACAGCATATTAAATTCTCCTACATTCTCTGCATTTTTTTCTCATTTTAGGAAGTTTAGGGAAAAAAAAAATGAATATGTTACTGAAATAACTCCCAGCAGCAGCAATTACTTCTATAAATTAATTAAAATACAAAATGTTAAGTATGTCAAAGGAGTTAGGATATTTATATTTTTACATTAATTAGACTCTTGCCACTTTTTACGGGCTAGGCTGAAGGAGTGGGGTTAATTTATTTTTGCTGGTACCTACTGATAGGAACTCAAGGCACTGCACAGACCTAAATTTTAAATCTTACCTGACTTGGACTTTTTCTTGGACCCACAAGAAAAGTCGGGTTTTGATGTTACAGGTATTTCCCAGGCAGGAACCCGAGTCACCAAGAGGGAGGGCATGGGTGCCGCGGAGTGCAGGAGCCACCTGGGAGCTGGATACCTTGTCCTTTATTCCTTTTGTAGTCTAGATATTGGCAACTCCCCCCCTTGTCTTCATCCCAGACAGAAACACAGCCCATAATTATATTCCACAACCATCATATGTAAGAGACAAATATGTTTTTCATTGTGTTATTTTTAGCAACAGTATTTCTAGCCAGGGAAAACACTCTATTAGTTCCAGGGTTTTCCTAGCAACTTCTCCAATTTTTCCATGTCAGAATATTCAGAATCCTGCAGGTTCTACAGTCCTGGGAAAAGGCTCTTAGCAGGAGTGTTGGATCCTGGAGTGGGATTCTAGAGGCGTTTCACTGTGTGAGCTATGGGCTGGCAGATGATGACAGTGGCTCTGTGAATCACCTTGCAGCGCTGACTCCAGTTCCCAGCACCGTTTGGGGACATAGGGAAAAGCTCTGGTTATCTTAGCTCAAGGCAGATCTAGAAGGATGAAAATAAATATTTATTTCATTCAAAGTTCTAATTCTAAATTTGAATCATAAAGCAGCAATTTTAAGGCAGAAAAAAGAGTCATAAAATCAAACAGCAGTAGAGTGCCAAAATTTTAAATAGGTTTCGAATCACTAATAAATTTTTTGTGTGTGTTTGTTTTTTTGAGATAATCTCTCACTTTGTCACCCTGGGGTTGGGTGACATCATAGCTTACAGCAAGCTTGAACTCTTGAGCTCAAGCAATCCTCACGCCTCAGCTTCCCAGATGACTGGAACTACAGGTGCCCACCACAATGCCCGGATAGCTTTTCTTTTCTTTCTTTTTTTAAATTTGAGACAAAGTCTCACTATGTCGCCTTTGGTACAGTGCCCGAGGGCCATGGCGTCACAGCTCACAGCCACCTCAAACTCTTGGGCTTAAGCGATTCTCTTGCCTCAGGCTCCCAAGTAGCTGGGACTACAGGCACCCACCACAACACCTGACGATTTATTTGTTGTTGTTGTTGTTGTCATTGTTGTTTAGCAGGCTCAGGCTGGGTTTGAACCTGCCAGCCTCACTGTATGTGGCCAGCACCCTAACCTCTGAGCTATGGGCACAGAGCTAGCTTTTGTATTTTAGTAGAGATGGGGGTCTCACTCTTGCTCAAGTTAGTCTCATACTCCTGAGCTTGAGAGATTTGCCTGCCTTGGCCTCCCAGAGTCCTAGAATTATAGGCGTGAGCCACCAGGCAGGGCCACTAATGAATGTTTTTGTACTTTTTTTTTTTTTAATTGAGACAGAGTCTCGGTTGCCCTCTGTAGAGTGCTATGGTGTCACAGCTCACAGTAACCTCAAACTCTTGGACTGAAGTGATCCTCTTGCCTTAGTCTCCCTAGTAGCTGGAACTATAGGTACACCATGGTACCTGGCTAATTTTTCTCTTTTTAGTAGAGATGGCAGTCTCGAACTCTTGAGCTCAAGTGATCACCTGCCTCAGCCTCCCGGAGTGCTAGGATTATAGGTGTGAGCCACTGCACGAGGCTGTATGCCCTTTTTTTTTTTGTACCTACAAACCCTGTTTTAGAAGCCCATTGAAACTTTTTATTACATTCCATTTTATTCTGTGTTAATTGTTATAATGTTCAGAGATTATCTTTGGTCAATAAGTAGTGGTTGTGTTGAGTTGAGCGCTTTGCCCTAGCGGGGTTTAGTAAAGTTCTGTGAGATCAGAGAAAAGCTGTACAGTGATTGAAGAATTAGACTAAAGAGAGGTAGAGTTGAATCCTACCTCTGTCATTCACTAGTAACTAACACAGATGTTCCATAAAGAGCATATGTAGGTCTGTTCACATTTCAAATAAAACAGAGCATCTGAATTTTAAAAGCCATTTAATAAAGGTATTAGTGGTCTTTAGGTATTGTGTTTTTCTCTTTTAAAAACTTTTTTGGAATTTCTGTGGAAATTATCCCTTCAGAGAGAAATATACTGAAATCTCCAAGTGCAGGAAATAGAACGAGAAGTTTCTCTCAGACTGTTTGCAGAGGGGAGCAGAGAGTGTTTTGAAGTGGGAGGAATGCTGTTTTCATTGCTATTCTTCCATTTAACTTCATCAGAAATAATCCAATTTTGAACTTGTTGGAGAGTAGTTTCCAAAATCTCTTTATCTTAGAGAAAGTCATCCTGAAAAGTAACATCATCTCAGATGACACCACTTGCAAATAGAACGGGAAGGGTATTTCTGTCCTCCGACAATCAAGCTTTCCTCTCGCTTTTGTTTCAAGTTTTTATTAAACAGGTAAATAATGCCATTTACTGGAAGCTAGCATTCCAGAAGGGGACCCACGCCTGGGATGTATTTTTGTGGGGAATTGTAAAGCACACAGCAGGCCTTGACTATGAATTTCGGCCATTTCTTATTTCACGGTGGGACTTTCTCGTAAATTGTCCCCAAATCGATAGCCTTCCTGTAAACTTCTCAGCTTCTGCATTTAACCTGTAACTGCTGAGGAGAGAAAATACGGAGGAAGGATTTTTGTTTTCCTTTTTTATGGAGGCCTAAAATCAAGGCAGACAGGATTCTGAAGTTACTAAATGCGCTCTCTCTTTTGGTTTTATAACCAAAAAACCAAGTCCTGTTTGGTTCATGGTGACAAATGGGTGGCAGCTGAAGGCCTCGGGATCTGTGAGCTGTGTGCAAAGAATGGAGTTCAGGACAGTCTCAGGTGGGAAAGGGATCAATGAAGGACAAAAGGAAAAGAGACTGGGACGAGCTTATCCTTTTGCTTCTAGACAACAGACTTCATAGGCAATAGGAAGAATTGTCAATTCTCTAGTTATATGAATTACAAATGTAACATATTACACGTTCGGAGTAGGCCTTCTCCAGAGCTCTTCCCGAAAGGAAGGTGCAGCTAATTTTATGGGATGCCCAAGTGCAGTCAGTCTAAAATCAAGACAGCCAATGGCACTGTGGCTTCTTGGAGCCCCAGGGTTTCTGTATTGTGGTTTAACTTCACACCCCTGTTTGCCCTGGCCTCGGACTCTTCACTTTCACTCCTTTCTGCTTTGTTGCTAAGGAAGCAACAGGCGATAACAGTGTTTCCCACCCTCAGTTCCAACAGGATTCGAGTGCTGATCAAGATGAAGGGGGCCCTGCAACCTTCACGTGGGGCCAGTAAATGCAGATCGTGGCACGGGCCCTTGTAAAAGTGATGGAGGGAGCGTGGTCAGAGCTGCGGGCGCCTCCCTGGCTGGTTACACCCGCTCTGTGCTCTGCTCACATCACACAAGACTGGACAGCAGAGACCCCTCAGAGGGAGGTTTCTAGGCTCTGCCGACTGTCCAGAAAGGACTTGCTCTGTCCCTTCTAGTTGCCACTCAGGTCAAAGCAGGCTGCTGCCTCATACATTTTTGGAATGGCAGAGGGACCAGAGATTCTGATGTCACCTTATTTTCTTTCTTGCACAATTAACCTCTACAATAACAGACTTTATTGAGCTTACTATTAAGGAAATCCATATTCCTTAATAGTGTTTAAGAATGTTCACGAATCCCCTTCAGAAGGTCACATGGAGGTCACATGTCATTTCCGTAGTAGTCCGTAGTTAGGTAAATGTGCTGCAGCTGTGGTCTGGCCTGTGTTCTAGAGGGACAGTTTGTTTTTGTTTTTGACAGTTTTGTTTTTTAATTGTCTCTTTGAATTTTGCACAAAGAAAGGTTGCCTAGGTTCTTGTCATCTTTAATTGTGTTATTATGAGAATCCTTTTTAAATGATGAGTTTTACTTTTTTTATGGTTTAAAAATGTTTTGTCGAAGGATAACACTGAACAAGTATATAAACCTTATGTATACAACTCAGTGAAGTTTTACAGGTTTCTACCTGTGTGACGTGCAAGGTGAATTTAGCATACTAAATGTTTAGCTCTCTGGTATACAACAAAAGGTCTGAATCTTTTCTTTGATAAGTAGGAGAAATGGCTTTAGCTAAGCAAATCTGTAGTTTTTGGGGCTAGCCAGACACCAGGTGTGATGGCCAATTTTCTGTGTCAACCTCAGTAGGCTGTAATACCCAGGAATTCAATCAAACACTAATCTAGATGTCACTGTGAAGGTATTTTACAGATGCAATTAAAATCTACAGTAATAGACCTTATTAAGCTTATTATTAAGGAAATTCCCCTTAATAATTTGGATGGACCTGGTCCAATCAGTAGGAAGGCCTCCAAGGAAGAGATATATCCCAGGTATTAAGAAAAGAGTATAATTATGATGGGTGTGTTACTTAGTTCAATGTAAGCATTTCACGTTGTATATCAAATCAATACACTGAACCCTATAAATGCATCAATGTACAAAGTTATGATTTAATAAAAACAATAACAAACAAAAAGAAATGTATCCCAGGGACTACAACACGGGGGAATGAATTGAAGGATTGTGTAGGGGTATTTTTATATTGAATTATAAATGATGATGGCCCGGCACCACAGCAGCTATAGTTTTAGCTGTCCTTGAACTGTGGTGGGGTCTGCTATGACCCTGAGCTCTCCTGATTTCTCCCACTTTTCTTTTTGTTCTCTCTCAATACAGACTTCACTGCATGCCCATTTTCCTGTATTTGCTCTTAAATGATGGGTCCCTAACAAGAACAGACTTTTTTTTTGAGACAGAGTCTCACTATGTCACCCTAGGTAGAGTGCCGTGCAACCTCAATCTCTTGGGCTAAGTGATCCTCTTGCCTCATCCTTGCAAGTAGCTGGGACTATAGGCGCCCATCACAACACCCAGCTGATTTTTCTATTATTGGTAGAAACAGGGTCTCCCTTTTGCTCAAGCTGGTCTCCAACTCCTAAGCTCAAACAATCTACCCACCTTGGCCTCCCAGAGTGCTGGGGTTACAGGCATGAGCCACCTTGCCCAGCCTCCATTTATTTTAAATAAGATAAATCCTATTTGTATGAAACATCATATGCATTTTCTTTGTACTTATCTAGACTTTAAAAATTTCTGGAAGGATAGCCAATAAATCGGAGATTGGCATACTTGCGAGGATGGAAACTTTCATTCTTAACTTACCTTCTTCGCTACCGTTCATATTTTTATCACATGCATGTAGCACTTTAACATTTAAAAACCAGTTTAAAATAAAAACAGTTGCCTTGAAGTGTGGCCTGTGTTCTTCCAAGGGAGGCTGACAGTTTCCAGGTAGTCTGACAAAGTGACTTCATCTTACACACCAACGCAGGAGTTTATTTTTGCTTTGCTGTAGTTATCTCTTAGAGAAGGAAGCAGTTCCCTTTTTTTCCCTTGAAAAGAGCTTTTACACATAGGAATTAACTCCTTTATAAAAAAGCAACTTCTGAGGGCATTCGTAGTCTCATTTCGGATGGAATCTTCCCTAAATGAGTTTATTCCAGATAAAGTCCCATGTTTTTCTAAACAAATGCTATTTTGGGTTCTGAGTATCAGGTGTGTTTGCTTTAAATATTTGTAAACTGCCTGAACTTTTCAACAAAAGCAGTAAATTCACCTTCATAGGTCAAAGCATCTTATACAAAACATTCACTGCTGATTTACACGAAAATCATTTATAACTAAGCCTTACCCCTTGCCGATTTGCTGAGGGTCAATTTTGGATAAAGAATATTTAGGTGTTTATATTAAGTTTGTAACTGTATCATTGCGATTCAGTTTCCTAAATGAAAAAAAGACTTTTAATGTACAGAATGTTTAGATTTGAAATGACTTGGAGAGCTTTTCTTTTACAGCGAGTTAAGAATAGAAGGCACATTGTCAGTACCTTTCATATTTTCTTTTGAAAGAAAAGAAACAGTTTATATTCCCAAATCACCGAAGAAAGCTTTAGACGTATTTCCAGGTCTAACTCTTTTTAAATTCAGACGCGCGGAGTGCATTAAAACCACAAGGGTAGTGATTTCACTTACAAGTTCTACAAGCACAAATCAGCACCTATCTTCACTGTAACTACACTTTTCTTACTTTCTCCTCTTCACAAGCTACTTTTGAAACTTCATGGTTTCCCTACATATATATGTGTACACTTTTTTTTTTAGCTTCATAAAAAATCTCAGTTCTGCAGCTAACTGCTTTTTGCAAAAGGGAGCAAATGTAAAATACATTTCTCTAATGCAGGGTTTTGTGAATAAATATAGCCTGACATGAGTTGGTTAACCCCCCAAATCATAAGAAACAACTTTGCTTAGAGGAAAAAGGGGGGAAATCGAGGCTGTAAATATTCAAATCAAGACAGTAAGTTGTAATTTAATTATATTCTTTATATATAAAAATATATATATTTATATTTATATTCTTTAAGAAGAATATAATTACTGTAGCCTTAGAGTGGCGGGAGGTCACGTTTAAGCTTACTTGACCTTTTTATCATTAGAAAAATGAGCCAAAAATACCATAGCTGGGATTTTTACATGTGGCTCCTATATCATCAGGTAAATATATTTTCTTTCTCCAAATATTAAATACCACTAGCTTTTTAAGACATATGCATCCAAATCTCAAATGCCTTTATGCCAATACAGTAAAATGATGCAAACCACTGCAAATGAGTACTAGAATTCCCACAAGTGTTATAACTTACTATATGTCAGAAACTTTCACATAAAGTATTTCAAATATAGTTCTCTTAAAAACAAATTATGAAGAACGCATAAAAAAAAAAAAAGGCTGAGAGTAGTCTGGAGACTTGATTCTTTAGGCAGCAGAATAGAGATTTGAACCCAGCTATTATGACTTAAGCCTAGGGCATGTTTTTGAGGTCCCTGAGGTGTATCCATGCTATGAAAACCGGCTCATTTTATTTTTTTATTTTTTTTTATTAAGTCTTGTACATAGATCATATATACATTTATGCCAGTTTCAGTGTGTTGATTATTTGTACAAATTGGAGTGCTTACATCATACTAATCAGCATAGCTTTCACCTCCTTTACCCAGTTATAGCATTAGGACATTTGTGTTCTACACATGATAGATCCGACTTGTACTTGCAATGTGCTCCATAGTTGTGGTCCCCCTACTGTCCCCTACTGTCCCTCCCACCCCCTCCCCATCCTTCTCCCTCCCCTTCCCTCCTTCATCTTAGGCTAAAGTTGTGTTTCATTTTCATATACAAGTGTGAGTTATTATAAATTGGTTTCACAGTAGTACTGAGTACATTGGATACTTTTTTTTCCATTCCTAAGATACTTTACTAAGAAGAATGTTTTCCAAAAATGCTCATCATATTTAATCATCAGAGAAATGCAAACCAAAACTACTCTGAGATACCATCTAACTCCTGTAAGAGTAGCCCACAGCACAAAATCCCAAAACAGCTCATTTTATGAGGTTGGGTTTCCAAACACTGTCCTCATGCTGGCAGTGATTTACTTTTTGTCTCTGTAGCCTGAAGTTCTCTTTGGCACCTCCTACCTCTTTGCCATTTCAATGATACACCAAAGGCTGGAGATGAGGACCGGAGGGAGCTGGAAGAACCATCGGTTTTGCTACTTGTTAGCAGTGTTCTGGGCCCAAAGAGGGAAGAGGTTTAACTTACCCCTGAAGTAGAGCCTGGTGATTACTGGCAGGAATGTCAGAAGCATTTATTCAGTGACCTTCTTCCTGGCCTGATAGAAAGAAAGTCTCTGGCACAAATCAAACCCCTTCTTTCAGAACCCTGTGCTCCCTGAACAGACCCTTAGAATGCAACCCAGAGAAAGAATTCTTGATGGTTCCTAGAATTTGGTTCATAAAACACTATTGCTCACACCTTTTGCATAATACCTCCCCCAACACACACACATCCCTGGTATTTTTACATGTGGTTGTAAAAGTGCTGGCTGGAATTGCAGGGACAAGTTGGGCAACTTTTTCAGGTCAATGATTTGCCCAGGCCACAGTAAGAACAGATCAGAGGCCCCAGCCTGGGGTCAGGGCTCTCTAGACAGGCCTGGGCGATGGTATCTGTGGATTTTGATAAGCTCCCCAAACTTTGTAGAATCAGGAGTTTTCACATGAAAATCAAATTTCTTATATTCTGATAGGGAAAGAAAAATCAGGTGATCCAGAAACACGGGGCTCAAATTCCTTTGTTAAAACCTTCACTAGAGCTAAGTAGCAGCTGCCCCATTAAGAGGGGCACAGGTTCTTAGGTGCCCTACGCCCCCCATTCTGTCTCCAATTGTAGACACCCCGACCCTAAACTAACGTTTTTGTAGACCGTCTCCTAGCACTGTGGCAGGGTGGTAGGAATTTCACCTTTGTTGTTGGACAGATTTAGCTTTGAGAGCTGGTTCTACCACTTACTGTTTATGTGGTCTTGGGCAAGTTATTTGATCCAAGCACATGTCCATTTCCGCATCTGTAAGAAAGAACTAAGAATTCCTACCCAGCAAGGTGAGTTCCAGACTAGCAAGAGTGTGTGAGGAGTACTTACTCAGCCCTCAGCACTCAGCACGGATTCTGAGTACACGGTAGGGGCTATAGTGGAAACATCTCACAACACATTTTATGAGAAGGGCTCAGTTTCTAGATGATCAGTGTGCTAAGCATTCACAGGTGGTTCACACTGCCACAGGAACTATCCTAGCTTTATTGGAGAAGGAATCTGAAGCTGGAGGAATTGACTAATCCAAGATCATTCAGTTACTTAAAGGCAAACAGATCCAGAGCTTTCCACTGACCTATGAATAGACCTCAGAGTATGTTTTTGATAATCAAGCTTAGGAAAGTGCTATTTGAATTATGAAGTGTGAGGATAAGATAATTTGATTAACAGGAAGATGGGACAGCGACGTGTGATTGTTAGATTTAGACAAAAATAACCGTCCATCCATTCGCTCATTCATTCATTCTCTGGGCCCTGACAGAGTCTCTTGTTTGGACAGGTCTTATGCTGGGCTCTGGAATGAACAGTGCTGGGCAAGACAGATAGGGTCGCTTCCTGTCTTCACAGCACCTAGAACAGGCATCCTCAAACTTTTTAAACAGGGGGCCAGTTCACTATCCCTCAGACCGTTGGAAGCCCGGACTATAGTTTAAACAAAAAAACTATGAACAAATTCCTATGCACACTGCACATATCTTATTTTGAAGTAAAAAACAAAATGGGGACAAATACAATTCACACCGCTTCATGTGGCCCGCCGGCCGCAGTTTGAGGACGCCTGGTCTAGAATCTCATGGTGGAAGGCAGAGGAGAAAGCAGATATTTAGATAATTCAGATGGAGATAAATGTCATGAAGGAAATAAAGAAGATTATGTGAGAAGGACTCAGTCTCGCCCATAGCCAGACGAAGCCCATAGCCAGACGAAGAACGGGCAAATGGGCAAGAAGTTTTTGGGAAGGGACGTAGCAAGTGCTAGGACCTGGAGGCAGAAAGGGGCTCATCTGCCGAAGGGCCCAGGTGACCTGGGCGAGGTGGCTGGGGGCTTCGTGCGCCCCATATAGGTGTTTGCAAAGGGATGTAAGCAGAAAAATGATAGGATATTTTCAGCTTTTGTTCAAATACTATTTTTCATGGAAGGTTCTTTGAATGGGGTCCTGGGGACTCCTAATTAAGCCTTGTCCCCATCTCCATCTCTGTGGCTGTCCTTGGAGAAACCCTTTAGAACACTAGGGTTCCACATAACTTACTGTGGACACCTCCAATCCAAGCAGTTTACAGAATCTTTTTTTTTTTTTTTTTTTTTGAGACAGTCTCAGTTGCCCTGAGTAGAGTGCCAGGGTATGATAGCTCATAGCAACCTCAAACTCTTGGGATCAAGAGATCCTCTTGCCTCAGCCTCTTGCGTAGCTGGGACTACAGGTGTCTACTGCAATGCCCGGCTTTGTCTATTTTTAGTAGAGACAGGGTCTCGCTCTTGCTCAGGCTGCTCTCAAACTTCAAAGCTCAAGCAATCCACCTGCGGCTACCTCCCAGAGTGCTAGGATTACAGGCATGAGCCCCCACACCCACCAGTTTACAGAATCTTGAGGACCTGTGATTTGCCCACTCAGGGCCCCAGGCCTGGGATCCAGAAGCATAATCCTGTGTTCTTGTCATTTACCCTGAAATCAAGCTTCTTTGTTTATTTCCTAGTTCTTAACATGTTCAGTGCCTACTTAGGTGAGTAAATTTCCTCTTAACCACAAAAGGTGTTCATCAATGCTGTAATGTCTGATGTGAGATTGAGTGTCATTTGTTCCTGAGTCTGGGATTCCTCAGTGACTTAAGGATACGTCTAACCTTTGCCTTTTCATCTGCTGTCAACTAAACAAAAAGAAATCATTAATTTATATTTCACGATGCTGTACAGTTCTTCCCTTTCTGGGTTCAGGCTGGGCTCTCAGAACGCACTCAGGGAAGGCTGACTCAACAAAGGAATGGAGATGGTATGAGCCCCACTGACCCTCTGAACAAGGAACAGTGTTCAATTTGGGCTTGTCTGTAAGAATTAGGGAAATGCTGGAATGGTTAGTAGACAGCGTTCGACTCCCTCACTTTATGGGTGAGGAAGGTGAGTCCCGGAGAAGTGCTGTCCTGTGGATCGGTCGCATGACTTGTGAGTGCGACGGCCAGCCTGTAATCTGGGTTTCTGAGTGTCCCCTGGATGTCCCGACACACTCTTCAGGGTGCACATGGTGAGTGCAGCCAGGCAGAGTGGGTGGTGCTGGCTGGACGATCAGGAAGCTGGGGGGTGGGGTGCCGTGTCCTCTGGGTGATTCTCAAACATTTGGATGTGAAACCTCCCCCCTCTTTCTTTATTCTCTTGTTCCCGAAGTTCCAACCTGGTGTGCAGCTGAGTGAGAGACGGCCACAAATGTAGAATGTTCATGCGACTTCTCACCACTTAGGGTGACGCAATCTGACCAAAGGCTGGTGCTGAGACAGTTGGCAATCTAAGCTTTGTCACATGATGGCAGAGACGTGATAAATATATTCTGCGTTGAAATTTAAGTAAAGATCTCTCTCAAATCTCAGATGCACAAGAACGAATATACTGCCCAGTATATACTTGGGGACCATAAATGGCCTTCCCACTGCATTCAACACTGATTTTCCCTTGTGACTGGTAGGTGGAGCCTATGTGGCTGAGCAAGATATTTGGGAAACAGACACATTCTTGCCCTCACTTTGGGTGTCTACATCCGGATTTACCTAAACCCCACCCAGGTTGCATAGCAATGAAAAACCGGTATTTTGTATCCATGAATCAGACTCCAAATCCTGCATGTCCGTCGGTCAGGGGTGTGTGGGACTAGCTTGCTGGGAGAATGAATGGGCAGAGCAGAGGGGGCTAGTGCCACCGCCTTGGGCCAGGTACCTGACCGCTCTTGGGGACGTTTGACATCTGGCTGATTGCCGCCCACTGCTGGATCTGGACATGGAGGAACTTGTCTGCCCTCCTGTAGAAAAGCCAAGGAGGGAAGGAGGCATCACGCGTTTCTGCTGCCGGGGGCCCTGCGAGGTACAGAGTGGCATGATTCTGGGGTTTGCCTCCTCTCCCTGGGTCCCTAAATTTCTGTGTGATGCGTCCCCTGGTAGTGAGCTGTTCCAGGCTGCTCCTTGCTGAGCACCAGCCGCAGAGGGCTGTGGGTCATCATGGTTTCTGTTAAATTATGCTTCTCAAGCAGAAGGATTGCCCACAGCAGTTAAACCTTATTTAATGATAATTAAATTGCTTTTCTTTACTTTGAAAAATCTCTTCATTTTCTGTACAAAGGCAGGCAGCATTTTTCTTTGATTATACAGAATGTTTCTAGGTAAGGCATGCAATCCATCCACCCTACCTTGCTGGTCTCAAAAATAATGAGTCTGTAGGATCCCCTGATTTGGAGATGGCGCCAAGTTACCATCAGTTAGTTGACAGTTTTCTCAGACAGCAAAAGAGCTGCTTCCCCTCTGGTTCTGCCCTAGCACTTTGCTGAGGGGTTCTTAAAACACACGCAGCTGCTTCTGGGCTGGTAGGTATAACCTTTTCAAAGAGCGAATGAGGTCTGGCATGTTCCGTCTTGTTCCTGCCTGACTTAAGCCCTGCACACAGACAGGGTTGGTCTGGCTTGGAGCCCACAGTAGAAGTCCTCGGAGCTTGGACAGCAGAACTCTCAACTTTTCCCAGCACTTGAGAAGTTAATCAACTTCTTTCCCATGAGGAAAACATTTGGGGATGGTAGAGGCAGAGAAGTAACTTTGGCTGAAGCCCATATTATAAAAAAAAAAAGTAAACCTTCCAGAATGAAAAGGCCTCAGGCTGGCTTTCAGTTGATAAGTCTCATTTCATGCTTCTGACTTCCTCCAGCTGCCTGAATTAAGATGGTCTGAAAAGAGGCTGGGTGCGTTGGCTCAGTAATCCTGGCACTGTGGGAGGCTGAGGCAGGTGGATTGCTTGAGCTCAGGAGTTTGAGACCAGCCTGAGCAAGAGCGAGACTCTACAAATAGCTGGGCCTTATGGGGGTACCTGTAGTCCCAGCTACTTGGGAGACTGACGTAAGAGGATTGCTTGAGCCTAAGAGTTTGAGGTTGCTGTGAGCTATGACACCACAGCACTCTACCCAGGGTGACAGAGACTCTGTCTCTAAAAAAAAAAAAAAAAAAAAAAGGCCCTGAAAGAAATGTTAAGAGAATGGTGCACAGTTACCAAGTTTGAAGAAGGAATAAAATGAAAGGAAAAAGTAATTTTGCTAAACAAACCGAACCAACCACATGGTGATTTTCAAAAGCCCGCGTTTTAAATTTTGGTAGTGACTATTGGTCATTGAGGATTTCTTTTGCATCGGTGTGTGTGTGTACCTGTTTTGTCTTGTTTTAAGAACATTCCAGCATTTGGTTCAGGCGACACTGCTGCTCTGTCAGCCTCAGAGGTGAGTGTTCCGACGTTTTGGTGTGGTTGAGGCGATACTGAACGTGCAGCAGCAGGGATGGTGACCCAGCTAGGATGGGGTAGGAGGTCAACAGATAATAACCACAGGATAAGATGCATAATAAGGTGACAGGTAGGAGAAAACAGATGCTGTTATTTCTGTGGAGAAGACAAAGGCCCAGGGACTTAGAAGGCCTGTGAAGATATTTTGGACTGGGCAGAGCAAAGAAGTTTGGGTGTGTGTAAATGTGTGACACCAAGGTGATCAGGAAGAAATATTTTCCCAAGGTAGTATGAATAAAGTGCGGTAAAGAAAGCCATGGTCATGGTATTGGTATACCCTATGGGAAAGGCTGTGTCATGACTTCTACATGGAAACTTTTCTTCTGTTACTTCTGGAATAGAAGTTTGAAGAGTATTTTGGTTTATACCTGGTTTTCTTATGGCTTTTTAAAACACTGGTGTATTGAGGGAATGAAATGGAAGATATTTTATTAGAAGATGGCTCTTTCCCCTACAATCATGTTTCTTTTTTTCCTTTAAAAAATTTTAATTTTTAGGGGTGGTGCCTGTGGCTCAAAGGAGTAGTGCACTGGCCCCATATGCTGAAGGTGGTGGGTTCAAACCCAGCCCTGGTCAAAAACTGAAAAAAAAATTTTTTTAATTTTGATTTATGATGGGTACATAATAGTTGTGTATTTAATAGGGTACATGTGAATTTTGTTGTAGAATATTAAACTATAAGTTTATTTTATATTAGAGAAAGGGAAGAGAGTGGGAGGAAGAGATGAGAGAGAGAGAAGGGAGAAAAGGAGGAGAGCGTGGTGTGGCATCCCAAAGAAAGAAGGGACGGACACCAGCCCGGGCGACGTCTCCATCCAGGCGTGCAATGTGACTTAATCGAATCAGGGTAATTGGGGTATCCCTCGCCTCAGGCATTTATCATTTCTTTGTGGCGTTCCAATTCCACTTTCAGTTATTTTAAAATATGCCCTAACTTACTATTGATTGTAGTCACTTTGCTGTGCTATCAAACATTGTTCATTCTAACTGTCTAACTATATTTTTGCAACCATTAACCATCCCCATTTTATTCCTTCCTCCATGATACCCTTCCCAGCTCTGCTGACCATCACTCTACTCTCCATCTCCATGAGAGCCACTGTTTTAATATTTAGCTCCCACATATGAGTGAGAATGCGCGAGATTTGTTCTTCTTAGTACATTTTTTTTGAGACAGTCTCTCTCTGTAGCCCTGGGGAGAATGCCGTGGCGTCCTAGCTCACAGCAACCTCAAACTTGCAGGCTCAAGTGATCCTCTTGCCTCGGCCTCCCAAGTAGCTGCGACTACAGGCGCCCACCATGATGCCTGGCAATTTTTAGCGATGAGGTCTCCCTTTTGCTCAGGCTGGTCTAGAGCTCCTGAGCTCAAGCAATCCACCCACCTTGGCCTCCCAGAGTGCTAGGATTACAAGCTTGAGCCACCACGCCCAGGCTGTCTTCTTATTCTTGATTTGAGAATGAAACCAAACTCAGATTAAAGTCTACCTCAGAGAATCACAGCACACAGGCTCTGAAGATACATGCCCCCTTCCCTAAAGGGCAGATGAGGCCCCTGGGGCTGGGAAGCTCAGGTGACTTCTCCAGGGGCCACCCAAGTCATTAGAGAAGCAGGATCGGAGCTAGGGCTTCTTGAGAAGTCTCCTGGCTCTAGGTTATGGCGCTTCTTGAGGAAAGGCAGGAAGATACGGAAAAGGCTGGACAACTTAGCAGTCTCAGGTGACTTGGGCACACCCCCATGTGTCCTCGAGGCCCCTACTCTTTTGATTTAACCTGCATCTGGATCTGAGCAGGTCCTGACTCCTGACTCCTTCCTTCTCCTTGTGTGGGCCACGCAGGTGGCTGTGGAAGCAGAGGGTGCTGTTCACATGTGCCTCATGCTCTTAAAACCTCTGATGACTGGGACTCCATTACACATGTCATATGCCAGACAGACTCTGGAATGGAGAAAGGAATGCAACTGTAGGTGAAAGAGAGAATATTATACTTGGCTGTTTATTGTATTCTCCAAACCTCAGATGCTGACACACACACACACACACACACACACACAGGCAGTGCGACATGGTATTTGCAATCCCGGCTTTGCAAATCTGGGGCTAATAGCTGCACAAAGTGAAAGGTGAACATGAAAAAATGAATTTGCAAAAGATACCCGCTGAAAAACAGGGCCTGTCACTACAGGAATGCAGTCCATCGAACCTATGCCTTCTGGAAAGTAATCCTAGGGCAAACCCAGGGTGCAAACTGCACACAGAAGCAGCCCCTGTCATCCAGGGGCTTAAGTTTTAATGAGCCTGTGGACGCCTTTCCGCATTGTGTCATCACAAAGGGGATAACTTTTTCCAGCAAGCTATTTTCCCCTCAAAGCCCAGGGCTCAGGAGCAGCTCTTCCAAGATGAGCCCCTGTCTGATTCCAGCAGATGTGCAGAGGGGGAAACTAAGCCACTTCTATGCCATTGAATGTGATGAGATTCCAGTGAAAATTAGTTGTTTTTTGTTTTTTATTGTGGGGATTCATTGAGGGTACAATAAGCCAGGTTACACTGATTGCAATTGTTAGGTAAAGTCCCTCTTGCAATCATGTCTTGCCCCCATAAAGTGTGACACACACCACCAATGAAAATTAGTAATCAAGGGACTCTGTTTGCAGGGAGCTTTGGTGTTTTCTAAAAAATAGAAGGAGTGATCTGTTTCTACGTTCATAAGTGTGTCTTTAAGTAGGAAAAGGAGAATGCAAATTTTCAAAAAATAGACTTTGGTGGTTTCTGGTAGTCTTTGCTAACTGAAAGCTTGTTTATCAGATCACTTGGAATTACCCTAATGGGAGCTTTGTCAAGATACTTAGTGCTAAAAGGGGGTCCTTTTGGGAAACTCCTGGAGCCTGGAACTAAACTCAGGGGTTTTTCCCACACTCTCTCTGGAAACCTTGAAGGTGACAGACTCACTGGGGAGCCTGTTCCCTGCAAGGACTCTCCCCTTACCCCTTCTCTCCCAGATGGAAAAGGACAAGGATATGAAAGAAAGCCAGCAAACCTCGACCTCCTTCCTGCACCCCCCAACACGCATACCCAGACAGAGTTGAGGTTCTTTCTGCTTCCTGCTCTGAAGCTGGATTCAGAAAGGCCCAGCCCTTCCATCTGTTGCTCAAGAAGGCTCAGGTGTCTGTCTACCTTTGGCATTTCCCTGTGGCTTAAAATTCAGTTCTGCGGATCTGTCCTCTGTAGGAAACCGAGGGGCCTGCCTGTGTTTGTTTTCCTTACCCTGTCAAGAAAACACAGAGCTTTTAGGCCTGCACTGTGAGGCCCTAAGTAGGAAGGACAGATTATTTAAACCAAAGCACTCTCATTGTAAAGCCATTGTGCCTGTGTGGTGCCAACTTAAAAACGAAGTCAGCAGGCTTGGCGCCCCTAGCTCAGTGGTTGGAGCGCCAGCCACATACACCCAGGCTGTGGGTTTGAACCTGGCTGGGCCTGCTAAACAACAATGACAACTACAACAAAAAATAGCCGGCCGTTGTGGCGGGCACCTATAGTCCCAGCTACTAGGGAGGCTGAGGTAAGAGTATCGCTTGAGCCCAAGAGTTTGAGGTTGTTGTGAGCTTGATGCCACGGCACTCTATTGAGGGTGACATAGTGAGACTGTCTCAAACGAATTTAGCAGTTGGATGTCTTTGAAAGATGGGGAAAAGAATGCAAAAATGAGCGATCGTGCTCTAGGAAGCATGTGCTTTGGACATAGACTCTCTAAAAGGGGTCAGGAAGCACCTGACCTCAAAGAATCACCAGGAAAAACCAAACACAAAGTATTTGTTATAGCCAGTTCTAATCAGTCGCGCCACCATCCACATTTGAATTATATAGTAACTATAGCGTGAAAGCACAAAGATTTTTAAAAAGTCACATTTGAGCTATAAAATCGTCCATGAACAGCTTTATCTCGACGGCAAACCTTTTGTCAGGACTTGACAGGGGTTGTTAGCGGCTGGAAATGTCATTTCTCTTGCCTCACGCGTTCTGTCTGTGAACAGAGACGCCTGTTCTTTGCTGAGTTTATGGGACTGTCACGAGGAAAGGTGAAGTGATAACGGATTCGTGGTTCTGGAGAAGGAGAGGCAAAATGCCTCTTTCTGAAGGGGACCTAGTTACAGAGCTGGGCCAAGTCCCTGCCACATCTCAATGCCGGGTGGCGATTCTCGGCGCTACAGGGCTCCTTGTGTGTCAGTGCCTCTTTGCCAGTTTGCTTAATTGTCCTTCCCCAAATGATAGTTTGTTGCTGTAAAACTTTGTCTTCTAAGTTGGTTGTGTGGAATTTGGCGCCTGCCCTCCAAACTGTCTTACAGAAGTGCATTTAATCCTCTACTGAGCTGAGCTTCTGTGCTCTGATGTTTCACCTGTTTTATGGGAAGCAGGTCCTGAGTTCTAATTTCGTGTTTGGGACTTGGTAAGTGCTTGTCTCCGAAGGGCTCTGATGGCTTCACCAGTAGGACACTCTCTGAGGGGGATTGGGAGAGAAAGGGGGGGTGAGTTACTGGGGGAGGAATGACCATCACCACACCGCTGAGGATGGAGAGAGGACAGTCATTGGCTGAGAAGAGTTACAGGCTCAGGTGCCATGAATTTTAGTTTGCATGGGAAGAACATTTGCCTGAGCCAGCCATGGAGGGAAAACAAATCTAAATTTAGATACCTGCATTCTTCACAACAACTAAGCCAAGACACAGTGGACAGAATGGTTTGGCCTTTCCAAATTTAGGTTTTGACTTATGAGGATCAGTTTCACAGAAGAACCTCCTTAACGCTGGCGTGTATGTGAAAAGGCATCCACGTGCAAAGATCAGTGAAATGTACCGGGTCCATATCACGCCATCATCCCGGTCTTAGTCATTCCAGAGGATTCAGGGAGGAGGAGGCCACAAAAATGATAAAGGAATAGAAAGGTTAAAGGCATTGGATGGTTACTGAAGAGAAGGCTGATGGTGTTTTATTTGGTGCTAGGAAGGCTGTGAAGGGGTTGCCTTGAGGTGCACTGAGATGTCATTCCACTTGCCCATGGAGAGCTACAGGTAGAGAAAAAGTTGCCATGGTGAAATACAGGGTGATCAGGTCCCAGGGGGCTGAGTGATGGAACACTGCCATGTGTCACCAGTTAGGTAGACAGGACGTTGCTGTTTGGGGGGCTCGATGATCACGTGCTTCAGAGTTCATATTTGGGCAGGCCTTCTTCCTCTCTTCCTTTGGGGTGCCAGGCCATTCTCTCCGTCCTCTTCTCCCCGTCTGTCTTTCTCTCACTCTCTGCTCTTTCTCCTTCTCATTTCTTCTCCCCACTCTCTTCCCTTTCTCTAATATAAAATAAACTTATACTAATATGTCCTAAAAAGAAAAAAAAAAGAGTCCATTTGTAGAAGTCCTAATTTAAGCGGCTGGGTAAAGTGAGAGTCCCTCCTAAGGTTTCCTTCAAGATAAAATGCACTGTAAAAGCTGTAAGTCACTTCAGTATCATGAAGTGTGAGAGTGTGCGTGTGCCTGCCGGCTGTCACCCTCTCCCCTCTGTACACATAAGTATGCCTAGAAGGTTAGCCGCTGTTGACGAATTTTCCAACTGTGCTTCCTCGGGAGAGATCGCTGCTACTCTTTGTTGGTAGCTGGGAGGGAAGGGTCCGTTTAGATCCAAAATTTGCAAAATGGACATGAAAGCTATATCCCAGTTATAACCTAAGAATAGGGAGAAAGGGGAAAGGGAGGGGAGGGAGGGGGGCTGGAGGGGGAAGGAGGGGGATTAATGGGATTACACCTGCGGTACATCTTACAAGGGTATATGTGAATCCTAGTAAATGTGGAATGTAAAGGTCTTAGCAAAATAACTAAGAAAATGCTACAAAAGCTATGTTAACTAATGTGATGAAAATGTGTCAAACGGTATATGAACCAAGTGTATGGTGCCCCATGATCATACTAATGTACACAGCTATGGTTTAATAAAAAAAAAAAAAATTTGCAAAATGGGCTGCTGGAAGAGCATCTCAGATTTTAAAAAGACGTGTGAGGGCTAGGCGCAGTGTCTCACACCTGTAATCTTAGCAGTCTGGGAGGCAGGTAGATGGCCTGAGCTCAGGAGTTCAAGACCAGCCTGAGCAAGAGCGAGACCTTGTCTCTACTAAAAATAGAAGAACTAGCTGGATGTGGTGGCAGGCACCTGGAGTCCCATCTGCCCAGGAGACTGAGACAGAAGGATCTAGTGAGCCCAGGAGTTTTAGGTTGCTGTGAGCTGTGATGCCATAGTGTTCTACCTAGGGCGACATAGTAAGACTCTATCTCAAAAGTAATAAATTTTAAAAGTGGAAAATGTACAAAATGCTAGGGTGTTTCAGGGCTGGGGAAAGGCTTGGAAATCAAGGCTTTGGTAATTCTGCTATGCTTGGCTCTTGCGAGAAATGCTCGCCACACTGTCGTGTGGTCTTTTGCCTGGGTTTTAGTCTTATTGCAGAAAGGCATGAGTGATGGCTTTCTGTCTCCCAGAAGAACACTGGGTTCATTGTGTTCTTCTCGTTTTTTCTTTTCTTTACTTTCCTTTTCCCTCTCCTCCCCCCTTGTCCTCCCTTCTTCCCTTCCCCCCACCTCATTCTGTCATCAGGGCCAGAGTATCATGGGGTCAGCCTTGCTCACCGCAGCCTCAGATTCCTGAGTTCCAGCAATCCTCCTGCCTCAGCCTCCTGAGTAGCTGGGACTATAGGCACCCCCCAAAATGCCTGGCTAATTTTTCTATTTTTAGTAGAGATGGGGTCTCATTCTTGTGTAGCCTGGTCTTGAACCCCTGAGCTCAAGGCTTCCTCCCACCTTGGTCTCCCGGCCCTGAGCTCAAGGCTTCCTCCCACCTTGGCCTCCGGGAATGCTAGGATTACAGGCATGAGTCACAGTGCCAGCCTGGGACACTGGGTTCTTGGACACCTGCCATGTCAGTCTCATCTTGACTCTTAGAAAGGCAGTTTAACATCTCAGTGTCTTGTTTTTCAGCCAAAATGTTTGACTCCTGTGTGTGTATGAGTGTGTGCTGGGAGACTGACCTCTAAACATTTCGGGGTTTTTTTGGTTTGAAGGGGCTGTTTCCTCTGACAGCTGCATTGTCTCTGACTGACTTGAGAGTTGTGTCTCCATATCAGGCTGTGAGAAGCCTCCAACGCAGTAGTTTTCAAATTTTTTTATCTCATGGTACACTTGAACCTTCCACAACACACTTAAATCATGTTGATCAAAAAAAAAAAAAAAAGCATAAAAAAAATACACTAACTATGCTTTGAACATTTTTCAAAAATGACTTAATGATCTTTGAACATTTTCATGGTGGGCGACACCTGTGGCTCAGTGGGTAGGGCACTGGCCCCATATACCGAGGGTGGCGGGTTTGAACCTGGCCTTGGCCAAACTGCAACAACAAAAAAATAGCCGAGCATTGTGGTGGGCACCTATAGTCCCAGCTACTTGGGAGGCTGAGGCCAGAGAATCACCTAAGCCCAGGAGTTGGAGGTTGCTGTGAGCTGTGACGCCACAGCACTCTACCAAGAGTGATAAAGTGAGACTCTGTCTCTAAAAAAAAATGAAAAATAAAAAAAGTATTTTCATGGCATACCTAAGATCCTTTCACAGCACACCAGTTAAAAATCACTGCTCTAACGTTTTTATTATGAAAATAATTTATCTTCTCTAAGGAAGAGGTTTGGGAGGAGTATTTCAGCTTTTGTTAGGATAATTATGTTATCCTAACATAATTAGATGTAATCAGTCCGTCCCACGCCCTGAATCCACATGAGTCCACTGCGATTTTTCTTTCTTTGCTTTGAGGCTAGCAGGCTGGGTACAGCATACGCAACAAAGGTCAGAACTGTGTGCAGAGGGCTCGAAGTTCACGTCTTCCTAGTTGTGTTCCACATCTGAGGCACGTACAGGAAGGAGGAAAAGATGCCTTTTCAGAGCAGCAGCGAGTGAGCACACACCAGGATGGGAACCTGGGGACAGGGTGGGCAAGATGAAACAAAGGCGGGCAGGTTCAGGTTTGCTTAGGTCCACACAGTTGTGTCAGCGGCTGAAAAGTGAAGTCTCTGACAGTGTTGAACTAGTAAGACCAGCTTTAGAGGCTAATAATAATAAAAGAAGAAGAAGAAGCAGCGAAGAAAAGCCCACACACAAAGGGAATTGCACAGAACATTCCAGAAAACCATTGAACTGTGAGCAATAACATGTTTCCTTCTTTTTCTTCAAAGATTTGTTTCAGAGGATGGCCAGGATAAGAACTTGGGCTATAAAAACAATACAGGGGATTTGTAAAGAACAAGGAAAGGAACTCTCTGACAGGACATTTCTTACCACCAAAGTTTTTCCTAAGTTCTTTTAACATGAACTTGCTCTCTATTGTGGTGGTCTTGCTACGAATGTTTCAAAGATATTGGCCACTGCTTTCATATTTATTTGGACTTGAAGACTCCATACCTTTGATTGTATGTGATGTTTACGGTCGTCTTGCACATAGTTCCAGATCCACCGACGTTTCATTCAAGTCAAATAATAATAATACCACCATGTATGTGTGTGGTTCTTCAGAGACTATTACAAAATCCTTGGCTGGGTATGGTGGCTCATTCCTGTAATCTCAGTGCTTTGGGAGGGCAAGGCAGAAGAACCGCTTGAGGTTGAGAGTTGGAGAGCAGCCCAAGCAACTTAGGGAGACCCCATCTCTACAAAACATAATTAAAACAATTAGCCAGGTGCAGGGGTGCACACCTGTTAGCCCGGCAACTCAGGAGGCTGAGGCGGGAGGATCACTTGAGCCCAGAAGTTCAAGGTTGCAGTGAGCTATAATCACACCACTGCACTCTAGCCAGGGCAACAGAGTGACACTCTGTCTCTAAAAAAAGAGAATAAAGTCCTTTATAACTGACACCACTGTGACCTTCATACTCTTTAATCCCAGAACATACACTGCCCCATACAGAGAGATTCCACCTTGCACTGAGTTTTATTTCTGAGCTCTTGTCTGCATCTCAGGACTCTGTCAACCAAGGCTCTTTCTCTAGGCAGCTCAGAGTTGCAAGAGCTGAGGGCAGAGAGATGCTGGGCAACCAGCCACAGCTGTCTCTTTCCTCTCCTCGTGTTTTTCTCTCTCCCAGCTTCACATGCAAGTTTTCCTCTCTCCTCCTTCCCTTTCCCCCTCTGCTCACTGAGTTGAGCGTCTGTTTTGCGCTAGTCCGTGGATGCACAGCAGTGCACAAGATAGACAAGGTTTCCATCTTCCTGTGCGTTATAGCTTCAGGGGAAGAAAACATTAAAATAAGTAGTTGCAAGGGTGGTGAGTAATTAAAAAAGATAAGGAATGTTTCATGGGGGGATGGACACAGTGCAGGAGTGGGATGGGCAGTCAGGGAAGTCTGAGGAAGTAAATTCAGAGAGAGGTTAAAGAACTGCACTCCAGGGTTTCCTTTCGGCAGAGAAGAAGGAAGAAGAAATAAAATTCCAAAGGGAAAAGGGCAGAAGGATACTTGGTTTTATATAGAACCCTAGAGGCTATGTTATGGCTAAGGCCAAATCTGTGTATCTTTGTAGACATCCTTTTTTTTTTTTTTAAGAGACAGAGTCTCATTTTGTCACCATCGGTAGAGTGATGTTGCGTCACAGCTTACAGCAACCTCCAGCTCTTGGGCTTATGCAATTCTCTTGCCTTAGCCTCCCAAGTAGCTGGGACTACAGGTGCCCGCCACAATGCCTGGCTAAGAAGACTGATCATTTTTTATTGGTTATCGAAATATACTCCATAGTTGACCACCTCCTTGAGTTGACCTAATTTTCATAGACCAGACATGTACATATCAGTATAATAGGCCTAATTTCTTGTGTTGACAACTTCTATATATATGTATACCGGTTTGTTATGGTTCCTTGGGTGGTCACCTTATAGAGGTTCTACCGTATTTAATCTTTTTTCTTACTCCAATACTGTTACCCTTTTTTTGAGATAGGATCTCTTTCTATTGCCCAGGCTGGAATGCAGTGGCATCATCAGAGCTACACTACAGCCTCCAGCTCCTGCGTTCAGTGATCCTCCATCCTCAGCCTCCCTAGTAGTTGGGACTATAGGAATGTTCCACCATGCCTGCCTTATTTTTTTTTTTTATCTTTTCCAGAGATAAAGTCTTGTTACTGCTCAGGCTGGTGTCAAAGTCCAGGCTGGTGTCAAAGTCCTGGGCTCAAATGATCCTCCTACCTCGGCCTCCCAAAGTCATGACAGGAATCAAAAAACACCTGCCAGGATCGCATTGTGATCATGTTACTAGCTATAATTGGAGGTGAAAAGTTTGGACCAGAAATTCGTTGGGTTTTATTACAATGGGGTTGAGTTATGTCTAGCTTTGTGATTTTCTCCATAAATATAATTAATTAAAGTCTCTTAAGCATCGTTCCCTAAGAGCCAGGAATTCACATAGTTGCTGGGAACATAAAGATTAATAAGGACCATTTGTGTTCTCTTAAGGAGTCTATTGGCAGACTGTGGCATACATAAAACCAATGGAATGAATGTTCTGCCAGAAATATGAAGAAAACCTTGTAGGAACCCAGAGGAGAAAGAGATCTCCCAAAGTGAGGAACCTGGAAAAACTTTGAGAAAGGAGGATCTTTGAATTGATCTTTGAACTTTGAGGATCTTTGAATTGATCCTCAAAAAATGATCAGCTGCTAAGCATAGCTAAATAGGCTTTTTTAAAGAGTCCAATTATTTTTGTAGTTAATACTTACTATGACTAATAATGGTTTAAAAAGAGGAAAACACACCAGCTGAAGCGAGCCTGTTTTCACCTAGGCATCATACTTCGAAATTAAGTTGACCTGGAAACAATTTGATATTCTGCTCACCCTGCTGTGTGGTTTGCCTAAGATGACTCAATAAATGGAATATTGAAATTTGGGTGTGGGTTGAATTTTCATAAATCATATCCCATTTCCCATTATTTTACATTTAATTAAAGAGATGGTATGCTTTCCCATTACCCGGTAATTGGCAGTGGTAACTAATACTTTAACTCTGTTTCTCTGCCCTAAAGCTCCCTTCTCCAGCAGTTAGTTAATCATCTGTGAACTCAGACTAATAGCAAACGACTTGGGGTGCTGCTGTTAAAACACACCCGCGCGTGCAAGCTGTTGGGGAATCGGAAAGGAGTCTAGTACAAATCATTGTTCTCTAGTTCGTTTGGGTAGAAAGTCAGATTCCTGATATTGGAATTTCATAAACCTGGGCAAACTCATAGCTCTCCATGCACGACCTATTATATTAATATGTCAACAACCTATTATATTTGGAATTATTCTTTTAAATGACAGGGATTAAACTGTGCTATCCTTTCTCACTGCCAATGAATCGACTTGCTAATCTCCTGCCAAGATTTGTCCATTTAAAAAAGGGTTGCTTTAAAACATTCATCAAAAAGCATACAGCAAATTACACTTTGGCAGAAATATGAAGACTGATATTTGGATGTGAGCATCTATCCCCTCAGAGCTTGTCACAGGAAGGCAAAATGAGTGGAGCTGGTTTTTCTTACTGAGAAGTGTTGCTCTGGGACCGTGAGTCCAGTTGCCCAATCACGGAGAACTTTGTTTTTTCTTTTTCTTTTTCTTTTCTTTTCTTTCTCTTCTCTTTTTTTCTTTTTTCTTCTCTTACCTTCCCCCTTCCCTTCCCTTCCTCCTTTTCTCCCCCCTTCCCTTCCATTCACTTTCTCTTCTTTCCTTTTTTTAGATAGAATCTTACTCTGTTGCTCCAGGCTAGAGTGCCATGGTATCAGCCTAGCTCACAGCAACCTCAAACTGCTGGGTTCAAGTGATCCTCCTGCCTTAGCCTCCCAAGTAGTTGGGACTACAGGTGCTGACCATAATACCCAGATAATTTTTTCTATTTTTAGTAGAGACAGGGTCTCACTCTTTGCTCAAGTTCGTCTCAAACTCCTGAGCTCAAGTGATCCTCCCACCTTGGCCTCCCAGAGTACTAGGATTATAGGTGTGAGCCACCACACCCTGCCTTTTTTTCTTTCTTGAGAGAGTTGTCACTCACGCTAGAGTGCAGTGACATCATCATAGCTCATTGTAATCTTGAATTTCTGAGCTTAAGAGATCCTCCTGCCTCAGCCTCTAGAGTAGCTGGAACTACCGGTATGTACCACTAATGCCCAGCCAAGTTTTTTATTTTCTGTAGAGATTGGGGGTGGGGGGGTCTCACTATGTTGCCCAGGCTCCTTTTGAACTCCTGGTCTCAAGTGATCCTCCCACCTCAGCCTCCCAAAGTGCCATGATTATAGGCGTGAGCTACCTCCCCCAATAAAAAGTACTTTTAGGAGTAGCAAGTATTGCTTTAGCAAGTAGCAAGTAGCAAGTACCAAGGATTAAAATTGGCATATAGTATCAACCCCTATTGTTCACCTAAATATTAGGGCCCCATGTTCCATAAAATACAAGATAAATTTTTAATTCCATGGTTGGAAAAGACCATGAGAAGTTCTCTTATCTGTTCCCACTATGTCACCATTTCTCTAGCAGGCCCGCACTCAGGCAGCACAGGTACAGAAGGGTCCCTCCTGCCACAGGAGAGGGCATCAAGTGGTGGATCTCAGTTGCCTTGCTGAGCTCTGGCTGTGGGGCCACCCAGGTGTGGTGTATTTCCCTAACTATAGCATGAAGGCGTTAGAAACAGAAAATCCTTAAGGCGTTCTTTGATTTTTCAAAGGAGAAAATTGATTTTTATCATCTCTCTCAGTAAACCTTTCCCATTCTGAATGATCATTCTGGACCCAAACCCAAGATAGTTGTTGACTTAAAAGTCAGTTTAGTCACTAAATACTGTCCCACCCAGGTCTGGGACACTCACATGAATTGTCTAGCAGGTGGTTCACACTCCACCACTTACTGGGTTCTTGTGAGCTGCTGGATAAGATACAGCCCTTCACTCTGCCATTATACAGGCAATTTATGTACATAAACTACATTGTCACCAAAGTGCACGAATAATATCATCTTTCTTTTCTTTTTCCCAATTAGCGAGCATGAAAAAGAAAGGCAATGGATTAAGCTGCTGTTTTGTGAAGTGTGGCTTAGATTTCTTTCTTTTAATGATACTCAGGAGTAATCCTGGCCTGTCTGTCTGCTACCCTACCTCCATTGTAAAGCAATATTTCTTTAAACTGCACCAGATACTTTCTTTTTCCTATTTATTTTGCAGAGGGAAGATGGGTGAGATTGCCAGATTTCTATGAGAATTATAGGGTTTTCAAATAATCATGCAGAAAATTATTAAGGTTCAGTGTCATTGGGAAAAGCATATTCTTAATTTGCCTCCCATTTTTCCTTTAATTGGGACTTTGACTCCATTTTCAAAGCACTTTTGAAGCTTTCTTTTCCAATTTGGCATCAAAGTTATTTTTTCTTTAAATGCCATTTAATTTGAAGATTATTTTCTATTTTGATGGACATAAAATGTGTCATTCTGAAAGGAATAATATCAACACTTTTATAGGGGGATAAGGAATCGAAGAATATCAAGCTTAGTTAACACTTCCTTAGGAGTGAAGTTTAGTGCTCAAAGATATTAGGAAAAGCTCTTGTTGTAGCCAAAATGCTATCTGTATCTTGGTTGAGATTCCAAATCATAAGTGCTAACTTCATTTCTGACTATAACTAATTCATTAGTTAATACTTACTCTTTACTAAAGGAGTGAAGAATAGGGATAATGAGTCCCTAATCATCAGAGAAATGCAAATCAAAACCGCCCTGAGATGTCCCTTAACACCAGTGAGAACAGCCCACATCACAAAATCCCAAAGCAGCAGATGCTGGTATGGATGCGGAGAGAAGGGAACACTTTTAAATTGCTGGTGGGACTATAAACTAACACGGCCTCAGTGGGAAGAAGTACAGAGAATCTTCTAGGAATTAAAAGTAAACCTTTCATTTGATCCCACAAGCCCATTACTAGATATCTACCCAGAAGAAAAAAAATCACTTTACCATAAGGACACTTGCACTAGAATGTTTATTGCAGCTCATTTCACAATCTCCAAGATGTGAAATCAAGCCAAGTATCTATCAACCCATGAATGGATTAATAAATTGCGGTATATGTATGCCATGGAATACTATACAACCGTAAAAAAGATGGAGACCTTAAATCTTTTGTATTTACCTGAATGGAGTTGAAACACATTCTTCTGAGTAAAGTATTACAAGAATGGAAATGCAAGTATCCAATGTACTTATTACTAACATGAAACCAATATATAAACAAGTACATGCCTACAGGAAAGAAAAACACAATGAAATTCAAATGGGGGAGAGAGGAGGAGGAGAAAAAGACGAGGAAGCAGGGGGAATGGTAAGCTCTCACCTCCTGTGCACAGTGTAAGGGTATATAGCACACCCCCTGGGTGAAGGGCTCAGCCACAGCTTGAACTATGCCTAAGAAGTGCAAGCAATGTAACAGGATCATCTGTGCCCTTCTGTCAATCTGAAATTTAAAAACAGAATGGGGATAATGAAACTGTATACACAGGCCTTTTAATAAACTTTTCTCCTGTGATCAAATCATTCTAACCATATATATTCTTGAATCCCAACCTCTTCAAATGAGTAAATTGTTTTATAACCTCATACAGGATAAAAACAACCCTCACGGTCATGTTCATCTTGAACTCACGCCTTTGAGGAATGCAGAGAAACCAAGGCCAGTGGGGACATGCACAGGGAGGGATAAGGAATGTAACAGCTTGGACTTCACGGAGCAGGGCAAATGATGGAGCCTAATTATGTGTACCCTCATATTAATCTGAAATTTAAAAAGATGAATGAGGTTATAGTGAGACGGGCTTAGAGTGGAAGATGATCTGGCATTTCTCCATTGGAGCCCTAGGAATGGGATTAGAAGATCCTTTAGGCCTCTTTCTTCCTTCTTTCCACACGATTAGGGTCTCATTCCAGTAACAGATGGCAGAATAGTTAGGCAGTAAAATTAGATAAGGGGAATTACCCAGAAAATCACTGTTCAGTAGAGATGTCAGGGACGCTCGCTCCAGATTAGTGACAAGGTCCAAGGAGCTGCGAGGGCTCAGATCCAGCCTCCTCCTGTGTCTGCTAACTCAATGTGTGACCTGGGCCACTTCATTTTTTTGGCCTTGATCATCTTACTATTGACTGGAAAAAATGTTCAAGTTGCATAGATATGAGTTCTGCTTCAACTCTCAAATTTCTCGACGAAGCAGAGTAGAGTTCCCAAAGCCTCACTCTAGGGAGTCCTGCAGTCACCAAGCCATTGTGTCATTGCCAGGGACAAAATACTGAGGTTGACTGATTGACAGAGCCATATTCTAGTCTAATTGAGTGCACACACACAAATTCTAGCCACATTCCAGCCAAATCGAGATACCTATTAAAGTAGTAATGGATTTTCTTTCTTTCTTTTTTTTTTTTTTTTTTTTTTGTTGCAGTTTGGCCGGGGCTGGGTTTGAACCTGCCACCCTCGGCATATGGGGCCAGCACCCTACTCACTGAGCCACAGGCGCCACCCCTTTCTTTCTTTTTTTAATGAGGCAGGGTCTCACTCTGTTGCTCAGGCCAGAGTATAGTTGTGTCATCAAAACTCACTACAGCCTCGAACTCTTAGACTCAAGTGATCCTCCAGCCTTAGCCTCCTGAGCAGCTGGGACTACAGGTGCACATCACCATGCCCAGCTAATTTTTCTATTTTAATAGACGGGGTCTTGCTATTGCCTAGGCTGGTGTCAAACTTTTGGGCTCACACAATTCTCCTGCCTTGGCCTCCCAAAATACTAAGATTATGGCCGTGAGCCACCATATCTAGCCAGTAAAGGATTTGTTTAATAATTGTCTCTGAAATTCTTTACTTATTTCTTTCAAGGTAACATTAACAGACATCTTGGAGTTTCAACAGAGTATGGATTTTCACACATTCTTCAATGATCCTTGAGAAGTAAATCATGCGATATTTTTCCCCCCTTATGAGTTATTTGCCTGGAGAACAAATTCTTCAATTTCTCTTTCTTCTAAATGTCTGTTAGAATAAAGTCTTCTTTGAAAAGTCTTAATGAGGAGAAGACACATGAGAACAGCATCCACCCCAGTTCTTCCTCTGGTCTCTGTACTGTGGGAATTAAGCCTTAAGAATGTTAGCAGATTGGCAGGGGACTCCCACTGCATAAAAAATCTATGTCCTTCTGCTCCTTGGATAGTTGGTTTGTTGACTATTTATGGAGAGGAGGCTTTGAGAAGAAAAAAAATTAAAAACTAGTTAATTTTCTGTGCGTTATTGTAGCAACACTAAATATATGAGGTAGAAGCTCCGGTTTCTCCATGAAATGCCTCTTCATTTTGCCCAGCTCCTATCAGCCGCTCAGGGAAGAGAATTCTGTTTAGAGACTGATAAAGTTCCCTGTGGTCTCTCTCAAGAGATCAGACTCTTACTAACATTGGCAAAGTGTGAGCAGAGGTGAGCTTATGAGCAATAATCGTAGCCTAAGAATTACTCGTTCCTTCATTCCCCTCCTCTAGAAATATTCTCAGGGAGTCCACGCTATGCACCAACAGTCTTCTTTGAGGTTAAACATACTCTTGCTATTTTCATTTCATTATTATTTTTAAGTTCTTCCTGTGGGAGGACTAGAGGCCGATGAAGACGTGGCAGAAACAGACAGATGCAGGTTACTGTCCCAGTCCAGTGAGGGCCCACATAAGAGGCCCTTTCCTTTCCTCTATGTGTAACTGTCCCCCACAGCATCATTAATTAGAAGTCCAAGTTATTTTTATTTTATTTATTTATTTATTTTTTTGAGAGAGTCTCAAACTGTTGCTCTAGGTAGGGTGCTGTGGTGTCACAGCTCACAGCAACCTCCAACTCTTGGACTTAAGTGATTCTCTTGCCTCAGCCTCCCAAGTAGCTGGGACTACAGGCGCCCCCCACAATGCCTGGCTATTTGTTTTTGTTATTGTTGTTTTGGGTTGTAGTTGTCATCATTGTTGTTTGGCGTGCCTGGGCTGGATTCAAACCCACCAGCTCCAGTGTATGTGGCTGGCGCCCTAGCCACTTGAGCTACAGGCGCCAAGCCGAAGTCCAAGTTATTTTTGAAGGTATTGAGATAGCTCTTTCCCTTTCTCAATTTCAAAGCATGAGTAATACTCCCAAACAAAAAGATGTAAGATCTAGTACCCAGCCAGAGGAGATGTTTTTGGTGTAGTGAATCTGATATAGAACCAATAAATTAGAAGTACATACCTCAAACCAAAAGGCAACTCATCCTCGGTAAATAAGCAGGTAGTGATTTGTGTTTGATACATTACTGGAATAATTACTAACAGCACATGTGTGTGAACTGAAAAGTGACTGATGGTTACTTTCAGATTTGGTCCAAAATGACCGGTTAATCTCGTAGAATAAGGAATGCTTTCTGAGAGTTGGTGCTAAGAGAATATAAACATTGATTGCTTTCAAAACTTGCAAATGGATTTAACAAAGTGGTACCCAAATCAGACAAAAGCAAAATATTACAAAGGCATTGATACTGTGTTAAATCACTTTTGCTTATCTATATGAAAAAGGCTCCATTTGTTTTGATTCTAACAATTTGGTGGTTGAAATTTAGGTTTATTTAAAAAATAGGCCTTGGAGAGCATTGGCAACGTGACTTAGACGGGATAACCACACTACTGAGTTGAAGCAGTGGTTAATATCTCACACTGCTTTAGGAAAAGATCAGCTTTGCAGTGTGAACATACACTAGTCTTCGTTTGCAGAATTGTAGATAAGACTAGATTTGAGATCTTGACTCCCCAATGAACATAAGTAGTACATCTTTAAAATCCTCATTTTCCAGGAATGGAAAAACAAATGCCACACATTATTTTCTAGTAATTGGGAGCTAAATAAACAGGCACAAAGAGAGTGAAGGACATTGGAAACTAAGAAGTGGGGAGGGGGACCATTTCTGATAGCAAAATCTCTCTCCCTCATACACAGAAACCCAGGCACAAAAGTGCAAAACTTGCAGCACGAAATAGACTATGGGAAGAACATTTCTTTACAGTATGAGAACTGAAACAAGAAGGCAGAGACTGTGGCTCAGTGAGTAGGGTCCCGGCCCCATATACCAAGGGTGGCGAGTTCGAACCTGGCCTTGGCCAACTGCAACAAAAAAATAGCTGGGCGTTGTGGTGGGCACCTGTAGTCTCAGCTACTCAGGAGGCTGAAGCAAGAGAATCGCCTAAGCCCAGGAGTTGGAGGTTGCTATGAGCTATGACGCCACAGCTCTCTACCAAGGGCGACAAAGTAAGACTCCTAGAACATGCTTATTTTTGTTTTTGTTTTTGTTTTGTTTTGTTTTTTTTGAGACAGAGTCTCACTCTGTTCCCTGGGTAGAGTGCCATGATATCATAGCTCACAGCAACCTCAAACTCTTGGGCTAGAGCAATCCTCTTGCCTCAGCCTCCCAAGTAGCTTGGGACTCTAGGCGCCCACCATGACACCTGGCTAATTTTTCTCTTTTTAGTAGAGACGGGGTCTCACTCTTGTTCAAGCTGGTCTCAAACTCGTGAGCTCAAGCAGTCCACCTGCCTCAGCCTCTCTGGGTGCTAGGATTACAGGCATGAGCCACCACATCCAGCCGGGGAACATGCTTGTTAACCAGCTCCAATTATTTGCTTCTCTGTATGTGGCCATAGTGACTTTAAGAGTGCTGGGAGCATTCACTTGGGGGTGGGGGTGGGGATCATACTAAGTAGATATATTTACAAATACAGGAAATGTAAATTATGAGGATTGATTGTATGATAATATAGTAGTTTCCAGTATCTTTTTTTCTCCCTTTAAGCCTTTGTTTAAGCTGCAGGGAAGATCAATGCTTCCAGATTTGTTTATCATCAATGAGATTTGGTTAATGATAGAATTTTCCAAAGCAGAATCTACTGTGCAGGTGCTAGCTAAAGCAAAGGGCCTGGCCTTCATTCCTTCCTCCTTGGCTATCTTTCTAAACTGTCTTTCCATACTCATCCCTGAGGTGGCCGTGGCCTTGTTGCAGTGAATCTCCAAGCTACTGCCCATCTTGATAGGCTATTTCTCTTTCTGTCAGGCCTGCTCAGAACGTAGACGAGAAGTGAATTTAATTCATAAATTCATCAGTCTGAGGACTGTTGATTTTGCTGTTAGTTAGAGAAACAGTGGTCGCATTGGGCTGCAAGGGCATTGGAATCAGTGCTGATTCATTTCGTGTTATGTTACCTGTTATTAGTCTAATAAGAAAATGAATGGAGGGCGGCGCCTGTGGCTCAGTCGGTAAGGCGCCAGCCCCATATACCGAGGGTGGCGGGTTCAAACCCGGCCTCGGCTGAACTGCAACCAAAAAATAGCTGGGCGTTGTGGCGGGCGCCTGTAGTCCCAGCTACTCGGGAGGCTGAGGCAAGAGAATCGCTTAAGCCCAGGAGTTGGAGGTTGCTGTGAGCTGTGTGATGCCATGGCACTCTACCGAGGGCCATACATAAAGTGAGACTCTGTCTCTACAAAAAAAAAAAAAAAGAAAATGAATGGAGTTTGATGCCTGCCATCTGTTGATCACCCATCTTATTGATGACATTGAACTTAACACAAGCACAAAAGGGATTATATGGCATTTCAGCTTTGATGTCATTTGACAAACAAAGGTCTTTGCAGAAATGCAAAAGACAGAATGACTTAAAATCCCATCTAGTTCTGCGTGTTTTGACAGCATCCCAGGCTATTCCTGAGATAGCAACTAATAAGAGTTCTGAGGAAATCTGGGTTTGAAATTGTCAAAAAACGTTTACACTGATATTAAAATGTTTCATCCTCTTAGACTCTTATCCCTAGTTTCGTAGGTTGGAAATGCTTGTGTGAACCATGTGTCAACTCTACCCTGATTAGAAGGTGGTGACTTTTGAAATGCAGGCCGTGGTGGTGGCAGTGCATGGCCTGGATTTGCTCGTTGCAAAGGGTAGCTTTTTCTGGGTGGCTGGATTTGCTTCCAGTACCACCTCAGGGTCTGAAGTAGCCCCTGATGTAACTTTTGCACCTGTGGCAGGTCTCTTTTTAGAGGGAAGCATTGTGAGGGGGAGACGCTGCCCATGGGGGGACAGGGAGCTTTGAATGGGAGGACAGAAGGCCACCTATTGTTTAGGCTTTTTCATGTCCTTGCTGTGACTCCCCCTTATGAGTACCTGGGGCAGGGAACAGCTAAAAATCAGCACCATCACCGCCAGTCATCAGCCAGCAAACGTTCCCCTGTAGCGTAAAGCACCGCTCATCACCTGCTTTTTGAGATACTCACGGATAGTCGTTGTATGGATTTGTGCCTTTTGTCCTTTGAGCCTGTTGCTGTTGTGGTCTCTGCAGCGCGGGGAAGCTGTCACGGGCGAGAGGCTTTGGAGCGTGGTGACGCCACCTCCTAGGCTGTGTGTGAAATTGGCAAGGAGAAGCAGAGTCCTTGTGAGCCACTTTGGAATGGGCTTATAGAATCGTGAAGATAAAACTTGAGTCACAGTGGGGTGCGGGGCATTGGGCTCACCTCCCACTTCTGCAAAGTCTTCATTTCTGAAAAGACTGTCAGGTAGAAGATGGATGAGAATTACTCTGTGAGGCCCGATGCCTAGAGCTCTGGTCATTCCGTGCAGGCTGTAGGGACAGGCACTGTTTGTAGTGAGATAAGCAGGAATTTTGAAGTTACACAGACCTGGTTTTGAATTCACATATGAGCTGTGTGACTTAGAGAAAGCTATTTAGTCCTGCTGACTTTTATCTGTAAAGTGCCCCAAAATAATAGCGAGCTTGCAGAGTTGTGTGGATAAGAGATAATCTGTTCAAAGCATCTGGCAAGCTGCAGGCACAAAGTGGCATTAGGTAAGTGGCAGGCCTCCCCCGCCCTAGTCCCATTCATCTATTCAAGCTACGTTTGGGTGCTGACTCTGATCTGGACATTATGTTAGTCACTGGGGGGACAAAATTAATAAGGGATACAGGGTAACCTTGTGTGTGCTATCAGTGGGGACTGCAAATAAACAGGAAGTTAAAATAGACTGTGATAAGTTCTGTGATAAAAGAAAAAGCTGGTGACGTGAGAACACATAGAAGTGGCTCTTAACCCAAATTTGGGTCAGAAAACTTTTCCAGGAGGAAAAATTACCTTCTGTGTATCAGGTGTGTCCAGCCTTTTATTTCCTCTGCTGCACATTGGAAGAATAAGAGTTGTCTTGGGTGATACAAACACTGGCAAAAGGTGCTTAGCAAAAAAAATGGTCCATGCATACTTTTTCTGATATCTGCAATGCAGATAAACATAAAAAGTCTTCACGAAATCAGCATGTGACCTGCAAGTCATAGGTTGGACACCCTGATACACGGAGCTTTGCGAGATGAGTTACACAAGTGAGGAAGTGGGCAAGGATTGAACTTCTGGCACACACAGAGAAGCGTGTGCAAAGGCCCCGGGGACAACAGAGCATGGATCTTTAATGGAAATGAACAACGTTCAGGGCACTTTAGCCCAGGTGTAACAGGATGTGTTGGCTTTTGGGGTGTGGAGAGAGGCTGCACAGAACCAGGTGGCCGTTTCCAAGCCTGGCATTAATATAAAAGGGACTAGGGAGCCATGGAAGGTGTTAGACACAGAGTGACATGATCAGATTTGCTTTGAAAGGCCACTGTTTGCAGGATGGAGACAGGAGAGAGGCATGGGGTGAGGGGAGGCAGTTGTTAGCAGGCGGGGGCATGGGGGTAGCAGACTACTGCCATACTTGATGGGAAGGATAAGCAAAGCCTGATTCAGGGTAGAGGTCGGGGCTGGGAGGAGGATGGAGAGAAGTGGATGGAGTCAGATGAAGTTCAGAACTCCAAGACCTGGAATTAGTAGGACTTGGTGAATGGAGGAAATGGAAGGAGAAAGAGGAGTCTGGGGGGTGATTCTTCAGTTTCTAGCAAGGACATCAAGCAGATGATGGATCCTTCATGAGAGGAGGACGCGGCTTGAGAGGCTGAAGCAGATAAGGAGTTTGGTTTCGGTTTGGGATTATATAAGACAGTGAACTGTCCTTAGGCAGCTGAACAACATAAATTAAGGTTACGAGGATGATGTGAGCTGGAGGGATTGATTTGAGACTTGTGGATGTCTAGATTATTTGAAAACGAGAGTGTGGATGAGATGACAGAGTATCGTGGGCAGAACCAGAAGACGGGGACACAGGGCAACCCCAGTGGTGCGTGGCTGGAATGTCGAATCCCTCCCTGGAGACGGCTTTACATTTTACCAATTTCAATTAGTTACATCCGTCAGCAAGGAAGGGCGAACAGACAGGTGAGAGAAGTTCCTACATTTTTTTATGTCGGGTAATAGCAAAAACAAAAACTGTTATTTTGACAAAGCACATTTTAACAAGTTTTAAAAAATGGTGACAAGGACTTCATGGAGACAGTGTTCTAAGAAAGGAAGACATTCCCGAGACATTATTTACTTAGATCAAGACCCAACAGTAGGAAAACTGATGGCTAATGGATATTGCAATTAAACAGTGCTCTTTAGAGGATTATGAAATTTATCTCTCAGGATGGAGGGTTTAAGCCCTTCTAGATAGACAAGCCTCACTTGGATTCCTTACTTTGGAAATGAAATAAAAAGAATTCTATTCTGTAGGCAAATGCGGTTGTTTTTAATTGTTTAATTATTCCCATCTACACTTATAACGAGAGAGATTTTTTTTTTGTCGTGTTTGAGACAGAGTCTCGCTTTGTCACCCGTGGTGACAGTGTGTGATGTCACAGCAACCTCAGACTTGTGGGCTCAAGCTATTCTCTTGCCTCAGCCTCCCAGGTAGCTGGGACTACGGGCGCTTGCCACAACATCTGGCTGTCTTTAGAGACAAGGTCTCGCTCTGGCTCAGGCTGGTCTTAAGCTCTCTCTCTCTCTTTTTTTTTTTGAAACAAAGTCTCACTTTGTAGCCCTTGGTAGAGTACCTAGACATCACAGCTCACAGCAACTTCGAACTCCTGGGCTCAAGCAATTCTCTTGCCTCAGCCTCCCAAGTAGCTGGGACTACAGGTGCCCACCACAATGCCCACCTATTTTTTTGGTTGCAGTTGTCGTTGTTTAGCAGACCCAGGCCAGGCTCAAAGCAGCCAGCCTTGATTTACTTGGCGGGCACCCTACTCACTGAGCTATGGGCGCTGAGCCTGATCTTGAGCTCTTGAGCTCTTGAGCTCAGGCAATCCACCCACCTTGGCCTCCCAGAGTGCTGGGATTACAGACCTGAGCCACCACGCCCAGCCATGGGAGAGATTTTCTTTTTTTTTTTTTTAATTTTTTTAATGATTTTTTTTTTTTTTTTTGTAGAGACAGAGTCTCATTTTATGGCCCTCGGTAGAGTGCCATGGCATCACACAGCTCACAGCAACCTCCAACTCCTGGGCCTAAGCGATTCTCTTGCCTCAGCCTCCCAAATAGCTGGGATTACAGGCGCCCACCACAACACCCGGCTATTTTTTTGTTGCAGTTTGGTCAGGGCCGGGTTTGAACCCGCCACCCTCGGTATATGGCGCCAGCGCCTTACCGACTGAGCCACAGGCACCGCCCCATTGGAGAGATTTTCATTTAAACCTCTGACGTTCTGTAGGTTAGCAAAAAGCAGGCAGCAATCACCATTAACATTTGGAATAATTGGCATTTACGTTCAGCTGTTGGTCTTGCTATAAGATTTCTTGTACACCAGCATTGAGGTTAGGTTTTCTGTGTCTACCAGAAAGGACACTTCTTAGCATTTCAATGTCTAGTTTAGCCATATTTTTAAAAGTGTGTACCACAGTCTCTGGATCAAGAAAAACTACACAAAGTGATCTAAAATGTGCATTGGAGACAGGAATGTGCCTCATGCCCGTAATCCCAGCACTCTGGGAAGCCAAGGTGGGGGGATTGCTTGAGCTCAGGAGTTCAAGAGTTCAAGACCAGCCTGAGCCAAAGCAAGATCTCATCTCTAGTACAAATAGAAAAACCAACCAGGCATATGGTGGGCACCTGTAGTCCCAGTTACTCTGAGGCTAAGGTAAGAGGATCACTTGAACCCTAGAGTTTGAGGCTGCTGTGAATTATGACACCTCAGCACTTGACCCCAGGCTACAGAGTGAGACTATCTCTCCAAAAACAAAAGATAAAATAAAATAAAGCATGCATTGGGAAACCTATCTTTTGTCTTTGAAAAACTAACTTTTATCTCATTATCTCTAAATTGCATTTCTATTGGAGACACTTTGTTTAAAGTAGTTGCTGCAGAGGAAATTGGAAGAGAGTTAATGATGTAGATCTTAGAGAAAGCTAAGAATATAAAACAAATGCCGTGTCCTGCACTCACTTTAATTTCTTAGCAAGGTGACTCAAGGTAGAAGGGTCAGCCAGTACCCTAAGCCAAAAATCTCCAGCTGTACCTCAAGTTCACGCTCATGGCATCATAGCATGAAGGGACTCAAAATCCTGCTAATTTACAGAGAGTGCTTTGGTTATGTAATTAGAGATTAATGAGCACGTCAGAGGTGAGGTAGGTGCTATATACCTTGTTTGTATTTGAGGTCCTGGTAAGAAACAAGGCCATGCAAACTCTTTCTTGAGTGTCAGACTCCCTTCCATGGAATCATAAGTTGTTTCAGGCAGCTCCTGGTCTCTCTGCAGGAAATCTGTGCCTGCCTTGTCACTTCATGTCATAGATGGGAGCAGTTCTTGCATTATGTCTACTTGAGTAGACAACTGAAATTTCTGAGAGAGGTGTCCTAAATCTCGAGATTCAGTTTTCTTAGGGTAGACATCATTGGGGTATGTGAAGAGACAACAGTGTGAATTTTTTAAATTTTCTTTCTCCTAGATAAAAAAGTTGGAAAAGTGTTGGGCACGATGGCTCTCACCTGTAATCCTAGCACTCTGCGAGGCTGAGGCGGGTGGATTGCTTGCGCTCAGGAGTTCAAGACCAGCCTGAGCAAGAGTGAGACCTGGCTCTAAAATGTAGCCAGGCTTAGTGGTGGACACCCGCACCACCACCACCCCCACCAGATACTTGGGAGGCTGAGGCAAGAGGATCACTCGAGCCTAAGGGTTTGAGGTTGCTGTGAGCTATGAGGCCATGGCACTTTACCAAGGGCAACAAAGTAAGACTCTGTCTCAAAAAAAAAAAAAAAGTTGGAAAGGTGTGAAAAATTGCCTTTTCTACTCTCATTCCCATTAACACTTTTGTTTATAATTTTCTGTATTTTATCTATGCGTAGATATTTTTAGAGAAAAACAGGATCTTTGGGAACACTCTAGTCTTTTGAATTTGTCAGCATTTCATGAGGATATTCTTAAATCATCAAGTAATATAAATTTTTTAACTAACTCATCTCCTCTAAATACTAAAAATCCATCCCTCATCAACTCTCTGATCTCTTTGCTTCTGCAAGCCCCAATCTTAGAGGTTGTCTCCAAGCAGTAAATGTAAATTACCTTGTCATAACACCTTCGAGAATAATTGTAATTCTTCTGTCTCACTTATGCCAACGATGTCAGGTTAAATATGTGATGGACAAGTAGAGTCCATTATTTATTTCATTCAGTTAGAGAAACTCCCAGTTGGATAAGTAGCATGTCATAACTGTCACCACGTCCACCAGAAACCATCCAGTAAGCACAGAACAGAGTTTACAGAATATCTCATAATCAACAGACAACCTACCCTGCTCAGTCCCTACCTTCAAGGATTTACCACTGTAGATGAATGAAGTATTTTTTTCCTCTCAAATAATGTGGCTCTAACAAGACCCAGTGTTGCTATTCGCTTGTTACACATAAAGGGTGGTAGGTTAATATAAATCACTAATGCTAGCTCAAGTCGTGAGGTATGTTCTGGAAAATCAGGGTTGAACCAAAGCATGATGGTTTTTTTTTGGTCCTATCAGACTTTTTCTTTTTTTTTTTTTTATTGTTGGGGATTCATTGAGGGTACAATAAGCCAGTTACACTGATTGCAATTGTTAGGTAAAGTCCCTCTTGCAATCATGTCTTGCCCCCATAAAGTGTGACACACACCAAGGCCCCACCCACCCCCCTCCTTCCCTCTTTCTGTTCCCCCCCATAACCATAATTGTCATTAATTGTCCTCATATCAAAATTGAGTACATAGGATTCATGCTTCTCCATTCCTGTGATGCTTTACTAAGAATAATGTCTTCCACGTCCATCCAGGTTAATACGAAGGATGTAAAGTCTCCATTTTTTTTAATGGCTGAATAGTATTCCATGGTATACATATACCACAGCTTGTTAATCCATTCCTGGGTTGGTGGGCATTTAGGCTGTTTCCACATTTTGGCAATTGTAAATTGAGCTGCAATAAACAGTCTAGTACAAATGTCCTTATGATAAAAGGATTTCTTTCCTTCTGGGTAGATGCCCAGTAATGGGATTGCAGGATCAAATGGGAGGTCTAGCTTGAGTGCTTTGAGGTTTCTCCATATTTCCTTCCAGAAAGGTTGTACTAGTTTGCAGTCCCACCAGCAGTGTAAAAGTGTTCCCTTCTCTCCACATCCACGCCAGCATTTGCAGTTTTGAGATTTTGTGATGTGGGCCATTCTCACTGGGGTTAGATGATATCTCAGGGTTGTTTTGATTTGCATTTCTCTAATATATAGAGATGATGAACATTTTTTCATGTGTTTGTTAGCCATTCGTCTGTCATCTTTAGAGAAAGTTCTATTCATGTCTCTTGCCCATTGATATAAGGGATTGTTGGCTTTTTTCATGTGGATTAATTTGAGTTCTCTATAGATCCTAGTTATCAAGCTTTTGTCAGATTGAAAATATGCAAATATCCTTTCCCATTGTGTAGGTTGTCTCTTTGCTTTGGTTATTGTCTCCTTAGCTGTACAGAAGCTTTTCAGTTTAATGAAGTCCCATTTGTTTATTTTTGTTGTCGTTGCAATTGCCATGGCAGTCTTCTTCATGAAGTCTTTCCCCAGGCCAATATCTTCCAGTGTTTTTCCTATGCTTTCTTGGAGGATTTTTATTGTTTCATGCCTTAAGTTTAAGTCCTTTATCCATCTTGAATCAATTTTTGTGAGTGGGGAAAGGTGTGGGTCCAGTTTCAGTCTTTTACATGTAGACATCCAGTTCTCCCAACACCATTTATTGAATAGGGAGTCTTTCCCCCAAGGTATGTTCTTGTTTGGTTTATCAAAGATTAGGTGGTTGTAAAATGTTAGTTTCATTTCTTGATTTTCAATTCGATTCCAAGTGTCTATGTCTCTGTTTTTGTGCCAGTACCATGCTGTCTTGACCACTATGGCTTTGTAGTACAGACTAAAATCTGGTATGCAGATGCCCCCAGCTTTATTTTTGTTACAGAGAACTGCCTTAGCTATACGGGGTTTTTTCCGGTTCCAAACAAAACGCAGAATCATTTTTTCCAAATCTTGAAAGTACGATGTTGGTATTTTGATAGGAATGGCATTGAATAGGTAGATTGCTTTGGGAAGTATAGACATTTTAACAATGTTGATTCTTCCCATCCATGAGCATGGTATGTTCTTCCATTTGTTAATATCCTCTGCTATTTCCTTTCTGAGGATTTCATAGTTTTCTTTATAGAGGTGCTTCACCTCCTTCGTTAGGTATATTCGTAAGTATTTCATTTTCTTTGAGACAATGGTGAAGGGAGTTGTGTCCTTAATTAGCTTCTCATCTTGACTGTTATTGGTGTACACAAAGGCTACTGACTTGTGGACATTGATTTTATATCCTGAAACATTACTGTATTTTTTGATGACTTCTAGGAGTCTTGTGGTTGAGTCTTTGGGGTTCTCTAAGTATAAGATCATGTCGTCAGCAAAGAGGGAGAGTTTGACCTCCTCCGCTCCCATTTGAATTCCCTTTATTTCCTTGTCTTGCCTAATTGTATTGGCTAGAACTTCCAGCACTACGTTGAATAGTAAAGGTGACAGAGGACAACCTTGTCTGGTTCCAGTTCTAAGAGGAAAAGCTTTGAGTTTTACTCCATTCAGTAAAATATTGGCTGTGGGTTTGTCATAGATAGCTTCAATCAGTTTTAGAAATGTGCCACCTATGCCTATACTCTTCAGTGTTCTAATTAGAAAAGGATGCTGGATTTTATCAAATGCTTTTTCTGCATCTATTGAGAGGATCATGTGATCTTTATTTTTGCCTCTGTTAATATGGTGGATAACGTTTATAGACTTGCGTATGTTAAAGCAGCCTTGCATCCCTGGGATGAAGCCTACTTGATCATGATGAATGACTTTTTGGATGATAAGCTGTAATCTATTGGCTAGGATTTTGTTGAGAATTTTTGCATCTATCTTCATGAGTGAGATTGGTCTGAAATTCTCCTTTTTGTTTGGGTCTTTTCCTGGTTTTGGTATCAGGGTGATGTTTGCTTCATAGAATGTGTTGGGGGAGATTCCTTCTTCCTCAATTTTTTGGAATAATTTCTGCAGTACAGGAATAAGCTCTTCCTTGAAGGTTTGATAGAATTCTGGAGTGAAGCCATCTGGACCAGGGCATTTTTTGGTTGGAAGATTTTTTATTGTTTCTTTGATCTCAGTGCTTGAAATTGGTCTGTTCAGGGGCTCTATTTCTTCCTGGCTGAGTCTAGGGAGAGGGTGTGATTCCAAATATTGATCCATTTCTTTCACATTGTCAAATTTCTGGGCATAGAGTTTCTGGTAGTATTCAGAGATGATCTCTTGTATCTCTGTGGGATCAGTTGTTATTTCCCCTTTATCATTTCTGATTGAGGTTACTAGAAATTTTACTTTTCTATTCCTTGTTAGTCTGGCCAACAGTTTATCTATTTTATTTATTTTTTCAAAAAACCAACTCCTTGTTTCATTAATTTTCTGAATGATTCTTTTGTTTTCAATTTCATTGATCTCTGATTTGATTTTGGATATTTCTTTTCTTCTACTGAGTTTAGGCTTAGATTGTTCTTCTTTTTCCAATTCCATAAGATCTCTTGCGAGATTGTTGATGTGCTCTCTTTCTGTTTTTCGAATGTAGGCATCTAAAGTGATGAATTTTCCTCTCAAAACTGCTTTTGCAGTATCCCACAGGTTTTGGTGGCTTGTGTCTTCATTGTTCTTATGCTCAAGGAAGTTAATGATTTCCTGTTTTATTTCTTCCTTCACCCATCTGTTATTCAACAGAAGATTGTTTAGTTTCCATGCCTTTGGGTGGGGTCGAGCATTTTTGTTAGAGTTGAGTTCCACCTTTAGTGCCTTATGGTCTGAGAAGGTACAAGGTAAAATTTCAATTCTTTTGATTCTATTGATATTTGTTTTGTGTCCCAGGATATGATCAATTTTGGAGAATGTTCCATGGGGTGATGAGAAGAATGTATATTCTTTATCTTTGGGATGGAGTGTTCTATATGCGTCTATGAAGCACAGTTGTTATAGGGTCTCATTTAAGTCTCTTACATCCTTGTTTAATTTCTGTTTAGAGGATCTGTCCAGCTCTGTAAGAGGAGTGTTAAGGTCCCCTGTTATTATGGTATTATCAGATATCATATTGCTCAGACTGAGTAAGGTCTGTTTCAAGAATCTGGGAGCATTTAAATTGGGTGCATAGATATTTAGAATTGAAATGTCTTCTTGTTGTATTTTTCCCTTGACCAATATAAAGTGACCATCTTTGTCTTTTTTGACTTTAGTTGCTTTAAATCCACATGTATCTGAAAATAAGATTGCAACTCCTCTTTTCTTCTGAATTCCATTTGCCTGAAAAATTGTCTTCCAACCCTGGACTCGGAGCTTTAATTTGTCTTTTGAAGCCAGGTGTGTTTCTTGCAGACAGCAAATGGATGGCTTGTGTTTTTTAATCCAGTCAACCAATCTATGTCTCTTCAGTGGAGAATTCAAGCCATTAACATTTATTGAGATAATTGATAAGTGTGGTAGTATTCTATTCGTCTTATTTGGTGAGAGTCCATTGCTTAGTTTTATCTTTTGCATCAGTGTGGAGGTTTGGTTCTGTCCTTTAATTTCTGAGTTCTTACTTTGCTGCTGATCCATTGTGGTGGTCAGTGTGCAGAACAGGTTGACGTATTTCCTGTAGAGCTGGTCTTGTTGTGGCGAATTTCCTCAATGTTTGTATATCCGTAAATGATTTGATTTCTCCATCAATTTTGAAACTTAGCTTAGCAGGGTACAGAATTCTGGGCTGGCAATTGTTCTGTTTAAGTAGATTAAAGGTAGATGACCATTGTCTTCTTGCTTGAAAAGTTTCATTAGTGAAGTCTGTGGTCACTGTGATGGATTTGCCCCTGTAGGTCAACTGGCGCTTACTCCTGGGAGCTTGCAGAATCTTTTCTTTTGTCTTGACTTTGGACAGGTTCATCACAATGTGTCTTGGAGAAGCTCAGTGAGAGTTGAGGTGACCTGGGGTCCGATATCCCTCTGAAAGCAGTGTGTCAGAATCTTTGGTGATGTTTGGGAAATTTTCTTTTATAATATTCTCTAGTATGGCTTCCATTCCTCTGGGGCATTCTTCTTTCCCTTCTGGAATTCCTATAACTCGTATGTTGGAACGCTTCATAAAGTCCCATAATTCTGACAGTGAACGTTCCGCTTTCTCTCTCTTCTTTTCTGCCTCTTTTACTATCTGAGTTATCTCAAAAACTTTGTCTTCTACCTCTGAAATTGTTTCTTCTGCGTGGTCTAACCTGTTGCTGATACTTTCCATTGCATCTTTAAGTTCCCTGATTGACTGTTTCATTTCCTTCAGCTCTGCTATATCCTTTTTATATTCTTCATATCGTTCATCTCTTATTTGATTCTGTTTTTGGATTTCCTTTTGGTTATTTTCCACTTTATTAGCAGTTTCCTTCATTGTTTCCATCATTTCTTTCATTGTTTTCAACATGTGTATTCTAAATTCCCTTTCTGTCATTCCTAACATTTCTTTATAGGTGGAATCCTCTGCAGTAGCTACCTCATGGTCCCTTGGCGGGGTTGTTCTGGACTCTTTCTTCATGTTGCCTGGAGTTTTCTGCTGATTCTTCCTCATGGGTGATTTCTTTTATCTATTTCCTTGCCCTAATTTTCCTTTCTCTTCCTCTTGCTCTTTAAGTTCTCGTGCCTGTCGACTAAGGGTTACAGGACCAGAATGGTGAGAAGGTTTAAGAGCAAAAAAGGGATGAAAGAAAGGAGGATTATTTTTAATTTTGGGACCTTCTTTTTTTTTGTAGAGACAGAGTCTCACTTTATGGCCCTCGGTAGAGTGCCGTGGCCTCACACAGCTCACAGCAACCTCCAACTCCTGGGCTTAAGCGATTCTCTTGCCTCAGCCTCCAGAGTAGCTGGGACTACAGGTGCCCGCCACAACGCCCAGCTATTTTTTGGTTGCAGTTTAGCCGGGGCCAGGTTTGAACCCGCCACCCTCGGTATATGGGGCGGGCGCCTTACCAACTGAGCCACAGGTGCCGCCCGGATAATTTTTAATTTTTAAAAAGAAAGTTGCCAAATACTCTAGAGAAGTGCTTTTCAGCTTTTTTTGTTTTGTTTTTTTGGGACAGAGTCTCACTCTGTCACCTTGGGTAGAGTTCTGTGGCATCACAGCTCACAGCAACCTCAAACTCTTGAGTGTAAGCAATTCTCTTGCCTCACTCACCCTCCCAAGTAGCTGGGACTGTAGACGCCTGCCATGATGTCTGGCTAGCTTTCTACTTTTTAGTAGAGACAGCCTCTCTCTGGCCCTTGCTTAGGCTGGTCTCCATCTCTGGAGCTCAGGCAATGCACCCTCTTTGGCCTCCTAGAGTGCTAGGATTACAGGCATGAGCCACCGGGCCCGGACATTTTTCAACCTTTTTTATCTCACAGCACACTTGAACTTATAAACTTCTGCATTTCACTTAAATTATATTGATTAAAAAAGAGAGTAAAAAAAAAAAATACAATGTACTTAACTGTGCTTTCAACTTCTTTTGAAACTAATTTAATTAATGATCTTTTCAATTTTTTGTGGTACACCTACGGTCCTGTCATGGCACACCTGTTAAAAATCACTGCTCTAGAGAAATTTGGGTTTATATTCAAATAGGGTAATGTCCACATGTATGTAGGTCTGTCTTCCTTAGATTGGTATGTTGATAGCTTATTTCAGTTCAACAGTTTTCATATATAAAAGCTAAACTGCTTTTATAGGCAACATTTAGCAGACAATGATGTAATTTTTAAAACTTGATTATTTCAAATAGATTTTTTATTTTACAACAATTTTAGAATTACAGAAAAATTATGAAGATAGAATAGAGTTCCCACAAAGCACATATGCAGCTCCTTACGCTTGCTTGGTGCATGTATTATAGTTAGTAGACCAGTATTGATACATTCTTGTTATCTGAAGTTCCTATGTATTACAATTTCCATAGTTTTTACCCATCTGTAGTGTAGGATCTGCTCCAGAATCCCACCTCACATTTAGTCATAGCTCTTTACACTCCTCTTGGCTATGACAGTTTCTCACACCTTCCTCATTTTTAATGATCTTGACAATTTGGAGGTATACTGGGGAGAGTATTTTGTAGAATCTCCCTCATTTGAGACTTATCTGATTTTTTTTATCACAATGAGGATTGATGTGTTTTGGGGAAGGGAGATTGCAGAAATAACGAGCCATTCTCATCCTATCAGGGGTACAAATAAGCAACGTGATTTATCACTGTGGATACTAACCTTGATCAACATTCCTGGGAGTCTTTGTCGGCTCTCTCTACTATAACATTACTCCATTTCCAGCCCTTTTCCATACTTATTTTTTGGTAGGAAGTCAGTATGTGCAGTCCACAGAAAGTGTGCTGTGCTTTCCCTCCTTAAGGGTGGAGAATCTACATAAATTATTTGGAATTCTTCTGCATGGAAAATTTTTCTCTTCTCTTGCATTTGTTTCCTTACATATGCAATTATTTATTTACGTTAGCAGAAACTCATGGATATTTATTTTTACTTTGGTTTTTAATCCAGTACAACTTTACTTATTTATTTCTTTTTCTTTTTTTTTAGAGACAGAGTCTCACTTTGTCACCCTCAGTAGAGTGCTGTGGCATCACAGCTCACAGCAACCTCCAGCTCTTGGGCTTAGGCGATTCTCTTGCCTCAGCCTCCCAAGTAGCTGGGACTACAGGCACCTGCCACAACACCTGGCTAGTTTTTGTTGCAGTTTAGCTGGGCCGGGTTTGAACCCGCCACCCTCAGTATATGGGGCCGACACCCTTCTCACTGAGCCATGGCGCTGCCCCAGTACAACTGTATTTATTCGTGTTGCAGAAGTTGTTCCAAACTTGGCCAGTAGGAGCTCTTCCATTTGGCCCTTGTGCTCCTTTGATGTACCTTCACCTTTGTGGGTTCTTAGTTTTCTTTTAGCACTTTTTTACTTTATGACTCTAAAAGAAACTCCAGGCTCATCTTGTGTATTTTCTCCTGTAGTCCTAGAATTAGCCATCTCCCTGAGAAGTCTAAAGCAAGATGTGTTCTTTGCTACTGAGGTGTTGCTTTTTTTTAAGGCCTCTTGCTGACAAAGCTAAGAAATGTATGCATGTATATGAAACCATATCTATACTTGTATCTGTGGTATTTCTATATGTAACTGTCTCTGTAGGAAGCTGAACATAAGTCCATATTGATGTTTCTAACTCTGATCCGTTACCATATAGGTCATTCTTCCCTGTATTCCTCTGTAACCTTGCACTCTAGCAGGGAGAAATCTGGCACCTGGCACCTGCTACTCATTTACTTACTCATTCAATTCCAGTATTCAGGAGCAACAGTATCAGAACTGCGAAGCCTGTGCCCCCGGGGGACATTACTTTATTAAGTACAGTACTGTACTCATGTACACTTAGTTTTGTCTTGGTCTTACATGATTTGTTTCCCAAGTTAATTAGGTCAGTGTCTGTCCACTCACCAACTCTTACGCACACATCCCCTCTGTGAGATTGTTTCATGCATTTATAAGACAGATTGTTTTGTTATATTCTGCCTTTCATTCTGAGATTCCCCATACTTGTAAATAATTTTTTTAAATTTTTATACATTAAGATTTATTCTTTCTACTGTAAAGTTTTGTGCATTTTGACAAATGCATAGTGTGGCCACTATTGCCATATCATACAGAATATACTCCAAAGGTTCCCCTGTGTTTTACCTGTTTCATTCTCCTCTCTGTCCAAACTCCCAATAACAACTCACCCTTTTAGCACCCTCTTTGCCTTTCCCACAACTTCATATGATTGGAATCCTAGAGCCTGTAGCCTTTTCAGACTGGCTTCTTTCACTTGACAATATGCATTTAAGATTTGACTGTATCCTTCTGATAGCTTGTTATTGCTTCATAAAAAATGAAAATCTGGGGCAGTGCCTGTGGCTCAAAGAAGTAGGGCACCAGCCCCATATATTGGAAGTGGTGGGTTCAAACCCGGTCCCGGCCAAAAACTGCAAAAAAAAAAAAAAAAGAAAGAAAAGAAAATCTGTCCTTTACCTTGGCTGTGCCATTTTTGCATTCCATCCGTAATGAACGAGAGAGTTCCTGTTGCTCTGGATCCTGGTCAGCGTTTGTGTTGTCAGGGTTTTTTGACGTTACGCATTTTAATAAGTGTGTAGTGGCATTTCATTGTCATTTTTATTTGCAATTCCCTAACGACAAATGATGTTGAGCATCTTTTCATGTGCTTATTTACCATCTGTATATATTTTTTGCTGAGGTGTTTGTTCAGCTCTTCCGCCCTTTTTTCTCTCTTTTTTTTTTTTTTTTTTTGAGACAGTCTTACTCTGCCGTGGTATCATAGCTCACAGCAACCTCAAACTCTTGGGCTCAAGTGATCCTCTTCCTTAGCCTCTTGAGTAGCTAAGACTACAGGCGCCCACCACAATGCCCAGCTAGTTTTTTTTTTTTTTTTAGTAAAGACAGTCTTGCTCTTGCTCAGGCTGGTCTTGACCTCCTGAGCTCAGGCAATCCACCTGCCTTGGCCTCCCAGAGTGCTGGGATTATAGGTGTGAGCCACTACAGCCAGCCTCTTTTCTTTTTCAGTTTTAAGAGTTCTTCATATAATACTGCTTATCTTTCACATCCAAAATACTCCACATATTTTAAGAGACTTTAAATATAATCATCAACTTAGCTTTACAGATTTTTAAAAATTAATTCAGAATAAAGTTTACTCTTCCTCCATCACCACTGGCTAGGAGATTTCTTTGTTTAGTTTCAGCAAATATACATACGCACACATTAAATGGGCCAGACCAGAACCTTACTTTCCCAAGTTGCCATTCAGGAAGAAAAATGTTATGAGAAGTATTATTGTGGATTAATTTGATGGAAAATGAAAGGATATTATCCTCTTAATATCCCCTTTATTCTATACTGATTCTGGCTATAGAGACTTCAGAAGCCTTCTGGAGACCTTTTGGCATTTTCTGAAGGAAGGGTAAAAATCCTGATTCTGGATAATTTGGTTTTCCTCCAGACTCATGGTGTTAAGATTCTAATTGCATAGTTTTCTCCAAAGCATTCTGTCCCATCCATAAAGACAAATATTTGGCAGACAAAAATATCAGCATCCTCTCGCCTTGCCTAGCTAGCACTCATTGGAAGGACTACTCGGTCAGCCCATCTATTTCACTTGAGATCATCACATAGCAGATTATAATTATGTTTCATTCAACATAATGGGAAATCCCCCTGTCAGTGCCTATGGATTTCGGTTTAACCGTGTCCCGCCTCTATCTCTCAGCTTTTCTCACTTGCTTTGAATCAGTTTGCTGAGGTCAGTGAGAGCCTCTGAGAGTCAAAAGCAGCCACATTCACATTTGAGAAGGCTCAGGGCGACAAATCAAGTTTTTAATTACAAGAAATAATCACAAACTACTGGAGAAGCAATTAAAGGCATTTTTCTTTGGGAGACGATTGTTTGTCTTTTATATTTTTCCCCCAAGCTCATTATAAGAACTACTATGTTCTTTCATATTTATGGTCTGAACTCTAGCTTCCTGCTGTCAATATGGAAATGAATTTTGTTGAAATCAAAGAAATTAGTTAATAGGATTTTATTCCCCTCTCATTGGTAGAAGTGGTTTAATGATTTTTTTCTTTTTCTTTTTTTGAGACAGAGCCTCAAGCTGTCACCCTGGGTAGAGTGCTGTGGCATCACAGCTCACAGCAACCTTCAACTCCTGGGCTTAAGTGATTCTCTTGTCTCAGCCTCCCAAATAGCTGGGACTACAGGTGCCCGCCACGATTCTCTTGTCTCAGCCTCCCAAATAGCTGGGATACAGGTGCCCGCCACGACGCCCACTATTTTTTGGTGGTAGTTGTCATCGTTATTTGGCAGGCTTAGGCTGGATTTGAACCCGCCAGCTCTGGCGTATGTGGCTGGCGCCTTAGCCGCTTGAGCTAGAGATGCCGAGCCGATTTTAAAGACTATTTGCTTCACTTTTGATTTTATTGAACTAGATATCTGACCTCTGATTATCTGTGTAGTGCCACACCTCTTTTCTGTGACCTATGACTTGCCTTAAATTGTACTAGTTAAGAATTGATAAACTAAAACCGTAATTTGATTCTCCAAACTGTTTAGAGTTCAAATTATAAAATATATCTCACTTAAAAAGATTTTTGTTTGTTTTTCTTTTGAAATGTTGACTGTGGCCCTTCATAGCTGCCAGAGAAACACAGGGATTTGGAAGGGCATCTTAGGTCAATCCCAAAAGCCCGTAGAAGAACTGAGTTGGCAGAATATAATCCGGCCAGCTGAACTTTAGCCAGCCTTTGAAATTTATTTTCATCTGAAAAGGACTGCAGGACTTTTTAATAACATAGTAGACATGCTTCTTGGAAGCCTGCTCTCTAATGTTCTTCTAATTACTCATTTGCCAACATGACTTGTTTTTTTGAACAGTATCGTGAGAGAGGTTGGATTACATATATGATGATTGCTTCTCTTTTTGTTGTTTTAATTCGAAAATGGCAAAATATATCAGCAAGTATTGTCCCATTTTACAGATTAGTAAAACTGAGGTGGGCTTAAGTTTCCAGACTGGAACTTCATTTAGTTTTCTCTTCTGGCTACTTGGCTCATTCCATACAAGGCCGCCGCACAGTGGAGCATTTTGTGGGGCTTCCTTCTGTTTGGGTGGAAGTGGGACTGCAAGTGGGGGTGGTGCTCAGTGCTTGCCCTCAAGCCTGGTGGGAGAGATAGCGCAGGATTGCTGTATAGGACGCAAGTGCTGGGACAGAGCATGCAGTGGGACCTGAGGCATGGGTAACACAGGAGAGAGCAAGGAGGTAAGAGGTGATTTGGATCAGGGAGGGCTGCCCTTCAGTTGAGGTTTGGAGAATGAGTTGAAGTTTGCCGGACCCATAAACATCCATTGGAAACAAAGATACCACAATGTGTCCTGTGAAGAGTTCAGTGAGCACAGGGGATCATTGTAGGGGCATGTGTAGGGGTCATGTGGGGAAGTGAGGAAGCTGGAGCCTGGTCCATGAAGTTCCTGGTTAAGTTTGGACTTTACCCTCTGGCCAATGGGAAGCAACTGAAGGATTATAATTAGGGAAGTGACATGATGAAATTTGCACTGGGGGTTGGTCTAAAGAGAAGGGTTTGAGTTGTATCTTCGGAAAAGCTAGATGCTCTTTCTATTTTAACAGCTGTCACTTATTAATCCCCTACTGGGTGCTGGAGCACAGCCGTGTACTTTCTCCTTTTCTTTCTACTGGCTCTTACCTGCCTCATCTCACGCCAAGTTTATAAACATGACTAAGCCTGATAACAGAAATAAAGTTATAATACAAAGCCATCCAGGTGAGGATATTGCTGTCACCTCTGGTCAGCAGTCAGGAGTCAGGAGTTCCTGCAACCTTGGAAGGAGCCAAGGGTGGCTGGTTCAGTGTGGGACAGTGACTGATCAGGGCACTGACATGAGAATACAGAGCCTCTTTCTGGAAGCTTCACCGTGAAAGGAAAGAGTCAGTAATAAAGTGTGTGGTCCCTTTTGAGGCCTGGGAGGACAGACCCTGAAGGCGTGGGAAAAGTTGGTGGGTAGATTTGCTTTCAATACAAGAAAGGATGGAAATATTTTTTCTACTGTCAGTGGTGGAAGACTGGGGTTGCGGCTGAATATAGGTAAAGTTGGCAAACGGAGGAGGAGAGTGGGGGAGGACATTGGAGAAGCCTTCCTTTACTGCTTGCTTTCCATCTTTCCAACAAAGATCTTCCACTGAAAATGGGAGGAAAGGCTGGTGAAGGAGGAGGCGGCCAGAAGGACAGCTGTGGGCGAGTGTGTGAACGGGATGGGAGGAGCAGGTTGACAAGGATTACCACCAGGGCCTGTTGAGGGTAGGTAGTCTCGGCAGGTGACCAGCAGCCCAGGGCAGGGGACAGAGAAGGATGGACACTGGGACCGACTAAGATTGAGACTGGGTCATGCAGGTGTGGTAGGAGGGAGGGTTAAGTGGTCCGAGGAGCGGCCGGCTTTGAGACAAGTGTGAGGAAGTGATAGATCGTGGCTTCTAGTCACCGTAGCAGCAGGGGCCTGAACGGAGACACTACATGGTCAGAATAGGATGCTATGGGAACTGATCGGTTGTGATCGGAAGTGAGGATAACAGCTGAAGATTTCAGCTGTGGAGCAACAGATCTGAGTAATACTAAGCTCCAAGACGTGGCAACTGGTGTGGACCGAGTGCAGGCAACAGTCCTCGGAGTTGAGGAGGCCAAGGAACTGGGGAGACCGAGGCAAAGAACTTGTCCTAAGGGCCCTGAGGCCCCCAAGGTGGTGTCAGAAATTGGAGAGAAGTGAGAGTGGGAGTAAAAAAAACTCCAATCATCAGTGAACATCATCTGAATAGAAGTTAGCATTAATGCAATGGGGAATGCACTCCTCAGGAGGAGAAAGTTTCTTACTTGCATTAAAAATGTGAAAGGTGGACTGGCCACTGTGGCTCATGCCTGCAATCCCAGCACTTGGGAGGCCGAAGTGAGTGGATTACCTAAGAATCCACTAGTTTGAATCAGAGCAAGACCTTGTGTCTAAAAATAATAGCCAGACATTGTGGCAGGTGCCTGTAGTCCCAGCTACTCTGGAGGCTGAGATAAGAGAATCGCTTGAGCCCAAGAGTATGAGGTTGCTGTGAGCTATGACCCCATGGTACTACCCAGGTGACAAAGTGAGATTGTCTCAAAAAAAAAAAAAAAACCAAACTAACAACAACAACAACAACACAAAAAACGTGAAAGATAACTCTTAAAATCTGATTTGAATCACAGTTTCTCTGAGTGGATTTTAGGGTTTTGGAAAAGTTCAAAAGTGCCCCCAAGTAGAAACCTGTTGAAATTTTAAAAGTACCCTACAAACTAGGTCTGTCAATACTCCTTGTCACCCAGCTGTCAGATGAGGTTCTGCAGGTTCCAAAAACAAAACAAACAAACCAAAAAGCCTCTTTCTCTTTTTTTGAATTTCCCCTTACCACAAGAATGCAACTGGAAGAAAGCTTTAACAAAGTGCAATGTTATGAGCACGTGACTTTCTTAAGACCTTTTGTGGGGATTAAAATAAATCTAGTGGAATAGCAGGTTGGCCTCACCCTTCAAAGTTGTTTTCTGCCTATCACCTGTATTTGCGTTGTTCTGTATGATGTCAAGTTTCAAATGCTTCTTCCCATGGACCACAGCAGTTGTCTTGTGGACAAGAAAATCTAAGATACCGTTTCTTCCCATACACACCTGGGCAGTCCCAAGGGCTGATCCTGTAAGGATATTATCACCAGCCTTTGTCTTAGAAACTTACAACCAACTATTCCATTTCTATTTCTCCTGCTCCTTTTTGGAGTATGGGGACACTTGTATGACAGGACAGAGCCTACGAGTTACTGGAGACAGTCATGGGCTTTCACCAGAAGTATGCTTTTAGTCAGACCGCGCCCTGTCTATGGACCACCACAGAGCTGACAAACCCATGTCATCTTGCTGTTTCTACCCCAATTGGGAAAACAAAAAATTCCACTAAGGGTTTTGTTTCCCTTGCAGATTTTTCAAACCATAATTTAAATACAGAAAATCCCCCAAATCTAAGACATTAAAGAATTTAGGTTCAGCCTATATTTGCCTTTTTCGGGGGAAGACAGAGTCTCACTTTGTCACCCTGGGCAGAGTGCCATGGCATCAGAACTCAAAGCAACCTCAAACTCTTGGGCTCAAGCAATCCTCTTACCTCAGCCTCCCAAGTAGCTGTGACTACAGGAGCCCACCACCATGCCTAGCTAGTTTTTTCTATTTTTAGTAGCGATGGGGGTCTTACTCTTGCTCAGGCTGGTCTTGAACTCCTGAGCTCAAGCAATCTACCTGCCTCAGCCTCCCAGCGTGCTAGAATTACAGGCGTGAGCCACCACGCCTGTCCTAATAAGCTTCTCTTTACTGGCTATTCCACCTGCTAGAGCCAGTGTGAGGTTTCTCAGTTCTGAGTCAATGAAGCTTACACCTGGAACACAAAAACCCTTGCAGGATCTGTTTTTCCAGCCTTGCTGGTGTCCTGGAATGAAAGCTCCCATCCATGTCTTTGGTAAACTCCCCTTCCGTGGGCCTCTGTGGCGGGGTTTGGATGGTCTTGTCCCATTTCATGTGCATTTCACTCTTTGCTCCTGCTAGTTTCCCTGCATTCCAGATTCTCACTATGAAGGCCTGCTCAGACATATGCTGCTTCTAACAGTCAATCATTAAAAGACTCCAAATGTTCTTAGTAGTCATGCAGTCAGAGACTGAACAAGGGGCACGTTCCTCATGGCCCTGTCTGGGGCATGCGTTTGCCGTGTACACCTGGGCAAGTTCACGGTAGTTATCTGCATTCACACTCAGAAGAAAATAGACTGCTGAATATGTATTTAGTACACACAACTGTGGTTGATGGATCTGTTTTCTTTTTTTGACTGGGGCCAGCGCCCTACTCCTTGAGCCACAGGGGCCGCCCCTGGATCTGTTTTTTTTTTTTTTTTAATTTCAGCTTCCTTGTTCATTCTTCTTCATTTGAAGTACTCTTTTTTGTTGTTCATTTTCTTCTTCCTCTGGCAATGTTTTTGATGTTAGTAGAGACGGGGTCTTACTCTGGCTCACTGCTGTTCATACTGGTCTCGAACCTCTGAGCTCAGGCAGTCTACCTGCCTCAGCCTCCCACAGCGCTGGAACTACAGGTGTGAGCCACCATGCCCAGCCTGGATCTGTTTTCTTAACAGAACCCTGTTCTGCTGGACTGTACAGCCTGACTACCTGCTTCAGAGTAAGATTATTCCTTAGAAGAAATTTTCACTTAATTGGGATTTAGAGAGGAATGTGGAAACTTTAAGACAGTGGTTCTCCACCTGTGGGTCACGACCCCTTTGGGGGTCTCCTGCATATCAGATATTTACATTATGATTCATAACAGCAGCAAAATTATAGTTATGAAGTAGCAACGAAAATAATTTTATGGTTGGGGGTCACCACAACATAAGAACTGTATTAAAGGGTCGCGGCATTCGGAAGGTTGAGAACCACTGTTTTAAGATCTCCATTTAGCCTACTGTATACTTCATGGGCTTCTTATGTCTTCTACCAGGAAAGGAAAAGGAACAGGGGTCTGACACTTTAAGATTCAAAGGGTAAGCACAATTGTGACATTGTCCCCATTGCCAAGGTGTCAAATCGCACAAACTCTGCCTGATAATCTAGAAATTAGGGGATTTAAAATGATAACTGTTTTCTACCGTGGAACACCTTGCGTTCTCCTGCTCTGTAAACTTACATTTTGGAGGCTGCCTTTGTCATTTTATCTCAAAGCCGCATGCTTTTCTCCTGAAATACATCTCTTTCTGGGGTGAACTGAAACAACACAGTGCTGGGCATTGGACTAGGAGGAAACGTGGTCGGCAACACTAACACCACCTCTTCTGAGAATGAAAAATGACTCAGTATTTGCGGGGAGGTGAGACATTATTCATTAATAGAGAAGTTAAGTCTCTGAAAAAAAAAAAAAAAAACAAAGTCAGCTTCTCTTAGTAGTTTCTGACATAGTCCGGGAGTGGGCATTCCAAGAGCATCATCTTAGAACTGTTAATTGATGTATCCATTTTTGCCAAGCCCTTAAAGAAATGCTAGATACTGCCTGTCAAATCAAGGAAAGGTAGGCCATTGTTCACAGTAAAACCCAACAGAGGAAATTCAGGGATAAATAGTTGAGCATTTTTTTTTCTTATCAAAGATTTATGACTGTCCCTAGTTGGGGCATTCTGAGTCTCTTAAGGATTATTTCAGCAGCCTCTTTGTTGGTCTGTCAGCCTCTCTTTTTTTTTTTTTTTAGTTTGTCACTCCTCTTGCTTGAGGACAGCTGTCATAAAGCTCAGCTGAAAACTTCTTGCGCTTGTATCCTGGGTGCTTTCCCGGCTCCCCTCGGGGTGACTCTGAGCCCCCTCTCCCACCATTTTAGCATGCCCGCTGCAGTGATTCCGTCCCAAGACACTTGCCTTGAACCCGGGAACACTTTAATGCCGTCCCTTGGTCCCTTCTGCCAGGCGCCTTCTTCCTCCCGCTCCTTCACTGTGAGACCAGACCCAGTGTCACCTTGGTCACCCTGTCTTCCCAGATGCCGCATCACCCGAATGGCCCTTTATTCTGGCATGTCACTCTTACAGCACATCACTCTTCTGTTTGGCTTGGAAAGAATGTGCACCGTAGCTCCCTAGGTAAACTGCAAATTCTTTGAAGACAGGATTCCTGTTTAATTATTTTATTCCCGAACGTGCCTTGTTGCTCAAAACGCCATCTGCTGACCAGCAGCACAGGGTCACCTGTTAGAGAGGCAGATTCTCAGGCCCCAGCCCCAGAACTGCCCAATCGGATTCCACGTGTGAACCAGCGAGCGGGGATCACAGTTCTCACGTGTAATGTGGGGACTCCAGGGGTATCTACTGAGGGACTAGTGAATGAACTGCATTGAAACTGAGGTTGCTCGCTTTGACTTTGAGGAAGATTATCACATAAATATGCAGAAATGTAGAAAATGTAACCTGACATTTTCCTACCATCATTTTTGGTTTTAAAAAGACAAAGCCCCTTTTCTCCCTTTGAAATTTTTTCTTTGTTTCTTCAGGTCACCTTCGGTAGTTGTTTCTTTCTTTTCTTCCCTCCCTCCCTGCCCTCCTTTCTCTCTCTCCCTGCCCTCCCTTCCCTCCCTCCTTTCCCTCCCTCCCTCTCTTCCTCCTTCCCGCTCCCCCTTCCCTCCCTGCCTTCCGTCCTCTCTCTCCCTTCCCTCCCTTCCCTCCCTCCTGTCCCTCCCTCCCTCTCTTCCTCCTTCCCGCTCTCCCTTCCCTCCCTGCCTTCCGTCCTCTCTCTCCCTTCCCTCCCTCATTTGCCTCCCTTCTCTCTTCTTCCTCCTTCCTGTACCCTCACAGAGTAGTATTTGGCCTTACGTGAACAAGCAGAGAGAGAGATTCTGTTAATCGAGTCTAAATATAGACTCTGTGCAGATAAAACACATTGCGAGCATCTAAAAATAAGTGCTGGGATGGGTGTATCGTTTTGTCACCTCATTATTAATAGCTCTGTTCTTCAGGACCATGTCAGTGGAAACTACAGGCTCGGAGGGTGCGCTCCGGCACTGTCCAGAGCTGAGCGGTCCAGTTCACTGACTTGCTAATAGCCACAGAAGGAGATGACAATAGAACAGCCTGGGATTTTCAACATGCCAAGGAATGTGGTATTAAAGTCTCCTTAGCTGTCTGGAGCTAAAATAACAGTGGGAAGAAACATATCAAGGAGGGAAGGGTGTCTGCCTACAGCTTAGACCAGGCAAAAGTGCCACCCACTGTGGCTTATTGTGGAAATTTGGGGGGCCCTTTTGTTTGTCACAGTAATGGAAGGCATGACATTTTAGCGGGCACAGGTCAGGGATGCTGTTCTAGACAGCCTGCACTGTGATGACAGTCCGCATGAGGCTAGAAGTGACAACACCCAGCCAGACATTTTGGGCGATAAAATTTTTATATTACTAGAATCTAAACATACAGTACATAAACAAAAGCATTTTATTTCATTTTTTGAGACGGAGTCTCTATCACCCTGGGTAGAGTGCCGTGACGTCATAGCTCACTGTAACCTCAAACTCTTGGACTCAAGTGATCATCCTGCCTCTGCCTCCCCAGTCGCTGGGACTACAGGCACCCGCCATGAAGCCTGGCTGTTTTTAGGAGACGGAGTCTCACACTCTTGCTCAGCCTATTCTCCAACTCTTGAGCTCAGGTAATCCACTTGCCTCAGCCTCCCAGAGTGCTAGGATTACAGGCATGAGCCACCATGCCTGGCCACAAAAGGCATTTTAAACATATGCTGAATTTTTCAGGAATGCAACTACCTTTTCAATTGAGAGGATATTGTAGTATGTTTTGTTTAGAACTTGACTATCCACCAGACCCACTGCTGTTACCAACTGCATTTGTAGCTATTAAATTCACACTGATTCGACTTAGAGGTGCAACCATCTGTTTTCTTACATCTTCTGGTGTGTCATTGTACGCGAACATTTGTATATTGAGATGCATTTGCTCCTTCTTTGCCTTCTCCTTTATAGAATAGGATATTATATTGATTTTTTTTTTTATTTTTTTACTAGTGTATATGACTAGGCAAGTTTTTTATTAATTATATCTCAGGATATAAAAGCAAGCTTTGGGTTTGATGAGGCTTGCATAGACAGGCTCATTAGTTCTTGTCTTAAAACAGAGGACAATAAAATGTAAAGGCTCAGATTTAATCAGAGTGTTGGAAGTAGAAAGAGACATGTTCCATAGGAAAAGAGGATGGGGGAGAAGCAGGAAGCGAATTCCTATACTGGGCAGCTCTTCTAAATGTACAGAGGTTGGGCCCAGAGCTTAATGTGTCCTGGATTCCAGCTTCTGGGAATCCTGATGGGATCAGAAGAATATGAGAGATAATAGTCTTAAAACATCTGCACAGAGGTGCTGAAATGTTAGGAATTGTGACTAATATATATAATAATAATGTCATGGGACTCTTCAAAAGTGGACAGTACAGAGGCTGTCTCCCTGGATTGCAGAGATGTTGACTGAGTTTTCTGGAGTTTCTCATGGCCGGATTTTTTTTTGGCCTCCAGACTCCAAAGTCCAGGTTCTTTAGATAATTTTGACCCTACCATTTCAACTGTAGGGGCAGCTCCTTCCCTAAACCACTCTCTTCCTCAAAAAACTCCCAGACTCTTGCCCCTACTGGCATCTTTCACCAAGTTACACAAAGTGCCACACAGCCCCCCAGCCACCCCCTGGCTTCCCCAGGGTAACTTAAATGGCTTCAGCATGTGGGTGTTTTTGTTTTTAATAGTCACTTTTGTGCTTACTGAAAAACTATAATTTTATGAAGGAAGAGGAGACGAGAAAAAATATTTTCCCTTGCTCTCTCCCTCCCCCTCCAGGCTCCCAGAAGCCCCAAGTGCCTTCTCTCTGGATTCTACCTACCCTGTCAGCTTCTCCTGAGATTTAACTGGCATAGTGTTTCCCTTCCACTTAATTACCCTCCCCTGCCAAACCATTTTCCCCAGAACCTGTGCAAGCTGTCAATTCAGTAACAACTTTTGTCTTTTAGATTCTTTACTAGATTATTCAATTTCAGATATGAGATAGACTTTACCAGTGTTTCTGATCTCTTTAAGAATGCTCTCTTGGGAGGCCAAGGCAGGTGGATTGCTTGAGCTCAGGAGTTCAAGACCAGCCTCAGCAAGAGCAAGACCCTGTCTATAAACATAGCCGGGAATTGTAGTAGGCGTCTGTCATCCCAACTACTCAGGAGGCTGAGGCAGAAGGATCACTTGAGCTTAGGAGTTTGAGGTTGCTGTGAGCTCTGATGGCACAGCACTCTACCCAAGAGGACAGAGTAAGACCCAGAATCAGAGAATTAAAAAAAGAATGGTATTTTAAAAAGAAAAAAATAAAGTTACCACAAAGGACATTCACCAACCTTTGCTCAAACACTAATGCTAAGGCTGTGTAAATAAGGATGCTTTTACCAGCTACTCATCCTCCCCGGGGCATCATGGGAGCCTCTCTGAGGAATGTAAGACCTTATGAGTTATGGATTTTGCATTCAAACCCCTTTAAATGTTGATAACAAAGAATCTCTGTTCTGTAGTGCAAATGGATCACCACTTAGTTTCCTTTTGGGAAAGTTATTTCCGATTCTTTCTGGAAAGCTAAATACTAATCATTACAAGAGTGACCGTGCAACCACTTACGTCTGTTCTGACCTTTCCCTCCATTTCCATCTCACCTCTTCTCCACCTCTTGAGTCGCTTGTCACAAGCTGTTCCAGAGGGTCCTTCTGCTCTTGTCTTTGAGAGGATCATCTTTAATTAAGAGTGGTATAAATAACCCTCTCCTGTCCTTATTATGAAGTGCCCTCTCTCAGAATGTGTGCGCGGTTCCCTTACGCTGTTGTGTGTGTTTTGGGTGGCGCGTACCTTCTTAATGCTGCTTCTGAGCTGGGAGATCTCACCTAGCAGAATTCAGTGCATCTAGGGTGGGTGAAACGCCCTTTGCTCTGACATTTCTCTTTGATCGTGGCCGTGTTAAAGTTAGACCCAGGTCATTATTTTTGTTATCAGTGACATTTTCATATGCACTAAATAATGAGGTGTTAAGAACAGTAAAGAAGCCTTAAAAATGACTAGAACATTTCTTGAAGCATTTTATGTTAAGGGTGTTAACCTTTCACATCTCTTTTTAAGTATAAATTTATAATAAAGTACGTATATTGGGTGACTTCAGACCCAAGGAATTCCATATCCAGAAAACTGAAATTTAATTGCAGTCTCCTCCATGTTACTGAGGTGCCACCCCTACTCAGCTCCCAGTGCCACCGACATTTTCTAACTTCATTCCCCAAACGGGTCTTCCCTCAGCACCGTTTCCCAGACCTCATCATCTCTACCGGCTGCCAAAGCCCTTGATCGCGCCAGCTGAAAGTGATTTTCCCTTTTCTGAATTCCAAGAAGGATTTTGCTTGCAAAAATAACTTAAAAAAAAAAAAAAAAAAAACCATGGAAGTTCCACAACTAATCTTTTTTTTTTAAATGTGCTTTAAGGGTGGCACCTGTGGCTCAAAGAGTAGGGCGCCGGCCCCATATGCCTGAGGTGGCGGGTTCAAACCCAGCCCTGGCTATAAACTGAAAAAAAAAAGTAAAAATGTGCTTTATTTTTGGAAAACAGGTTGGGGTTTGTGGTGAAATTACGTAGAATGTAGTTTCTATACACAGCCTCTCCCACTGCCACCTCCCCCACCAGAAAGGCACATTTGTGACCCCTGATCAACCCACATTGATGTATCATTAACACCCAGAGCTCAGAGTTGACATTAGTTTTCACTGTAGGAGTTGTGCATGCTATAGGTTTGAACAAATATATACCAACAGGTATCCGCTGTTAGAGTATCATATAGTGTGTTCCCTCTGCCTTGTAAGTTCCTCCCTAATCTGCCTCTGCAACCCCTTCCTACCTCTCTCTCTCCAAACCCTGGCAACTACTATCACAAGTTTTGCCTTTGCCAGAACACCCTACGGTTGTAGTTACACAGTCTGCACAGTTCAGCCTTTATCTATCTGAACACAATGCGGAACAGGCTCCCTGAGGGCAGGGAGGGTAACCTGATCTTTGTTCTACCCTGGGCCCGACAGGCACCCTGTTGCCGTTACCGTGTCCAGCGTTTAGAGTCAGCGAGCACGTAGATACCACTTCACACGCTAACTATTGCTAGAGTTGCATGGGCTGGGAATTGACTTTTTAAACTGAAGTCTATGAGTGAAAAACTCATTGTTTAAGAGCAAGTTATCAGGGAAGGCAAATGATTTTATCTTTATAGCATTAACGAGGCACTGCCTAGCGTGTTGCTCTTTAATGAGTGAATTGGCCTTGGTTTGGCATTACGATCTTTACGTCCACGTCGTCTTCTCTTTTACGCTTTCATCCCTTCAGTGTATATTTAGTAGGTCAGGGGAGACTACAGTGCACACACAAAGTACCTGCCTTATTAGTGTAGCCTTTCAGAGAGGAGAAGCAGGGGATGGATAAATAAATGGCGACTGGTGTGTGGTTGAGTGCTGGGAAAGAACCAGAGGGCTGAGGAAAGAAGACAAGCTAGAGGATTCAGAGCATGGCCTTGGGGTGTTGGAGGAGCATTAGGATGTGGGGAGGCAGGATAGCTGGAAAGCACTGAGGAGCCCCGGTGAGGGTGCCATGGGAGGTGGGGCAGAGCCAGTCAAGGTTACGTAAGGCCTTGTAGGCTGCGGTGAAGACTTGAGTTTGTACTCTGAGCAAGAGAGGAAGTCATGGCGGGTTTTGAGGACCCATATATTTTGCAAAGGGAGTCTCGGGGGATGGAGCCAACCCAGGAGCAGGGTGAGCCCACAGGAGTCATCTGTACAGCTCACTGACAGACAACAGGGCGAGACGTGGCCGTGAGGGGTGAGAACTGCCTGGTTCACTGAGTTGACAGGATCTGCTGTGGGTCTGACCGTGGGGGTCTGTGAGGGAAAGAGGGCCGCCAGGAAGGGTTATGAACAAGGCTTGTGGCCTCAGCCACTGGAAGATCCCTGTTGTCGTTTACTGAGATGGAGGAACAAGGTCTGAGGGAGCATCAAATTTGAGGGAGAAACTCCTGCTGGGTTTTTGGATGGGTTTCATGGAAGTTTCTGTTGCACATCCAGGCTGCTGGCTGTGAGGCTCCCTTCCCAGTCTGTGAGTCACTGAATTCAAGGTCAGCTGTCGGTCTTCTTTGTATTCTCCAATTAGTTTGCAGAGGTTCTGGCCCTGGGACACCTGACACTTGTGTTTGCGTTAATGAGATTCAGATTTGCATTAGGTAGAGTTTCCTGAAAGTATCCCGCAGTTTTACTTGGATAGTATCTTCACGTTCTTTTTCATCATAATCACGAAGAGACAATTGGAAAGAAATGCTGTATGAAACTTTCTGGAAATGGGTAGGGGCCTGAAATGATGCTGACAGGAGGTTTAGGAGTGAAAAATAGTGCTCAGACCAAATATAAGTAAATTAGCATAAATCATCATTCTCTGATTTCCATGCCTACTTGCCCAAGTTGGTTGACTCAACAGCTGCTATGACTACAGCTGTGTAATTCCTCCACGTTTTCCTTTTCTTGGAAAAAGTATTCCGGTTTGTCATTGCTTCATCATTTTTGCCTGACCATCATGGTTAAGAAAAGCCACTGTCCTTCATTTCTGTTGATCTAACTTTTTCATTTGTTTTCACTTGGCATATTGTTTTATTTTATATATTCATTGATTTATTGACTAATTGATTATTGACTTATTTATTTTTGAAACATGATCATAGATCACTGCAACCTCAAACTCCTGGGCTTGAGCAATCCTACCTTAGCCTTCTGAGTAGCTGGGATTACAGGCATGCACCACCATGCCTGACTCATTTTTGCTAATTAATTTTTTTTTTTAGAGATGGGGTCTTGCTATGTTGCCCAGGCTGGCCTCGAACTCCTGGGCTGCAGTAATCCTCCTGACTAGGCCTCCCAAGGAGCTGAGATTATAGGTGTGAGACACATCTTGCTGTTTTGTTTTAGATCCACACTTGGGGTTTTATTGTTTGCCTTTCAGGCCCTCCAGACAGCTTTTTTTTTTTTTTTTTTTTTTGGCCGGGGCTGGGTTTGAACCCGCCACCTCCGGCATATGGGACCGGCGCCGTACTCACTGAGCCACAGGCGCCGCCCCTCCAGACAGCTTTTTAGAGCTTTGGGGAAGGCTTCTGTAAAGAAAGTTTCTTAGAACTGTTTGATCTGGCTCAGTGCCTGTAGCTCAAGTAGCTAAGGGTTTGAATCCAGCCCAGGCCTGCCAAACAACTATGACAACTAAAACCCAAAAATAGTCGGTTGTCGTGGTGGACGTCTGTGGTCCCAGCTACTTGGGAAGCTGAGGAAAGAGAATTGCTTAAGCTCAGGAGTTGGACTCTACCCAGGGCAACACCTTGAGGCCTGTCTCAAAAAAAAAAAAAAAAAAAAAAGAACTGTTTGAGCCTAGTGTGATAGTGGGGTTTGCAGATGAGAAAGACCTCCTCCCAGGCAGAAGGAAAACCAAGTGCAGAGGTGTGTGGACTGTAGGAGGGCAGACCTGTAGCTTGGAGTGGGTGGAGAATGGACTTCATAGAAATTAGAAAGAAAGCTGAGGCATAAAGAACAGGTAACGTGACAGGCAGGTCATTAAGGTCCTTGTGGGTTTTTCGAAGGAGTATAGAAAATGGGGAGTGTCCAAAATATGGAGTTCAGGGGTGCTATGATGAGATTTATATTTTTAGGCAAAACTACTTTGGCATATGAAGAAAACATGGGAGGTGATTGGAGACTGGTTAGGAAATTCTTGATGATGCAGGCAGAAGATGATGGAGGTCTTAAAAAGTTCTTAGGGCAGTAACCAGCACACCATAAGTGTGATACAAATAAAACATAATTTATAATGTAAAATTAATGAATCTAGCTGTTGTGGCTCATGCCTGTAATCCTAGCACCCTGGGAGGCCAAGGTAGGTGGATTGCTCAAGCTCACAAGTTCAAGACCAGCCTGAACAAGAGTGAGACCCCTTCTCTACTAAAAGTAGAAAAACTAGCTGAGTGCTGCCGCAGGCACCTGTAGTCTCAGCTACTTGGGAGACTGAGGCAGGAGGATTGCTCAAGCTCAAGAGTTTGAGGTTTCTATGAGCTATGATGCGACGGTACTCTACGCAGGGCGATAGAGTGAGACTCTGTCTCAAAAATAAACAAATAAATGAACGAAAGCAGAAACATTTGTGTTGGGGAGGAGAGCACAAACTTGGAGAGACATTTTACATGTAGGGTTACCGCATCTACTGGATGAGTGGTGATGTCACTCCAGCACAAGGAGCAGGTGGAGGTAGGTGGAGGGTGAACAGGGGCCTTAGCTCTGTCTGGACATGTCATCTTCATGGAGCTCGTGGACCATCCATTAGGCAGCTGGAAACACATCTCTTGGGCTCAGCAGGGACCTTGGGCTGGAAGAACAAATTTAAAAGTTGTCAGCATCTAGTTAGGGAAGGGAAAGAGATCATCCCAGGCAAGGAAATAAAGCGAGAAGAGCAAATGGTCAGAAACAGAAACCATCCACCTACAACTGAGTCTCTGTGGTACCAATGATCTTACCATTGATGTCAGAGGTAAAATAGGAAGAGAATTATCTTCAAATTTTGCCTTTTATTAGCATTTTCTGACTAACCAACTCTTAAGTATCCCAGGAAAATATTATAATTGTTTTGTTTTTTTTTGAGACAGAGTCTCACTATGTGGGCCTTAGTAGAGTGCTGTGGCATCACAGCTCACAGCAACCTCAAACTCTTGGGCTTAAGCACTCTCTTGCCTCAGCCTCCCAAGTAGCTGGAACTACAGGCGCCCGCCACAACGCCTGGCTATTTTTTTGATGTAGTTGTCGTTGTTTGGCAGGCCCAGGCTGGGTTCGAACCCACCAGCTCTGGTGTATGTGGCTGGCGCCCTAGCCGCTGAGCCACAGGCACCGAGCCAATATTTTTGTTTTCTTAAAAAAAAAAAGAATACAAATGATTTGATCACTCTTCAGGTAGTGCCAAATGGTTGTGTCAATGAAAACATTTTAATAAAATATCCTTTTTTTGGTCTATATCTGTGGCAACCAACTTTGAAGTCAATCTTTGTAAAGGATGACTGTATATTCTGACTTCCCTGAAAGCCTCAATATAGCTGACAATATTGTACAACACTCAGTGGTCCGTGGGATGTGGGGAATCTTTAGGAGTTGGAGTAAAGCATCGTTTTGCCCCTAGCCTAGACCCCACAATAAAAAAAAAAAGGCAAACAGGCTGCTCTGACCAGCAGTGTGAGTTCCTGAACAATGTCATAGAGCGGTAATAAATCCTCCCTTTGTGAATTCTCTTCATAATTCCAGGTCCGTACACGTAGTATTTAAAGCTGTCTCTCTGGCCACTTGGCATGTCTGAGTGATTGCAGGCAGCTGTCGGTCTTTAAAGCCTGCTGAAGCCGTGGAGTGCACCAGGAAAGACTGGATTCTCGTCACATGCGCGCATGAGAAATAGTACTTTCAGCACCAGCGTCTTGCAAGTGACAAAAATAACTCAGCTATAGTCAGTAGCCCTGAAGGCAAGTGTCCCCTTTCACTGCCTGTTCTCTGTTGGTATTTTCCAAAGGGACAGCTCATCTTCCATAGTTTGGGATATGATGTTTCCATTTTTGCCAAAGTAACCCGTCCTAATATCAAGGTGTCATTCATATAGCAAGAATATGACAGCCACCTGCCAAGCACTGATTACCATAGATGCTTACATTTGATTTCTAGTTTTCTCCCACCAACTTTTAGGTCAGAAATCTCTTAAAGGTCTTGCCTTTTTGATTTTTTTTTTTTAATTCCCCCATCACAAAAGGTTCTTTTAGTTCCTAAAGATTCTGAAAACAGATAGATGTAGTTCTTCCAAAATATCAGATCTGCTTCTAGATTTTGAAGCTTTTCGTAAGTCTCCTTTTTGAAACTTTTATTGACCTGTGCATATGATTTCTGTTTTTCCCTTAGCTTCGGGTGGAGCTCCTTCTCAGGAAGGGTAGTGGGTATGATTATTAATCACTGAAGGATGTGGCTGCCAGTGGTGGCATCTCCTGGGTCAGGCTTCCCACTGGCAGGCCTGGCAGAGTTCTGAAGTGCTGTGGGGGCAGCCTGGGCCCTGTGCTGCCGTCTTCACGTCAAGGCGGAGCATGCTTCCCCATTACGTGGGGGCAGCTGTGCTAGCTCGCTCACACTGGAGAAAGAAACTCCTGGCTAAGTGCTTTGCTATTGAGGGAAACAGAGGAATTCCAGGTCACTGCCCGAATCTTAGGATGACTGCCTTGAGCCGTAGAAAGTTCTTCTTATTTTCTGGAGCCATATTTCATTGACTAATTACATTTAAAGCTGTAAAAGAAAAATATCGCCTAAGGTAATTAGATACAATAAACCGATTTCTCCTATCTGTTCTTCCATACAGAAACTGTTGTGTGCATTCGAGGGTTTTTATTACTGAGCGGTGTCAGGAGCCTTCTTTTGGAATTCTCCCTGTCTTTTCCCCCAGCCTCGGCTCTTCTCGGCCTCCTGTGCTAACTGATAGCACATGTGTTTCAGAGGGGAACCTGGAAAAGGAATGTGTAGGCCCTCATATGGACATACCATTCCAAATTCCATATGCCATTAGATAATACACTGGCGAGACCGTCAGAAGTTACCCCAGAAAGGGGGAATTTGGATTGGAAAGGCATCAAAGGAATTGTGCAGCTAATATAACTGACTGCAGTTAAACAGTAATAGGGTGGTCTGGACAACTGGACGCAGGCCAGGTTCCAAATCGCAGGCAGTCTCCTCCGTGCTTTTACAATGAGATGGGGTCCACTCAGCGGAGAAGAGGCCAAAGCGTCAACCCTCTTAGGGTTTAATCCAAACGTCAGTCCTGACCTTTGTCTTCTGTTCTCTGAAAGGGACAAAGATATTGAATCCAGCCAGAAAACCTGTGTCGTGGACATCCACGCAGGTTTCTTTTCTCTCGCTTGTCCATAGAAATGGGGCTCTGAAAGAAGTACTTGATGGTGTCTGATAAATGTCAGCCAGTGTCCATGGCGCCTTCAGTTCTTTTGTCCCTTGCACCTGCCATAATGTGAAGCATAATCTAGTTGTTGAATGAATGAATGAATGGCAATGGTGCTAAAAATATCCTCTAGGAAAATGTGAGTGAGGAGAGGGAAGGTTGAAAACAAGAAGTTCTAGTTCTGAGGGTTAGGTGTGTGCCCCTCAGTGTGGCGGGTGGGCAGGGGGGAATACAGGATGAGTAGAAGGTTTCCATGGAACAGTAGACCGTGGCAGATTACACACACGCACACACACTCCCTGTGTTTACTTACCACACTGTGGGATCTACAATGTATGTCTATATTGGTCTCCAAAAACACCTGCAGTGAAGGGAACGGGATTAACCCTTATTTTACTCAGTGTTCCCCCAGTGCATGTGACTGTGGAACTCTCTGTTTTACAACCTCTCCACGTTCCAGACCCCACCGAACACGCTCTGGCCAACATTGGCAGAAATTTACAAAATCATCGTGGGCTTGAGTCCAGCTGAGCTGGGTTTTGTATCCCGGTTTACCCCACAGCATATGATCCCGAGTCAAATCACAAAAGCTCTGGTCCTCTCCTTCATCTGTGAGATGAGGATAATGTCTACCTCCTAAGATGGGAGAAATACGGCAGGTAATGCAGGTCAACCTTTGGTTCACCCAGCGCAGGGTGGATCTGTCCCGGTTGGCAATTTTTACTTAACACAAGTAGCTTTTCTGTGCATCACATTGCTGCCCACAAAGACGGGCTTCTTAGGATATAACTTCTTATCCTTAATATTTGTGGGATACAACTTCTTAATCTTTTTTTTTTTTTTTTTTTTGTAGAGACAGAGTCTCACCTTATCGCCCTTGGTAGAGTGCCGTGGCATCACACAGCTCACAGCAACCTCCAACTCCTTGGGCTTAGGCGATTCTCTTGACTCAGCCTCCCGAGCAGCTGGGGCTACAGGTGCCCGCCACAATGCCCGGCTATTTTTTTGTTGCAGTTTGGCCGGGGCCGGGTTTGAACCCACCACCCTCGGCGTATGGGGCCGGCACCTTACCCGCTAAGCCACAGGCACCGCCCACAACTTCTTAATCTTTACAGCCTGTGCAGACCATGTTATTGACACTTGCGAAATGCAAATAATTCTTCTTCTTTTTTTAAAATGCTCTTCCAAAGGAAATGTATGACGAAGGTCTCAAGCTCTTAAGTACTGTTGTATGTTAGTCCCATTGCCTCCGGTGTTCTAGCAACGTTATTTCTATGGAGTTTTTTTTCTTTTTAACACCTCCAGTTTCTGCTAAACTGGATATTAAAAAGAAACCTTTTTGGAAATATCTTTTATTAACCTACCAAATAAATGGCTGTCTAACAAATATATGTAACAAGAATAACAGCCACTAACATTCATTTTGCTCTCACCGTGGATTGCACTAAACTCATTATGTGTATAACTTGAACTTCATCATTGCAACAGCTCAATGAAGGGGGTGTCGTTATCAGCAGATCAGGAAACCGAAGCTGGAGGGGTAACTTTCCTAAGGCTACCCAGCTAGCCTTGACCATGACTGTGAGTGACTACAGCCACTGTAGATAACAACACAGAGAAGGATAAGTTGAGAATGGGAGAACCAGGGCCTGGTACGGTGGCTTACGCCTGTAATCCTAGCACTTGGGAGGCTGAGGTGGGTGGATTGCCTGAGCTCACAGGTTCAAGACCAGCCTGAGCCAGAGTGAGACTTTGTCTTTAAAAATAGCTAGGCATTGTGGAGGGCTCCTGCACTCCCAGCTACAAGGGAGGCTGAGGCAAGAGAATCATGTGAGCCCAAGAGTTTGAAGTTGCTGTGAGCTATGATACAACGGCACTCTACTGAGGGCGACAAAGTGAGACTCTGTCTTAAAAAAAAAATAAGAAAGAAAGAAAATGGGAGAACCAACTGGTGCTGTGGCTCACCACCTTTGCAATTTGAGTGGCTGAGGCAGGAGGACCACGTAAGGCCAGGAGCTTGAGACCAGTTGAGTAAGCTAGTGACATTCCTGTTTCTACAAAAAATTTAACAAAAAATTAGCTGGGTATGGTAGCACGTAACTATAGTCCCAGCTACTTGGAAGGCTGAGGTGGGAGAATCGCTTGAGCCCAGGAGTTCAAGGTTACAGTGAGCTATGATGACACCACAGTACTGTCTCCCAGGCAACAGAGTGAGACCATTTCTCAAAAAAAAAAAAAAGAAGAAGAAGAAAAGAAATGAAAGAAAGAAAATGAGAGAACCACCTGGTGAAGAACCTCAAAGTTTTAATTTTCTTGCCAAGTTTAGGTGAAAATTCCTCATTTTTCAGGAAACCAACATTATGTACATTATTCCACATTTTTAAGTCACACTTTAAGCATCCTCCTGTCTAGCCATTACATTTTTAGGCAGGATCGATAAAACCTAGAGGAGTCCTACCAGGTTCAGGGACCTCATTCCAAGAGTTTCTCCAAAACTCAGCCCCTTTCATAAGATAAGGGTGTGTATATAACTGAATAGTGCCAAGTTCAAATGTCAGTTATTGTTCCTTTAAATATCTAAATTTCCACCTGGGGTCTCCTCAAACTTCTCTGGTTTTTTCATTTGTTTGTTTTTGAGACAGAGTCTTACTTTGTCACCCTGGATAGAGTCCTGTGGCGTCATAGCTCACAGCAACCTCAAACTCTTGGGCTCAATTGATCCTCTTACCTCAGCCTCCTGAGTAGCTGGGACTACAGGTGCCCCAAGCAACGCCCAGCTAGTTTTTTTCTATTTTAGTTGAGACAGGGTCTCACTCTTGCTCACTCTGGTCTTGAACTCCTGAGCTCAAGTGATCCTTCTGCCTCAGCCTCTCAAAGCGCTAGCATCACAGGCATGAGCCACCACCCAGCCTTCACCTGGGTCTCCTTGAAGTCAAAAGCTGCTATTTTCCCCACTGCCACAACTCCTAACAGTAGCCCGATGGGGTGATCTCTAGTTGACCCTAAATTCAGAGCTGCGTGCCTCGAATGCAGGGTGCAGACCCAAGATTAGATATGTGTTAGGTCCCAGCCTATACTCGGTGACATCTGGGAGAAGAAGAGTTAAAAAAGGAACTCCTCTCCGGACACCTACTCTGCTGTTGTCTGAGCTTCTTGTGAATAGCTCATTCCTGAGCTTCACACTTGACCTTGACATGGGAGTCTAGGAGTAAATTATTGGCTGAATGTTGGCTGTGTGCTCACTAATATTTGTTTGGGATGCAGTGATGTAGTGGTGGGAACCCTGAGGAATATTGGCTGAGTGAATCAGGGACCCCATCTGCATCACTTCTCTTTAACCCATGGTGTCTGCTGTCAGCAAGTCTTTCTACCTTATTCCTGAGTTAATCACCTTCATACCCTGAAGACTGAGCCCAGGCTGGGCAGTTCTGCAGTGGTGGCCTTTACATTAGAGTTAGGGTTCCTTGTATCTTACTAATAGACAGGGTCTAGGGCCAGGGACCTTTGGGGATGTTTTTGTCATCTGGTGGGGCGAAAAGGGGCTTTTCTAGAGAAAAAAAAAAAAGGTTTTCTTTTTACTCTCTGAGGGAGGAAAGGACATGCAGTTAGGACGGGTGGGGGCTTCTTGTAGACCAGAGGGATTGGCAGGTGTCGCCTGCTTTGCTCAGCAGAGGGACAGGAGTGAGAGCACAGGCGCACAGCTGGCTTTGTTTTTAAGACTCCTTCACGCTATGGCACACTCAGGAGAAGTTCTCTGCCCTACAAAAAGTGGACTCTCCTTGCCTGTGGAATTTGATTTCTCTCTCTGTGCCTGGTGTTAGATTCTCTGGCCATGTAAAGTGCCAGGAGAAGAAGCAGGTGATGCCATCACAGTTTATTTGTGGATCTGAGCCTCCACCCCCAAAGAAGGAGGCATTTAAACCCAAGATGCCTGCACACTCTCTGAGCTCTTCCAACAAAAGCAAGAAGACCCCAGCCAAGGGGTGGGAGGGGCTAGTCCACAAGTCATTTTGGAGCTGGGGGATGAACATGCACAGAAATGGCCAAAAGACGGAGTGGGTTTTCCTGCTATGGGAAGATTGAAGTAGAGCTGAAAATCATAGATTTTGAGCCTGTGGCTCAAAGGCATAGGGCGCCAACCCCATATACTGGAGGTGGTGGGTTCAAACCCAGCCCAGGCCAAAAACTGTAAAACAAACCAAAAAAATCAGTATTTAAGAATATGCCATTGGCTTAGCGCCCATAGCACAGTGGTTATGGCGCCAGCCACATACAACGAGGCTTTCGAAACCAACCTGGGCCAGCTAAACAACAGTGAAAACTGCAACAAAAAATAGCTGGGCATTGTGGTGGGTACCTGTAGTCCCAGCTACTTGGGAGGCTGAGACAAAAGAATCACTTAAACCCATGAGTTGGAGGTTGCTGTGAGCTGTGATGCCACGGCACTCTATGAAGGGTAACATAGTGAGACTGTCTCAAAAAAGAATATGCTATCATTATTCAGTTTAGGTGTGGACATCACTGATGCTTTGGTTTCCAAAGTAACCAAGGAAATGGGGCATCACTGATGCCATCCTTCCCTCTCCCGTTCAGCCTCCTCCAGTTCACTTTTGCGTGAGAACTGCCAGGAGAATGGGGCAATATCTTGCTGTTTGCTATTGATTTTTAGGGACCCCTCGCTGTCAGCAGAGGTAACAATGAAGTCATCTCTTTATTTGTTCTCAAGCCCTGACATAAATGCACACCGAAGTGCTCTTCTTGGTAGGCATGAGGAGGGTATCCTGGTGATAAAATGTTCTCATTTCAGAGCGAGCCGCCATGGCTGTGTTCAGAAGGGCCCATTAGCTGAGCACAGGGGCCAATTAGGAGAAAAGGGATGTGGCTGTGGAAATATCAGTGGGCTGTGTTGTCACAGCCAAATGGGGCTTTTCTGTATGAAGTTGGCACGAACCCCGTGTGTATTTTCATGTGGGATGCCTCCTACAGAGGCGGATGGTTTTAGATAATTATTGTTACGCTGCTTTGGGATACCACCCTCAGAAATGTGTTTGTTTTGACTGTTGATATATTGAACAAACCTGGCGAAACCGCCTTGCAAGAGGGGATCCTTTTGGATGGATATGTTTTCTTCCTATGAAAACACCAAGTTTGGAACTGTTATCTGGCTAAAAGTTCATAGGCTGGGATCTCAGAACTGATGTTGGTTTTTAGAACTGCTGGTCCTGGTTTTGGTGAATATTCTTGAGAACAATGGAGTTAACTTTATTGACTTCTGAAAAACAATCTTTGGCAAGAGAGCTTCAAAAATACCTGTTACCTTCATTTAACGAATAAATCCCTCTTGCCTTGTTAACTCTTACCCAATTTCTACTATAGTGGTGTCTACCTGGTATAAAATGAAGAGAACCAACTGCATGTTTTTGAAGAGTTCTAACCCTGTTAGCGCGTGGTGACATTTCTGCCTGAAGTTTAAGTATCTTCCCAGTGTGGTAAAGACTTAAGTAGTGGCAGGTAAGGAGCATTTCTCAGAAGAATGAACCCTCAGTTCAGAAAAGCTATGTAATTGTCCAGGGTAGTACTGTAAGAGTGTCCTGAGTGCAGGAGGGTGTGTACATGTATGGTGTTTCTGTGTTGTGCACGTGTGTGTTATAACTCTCAAAAAAACAGGCAGAGCAGTATGGAGTTGGCCCTGTGTTCCTATAAACTGCCCTGCAGTTATAGTTCTCTTTGTTATTGACAGAGGTTCAGATGTGATATTAGTGATCTTAACTAGCTACGGAATGAACCACTGTTGACCAAGTGCACACCCATGTCTTTTGGGTGGCTGTCCCTCTTGCCCTGGTCCTGAAAGTTTTCCATGGGACCCAGCAATGTCTGGAAGATGAGGCAGAGGACGAAGAAGGTGTGGAAAATGTGGGGTGTGATGTACAGGAAGCTCATGAAGAGATGGAGGTTTATGCAAAATGGCACCTGGCCTAACTACTGATGTGAAAGATTACTGCAGAAACGTCAATCCTATTGCCTCACGAAGAAAGGTGAAATTTGAGGTCTGTCTCTGTGGTCCCCAATGCCCCCTGTCAGGACCTGGCAGCACAGACTGCATCCCCACCTGAGCTCTGTCCCCTGTCACCCCAGGGACTGCATTAGATTTTCTCAGGAGCGTGAACCCACTGTGCATGTGAGGGATCTAGGTTGTGTGCTGCTTATGAGAGTCTAATGCCTCAGCGACATTGTGTGGCTGTAAATACAGATGAAGCTTTACTTGTTCACCCCCCACTCCCCTCCTGCCATGCGGCCCGTTTGTGAGTGAGCCAGGTGAATCAACTTTGTGCTGGAAGAGGGTCAACTGCTTGAGATCACAAATGGCAGTGGCTTTAACAAGGATGCGCGGGACAACTTCAGATCTCTATATGTTCTGGATTAAAGTCAAGGCAGAGTATCCTGAGGTTGCCCCCAAATCACTGAAAAGCCTGCTTCCCCTTCCGACATTCTATCTTTGTGAAGCAGAGGTCTCTGCAGTGACAGCAACCAAAACAGGAATATGAAGTAGATTGGACAAAAGCAACACACTTTGGTGTCACTGTCTCCCATCCCCCCCAGCCCAGATGGGACCGTCTAGTTGCAGGAAGACAAGCTCAGGACTCCCACTGATTCTGTATTACGGCGAGTTATGTAATTATTTCATGATATATAACAACGGCAAGTTATGTAATTATTTCATGATATGTTACAATGTGACAAGCATGGAGATAAAGTGCACAATGAATGTAATGTGCTTGAATCATCCCAAAACTATCACACACGCACCCCTCCCCTGGCCACATCTGCCTGTCAATGGAAGAATGATCTTCCATGAAACTGGTCTCTGGTACCAAAAAGATTGGGGACCGCTGATCTAAGGAAGTTTTTTGTAAAGTGACAATGAGCCTGAGTGTCATAGGAATATCATGACAAATACGAATTCTTCCTATACGTGCCAGATCCCCTGCTTTTTAGAAGTGGGAATCGTCTAGTTACAGGAGATGTACACACAGGGCAGACAAACCACATGCTTCCTGCCTGTTTTCTGGAGAGTCATGCTGAGTGTTAGGACTTTCTGAAAGGAAGGAGACAGAGCTTTAAGTAATCATGCAAACAGCAATTTTGTGCTTGCAAAGCGCAGGGACTCCCTCACTTCTGTGCCTGAAAAGCTGTCTTCTGGAGGCCACTGCTCAGCATAGCCCAGAGTTCCTGCCTCTCAGTTCTGAGACTGAAGATGTTTTCAAACATACTCTCCACTGATGGAAATGATTGTAATTTTATCTGCTGCCAGAAGGGGAGTTAAATATTTTTGAAACGTGAATGAATGATGAAACAGGTATCAGTGTATACTTCATACATGGTTGTTTATGTCAACTTTAACTTTTGATCGTTAAACAGTGATTGGGTAGAATTTTATCTTGATATTATCTAATGATGGGGCAGAGAAAGGAGCTTATCAAAGGTAGGTGGTATCAGATTATAAAGGCTAGTTACCCGATAAGCTGAAGATGCTTTCTTTAAACGCTTTAGTCATCTGTTTCTACCAAAAGGACACCATGTAGACCCCAGTCCGCTAGTGACTTTATATGTTCAACATGCATGCGGATGGTGTAGGAATCTCCAGGTTCCTCTCGCCCCTGTCAGCTGATGTGTCTGCCCCATAGGTATTCCATAATCCAGGCTGTTCATCAGTTGCTGAATTATTGTGGTTTGAATTCCTTCAAAGTGAGATCTGTTGGCAGCAGGAGCTATTTTATGGTATTACGTGTGGGGGTGATACAGGGTTATATCAATTGTCTTGTCTCATTTTGCTGGGGCTGAGGGGGTTCCCGGGATGTGGGACTTTCAGTTCTAAAACTGGGAAAGTCCTGGGCAAACCAGGCTGAGTTGTCACCCCGTGTGGGGGCTGCGGATCAGGCCATAAATGTCAACGTCACATTTCAAGATGTAAAGGTAGCCTCTGGATGCCCTTTGGACCCATATTGCCTTCCAGACTGGCTTGGTCCCCCAGTGGTCTCAGTTCCTGACACGCTCTTGCTAGCCGGGATCATCGGGACAGTTTTAGAATGCGCCTCATTCAACTCGACCATCAGCACTGATGCTTTGGTGACTACGTTCAAGCTGAGGCCACCCACCCCGTCATCATTCACGGTGTCACCACTTCTATCTATTAGGAGGAGGGCTTTTGCAGCTAAAATCAAGCCATAATAACAATGTATTTCCAAGCCAGAGATTAGATGCCTACAGATCCCTTCTGGCTCCAGCATTTTGTGGCCTTCTGTACCACACTGCTAATTTTCCCAAGGCTTTGAATGGAAAGAATTGAAAGGAAACTGCCTGTTCTCAGGATAGTGAGAGATACACACTGTGTGGTCCTTTTATTTTTAGTAATCGTGTTGGAAAAAGTCAAGTTATATTTATTCTGAGTGTCTGGGGGAGACTGGTGAGATTGTGTAGTCTAGAAAATGCTACAATTATAAATTATTATGAACTTCAGCCAGGTGGGGACATTCATATACCACAAAATACTGCTTAGAAGTTGGCCTATAGATTTCCACCTAGTTTTTTGCCCCAAAATGTATACATTGGCTTAGGAGAATAAACTAAGAAAACGGGTTCACAGAGATATATAAATACATATAACTGTGCTGCTTTTCTTTTTTTTTGGTCAAATGTGTTTTTTATAACAGATTTCTTGCTTGTTTAAAAACCCCCAGTTTATTTCATTTTTTTCTTGTTGCCTTCATTATGAATCTTAGCATGGACTTGTTTTTCTGTTATATACATGCATTCCAACTATAATACCTCCTCGTTTTTATCATTAACCAAATCTATTTCATGGATTTTTCTCTGAGCTGTCATTTATTTTCTAGCTTTTGATGTTTGTTTTCCCTTGAACTCTGAGTGTTCTGCAGGGGAGCAGGCATTCTTAGATGTGGGGAGATCTCTAGCTGAAGCTGGAGACCCCATTGAAATGGGGTGACTTCTTTTTATGACAAAGCAACTGTCCTTTATGAATGACAAGTGCCCCTCCTTGAGAGAGAGCCATGACATTGCCTTGGTATCTCAGGAGCACAGTGCCTTAAATATTTCTGTGCATGATGAAACAGCGTCTTTACTTAATGGAGCAGATACTACCAACACACATGAATTAATAGGAAATGACTTCCAGTGCTTTCCAGCTTTAATGATGAGACATAAGTGGAAAAAAGAGTTTACAATCTACATTTTTTGCACGGTGACCCAGTGGCTATCTTTTACTCTGAGGTGCATATGCTCTCAGGGGAAAACAGACAAAATGGATTTTCTTTGCTAGCATTTTCTGCCTTTGGTTTTTGCTTTATAAGGACACAAGTTACACTTGTGTTTCAAGCCACCCACAGACTCAGCTGTTTGAATGGGGCTGGCCTCATCACTGGTCCAGAGGCTGGAGCCAGGCTCTCATAGTCAGGATTATTTTAATAAAATGTCATGAGAGGCAATGTTTTAAAGTGTTGCTTCTTCTAAATCAAGGCGACTTTCTCTTATAAAAGCATCCAAATTTGTTACCAGGCTGGGTGACCTCTCTAGACTGCTAATTTTTCTGGAAAGGAAGAAAAGGGAGAAGTTAAAAAATAAATATTTTATTTGAAAAAAATTACAAACCTATAATTGGTGAGAAGGGCTTTAATCTGTCAGTATTTAATTTTATTTTGATGATAAAATACGACATAGGAAAAAAATCATTATGTGGGTCTTCAAGACAGTGTCATGATGGGGTGGAAGTGAGGAAGGAGGGTGAGGATTAAAAAATACACTGCTGGGAATCAGACTGGCAATAGGTTTGGTGAAGGGTCTAAGAAGTTTGAAACCTCCAGGTGAGGGTTACTGTTAGGGCTGCTCTTTAGAATATATGTATATTAACATGCATTTAGAATACACATCTGGCCAGGCTCATGCCTGTAATCTTAGCACTCTGGGAAGCTGAAACAGGAGGATCGCTTGAGGCCAGGAGTTCCAAGACCAGCCTGAGCAAGAGCAAGACCCCATTTCTCCTAAAACTAGAAAAATTAGCAAGGCATTGTGATGCGTGCCTATAGTCCCAGTTACTTGGGAGGCTGAGGCAGATGATCACTTGCACCCAGGAGTGTAAGGTTGCAGTGAGCTATGAGGATGCCATTGCACTATAACTGTGGCAACAGAGTAAGACTCTGTCTCAAAAAAAAAAAAACAAGAAAAGAAAAGAATATGCACATCCATAACTCTACCAGCCATCAAGTAGAGGTCAAAGGTTCTGAAATTTTCTCTGATCATGGCCTTCTCTGTGCTTGCAGGTCAAAAGAAATAGCTAACAATTCCGTTTATTAAATTAAGTAGTAACATCCAAACAACTTACTATGTATTTATCACCTAACAGTGTAGTGGCTGATTGAAAATGTAACTACATAAATTCAAAAGCAAAGGTGTATATATATATATTGCCATTCTCAGGTGATGGCTGTTTTTATGTCTTGGTGCCCAGGTATTTTGCTCAAACACCCATCTGGATATTGCTGTGGAAGTATTTTTTAAGTGAGATTAATACTTATTATATCAGTAGACTTTGAGTAAAGGAGATTATTACTCTCAGTATGATGGGCCTCATTTAATCAGATGAAGGCCATGAGAAAAACTGGTAGAGGTTTCTGGGAGAAGGAGGGAATTCTGCCTTCAGTCTGTCTTTGGACTTGAGCTGCAACATCAACTCTGTAGAATTCCACAATATACAGCCCCTTTGACCTGCCCACAAGATTTTGGACTTGCCAGCCCCTACGATCACATGAGATGGTTTCCTAAAATAAATCTCCCTCTCTCTTTCTCTGACTACCCACATTTTCATACACACTCCCTATCAGTGCTGTTTCTCTGGAGAAGTCTGACTAATTCACTGACCAATGTGATATGTACACCTGTTGGGCACTGCACAACTTTCCAAACTTAGGAATCAGATTAAACAGCATTCCTCGTTCCACTTGGATTTTTGTGTAGTACTTGCTTTTTATCACAGCAACCTCCGAAAGCCCCTCTTTGCAAAGATGACATCACCAAAAGGAACATAGATGATCTACCATCGAAATGGAACTACCTGAAGCTAGTAGTTTGCACAGTGCCCAACAAGTATTGCTGTGCTTCTCAAAAATTTAAAACACCCCACGGTACCTCTGTGAGTTCATTGTGGCATTCCAGGGCACCTGGGGGCACAGTTTGGGAGCTGAGGGTGCAGGTGTTGGCCATAGTCACTCCACAAAAACACCCAGAAGGAGAGAGCAGTGGCAGAAGAGCCTTGATAAGGAGATTCTAAAGGGAGACTAGAGACACAGAGAAAAATCAACATACTATTTGAAAACAACAAGGAAAATATGATTATAATAGAATTACAACTAAGAAGTGAATTTGGCTTAGGAGAGAAGGCAGGAGGAAACAATCTATAAAGTTTACATGATTGGAGGAATTAGGAGACGCTTGGGACAGACGTTGGCACCTAAAGCAGGAGTCAGAAAGGGCAGAGGGGCTAGAGCAGCCCCTGGTGGAGGGTGTGAGAATTGCACAGGTGAGCCAAAACCAAAACGCCCCCACCTCCTTCTCCCAGGCAAGACCCCAGCAACTGGCCCTTGAAAGCGGCTTTAAATGATGGTGTGTGGCCCTGCTTGAATTCAGAGCCATAGTTTTAACAGGCCAGCCTCAAATCTGCACATTTTTGTCAGAGAGCACTTTAAATCTCTTGACAATTTACCTGCAAGAAAATTCATATACCCCACTTTATTAATTGTTACCCATATTAATGATACAGTGGTATAACAAAACCGAACGGTGGCAAAATGAAAAATATGCAACTCTAGATTTTTTGCAGTTTACTATTATCTCCTAACTAGCCATCAGATCAGGTAAAAGCAGTGATTCCAGCAAAATTATGTGGCTAGACTCAGCACGCTCATATACATATGATCTGAAATGCTATTTGGTATCTACTAGATTTTTTTGAAAAAAGAATAAAGCACAAGGAAAGCATCCTATTCCAAGACTCCAAGAAGGTAATACTTTTTTAATTCCACACCACAGAAAATGCAAAGAAATTTATAATTACACTTCCAGCTTAGAGATCTGCGGAGGAAAAATAAATTGGTACCCATCTACCCAAAAGCCACAAATGAGACACAGAATGGCAAATCACAAATATAAATGGCATGCGTGGTGCTGATTACTTTCTCATCAGTCTATTGTGAACAATTAAGAATTAGTTCTTGAACTGGGAGTGCTGTTTTTGATGTATGACTCAAAAGCATCAAATTCATTTTAAATTCTCCTAATCCTGTTTTACACTTGCTATTCCTTTTTAGTTACAGTGTTATCTTCAGGAGGCCCCCATTAAACTATAAATACTACCTAGGGGAAATTTTCATAGCACCACAGCACCATTCATTTTTCAGAATAAACGGCTCTGCCTTGTGGCTCAGAGAACACAACTATTTTGACCGTGTAAAAACAAAACAACATAGCATCTCCCCCATTAATTGATTTAATAGCATGGAGATGGTTCTAAAGAATCTCTACTTTCTCATTCTCATCAGAGCCTCCTACAGAGACATGGGGCAGCTGCTATGGAAAACAGCGAGGTGGTTCCTCGGAAAAAATTAAAAATAGAATTACCATATGAATTAACATATGACCCACCAATCCCACTTCTCAGCATATACTCAAAAGAATTAAAAGCAGGAACTCAAGGAGGTATTTGTGCACCCGTGTTCATAGCAGCATGATTCACAATAGCCAAGGGGTGGACGCAATCCGTATGTTCATCAATGGAAGATTGAATAAAATATGGAAGGAGATTCTGACACTTGCTACAATGAATCTTGAGGACAGTAGGCTCAGGAAAATTATCTAGTCACACACACACAAAAGACAAATATAATAACTGATCACCTCCCTACATTGATCACTTCCTTAAGTTGACGTAATGTTAATAGAGCAGGCATGCACCATATAGACATATCAATACAGTAGGCCTACTTCCTTAAGTTGACCGCCTTCATATGTTGACCTGTTTGTTACAGTTCCTTGGGAACTTACAGAAGTTCTACTATACTGTATGATTCCACTTGTGTGAGGTACTTAGAATAGTCATATTTGGAGACAGAGATTAGAATGCTGGTTGCCAGGAGATGGGGAAGGTAGAATGTGGACTGTTTTGTGAAATGAAAAGTGTTCTGGGGATGGATAATGGTAACAATTGCACAATAAGGTGAATGTGGTTAATATCACTGAACTGTATACTTAAAAATAACTTAGATGGTGAATTATATGGTGTGTGTATTTTACTGAAAATTGTTTTTAAACCTGCAGAACTGTGGGCTCTACCATAGAAATTTGGTTTCGGTTAGCAGCAAGGGCCTGGGCTGCAGCAATTCTGGTGTAAGGAATGGGCTGATCTCTGCATTGGTTACACCCAAGTGGTGCAATTCAAGTGGTAGGATGGGAGAACTGGGCCCTGGGAAAGAGAGAGAGAATGGTAAGATGCCCAGCAGGTATGAGCCAAGAAATAAGAAAGCTCTGCTTATGAACTTGCCCAAGGAATGGTCCCATGATAGAAGTTCCTGACATTATGACTATGAGCTGGAGAGAGAGGTCTTTAAATCTCATCTAAGCTACTGTCTTTCAAACCACCCAATGGGGGGGGTGGGAGGGTGTCTGTCATGTGTCTAAGAAGCACCCCTCTGTGCTGGGTCATACCTCATAGGCCACTCATTAGAATATGTTTTGGGATTTTTTTTTTTTTTTTTGAGACAAAGGCTCAATCTGTCACCCTGGGTACAGTGCCATGGTATTGTAACTCATAGCAACCTCAAACTCTTGGGCTCAAGAGATCCTCTTGCCTTAGCCTCCCCAGTAGCTGGGACTACAGGCACTCACCACAATACCTGGCTAGTTTTTCTATTTTCAGTAGAGATGGGGTCTCCCTCTTGCTCAGGCTGGTCTCAAACATCTGAGCTCAGGAATCCACCCACCTCGGCCTCCCAGAGTGCTAGGATTATAGGTGTGAGCTAACATGGCTTGGCCTCATTCATTAGAATCTTGAAGGGGATAAGACAGCCATCTGTTTAGAGTGAAAAGTTAATCGGAGGGAAGCTCAGAATGCAGGGGTCATGCCAGATTTCAGTTCCGTAATTCGTGACTGAATGGAACAACTTCTTTAGAAGCATAAGAGAGAGACTTGATGATGGGGTTCACACATGATCGTTCCTTCTTTAACTTGTGAAGGAACGAACCTGGCTTCGGTCCTTTTGTTTCTTTAAGGGTCGGGACTTATGGTCTACAAGCACCTATATGTTGAACATTAGATTAGTGGAGTGATCTACGTTCCCTTTCTTTAATTTAAATGTATACGTGGAGAGTTTTCTTTGCATGCCTCAGTGGCTCACCAGATAAGGCAAATGAGTCCTCCCGTGCCATTCAATGTCCTTTTCCAGGGAATTCTGTAGGAATCGATAGCAAGCTCTGGTGTTCCCACTCATGCTCCTTACTGAATACAATTCATTTTGAGTGACCTTTACTTTTAAGTAATAGTTCTTCATTTGCAAACTGCAGATTGCAAACAGCCTAATCAACCCTTTGGCTTTGCTTTCCAGCATTCCATCTGCTTTATAATATTGTAAAAAGCAGCTATGCTAGGAAGGAAAAAGGTATTGATTGAATATTTTTCTGCTGGAAGAAAAATTTGTGTTCTATTAACTTTGCCCCAAACTTGGGTGGACTTAGAATACTATGATAATGTCTTTTGTTTATATGTTTGTGTGTGTGTTTAACTGACTTAAGGTTTTTTTGTGTATTTCTTTGTAGTAAGGATGGACTTATGAACAAAAGTTTCCAAAAATCAAAAGAGGAATAATAATTTTAATAATAAAATAGTAAAGTTAAACTTTAGATCTTAGGCTAAGCAACCACTATAACTATGGGGAATAAAGTATGAATCAATTGCCCAGTATTAGACTCTTGGATTTTTTTTTTTCTCCCCAAACTGTGGCTCATTAGTTATTTTGTAATCCTGCTGTGTCTGTATTCTTTGTACTGCTTGTACTCCTATGTTTTAAAAAGATGATGTTAAAATGGTAAACTAATACCTTTTTTAGTGACATAGGTGGAACCGAAGACCAATCTTCTAAGTGAATTATCACAAGAATGGAAAAACAAACACCGCATGTACTCACTATTAAATTGGATGTAACAGATCAACACCCATGTGCACATTTGGTTGTAAATATGACCGAAAGGGATGGGGTGGCGGGAGGGGAGAGTAAATTCACACTTAACAGGTAGAATGCACACTATCCGGGTAATGGGCATACTTACAAGTTTGACTCAAACTGTGCAAAAGCAATTCATGTAACCAAAACACTTGTACCCCTGTAATATTCTGAAATTTTAAAAAAAGATGATGTTGGTACTTGTCTGCTGGCCTATCTTCTCCAGCCTTGCAAACTTGCACTGCTGCTGTGCTAATTTCCTGGATAGGAGCCTACGATTATCATGTTTTCATAATAATGCTTAAACTTCCTCTTATTCAGAGACTGCTTGGAAGAGCCTTGCCTTCTTCTTGGGTTGACCATGAACTTGACCTCTCTGATACTGGCAGTGCAGAACTTGAGTTGGAAACTATAAGTAGGTGACCATTGAAGCTGATTGGTTGCCACTTTCTCAACTTGGGACAATCCCAGAAATTCTTATTTCCTCTTATCAGAGAACAATGGCAAAGCCACCCCAGACTGAGCATTACATGTAAAGGGAAGCTCAGATTTCAGATTAGTCTTCATTCTTTCCCAACACTTTCTTGTTAACAGAAGTGTGGGGCAGTGCTTTGCAAGTTCTTTGATGGTAGTATTTTGTGTTGGGGATTTTCTTTTCCTTTTCAGGTTTGGAGGTCAGTGCTTTGGTTTTAAGGAGGAAAGTTCGGTTAGATCTTGGTGATTCACTGCACTGCTGGCTTCAATTCCTGGAGTTATAAAGAAATTCAGAATTATAAGGGGGAATTATGGAAGCAAAATGGGATGAGAAAGAAGGGTATGCATGGTCCCTGAGTGGGCATCTGCGAATCAAAGTGAGAAGGTCATCTTAGTTCCAGCCCTGATGACGGTCTTTAGAGAACGGGGGGCTCTCAGTCAAGGTCTCAGGTAATCTTCACTCCCAACCCCCTCATCAGCTGACTTTTATACCATGGGATGGATAGATTATCTTGAACATCTCGGACAAGACTAATTAGCAGTAGCCAGTTGATCCTATAATTCACCAATTTGGTCTGTCTGTAAGATTAGAGAAAATTATGCTCGTAAGGCAGAGTATGGAAAACAAAGTAATAAGTAATGGGGTGGAGGTTTTGCTTTGCATGTAGGTGTGTATGGACACAGGGCTACCTCTAAGTACATTTCAGAGGGGTGAGGAAGAGAAGAAAACGAAGAAATAATTTGTCAGTTTCTCTCCTCAATTCAGTCTCAGAGGCTTGCCTAGGGCGCCAGCCACATACACCGGAGCTGGTGGGTTTGAATCCACCCCAGGCCTGCCAAACAGCAATGACAACTGCAACCAAAGAAATAGCTGGGCATTGTGGCAGGCACCTGTAGTCCCAGATGCTTGGGAGGCTGAGGCAAGAGACTTGCTTGAGCCCAAGAGTTTGAGGTTGCTATGAGCTGTGATGCCTTAGCACTCTACCCAGGGTGAAGCTTGAGACTTCTGTCTCAAAAAATATATAAAATAAAATAAATAAAAATAAAAACAAATCAGTCTCAGAATGCAATAGGGTAGCTCCTCTCTCCAAATCAACCATTCTCAACCTGTGGGCCGCGACCCCTTTGTAACAATGAAAATACATCACAGCATTAGGAAGGTTGAGAACCACTGCAAATGAACACTTCATTGAATTTGCAAGGGAAAAACCTCCTTTGGAAATTCCAAATAATTATGCTCGTATTTCTGTTTTGTCAGTTTTGTTCATGCTCCATTTATGTGTGACCCTGTTAATGAAATAGCATGTTCCCCAGCTAAATAATTTCATGCCAATTACATGGTTTACATGTAGTTAGGGCTACTCAGCTAAAGGATACCTCCGAAGAGTGACAATTTCTTGGTTTCACATCATCTATTGTATGTCATTTTCCTACATAGTTAAAAAGAAAGGAAATGTGAACATGCAACCTTCATTTTTGGCTTTTAAGATAAGCCATATGAAGGCAAGCTTGTATCCCACGAGAGTGCTCTAGAGAAAGGAGAGAGAAGAGCATAGGAGGAAGATTCTGAATAGGCCTGAGGGTTGGGAATTAGGGCACAATGAGAGGGTGGCCTCGGAAGCAGAGACAACTTTTCTGTCTGAAGAGTAGCAAAGACATAATAGGTGAGTACATAAAACTGAGGGCTTCTCAGTCCCTTTTGTTGAGGTCCCGCCCCAGAACAGGGCCCGCTGAGACCTGTGGAAACTGGCAGCAATTGACTAAACAAATACAGAGTTAGAAGCGACAGTAAAGAAAGACGCGAGACATGGAGTAGAATTAAAAGTGGGACCTCAGGGGTCCATTGCCCATTGTGGGATTTCGGCAATGGCCCAGAGTGTTTGCTCCACTCTGATTTTATTGAAGTCTATTTGCCGAGAGGGTAAGATGAGGGAGGGAACAAGATGCCAGCAGTTTCTCTGATTGAGCATATCAGCTCCTATTGTTGTTATTATTAACCTTAAGGGTAGCCTTCAGAAATCTGAAATCTGAGCCTTGTATTGGGAGAGCTTTCTGTTTGAGATCACACACACAGATTTCTAGGGAGGTGTTAAACTCTGCTAGTTCTCTGTGGAGTAAAATGCCACCAGCATGAATCTCCTCTGAGGGATCGGTGGGAGGGAGGCATTTTCCTCCCATCACCATTACAGAGGATCTTCCTCTGCGATAAGGGATACAAGCTCTTCTGCCCATATCTCAGGGCTCGAGCTGCTCCTTTGGTCTCTGCGCCAAGCAAATGCAAATCTCCACCATGGGTATCTGGTTTGCCTGTTTAATGGGCAGGAAACTGCCTAGAAGATGTATCTTTTCCTAGGACATTGTCACAGCCTCCTCTATGAGCATTACTCTCCTCAGAGCGCTCACAGACCCAGCAAGGTGTTTGTAAGCTGTATCCCCAACAGGCTAGAATTTCAGAAAAGGCAGGAAGCTTACTTGCAATGGCTAGCTTAAATGTAAACTAGCCTACTTTTCTTGGTTCCGACTCACTCCACCTACTTTTTAGTTTTCCTCTTTTTCTGGGGGTACTTTCCTTGCCAAGAATGGGGTCTTCAGTCCCCATTCTCCCAGCACCTGTCTTGTTGTTATAACATAATACCACATGGCGTCATAGCTCACAGCAACCTCAAACTCTTGGGGTTAAGCGATTTTGTTGCCTCAGCCTCCCAAGTAGCTGGGACTACAGGTGCCCACCACAATGCCCAGCTATTTTTTGGTTGTAGTTGGCCCAGGCTGGATGATTCAAATCCGCCAATTCAGCTATATGTAGCTGGTGCCCTAGCCACTGAGCTACAGGAGCTGAGCCATCTCTCTTCCTCTTCTTATAAAGCCACCAGTCTCATCATGGGTCAACACCCTGATAAGCTTGTCTAATCCCAATTACTTCCCAAAGGCCCTGCTTCCAAATATCATCAGTTATATGAATTTGGGATTTAAATTTCCAATACATGAAATTTGGGGGACACATTCAAACCACAGCATAGGATGAGGGGATGAGGATGAAGTTCCTGTCTGTCATATAATATGAAAAGGGGAGATCAAGGCTGGGTGCTGTGACTCCCAGCTGTAATCCCAGCATTCTGGAAGGCTGAGGTGGGTGGATTGGCTGAGATCAAGAGTTTGAGACCAGCCTGAACCAGAGCAAGCCCTAAAGATAGCCAGGCATTGTAGTGGGTGCCTATAGTCTCAGCTACTTGGGAGGCTGAGGCAAGAGAATTGCTTGAACCCAAGAGTTTGAGGTTGTTGTGAGCTGTGATGCTACGGCACTCTACTGAGGGCAACAAAGTGAGACTCTTTCTCCAAAAAAAAAAAAAAAAAAGGAAAGGAAGGAAAAGGGGTAATCAGGAGAAGGAAGAGGGCATTGGAAGTTTGAGAGGAGAGGAAAAACTAGGAAACAGATTGACATCCTGAAACATAAGAAAGCAAAAAAAGAAAAAAAGAGAAAGATAAAAAAGTGAAATACACTGGGATCATGTAGGAGAGTCATTCTGCAAAGTTAAGTGCTGAGGATTTGTTCTAATGGATTCAAGGTGGGGCCATTGGGCACAGTTGGGTGGGCTTTGCTTTTCTTCCAGTCCTTTTAGCTGTGCAGTTACACATGGTTAGTGGGATTGAACCTGTCCTGATTGCCAGGCTAATCCAGGGGCAGAGGGAGAGGCAAGGCAGGAAGAGGTACTTGTAAGGGGTTGATCCTGAAGTTGTACTCCAGAGTCTAAGCTGGACGTGAAGGACAGTGAGCACACGAATTGAAGGATAGGATTCTAGTGCATCAAGGAATCTTGGGGGTTGCTAGGGCAAGTGCTTTTTACTGCTTTATTTTTATGCCTCCAATTTATGCATTCTCGCAAATTATGCCCTAGTTAGCCAACTGTCCTGAGGGGACATGGGGGTGGGCTTGTCTATAGATCATAGTCAAATCAGGGTTCTTACTAAATACTTGATAGATTGTGTTAGCATTTGGAAGAGGATAGTTGTTTTTGTTCTTGTTTCGTTTTTTGTTTTTGAGACAAAGTCTCATTTTGTCGCCCTCAGAGTACTGTGGTGTCATAGCTCACAGCAACCTCAAACTCTTGGGCTCAAGTGATTCTTTTGCCTCAGCCTCCCAAGTAGCTAAGACTACAGGCGCCCACCACCAGCCCAGCTATTTTTAGAGACGAGGTCTCGCTCTTGCTCAGGCAGGTCTTGAACCCGTGAGCTCAGGCCATCCTCCCACCTCGGACTCCCAGACTGCTAGGATTATAGGCGTGAGCCAACGCACCTGGCCTTGTTTTGTTGTCTTTAAATCAGCCTTTTTTCAATGTAGAATAAACTTACTAATTAAAAAAAATAAGCTCAGCTGTTCTTTCATGATTTTTAAAAATTCTGTTCCTTTCTCAAGCTTTTTTTTCTAATTTTATTAATTACAATAAATCACAAAAGAGGTAAAAAGTAATATCTGGTCCTCTGGAAATTAAAAAAATAAGGGGGGAGAATCACATTTACTAGGGAAAAATCAGAAAGTTTAAGAAAGAATTTTAAAAAATCTTAGTCTACAGATAGAAATGTCTTTTCATTTTTTCACATACATATTGAAATAGTTCCTATTACATAATGTCTTTTTAATGGTTGCAAGACATTTGCATTAATTTTTAAAATGCATAAAATTGGCGCTGTGCCCATAGCACAGTGGTTACAGTGCCGGCCACATAACCAAGGCTGGTTGGTTTGAACCCATTCCTGGGCCAGCTAAACAACAATAACAATTGCAACAAAAAATAGCCAGGCATTGTGGCGGGCACCTGTAGTCCCAGCTACTTGGGAGGCTGAAGCAAGAGAATGGCTTAAGCCCACAAGTTTGAGGTTGCTGTGAACTGGGATGCCATGGCACTCTACTGAGGGCAACAGAGTGAGACTCTATCAAAAACAAAATAAATAGGGAAGGTCCCGTAGCTCAGTCAGCAGGGCGCTGGCCACATACACTGAGGGTGGTGAGTTCCCCTGGCCAGCTAAAAAAAAAAAAAGCAAAAAAACAATGCAACCACAACAAAAACAAATAGCCAGGTGTTGTGGCAGGTGCCTGTAGTCCCAGCTACTTGGGAGGCTGAGGCAAGAGAATTGCTTAAGCCCAAGAGTTTGAGGTTGCTATGAGCTGTGATGTCACAGCACTCTACCAGGGCAACAGCTTGAGACTCTATCTAAAAAATAAATAAATAGATAAAATACATAACTTATTATTATTCATTAGACTATGAAATTATTTTCACATATATAATATTATTAATAACTTTGAAGTGAGCCCCAGCAAGAGAGTATTTATGGACTTGGGGAAGTAAAATAACTACTTCATATCGAGTTTTGTCAGGTTCTTCTGGCTGTACAGTACCTATATCAGTGTTGTTAGATGCTACGAGTTGTAGACGTTTCCAGAAGCTACCATGTTACTCATATCTCTTAGGGCCCTTCATTTCACCCAGGATCTTGAAATTAACACCTTATAGAGAAAAATCTTACATCACAAACATCTCATTTGCTTCTCTAACTCCTTACCCCTTAAGAACGAAAAAGATTGCTGTTTTTAAAATGTTCCTGGCAGAAGGCTTTGGTCTGCGTCACGAAATACAAATATTTGCTGCAGCCCAGTTTGAGAATAACTGAGAAAAGTAGTTTATAAAACAGGTGTCATTGTTGTATAATTCATTTTTTTCCAGTGTGCGTTAACATTTCTTGAATCTACAGGTGTGAAGGGCACGGTTACCAAAAGCATAATAGATGTGAATGGCCCTGTGTTATTACATGTTAAGCATGTTATTACAAATTACACGCTTCCAACATACCACTCATATATTATCTCAAACAAAATGGGGTAACATTTTTCTCATTATTGTTTGAGATAACAGAACATAACAATATAATAACAATATGATTGTTATATTATCAAACAAAATGTTATCCCATATAATATAACATTTTGTTTTGAGATCATATAAAGATAACAATAATTCTTTTTTTTTTCAATCATAGCTGTGTACATTAATGCAATCATGGGGTACAATGTGCTGGTTTTATATACGATCTGAAATATTTTCATCGAACTGGTTAACATGCCTATAATTCTTTTGTTGTTGTTAAGAAAAAATCTTACTCGGTCACCCTGGGTAGAGTGCTGTGGCATCATAGCTCACAGAAACCTCAAACTCTTTGGTCCAAGAGATCCTCTTGCCTCAGCCTCCCGAGTAGCTGGGACTATAGGCGCCCACCACCATGCCTGGCTAGTTTTTCTGTTTTTACTATAGACTGGGTCTTTCTTGCTCAGGCTGGTCTTGAACTGCTGAGCTCAAGCTATCCAGCTGCCTCAACCTTCCAGAGTGTTAGTATTACAGGCATGAGCCAACATAACTGGTCTGTACTTTCCTGTTCTTACGCTTTTATAATTTCTCAATGGAGCTTATCTACTAAAGATTTGTAGTAGTATTTTCCCATCAAAGAACAGAAATTGAAATTGCTTTTTGAACACTTTGAATTATATGAAATAACATTGGCCCTCAGGGCCAGGTGAGGTGGCTCACACCTGTAATCCCAGCATTTGGGAGGCCAAGGTGGGTGGACTGCTTGAGCTCACAGGTTCGAGACCAGCCTGAGCCAGAGTGAGACCCCCATCTCTAAAAAATAGCCTGGCGTCGTGGTAGGCACCTGTAGTCCCAGCTACTTGGGAGGCTGAGGCAAGAGGATCATTTGAATCCAATAGTTTAAGGGTGCTAGGAGCTAAAACACCATGACACTCTACCAGGGCTGACCAAGTGAGACTCTGTCTCAAAAAAAAAAAAAAAAGAAACTGGCCCTCAAAACCCTTATACATAGGAAAAATATAGTTGGAAGTAGAATGATATTTTTATGATAACTAGGGAAGAGAATGAAATTATTCTTGACTGTCCTCGTGAAATTATTGTTGATTTGCAAATGGTGCTTAATAATTTCAGCAGAGAAAGGTGGTAAATCGTTGTGTACATTAGAAGTGTTTTATGCCTACCAATTCTGGATTTCTTTTTGTTGAATTATTGCTGCTTGGTATTTTCAAAAGACTGCATAAAATATTTGGGTTTGATTTGTTTTCTGAAAGATAAAATGTGAAGTGCAGACTCATCAGATTTAGATTAGGATGAATGCAAGCTAGTTGCAGTTTTCTAAATTGGTATATCCTTTGTTGAGAACTATCTTGGGTATTGTCAGCATTTTAGGAAAACATTTCATGGGTGCTGCCTTCACAGAACAAGATGTAGGATGTCAAATACGGATATTACAGAAATGTAAGCTCCGTGGGCTTCCGTCAGTGCTGTACTCAGACCTCTTATGGAATACTATTTAAGTGAGACGCAAACATGAGAACCTATTCGATTTTAATGTGGTTTTACTACTTTATCAACTGATGTAAAGGCCCTTATGAGTGTAAATGTAAAGGTATCATTCATTGAGTCCTGTGTGTTTTACATATATATTAATGCCTCTCCAGTACCCTTTGAAATGCGTAATTTTGGTTTTATTTCCACGTCACCAACAGGGCAATGAAGGCACAGAGGATTAAAGTAGCTTGCCCAGTATCATAGCTGACAAATTGCAGTTCTAATTCCAGGGAGTCTAATCTGTTGCCTCGAGTCCCAGGATTCTGGGTCTAATGTTCTTCACCCAGTATGTTCGATCATGATGCACCTTATTCCAGAAGCTGAATGTTAATATCATCTCTGGGTCTAACCTTGTGACTCCCTGATCGGGACCCAGACTGGCCCACTGAACAGTGAAACAACTTGATTAACAGAGGTGCCGTTGTACGGCATTTAATTTTTATTTACCAGTAATAAGTGAGTGATCGATATGTTGTTTTCAAATTTTCAGGACTGTGTTCATTCTCTCCTTTCCTTTTTTATATCACAAAATGTCCTCACAAGCAACACAATTAATATATATTTTCTTCATTTTTGAGACCCACACTTATTTTTCTATGCATAGCTTGCCTTAGCTTTATTCTTAGGCACTGAACTGAACACAGGGTATGTTACCATGTGAGCTGGGATCCTAGTTTTATTAACTGAATGTACAATACAAGACCTCAAAGTGGTCTCCTTTGTATGTGTCTTTCTGGTTCTCAATACTTTCTAGGGTTCAGTAATAGCGTTATGATTTGTACCCTTGGCATTTATACTATATTATATACTGGTATATTATATGCGTGTGTGTGTATACGTGTATATGTTTTCCATTGTGCCTGCTGCTTAGAGGAAAATAAGAATTATTAGCTTATTCTTAAGTAATAACAAATCTTTTCTAAGGGTAAAACCGTGTTTCAGTTTCCTTTCTCTAGAGCCAAAGGAGAAAGATATATGGTCTTAAGATGTAAGTCCTTGGCTCATTGGTGATCTTCCCTTTACAGACCTAAGGGCGCAGTGACAGTATCCCCTAAGGGAACACCTCAATGGGAAGCTGAATATGAAAACCTTGCATGTAGTCAATCAGAAGTTATTGAACTTCTGTGAGCCTGATGTTACTATTATTAGGAATAAGAATACCTATCATACTGGGTTTATTGACATTTAAGAATAATCATGTAATGTGCTTAATACTGTGCCTCCCAACTGCCTAGCTTAAGCGTTCAATAAGGGGTAGTACCGTTGATTATTAATGGACTATAACAAGGAACATGAACAGTTTTGGAGAATCATCTATTAGCAAAGAAATCATAATGGAAAGAGGCCCGGGAAATACACAAAGCCAATACTATCTTGTGGGTTGCCTAATGGGAGCAAGGAAATCTTCATAATGGAGACAGAGATTCTGTCACCCAAGCTAGAAGCTAGAGTGCCATGGCCTTGGTCTAGTTCACGGACTCCTCGGCTTAAATAACCTCCTGCTTCAGCCTCCTGAGAAGAGGGAGCTACAGACATGTAATACCACACCCGGGCAATTTTTCCTGTTTTTGATAGAGACGGGGGTCTTGCTCTTGCTCAGGCTGGTCTCAAACTCCTGAGCTGAAGCCGTCCTCCTGCGTCAGCCTCCCAGCATGCTAGGATTATAGAGCCCCCAACCCTGCCAAAATCTCTGTTCTTCACTTAACCTTGCTGGGCTTGTCTAATGCATAATTCACCTAAGAATTCAAAAGTGTGGCCATTTGAAAATCTTTTTTTTTTTTTTTTTGGACATTTAAGAGGACATAAAAAGATCTCATCAGTCAGAAAATCTGTAGATTTGGGAAGTAAAATTTTAGAAAAAGCACAGAGAAGCCTTTCAAGGACTTTTGGTGTAGATCTGTCATTTCAGAGAGGCCGTTAGGACAGACTTCTGGAACCAAAGCCACAGACCTTGAAGGTATCAGGGATCTCATAGCCCTCTTCTGCCTTAGAGAATTCAGTAAATTCACAGAGAAACAGTTGGGAGATTTTAAAGGCGAATACGTAAGAATCAGCTGGGATGGGTGCCCTCTCCATAATTATATATTATAAACATAATAGTTGGATAGTATCTAATTGTGAAAGATACTAGGATTTCTTAGGATCTTCCAAGACTAAAAATCAGCAGTATCCATGAAGTTGAGTTTCTGAGTGTAGGTTTCAGGTGTTTAAGAGGAAGCCATCGATGTGGAGACTGAATAGAAAAAGACCCAGGCAGGAATTGGTGGTGCTAAGGAGGACTTCATGAAATTCCACTTCAGGAAACAATGAAGGGCTATTGGAATGAAGGTGGGGAAGGCAGGGGGAAATCGAGGGCCAGCCGACAAACAAAGAGCTGCTTGGACAGCTCAGACAAGAATGTTATAGCTAAGTAGAGGCGATGGCAGAGGGCCAAGGAAGGGGAACAAAGACAGCAGCTAGAGTCAGGCTGAGAAAGCGCCGGCAGGAAATGAGAGGCAACTTTCAAAACACATCAAGGGAAACATTCTTTACATACATCAAAAACAACAGGACAGGGAAATAGAATTTCTCTTAGGTAGAGGCAGGGGGTAGGTTTTAAATGACATCGGTAGGTCAGGTTGTCTATTTTCCCCCACCTCAGAAGCAAAACTTTTTTAAGAGTTTGGTAGTATTGACTAAGAGTTGGCTAAGCAAAATTATGAGCAGGGCTGACAGAAGCCTGTTTCTAGCAAACTGCTTAAATATATTAAAATCCATAGTCACCCACGGCCTAGCTATCAGGGTACTGAGATGTTTGTTTAGAATGAGAGCCTCGCAGGGTACCATTCGTAGAGAGAATGAATATAGAACTAGGGAAGGAGGAACATGTCATTTCTCTATAATATGGGGTGAAGAATGGCCTGGAAATGACAAATCTGCAAGCTTTTATGACCTGGAAAGAAACTCTGGTGTGGAGGAGGGTAGCAGGTACGAGGCAGGTGTTAGCTCTAAATCGATTTGGACAGACCTTGCAGGCTGGAAGGTAGCAGGCGTTAACCAGCGTGGTTTGAAAGAGAGTCCATGCTGTCACAGCAATGCAGTCCCTCTCTGTGTGACAGAGTGGCAGACCTGTACATGGAGGACAAGTGAAAGATGTCATCTAGTTTGATTTTAGGAGTACTGCCGACGTCCCTGCGCAAGTCACACCTATTGGACCACAGAGAGGTGATTATTTTTCCCACTATCCAAGTCTTCCAGGGGCTACCTGGTTGGAATACATTGAAAATGTGTTTAATGTAGAATTACATGGTCATAATAGAGTGGGCAAAGAGGGTCATATCAGGAAAGGTTCTGAAGCCATCAGGGCTAGCTCCAGTGCTTGTTAAAAATGTTCTGCAACCTGCAAGGTGTGCGGGAAACAGAAACGACCAGGTTGGTGGCAGGAATGGGAAGGACACGGGGAGGAAGAGATATAACAGAACTGGTCAAAGGGATTGTGGACACTTGGAGGCACGGTCAAAGACAAAGTAGTAAGTAAGAGGCAGCGCCAGCAGCGGAAGAGTGGAGCATAAAGAGAGGACCTTACTCTTTTGTGTGTAACGTTCGCGATGAGGAGCGTGTGCTCAGAAGGCATGCATGCTGAGTTTATCTGAGACTGGCATTTTTTCCTCCCCAAAGCAGTATTGAGTGGGTTTCTTTTTGAGCCCTATAAGTTGATCCTTTGAGGATCAACTGTCCTCCAAGTAGAGTTAAGAGAAGACCTTGAAGGTATAAAGCTCAAAATCAACAGTCCAACCTGCAAGGTCAAGTAACAAAGCAGGTCATACTAAGCTTAGGTCTTAGACTGAATGTATCAGACATCTAGTTTTAGCTCAACAAGAAATCTAGTCATAGCTCTACAAGTAAAGTGGTGATTGGACACATTGCAAGAGCCCTACAAATGGTTAAAAAGTTGGGGGAAAATAAGACTTCCAGGCCAAACAAGACTTGAATTTAGTATGGAAAAGTGTGGGGAGATGAGTTATTCATGTTAAGTATGCAAAGAACTCCTAAAAGCACGTTGGTGACAGCTGCTCTGTGTTTCTTTGAATGACAAACTAAGGGGGCAAAGGCTTAACTGAATCAAAGATTTGGAATAGATTTAGAAGAAGATAGAAGGCTGTTGCTAAACATTGAGATAAGTTAGCGAGGGAGGGTATGTGTCTTCTTCTAAGAGATCTTTAAAATTATGAGCAAATGTGTTTGGGGGATGAATACATACATTTATAAAACATTTGAGTGCACTCAAAGCTGAAAATGAAGATGAGCCCTCTCATCTCTTTCAACAATATGTCAACATTTGTACCCGTTTTGAAGGACTTAGTCTTCCTCTTTCCTCTTTCTATCACAACTCTGTGGTGTTCAGCTCTCTGTTAATTTGCTGAGTAATTCTGTTACAGTGGTGCTCCTAGATTTTTATTGTATTTGCTTACTTAATCGGTGGTATTCCCCATAGCTCTCATTTCTGTGACCTGACCTTGTCTATTCTACTCATCCCTGCAACTTGAGTTCCAACAGTGTCTGGCACATAATATTTGTAGAATGAATGATGAATGTTTAAAGAAGTACAGTGCAGAAGGCGGTGGGCTTAGAAGATTGTCTTTTGCAGAATGATTTGCGGAGGCTGGAATATCATTAAAACATATTTCCCAATCTCTGTCATAGTGTTGAAGTCCCACTGCTGGAAATAATGTGTCACTTGAATCAAAGAACTTCCTCTCTAACCATCTTCTTTTAAATGAAAATGGAATCCACACAAAAACTGAGACATGAATGTTCACAGCAGCAGTGTTCATAATTGCCCAAACTGGAAATGACCCAATGTTCGTGCATTGAGGAACTGGAAAACAAAATATGGTGTATACCAGCAATGGTGCTGCCATGTGGTACAAAACATTATGCTGTGTCACAGGAGCCACTTATATGATTCCATTTATATGAAATATCCAGAATAAGCAACTCCATGGAGATAGAAAGTAGACTGATAATTGCCTGGGGCTGGGGCAATTAGAAGGAGAAGGGGTCAGCTTCTAATGAGTGTAGTTTCTTTTTTCTTATTTTTCTTAGGAAAGAGTCCCAGTCTGTCACCCTGGGTACAGTGCCAAGGTGTCTTAGTGCAATCTCAAACTCTTGCGCTTGAGCAATCCTCTTACTTCAGCCTCCTGAGTAGCTGGGACTACAGGCACTTGCCACAATGCCTGGCCTGTTTTTCTCTTTTAGTGGAGATGGAGGCTGGTCTCAAACTCCTGAGCTCAAGCAATCTACCTGCCTCAGCCTCCCAAAGTGCTAGGATTATAGGCGTGAGCCACTGCACCATGCCTGGCCGGATATAGAGTTTCATTACAGAATCATAAAAATGTTCTAAAATGGATTGCCTTGATGGCACAAGCCTGTGAATGTACTAAACACCGTTGGATTGTATTACGGTAAGTGGATTGCATGAATTCATCGGATTGAGTACCTAGCATCATGATGAAAGGACTCATTCAAGAAAAAGAGCACAGAGGCAGGGCACTGTAGCTCACGCCTGTAATCCCAGCTCTCTGGAAGGCTGGGGCAGGTGAATTGGCCGAGCTCAGGAGTTGGAGACCGGCCTGAGCAAGAACAAGACCCTGTCTCTACAAAATAGCCAAGTGTTGTGGCCGGCACCTGTAGTCCCAGCTACTCGGGAGGCTGAGGCGAGAGGATCGCTTGAGCCAAGAGTTGGAGGTTGCCGTGAGCTGTGACACCATGACTCTTTATCAAGGGTGACAAAGTGAGACTCTGTCTCAACAAAAAAAAAAAAAAAAAAGGGAAGAAAATGTTGACAAATGGTACAACATGGGTGAACCCTGAAAACATGGTGCTAAGTGAAATAAGCCAGTCGTTAAAAGACAAATATTGTAGGCTTTCGTTTATATGAGGTATCTAGAGTAGCCAGATTTATAGAGACAGAAAGTTGTTTGGTGATTGCTAAGGGTTGAGAGGGAGAGGAAAGGGGGCATGCAGAGTTTCAGTTTTGCAAGATAAAGAGTTCTGGAGATGAATGATGGTAAGGGCTGCATAGCAATGAATGTGCGTAAAACCACTGAATTGTACCCTTGAAAATAGGGCCAGGGACAGTGACTCACACCTGTAATCCTAGCACTCTAGGAGGCTGAGGCAGGTGGATTGCTTGAGCTCAGGAGTTTGAAACCAGCCCGAGCAACAGTGAGACTCCATATCTACTAAAAAAAAAAAAAAAAAAACATAGAAAAATTAGTCGGGCATTGTGGCCGGCACCTGTAGTCCCACTTATTCAGGAGGCTGAGGCAAGAAGATCACTTGAACCCAAGAGTTTAAAGTTGCTGTGATGCCACAGCACTCTACCCAGGTGACAGAGTGAGACTCTGTCTCAAAAAAAAAAGGTGGTAAATTTCATGTGATATATTTTTTATCACACTATAAAATTATTTTAAAATGAGGATGTTTATTTATGTAGAAAGAAGTTGGCCATGAAAGTCCCATACTGCTTGTTCAAGCATAAGCATCTCAGGTGCTTCTTCTAAAACACAGTGGAAGAGTAAACATTACCTTACTTTGATTCTCTGGCAGCCTTTACTGCAACATTGCTGAATGAACCACACAGTCATTTACAAAATTTACAGTAGTGCTGAAAATGCTTTTGAAAAACCTGGGACTTTTTGGGCATTATCTGAGCCAACTCTGTAAGATTCAGTGTTGATTTGTTCTTGTTATGGGTAGTCTAATAATTTTTCATACAATTTACTTGGTACAGCCCTTTAAAAATATGTTTACAAATACCTGTGTTGTATTTTGAGCTGTTTCCTATTAGAACCCCAGAGACCTCCTGATAATGATGGAATGAAATTTGGGTGCTTGGAAATGGGTGGTATATATGTGTTCTTTCTTCCATGACCTATGGCTTCCCATCTTGGCTTGGGCCCCCCACACATACCTCATCCGTGACAAATAGCATTTTGCTAATCTTCAGATGGAAACATTTTTTTGCATTTGTCTTTTCTTGTTCTTTGTTTTTCTTTTTGCCAGGCTTCAGCAATACATAGGATGTTGTAATTTCTCAAAATGTTTTCTAAATTTAACTTAAGTGAGTCTACAGTCTACAGTCTAGAAGGCTCGATTCACCCGACAAACATCCAGTCTAGCATAAGAGTCTCAGTGTCCCAACAGCCTCACTCAATTCCCCTTAAGTCCTCTTGTCACCAGAAGTTCTGAGTAGTTTATGTTCCAGGGTAGGTGATTTTCTAGACTCTTCTGCCAAGGCCTCTTTTGGGCTATTCTAAAGAGGCCTGAGACAGCTGTCCTTTCTTAGAGGCCTGAGCTTGAACCTGCACCTGCCCTTATGCTTAGGACTTCTCTGGTGTCTCAAGAGCAGAGCCCCTGCCTATCCCTTACAGAATACTTAACAGTATGGCGGATCTGCACCCTAAGCGGCCCTCTCAGCTGGAGTTCTCCAGTTCTGGAGGTTGAAATGCAAATGGCCTTGAAACAAATGACATCAACTGCCCCTGCCTCCTGAAGGATTTACAGATGCTCTCCAAGTCCTGTAGGATGTGCACATGTGGGAAAGCATATCATGAAATTATTCATGCACTCAAGCTGGGCTGAATTTAATCCTTCAAAGAGAGGCAACTGTCAACTTTTTATGAAGCTGAGCATATTTTACAATTTTGACCTTGATGCTCAAGAAATTTCTGCCTAACCTAAAACTTGTTTGAAATAGGTTTTCTTTCACACAATGCAGACTTCCTTGTTTTTTTACTCATTCTGGAAGCAATACGTGTTCCTTTTAAAATATTGTCAATTTGAGGTGTTTCACATTTATTTCCTTTAGTTCCTTTTTGTTTTTTTGTTTTTTTGTGACTGGGAAATCTAGATGGAATTAATTCTTATGATACAGGTACATTTAAGTAAGAGTAGGTTCATTTTAACAAAATGATGGTAAAACTATTTTATAGAAAGACATGGGGGGCCAGGCATGGTGGCTCAGGCCTGTAATCACAGGACTTTGGGAGGCTGAGGTGAGCGGATCATCTGAGCTCATGAGTTCGAGACCAGCCTGAGCTAGAGTTAGACCAGATTGTTAGAGTCCTTTGGGTGGTCAGAGGTCTTATTGTAGTAGCTGCTCAAATAATGATCTCCCCTTATGCTGTATTCTCTATCTTTATTTAATAGCTCTCTCTTTTAACAGATTATCCCTCTTTGAATATCTCTTTATTAGCACAGAAAATGTTGCTTTAGGGTTATAATCATTAGAGTTCAGTCATTGAATATATTTTTTCACTTTTGGGCATTGCCACCAAATTTTTAGCTATTGGAATAGATCTTTAAGTCTGAGCAAGGTGGCTCACACCTGTAATCCTAGCACTCTGGGAGACCAAGACTGGTGAATCACTTGAGCTTAGGAGTTCAGGACCACCCTGAGCAAGAGTAAGACCCCATCTCTACTAAAAATATAAAATCTAGCAAGCATCCTAGGGGCACCTCTAGTCCCAGCTACTTGGGAAGTTGAGGCAAGAGGATCGCTTGAGCCTAAGAGTTTGAGGTTGCTATGAGCTATGACACCATGGCACTCTACCCAGGGCAACTGAGTGAGACTCTGTCTCAAATAAAAAATAAAAAAAAAAACTGATAGATCTTCATTTATAGCTGATTAGTTATTACCTAATTTCAATCTAAAGAAAATTAGACCTCTAAATGGAAGGAAGTCCCATGCCATCCCTTTGTAAAGCACTTACTTCTTGGTGTCATGGTACCATGTTGGAAGCTCAGTCTCAACCTTATGTGTCCCTTTTGAATTGCTAGGTCTAGAAGTTAGTAACCTCAAGGATGCAATGATAGGAATTTTGGTGTTTGTCTAATAACTACTACGGGCCAGGAACTGGGCCACGTACTGTACACACATTTCCATGTTTAGTCTTCACAACTCTCTGATCAGAATCATTATCACTATTTTATAGGCATGGAAGTTGAGGCTCATAGAGCGTCACTTGGGACTTCCTTCCATTTAGAGGTCTAATGTTAACTCACTTGGGATGGCACAGGAAGAAAGTTTTGGACGATTGCTGCACCCAGGCCTGTCTGAGACTTTTAGTACTTTCCACTATCCAGTTGCCTTTAGCGGCTATTGATTATGGGTGGGAGGGGGTATCATTTAGCATAAAGAACTTTAGTATCACCCCAAAGCCAATGTTAAAATCGGTCTCACAGGACAGACTGTTCCTGTTCCTCGGTCTCTGTTGTCTCCCCGTCTCCCTTGCTTGTCATTGTTTAGAGTAAGTAGGTAGAGCTGGTTCCAAGAATTCAAAGTGTCACAATGCTAGGAAGGGACACCTGCTGTGAGCTGTGTGGTTCCGTGTGGAGGGAAAGGACATCTACCCCTCTGGCTGGGACTTGATCTCTAGGCCACTGGGTATCGGGTAGGGGAAGGGCTGGAGGGAGAGTCCCTTTTTTTTGGAGGAATGTGACTCTGATGTAGCCACAATCCCTGTCCTCTCTGATTAGGATTCTTGCAATTCTCTTCCCCTCATGTCTCCCCTCCCACCTCTGTAGTATCCATTACCAGGCTGAAGTCAGGCAAGGTCTCCCTGGCCCAAGCAGAATGATCCATTGTGAAGTTTACTCTTGGGAATTTTGTTGTTGTTGTTGTTTGATTCAAATTGAAAAAAAAGGAATAAATCTAGACAGCTACCTTATATAGTTGACTTCCGCACATTTAATGAAATGTTCTTTTCTTCTGAGATATCAACCTCATAAGGCATCATAGACTTTGCTTGGAAATTATTTTCAAGTAATTAGAATAGAAATGCCTCAGCATCTGATCCAGCTTTCTGGTGAATGGGGCATAGTCTTTGAATGTGTGTGTGTGTCTATAAATGTGTCTGACACATGTTACATGGAAAATAGCTCTCTGTCATAGAATCCCAGGAAGTGCAAATCCTTTGCTCCCCGATTGATCTGCTCTTCCTTCCCGGTAGATGCCGTGTTCTGCCCGATAGGCTGCCAGGTCCTTCTGGTTTAGAGTTGCTCGTTCTCTTTCTACTCCAGTCCAAATAACCATCCACAGTGCAGAAGAAAAACCAAGAAATGGATCTTCTGGCTTGGCGCCTGTAGCTCAGCAGCAGCTAGGGTGCCAGCCACATACACTGGAGCTGGTATGAACCTGGCCTGGGCCTGCCAAACAACAATGACAACTACAACAACAAAATAGCTGGGCATTGTTACAAGTGCCTGTAGTCCCAACTCCTTGGGAGGCTGAGGCAAGAGAATCGCCTAAGCCCAGGAGTTGGAGGTTGCTGTGAGGTGCGATGCCATGGCCTTGAACCGAGGGTGACATAGTGAGACTCTATCTCAAAAAAAAAAAAAAAAAATATGGATCTTCCCTGGGCTGACGTTGGACTCAGTCACCAGCTTCTAAATGAACTTTTTCCCACAGGTATAAGTAATGGGATTTCCTTTTCCTATTATCTAACATGGGTAGGCAGAGTCTTTATTAAGCCCCTCGTGATGTTAGCAGTCAGGAGCACAGCCTGGAGATTGTCACACCAAGATGATTTGATTCCTTCTCTTAAAAAAGAGATCTCATAAGTTGTTTTTATTTAAATGGGATGTTTGCATTAGTCTCTCCCTGGAGTTGAGTTCAGCTTTTGCTTTCCTTTTCAGCGGAGATCTCACGTTTATTTCAGTAGTTCCCTTCTAGATTAAGAATAGCATCTCCCTTGTCTGAACCTGACGTTCCTGGGAAAACGTTATGAAGTTTAATCAGAGAAACAAAGCGTATTTCCTTGTGTTCTCAATGTCACATCCTGTGGCTCCCTTCATATTTATTTTCGAGAACTGAGGTTGTAGTTGAGATTTCCTCAGTACGGTTTGTAGCACAAACAGCATGAAACTGGTATTTAGAAGATCTTGGATTTCTCACTGGCTTTGACACTTGCTAACTGGTGACTTAGGCTGTGGAACTTTGACTCATCCCAGCATCTTCAATATGGGAGCTGAACCGGATGGCCTCAAAGATTCCTTTAAGCTTCAACATTCTGGGCTCTTGAAAAAAAATAGAATTGCATAGACTAGGAATATCGTTTGTTCCTACAGCATTATCCTTTATAGTAAGTGGCATTTGAAAAGAGAGCTGATATACAGATGTTGGACAAATAATTAAAATTTAAGGAAGTCAACCAGACCGTCCTTGCTAGCACAGAGTGATGTTTGAAGGCATAGCACTGCGGTCTTTGCAGGCAGTCAGCTTGTTTTTCAGAAACACACCGGAGACATCATAGTAGCTGGTGGGGTCTGTGCACAGATACACACAAGGCTACTGTCTTAGAAAGCAACTGCCTCGGCTGGGCGCCCATAGCTCCATGGTTAGAGCTCTGGCCTTGCGCACCAGGGGTGGTGAGTTCAAACCTGGCCAGGGCCTACTAAACGACAACAACAATGAAAAGCAACTGCCTGAAATATCGGGACTCAGCCATAAATTCAGATATGGGGAAAAGTTGAGCATTGCAGTGACTGTCACCAAGCCTAAGTATTTTATTTTATTTTGTTTAATTTTTTGCAGTTTTTGGCCAGGGCCGGTTTGAACCTGCCACCTCTGGTGTATGGGGCCAGCACCCTACTCCCTTGACCCCCTGGCGCTGCCCAAGCCTAAGTATTTTAATTAGACACACCTACCTCACATGCCAGAACAATTTTGTAGAAGACTCTGACAACAGAGAAGATAGCTGACAGCAAAAAGAGGACTAACGTTTTTTTAATTAAAAAATGTTAAAGGAAATGTAATATATATGGGAAAACCTTCAAATCATACAACAAGCCATGCATACTCTCCCCAAATTAAAAGCTTCTCCCCTCAATTCTCAATCTTTCTAAAATTAACCAACTGTTGATGAGTTTTTATTAGATCCTTTCTAAAATGGCATACACATATTCCAATAGATAGATGCTAAGCTTATTTTAACATTTATATAAATTATAATAAAGTACAATTATTCTGTACTTTGTTTCTTTGCTTAATGATGTGTCCTTAAGGCACTCCACCTCATCTCGTATGGGTATAACTCAGTTTTTAATGACCATATTGTTTACCGTGTGTATGATTGTAATTTATTAAATCAGTCTCCTATGCAAATTAAATGATAATTTCTCTTGTTCCCACATTTCTCAATCTGCAACTTCTGCTTTTCCATCTTTATCCTCTTTCTTAGGCAGACAAAGCTGTATTGGAGAGTCTGTTCCTACATCTGGGTGGGTTTTTTTTCCCCTCATAGGGAAAATTTCTAAAAGTAGAATTGTTCAAAATGTTTACACATTTCACCAGAAAGGTTATGTTCATTTGGATATACCTGTCACAAATAAGAACGTTAGTTCAGACTTATGTATCCCTGGATATCAGATATTTTTAAAGTTCTGTTAACCTATTAAGTAAAAAAAGATGCTTATTATTTTTGTTTTGTTTTGTTTTGTTTTTTGGACAGGGTTTCACTATGTCGCCCTTGGTAGAGTGCCATGGCGTCACAGCTCATAGCAACCTAAAGCTCTTGGGCTTAAGTGATTCTCCTGCTTCAGCCTCCCCAGTAGCTGGGACTACAGGCACCTGCCACAATGCCCAGCTATTTTTTGGTTGGAGCTGTCATTATTGTTTGGCAGGCCTGGGCTGGATTCGAACCTGCCAGCTCCGGTGTATGTGGCTGGTGCCCTAGCCACTGAGCTACAGGCGCCGAGCCAAGATGCTTATTTTTTGATTTATATTTTTAAAATCTTTGATGTTAAAGTGGATTTTCTTTTGTTATTAGTCAATTGTGTATGTATACAGTTTCAGTTGGTGTTTTTGCCCATTTTTTAAATAGGATGATTGCATTGATTTGCAAGACCATTTCCTGAATTTAGGAATTCACTGCTATATTTGATACAAATATTTTTCCAGTTTTTAGGTTTTGTTTTTGGAGATTCTTTTTTTCTCTAGAAATTTAAATTTTTCATGTAATCAAGTTCAGCAATCTTTTCTTGCATTTTTCTGTTCTTAGAATTGTGTCTTCCAATATTACATGTTTAAAAATTATATTTTATTCTTGTGGTTTTAGAATTTGACTTTCTTGGGGGGCAATATTTAGTCCTTCTGAAGTTTATGTTGAGGGAAGGGGCTTGATAGGAATCTTACTTGATTTCCTTTTCCAAGTGGCTCATTAGTACACACTGACTGAATAATTAATCTTCCCCCCATTGATTTGAAATGTCACTCTGTGAGGTCCAAATTTCTACATGTGTGTGGGTCTGTTTCTGAACTCTGCCTTTGGTTTCTGTGAGCTGTTTTTTCCTTCTCCCATTCCAATATGTTTGAGTGACTGAATTTTTATTTATGGGTCATGCCAGGGGAAGATTTGCCATTGTTTCTGCCCTGTTCACACTGCTTTGAGGCTACTTAAAGAAGGGACCTCTTTGTTCCCATTTTCTCTAGTAACATCAGAATTAATCTTCCTGCGGACACTGTATCATCTAAAAAGAATTAACTTTGCCCATTACATTACTCTTAAGAAGACTGAATGCAGCCAAAATTAAAAAGAAATTGTATATATATTTTTTTTAATAGCGTCTAGAAAGACAGTTTTTCAACGTCTTATCCGGAAATCTCGCCTCTGTGACAGTGTTTCATCAATGTGGGTGTTCACTCACACACACACTTGTGAGCGATCCACCAGAGAAATATCAGTGTTTCTTGTGCTTTGTCTCTTGGTATGCGGCACCTCACACAGAATTATGGGTTGCCCTGATCTCACTGATTTCATATAAAGGTCTTTGCTTTGGCAGCAGCCGGGGTCCATACATTCTCTGAGGTAAATCCTGCAGAGCAGGAAGTTGAGGTTTCGGGGTAGATTCCAAGAGTCTGTTCTGACCTTATTGTTGGGGAATGTGGAAACCTAAAGCCTTCCTTTAGTTAATAATGTGGATAGTGAAGGATTTTTTTCCCCCCTCAGAGCTGATTGGATATTTTCTAAAAGAGGATGAGCTTTTAATAGCAGGAATGTAACTTTGCATTTTGCACTGATCTGTACTTAAACATGGTTAGAGAACAGACCCTGCTATAAAAATCTCCTTATTTGTACATGTAGTCCAAGGGAGAGACCTTACGATTTATGTGGAGAGAAAATAAATGAGATTTCTTTCTATCTGTCTTCTGTATGTCTAATGGTAGGATTGTGTCTTGGATCTGGAGTTAAAACAGGCTGTAGATTTGGTGAGTTGATGCAATGAAGAACCATTCTCATCTCAGAATCAACTCTGCAGACTGCCTCAGAGAGTCCAATATCAGCTTTCCAGGTGGTAAATACATCATAAGCTGAATGGGCAATTTGGTTGTTTCTGTTGAATTGAACCAACAGACGTAGGTACTCATTTGTTCCAGATCCCAATCAGAGAACAATATGGGTGTGTGGAAACATATATATTCTGTTGTCTTGCCTTCTAATATTAAAAGATCTTTATATTAATCCACCTAACTCGAGATACCAAGTGTGGTGATTTCTTCACTGACAATTAACATCAAAAATGAACTGCTTCAAGTCCCTTGCCCACCCTGAGATGGGGTCACGTGTTCTTTTCTTGCTAATACATTTGAGTTCTCTGTGGATTCTGGTTATTAGACCTTTATCGGAGGTATAACCTGCAAATATTTTCTCCCATTCTGAGGGCTGTCTGCTTGCTTTTCTTACTATGTTCTTGGCTGTGCAGAAGCTTTTTAGTTTGATCAGGTCCCAGTAGTGTATTTTTGATACTGCTTCAATTGCCTGGGGAGTCCTCCTCATAAAATATTCACCCAGGCCAGTTCCTTCAAGAGTTTTTTCTGCACTTTCTTCAAGTATTTTTATAGTTTCATGTCTAAAGAAGACAGACGCACGATCTACAAACACACGAAAAAAATCCCAGCATCCTTAATCATCAGAGAAATGCAGATCAAAACTACTTTGAGATATCACCTAACCCCAGTAAGAGTAGCCCATATAACAAAATCCCAAAACCAGAGATGTTGGTGTGGATGTGGAGAAAACGGCACACTTCTACACTGCTGGTGGGAATGTACACTAACACGTTCCCTCTGGCAGGATGTTTGGAGAATACTTAGAGGCCTAAAAATAGACTTGCCATTCAATCCTATAATTCCTTTACTAGGTTTATACCCAGAAGACCAAAAATCATAATATAACAAAGACATCTGTACCAGAATGTTTATTGCAGCCCAATTCATAATTGCTAAGTCATGGAAGAAGCCCAAGTGCCCATCGAGTCATGAATGGACTGGCTAATTGTGGTACATGTACATGGAATATTATGCAGCCTTAAAGAAAGATGGAGACTTTACCTCTTTCATGTTTACATGGATGAAGCTGGAACATATTCTTCTTAGCAAAGTATCTCAGGAAAGGAAGAAAAAGTATCCAATGTACTCAGCCCTACTATGAAGCTAAATTATAGCTTTCACATGAAGGTTATAACCCAACTATAGCACAAGACTATGAGGAAAGGGCCAAGGAAGGGGAAGGGAGGGGGGAGGTTAGGGTGGAGGGAGGGTAATGGGTGGGGCCACACCTACGGTGCATCTTAGAATGGGTACGGGCGAAACTCACTAAAGGCAGAATACAAATGTCTACATACAATAACTAAGAAAATGCCATGAAGGCTACGTTGAACAGCTTGATGAGAATATTTCAGATTGTATATGTAACCAGCACATTGTACCCCTTGATTACACTAATGTACACAGCTATGATTTAACAATAAAAAAAAAGTTAGCAAAGAAATTTAATAAAAACTGAACAGCATAAAGTAAAAAAAAAAAAAAAGAACTGCTTCTTCCTCCCAGTGTACGAAGAGGGGCTGTGAGAAGCTGTGGCAGACCGTGGCAGATAGCACTTAGGGACAGCTGTAGTGTTTGGCTTGAGTTACCCTCAGCATTGAGCACAGAGCTGCCCACTTGGTAGGAATGTGGTAATATTTATGTAAACGTAGCATTCTTCCCAAATAAAAAAGGCAGTGGAAACAAACCACGGTTACTTTTACTTTGGAGTAAAAGCATGGTGCAAGACCTTAAGGAATTAAAAGATTAGGAAACCACCAAAGGGACCATTAGGCTAAATGAAATGTGCCTGAGATCTTCATTCAAATTTGATTGACTTTTGAGCCAATCCACTCTGGAGAGAGCTGTTTAGATAAGACTTAACTTTGAACAGTAGACTAAGAATAATTTACCATTTGAGCGCCCCTTGTATACTTTGTAGAGAACCCAGGCTAAGAGCAGTTTGTTTTCTTTGCTTTTTGGTTCACTTCCCCCCTCCTCTTGTTTTATTTACTGATTTTGACTATAAACAGTACTTCTCTGAATTATCATAAAATAGATATAAAATTTAGCATCTTGACCATTCTTTTTTTTTTTTTTTGTGGTTTTTGGCCGGGGCTGGGTTTGAACCCACCACCTCCGGCATATGGGACCGACGCCCTACTCTTTGAGCCACAGGCGCCGCCCATCTTGACCATTTTTAAGTGTACAGTTTGGTGCTGTTAAGTATATTTGTATTGTTATGTAACAAATCTCTACAACTTTTTCATCTTGGAAAGGTGAAACTGTACTCATGCAGTGAAAGCTCTCCGTCCGCTTCTCCCCCAGCCCCTGGCGCCCACCATTCTAGGAATACTTTGTTTCTATGAGTTTGACTAGTCTAGACAAGTGGTCCCCAGCATTTTTTGGCACCAGGGTTTCAGGAAGGTCAGTTTTTCCAGGGATGGGGATGGTGGAGTATGGGGAGGGGTTGGGCTCAGGTGGTGATGGGGAACAGCTGTAAATACAGATGGAGCTTCACTTGCTGGCCTGCTGCCTACTTCCTGCTGTGCACCTGGTTCTTAACAGGCCTTGCACTGGAACCTTTTTGGGACCACAGATCAATTTCTTTTTTCTTTTTTTTTGTAGAGACAGAGTCTCACTTTATGGCCCTCCGTAGAGTGCTGTGGCCTCACACAGCTCACAGCAACCTCCAACTCCTGGGCTTAAGCGATTCTCCTGCCTCAGCCTCCCGAGTAGCTGGGACTACAGGCGCCCGCCACAACACCCGGCTATTTTTTGGTTGCAGTTTGGCCGGGGCCGGGTTTAAACCCGTCACCCTCGGTATATGGGGCTGGTGCCCTACCGACTGAGCCACAGGCACCGCCCAATTTCTTTTTTCTTTCTTTTTCTTTTTTTTTTTCTTTTTGAGACAGAGTCTCAAGCTGTCACCCTAGGTAGAGTGCTATAGCGTCACAGCTTACAGCAACCTTCAACTCTCAGGCTTAAGCGATTCTCTTGCCTCAGCCTCCCAAGTAGCTGGGACTACAGGCTGCCCCCACAATGCCCGGCTATTTTTCTGTTGCTGTTGTCATTGTTGGTTTAGCTGGCCCCGGCCGGATTAAAACCCGCCAGCCTCTGGGTAGAGCCCTATCCACTGAGCAACAGGTGCCACCCAGGGACCAGTTTCATGGGAGACGTTTCCCCACAGACTGGGGTGGGGGACAGGTGGAGCTCAGGCAGTGATGCTGTGCAGCCTGGTTTCTAACCGGCCACGGACTAGGTACCAGTCTTAGGCCCATGAGTTGGCGATCACAGCTCTAGATAACCCATGCAGGTTAACCTGCATAGTGTTTTGTTTTTTGTACGTGCCTGGTTTATTTCATTTAGCGCAATACCTTCTAGTTTCCTCCTATCGTAGCATGTGCCAGAATTCCTTCCTTTTTAAAACTGAATAATATTCCCTTGTATGTCTGTATCACATTTTGTTTATTCCTTCATCCATCAATGGACATTTGGGTTTCATTTGCTCTTAATAAAATATGCCAACGCTGCCTTCGTCCAGCCAAATATATCTCAACAAAGCATGTTTAGAATCTAAAGATATATCCTGGTTAAACTTTAACTGCTGTTAATAACCATGAGCTGGCTTGGTGAGTGTTAAGGCAGACAATAGTAGACCAAAGAATTGCTTTTAAAATAAATTACAGCGATTGATCACCAGGCTCAATGCCTCATACTTTCCTCACTTGAAGTTTAGGCAGGTGCAGGGTCCATGTAAGAGTCAAAAGATAAAGGAGGCAGCCACTGGGGAGGGATGTTTGCTTTCTGAAATTAATATCCCTCTTCCCAGCATCCAGGAAGGTGTGTTTTTCATGGATGTTTTCAAACCTCTAAGCTTGAGATGTCGGTTTATTTTCTCAAGTCTACAAGGCGTGATCTTTCTCCCCAGACTTGCTTAAAGGCTCCACTCGGCAAACACGCAGAGGTCCAGTAAATGGGACTAGAGGGGGCCATGTAGGTTTTTTCCACCTCCTCCTGCCCTGGGGTACTTCCCAGAAATGGAAACTTAGTTCTTTTTTTTTTTTACGTATGTGCCAGACTTGACCACTCTTGGCACTTAGGGGAGTGGTTAGGACTGCACCCAGGGAAAAACCAGAACACTTTTGTCACAAGTTTTGTTTTTTTAAATATTTTGTTTTCATAGCTAAGGATTTCTGTTTGCTTAGAAGGAGAGAGAATGAAGAAAATATACACTGAGATAAAAGAGGGGGTACTAATTAAAGAATGACAACAACGCACACTTACATAGAAAGTTATACCAAATGCTGTGCCACTTTGGGAAGAAATGCTTTGAGGTTCCCATCCCCCCCAACTTTATTAAGTTATAAGTGGAAAATAAAAACTACATGTATTCAAGGTGTACAATGAGATGATTTCTTATACAAATGCATTGTGAAATGATTATAACAATCAAATTAATGGATCTGTCCATCATCACATGTGGTTCCCATGCCTTGAGTTTCGGGGCGAATGCACAGATGAGAATCCATATGCTTGTGACTTCCATGTTATTCTTTGCTTTAAGAAAATTGCTTTATAACTGAAAGATGATCATTAGCCCAATGAACTTATGGTAGGAATTATTCTTATCATAAAAAAATTACCAGCAAATCCACTTCTTTTTTTTTTTTTTTTTGAGACAGAGTCTTACTCTGTCGCCCTGGGTAGACTCTATGACGTCATCATAGCTCACAGCAACCTCAAACTCTTTGGCTGGAGCAATCCTGCCTAGGCCTCTTGAGGAGCTGGGGCTACAGGTGTGCGCCACTATGCCCAGCTAGTTTTCTATTTTTAGTAGAGAAGAGGTTTTGCTTTTGCTCAGGCTGGTCTCCAACTCCTGGACTCAAGCAATCCACATTCTCCCAGAGTGCTAGGATTATAAGTGTGAGCCACCACGCCTGCCCTCAAATTTACTTCTAAAATAGAAGTTACTATACTTCATCCCAGAATTCACATGATAAAGTCTACTTATTTTCCAATTATATTTTAAATGGTGAAAATTTAATTGAAGATAAAGTATAAATGAAAAAAATTGTATAAATAAAAACAAATCCTAATGTATAACCAATTAGGAAATGGAAAAGATAATTCCATTAAAATTTATTCGACTTATATGTACTTTTCAGGAATATATCTGCCTCGGAGCCTGAGATACACAAATAGCTAAACATGTGTGCATGCATGCTCAATTTTCACAAGTTCCCTGTTTCCCCGAAAATAAGACAGTGTCTTATTTTAAGGTGTGCTCCCAAAGATGCGCTAGGTCTTATTTTCAGGGGATGTCTTATCTTTCCTGTAAGTAGGTCTTATTTTCGGAGGATGTCTTACTTTCGGGAAAACAGGGTAGGTGTGTTGGCTTTAAAATAGCTCATCTAACATAGCCTAGCAAATGGACCCATTTATTTATTTATTTTGGTTCTAGCTTTATTTATAGAGTAGGACCCATTTATTGTCCCTGACTATAAATTCACAGCAGATACATGTATTTCTTTCCTTTTTTACTTTGTGTTAATGATTTGGGAGATCTAAGAATTATTTTGTGTTTTGGTAAAATGTACCTAAAGACAAAAGGAAGTTATTAAATTTGTTTCAAAAATGGGAAATTAGTGAGGTCTCGGAGAAAAAGGAAAAATCTATACATATCAGGAAAGCCCACCACCCACCCATTTCATAGACTCTTAGAAATAATAATATCTCAAGAGTGAGCAGCCTAAATTTTCACACCCATTCTCTGATCAATGATTGCAGCAATATCATGGGGAATTCTCTCTGGGAGACATTTAGGGGCACAGCGAAGTTCCAGCGCTCTGCACAAAGCACTAGTTCCAATTATAGGCCGAAGCATTCAAAAAGAGATAGGATCTTATATTTTTGTAGGAGGTTACGTTGATTGTCAATGAATGTTTATTAACTTAGTGATTTGGAGGGAGGGAATAGGAACTTGTAACTTGGGTCATTTGAAAGAGAAAAAACCAGTAACTGCCAGAATCGGCTGATGTATAATACAGGAAAACAATGCCTTGGTTTTGATCCCCTAACAACATCTGTGTGTCTTCTGGCAAGAGTTTTGAATAGAGATTGGAATATGAGCAAGGAGAAGGTATTTGTCAAGCATTAACCATGAGCCAGATAGTGACGTTATTTCATTTACCACTGACTGCAGCTCTGGCTATGCTACGTGATAGTATTTTCATTTTACAACCGAAAGACCGAAGCTCAGGCAGGCTAAGTTGTTTGGCAGACAATATATCTAGGCCAGTGTGTTTCTGAGCTGTGTGTCCTTTACAAAATACCTTCCTGTGCCCGGCCAGCCCCAGAGCAGAAGACACAGGGAGGTGGAGCCTTCCTCTTAGAACCTGAGGCTTTCATCCTCTCTGCTTCCAGTGGAGGGATTGTAAACATTGGAAAATCCATGCCAAGAATGGAAAAGCCATTCAGGAAAATGAGTCACTTGCTGGATACATTAACTGTCTTCAGATTGTGAGAGCTTCATGGAGGAAAAAAAGTACAGAAATGATCTTTCTTCTTCTTCAAAAGAATTGAACATCTCTCTCCCCAGTACAGATTGTTGGCAAGTTCATGTATAATCATGGTCAGCAGAAGAGAAATCTAAGCAATAATGAAAAGCTTGTGTACTTGGAATGCCTTTAACCCAGAGAGCTGAATAGCAGGCCTGTGGGGGGAAATGGTGTTAGAAGGAGGCAGAATTGGGGCATGAAAAGAATTCTAGCCCCGAAGGGAAAGACAGGTACCAAAAAACAAAGAGATTAAAAGTGAGTGTAATATGTGGTTACTTTTCACCCCTGGGTAAAGTGGTATAAATTGCTTTCGTTTTATTCCTATGGCCCCAAATCTTTTCTCTCTTTTTCCAAAGAAAGGATAAAAAATATTTTTAAGGTAACTCATTACTCTCTGGCTTAAGGCTTAAGAAACCTCAGAAGTTGAAAGTAATTTTGTATTTTATATGCTGCCGATGCTCCCTGGTTTTATAACAGTGACCCGTCTCCTAAACAATCACGACATCAGCATTGAGGGATAACATTTTTCTCCATCATGTAATCCTGGTAGCAGCCTTGGGAGTTGGCCTTTGTGAAATTAGGGGAGGGCAAGCAGTCTGAGATTTTAGATCATGAACTACTCAAAGAAAAGTTACTTAGCATGACTTTGTATGTTAAGATAAATTTTTTTATTGCATACTACTTCTGAGATAATACGGCAGAGAACCTATCTTGCTTGTTTGTATTTTAAAAGGTCTTTATGTCCACTATCTGCTTTTGATGTGTTTTCATAATTAGTTTAGGCTTCCCAAGCCCTAAAATATCAGTAATTAAGGAAAAAAACGCTCCCTTTTGAGAAGAATCAAGGATATCCTGCTTCCTTTATTTAATGTTTGACATCTCTGGAGAGACACAGTAAACTCTTTTTGCCCATTAGTAATTGACCTTGAAGTAGGGTTTTGTATGTCTTCTTCCCTCTGGAGAGAACAAGTAAATCTCAGTTTTAGCCTTGTTAGCTTGAGGTGAAGTGATAACACCAAAGGAAACATCATAAAACAGATTGTAAACCTCCTTTCTGAATTCACTGGAGCTGGCTAGAAAAAGCAGGCAAAGAGAGGGGGGGAAAGTGAGATAACTGATCATGTCTTAATTCTAAGTGTCATTTTCCTAGTCTATCATATTTAACGGGTCATGTACTTCAGCTGTGACTTTACTCGGAAGAGTGAATTTGTGCATTGTAAATAGATTTTTGGAATCTAACTTTTCCAAAATTTCTATGTGGTTTTCTTTCTTCCCCACTAAGCATCTTCTCCTCTTCCCTGCCCTGGGCTTCATTCTAGAGACACTGCTGGTCCTTGTGACTCTACCCTCCGCAGCCCGGGCAAGGTCAGCATTCACATGTGTCTTCCTTGGCTCATTCTGCTGAATGGGTGGGTGTCGCAGAGCTGTTGTCTGAACCTGTCGCCCAGCGTGCAGTGGGGAGGCCCCAGTCCTGCGGTGCCTGGGGACAGGGAAAATACAGGACTTTTCTCCACTTTGAGTTAAGGCAGGACTCATGCAAAGCAAGGAAATCAGGAATAGTTACCTTTTACCCTGGTTCGCACACATTTCTGGAGGCCCTTTACCCGCATCTAAGCAGAGTCTCCCTTCACAAAGTGTGCTTACTCATCTTCTTGGTAGTCCAGTCTAACTGTGTGCTGGGGCTGCTGCCTCACCTCTCCCAGGGATGTTTGCACTTTTGGTAATAAGCCCCTGCTTAGATCACCAAGCAGCTGTGGATTTGTAGGGTGAGGCTGGCAGGTTGAGGAGGCATTCCTGGACCTCCCTGGTTCCTCGTTTCCCCAAGCCACGCTCCACCCTCCACAGTCCACCTGCAAGCCATCACCTTGTCTCTGCAGAGGTCTAACTCTGTCCTGTGCTTGATGAGAGCAAGATTCTGCATAGCACAGTGGGGGCCCACCAGAGAATACCTCTCCAGGGATCACCTGTTCAGCTGGGCTGCTTTTCTTTGTCATCGTTGCTGGCACCAGTGCGGCCCTCTGCACACCCAGTTGATGCCTGTCCCTCCACCCCCCTCCTCCTGTGCTACATTGTGGGCTCTACCGATGGAGGACAAAACTACAACCAGGCTAACCATGAGATTACACTTTCACCTCTTGTCTTTTCAGCCGACCAAGGATGGGGAAGAAGAGAGACTCACTAAATAGTCCTTTAAAGAGAGATTGAGTCCACTGAATCTACTTTCTTTGGAGTGTTCCAAATGGAATTATCATGGGGAGTATCATTATGTTTTTCGTTAACATACAATCAGTTGCAAATATTATGTTTATTGTAGGTTTAAATGGAAAACCTTGCTTTGTCCTTCTCAGAAATGGGCATACTGGTCTGCCTAGTAAGATTATAGTGACCAAAGCACCAACATTCCATTAAAAAGTATAAGCTTTTTTGCCAGGCTTGGTGGCTCATGCCTGTAATCCTAGCACTCTGGGAGGCCAAGGTCGGGAGTTGTAGACTAGCCTGAGCAAGAGCTGGGTATTATGGTGCACACCTGCAGTCCCAGATACTCATGAGGCTGAGGCAAGGGGATAGCTCAAGCCCAAGAGTTTGAGGTTGCTGTGAGCTGTGACACCATGGCACTCTAACCAGGGTGACATAGTGAGACTCTGCCTAAAAAAAAGAATGTAATCTTTTTTATGTCAATCCATCAAATGTTCCATCTGATTAAATTTTGCCCTCTTCTCTGGATTTCAAAGCTGTTAGGTCATACCTCAAAGCCAGCCACGTACCAAGAAGGTCAATGTCAGACTAGGAATAAATGAAGTGTCAAGGTTAATCTTGCTCAGCAATCTTGTTTGGAAAGAGTGAGTTACTGTTCCTAGAGGCAAAGGAACTGCAGCATGATGATATGCAAGTGGGATTTGTTAGTTTTGCAAAGTGGATGGGCGGTCATCACATTACTTGGTAAATTATGGGAGAGACCAGGGAATCAAAAAGAAGGTGATTCCTTGCCAGGCAGTCCTGGCTAACCATTCAAGTACCATGGAGCAAATAATCTGAAAAAAAGAAAGAACTTTGCAACTTTGTCTTCAACTTGTGTGCCTGGGATTGTAAACCAAAGGAAAGAGTGTGGTTTTGTAGGGATATGGGGGTTGGTGGCCAATTCCTTGTGGGGTTCCCCAAGGCAGTGCTGGGGGGTGAGTAGAGTGTTCAGCCCTTCCCGAGAGACGTAGGATGATCCCTCTGTCCCTTTACATCAGCCTCAGACCCACGGGGTGGAAGATTAGAGATGTTCCCTATAGGAGTGTTCAGACCAACCAAGAGTGCTCATCATGGTGAGATAGTGACCTTTTAGCTACCTCTGACTTCAAGGTTCCCCTTCCCCTACCTGTACCATGAGGAGGCCGAACCAGTACACCTTCAGAGGAGGGAAAGGGAAGCTACTTCATTCCCTGGTGTCAACATTTCCAGCATTGTACCCACCCTTTGTTCTAAAGGATGGAAGATGGAACCACCCATGCAGATGTTTCAGATGGAAATTCCCACAAAATAACAGTGTCACCCCCAAACCCACTTGGACCCCATTTATGGCTTATGCCACCTTTACAGCAGCGCTCTATTTTTTTTGTAACAATTTCTGTTTTTCTTTCTCTCCTAAAACACATTTTTCATTTGATATGCTCTGTCGCATATTTTCAGCTTATTTCTGTGACGTTCTGCTGGGAGGTGTGTCCAGGAGGCTCCATACTTTTATTTTCTTGACTTTCTCCTGGAAAAGGGCCTGGTGATCTTCTTAAATGTTTTTTCAAAAGCCTTTTAATGACACTACTCACTGCCCCACTGATCATTGCGTACCACTGTTGTCCACCAACTCCAAAAGTTCCAAACATAAAACTGTAAGACTTTTGTTATAATCTTGCCGAGGAGCTGTTTTCTCTCTCTTGATCTGATTCTCTTAGTTTTTTAGTGTAGGGCCAGAGGCTGTTTGTGTGCTCAGAGACTGTGGTTTTTAACTTTTTACTCTTGATATTTCCCAGCAATTAGCAAAGTCTGTTTAGAGTTGAATTGTTATGTATATACATTCTATTTTAATTCTTTGCAATCAGAGGAACGAGCATTAAATTCCTTCAAGAACTGCTAGAATCCAATCTCCTGATTTCCAAGGAGTGAAATCTTTACTTTTTTTTTTTTAATCTAACATTTATTTATTTTAACTTTTTTGAGACAGAGTCTTGCTCCGTTGCCCAGGCAAGAGTAGCATGGCATCATCCCAGCTCGCTGAATCCTCAAACTCTTGGACTCAAGTGATCCTTTTGCCTTGGCCTCCCAAGTAGCTGGGACTACAGGCAGCTGCCACCACACTTGGCTAATTTTTCTATTTTTTTTTGTAGAGATGGGGTCTTACTCTTGCTCAGGTGTGAGCCATTGTACCTGACCTTTACTTATTTTATGAATGTAAGATTTAACTGGAGATGAAAAGTGACAACCAGTGGTATTCACCCGGCTGACAATGTATGAACTTCACGCCCGTGACTTCCAGGTCATTCTATAGAGCTACAGCTAGGTTGTGATGGTATTGTTCCTCCACAGATGATCTTCCAACATTGTGGTTGGAAGTAATAATAATTTATAACTCTGGCCTTCAGTTATGCTGTATCATAATGATGATGTTTGATCTGACAGATTGGCAGTTAGTGGTGACATGTGTTCCTTGTCTGTTTAAATAATATCAACCCATCTTTGACTTTAAGAAATGCCATTGCTCTTTTATTCGATTGCTTTGAGCAGTGAAATGGAGTTGTTGAGAATAGCATTTGTACGAGAAGGTATTTTTCCCCCAAAAAAGCTTATCAGTTTTCACAGGCTAACTTTCAGCCCTCAAAGTATTTCTGACTGTCTCTGGAGGTTAATAGGCTACAGCGGTTCTCAACCTTTCTAATGCCACGACCCTTCAATACAGTTCTCATGTTGTGACCCCCAACCATAAAATTATTTTTGTTGCTAAAGCAATGACTGGGTGCTAACGCAACGAAAATAATTTTATGGTTAGGGGTCACCACAACACGAGGAACTGTATTAAAGGGTCACGGCATTAGGAAGGTTGAGAACCACTGGGCTAAAAGCTGGCCAGAGCCCAGCACTAAGCTTTCCAGGTGACTCAGGCTAGTCAGGGCGGACAGGTTGGCTGAGCCCAGTCCCTGAGGCTCAGGGAGAGAGGAAATTGCAGATCTCTGGGAAGGTGGGCTGCAAGGCCCCAGGTTACCAGAATCCCATGGCATGATCCCCAGCTAGAGTTGTAGAGGCTAACATCTGACACTATAGTTTTCATGATCTTAGTCAGTTTGGGCTGACGTGACAAAGCAGTGTGGACCAGGTGACTTAAACAACTGAAATGTATTTCTTGCAGTTCTAGAAGCTGGGAGTCTAAGATCAGGGTGCCAGGATGGTCAGCTTCTTGTGAGAGTTTTCTTCCTGCTTTGCAGATGGCCATCTTCTTATTATTTCCTTCATATACTTGGCAGAGAGAGAGAGAGACATCTTGTCTTTATAAAAGGGCACTAATCCTATCAGGAGGGCTCCACCCTCATGACCTAATCACCTTCCAAAGACCACACCTTAAAATATGATGTCATTGAGAATTAGTGTTTCAACACAGAATTTAGGGTTGGAGGGGGATGCAAACATTTAATCCATAGCACTTGTGGAGAGAGGCCAAGTGCTGGTGGTCTTCTGTCTCTGCAAGCCGAGCAGCTTGGGGTGGTCATAACAAGTCCTCAATCTCAAGCAGTAAAATGTTTTAGGGGCTCTTTCTTTTGTGGATGGCATAAGTTCTTTCTCCTTAATAATACCATCATTGCTTTATTCTATTTAGAGTTTTACAGTTTACCTCAGTTGTGCTTCTTGGCGACCCTGGGAAGTACATGGGATGATTGTTGCCATTCAGCTCTGTGATTTTAATGAGTCCAATACAAAGCTTGATGGTGGGTTAAGTAATTTATTAAACAAGTGCTGAACTTAGGTCCAGAACTCAGGTCGCTCTGACTGCACATCCTTCCCAGGGGCGTTTAGAGCTTTACATAGAGAGTTCCACTGGTTGGGGGAGATGTCTGGTGTGGCCAGGGATGTTGGGAGGCTGGTATGGATGGAATGTGCACATCCCCTGCCCCAAGTTCACATGTGAATAGTGTGGAGAGGTGGGGCCTTTAAGAGTTGATGAAGTCATGAAAGTATTAATGCCATTATCTTGGGAATAGGTTTCTGACAAAAGGATACCTTTAGATCCCTTCCCCTCTTCAGGCAGACTAAGACAGAGGTGATCTGTGTCTAGAGCAACCCAAAGCTAAAATTCGCCATGAATGCTTAATCCAACTCCTCATTTTAACACATAAGAAAACTATCTTATATTGAGTTAGAGGCCAGGCTGGACTAGAACTTGGTCCCTAACTCTCAGCCCAGCCACCTAACCGCTGAACCTTACCTGTCCCTCACAGAATGTCCTCAGGGGTCATTCCACCCATGCCCCATTGCTAGCACACTGGCAGCCATTATGGAAGCTTCCAGAATGGATGTTATGTGCAGCCCCTTCCCGCTGTAGGCAGAGGAGGGCAGGGCGCATAGAAGCATCCCCATGCACTCTGGTGGCCTATGTCTGGGGTAAGTGCATCTCCTTCTTCTGATGTAAGTTGTCAGAATCTGTGAGGCTCTAGACCTGGGGCCTGTTTTCTGTGGGAGAAAAGGGAGAATCAGCAGTGCATTCCTACAGTGAGCCCCATCCTAATCCACCTCTCCTCCCCATTAAAATAATTACCTTTAGAAAGGACTCAAAGTGTGACAACTCTGGTCCCAAAGCAAGACCCCTTCTTGCCTGGCCTGGGTAAGTGTTAGCTAACACTTGCTGTCCCTGTCCAAAGAACAGAGCTCCCCTCCTGCACCCATAGACAGCTAGGAAGCAACACAAACCTTTTGTAATGAGGCAGAAATAGAAACCTGGGGCTTGCAAGTTCTTTTTTTTTTCTTAAAAGGTTCTGAGTATTTGTATGTAGCTTTCTTTTCATGTTCAGAGGAGGAGGGTTTGGTGAAAATTGAAGGGAAACACTGCCAAACAGAAATTCCCAACTGGATGGATATTTTCCTCCTTTCAAGAAGGTGTGAGAACAGCCAAGAAGCAGGAATGCACATGGGAGCTGGGGTGATAGATTGGAATGCTCCTGGCTGGAGCCCGCTGGTATGGGGAAAGGGCGTCCCAGCAGGTGGCCTGGTGAGGCTGATGTGAACATCCCCTGGGCTGGATCCAAGCCTGCTAAGCTTGCCGGGCTGCGGGGTCCCCTGCCTCCCCAGGTAGTGTAGTATCAGGAGCTGGTAAGCCCCAACCCACATCAAACATGCTGTAGGCCACCAGGTCCCCTAGAGGCTTCTTCCAGCCTTTGGTTCATTCATTCTGTACATGAAAACTGGGCTCTGATAAAGGGATTCCTGAGTTCCTGGTGCTTACATTCTAGCCTGTGAATGCAGGGGGAAGGGCACAGACCAGACGCAAATAAGTAGACCATCTAGCGTGTCGGAACCTGGTGAGTACTGTGGAGGAAAAGTAAGCAGAGTTCTCAAGGTCATGCTGACAGTCATGGGCTGCATCTGGTTGGGCCAGTTCTGAGAGTATCTACCAACCTTGCAGAGATGATCTATGTTAACTCTTTCCAGACACCTTGTGTAACCCCAGGCAGGGACACTTCCAACTCAGCTCGCTTCTGTTTCCCTCTTTGATAACCGGGAATATGGAGGTTCAGGGACCAACTCTGAGATCTAGGGTGAGATACTGGTCGTGCTATAAATAGCCAATGCATTTGTTCATTTTCATACCATCTTTTGTTTGCATGAGAGCATCAACTATTTCAAAGCTCTCATAAATCTATTGCATCATTTTAGCCTCATACCAAGGTAGGAAAGGTGGAGGGATTTATTCATTCTTTTTTTTCTCTTTTTTGAGACAAAGAGTTTTACTCTTGCCCCAGGCTAGAGTACAGTGGTGTCATCATAGCTCATAGCAGCAACCTCAAATTCTTAGGTTCAAGCAATCCTCCTGCTTCAGCCTACCCAGTAGCTAGGATGATAGGTGCCCTCCATGACTCCCAGCTAATTTTTCTATTTTTAGTAGAGACAGGGTCTCACTCTTGCTCAGTCTGGTCTTAAACTCCTGAGCTCAAGCAGTCCACCCACCTTGGCCTCTCAGAGTGCTCCCACTGCGCCCAGCCAGCATTTTTCTTAATTTAGTTATTTCATTTCATACAACATATTGCAATAGAAATATTATTATGACTAATATTATTATCTCATGGATGAGGAAACTGTATAAAACATGCCCAAGGTAATATGCTGAAGGTCTCAGATAATAAGTACTGAAATTGAGGTTTAAGGCTAGTTCTGACTCTTTCTAAAAGTTATATTCTCAACCATTATCCTGCATTCTCTATAGGATTACTTAGGATTACTAGGATTTCATAGGAAATTAGAAATTTGTAGGATTAGAAATTCTTAGGTTACCCACTCTAAACTCTTTTATTTTTTATTTATTTTTTATTTTTTGAGACATTCTCACTGTGTTGCCCTGGGTAGAGTGCGTGGCATCATAGCTCACAGCAACCTCCAACTCTTGGGCTCAAGTGATCCTCTTGCCTCAGTTTTTCTATTTTTAGTAGACACAGGGGTCTCATGCTTGCTTAGTCTGGTCTTAAACTCCTGAGCTCAAGCAATCCACCTGCCTTGGCCTCACAGAGTGCTAGGATGACAGGCGCGAACCATCACCCCTGAACTCTTTTTGTTAGATGTTGTTATCTTGTTTTGTTTGTTTGCTCTTCGAAGGTCCTCAGACTGGATGTTGCATTTGAAAATTATTGTTATGTCAATTGTAAATCTGAACTTGACTTATAAAGTCTTACAAGACTACACAATTTTATTCCATCTCTGATATTTTAAACATTTACGAAAGGAATTGCATTACAATTGGGTTTCTCAATGGAGTAACTATTTTTTTCAACACCAAATAACCAGAAATTGCTCTGGTCCCCAATTTACAAATAGACTGTATTTATTTATTTATTTATTTGTTTGTTTATTTTATTTTATTTTTTTGCAGTTTTTGGCCAGGGCCTGGGTTTGAACCCACCACCTCCAGCATATGGGGTTGGCGCCCTACTCCGTTGAGCCATAGGTGCCGCCTTAGACTGTAAAAAATTTTTTATGTGAGCCAATTTCTTTTTTTGTAGAGACAGAGTCTCACTTTATGGCCCTCGGTAGAGTGCCGTGGCCTCACACAGCTCACAGCAACCTCCAACTCCTGGGCTTAAGCGATTCTCTTGCCTCAGCCTCCCGAGTAGCTGGGACTACAGGCGTGAGCCAATTTCTGTAATAATTTTTCTTTCTTTTTTTTTTTGTGTAGGTAAACTGAATCTTTAGGATAGAATTACAGGCAGTCTCCAACTTACAAACATCTGACTTACAACTTGCACTTCTGAACAGAGGCTGTTATAGTAATTCCCCGAGTTACAACCATCTGACTGACATACAATTGGGACTTACAAATGGAGGCTATGAGGGCTGGTACAGGGGCTCATGCCTGTAACCTTAGCACTCTAGGGGGCTGAGGCTGGTGGATTACTTCAGCTCATGAGTTTCAGCCTGACCAAGAGCTAGACCCCATCTCTACTAAAAATGAAAAAAACAAAACTGAGGCAAGAATACTGCTTGAGCCCAAGAGTACAAGGTTGCTGTGAGCTGTGATGTGATGGCACTCTACCCAGGGCAAACTGAGACTCTGTCTCAAAAAAAAGAAAAATGGAGGTTATTACAGGTAATAGATTAATGTACCTATTCTAACTTACGAATTCAGCTTAAGAACAAATCTACAGAACCTATCTTGTGTGTAACCCCGGGTCTGCCTGTAGTTCCACGGGACTTTCTCTAACATTTCCTCTTAAGTTTTTTAGTTTTGTGTCACAGGAGCAACTTTATTAAAATCCATTAGACTTGCAGCAGTCAACTCTAAACCCTCTGTCATGGGGGTTAACTATGCTAGCAGTCTGCTCATTGTAGGTTTTTGATAGACCTATAAGAGAGTTTGAGTAAGGGGCTTTGTGAGGCATATTGAAAAGGCTAAAGATTGACCAGTGTGTCTGGTTTCCTCCTACTTAGGGATTTAAGCTGCCTCCTTCCTTCCTGCTAGAGAGTATTGTACTTGCTAAGTTCAGGGCACCCCCTTGTGGTGCATCTGATATATGATCAACATCAGAAAACTGGACGAGGGCAAGATGACGAATGTATTTGGATAGGATCTTATTGCATTTTTAAAATTCTCAAATGAATAAAATCTTATTTTCCCTCTTTGTTTCAGATTCACCTGTAGCTATTTATATCATATACAATGCACGTTTTTTGGAGATAGGAACAAATCAGAAAAGCAAGCACAACGAATTTGATGCTAAATCCAAGGTGGCTTTTAAAACTCATTTCGTATTTATTAACAAAAGTAATACATGTATATTCTAGAAATGTTAAGCAGAATAGATTAAGAGTGGAAGAATCAGGCTGAGTATGTTGGCTCATGCCTGTAATCTTACCACTCTGGGAGTCTGAGTGTAGAGGATCATTTGAGCTCAAGAGTATGTGACCAGGCCAAGCAAGAGCAAGACCCCATCTCTACTAAAAAAAATTAGTCAGCTGTGGTGGTGTACACCTGTAGTCCCAGCTACTTGGGAGGCTGAGGCAAGAGGATCACTTGAATTCAGGAATTTGAGGTTGCTGTGAGCTAGGCTAATGTCATGGCATGCGGGGCAACTGTCTCAAAAAAACTCAAAAGAATAGAAAATTTATAATCCCATAATTCAAATAGAATACTGCTATTAATATTTTGGTTTATAAAATTCAGTATGTTAATATAGCAAAATTGCACTTATTTCTAATAAATGCATGCAAATTAAAAGAAATGAAAAGTTTTAGTGTCTATCCTTTTTTTTTTTTTTTTTAGAGACAGAGTCTCACTTTATCACCCTCGGAAGAATGCTGTGGTATCACAGCAACCTCCACCTCCTGGGCTTGGGCGATTCTCTTGCCTCAGCCTCCCAAGTAGCTGGGAATACAGGCCCCTGCCACAATGCCCGGCTATTTTTTTTTTTTTTTGCAGTTTGGCTCAGGCCAGGTTCAAACCTGCCACCCTCCATATATGGGGCCAGCACCCTACCCACTGAGCCACAGGTGCCGGCCTATCCTGCTATTTTTTTCCAGACATATAGACTAAGAACGCCAAAGCACATGCCATTTTTTTCTAATATGATTTTCTTCACTTAATGATGTGTGTGAACTTTCCGCCTTATTGTAGATTTGGCCCCTTCATCACTGCTGGCGCATGCTCGGTCTCTCGAGTTTTGCTGTGTGCTGCAAATGCAATACCACATGGGGCCTCCCTGTGGATGATTATTATTTTAAACTGTAGATTATTATTATAAATAATATAATAATATAAATAAATAATATATAGTAAATATATCACATATATTATATATTATAAATAATAAATAATATAAAAAAGCTTTTTCTGCATCAATTGAAAGAATCATATGGTCCTTAATTTTTAGTTTGTTTATGTGCTGAATTACATTTATAGATTTACGTATATTGAACCAGCCTTGAGACCCTGGGATAAACCCCACTTTGGTCATGGTGTATAATTTTTTTGATGTGTTGTTGGATTCTGTTTGTTAGGATCTTATTGAGTATTTTAGCATCAATATTCTTTAGTGCTATTGGTCTATAATTTTCTTTTCTTGTTGGGTCTTTCCCTGGTTTGGGGATCAAGGTGATGTTTGCTTCGTAGAATGTGTTGGGTAATATTCCTTCTTTTTCTATATTTTGGAAGAGGTTTAGTAGTTACAGGTACTAGTTCTTCTTTAAAGGTTTGGTAGAATTCTGACGTAAAGCCATCTGGTCCTGGGCTTTTCTTTTTAGGGAGATTTTGTATAGTTGATGCTATTTCAGAACTTGATATAGGCCTGTTCAACATTTCCACTTCATTCTGGCTAAGTCTTGGTAGGTGGTGTACTTCCAGGTATTGATCAATTTTTTTTCAGATTTTCATATTTCTGAGAGTAGAGCTTCTTGTAGTATTCGTGAAGGATTTTTTGAATTTCTGAGGAGTCCTTTGTTATTTCATCATTACCATTTCTGACTGATGAAATTAGAGATTTTACTTTTTTTTTCCTGGTTAGGTTGGCCAAAGGTTTATCTATTTTATTGATCTTTTAAAAAAAACAACTTTTGTATTTATTGATCTGTTGTATAATTCTTTTGTTTTCAATTTCATTTAATTCTGCTCTGATTTTGGTTATTTCTTTTCTTCTGCTGGGTTTGTGGTTGGAGTGTTCTTCCTTCTCCAGTTGCTTGAGATGTCCCATTAAGTTATTAATTTCCTCTCTTTCTGTTTTCTTGAGGAAGACTTGCAGTGCTATAAATTTCCCTCTTTGCAGTATCCCAGAGGTTCTGGTAATTCGTGTTTTGATTGTTGTTTTGTTCCAAAAATTTGGTGATTTCCTTTTTAATCTTGTCTATAACCCATCTATCCTTCAGCATAAGGTTGTTTAGCTTCCATGTTTTTGTATGGGTATGCAGGATCCTGTTATTATTGAGTTCAACTTTTATTCCATGATGGTCCGAGAAGATGCAAGGAATAATTTCTGTTTTTTTAAATTTGCTGAGGTTAGATTTGTGGCCTAGGATGTGGTCGACTTTGGAATATGTTCTGTGGGCTGATGAGAAGAATGTGTATTCAGTTTTGTTAGGATGAAATGTTCTGTAGATGTCTGTTAAGTCCAGATGTTGAATGGTTAAGTTTAAATCTAAAATTTCGTTGCTTAGCTTCTTTTTGGAGGATCTATCCAGCACTGCTAAAGGGGTGTTAAAATCTCCCAACTACTATGGAACTGGAGGAAATCAAGTTGCTCATGTCTGTTAGAGTTTCTCTTATAAATTGAGGTGTGTTCTGGTTGGGTGCATAAGTATTAATAATTGAGATCTTATCATATTGAGTATTATGTTTAACAAATATGAAGTGTCCATCCTTATCCTTCCTTATTTCGGTTGGTTTAAAGCCTATTGCGTCTGCGAATAGGATTGCAACACCTGCTTTTTTCTGCTTTCCATTTGCCTGGAGTATAGATGACTATCTCTTCATCTTGAGTCTATATTTGTCTTTTAATGTAAGATGCGATTCATGTATGCAGCAGATATCTGGCTTGAGTTTTTGTATCCAGTCAGCCAACCTGTGCCTCTTTAGAGGACAATTTAAACCATTCACATTAATTGAGAATATTGAAGCCTTTCAAGAGTCCAGTGGACATTTTTAATCCTTTTGTGACTGTGGAAGTTGGAATTTGATCAAAATTTTCTGGGTGGGTTTACCTTTGTGGTGGAGGATTACGCTGGTCTTTATGGAGGATAGGTCTGAGAATATCCTGGAGAGCTGGTTTAGTTATGGCAAATTTCTTCAACATGTGAATGTCATTAAAGTATTTAATTTCTCCATCATAAATGAAACTCAGTTTAGCTGGGTACAGGATCCTGGGATGAAAGTTATTTTGTTTTAGGAGATTAAAAGTTGATGACCATCCTCTTCTAGCTTGAAAGGTTTCAGCAGAGAGATCTGCAGTTATTGTAATATTCTTGCCTTTGTAGGTGATGGTTTTCTTTTGCCTGGCTGCTTTCAGAATTTTCTCCTTCATATTAACTTTAGTGAAATTGATTATGATGTGTCTGAGCATGTCTTACTTGGGTTGAGTCGTGCTGGAGTTCTGAAACCGTCTGCTATCTGAATTTCAGAATTGCTTGGCATATCTGGAAAGTTCTCCTTCATAATCTTATGGAGAAGAGACTCTGTGCCTTGTGAAGCCATTTTGTTGCTTTTGGGGATCCCTATAAGACGAATATTGGTTTTCTTCGAATTATCCCAGAGCTCTCTGAGAGAGTGATCTGTTTTTGCCCTCCATTTCTCTTTCTCTTTGAGAGTTTGGGAGTGTTCGAATGCTTTGTCTTCAATGTCAGAGATCCTTTCTTCTGCTTGTTCCATTCTGTTACCGAGGGATTCTACTGTGTTTCTTAGATCTTTGAGGGCTACAAATTCTTGTCTCAATGTGTCAAAATCTTTGGTCATTTGGTCTTTGAATTTGTTGAATTCTTGAGATATCTTTTGGGTTACTGCTTGGAATTCTAATTCGATCTTATTTGCTATCCAGATTCTGAATTTGATTTCTGACATCTCAGGTATTTGTTTGTGCATGGGATCTTGTGCTGTGTCTGCCCCATTGATCCTTGGGGAAGTTGATCTACTCTGATTATTTATATTGCCAGAGTTTTTCTGTTGATTTCGTCTCATGATTGTTTTTCACTGTTGCCTTTGGCCATCCTCAGAGTTGGGGAGGTGTCTCTCCAAGATTAGATCCCAGCGGGATCACTCTATTGTTGCTGGATCTTTGTAGGGAGTGACCCCGTGTAGTTCCTCTGGGGCTGCACCAGCCACGGAGTTCTGGTTGTGGAAGCAGCTCCGGAGTGTGACACACCCAGATCCAGCAATAGGGCAGGAGGTGGTGCGCACGGTTCTGGGAGTGCCTGGTGCCCAGTGGCTTTGGCATAGAGAGCCCAAGTCTCCAGCAGTCTCTGGCCAGGAGAAGGGCTCTGCGCAGAGGCAGGGAGGGCTCCGGAGGGCATGCGGCTACCAGAGTCCCTGGCCATACGAGCGGGCCCGTGTGGAGGCAGGGAGGGTACAGGAGAAAGGACGCAGGGTTGTACAGCTCCTGCAGTTCCTGGTCAGGGCATGCGGAGGCCTGGCAGGCGTGGGTTGCAGGTTGGGGGATGCAGTGCAGCTCTTATGGAGGTCCAGGTGGCACCAAGCCCAGGAGTTTGAGGTTGCTATGAGCTGTGACGGCACAGCACACTACCCAGGGCAATAGCCCGAGGCTCCAGTGTGCCAAAACTGGTCTCACTCTGCCCCTGGGGGTTAAGGCTGTAAGGCAACTCAGTCCCTGCCTTTAGGCTGCTCACTCACTAGGTTACTAGCTCCCGCCTGATCCTTGCTCTGCGACCCTGAGGGCAGAGCTTGCCAGGGCAGTTCTCTCACAATGGCTCCCTGCAGCCCACAGCCAAACACTATTAGCTCCGTCCAGCTCAGTGGCTCAGTCTAGGGTCCTAGACAATGCCCAAAGTTCTCCACATTCCTGCTCAAGCTCTCCCCAAGGCAGTTCAACTGAGTGCCAAGTCCAAAAACACCGAAACAGTTCACAAATAAGGCCTTTCCGGTTTGTAGTCTCGCTGCTGCTTGTACTTACAGCTGCCGGTGGGATTAGGTCGCTCGAACACACGCAACCACTTGTTAGTTTTCCACTGTTTTTGTCCCCCTCTTGGGGTCCAGAAGTCCCTTGCTGACTCCCTGTATCCTCAAAGGGATGATTATGGGCAGATCCCACCAGCCAGAGATGCCTGGAGTCTTATCTCCCCAGACTCACTATGCCCTGTTGCAGGGAAGCTGTTACTCAGCCGCCATCTTGCTCCACCCCCTCAGGGTATGCAAAATTTTAAGACAAATTTGGTATTTATTGTGGTTTGTTAAAGCAGCTTTTTGATAATGCACATATTTTTAACAGGCTTCAAATTCCTAACATTTGCATTCTTAGTCTATGTTAGGATTTATGTGCTGTGTTCTACATATCTCACTTTCATTTCATCCTCCCAACAACCTATTATGATCTATGATTAGCCCTGCTTTGGCTGATGAGGGAAGTTGGGCTTACAAAAATTAACTAGCTGTTATGAGATTTCCAACGCTGTGAGACAGTAAGCCTTCAGAAAGAGCACTTTGCATTTTTGAATCTTGAACCCAGTGGAAACTAATAATAAAACTTCTCTACTGGCAGAATAGAGAACAAGGATGTTGTCGACAAAAGAACAGACAGAAAAAAGAAATAATGTTTCCATAGACTTAGAAATATGAATGAAAATCTAAGTTGAGGCTCTAGTGATTAGATGTTTATCTTGGAATGTATGGTGGAGGACTCAGTGGTTGGCATATAAGTACAAATTCCGGGGAGCTTGTAATAGAGAAATGTTTTTACGGGATCTTATAATTTTTTCATGAATGCATTTTCCCTTACCACTGTGAGTCCTCTAACTGGTTAGATTGCTTCCAAAGAGTCCAAAGTTGACTCTATGTAAAGTGACATCAGAAAATCTTCAATTTCTGAACAAAACCAGAATGTTGAGCGAGTGTTTAAATTTTAGCAGCCTCCAAGATTCTTGCAAGTTTCCTCTTATTGTTGCTCCCTACAGATTAACATTTCACTTTTGCCACCTTTCCTGCTACTTTTCTTTTTACTTTGTTATGTAATTTATCTTTATTCTAGAAAACCCAAAAAATAGATACAGCAAAAGAAGGAAAGGAAATAGTGTACATTGTTCAGACTGTTGTAAATGCTGTATGTGTGTTATTCAATTTTGGTTTTCCCTGCCCCATCTGTGCCTTAGGCATTGACACATATTTGCTGTTAGGAGCAACTCTTCTCTGGCTGGTAAAGTGCTATCCAGTTTTACAAAAGAAACTTCAACTAACAAATGCAGTCAGTGTAACCTGGTTTCTTGTACCCTCAATGAATCCCCAAAAATAAAAAAAAATAAAAAAATAGAAACTTTGAACCCCTTTTTCTTCCCAGCACACTAAACCTTTCAGAGTGCCATTCAGTGTAACAGCAACATCTGTAGTTTCTTGCCATTTTCCTCTTGAATTTATGAAGAGTCTTTGAAATAATAAATGCCTTTCTGTTAATTTTTTATTTATTTATTTATTTTTTTTGCAGTTTTTGGTCAGGGCTGGGTTTGAACCCACCACCTCTGGTATATGGGGCTGGCATCCTACTCCTTTGAGCCACAGGCGCCACCCCCTTCTGTTTAATTTTTACAGCATTAATATTTTTGCCACTCTCTAGCCATTTCCATGAGGTGGTGGAATCTTCCTGTCTTCCTAGTTACTTCCCCTTCTTTAATTTTTTTTTTAGACCAAGTCTCACTTTGTCATCCTTGGTAGAGTGATGTGCTGTCATAGCTCACAGCAACCTCAAACATTTGGGCTCGATTGATCCTCTTGCATCAGCCTCCCAAGTAGCTGGGACTATAGGTGTCCGCCACAATGCCTGGCTATTTTTAGAGACCAGGTCTTGCTCTTGCTCAGGCTGGTCTTGAACTTGTGAGCTCAGGCAATCCACCTGCCTTGGCCTCCCAGAGTGCTAAGATTACAGGCGTGAGCCATCACGCCAGGCTCTCTTCCTTAAACTTGATATATCCTCTTTATATTTGATAAACTACTAGATTATCATTATAATTGATAATTTGGTTCTTCCAAAACATCCAACTCCTTTCTCGCCCACTCTTAGATTTTAGGAACAATTTTCTATTTTATACCCAAAGCCATAAATCAGGCTTCTCAATTTTATACACTTGATTAGCTGGTGTGTGTGAGAGCCCTAACAAAATCAAGGGTTTTTTTTTTGTTGTTGTTGTTTTTTGTTTTTTTCCCCCCCTGTTTTCTTACTGTCAAGTTTAAAATTTATAGGGCTTGAAATCTTTTCCACACGGAGGGAACCTACTGAGAAGAAGAACGAGGTTCTCTGCAAGCTTCAGTTTATAATCTTGAGAAAATTTACCTGAGATTATAGAGACTGAATTTCCTGAGGTCTCAAGGTCTTAGGCTTCTTCTCAAGAAGCTGAATCTTCTAGAGAAGTGAATCTTCCCAGAAGAGCTTCCTGCCCTTCCTGCCCCTGGGCCCTTCCCTGCTCTGATGCTGGGCGACTCTTCCAGCCTCTAAGCCTCCTTGACCTCAATGAGCAGGAACAGGAAAGGATATAAGCACTGGCACAGTGGTTTGCTCCAAAGTTTGGAGCCCTTGACACTCACGTGTTTCTCTTGCCCCTACAGTCTTGGACTTGGGGATGCTATCTGCCTAAAACAGCTGCAGTAGTGACTTTCCTTGTCCCCTTGTTCGCAGGGCTTCCATTTGCTCTCTTGTAAGCCCTTCTGGTGAAAGTCGCCTTGCAGAGAGTGACTGGGTCACTTGATCCCTCCTGGCAGCCCCGTTGGGTGTCCGGCTGCCTCTGGGACCCCCTTCCAGTTTTGGTTGTCTTTTTGCAAGGCTGCGGCTCTCCCTGCTCTCTGCCCACAGCCCATGTGACCCTTCATCTCGGAATACCTTTTGGGTCCACTTTTTTCCTGTTGCCTGCTGTAGCAGCTCCTCAGATCTATCATCTTATTTTTATCTTGTACTTTTATTTACCATCCCCCCTGAAGGGCTTTATTATTTGTGGTTTCACTTCAGGATATTTCTTTCATAGTTGATGAAGCCTGTAAACTTCTCAGCAGAGAGTGAGAGGGCCCTACAGCAACTCTCATCTTCCTAGGGACAGTATATTCACTTAGAAAAGGGCTTTTAGGAGGTCACTCTAGCTAAGTAGTCCTAATGGTGTCACTCTCCTTTTCTCTTAAAGGTTTCTTCTAATTTATTTTACCTTTTTTTTGAAGCCATAAGGGAGTAAAATATTTTAGTACAGTTCATGTCTGGAGACCTGTCTTTTGGCTTTTTGGCTTTTTAGTATAGCCATGTGTATTTAAATGTTCTTTTTCTTCTCAGGGACATTTATCTCCGGTATCCGTCGGACTAGGTTTTAAATAATAGCTCTTCAGAAATACACATGTATATGTTATGTATAGTAGAACATTGGTAGCAGACCGCCTCCTTACATTGACTTTCTCCTCAAATTGACCTAATTTTCATAGACCAAACAGGCACCATATCGGTTCATTAGGCCTATGAAGGCCTAGGTCCTTATGTTGACCACCTCCATATGTTCACCAGTTTGTTACGGTCCCATGGGTGGTCAACGTACAGAACTCCTACTGTACATACAGTAGTGATGTGGATTATGGATGTTGCAGGATTCAATTATGATGGAATTTAGAAGCTCCTGTATGTTGGTAGTCCAAATTGTGTCTGTAGGCTCATGCAATAATAAATGCAGCTCTGATGCCCCATTGGCTGATTTCAGGTACAATAGGAAGTCATTCTTCTCACATGAGGGAGTTTAGAAGTTGTCATTTTTTAAAAACACAGAAATATTTTGCTGTCGTGGTGGTTTCTTTTCTTTCTTTTTTTCTTTTTTTTTTTTTGAGACAGAATGTCACACTGTCACCCTAGGCAGAGTACCATGGCCATGATATCATTGTAGCTCACAGCAACCTCAAAGTCCTGGGCTCAAGCAATCCTCCTGCCTCAGAGTAGCTGGGAATGCAGGCACCTGCCATGATGCCTGACTAGTCTGTCTCTTTTAGTATAAGAGACAGGGTCTCACTCTTTCTCAGGCTGGTCTCTAACTCCTGAACTCAAGCAATTCACCCACCTGGGCCTTCCAGAGTGCTAGGAAAACAGGTGTGAGCCACCATACATGGCCTATCATAGTGTTTTAAAGAATTAAGTTGTTCAGGGCGCCCCTGTGGCTCAGTGGGCAGGTGCCAGCCCCATATACCCAGGGTGGGGGAGTTCAAACCCAGACCTGGCCAAACTGTACCAAAGGAAAAAAAAAAATAGCCGGGTGTTGTGGTGGGCACCTGTAGTCCTAGCTACTTGGGAGGCTGAGGCAAGAGAATCACCTGAGCCCAGGAGTTGGAGGTTGCTGTGAGCTGTGTGACACCATGGCACTCTACCAAGGGCAATAGAGTGAGACTCTGTCTCTACAAAAAAAGAATAAAGAAGGAAAGAATTAAGTTGTCTACAAATAAATCAGTAGGATCAAAGAGAATTAAAATATTTATTTTTTTATTGTTAAATTATAGCTGTGTACATTAGTGCAATCAAGGAGTACAATGTGCTGGTTTCATATACAATCTGAAATATTCTCATCAAACTGTTCAACGCGGCCTTCATGGCATTTTCTTAGTTATTGTATGTAGACATTTGTATTCTGCCTTTAGTAAGTTTCGCCTGTACCCATTCTAAGATGCACCGTAGGTGTGGCCCCACCCATTACCCTTCCTCCACCCTAACCTCCCCCCTCCCTTCCCCTCCCATGGCCCTTTCCCCATTTTCTTGTGCTATAGTTGTGTTATAGCCTTCATGTGAAAGCTGTAATTTAGCTTCCTAGTAGGGCTGAGTACATTGGATACTTTTTCTTCCTTTCCTGAGATACTTTTCTAAGAAGAATATGTTCCAGCTTCATCTGTGTAAACGTGAAAGAGGTAAAGTCTCCATCTTTCTTTAAGGCTGCATAATATTCCATGGTATACATGTACCACAATTTGCTAGTCCATTCATGGGTCAATGGGCACTTGGGATTCTTCCATGGCTTAGCAGTTATGAATTGGGCTGCAATGGGCAGCGGCTGTGGCTCAGTTGGTAAGGTGCCGGCCCCATATACTGAGGGCGGTGGGTTCAAACCCAGCCCCGGCCAAACAACAAAAAAAAATGAATTGGGCTGCAATAAACATTCTGGTACAGATGTCTTTGTTATATTGTGATTTTTGGTCTTCTGGGTATAAACCTAGTAAAGGAATTATAGGATCGAATGGCAGGTCTATTTTTTAGGTCTCTAAGTATTCTCCAAACATCCTTCCAGGAGGAACGTAGTAGTGTGCATTCCCACCAGCAGTATACAGGCACAGTAAGCATTGGAATCTGATGGCACATCCAAGGTCCACCAGGTTCAGATATTAGCATTTGTGCCCTGAATTAGAGCACTGATCTCCCAGCAGCGAACACTGCCCTTATACACATGCTTTTGTAAAGCAACTCAGTGGCCAGTATCCCTGGGGCCAGTGACAGTCCAGATGGCAGCCTTGGGCCTCACCATTGTTCTGCATTCTGACTAAGGAAGTTATTTCATTTGGGAAGGATAGGCAGACACAACTTCACGGTCAGTAGATCAACGCAACACATTCTCAAATAGTACAAGGTAAATTCAGATGCACCTATGACAGAATATTTTGGGGGAAAATTCATTGATAGTTAGGGCTCACTCTCAACATTTCTTTCTATAATGTAAGGATAGAATTGCTGCCATCCTTTTCTTTCTTTTGTAGGGAGGGGTTAATTGTGATACATAGTCATCACCAATAAACAGATGGTCCATTTGGTCAACCTATTCTTTTTCTTCTTCATGTTTTCACCCCTTTTCTTGTCTATTTTTTTTCTTTCTCTTTTTCTCCTGGTCCACAGGCTTTGAAGTGCATGCTGATCTCTCTTCAGGCAGAACTTGACATTCAAAGGTACTTGATGAAAATTGAATCATCTCAGCGAGTTAGTACTCTACCTTTTCTTTTTCTGCTTTGAATTGTAACTCATCTTGTGCCTTTTTGGTTCAACTGCGTGTGGCTTTCTAATCGGCGTCAGCGACTAAACCACATGCTTGTACTTTTTTATTTACCCCAAAACTATCAAAGCCAAGTGCTTGCAGGCTTCAGAAATGTGCATTTTTTTAAATAATGAGAGTTGTTATTAAAATGGACACTAATTGCATGCTTGCTTGGAAATATTTAATTCGCTCTCCACAGATTGGATTGTGGAATCAGCAGTAACACAACAGCAAGGATCTTTGAATAGTCATTTGAACAGTGGGTCTGTCCAACAAGAGACTCACTCCATCCCTGCCGGCATACTCAGGCAGAATACTCGTGGACGAAAAGCAGAATCCGGTGTCATTCTAACAATCCCAGAGCTGTGTTAACTCTCCTTCACTCAGCTCCAATGTTTCCAATATGGGGTCCAGATCATTTTACTTATATACATTTTAATAATGATAATAATGGAAACAAGTACATTTCTATAGAATTTACTAAGCACCAGACACTATTGTAAGTGCTTTATAAGGATTGCCCCCTCACAGCAACCCTGGGAGGGGTAGGCATACAATGATCTCCATTTTAAAAATGAGGAAACTGAGGCACAGTAACTTGCCCAAGGCCACACAGCTTAGTAGTGGCAGAGTTGGGATTTAACTCCAAGCATTCTGGCTCCGAAGCCAGTTGTAAACTTATTGTTTATTTATTTATTTTTTAGGACACATTAAAATTTGTTTTAATACTTCTTTGGGGAAAAAAAAAATCACACTTTTAGTGAATGAACAAGAAACATTTTTACACTATTATTTTTATCTATGAATTCGTAGGGAAGAGGTTCCAGTAGCTCAGGGAGGCACCTTGCCATTGAATGTGACAAAGTGTTGATTGACTTTTGAATTCATGGGAAATAGGTTCCAGCACCTTGTATCACTGTTACTTGGGGTCCATTGGTTATCCTGTGTGCTATGCTGTACACATATTATGCCATGAACTCATGGGGAATAAATAGGTTCTTGCACCTAAAAACACGGGTCCACTGGTACTCCTGTGTGCTATGTTATACGCTTATTATGCCATGAATTCATAGGGAATGGGTTCCAGGAGCTCAGGGTCCTTTCTGTTGGTTCTCACAAAGTGGGCTTCTCTGGGTGGCGCAGGCTGAACCCAGGTACCTTTCTCTTTGGCTTCCTTCTTTTTCTGATCATTTTCCTTCACACGTTTCAGGAAGCTATCCTGGCTCTTAGAGTGCTTAATATGCTCAATACGAACATTAATCCTCTTCGCAAGGATCTTGCCCTTAACTTGTTTGTTTACAGCAACGCGAACATCATGCTGGGTATGATGTAGACATTTTAGGCTCTTCCAGTTTTGCCGTGGTAGCATTTGTGTGCATGCCCTTTTGAACAGTACCCATTCCCTTGGTGTCTACAATATCACCTTTCTTGTAGATTTGCATGTATGCGGCCAAAGGATCAACTCCATGTTTTCTAAAAGGCCCAGAGAACATGTGTCGGGTGCCTCTTCTCTTTCCCTTTGTGTTTGTCATTTTGGTGAATTACTGGAAGATGGCGTCTCCACTATTTATTTACCCATAAACTTCAATGTCCTCTATTTTATGTCAGGTCAGTTAAAAATGTTAAAACTGGAAGGAAGGGGATAGGGAGAGTTGGCAGCATTTGGCTCAGTGTTGGGTAACTGTGCTCACTGATGCCATGGCACATAGTCACCTACACCTTCATGTCCTGCAGACACGGACTGTTTCTTTGTGATCTCCTGAGCATGTTGAGATTGGGACCATTCGGTCTTTACAGTGAGGGCTGAGACACGCCATGCTCAGAAAACATCCAGCTGCCTGGATTTTGTTCCTCTTGCCCATTGGTCAGTCCTCAAGGACCACGCCGACCTCATCACCTTCCCTTCATAGTCAGTCTCTTTGATCTTTTCTTAGGGGAACAAGCTCAAAAAGTTCCTGCCCAAACAAATACAGAAGTTTGAGTTTAAATGTTCTAAAGAGCCAGGTGCAGTGCCTCAAGCCTGTGATCCCAGCACTCTGGAAGGCCAAGGCGGGTGGATTACCTGAGCAAGAGTGAGATGACCTTGTCTCTAAAAAAGTAGCCTGGTGTTGTGGCAGGTGCCTGTAGTCCCAGCTACTCAGAAGGCTGAGACAAGAGAATCGCTTGAGCCCAGGAGTCTGAGGTTGCTGTGAGCTATGACGACGCGGCACTCTACTGGAGGCAACAAAGTGAGACTCTGCCTCAAAACAACAACAACAAATAAATAAGAATAAGTAAATAAATATTCTAAAGAGAATTACTGTCATGAGCTACAGCACCCCAACCAATTCTGAGGGGCGTTCATCCTAAGTTTTTTCCACAAGTTCTAAATTGTTCTCGCATTTCTGCAATTCGTACATATGAATTCCTTGCACATGTATTATGCATGAAATAGAAAAGCAGAGAGAGAAAGGGAAAGCCTGGGGAGTTCTTCCTTACAGCTTCACACCTGCCATTAACAATTCTTCCTGCTCCGGTAACACAGGTTTGAGATCACTTTGTAGGACTTTCCTATCACAAATAGTGCAGAGTTTGGGATTCCCTCCTACTATTCTTTTTTTTTTTTTTTTAATGCTTGAGACAAATAAACCCTTAGTGCTGACTTTCTTTTTCCTTTCCTTTTCTTTTTTTAACATGTCAGCAAATAATTGGATTTCTGAGAACTTTTTAAAAGTCTTATTTTGGCCTTTATAAGTAAGTTATAATTTCAGTAGGTTTTTTTGGAGCTGGGATAGAATGAAGGTTAAGGTTAGAAATTGAAGATGTTCTTCCTCCCCTGTAGTAAAGGAGTTAACTTTCAGATCCTCTGGTGATGTCAAGTGCCCCACTTGGAAGTTGGATGTAACCATTTGCCAATCTCGTAAGACCAAGACAAAGCAGGATGGACCCATTAAGGGTTGGTTGTGGCTCGGCACCTGTAGCTCAGCGGCTAGGGCGCGGCCACGTACACCGGGGCTGGTGAGGTCAAACCCGGCCCAGGCCTGCCAAACAACAATGATAACTACAACAAAAAGATAGCAGGGCATTATGGTGGGCACCTGTAGTTTCAGCTACATGGGAGGCTGAGGCAAGAGAATCACCTGAGCCCAGGAGTTGGAGGTTGCTGTGAGCTGTGATGTCAAGGCACTCTAGTGAGGGTGACATTAATGAGACTCTGTCTCTAAAAAAAAGGGGGGGGGTTGGTTGTATCCCTGTCCTCTCACATGGATGCCACGGGGGCAAGCCATGGGATCCAGGGCCATGAGACCCTCCCTCCCCCAGCATGGTAGGGAGCTGGGCCATCTAGAATCATCTACAGAGGAATACTATATTTGGCTGTCCTGCATAAGGACAGCCAAAAGCTTTGCATCATTTATGGTTCTAAAGTGGCTGTCCTGTGCATTGTTTTCAATTACTACTCACCCCAACTCTATCAAGTAGATACTCTGATTATTTCATGGTAGTGAGAATGAGGTTCGGAAAGGTTTCCCATAGGGACACACTTCGCTACAAGGCAGGACGGGAGCTGGCATTTCATTAAATAACATGTAAAACAGTGAGTCCTCTCATTCTAAATCTTGCTTTCTGTCCATCTTCTTAAACCCTCACATTCTTTCCTGGACTTGAGGAAGAAAAGAATCTTTGGCCTGGAAATCTAGTTTCATAAGTTTATTTATTAATTTTTTTTCATTTGAAAATTATTCTAGGGAAATTGGGCAGGTGGTGCTGGTGGTAGTTGTTGTATGTGTGTGTATTTGAAAGTAACAGTGTACTCCCAGGATGTATAGTGAGGGTCTGGCCACAAGTGCAAAGGCTTGGAAGCCTGGGGCACCCACAATAGCCCCTCTGTTCCGGCTCTTTGTGGCCCTTCCCACCATGGGGTGATGAGGACATTGTAAGTTCTCCCTTGATATGGCCCAGGCTCTGTCAATAAGGTTGACAGCCTTTGCTATCACGGAAAGCCTCTTTGATTTGGCAACAATGCAGTTAAACTTCAGGGGTACCACCCCTGGGCCTGGGGCCCCACATCTCTCCCAAAAGCACTGACTCTTACTCTGCAAGGATGGGTGTAGTAACTTTGTTAGGTCTCCTGTATTTAGCACTGTTATGCTGATTTTATTTCACTTGAAATTTCAAAGGCTACAAGCAGGTCCTTCTCTTTTCATCCCTGTAATAACAGCAGTCTTCACACAGACACCTTTTATCCTGAAGCCTTTTAAAGTACATTCCTGACTGAATTGCAAAGACATGTGCCTCCTTGCTGAGTCCTCCACCAATGAGCACTGGGAGCTAAAGCCTATTCAACTTTTTCCCCGTTTTTAATGCATACTTTTCTTGTTTCAGAAAGAAAGGAGGGAATGAATAAATTAATCGATTCAAGGCAGCTTGCAATAAAGACACATCTGCCCTAAGGTGATGGATACACTAAAAAATTAAAAGGCAGAACCTTGGAGGAAGCACATTTTCAAATAGGTATTATGATTAGTCGGAACATTCAATTTAGCTTCAAGCTTCCTGATGTACACAATATTTTAGGTAATTCTCATTTGGGGGACTTATTAACACTTATTAATTCTTCATGAGGCAAAATCATTTTCCTTGTTTTAAATTTTAAAAGAAACATTGCTCATGCCTTCATAGAAAGATTACGTATCAGTGTCATAGGCAGGGCCAATAAGGAAACAGCAGTATTTTTCATCTGGCTGTTAATTTTGCATCAGCCAAATAAGAGAGGAAAACACAGCACTGGGTAATAGAGGAATGCATGGATATCAGAAAGGGGTTCTGGTGGGCGGCGCCTGTGGCTCAAGGGGTAGGGCGCTGGTCCCATATGCCGGAGGTGGCGGGTTCAGGCCCAGCCCCGGCCAAAAACCAAAAAAAAAAAAAAAAAAACACAAAAAAGAAAGGGGTTCTGGGTTAATGAGATCTGGACTTAGAACTTGCTATTGATCTGACTTGGTGGAAGGCTAATAAATTGAGATGATGAGGGAGCTAAGAGTTATCTTTAGACTGTGAGTTCTAGGTACTATTTCAGAAGTGAGACAGGTAGGCCACCAGGCAGGCAGGTGGCAGGTAGACGTGGAATCTAGGAGGTTGAAAAGGCTGCCTCACCTTCCTGCAACAGCATCAGAACTCATATATAAAAGTCTGTCTCTATGAGGTGAAGTGCAGTCTGCATGTCCGAAATTGATTGGGTGGCTTCCATGCTGCTTTCTGACCGGTATCTTTTTTTCGAAAGTGAAGTCCTTGGCAATTCTGAATCCCTGCCAAATTTTGCATGGCAAGAAAATGAAAAAGTGTTTCCCTTTCTGTGGCTTTTCCCTGCATGCGTGTCCTCACTTCAGGGCCCGTCTCTAAGGACAGGTTCTTTGTTGTTGTTGTTGTTGTTGTTGTTGTTGTTGTTGTTGTTGTTTGCAGTTTTTGGCTGGGGCTGGGTTTGAACCCACCACCTCCGGCATATGGAGCTGGCACCCTACCCCTTTGAGTCACGGGCACCACCCTAAGGACAGGTTCTTAAACCTGGAATGCAATCATCTGAAATACACAGAGAAGACTGGAAGGGCTGTGAATATTCAGGCCACAAGAGACAGGAATCCTTCTGGATGCTCAGGGTTTTGTGAGAAGGTCTTCCCTTCTGATCTGTTCTCTAGAACTATTATTCAGGAACGATCTGATTTATAGAAGCAATGTATTCTCATTTTAGAGAAATGAAGAAAGTATATGATCTGTAATACCACCCACAAAAGAAAACTAATGCCAACATTTGCGTGTATTACTTACATTTCCTAAATAATACCAAAAATTTTCTTTAAAACACCTTTATTCTGACTTTGTGGTATTCCAGAGTACAAATACATTGTTATGTGTTAACCAGGCTTCTGAGTTGTTTCTAGGTTTATTTATTTTGTTAAGGATGTATCGTTTACAGATTTCTTTCTCTTTCTTTTTTTTGCACTTTTTGGCCGGGGCGGGGTTTGAACCTGCCACCTCTGGTATATGGGGCTGACACCCTAGTCCTTTGAGCCACAGGCCCCACCCCAGATTTATTTCTTAATACTTCAGTACAGGAACTATCATTGTTCTTAATTTTCCCAAATCTAACTAATCCTGTTTGGCTTCAGCAATCCTTGAGAAATTCATTCTTACCATATGAAGGGGGAGCACTGTCCCCTTGCTTAGAGTCATAGGAAATCTCAGGAAGCTTGTGCAGTTCAATAAAACTGGGCAAGTGCTTCTGAGTTTTCTGGGATCAGAGCAAATAGGCTTGCATGTACCCCTTGCATGTTTGCAGGCCGACTCCTGGGGACCTTTTCAAAGTTTCCTACGCGCGAGCTTTTGGTTTCAGCCACTTTAAGCATGTCACACATCTGTCCTCACATCTGGGCTCACTCCTTGCAAATGGAATACAGGTCTTCCCAGATGGAAGAAAACTGTCACCACCACTGATAACAAAACTGCTATCCACTTCCTTTCCCTGCAAAGTCACCTACTTCTTCTTGTCCATTTAGGGACCTCCTCTGTCTCCCTCCTAGAGCCAACACCAGGTTCATTTTCCAAATGCTTTTACCGCCCAGGGGTGAAAGTCTTCAGCATGGCCTCTGGTGCATGAAGATACTCTTCCCCCTGGAAAGACCATAGAATGCAAAGACTTGGCAGTTTTCCCAGGAGGTTAGGGCTAGGAGTAGACTTTCCATAAATTTTTTGTTTCTGACAACCACAAGGACAAGATAGATTAATAATACTGGCTCAGTGAGTAGGGCACTGGCCCCGTATACCGAGGGTGGCGGGTTCAAACCCGGCCCTGGCCAAACTGCAACAACCACAAAAAATAGCCGGGTGTTGTGGCGGGCACCTGTAGTCCCAGCTACTTGGGAGGCTGAGGCAAGAGAATCACCTAAGCCCAAGAGGTAGAGGTTGCTGTGAGCTATGATGCCATGGCACTCTACTGAGGGCTACAAAGTGAGACTCTGTCTCTAAAAAAAAGTAATAATTAAAAAAAATACATCAAAACATGGATCCAATGCACAAATATTACTCTGGAGTATTTGTGCAGCATGGTACTTCTTTAAATGTTGAGCAAGACTCCTTTTTTGCACAGAGGTGTCCTTGTCACTTGTTTGTCTGCAACTGTGGAAGAGGATTTTGCGTGGTGACAGAGGATCGGCAGGGGAATCCCACCTGGCTCACGTTGTAGTGGATGCCTGTGGCTGGCCGTGGGTACTTGGCATCACGGCCTGCTCGGCTCTCTGATCTGATAATGAAATAATATACACCAAGAAGGAAAATATGGAAACAAAAGTCACAGTTAGTTGTACTTTGCTCAACTGCTGATTTGTCTGATTTTACTCCAGACAAAACGCTGTTCTGTTTTCACAGGTGAAAATCATGAATAATGGCAGGGTAGCTCTTTTGGTGGAAGAGAGGGGAAAACATTGAAATATTAGCCTTGAAAAATGAAGATAGAAACTGAGTTTATCAAGGATAATTTATCCAAATAAATCCTAGAGAAAATGCTTCCCCTGTGCCCAAGTTGGGAAATTCTAACTTTCAAAACTCAACTTAAAGTAGGAAAGACTTAGGAGTGTTACCGGATGAAGAGAATCTGGCCACCTGTCACTGTCACCCAGCATGCAGAGATGGGGAAGGTTCACCAAACTCTGTCAGAAAGTCGGAATTCTGGAGCACAGTGAGAGTAGCCTCTCCAAGACTGTTCTGTTCTGCCATTTCCAAAATGACAGTTTCTCAGGAGGACCTCACCTAATGTGCATGATGCAATAGTACATTTCAAAACTATTAAGAAATGAGTATAATTGCGATGGATGTGTTACTTAGTTCAATGTAAGCATTTCACATTGTATATTGAAGCAGTACCCTGAACCCCATAAATGCATCAATGTACAAAGGTATGATTTAATAAAAAACAATTTAAAAAAATGAGTTTCATTCATGAAAGTTCAAAATAAAAACCGTGTTAATGCTTACCTTAAACAACAATAATCAGCAATAACCCATAATAAATGATAGTCAGCATAACCTAAGACCCAAAACAACATTCCAGTTCCAAAATTAATCTCCTAAACCAATTGCCCTAAACTACTCAGATACACACTTTTAGGAAAAAGCTGAATTCACAGAACACCCAGAATGGGAGACAGGAGGTTAAGGTCAGCTGGGTTGTCTCAGCCTGGCCTGCCTGACTCCACCTTTTCTTACTACGTGTGCTTTCAGGTACGCAGAGTTGGAAGGTGGCATTAAAACAGGGCTTCAACATAACAGATTCATCTTCTTGTAAGGCCCAGAAGTTTTTGGTTACTAGTAAACCTCGCTCCTGCCTACAGACTGCCTACGTGAAGCGCTCAGATATGCACTAAACCCTCAGTTTCATGCGTTCTTGATTAGCAGCAAGTCCCTTTAGGGCTTGTGCCCAAGTTTTCTATTAAAAGCTGATTCCTTCTCTTCTACCGTCATCTCTGGATCTTCAGGGTTAGGCCCATTCAGAAAGTGACAAGCTTGTAATAAAACTAACTACAGTTCTTACCTACATTTCTCCTGGAGTTCTCACATGCACCTGTTGCAATCTAGAACTGTGGCTGTGCTGTGTCAGTTCCTCCAAGTGACCATCATAAGAACGGACACTGGGAGATAACTGGCTCAGATTTTGTTTTTCTGGCCTTAAGCCGCAAAACTATGGTAAGTAGCCAAGCTATTCCAGAAGCACAGCTGGTGGGTCCTAGGACTTGTAGGAGAAAGGCAAGGCAGCCTCCTGAAAGGAAGGATCTCAGCAGATGCACCTGGGTTTACCTGAAGCCAGGAGGCAGGATGGAGGCCGGATGTGCCCAATGGAGCTCCGTGTCTTTCTGCCCGTCCCCAGTGCTCAACCCAGCCTAGGCCTTAAAGACTGAAAACTAGATGGAGGTACAAAAACTAGATGGGAAGACGTGGATTGTAGAAAGGATTCTATAAGCACATGTAGAAGCTTGGGCCTTCCATACTGAGAGTTTATTAACTAACTCTCCTTGAGGTTAGTTATCTATCCTCCTTGAGCAGGAATGATAGAGAAAAGCCAATGTCCTTGGATGATCTATTGTTTGTTAACTTATTATTATTTTGTTCCTTGAATCTTTATTAATAAGAGTACCTAGTGACTAAAAAGTTCTTGTTGATTGAAATCAGAATTCTCGCTGGGTTTGAGCTGAAGTTGCACAAGTGAAAGAAATGAGGTTAAAAATGTCTGCACGCCATGATTAAATTAACCACGTCCATGGAAGGGTGCTGGGAATGAGTCACTCCAGATACATTTGCATGTGGGAAGCTTCATGATATTTCTGAATTCTCTGTGGCACATTGGGCACTAATTAAGATGAAGGAAAACTTCATTAAGGCAATGCTGATGGATCTTTTCACAACAGAATGTAATCGGAAGCAGAGTGAATACCTCGGCTGGCCAGACACCCCACTGTTCCTGACAATGAACGTATTACGTAAACGACATCTGCAGGTTCATTTTCTGGACCTTGGCATTTCAATTTAGATTTTAAAGGGTCTGAAAATAGGAATGAAAAATATTCATTCTCCTAGCTTTAACTTTCTTTTCTCTTTGGCTTTAGTCTCCAAATCTAATAACATTGCAAAGAATAAGAATAATTTTGATCCCCTTGTAAAGTACATATGGTGAACACATCAGCACATATTTGCTCATGATGATAAGATGCAAGCGTGCCAGCCACTTAAGAATTAACGCTGTGCATTAATTTCCATGGCATCACAGCTCATAGCAACCTCAAACTCTTGGGCTAAAGAGATTCTCTTGCCTCAGCCTCCCAAGTAGCTGGGACTACAGACACCTACCACAATGCCCAATTAGTTTTTATCTATTTTTAGTAGAGATGGGGCCTCCCTCTTGCTCAGGCTGCTTTTGAACTCTTAAGCTCAGGCAATCCTCCCACCTTGGAATGCTAGGATGATAGGCATGAGCCACCACACCCAGCTGGTAAAGTAATTTTTTTTGTGGGCAACATGATTTTTTTCTCTTTTGCATGAAGTGCATCTTAGAATTAGGAAGTTTTAGTCCTAAAAAAGATTATAAATGCCAACTGGTTCAATCCCCAACCTTACAGATGAGAAAACTATGACTCAGTGAGGTTACAGGCTGACCAGCTTTGGGAAGAAACTGCATGAGAGCCAGCACCCCCAGATGTCAGCTGGACTCCTATGCCCTTGATCTCAGTTCCTTCATTCGCTAGAATCTCATGGCCAAGCTGCTTAGCATCTCTGCTTGCTCAATGGTAGCCAGTACTGTGAAGGGCAGGGCGGATTAAATGAGATGACCAGGTGACAACCACCTGGCACAGTGTGGCAGGCACTTGGTATGCTGGCTCTTCCTCTCTCCCCACACCCTTTCCCTGGAGGAGAATATTCTTAGAGAACCAACTGGTCTAAGTTGCACATGAAAAAGATGGGAAGAGCTGCGTAGAGCCTGTTTCATCAGCATCCTTTGGTGATAGAAAATCCTCTCTGAAGAAGAAAATAGAAAAGACCAAGTGAGGTTTGGTGTCTGACTGCACAGACCACCCCCTTCCTGCATTACCCCCTTTGGGTTGGCACGGTCGGGGTCACCCAGTGATTTAGGGAAATCCCTAGAAGGTTGTGATAGAAACAAAGATTGACATCATGGGTCTCCATGGAGCAACGAGGGAAATCCGGTCTTACTGGCTCTCGCGTCTTGCTCACGTGGCTCAGAGAGCATTCCCACCAGCTGCTGCTTCCCCCCCAAAGTAAGAGGCATCTGAGGGTGGAGGCTTGAAACACCAAACCATAGACACATGACCGAGCAAGGGTTTCCCATGGGGCAAAATGAGGACAGTAACTCTAACCTAAAGACTTTTTCAATAGGTCACATCCGAAATTGTATGAGTATACTACTTCTTTTTGGTTTTAAACTAGCTTTTCTTTCTTGTGATAATGATACAACAGACAGTAAGGTGTTTGCAACTTCTCTAACTTGGCTGAATGAAACCAGCATCCCTACACTGAAGCCCTCAATATTGTATTGTTAAAGACATTTTAATCCATAAAATACAAAATAATAGGAACTACAGCTCCAGAGAGTTTGGCTTACTTCATGGTTATCACTAATGCAAGGTACCCCAAAAGTAACCCCTAAAGTCACCATGCCGAGGGGAAATTGTAACCAAATGGACCTTTATTGACAAATGATTCATTACAAAATTTTACAAAGAGGGAGCCAACATGTAGAAGATCTTTTATAAATACAGTATATTATAATGAATATTTTGTCACGCAAGGTCCCTTTAGCTACAGTTTCCCATCTTCCCTGTGTATGGCGACTTTGGGGACACCCTGTATTATAAATATGTGGGTACCCTCGCTGCCTAGGCTGGAGGAATCATTAGAATTGGTGTCTGTCAGCCATGGCTTGTTTGTAAGGCACACAGTCATCTCAAGCTGAGATAAGAACAAAAATGGAATGAATCAGAGGAATTCATTGCCAAGGGGGAAGATTCTGCATCCCAGGTCTGTATCTCCAGGGGAGGGAATGTGATTGGTTCAGCTAAGGTCAGGGGCTACCTCTTTGTTCAATCGGGGGAGACCAGGTTGGGAGTGTACTTTGTTGCTCTGCCAGAGGCAACCCCAGCACCCTGCCGCCCAAGCTCTTCCTGCTCTCCTGGCCCACTCTTCATCCTCAGCAATACCACCCAAAGCTTGTCCGTGTTCACCCTGATGGACCTCTTGGCTTTTTTACTCCAGTCTTGGCCCCTGAAAAGACGTCAAATGCTTACTGACCTCAAGAATCCTTGGCAGCGTTTGAACTCTCATGCCTAGCACTGTACCAAGCCCAGAGGTCCCGTCCTAAATGCCTTCTGACTTTTTCCTTCAATATATCAGATCACAGGGCAGCAGGCACGAGCGTCAGCCATTTCCACTGTCTTTTCTCGGTATGAAATGATGTCTGATGTCTCTGCAGTGAGCTGGCAGCAGAATGGAGGATCCTGCGTGTGAGGAGATTACTAACATGCAGTGATGGTTTTCAGTGAGAAAGGGAATAGCATAAAAAATGAGATGAGTTTACATCTGGAACTGAATAGTTATGTATAGCAAGGTAGGGGGAGAAAAAGACTTAGCCTTCCGTCTCTTGTTTTTCTACATACCTACGGCCATAATGACCCTGAACAAGAAATAGAGATTTGATTTTGATTTTCTTCAAGGATTATTGCCTTCTGCAGTGGGAAATAGCAGCTCATCAGATGCATTGTATCTGCCCTAGGCTGCAAAGATGACCAAACAGCAGAGGTTGTAAATGTAGTCACATTGCTTAATGTAATATTATTCCTCAGCTAGCTTGCTAAAGTGAATGTATCTTTTTTTTTTTTTTTTTTTAAGTCAGGGATGAGGACATCACAACTTGATGTTCTGGTGAGCATAGTAACTAGGAAGCTTCATGGAGGACCACATGAATTTGTCCCTTGGTGACCTTGGATGCAATTTAGGGATGATTGTCCTGGCCAAGAAAGATTTGTAACCTGTGGAAAAGCCAGATTCCCATAATAGAAACAGACTTTATGAAAAATAAGCTGGGAACAAACCACTTTGGGGGCTTGCACAGGAAAATGAACCCAAAGAGACAATTTAAGTGTTAATGGGTGTCCTTAATGGGTGTGTAATCTGAGCTGAGTTTCCTTTAGAACACTAGGCATCTCCCCGGAGCCACATCCCCAGAGGGACATGGGGAAGGAAGGGCTGACCTTCTCCTATTTCTCTCTGTGGGTAGACCTGAGAGGTGTGGCAAGGTGCAGGTGTCTAGATAGTACCCTAGTATTGCTGCCAACAGCAGTCTGTTCTTCTGGTATGTTTTACAAGAAAGAGGGGAAGAAGCTGACCATCCCACACTCAAAAAAGAGTTCCCCTAGAGTTTTAGGCACCCCAGGGCACTCCTGAAAGAGATCTATAGCCAAAGCCTTGAGACAGGATGGGCTACAGCATTTTCAGGCTACCTCGTTCAGCCACTGGAGACCAGGAAACCCCAGGCGCAACCCTTTCAAGCACAGGGCCCTGTGTGAGTATACAGGTGGAACCCCCCGGGAGGGAAGCTGGCCCTGCCTTAAGAGCTATGTGCCTTTGTGCTTAACTTCACAATGCATTGGCAGTTCTTAGAGGTAAAGGAAATTAAGGAATGTAGACAAGTACAAAACCCACTTCCTGGGATATGTGGACTGCCTACAAGTCACCCCAACACTTTAGCACCTTTGCCATCTCAGTAAAAGTCATCTGCTGATGAATTCAGGCCAGTTTGCCTCCTAGAAGGTGTCTGGGATCATGTCGTACACGTCAGGGTGGGAGTGGGGAAGGAGGAAGTTGAGATGGTGCGTTCACCCAGTCTAATGCCTCCAGTTTTACCAGCTCCCTTTCTCTACTCTTCCACATGTATCATCTCCAATCTCTACACCTTAGCCTGAGTGATCTTCTGAACTGTGTATCTGATCCTGCCCCCTTCTTTCCCTCATCATAACCTCAATGGCATTCTGCAACCCTAGACTCAAGTTGAGAATTCTTATGATGACGCCAACACTGTGTGTGATCTGATCTCTGCCTCAGTCGCATCTGCCTATTCTCTATGCCCCAGGGACTTTGCACATGCCATTTCTATACCCAGAATGCCTTTCTCTCTTCCCACACCTACTTTTGGCTTGACCTCTTCTCCCAACTTCCCTCTTCCTTAATACGAAAGTTGATGTGCTTTTCTGACTGTCCACCTATATCATCCCCACCACCTCCAGTCTGGGCTCCCCACTCTCATTGTACCTTTGAGTTGTCTTTTAGGTCTGCTCTCTTTCTAGATTGTAAGCCCCATGTTTTCTGTATCATCCTGTACCTAGAACCTAGAACAGTGCCAGGAATACCAGAAGTGCTCAATAGGTGTTGAAAGATGAATGGATATACCCCAAGTTCATAATTTACCCTTCATGACATACTGTCTTATGTTGTTGTTGCACTTCATGAATTTCAACAATTAGTTTAGCAACTCTAATAATAGACACAATGTCTATTATTCCCAATTTCCCAACAGTGCCATGTTCAGGGAATATTATTGGCTAAGAGATTAGGAGCATTGTATACATTTAACCCTTGCCATTACAGGATAAGATAGCTAAGAGAGAAATTCAATTATGTGCTGTGTGGGGGAGTTTAAGTAATTTTAGATGCTTTCTGCTGATTGGCAAGGTAAGTATTAACCAAAGCTAGACATTATCTTACTTATGGGATTTGCACCTCAAAAAAAGCAACTGTGATGTGAATAATTCTCTCACAATCTTAGTTTACTGATTTTGGAAACAGTCTTGTTATAAGACTATGAAGGACTGTTTGTGTTCAGTTTACTCTGCTGTGGGGACATTCGTCCACACCGGGTGTATAAAAAAGGCCGCTAAAAGTACACAGTTGTGATAGCATCTATTAGAATTTGTCTGGCAAAAAGAATTGACTTGCCATCATTCTTACAATGCGACTGGTCCTCAAGTCCCTGTTTAAAATGGCATTTGTGCCATAGAAGTCTGGTGATAAAAATCTTGATAGGATAGGTAGGGACAGTATTGTTTTTTCTGTGACTTTCACGAGTGTTACTTTAACACACTGGGTCGTAAGTTTTCTGTCCTTTATCGATAGACTTTTTGCCCTTTTGCCCTATTATATTTTCAGATTGGCAGAGATCACACTGAAAATATTTTCAACATAATTAGTAATAATCTGCTTTCTCACTTTCTTTAAAATGCCTTTTGCAGACAAGAAGCCCCAAGCTGTCTCATAGTCCTCAACCTCCCACTCTGGGTGACCCGGTGGAACATTTATCAGAGACGTCAGGCGATTCTTTGGAAGCCATGTCTGAGGGGGACGTTCCAAGCCCTTTTTCCAGAGGCAGCCGGACTCGAGCCAGCCTTCCCGTGGTGAGGTCAACCAACCAGACGAAAGAAAGATCTCTAGGTGAGCTTCAGAAGGCAGTTGCTGATGCCTCTTTATGACTGCATGTGTGCATTTTTAAACTTCTCAACAGCTACCTGCACTCAATGTTAACTTGGTCTTGCTTTGTGAAAACACTAGGACTGGGAAACTCCACTGGTTTAATATCAAGCAGTAAGGATTTGCCCGCTGAGGAAGCAGGTCCTGTCCAAGCTGTCTTAGGGGCTTGGGTACGTTTGAAACTGACCAGGATGAGCAATTTCAGCCGAGAGGTGGCTGTGTTCCTGGTGTTAGGTAGAGAATAGACCTAACAAATAGGCAATAGACCAGGCAAACCTGCTCCCCGGTCCCAGAAGCCTGGATGGTTGGAGGGTGTACCCTGTGACATAGGTTTGCACCAGCTCTGTCCTGCCCATCTGGCTGTCCAACAAAGGGTATGAATGGTGCTAGGACCAGGAGGGACAAGGTGGTTGACACCTCCGTGGCTGTTAATGAAAGCCGCTAACACAAGACTGTTCCCAGAACCTCATGAAAGGAGAGAGGGGCTTGGTGTGTGTAGCGCCCAGCTTTTCCACAACACACAGACGTGCTTTCTACCTCTATGACCTCCCGGTTCTTCTTTCTGTATTAGCTATTTCCTTTCTGTTCTCCTTTCCTTTTCATATTTGTATTTTGGCCCTTTAACAAAATGTGCAAGTCATGAGGATTTAAACTTATTGGCCAACTGGTCTGGCATTTTCTAAGCTTCATTGTCACATTAAGATTCTGACACGTGCGCAGACCGATGGCATTGATGGTAAGAAGAGACAGAAAGAAGTCTTCAGAGTCTGGCCCATGCAGATATCTGGGTTCTGCCGTGTAAAACTGAACAAACGCCCTGTGAGAAGATGCCCTGATTCCACTTCCTCAATTCCAGATGACAGTCCAAACAGATTGGGTTCATAAAAAAAAAATATATATATAGATATGTATAAATAAAATATATATTTTATTTATGTCCACAGACACAGGTGGACATAAAGTTCATGTGCAATTTAAAGCCACAACTATTTTAAATTGCACATGAATTTTATGTCCACCCTGTATATGTGTATATATAATATAACTTTATTATTTGCATTATTGATATTAATATTTAACATTAACTTTTGTATCCTTGGGTTCTAGTCCAGGGTCCTTATTCTACAAATGAGAGAAGGCAGCCACAGAAAATCTGCTTTTGTGTGTGGATGTGGATGTGTATTTGTTTGATCTCACACCGTTAATTAAATGGAGTGGGGGTAAGTCCAGGTCACCAGTTGGGTCAGTGCCATTGTATGAATGAAGGGAGAGGAACGCACAGGGGTGAGACGTGCCCAAGGAACACACAGGGCCGGGACCATGTCAGGATGACTGAGGCTTCCACAGACTGGGGCTTTCCATCTGAATGAAAGAAACTCGTGCTTTCTCAACACCAACCACACTCAAGGCAGGAGCCAGGCACGGAGAGAATTTCTCCTTTGTGCTGTAGAGGAAATGAGTAAAGTTCAGGTCTCTGTAAAGATAGCTTCTGCTTCCCGGAGTAAAATGAAGATAAGAATAGATGCCTATTCACCTTCCCCCAGACCTGGGAACCTCGGGTCTGTTGGATAATAGATCCTTTGTCTTGAAGGCAGGAATTTCCCCGGCAGCCAAGAGTCGTTGTTTGATAGGGCAGCCAGACACTGGCCAAGTTCAGGGACTGAGCTTTGGAGCAGAGAGGCTGCGGGAGCCGCGGCAGCCTTCCCCAAAGGATTTCCAAGGGTGGCAGGTGGTTTTGTGCAGAGGTGGCTGTGCTTCTGCAGAGCACTCCGCTTTGCTCTCGGCCCCCCTGCTGTAAAGTACTGGTAGTCACTATCACAGCCAGCAGAAAAATATGCATCTGGGCTGTTATTCTGCTGTCTCTACGAGGGAGGCTTTTTGGCCTATGATTTTTTTCACAACTCCTGGAAAGAAACAAAGGAACACAGTGAGAGGAGAGGACAGGAGAGAAATCAGATGTTTCTTTACAAAGCAAGGGGAGCCATGTTCCCAGAAGATAAGTCTGGCCTTGACCATCATTTTGTGGCCAATTTAGAAACATCCTTCCCGCCTGCACCTGGCCTTTATGTATAATCCAGTTGAGCCTGGATGGGAAATAAAAAGCAAAGTCTGAGTCATAGAGAGTCTAAAGCAATCTACCTCCCAAGGGCCTTCCTCAGCCTCGTCTCTGGGAAACACCCCACGTGCCTGGCCTTATTTAACGCAGACACACAAGGACCAGCGATGCTCCCAGACAGCTGGGGCCATGAACAGCAGTGTCTTCCAGCTCTTGGGTGGCCCAGAAGCACAGCTGTGACTCCACGGGGCCTCTGGGGCTATAGACCAGGCACTTTGAGTTGTGACCTCCTGGAAACCCACTTTTGGTGCCATTTGGAAACCCTGGGTATCTTTTGACATCTGTACATTGTCATTGTATCTTTTTTTTTTGTCATTTTGTCCTAAGCCACAGAGTTTTAACATCTCCCACAAAGCCCTGTTTATCTTGTCTTTATTTAAAATTTTGATGGTCTGTTCATCATGGATTTTTTTTAATTAAAGACTTTTTTTTTTTTTAAGAGCAATTTTTGGTTTGTAGCAAGATTGAGCAGAAAGTACAGCGAGTTCCCAAGTAGCTCCAGCCCTACATAAGCCCAGCCTCCCCCACCATCCGTATCTCCCAACAGGGTGGCACATTCACCCATCTGGGCACGTCATTATCACTCAGGGCCCATAGTTTACAATAGAGTTGACTCTTGGTTGTACATCCTGTGCGTATGGACAGATGGACGATGCTGTGATTCTATCATTACGGTGTCATAGAGAGCTTTGCTGTCTGTCCCTCCCTTCCCACATCCCTGACAACCTCTGATCTTTTCAGTGTCCGTATAGTTTTGCTTTTTCCAGGACATGATATAGTTGGAATCCTACAGCATGTTGCCTTTTCAGACTGGTTTCTCTCACTTAGCAAAATGCACTTGAGCTTCCTCCATGGCTATTCATAGCTTGCTAGCTCATTTCTTTCTAGCATCTAAATAATACTCTCTTGTCTGGATGTACCACAATTTATTTGTCCATTCACCTACTGAAGGACATCATGGCAATTGCTAAGACATGGAATCAACCCAAGTGTCCATCCACCCATGAATGGATTAACAAACTGGGGTATGTATATACCACGGAGTACTATCAGCCACAGGGAAAGATGGAGACTTTACATCTTTCGTGCCTACCTAGATGGAATTGGAACATATTCTTCTTAGTAAAGTATCACAAGAATGGGGGGGAGTCTCCAGTGTACTCAATATTATTGTGAAACCTACGTATAAATGACTACAAGTCTACTCGAAAGAAAAACACTAGTCTAGCAAGGAGGAGAGGAAAAAGAGGGGAGGGGGATGAGGAAGGGTGATGGTGGGATCTCTCACCTAATATGCATAATGTGAGGGTGTTCAGCAGCCCCCTGGGCGCAGGACTCAACTACAACTTGGACTTTACCTTAGAAATGAAAACAACGTAACCTAAACATTTATACCCTCATATTCATCTGAAATTAAAAAAAAAAAAATCCCCATGCAGGTTTTATTGCGGACATCACTTTTCACTCCCTTAAGTAGATACCAATGGGTTCCCTTGCTGAGTCAGATGGGAAGACTGTGTTTAGTTTTGCATTCATTTTGATTTAAAAAAAACAAAAAAACAAAAAAAAAACCAGTGCATTAAGATATTATTTATCCTGATTACTGAGGTTTGGGGGATCGTCAGATCCTGTCGCTGCCAGCCCTCAGCTGTGGAGCCCAGAATGAGGTGAGGGGAGAGAGCCTCCTTCCCAGCCTGTGGCTTCTGCACGTGGTGCCTTTGTTCCTTGAGTCCTTTCCCAGGCTGAGCAGCAGGGGGTTGATGGGGAGCCTGGGTATCTGAAGGGTGGTGGAGCCTGGACTGAATCTTCAATTCACTTCCCCTCTCCGGTGGGGAGGAACCTTCCTTTGCTTCAGACCACCTGTGACTGGAGATAAACCTGCCTGTGTTAGAATTTTTCCCCTTGAATAAAGCCTCATTTCTATTGTCGCAGTGTATTTTGGGTCTGGGAGGCTGAGCATGGTGCATTTTGCAGGTGCTTTTAGAAGACGTATAGGAGACAGGATGGGGAACCATAAGCCGTCCTTCAGATGCTGTCCTGGGATGCAAGGGGTCCCTTGGAGGAAACATTCTGCTACTTTAGGCAGGGCCAATTTGCAGAAAAACACAAATCTGTTCTGAGGCTGAGAGGCAACTAGCCATTCTTGGAGAAAAGGTAAAGAAAGCGAGTCGTTCAGCGGCTCTGATCCCACGACCAGGTTCCAATGACTTTCTGTCTCCAGGTGTTTGCTCCTATGGAGTGGCGGTTCCCTGCCCATTCTACCCATCTGGAGCCCCACTCTCTTCAGTGAAAATAGAAAAGATTAGGAGAAAGGAAACCTAAAATATAAAGTGAAAACTGCCTCCCCGTAGAGTTTGGCTTTAGAAATAATTTCCATGAAAATTTGTCCTGCTGATACTAGATCTGGAGTCTAATGATGGAGTAGTTTCCTTTTAATCACCTCGGTGTCTTCTGAGAGCCTGTCTGGAATGTGACCCGAGGCAGTGGCTGGTGTCTGGCTGCTCTGAAGTTGGCCTTCGGGGAAAGGGTAGCCACAAGATGTTCCCACCCTTCTGCGTGCCCTCAGGAATTTGAAAATAAAACTCATGTGAAAGCAAGAACAACAGCCACCACTTCCTGATGCAGCCAGATTCCTTCACAGACCAGGCTCTAAACGGGTGGCTTCAGAAAAGAGACCTCGCTTACCTGCCCAGCAGCCTGAAGTGTTGCCATTTCCATAGCAAACTGCCTCTTAAATGCTCAGACTGAAAATGAAAAATAAATTTTATTTTTCTTTAACATTTTTACAATAGAGTTTTCATTTTTTTACACCTACTATACCGTGAATTTATAGGGGATAGGTTCCAGCAACACAGGCCCCCTTTTAGCTAGTTTTTCTGATTCTCCTGTGAGCTGTGCTGTACGCCCATTATGCCCTGAATTCACAGGGAATGGGTTCCAGGAGCTCAGGCTCTTTTCCATTGGTTCTCACAAAGCAAGCCTCTCTGGGTAGAGCAGCCTGGCTCTTCTGTTGAACCCAGGTATCTTTCTTTTTGGCTTTCTTCTTTTCTGATCATTTTCCTTCCCATATTTTAGGAAGCTATCTCGGCTCTCAGGGTGCTTAATATGCTCAATACCAACGTGAATCGTCTTGACCAGGATCTTGCCCTTAACTTGTTTATTTACAACAATACCAGCAGCATGCCGGGTAACATTGTAGACTCTTCCACTTTTGCCATGATAACGTTTGTGTGGGTACCTTTCTGAGCAGTACCCATTCTCTTGGTGTCTAGAATATAACCTTTCTCATAGATTCGTATATATGTGGCCAAAGGAACAACTCTGCGTTTTCTAAATGGCCTAGAGAACAGGGGTCAGGTGCCTGTCCTCTTTCTCTTTGTGTTCGTCATTTTGGTGAATTACCGGAAGATGATTTAAATGGCATAGGAGGATCTTAGGCTAGTTGTAGAAGTTCCCTAGCAGGGGTTAATTGCTGAATATCTATGTGGCTGGTCTCCCCACCACCACCACCCCAATGCTAACTTTGTTCGTCAGCATTCATTCACTATGTGGATTTAAGGAAAAGAAGGTTTGTGGTTCCCAGAATCTGCCATCCTATACACATGTGCCAGGCTGGGTGGGAAGTCAGGGCAAAGGATGGAGGAAATGCCTGTCTCCAGAAATGGAGGCCAAGAGGAAGGGTGGGCAGTGACCATGAGACTGCTATTAGATTGTTTGGGTATGAATAGTTATCCCTTGCATATTTAAAAATGAAGTTTTTTATTAATTATTGCTGTGTTGTGTGAAAGGAAATACTGCTCTGTAGAAGAAGCGAAACATTTATGAAATTTGTTTTCCTAAGTGATGGCAGTAATTGAAAGATAAATCTAAAAACAGAAATTTGCAGAAGAGAGTTTCATAGCAGATCAGTAGGTTCAGGGCATATCCCTGACCTTTTTCTAGAACGCTAGAAAATGTCAAAATATTCTCTCTGGTCTCAGAGCCAGCCCGCCGGCCTAAGTGGACAGTAGTGGGTGGAGAGACAGGGTGACAGACTGGAATCAGCTCGGCCTGCCTCCCCTCTTGTTCTCACCCTCTACCCCCCACCCACCAGGGCACCTTCTCTTACTTCTGAGGCTACACAGTAAGACTCATTCTGGGATATGGAATGCACTGAGTTCTGGAAAGTGGGAGCAGGGCAAATGTGGAGACCCTTGGTTTTCCTTCAGCATTGCTTGCCAAGGCATAGTCACTAGCCGGATGGAGCAGGGCATTTGTTTTTCTTTTTTAATTTAAAGATCTCAAATGCTTTTTTTTGAAACAAAGTCTCACTCTGTCTTCCAGGCTAGAGTGCCATGGCCTCAGCCAGTCTCATAGCAACCTCAAACTCTTGGGCTCAAGAGATCCTCTTGCCTCAGCCTTCCAAGTAGCTGGGACTGCATGCATGCACCACTATGCCTGGCTAGTTTTCTATTTTTAGTAGAGACAGGGTCTTGCTCTTGCTCAGGCTGGTCTTCAACTCCAGCAATCCCCTGCCTCAGCCTCCCCGAGTGTTAGGATTACAGGTGGAAGCCTCCATGCCCAGCCAGGGCATCTGTTTTTCTAGGAAGGAGGGCACAGCTGTGTACTGACAGCTTCCCGACCCGGACAGCATAGCTTTGGAGTCACACCCGACTAGGGCAGCAGGAAGCTTCAGCTTTGTCATACGTCTTCTGTGGTAGCCCAGTTCTGCGGTGAAAATCCAGCCCAATGATTCTGCAAGCCATTTAAAAAAGTCCATTTTTTTCTTTAACTAGCTGGAACTGATGCAGTTCTCTGCAACTGAACCTTGACTGACACAGGAGGCTGATTTACTGTATGTGGGGATACTGGCGTGTGGTCTGGGCTATGTGTTTCAGGAAATATGTACGGGCAGGTACAGCCTGATGACTTAGAGCAGACTGGCAGGGAGCCGAAGGTGTGGTTTTCAGACTGCGCTCTAGAGAACACTTGAGTTCTTTGGAGTTTTCTCTGCAAAAAAATTGCAATTTTGCATAAGATTTTGTTTGAACAATAAGCTTATGGTAACCTAGTAAATGAAATCAAACCCTTGCACACAATTAAAAACATTAAATCGGCCAGGAGTAGAAGGGAGAGAGGTAGGGAGAAGGAAGGGAGGGAAGAAGGAAGGAAAAGAAAGGAAGAAAAGAAAAGGAAAGAGGGAAGGAGGAAGAGAGGAGAGGAAAGGAGAGGACAGGAAGAAGGGGAGGAAGGAAGGAGGGAGGGAGGGAGGGAGGAAGGATTATAAGGGATTTCCTTACAAAGGAATCCTCAAGTACTTATAATTTAGATATCCTGGAGAAGTCACAGCTTGCCTCCCAATTTTCTTGCATTTGATGTAATGAATGTCTTTGTAAACTGAGCCAATCTTTAAATAAAACACGGATTTGGGGGGCTGGGAATGAACCATCAGGAGGAATATGTCAAGAAGTCATGCTTTTGAGACACAAGCCATCACCCCTAATTTGTTTATAGACCGAGATTTTTCATATGTGAGGTTTCCTGAGAAAAGGGAGTTCTTATCCAAGTTTACCCACTTGGCTCCCAACTCACCCATAGGAAAGAATGTTCTTGTAAAAGATCGTGTAGACCCATGGTGCGTTTGTGCTTACTTTAAAAAATAAAGTTAGCCGGGTATCTTTAGAAATCGGTCGCTATTAAAATTCCTGGGTTGAAACTCTAGAATAGATTTCTCAACCTTTGAAGAAATTTGTTTAGTTAATTTGGGCCTGAGAGGTTCTATCCCCTTTACCGATATCTTCTAGGATTTCTCTGTAGACCAAGGTGAAGGGAAGTTTGGTCAATGCTAAGGGACCGAGCCTTCACTGAGCCATCATTATTTTACAGAGTTTGTCCTATTTAGGGACAGGGAGGAGACACCTTGGCATTGAGAAGGATCTTAAAGAAGAATTGGGTTCTCCTGTTTCTGCTTCTTTCTTTATAGCCAGAGTGCTGCTGAACCTGGATATAGGTCATTATAAAGTTAACATAAACTTTCCAGTGCGCTCTCAGCACCTGTAGCTTAGTGGCTAGGGTGCCAGCCACATACCAGAACTGGCAGGTTCAAATCCAACCTGGGCCTTCTGAACAACAATGATAACTACAACCAAAAAATAGCTGGGCATTGTGTGTAGTTCCAGCTACTTGGAAGGTAGAGAATCTTAAGCCCAAGAGTTTGAGGTTACTGTGAGCTGTGATGCCATGGCACTCTACCGAGGGCAACATAATGAAACTCAGTCTCAAAAAAAAAAAGATAAAAGAAAAATACTCTTTTTTCTCTCTCTCTTTTTTATTTTTTGCAGTTTTTGGCCAGGGTCGGGTTTGAACCTGCCACCTCTGGCATATGGGGCCAGCGCCCTACTCCTTGAGCCACAGGCGCCGCCCAATACTCTTAATTCTAGAAAGAACTTTCCATCAAGCTTCAAAGATGACATACACTAAAGTAAAACAACTTTTTTCTATTTATTCCTCTCTATATCCAAAACAGATTGTATTTGGCTTAATTGAAACCAATAAAAATATATAAGAACCATTCAAAGAAGAATTAATACAGTAGCAATTCAACAAAATAGGGGACCTAGAAAAATTAAGAAAAGGAGCATTGGTAGAATGGCAGCTAAGAGAAGAAAAAAAAAGAAATGTCAGGTGTTAAATGGATTTTATTATTTAAGAAGGGGATGATACCACCTCACTAGGAAAAAGAGAAGTTTTAAGGCATTCTCATCCAAGTACTCTTACATCTTAATCATCTTGACATTATGGAATAACTGTTATATTTAGCAGTTGTTTTAGGAAAGGTTTTTCAAACAGCTCTATATTTACCATAAAACTCCGACAACGGGATATTAAGTCATGCCGTAAGAAGGGCACATCTGGAATCTGTAGATTTCTAGGAATCTAATTTGATACATGGAAAGAATTGATATAGTCTTTTTAAGCTTTTTCATTTTTTTCTCTCTTTTTATTGTTGGGGATTCATTGAGGGTACAAAGAACCAGGTTACACTGATTGCATTTGTTTGGTAAAGTCCCTCTTATAATTGTTTCCTGCCCCCAAAAGGTGTGTCACACACCGTGACTCACGCCCCACCCCCTCCCTCTCTCTGCTCTCCCCTTCCCCTATTCCCCACTGTATACTAGGTCATCAACTGTCCTCATATGAGAATTGAGTACATAGGATTCATACTTCTCCATTCTTGTGATGCTTTACTAAGAACAATGTGTTCCACTTCCATCCAGGTTAATATGAAGGATGTAAAGTCTCCATTTTATTTAATAGCTGAATAGTATTCCATGGTGTACATATACCACAGCTTGTTAATCCATTCCTGGGTTGGGGGGCATTTAGGCTGTTTCCACATTTTGGCGATTGTAAATTGAGCTGCGATGAACAGTCCAGTGCAAGTGTCCTTAATGTAACAGGGTTTTTTTCTTTTTGGGTAGATGCCCAGTAATGGGATTGCAGGATCAAATGGGAGGTCTAGCTTGAGTTCTTTGAGGGTTCTCCATACTTCCTTCCAAAAAGGTTGTACTAGTTTGCAGTCCCACCAGCAGTGTAAAAGTGTTCCCTTCTCTCCACATCCACGCCAGCATCTGCAGTTTTGAGATTTTGTGATGTGGGCCATTCTCACTGGGGTTAATGATATCTCAGGGTAGTTTTGATTTGCATTTCTCTAATAATTAGGGAAGGCGAGCATTTTTTCGTATGTTTATTAGCCATTCATCTGTCTACTTTAGAGAAGGTTCTATTCATCTCTCCTGCCCATTGATATATGGGATTGTTGGCTTTTTTCCATTTTTAATTGCTACGGATCCATAATAGCTGTGCATACTTACTGGGTACATGTGATATTTGGATACAGCCTGTAATGTCTAATGATTAAAGCAGGGTAATTAGGATACGCATCACCTCAAGCATTTATCATTTCTTTGTAATAGGAGCATTCTACGTCCACTCTTAGTTTTTTAAAAATATGCAATAAATTACTGTTTACTATAGTCACCCTATTGTAGTACGAAACGTTAGCTCTTATTCCATCTCACTGTATTTTTGTACCCATTAACCGTCCCCATCTGTGTCCCTCCTCCCCACTACCCTTCCCACTTCTCAGCCTTTAGTAGCCATCATTCTACTTTCTGTCTTCATGAGTTTAATTTTTTTTTTTAAGCTCCCACATATGAGTAAGAACAGGAGAGATTTGTCCTTCTGTGCCTGGCTTATTTCATATAACATAATGTCCTGCAGTTCCACCCAAGTTGTTGCACATGACAGGATTTCATTATTTTTCTGGCCAAATAATATTCCATTGTGTAAAATAAAATATTCCATTGTATATATATATATATATATACCACCTTTTCTTGGTCCATCATCTGTCCACAGAGACTTAGGTTGATTTCCTATCCTGGCTGTTGGAAACAGTGCTGCAGAAATCATGGGAGTGTTGGCATCTTTTCAGTATGCTGATTTCCTTTCTCTGGATATATACCCAGCAGTGGAATTGCTAGGTCATATGGTAGTCCTGGTTTACGTTTTTTGAGGAAACTCCATACTGTTCTCCATAATGGTTGCACTAATTTACATTCCTATCAAGAGTATACAAGGGTTCTCCTTTTTTCAAGTTCTCGCCAGCATTTGTTATTACCTGTCTTTTGGATAAAAGCCATTTTAACCAGGGTAAGATGTAATCTCATTGTGGTTTTGATTTGCATTTCTCTGATGTTTAGTGATGTGGAGCATTTTTCATCTACCCGTTGGCCATGTGTATGTCTTCTTTTGAGAACTGTCTATCCAGCTCCTTCACCTTTTTAAAATCAGATTATTTAGTTCGTTTTTTCCTATTGAGTTGTTTCAACTCCTTATATATTCTGGTTACTGATCCCTCGTCAGAGGAGCAGTCCGTAATTTTTCTTTTCTATTCAGAGGGAATATAGTCTTGATAATTAACTTAGCTGTCAGGTTGTTAAAATCTGTTAATTGTCTTAGCTGGGTGGGTGAGTTCAGTTGGAGAGGAGTGTTTGAGGGCCAGGTCATTGTTGAAAGTTTGAATAGCAAAGCTGGAAAAGGAATATCACCCACAGTGACAAAATTCCAAAATTTTAATATGTTCTATGATGCTAGCTACTGCTTTTCACACCCTCCAGGAATGAGATTGGAAGCATTTGGAGTCAGATCCTATACTCTCAGATACAATGGTTGGAATAAGAGATGAAACATTACCTGAACTACTTCTAAGGGAAAAGATTTAATCAGTCTTCTGTTTTCCTTTGCCATGAAAACTCTACCTAAAATCTGTTCACTCTGCTTTGCCATTTTGGGAAGTGCAAAATTTGTTGCACACACTATTTTTTTTTTTTTTTGTAGAGACAGAGTCTCACTTTATGGCCCTCAGTAGAGTGCCATGGCCTCACACAGCTCACAGAAACCTCCAACTCCTGGGCTTAAGCGATTTTCTTGCCTCAGCCTCCCGACTAGCTGGGACTACAGGCGCCCGCCACAACGCCCGGCTATGCACACACTATTTTTTAATGAAAAGTTTCTCACCAAATGAATTTGTTTTTATAAAGCTAACTTTCAAATGCGATATCCTTTATGTTTATTTAACTCTTTGAGTTCCCCCATATTTTTAGCACCAACTTTTAAAGAATATTTTATGAAATACTGTTAATAGAAATAAAATTAAGATGCAGGCCTGTCTTGTGGCTTACACTCCAGGAGAACTTCATTCTGGATGTTTTCATCCTAGCAGTGGCTTCCAGAAGGCTGCTCACTGATAATGGAGAAATGGAGATTTTTGGTAGTGACTCCTATTTCAGGTGGAGAATAAGAATACGGGCAGACGTATGTCCTGTGTTGCTAGAGAGTTAGACATATGTCTCCTTAGTCAGAGGAGTTGGTGAAGGGTCCTTATCCACTCTGTCTAGATGAGGCCTTGAGACTAAGCAGGTAGGGTCTGGAGACGAGGTCCTGTCTGAAGCATCAGGAGACAGGACCTTCCAGTTGGGAAAGCTGCTTTTCTGTAGCACAGCAGGTGAGCCCCAAGGACCTAGCATGCTGGTCTTTAGTTTCTTATGAGCCTGAGCCACCCTCTTAGGGGCTGTTATGGGCTACATTGTGTCTGCCCCTCCTAGATTCCTATGTGTGTGTGTTTGTTTTGAGATAGAGTCTCACTCTGTTGCCCTGGATAGGGGTACCTTGCTGTCATAGTTCACAGGAACCTCAAACTCTTGGACTCAAGGGATCCTCTGGCCTCAGCCTTCCAAGTAGCTGAGACTAAAGGCATATACCACCATACCTAGCTAATTTTTTTGTTTTTAGTAGAAATGGGGTCTCCTTCTTGCTCAGGCTGGTCTGGAACTTCTGAGCTCAAGGGATCCTCCACCCTTGGCCTCCCAGAGGGGTAGGATTACAGGCATGAGCTACCACCACACCCAGCCTCCAGATTCCTTGTGGAAGCCCTAATTCGCAATACTGCCAAATTTGGAGATAGACTCTTAAAAAAGCAATAAAGTTAAAATGAGCTCAGGAGGGTGGATCCTAATCTAATAGGACTAGTGTCCTCATAAAAAGAGCAAATTTGGATACAGACCCATGCAGAGACCATGTGAAGACACAGGAAGAAGAAAGTCATCTACAAGCCAAGGACAGGGGCTTCAGAAGAAGCCAGCTATGCTGACACTTGGTCTTGAATTGTGGAAAAATTAAATGTCGTCATGAAAACACCCCCCACCTGGGTACTTTGTTGCAGCCTGAACAAATGGATGCAAGGGCTCAGGCTGGTCTTTTTCTTGTTACTTCCGTTCTCCTTTGACAGGGCAGTCAGACTATGGCAGTTGTCACAAACATATTGTGTGTCTTTCTTCAAAATGTTAAAGTTATATTTGTCAAGTTTTCTACTTGGTTTAATTCGTTTTTCTTCCAGTACATCAACTTGGTTTTTTAGCATCAGGAGGAGAAATTTTAAAAACGTGGGTATAGGCTGGGCGCAGTGGCTCATGTCTGTAACTCTAGCACTCTGGGAGGCCAAGGTGGGTGGATTGCCTGAGCTCACAGGTTCGAGACCAGCCTGAGCCAGAGAGAGACCTCGTCTCTAAAAATAGCCGGGCGTTGTGGCAGGTGCCTGTAGTCCCAGCTACCCGGGAGGCTGAGGCAGAAGGATTACCTGAGCCTAAGCTCCTAAGGATTACCTTAGGAGTTTAAGGTTGCTGTGACTGATGCTATGGCACTCTACCTGGGTGACAGAGTAAGACTCTGTCTCAAAAACAAACAAACAAACAAACAAAAAAGAAAACCAACTTGGGCACAGACTTAACCTCCATCATGACTACTTTTCTTTTCATTGATTCTTAAGCCCCATCCTCAAATTTAGCAAAAGGCAGTCATTTGACATGTAACTGACTTAACTGCATCTGATCAAGAAAAGTTCCTAGTTTCATCATGCTGAGTTCAGGTTCTCAAAAGTTTGGTAATGTCATTAAAAATGATATTCCCACCAACTTTTCATTTGCAGAATTTTCTAAGGTGTTAATTGGCTTTCCGACATCTCTGGTTAAATGTCTTCTGGTAATAATAAGCTAAATATGATAAAAATAAATCTTCCATTCCTCCCCCATCCCAAGTTCTGCCCACTCTCAAATTTTTGTCTCTATTCATGTATTTATTAAGGATCTACTCAGTTTCTGGCACTGGGAAAGGTGCCATGGTGAGTTATTTTAAAAATACATGAAATCTGGTTCTTGTGTTTGAGGAATTTCCAGTATTACTAAAGACACACAGTAACCATGTAAGGATCAGCTTAAAAATATCCATAAATCAAAGACTTCACAGATGAAGCTCTGATTACATCCAGCCACTGTGGCCTGGCTATTCCAGAAGTCTCTCCCCTCACTCAGATCCTACGTCCCTGCTGCCCTCTCTGCTGGGATTCACCCCCAGCCACTGGTTTCCCATATCTGCATTCAGACCTCCGTTCATCATAGAGGCCTCTGTCAAGCGAGATAGCACCTACTTGCCTGTCTCTCTGTCTCTTTACCTGCTGTGTTCTCTTTTCGTGATGCTGATGTAGAACAGTGGTTCTCAAACTGTACCTGAGAATTTGTTAAAACACAGATTTCTTGGCCTACCTCTTTGAGATTTTGATTCCATAGATCTGGTGTGGGACCTGGGAATTTGCCTCTCAGTTCCCAGATGACCCTGATACTACAGGTTGGGGGACACCTGATTTAGGGTAATAGTTTGCCCTGGGAAAGCATGAAAGTGTTGTTTCAATGTGGTGCCTCATGAGGGCATGTTAATCAGTCCTCAGTAGAAGATGGACCATTGTCATTATACTTTGGCAGAAACATACTGAGGCCTTCCTGTGGAGGTGACACAGAGATCTGCTCTGGACCATGCCTTCAAACTAGATGTATTTAATCTCAGCACACGTGACCAGTATGGCCCTCCCAAGAGGTCTGGGAACCTGCGTCCTCCCCACCAGCAAACAAAAAGCCATACTGCTGACCTAGCTCTGAATCAGTCTTTACTCCCTGCTGTTCATATTTTTGACCCACACTTGATCTCAGAACAACTTTATCTGCCAACTCATCCTCCAGCTGGATACCCTTAGAAATGTGCATAGACTCAACATTTTACCTCTGACCCATTTCTTGGATCTTGGGTGGTGATCTTTTTTATGAGTTAAAGCATGATTTCAGATGATTGAAATCTCTAATTCAGAGATTTCCCACCCACTCGTGTCCTGCCCTTTTCCTGTTCTAGGGGCACTGTGGCCTGTAACCAAACATTAATACTGTCCGTGGCGTAGACAAGGCAGAGGGCAAATGGATGAGGCCAGTGCACATAAAGATTTCCCTAAATCACCCTAGGATATCACCTAACCCCCAGGAGTATAGCCCACATCATGAAGTCCCCAAACTACAGATGTAGGTGAAAGTGTAGAGAAAAGGGAACAGGTTTACACTGCTGTTAAGACTGCAAACTAATACAGCCTCTTTGGAAAGAACTATGGAGAATCTTGAAAGATTCAAATTAGACCTTCCATTCAATCCTGCAATCCCATTACTAGGTCTATACCCAGATGAAAAAAGAATCATTTTACCATAAGAATATATTACTAGAATTTTTATTGCAGCTCAGTTCACAATCACCAAGATGTGGAAACAACCTAAGTGCACATCAATACATAAATGGATTGATAAACTATAGTATATGTATAACATGAAATACTGTTCAGCCATAAAGTAGATGGAGACTTCACATCTTGTGTATTAACTCGGATAGTCAAGTATCACAAGAATGGAAAAGCAAGTATCCAGTGTACTCAGTACTGATATGAAACCAGTAGATGAACAAATACATGCCCACACAAGAGAAAATCACAATTAAACTTAAGTGGGAAAGAGAAGAGAGGAGAAAGAAGGGAGAGGGGAAGAGGGACAAGGATTGGTGTGTGTTCACCTAACAGGTGCAATGTAAGGGTATAGGGGACATCTCCTTGGTGAGGGGCACAACTACAACTTGGAGTTTACCTAACAAATGCAAATGATGTAACCTAATGGCCTGTATCCTCATATTAATCTGATTTAAAAAAACAGATTTCCCTGGCAAATAAAGTTCCTTTAGGACAAGATGCTTTAAGCTTTGATTCAGTGCTTAGTCTTCTGTGATACTCGGGTTAAAGCTTTCCTGTGCTTCGATTTGCCCTCCTAAAAGAATCCACATAATGCAGGACTTATTCAAAACTCAATTAAAAACACATATTAAATCCTACAATGCACACGGTGCTCCATTAGATGGGAAGAACAAAAATCATTCTTTGAGAGACACTCACCGAGTATCTGCCAGGTGCTCAGAGTGCTGGGCACTCTGGATTGCAATCAATGAAAGAGACACAGATCTCTGAACTTCTGGAGCTTCTGTTCTGCTGCAGGAGGTAGATGATAAATAAAATATACTATGTATAATTGATGTTATAAGTGCTGTGGAGAAAAACAAAGCAGAGGGAGAGATACTTGGAGTGCTAGAGAGATGAAGGTGGGCAGACAGGGAAGCCTCACTGAGAAAGTGGCATTTGAGTCCTGACATGGAGCGTGTGAATATGTAAGCAATACTGATATCTGGGGGAAGAGAATTCTGGGCAGATGGAGCAACCAGGGATAAGGGCAGAGAGGCTACAGGGGCCAATATGTATTGCATTTCCAACAGCAAAGACTCTGGCTCCATTGGCCACACTGAAAAGAGAATGGCCAAGTTGCAGAGTTAGGATCGGTGGTGCCACTTCAGATTTAAAGATTGTGTTCTGGCTGTTAGGATTGGAACAGACCGAAGGTAGCCTGGGCAAAAGTTGGGAGACAAGTTAGAAGTCTTGTAATAATTTGGGGAGATGATAGGGGTAGGAGAATAGGCGATGAGAAGAATTTGGGTTCTGTAGTGTTTTAAAATTAAAGTAAGGTTGGTTTCTGCCATGAGGGAGTTAGTGCTCTGATGATCTGATGAAGGTGTCTATGTAAGAAGGACCTTCGAGTCCAAGGTACGAAGGCAGATGACATAGTAGTAGCTGTTGTTTGCTAAGCACTCACCCCGTGCCTGGCAATGCCTAACACACCACGCAAGGAAGCCAGGATCAGAACCCAGGTGCTCGGTCTCCAGAGCCTCCATACTTAATGACTACATTGTACTAAAAAGTAAAAAAAGAGAAGAAATGAATTCCAATTGGGATAACTTGGGGAGTTTTTAATAAAAAGTGCCATTTGATTTGGGTGTTGAGGGATGAATAGAACGTATCAGTTTGAAAAAGGGAAAATCTCTTTTGAAAAAGGGAAAATCTCTTATGAGGGTTGTACCTGTAATATTAGAATGATAAGCTTCCACAGGTAACACAGGAATGACCATGTAGTGACCACTCAGTTCTCCAGAAGCTGAGCTGGATCCACAGTGGTCTCTTTCTCCCTATGGGCGTTATTCCACTCCGTCCTATGTTCACACCTGCAGCTATGGCCACTCTCTTCCCCACTCCTCCAAAAAGAGGGTACAGCGTGTAACAAGCAACAATGCAGTGATTAGGGCACCTCATCCTGGTTCCATTATCTACCTGCTGGGTGACATTGGGCACATTGTTTACTCTCTGACCCCCTTCCATAAATACCTACCTCATAGAATTCAGGTGATCTGGACATGCAGGGGTTGGGGCTCTGACTTCCAGGTGAAGATCTGCATATATAACTTTTGACTCCCCAAAACCTAACTACTAATAGCCCACTGTTGACCTCACCAATATCATAAACAGTCAATGAACGCATATTTCATATATTATATGTGTGCTGTACTGTATTCTTACAAATAGAGTAAGCTAGAGAAAAGAGAATGTTAAAAAAAATCATAAGGAAGAAAAAATATATTTACTGTTCATTAAGTAGAAGTGGATCCTCCTGAAGGTCTTCATCCTCCCCATCTTCACATTGAGGAGGCTGAGGGAAGTGGAGGGTTTGGTTTTGCTGTCTCAGGGGTCGCAGAGAGAAAGAAAGTCCATGGATAAGTGAACACACACAATTCAAACCATGTTGTTCAAGGATCAACTGTATATTATAAGAAGCAAGTGAGATCATATAGTAAATGTTCTTAATACGGTGCCTAGTGTATGGTAAGTCGCTGGTGGTCTTAAAGGTGACCTGAGTTACAGAGAAAAAATAGTCCATTATATTCTGTATTCTAAGAGAAGACATAATTTTTTACAAAGAAAAAATAGTCCATTACATTCTGTATTCTAAAATAAGACATTATAAATTTCATTTAGAAATGTTTACATCAGAATGGTTAAAATCGAGACATATCCTGTTGAAGATATGTTTGCTTTTATTCTTTTTACCTATGAAGTTATCTCAAACAGATCACCTTATCTTATCTGACAACCTATTCAAAACAAGGTCTCTATCATTATCCTTACACATTATGTCTGATTTGCTAAGTTTATAAGTTATCTTATAGTAATTAACATTTTAGGTTGGTTGGTTGAGTTCTGATGGTCTTTATTCTCATCAGTAACATGTCTGTAAATTACGTCTTACATTATATTAGACAATCACCACTCCTACAAAACATGATTCTGGACATGATAGCCACTGTAATAAGAAGAGAAAAAAAGGCATTCAGTTTGGAAAGGAAGAAATAAAGCTATCTCTTTGCAGATAAATCTACCAAACAAAACAAAACTCTCCTAGAAGTAATAAGTTCAGCAGGGTCACAGGATTTGAGATCCATACACAAAATCAATTGCATTTCTATATACTAACGATGAAAAAATGGATGCTAAAAAAAAATTAAAAGCATGGTACCATTTACAGTTGCTCAGAAGAAACTAAAATACTTAGGTATAAACAAAGCATGTGTATGATCCATATGCTGAAAATTATAGTATGCCAGTGAAATAAATCAAAGACTAACAACTGAGGAGACATACTATGTTCATGGATTGGAAAACTCAGTCAAGTAAAAATATCAGTTCTCTCCAAATAGATCTATGGGTTTAAAACAATTTCTATCAAAGCCAAGCAAGGGTGTTTTAAACATAAACAAGCTTATTCTAAAATTTATATATAAAGGCAAAGGAGCGAGAATAGCTACAACTGTTTTGACAAAGAAGAGTAAGTGGGAGGAATTAGTTTGCCCAACTTCTAGGCTTACTGAAGAGCTACAGTGATCAGGACTATGTGGTGAAAAGACAGACATACAAGTCGATGAAACAGAATGAAGAACCCGGAAATAGACTCTCCTAAATATCCTCACTTGACTTTTTACAAAATTAAAAAAGCAATGTAATGGAAGAAAGGGCTCTTTTTTTCAAGAAATAGTGCTGAAGCAGTGGGATATCTATGGATAGGCAAAAAAAATGAGCTTCAACCTAAGTCTCATACCTTAAATAAAAATTACTTCAAAATAGATCATAAACTATGATGTAAAAGTATAAAAATTTATACCAAAAACAGGAGATATTATTTAGTACCTAGGGCTTTGTGAAGATTTTTAGACCTGGCACTAAAAGCATGATCCTTAAAAAATTGATAAATTGAATCTTTTTAAAAAGACTCTGTTAAAAGAATGAAAAGACAAGCTACAATCTGGGAGGAAATATTTGTAAACCGTATATCTGACAAATGATCAATATCTAGCATGTATAAAGAACTCTAAAACTCCATAGTAAAAAATCAAACAATCCTATTAGATATTAGATGAATTATAGAAAGAGACTTTTCGCTCAAGGTAAGTAAACACATGCAAACATGTTCAATATCATTAGCCTGTAAGAAAATGTCGATTGAAACCACAAAGAGATATCACTGCATACATATCAGAATAGTTAAAAAATAGTGATAACACCCAGTGCAGGCAAGGACTCAGAGAAACCGATCACTCCTGTGTTGTTGGTGGGAATGTAAAATAGAACAGCCACTCTGGAAAATAGTTTTATGGTTCCTTTTAAAAATAAAAATGGACTTACCATATGACCTGGTAATCACACTCTTTTGCATTTATCTCAGAAAAATGAAGCATTTATATTCACCCAAAACTTGGACATGAATGTTCATAGCAGCTTTGTTTGTAATAGCCAAAAGCTAGAGACTACCCAAATGTCCTTTAGTGTATCAGTGGTTTAGCTGTGAGAGGTCCTTGGGGGACCACCCAGCAGTAAGGAACACCCTGTTGATAGGTACGATGAGTTGGATGTACCAAGGGAATTAAGCTCAGTGAAAAAAAAAGCCAATCTACAAAGGTCACATACAATACCATTTCATTTATGTATAACAGTCTTGAAACAAAATTACAGAGATGGGGAACAGATGAGTGCTTGCTGGGGATTAGGGATACAGGTGGAGGAAGGAAGTTTGAATAAAGGGCATAGTACCAAGAGTACAATGAAGTATCTTGACTGTACTAGTAGTTATAGACAGCTTCACGTATGATAAAATTGCATAGAACACACACAAGTGTATATATAAATCTCAGCTCTGTGGTTGCACCAATGCCAACAACCTGGTTTTGTTGTTGTCCTATATTTATACAATTGGAAGAGGGAGACCTCCCTGAATATTACTCTGCAACTTTCCTTTTATAACTATTTCAAAGTAAAATGTAAAAAATATATACGTATATGCTTTACCTAGAAGGGTAATAAACTTGAAGGAAGGAGTGGCGTGTGTGATGTGATGGTGAGAAAGTAAAATGATAAACATGTTTTGGGAAAACCTTAGCGTAAATCAAAATGAATCATGTAAAGGGGTTAAAAGAAAGACAAAATGAAACATACCAGGCAGAAACAAGAAAAGATCAGAAAGGATGATGAGGCTGAAAACATTTCTAAAATCTTTGTGTTTTCTAGAAGAAAATTGAGATCCATACCTTTGGAATTGTCTGATGAAAAGTAGAATGGCATCTAACCAATCCATGCTGTTTTAATATGACGTGTTGTTTACTGATATGCCTGGAAACATTCTGATCACAATCCCTATTTTAATCCTGAAAGGAAGTGTTTTTCTCCTCTTTTTACTGATAAGAAACAAACAGGGGTAGATGACGTACGCATCAGAGACGCAAGTGGCAAAGTCAGAATACGAACCCAGGGCTCTCTAACTCCCAAGTATGTGTTCTTTTGACCCCAGTATGCCCTCCTGGCTGGAATGAATACAGAGAGAAACTAATTTCCCCAGAGAGGTGTCTGCAATGTTTTGAAGGCGAAATAGTTGTACCTCTCATGGAATGAAATAGGAATCATCTCCAAACTGTGGGCACAGCAGAAAGCTCTTCCCTTTGTCCTTTGTCTTATCAGCTCTAAACTTAGTCATTGTGAAGATGTGTGTTCCAAGAGCCCATCATTCAATGAGTTGTGTCACCTGGAAGAATGGGCATCCATTCACTCTCAGATTTAGTAGTTTCTCCATACAGCTATGAGCATAGAATAATTTTTTTGTGTGTGGCATCATATCTCACAGCAACCTCATACTCTTGGGCTCAAGAGATCCTCTTGCCTCAGCCTCCCAAGTAGCCGAGACTATCGGCAACCCGCCACAGTGCCCAGCTGATTCTCCTGTTTAGTAGAGACAGGGCCTTGCTCTTGCTCAGGCTGGTCTCAAACTCCTGAGCTCATTCAGTCCATCTGTCCAGCCTCCCAAAGTTCTAGGATTATGGGCGTGAGCCACCACACCTGACTAGAAATAAAATTTTTGATATTATCCTGTATCTGTAATATTTCACCTTCATAACCTTGCAGACACCTATTTTGAAGATCAAAAAACCCATGAATATGTTGACTTCCTATTTGTGAATTTCTCTTGTTTCTCCTGATGCTAAAATGATCTTCAAGTCTGGTGTGTTAAAGTCCATTCTCATGCACACACACGGGTGTGTACACACGTGACTAGTGGGTTCTAAAAAAAGGCGATCGGACTTGACAGGTTTAAACAAAAGAAATCTGAACATTCCCCTCTGCTCTCTCGGGTCTTCTCTGCTTCTTTTAGTCTGGAATCAGTGACTAAAGCTTTCCAGTTTATAGGATGAAAAGAAGTACTTTTATCTTACCTGAAAGCTTGGGCAGCAAAAGCATCTATTTACTGACTCATAAAAGATTTTATGCCTCATCTGTTGTACTTAAGATGACTATAGAGAATGTGCTAGAAAAAGATTTGAAATGTGTTGCCTCCTGAAGTTAGAATTATAATCAGGTGTATTATTGAACAATCCTGCTTTCCTTAATATGTGCAGATTTCAGCACTGGCAGGAAGTACTGAAGTAAACCCAAATAGAACATGAAACAAAATGCATCCTCATACTCTGAATGCCCACCCCTTTGTGAGCAGACTTCAGAATGAGTTTTCCCAGCTCTTTCATAATACTGTCATCTGCTGAAACAACAGAAGCACCTGTCACAGGGTGAGCTCACAGCCGTCTATAAAAACATCAGGAACATTCTGATCCCCCAAACTGCCATCACAGCCCTTGTCGCAGAATAAGGCAGAGACCCTGAACACGTCTTATCTTTTCTAGACCTCAGTTTCCTTATTCGTAAAATCCTGACACATTTCCCAAGAAATTTGAGAGGAAGATTGGCTTTGTAGAGATATAATATTTTATCATTAGCAATAGCTTTATTTTTTGCCCTTGATAAAGTAGAGGTAGCCCTTCTTTCATGAAGGTAAACCCACAAGGAAAATACCAGCAAGAAAGAATTCATGGAAAGGAAGGCCCATGTGGCCATGGTGTTCTGAACCATCCCTGTCTAGTTCCATTTTGAGTTGGTGTTTTCCAAAGAGTCCCCTGGGGGGCAGTCCTTAATAGCACTCTCTGTTACTGTGGCCGTGGTCATGAATAGTAGCCAGGTAGCCCTACCTTATCCACATGGACCCATGAAAAGTGACTCCACTGAAAAACTGGATTATTGTGTTCTTTACAAATGATAAGGAAGTTGGTTCTAATTTTTGGTTGAAGACCCTGAGTTTTAAGTGAATGATCCTTATAACATAGTTCTTAATTGTTCGATTGGTCTAGGTTCACCTTGAATTAAATATTATTTCTTTTACACATTAACTTTGAGAGGTCATTTAGCACTGTGATTAACAACACAGTCTCTGAAGCTGGACTACCAGGGATTACATCTCAACTTCATCATCACCCCTGTGTGATGTTGGTCAAATTATCTAACTACCCTTTGCCTCAATTTCCTCATAAGTAATTGGATAGAAAAGTAGAAGCTATTGCATAGTATTCTTGTGAGCATAAATTACGTAATCTATTAATTGTTCAGTGTAATGAACCACAGTGTAGAAAGTACCACATCAATTGAGAGTATTGTTATTATTAAGCATTTCATAAAATCACTATGGGAAAATAAATCATGAGCTTTCAGCCTTCCTTCAGAATACATCTAGAATCTGACTGCTTCTGATCTACGCCATTCCTGGTCCTTCACCACCTCTTGCAGTAGCCTCCTAACTGATCACCTGCTGTTCCTCTTGCTGCCATCAGTCACCATAGAGCAGCCGGAGTGGTTGTTAAGACTCCTAAGTCATATCACACCATTCTTCTGTTCAGTACACTGCATGGCTCATCATTTCATTCAGAACAAAAACAAAGTACACACCCTTGCCTCCCGGCCGCTCTTGCCTCAGCTATCGGCATCTTGGCAGTTTTCCTGTAACAGCCTCGCTTATTACTTGCAACCTCAAGGCTTTTGTACTTTACTGTTCCTTTTGCCTAAAAGGTTCTCCTTCTAGCCATCTGTGGGAGACTAGCTTCTCCTTCATTCAATCTTTATTCAAACATCATCTTATCTGAAGAAGGCTTCTCTGGCCATGCTTTCTAAAATAGCCTTTCCTTCCCTGTTAAGTTTATCCCTAACGTGGACTAATCACCACCTAACAACTATATATATGCAGGGCAGCCGTAAAGGTCAAGTGCAGTTTAAAATAGTGTGCAGTTTAAAATTGCACATGAACTTTGTGACCACCTTGTATGCGTACGTGTGTGTGCATGTGTGTTTCCTGACATGTGGCCTGATTCTCCCCACTTAACATTAAAGGTGCGTGACAGCAGCTATCTTATTTTTCTCATGCTGTATCACAAGCTCCTAGCATAGTTCCTGTACCTGCTGGAAATTAATACTCTGCATAAATTAATGGACTGGAGCGGACAATAGTTTATATCAGACTTTCAAAGTCCTTTTCCATGTATAATCATATTTAATCCCAGGAAGTAAGGACCCCAGAGGGACAAATTTCTTGCCCCTATACCTATGAAGATTAGCTCAGATCAGTAGAACCCCAAAGAGGGTTCTACTAGTCTCAGACCCATGCAGCAGCCTGACCTGACATGAATTTACCATTATTCCAATGCCAAGTATTGATATTTTATTTGATGAGTGAGTTTCAGTAAGTTAAATCACCTAATGTACCAGACCCAAAGAGCATATATTGTGTGATTTTGTTTATATAAAGTTCTAGGAACTGCATGCAAACCCATAGTGACAGAAAGTAGATCACCAATTCTTCAGAGGTGGTGGGCGCCTTACAGAGGGCTGCAAGAAACATTCTGTGCTAATGTACATATTCATTATCTTCATTTAGTCATGGTTTCGTAAGTAGGTGCATCTACTAAAACTTGAATAGTATATTTGGAATACGTGCAGTTTATTGTCTATTATTTTGCTCAATGAAGATGTTTTTTAAAAAAGTTAGGTAACGTACCCCAGCTCACCCTGCATCTTTCTGCAAAATGCTGGCCTGGCCCGTGTCTGGATTCTTGCTGTCTTCTTTCACTCCAGCATTGCCCACCCGCTGATTACTGAGCCTCGGGTTGTTAACAGTAGAAAGCCCCCCATGTATAATAACATGGATTTGTGTGTTTCTCTGTACAGAAAGGAAAACTTTGATTTTACAGTTGGGTGGCATTCTAAACTACTTTTATAAGGCTCTCTTTCTTCTATTAAGTGAAAATCAAATAGCCAACACGGATTGACAGTATTTGAAGAATTCCAGGTTAATGAAACTTTTATATGAGCAATTGGAGAGAATGAAATGATTGGCCCCAGGTCACCTCCAGGGCAGCTTTGGCACAGGGATTAGAAACTGAATAACCCTGCATTTTTGTTTTTCAGCATGAAAGCCATATTTTCTTCCATTCTTTATTGGCAAGTTGTAACTCTTTTTTTTTTTTCCATAGTACCTAAAATATCTGTTTTTCACAGTCCTTGTGCGTGTCTTCATTTTCTCTCTTGTGAATGAGACATTCTAAATGCCTCCTGTGCACGTGCAGGACTCACGCTGTGTTCTGTTCTCCTCCCCTTCTCTGATTTACCGTGTGAGAGGGGCACTGCCTATGGAAAACAATATTAATAGAACCGAAATCTGCCAAGGAACCACAGTGATGGTGCATGTCAGATTAAAGCTGCACTTCCAGCTATGGGCTTAAATAGGCCACACTTTGATCAACAGATTTGTTCCTCACAAAACAATTAGTTTTCAGTTAATCAGTGTTTTACTATTCACATGGACGCTTGTTTATTTTCCTCCTGTGTGCTACTGAGAACCCACTTCATATTGATACGAAAGGATTCCAAGATAAGTCAGCCTAACTCATACTCTCAAGTAGGCAGGATGGGACAACTGTATAAGTATTTTGCAATTGCAAGGAAAGCCTCTATCTTTGAGATACTTGAGATCTTTTGGAGTCCGGGGGTTAATGCATCTTTACACTTTAGCTTTAATTTATTGGTTTATACCCTTTATTGCACTTACATTCCTAAGACCCTTGGTCAATTAATTATGTTTTTATAAATATAATTTATAAATATGATTATATTTATAATTATGATTTTAAATTCACTTTGATACTAACTGCTACTTATAAGATACTTATAGTAAATTCTTAATATTATTAATATTACTCCCTAGAGAGGCAGCGCCTGTGGCTCAGTGAGTAGGGCACCAGCCCCATATACTGAGGATGGCGGGTTCGAACCAGCCCCGGCCAAACTGCAAGAAAAAATAGCCAGGCGTTGTGGCAGTCGCCTGTAGCCCCAGCTACCCTGTTTCCCCGAAAATAATATAGTGTCTTATTTTAAGGTGTGCTCCCAAAGATGTGCTAGGTCTTATTTTCAGGGGACGTCTTATCTTTCCTGTAAGTAGGTCTTATTTTCGGAGGATGTCTTATTTTCGGGATGTAATTGGAAGGCTGAAGCAAGAAAATCGCCTAAGCCCAAGAGCTGGAGCTTGCTGTGAGCTGTGATGCCTGGCACTTTACTGAGGGCGACAAAGTGAGATTCTTTCTCTAAAAAAAAAAAAAATATATGGGCGGCACCTGTGACTCAAAGGAGTAGGGCATCAGCCCCATATACCAGAGGTGGAGGGTTCAAACCCAGCCCCAGCCAAAAAAACGCCAAAAAAAAATATATATATGTACATATTACTCCCTGGTTTATCTGTTATGAGAAAGTGTATGTATTTGTATTTTGTGCATATTATGTGTATGTATCCTACATATATCTGTATACACATGAATACACACACATGCTTTTCTGCTCTATTTGTAAGCATTACTAGGTAATCTGAGGCAAGCCTATTCTGGCAGAAAGAAAGAAAACAATGGGAAATTAAAATTCCTGTGTGATTTTTTTTTTTTTTTTGCACTTGTGTCGTGCCTCACATCTTAAATGAACACAAGTATTCATCTGTGTTCACAGTTTCCTTGTGTTTCCCTGTGAACACAGAAAATTTGTAGCTTTTCTTTGGACTTTAGAGACTAGATACTATCAGTAAAAAGTTGCCAGTGCACATTTGGTACTTTTGATTCTGGCCAAGCCATACTACAGAGATCAGACAGGTGACATCCGACTTGTACGCAAAACGCACTTTATAAAACAAGAGCAGTCATTGCCAAGGCTGGGTGAGTGACGTCTGCCCGGGAAAAACTCTAGCCGAGTTGCCAGGCAGATCACTGTGACCAAAAATTGTTTGTGTCTGCAGAATTCTGCAAGACAGAGCCTACGCAATTTTTATGTTTGTTATAATTTTCCATTAAGATTGTAACAAAAGGGCAGCGCCTGTGGCTCAGTCGGTAAGGCGCCGACCCCATATACGGAGGGTGGCGGGTTCAAACCCGGCCCCGGCCAAACTGCAACCAAAAAATAGCCAGGCGTTGTGGCGGGCACCTGTAGTCCCAGCTACTCGGGAGGCTGAGGCAAGAGAATCTCTTAAGCCCAGGAGTTGGAGGTTGCTGTGAGCTGTGTGAGGCCACGGCACTCTACTGAGGGCCATAAAGTGAGACTCTGTCTCTACAAAAAAAAAAAAAAAAGATTGTAACAATACCGCAAAAATGTTTTGGGGGGAGGGGGAAGAAATCCGAATCTTCTCCAAAGGTTTCTGTTGTTACTGGTGGCACCAGAGCTGTGCCTCCTCTGACTGGCATGTCAGTCTGCACAGTTTAGCCCCACATGTCTTACTCAGCAACCTGCCAGTTTGTCTCAAGAAGGCGAAGTGACTGGAGAGGGTTATTTGTAAGCATGTGCTCTGTCCAGTGCGTCTCCAGTCATTTCACTTGAACCGATCTGGCTGGGATATCCGTTCCATCAGTGTACAGAAACAGCCCTGATCAATGTCATGGGCTACTCAACATGTTAGTCTGTGCTCATTTCATCCTTAAGACACACCTTTTTGGTTTGGCGCCCATAGCTCAGTAGTTAGGATGCCAGCCACATACACCAGGGCTAACAGGTTTAAACCCGGCCCGGCCTGCTAAACAACAATGACAACTGTAACAAAAAAAATAGCCGGCATTGTAGTCCCAGCTACTTGGGAGGCTGAGGCAAGAGAATCGCTTAAGCCCAAGAGTTTGAGGTTGTTGTGAGCTGTGACGCCATGGCACTCTATTGAGGGCAACATAGTGAAACTCTGTCTCAAGAAAAAAAAAAAAGACACACCTTTTTTTGGCTTCCTGGACCCTTCTTCCTCTCAGGCTTCTTACAACCTTGCTGGCTGCTCCTTTGCAGTCCCATTTGTTGACTCCTTCTCCAATCTCCACCCATGGACATTAGCCTCTGCCTCGGACCTCATTGCTTCTGTCTACTCACACGTCAGTGACCTGCTCTAATCCCTTGGTCCCAAATGTCCGCTGTATGAGGACCCCTCTGGCCCAAACCTCTCCCCTCAAGTCCAGACTTCTCTCCTGGACATCTCAACTTCAACAGGCCCCAAACTGAACTTCTAATTCCCCCTAACAAAACTCTCTCCTCCCACAGTCTTCCGCATCTCAGTAAATTACAACCCCGTCAACAAAATCTTGCCGTTGTCCTTAACTCCTCTTTGGACCTGATTTCATATTCAATCTGATAGGAAACCAATCTTCACTCCACTTCCAGAATATGTCTAGAAATATGACCACATCTCACTATCTCTAGTCCCAACCCACCATCATCTCTCTCCTGGATCACTGCTTTGGCTTCCTGTGGTCTCTTGATTTTAGACCTTGTCCACTGTGGGCATTCCTTAACCAAGCAGCCCTGGAAATGGCTCCCATCTGGCCGTGCCTCTGTTCCTAACCCTCTGTCCACTTCCGGGCTCAGTGGAGGGTACAAGGACCTCCTCCATCTGTCCACCTGCTACCTGTCCAACCTCACCTCATCCCATTAGCCATCTCACTTACTTTCTTCCAAACCCAGTAGCTCTTTGCTGTTTCTGGAACCCATCAAGCATGGTTTTGTCTCAAGAAAGCTTGTTTTTCCCTTCGTCTAGATCCTTCTTCCCCTAGATATCTGCGAGGCCTTCCTTCTCCCACACTTCTCTCAAATACCTTCACAGCAGCAAGATGTCCAACTCCTGTGAATAAAATAGCAATCCACCCACTCCCGCCCCACTGTCCCGTGTTCCCCACACCCTGTTTTATTTTTCTCCCTCTGACTTGGCACACCCTCCACTTACTTGTTTATGAGGTTATTGTCCATCGTCCCTCAATACGAATGTCGTCTCTGAACTTCCTGTTGTATCCCCAGCCTTTGGGAGGCCACGTGGTACAGATAGGTACTCAATACATATTTCTAGAGTAAACGAGATCCATGTCAGTCCTAAGTTTCATCAACAGGTCTCCATTCCTAAAGAATTTATTTAAGGATCAAATTCCTAGTTCAGTCTGCTTTGCTTTAGTTGTTCTTACTTGCGTAAGTACACCATGTAGGTTGAATTATTTTGTCCTGTGGTAAAGGGACATAGACTATTATTCTCCCTTTGTCACGCTTGTTATATAAGCATAATGTTTATATATGAGCTAAACTGCACAGATGCCTGTGAGTAATGGCAGGTTGAGCTGAGTCTTGTCTCTCCTTCTAGCCAGGGTAGGTGCTCACCTTGATCAGTGCATGTTATGATGGGAACAGCCCAATGTACTGACTTCGCTTGGTAAAATCTTTTGCTAACAATGCTGGTGGAGCTAACTCTTACTGCTGCTTTCCCGGGACTATTAGTTGAAATACCAACTGACTGTCATTTTGATTATGAGGCATTTAGAGGAAAAAGCAGTAAGAAAGAGAGAAAGGTGATTGATAGTGAATCTGGAAGCAGGGCTTGTGTTTTACCAGCTGTGTTGGGGAGACCCCGGGACAGGGATCCCAGAGCCGGGCTTTGTCATCTCATTCCCTGCCTCCCACCCTCCCAGAGCTGCTCAGATGGGCCCTGAGTGCTTTAACCACCTGCAGACATTAGTCCTTTGTCGTGATCTTGGGGTTGGGAACAGAAGCCACTCTTACAAGGCAGTTTGGAAGCTTCAGAGGGAAATGGAGAGGAGGAAGTAGCCATGTGTGATGTCTCTTAAATGCCTCTTCAGAAAGGACCAGAGGGGAATAAAAAGTAAAGGTGCAACAAAAAGTCTTTGGGGAGGTAGATTAGAAAATTGGATTTGTCAAGCCCAGTCCTAGAAATTTTATGTCCTGGGAACAAGCATCCCCGAGTCAGCCATTCATTAAAGTTCTTGTATGCTGGTGGCTGGGCAGTTTGGGGGAGTGTTGTAGCCTGATCTCTGTGACCTCCTTGAACTTGGACTTACACTTAGCAGGAATTCTCTTCTTATAGCCACTTGTTCTTGTAGCAAAAAAAGGCATTCAAAAATGCACCTTACAAAAATTAGATAAGCCTTACAAACACTTTCTTTTTTTTTTTTTTGTAGAGACAGAGTTTCACTTTATGGCCCTCGGTAGAGTGCTGTGGCCTCACACAGCTCACAGCAAAGGCCTTACAAACACTTTCTAAAAGCTGCCTTGCCTCCCAAGACAAGTACCACCCAGGGCCTAGATCCCAACACTGGACGAGCAGGTTGGTCTCCAGCCCCATTCTCTGTTCTCCGCAGATGTATACACTCTTGTACACTCGCACTCACGACTGTGATCTAAGCGCCCATCCCCGAGCCTTAGAGCAATGGGGCCATTTCTGCTGCCATCTCTCTGAGTTTTCAGAAATAACAGTTCCCTCATGGACCCCTTTGTTCCTCTCTGGCCAGGGCTGAGAGGACATTCCAGTTCTCCCACAGGAGCAGGGTAAGTAGATGGGCAGAGACTAACCACACAGGCCAGGCAGCCAGCAGATCCACACCCTCTGGCGTGGGGCTGAAGGCGCAGGGGGAGCAATACTGGTAGCAGCTGGCGAGACCCGGGGGTGGGGGGAGCGGGCGGACAGCCAGGGACAAGAAGTCTCAGAAGGGATGACCAGCCGGCACTCTGACACCCCGGCGTCAGGCTGAAGTCCGGCTGGATCTCTGTCTGAGAGTGTCCCTTGGGCAGCTGGGACCTGACATGGAGGAGGGAACTTCTATAACAGGCCTAGGAAAGGCTCCTGAAAGCTCAGAGGAATCTGGCAGGGAACAAATAACGAAAAATAATTAGTGCAGAATAGTAACAGGAAAATTTTAGAGCTTAAGTTACAACAAAAGTAGTTCACTGATATATAAAATGTGGGTATGCTAAAATCAGCTCAGCATGACTCAGCCTTTGCTACTAGCATAAAACCGAAAATAAAGTAATCAAATCCCTGCAGAAGTCGAGGACACTCAGGTACCTGCCTTCAGAGCTCTACTTAAAAAATAAAAATAAAATAACCTGTTGATGGAGTGGATGGCGCACCAACTTGAGTGCCAAAAGTTGAAGAAGGTTCTATTTCTAGCTTTGCTGCTGGCATCTGAGAAACACCCCAATTCTTTCTGTGTCTTATGCAGAAACCTGCCTGGGGCAAGACTACAGAGGCTCATATGCCACGTGTCTAAATAAAATAAAGATACAAATCAAGCTAACTAATAAATTATGTTCTATTGAAATAGACCTTTATTATGACTTAGAAAGCCAAATTCAATTTTTTTTTTTTTTAAGAGAGTTTTCCTATGTTTCCCAGGCTAGTCTTGAACTCCTGGCTTCAAGGGATCCTCCTGCCTCAGCCTCCTAAAGTACTCTGATTACGGGTGTGAGCCACTGCACCTGGTTCAGATTTGAGTTTAGGATTCCCTGATCCCTCAGAGATCATGGATTGTGAACTCTGGATCATGTGATCAAAAAGCTCATGCCTGTAATCCTAGCACTCTCAGAAGCTGAGGCAGGAGGATCACTTGAGGCCAAGAGTTCAAGACCAGCCTGAGCAAGAGCAAGACCCCATCTCTACTAAAAACAGAAAAAACGAGCCAGGCGTTGTGGTAGGCACCGGAAGTCCCAGCTACTCAGGAGGCTGAGGCAGGAGGATTGCTTGAACCCAAAGAGTTTGAGATTGGTGTAAGCTATGATGACACTAAGGCACTCTACCTCGGGGGACAAAGTGAAACACTGTCTAAAAAAAAAAGACAAAAATGTCCCTTCCCTCAGCCTGACCTGCAGCAGCTTTCCTCCCTGCTCCCCAGCTCCTGCTCCTCCCTTCAGCTCCCTTCCAAATGGCAAGGGGCTCTCAGGCACACTCAAGTGATTTCCCCAACCTGCATGACGGCTTTGGTCATCCCTGAATCTTAGGGATGCAAACACCAATGTCAGGATGGGGGGCATGGACCCTTCTCCGAGATCGCCCCTCTACCATGTAGTTTGACCCAGATTTAGCCGAGTGGATTGTTCCTGTGCAATCTGGCGTGGGATGGATTAGCTTACTTTATGATTTCAGGTCACATGGGAGATACACCAAGTCTTTTTTTTTTTTTTCAAGGGCTCCAAAATGAAGGCCAGCAAGATATGAATTTCCCCAAACTGCCCACACACTCTTTCTCACCACCCTCTGGAAAAAATTCTGAGCCTCCCCCTCAGACACCTAAGAAGAAGCTGAGAAAAATCCACCCAGAAGGGAAACAGCTGCTCAGAGCATGCCTCCCCCTTCCTGGCAGCCATCTTTCCAACGTTACTGGCTTCTTCTGTGATCTGGGGGATGAGCAAGCAAGCAGTGACATTTGAATCTTCCTGAATACTTCTTACCGGCTGTCAGTGACCCTTGGATTGAGGCACCTACTCTTTGAGGCCCAGTGATACAAGAATGAGTGTACGCTTAGACCTAAGGGTGGCAAAGGCCAGCCGTTCACAAACTGATGTTAATTTTTTCCCACAATATTTCCCTGGGCTGCTAGAGAGGGGATGATGACCTTCCTGAAAACCATGCACTGATAAAGACTAGAATTGCTGGGGACAGCGAACCCCTGCGGAGGGCTGGGTGTTGAGGCACAGCAGAGAGGAAAGAGGCGAAGGGGTGGAGTCTAAAGATGCATGTGAGAAAAGGGAAGAGGTGGGAAGAGATGGTACCAAAGAGCAAAGCTCTTTAGAGTCTAGACATCCCACTTTTAGAGAGCTTGAAAAAAGCTGGACGGGGGCGGCGCCTGTGGCTCAAAGGAGTAGGGTGCTGGTCTCATCCCATATACTGGAGGTGGCGGGTTCAAGCCCGGCCCAGCCAAAAAAAAAAGCAGGACGTCTGTCCTCAGAAATGGAATCCCATCAGTATAGGTCTACTGATGTGTTTCTAACATTTCTTGTCAACAGATGGCTTTACCTTATTGTCATTAACATGACTTAATGGAATAAAGTTACAAAGAAGTATCCCCGTTCCCCTTTACCCTGCAAGTAAGTCCCTCTAAAACTGCCAAGTGATCCCGAGTTTTGTTTACCGGAGTTAAAAGTTCATCATGTCAGCACTTCCCAACATCTTCGCCCCCCAACTCAAGGACCAAACAGGTTGTATCTTTTTAAGCAGAATAATATTTTTTCCCCAGTTGAAGAAAATAAAAGAAATCCTGAACAATAACATTCGTAACACTATATATGATGTTTTAACAAAAAAACTCACGTATATTATATAAAAACTAGCATTGTGCACTGACAACTTTTCTAAAGATGTGTTTATTCACCTGTATGCATTACTGGTTATCACTATGTAAAACTTTAGCAGAGAAGAAACATTTTAGCTCAACTTCTCTATGCCTAAAGCTCCTAATTAGTGTGATTGGAGAAAAGTCACTGTGTACACATCTTACAACTCTTTTATAAATTATAACCAGAGTCTTTCTGATACGTTGAAAAGAGCAAACTGGAAACTGTAAAAGTTGCACTTTTCCTATCCTTAAAAGGCCGTGATTATTGTACTTTTAGATTTTTGCTTTTATCTGTAAGAAAATCTCATTCTTTCCTTTGTGGCCTTTTACTCTTTGCTTCGTGATAGAATTTCTACATCCGCTCTTAACACAGCCAAGGGAAACTTCCCGCTTCCCAGTAACTACACACAGGTTGGAGGGTTTGAGCTTCTGGGTCCAATCTGGTTGCTCTGTGAAAGGAGTGCTATGAAGACAGCACTGTTTTGTCATCTAAAAAAGTATTGTAACCGTTATGGGCACATAATAGTTGTGTATCTTTATAGGGTCCCTGTGAAGTTTTGATACAGGCGTACAATGTGAGTTAATTAAATCAGGGTAATTGGGATAGCCATCACCTCGGGCGTTTATCATTTCTTTGTGTTAGGAACATTCCAATTCTGCCTTTTAGTTATTTTAAGGTATGCCCAACTTATTGTTGATTGGAGTCACTTTGTTGTACCATCAAAGATTGTTCATTCCAACTACCTTTTGCACCCATTAACCATTCTTATTTTATTCTCTCCTCCCCACTACCTTTCCCAGCCTCTGCTAATCATTATTCTACTCTCTGTCACCATGAGATCAATTGTTTTTAATATTTAGGTCCCACACTTGAACAAGAACATAAGTTTGGCTTATTTCACATAACACCGTTCTCCAGTTCCAGCCATGTTGTTGCACATGGCAAGCTTTCATTCTTTTTGTGGCTATGTAATATTCCATTATGAATATGAACAGTAATTTCTTTATCTATTCAACCATTGGTGGACACATAGGTTGATTCTTTATCTTGGCTATTGTGAATAGTGCTCCAGTAAACACAGGAGCACAGATATCTTTTCAATGTACTGAATTCCCGGCTTGGCACCTGTAGCTCGGTGGCTGGGGTGCCAGCCACATACCCCAGAGCTGGTGGGTTTGAATCCAGCCCAGGCCCATCCAACAATGACAACTACAACAAAAAAGAGCCTGGCATTGTGGTGGGTGCCTGTAGTCCCTGCTACTTGGGAGGCTGAAGCAAGAGAATTGCTTAAGCCCAAGAGTTTGAGGTTGCTGTGAGCTGTGATGCCTCAGCACTCTACCAAGGGCAACATAGTGAGACTCTGTCGAAAAAAAAAACTATGTACTGAATTCCCATCCTTTGGATATATACCTAGCAGCGGAATTGCTGGGTCTTGTGGTAGTTTTATTTTTATTTCGTGTTTTGAAGAACCTCCATGCTTTAGTCCATAGCAATCGTATTAATTTCTATTCCCCCCAGCAGTTTACGAAGCTTTCTCCCTATCCTCTCTAGCGTTCGTTATTGGCTACCTTTTTGATAAAAGCCATTTTAACGGGGATGAGAAATCTCATTACAGTTTTGATTTGCATTTCTCTGATGACTGTAGTTATACTGAGTACTTTTTCATCTACCTGTTGTCCATTCGTTTGTCTTCTTTTGAGAAATGTCTATTCAGAAGTGTTACCTATTTTTAATCAGATTATTTGAATTTGTCATCGAGTTGTTAGAGCTCCTTCACGTATATTCTAGATATGAATCTGGTCAGACAGGTAGTTTGTAAATATTTTCCTCCGTTCTGTGTGTGATTTCTTCACTTTCTTGATTGAGTGCTTTGCTGTGCAGAAGCTTTTTAGCTTGATGTGATCCCATTTATCCAATTTTGCCTTGGTTGCCTGTGCGTTGGGGGTATCACTCAAGAAGGCCTTCCCCAAACAGGTGTCTTGAAGCAGTTTCCAAACATTGTCTTTTAGTAGTTTTATTGCTTCAGGTCTTAGATTTAAGCATTTAATTCATTTTTTTTTTCTGAGCGCATTTAATTCATTTTTATTCATTTAATTTTTAAGCATTTAATTCATTTTTATTCATTTAATTTTTAAGCATTTAATTCATTTTTGACTTTTATATATAGTGAAAGGTAAGGGTCTAGTTTTATTCTTCTGCACACGGATATCCATTTTTCCCAGCACCATTTATTGAAGACACTGTCCTTTCCTTTCCCCACTGTATGTTCTTGGCACCTTTGTTGAAGATAAGTTTGCTGTAAACATGAGGATTTATTTCTCAGTTTTCCATTCTGTTCCCTTGGTCTATGTGCGTTGTTTGTTTGTTTTTTTTTAAGGCCAATACTATGTCATTCTTTAAAAAAAAAAGTAATTTTTCTTTAATATTTTGAAAGAAAAAAATGTAGAAAAGATAACAATATAATAGATGTTGCTGAAATTAATAAATGTTAGCATCTGTTTTTTGTTTTTTGTTTTTTTTTATCTGAGAGGCAACTTAGCCCCATGGTTCAAATGATGAGCTGGGTGAGTCACACAACTTACTAATCTTTGCCTCAGTGTTCCTCATCTGTGGAATGGGTAATAACAGCAGCACTCTCACAGAGAAGATTAAATGAGTTAATATTTGGAAAAGGTTTAGATCACTACCTAGCACACATCAAGTGTTACATACGTTCTTGTCAAATTTGCAAAAGAAAAACATGTTTCCAAAATTGTTTCAGCCCTCTGACATTGTTAAAGAAGTAAAATGTCTTGGCATGGTGGTTTCCACCTGTTATCCCAACACTTGGGGAAGCTAAGGTAGGAAGATGGTTTGAACCCAGGAGTTCAAGACCAAACTGGCCAACATGGTGAGACTGTGTCTCTTCATAAAAGCAAATTAAAAACAAAATAGCTGGGTACAGTGCCATATGACTATAGTCCTAGCTACTGGGGAGGCTGGGGCAGGAGGATAGCTTGAGACCAGGAGTTTGATGGCTTGAGCTAGAAGCTGCAGTGAGCTGTGATGATGCCACAGCACTCCAGCCCGGGTGAGAGTGCGAGACCCTGTCTCTGAAAAAAAAGAAGTAAATGTTATTAAATTTCTGTGATAACTCAGCATTACATTTTTGAGATTTATCCATGTTGGCAGATATGGTTCTATTTCATTTATTGTAACTGCTGTTTACTGATCCGTTATACAAATACATCACTGACTACAACTCAAAAAATGGAGCTACGTTGAGCGTCCTGGAACAAGAGCCCACCCATGAGACCTCCTCTGTGATGCTCAGCTTAAAAGACATAGACAGGTGTGTCTTTAACTTTTTCAGGTGTCTCATAGCAATGGGTCAAATTTACATTCCCAGAAGCAATGAGTAACAGGCTCCATTTTCCCATGTTCTCACCAATACACAAGACTATTAGACTTACTAACTTTTGCCTATGGGATGGATATACCATCGTATGCTGCTGGTATATTCATTTTTATTGCCATAATGACTAATGAGCATTTTCATGTTTTTTGGCCATTGGGGTTTCTTTCTCTTCACAGTGCCTTTTTATATTCATTTTTTAGTTATCTATTGTTGCCTCTTTTCTATTTTGCTATTTTCCTATTGCTTTATAAGGATTCTTAAATTATTCTGCCTACTGATCCTTAGTACAGCACGTGACTTGTAAATATCTTCTCTCAGACTGTGGTTTGCCTTCCTTGAAATGTTTTTTTTTTTTTTTGTGGTCCAAAATATTCATTTTATCGTAGTATAATTAAGCAATATTTGCCTCTTGGCTTGATGATCTTTTTTTTTTTCTTTTAAAAAAAGGGGAGAGGGAAAATAAAGTGGGGATGGTTAATGTTACAAAAATATAGATAGAATGAACAATATTTGATAGCAAAACAAAGTCACTATCATCAGCAATAGCTGACAAACCTAAAGCATAGAATTGTAATTCTCCAACCTGATGGTACTCCAGTGACGCTGCTTTGATTAACATACATGGTATGCTTATATAGAAACATCACATGTACCTTATAAATATATGCAACTATTATGAACCCATAGTTATTAAAAAATTTTAAAAACCTTTTCCTATACAAATATGTGGGGAGAAAACACCACCTATTTTGTTTTGTTTTATTTGTAAGTTTCATAGTTGAACATAAATCTTCAGTTCATTGGGAACTGATTTTACTTAAGGGATATATTGTTTTACTTTTTCCGTACAGAGAACCAGTGTTCCCATGGCACTTGTTGAATAGTCATTTCTCCGTGGTTGTCTGACCACGTCTGTCATACATCAAGTGCTCATAAAACCTGTGTCTTTCTCTAGGATCGCTGTTTTACTCCACAGTCTTATTGTTCTATCCCTGTGCCAAACCACACTGTTTTAATAATGCTGATATCTGGCAGAGCAAGTTTTCCTCTTACTATTGTTATATGAAATTTCCAGATTGTTGTTATAAATGGTATATTTTTATTAAACTACATTCTCAGACCTTTCTCTCATATTTGAGGTTACTCTTGATCCTATATGTTAATCCTGTACTATTCCATCATATTGAATAGCTCTAAGAGTGAGCCTGTACGTTTCCTTAGATTCTGTGTTTTATCGTCTGTAACAAATACCATCTTAGCTATCCCTTTTTAATCTATATACCTTTTGAGTCTTATTTTTATATTAACTGTGCTAGTGATACAGACACAGAGATAGCAACTGTGCTTCAGATATAGAGATAGCCAAAATTTCAACTTTAAAGACAATACTTCTGACATTTCATCATGAAGCATTATGTTTGTTTGAGGTTTGGGGTAGATACCTTTCATCAAATTAAGAAAATTCCAAGGCCGGGTGTGGTGGCTCATACCTGTGATCCTAGCACTCTGGGAGGCTGAGGCGGATGGATTGCCTGAGCTCATGAGTTCGAGACCAGCCTGAGCCAGAGCAAAACCTCATCTCTAAAAATAGCCAGGCGTTGTGGCAGGCACCTGTAGTCCTAGCTACTTGGGAAGCTGAGACAAGAGGATTACTTGAGCCCAAGAGTTTGAGGTTGCTGTGAGCTATGACACAACAGCACTCTACCGAGGGCAACAAAATAACACTATGTCTGGGGGGGAAGGGGGAAAGAAAGAAAATTCTGTTTACTTCTTAAGGTATTGTTTTTTTTTAAATATGTATGTATGTTGGATTTTTCTTAACATTTATCTAACTCTATTAAGATTAATGTGTTGTTTTTCTACTTATTTATATTGCAGAAAGACGTTACAATGTCAAACCATCCTTACATTCCTGACATGATGTGTTTTTTTCGTACATTGCCATATTTGCTTTGCTCATATTTTATTTAGGAGTTTGCATTTAAATGTCAAGTCCCTTCCTAAACTATTTGTCTAATGTCAAGATTAATACTAACTTTATAAAATGAATTGATATTGCAGAGTTTAATTTAACCTACAGTTCACCATACATATGAGAATTCAGTTACAGGTGTAGCATATTCGTAATTAGAATAGTGTTTCTCTCAGCATTTTCTTATAATGTTTCCTGCCTCATTACTGAGTAACCTTTAAGAAAATGTGGAACTGGTTGATGTTGCTGGAAGTTCTGCCGGGACTTCGCATTGTAGCGTCTGCATGGACAAGTTTCTGAATATCCATGTAAAAAAAAGCAACGAGACCCACTGGGAATAACAGGATCACAACCCTGGAAATCGGCATCTAGACATTCACATCTGTCACACAGCCTGAATTCCAGATGTCATCAACCCATTCTTTGGGACATGTTTTAGAGACATACCTTGGGATGCTTGTTGCAATGATATTATCATTTCACCTGAACCCCAACTGTACCAGTTAGTATAGCACAAAACAAAATTAAGGGGTTAAGCCCCAAAACTTTTCATTGATCATGAAACCTAACAGGATTTATGTTCAGTGACGAGCTGACCTGCTGTCTGCCAGGTGGGGTAAGACTCTATCATATTTAACTTCCTACAAAATTATTATGATTTTTTTTTTTTCGAGACAGAGTCTCAAGCTGTCGCCCTCTGTAGAGTGCTGTAGTGTCACAGCTCACAGCAACCTCAAGCTCTTGGGCTTAAGTGATTCTGTTGCCTCAGCCTCCCAAGTAGCTAGGACTACAGGCACCTGCCACAATGCCCGGCTATATTTTGGTTGCAGTTGTCATTATTGATTAGCAGGCTCATGCCGGGGTCGAACCTGCCAGCCTCAGTGTTTGTGGCTGGTGCCCCACTCACTGAGCTATGGGTGCCGAGCCCCAAATTATTACTTGTTGAACATCTTCTTCCATGATGCTATCATGGGTTGCCCCACAATTACAACTCTTTAAAGCACATTCTAAAAAATTAAAAGTAGGCTTAAAAATTGCCATAGCCTGGAGTTTCTCGGTACTTCGTAAAAGCTCCATTAGAAATGTTTGAAGTCTTATATTGTCTGCAAACAGCAGGCCTTTGAGTGAAATACAAAAATAATGGATTGAGAGAATCTCTCTTGGAAGTAGCCTAAGTTTGATGTTTACCCAACTTAAGATAAAGACAGTGAGATCTAAGGGTAAATTTATTCCAAAAATAAACAGCATCCTGACTTTTGTGGAGAATAAACTCTCTATTATCTTTTTTCCCTCTTTGCGAGGCAACTGTCATCATCCTCCTTTATCACCCATTTGAAAAGCTATCCCATAGGAAGAGACCTGGCCTCAGGAGCGTCCTCCCCAGGATAGGAGAAGTTACTGACATCAAAAGGCATATGCTAGAGCCTTTGAGGAAGGAAGACAGCCTTGTATTTGAAGGCTGCTGTATTTGAAACAACATGTCAGCTGGTGTTAGGAATGAAGTGCTAACTTCTAAAGAATAGCGTCACTTAGGGAACCATGGTAGGGGTTAGAACACGGGGGGAGATCAGAAAACATCTCCAAGAAGAAAAGGATGGTGAGTCTTTTGACTGCCTTTGTGCCTCCCAGTTCCTGGCACAAGATGGGGCCTTATCTAGTGACTCAGTGTAGCTATATCTATAAGTACCTCTAAGGTAGTTAAACTCTTTTTCGTTTAAAATCAATATGACTCTTGAATATAGTTTCTGAAGCTTATAGTACTGCACGAACTACTTTACAATCTTCCGCTTATCTTAAATACCAGTATCTTCCCCATTGCAGATGCCAATTTACATTGAATCAGCTCTACTGAAAGTTTTCATTTGAGCAACTTCTTCTGGTTCAAAAGGTTACTTAGTTATCTGACTAGGATTCCTAATTGGCCAGTCTTTTTAGGTGTGTGGAAACAGAGGATCAGATCAAAGCATGCTTATTTTAGAAAATTATAAAGAACTTCAGGTGAACTTACCATCCAAAGACAGCCACTCACAACATTTTTGGTACATAGTTATTCAATAAATAGAAATTATCAGGGGTCTAATGAAACCAAGGTTCAGTGGCTTCTGAATAAATTGTCCCTTTCATAGCTAATTTTGTTTCTAGCTTTGTATTCTTGTTCTTAAAGAAGCCTCTCAAAATTATTTAAGCTTCAGGGCCCACAAAACCTGGATCTATCACTGCCATCAAGGTGATTAATCAATTTTTATAAATCTGGTTCCTTTCTGTTTTGCAAAATGCTTTGTCATTTAAGAACATAGAAATATTTTCTCATTGCCGTTTTTTTATAGCTCTTTAATAATGGTTTAGTGTTCCAATGAATATATTAATGAAATGAATCAACTTAATTCAATCAATTAAGAGGATTAAATCAACTCCCTATTGTTGGACACTCCCCATTCCTCTGGTTCCCCCAGATTATTCTTACAAATGAGTATCCTGGTAAGGACATCTTTATGCCTAAATTTGTAAAAGTTGAATTAACTGCCTCAAATCATATTTGTATTTTAGGGACTTCTGACACATTGACAAATAGCCCTCCAGAGAAATAGCATCAATTTACTTTCCCGACAGTGATGGGGGAAGAGTACCCATTTTTCCCAACCCTTTTCAACACCATTTACTTCATTGTAAAAATCCCTTGCCAGTTTCATAGGTGTAGAAAGTTATTTTAAGTTTTCTTAAGTTGAGAACTTATTTCTCAACAGAAAGTTACTGTAAAGGGTTATTTTTATATTTCAGGCATTAGCCATTGGTAAAGCAAAATTGTGATTTGCATGATCTCCAATTGAAATTGAGGAAACTAAAGGATTTAGTTCATCTGGAATTGTCACCATCATCTGGCCTGCAGAAGATGCCCTTTAGGGAAAATTGCATTGCCATTCCAGAAGGCAAGCACACATCATATTAAGTTGGCACACTATAGGGAGAATTTAATTTATCTTTTTTTTTTGGCTGGGGCTGGGTTTGAACCCACCACCTCCAGTATATGGAGCCGGCACCCTACTCCTTTGAGCCACAGGCACAGCCCTGAATTTAATTTACCTTGATTAAAAATATTTGAACATCTACTAGGTGCCTATCACTGTTCATTACCACCCCATGAGAGAAACTGACATATATAACTAACAATAATTCAGACTTAGAAGCCATGCTTGCAGTTTCAACAAAGCACAATGTGGGTGCATAGGGGAGGCCAATGAGTTTCTCTATTCTTTTTTTTTTTTTTTTTTTTTTTTGCTAGAGACAGAGTCTCACTTCGTCACCCTTGGTAGAGTTCCATGGCATCATAGCTCACAGCAACCTCAAACTCTTGGGCTCAAGTGATTTTCTTGCCTCAGTTTCCCAAGTAGCTGGTGCCCTCCACAATGCCTGGTTATTTATAGAGATGGGGTCTTGCTCTGGCTCAGGCTAGTCTCGAACCTGTGAGCTCAGGAAATCCACTTCAGCCTCCCAGAGTGCTGGGATTATAGACAGGCGTGAGCCACCACGCCCAGCAAATTCCTCTAAGTAGAAAAGAGATGGTGCAGTGGTTGGAGAAGATTGTTCAGAGGTCATGTGCAATTGAAGCAAAGAAGCGTACAGGCCACTGCAACCCAGTGGCACACCATAAGGTGTGGGTGTGCCCTATGGATGGTGAGAGGTCCGCTGTCACTGGGGCACTGGCAAGGTATGAGGATTTGGAAAACTAAGGCAAGAATAGGAGGTAGAGGTTATCTTGTGAATATCCTTGGATGCCATATTAAGATGAAGTTATTTTAGAATATGTCCCACCTTCTGGAACTGATTCTGAGATTCAAAACATAATGTTCTATCACTGACGTGTTCTCCCATAAAAATATTCCTTGGAAAATTTGAACAAAATGAGTAAAAACTCACGATCATCATTCAGAAAGAAAAAAGGTAAGGCAACAAAGATCTGTGGGTACAAGTGTGACTCTTGCACCTTGATTTTTTTGTAAAATGTGACTAAGAGTTCTTGGTTAAGGTGTACATTGCTTCTGCAGACCCACTGAGGTCTGAATTCTGATTTATTGATCTTGTTATCAAGAAATAATTCAATTACACCTGCAATCCTAGCATTCTGGGAGGCTGCAGCAGGTGGACTGCTTGAGCTCAGGAATTGGAGACCAGCCTGAGCAAGAAGAGCAAGACTTTGTCTCTACTAAAAATAGAAAAACCAGCCAGGCGTAGTAGCACATGCCTGGAGCCCCAGCACACAGGGAGGCTGAGGCAAGAAGATTGCTCAAGCCCAAGAGTTTGAGGTTGCTGTGAGCTATGATAGCACAGCACTCTACCCAGGGCAATAGAGTGAAACTCTGTCTCAAAAAAGAAAACAAAGAAATAATTTAATCTAATAAAACACACACACCTTAAGTGTACAGCTAAATACATTTTGGCAGACCCCTGTGTTTTCTCTCAGCTCAAGATAGAGAATACTTTTGGTACCCCCCAAAGTTCCCTATGCCTTTGGTTAGTGCTTCCAAAGAACAATCATTTGAGGTGAGAGAACGCTTGAGCATTCAAGCTGTTCAGGAAAAGTCTAAGTGTTGCCAGGTTCATTTCAACACTGTGCAGCTCCCAGAGCTCTGTACCTGCCGCCTCGTCTTTCAGTGGAGGGAAAGACAGGAGTCTTTTGCCCGTCTGAGCTGCACCCAGCGTGATGCTTCAACATCTTGAAAGCATGGGGACAGCTCAGGTGGTCCTGGGTGAATGAAAAACGCTAAATGCAGAATTTCAGCAGCCATGTGCTTCCAGGAAGAGTGCACGGGTTCCATGAATTGGCGGAAGTGGATATATTAATACATCTTTCAGGCAAGTGACATGGACCTTTTGTGCATCCACTTTTTACCTTTCAAGTGAGATCATCACACCAACCTGCCAAGAGGTGCTGAGCTGCTGAAATGAAATACACGTGGATGGACTCGACGCCTGGGGCTCAAGCAACTAAGGCGCCAGCCACATACACCTGAGCTGGCAGGTTCAAATCCAGCCTGGGCCCACCAAACAACAATGATGGCTGCAACCAAAAAATAGCAGGGCATTGTGGCGGGCGCCTGTAGTCCCAGCTACTTGGGAGGCTGAGGCAGGATAATGTCTTAAGCCCAGGAGTTGGAGGTTGCTGCGAGCTGTGATGCCACAGCACTCTATACAGGGTGACAGCTTGAGGCTCTGTCTCAAAATAAATAATAAATAAATAAATACACGTGGATGGATTCGGACACATAGCAGGTGTCCAATAAATGCATTTCCCTCGTCCTCATCACTTTGTTTGTGATGCAGGGTCCCCAGGATGTCCCCTGTGAGTCTGGATCCGCCAGCAGTAACTCAGAGCGAGGGAGCCCTTGCCAGTGCCCGCGGAATCTCTAGAAGCCACGTGGGTTTAATTCCTCACCTGTGCCAGGAAAATGCCATCATGCATTAAGAGAGTTTTTTCTGAGTTGAAGCATTTCTAACTACCTTTCCCAGACTGAGAGTGCAAACTGTGTAAAAGTCAAGCACAAAGAGACCGTTCTCTGTTTGCAGAGGCTTCCTTCCCATCCTCTCTGAGTTTTCATTCTGTGACTGGACTTGTGTACCCAGCTGGCAACTGCACCAGCCAGATCCTGAGGTAACTGGCGTCTAGGCCCAATTTTTTTTTTTATTTTTCCCACTCCAGGGCCTACAAATTCTATTTCAAGCCCACGCATGTAGAGAATGTGCAGATGTGGGGATGAAAAGCAGGCCCTTTCGGGGAATGAGGCTGTGAGAGTTAACTGTTAGGAGACCACGAGTGGCCCATCTGCAGTGCCCTCATTGAGGGCACCTCAAGCATGGTTTTGGCTTTTGGCTATAACATTGGCAATCACATGGGACAGTCACCAACGCTCCCATGTGGGGCCAGAACATCGCATGATCTGTGATCACAGAGGCTCTGAAGGTTTTCCCTGCGTTCCGAAAAACACATAACAACAGAGATTCTGGACAACTAGCTTCCTTAAGAAACTGAGGGTCGAAACTGGGCCCAGTGGAGAGGGCACGTGGGGCTGCTTCAGAATGTATTTCTAATGTGTATATAAACCAGGGGCGAGGTGACCAGACAGTTTACATCATCTAACAAAAGCTATTATAGCATGGGAGTCCCTGCAAAATGAGACATTCCTTTTGGATGACTAATAAATCACTTATTCATTTGTTCAACAAATATTGATTGAGAATCTGCTAGAGAACAGATACATCATACGTATTAAAGACACAGTGGCAAAGACAACAGAAAAATATTAAAGGGCTGGGCATGGGCTGGTGGATTGTCTGAGCTCACAGATTCAAGACCAGCCTGAGCCAGAGCAAGACCTTGTCTCTAAAAATAGCCAGGCATGTGGTTGGCACCTGTAGTCCCAGCTACTTGGGAGGCTGAGGCAAAGAATTGTTTAAGCCTGGGAGTTTGAGGTTGCTGTGAGCTGTGACAGCACGGCACTCTACCAAGGGTGACAAAGACTGTCTCAAAAAAAAAAAAAAAAAAAGAAAAACACACTGAGACCCCAGTGTGACACACTTGTACCCTCAATGAATCCCCAACAATAAAAAAAAAGAAAAACATTAAAAAATATATCCCTGAACTAGCAAGAGAAACTGATAATGAATAATATCAATAATTAAAATGTGACTTATAAATTATAGTGGAAAATGGTAAGGAATAGAAATAAAACAAGGATGGAGGCTGAGATTCTAGATAAGTGGCCAGGGAGGGTCTCCCTGAGAAGATGGCTTTAATAGAGACCTGACTGCGGGTTTCAATGGGTCAAAACCTACATTGAACGTCCCCCAGATTTTCAAAAAATGTTGTTCCATTATCTCTTGGTTTCTGGCATGGCTGTTGAGAAAGCTAATGCTTTTCTGTTACCTCATGTAACTTTTTTACTCCCTCTAAAAGCTTTTAGGACTTTCTGTTTTTCCTGTCTTCTGGAATGTTCAGTGACAAGCTTGATTGTGTTCAGCATCTCATGAACCTTTTCAGTCTGCAATCTCATGTCCTTCAGTTTAGGGGGCAGGGTGAAAGCACGTTCTTCATTCTTATAATGTATTGGAGGGGACTTCTCTGTTTTTTTTCTGATGTCTTTTACTCAGATCTCCTGTTAGGAGGTCATTGTCATTCTGTATTTTTCTTATTTCTCCTCTCTCTCTCTTCTTATCCCTCAGTCTTTTTGCTCCCCTTTCGGTGATTTCATCAACTTTTTCTTCTTCGATGAATTTTTAAATTCTGCTCTCAGGGTTCCCAGAGCTGGCCCTTGTTCTCCAGATGTTCCCCCTTCCCTGGGCTGTTTCATCTCCTCTGAGTTTCTGGTGCCTGTTTGTTTGGGTGTTTTCTTCCATGTTAGAAGCTTTTGTAAAATGTCTGAGAATCCTTGGGAGTCTGTTAAGGCGTGAGCGAGGCACAGTCAAACTAACTGGAGTCAAACTAACTGGAAGCTTTTATATGTGCTTGGGCTGCTTCCCTGTGGGGGTGGCCAGACGGAACGGGAACATCACCCTCAGAAATCTGTTGGTCCGTTCTCATAGGCTAGTCAGCTTTCCTCGAGGGGACTTCCAGTGTCCTGACCGAGGGGGCAGCGCCTTCACCTGTACTCTGTCTGAGGGCACCCCACCCCTGGTCAGCCCTAAATGCTATGAGGGCCGAGTGGGGGACAGAGAGACATGGACATTTTGCTGCATCTCTTTTTTTTTTTTTTGTAGAGACAGAGTCTGACTTTATGGCCCTCGGTAGAGTGCCATGGCATCACACAGCTCACAGCAACCTCCAACTCCTGGGCTTAAGCAATTCTCTTGCCTCAGCCTCCCAAGTAGCTGGGACTACAGGCGCCCACCACAACGCCCAGCTATTTTTTGGTTGCAGTTCAGCCGGGGCCGGGTTTGAACCCACCACCCTAGGTATATGGGGCTGGCGCCTTACCAACTGAGCCACATCCAGCCTCATGCCTCCAACTCACTCTGCAGTCCTACCTTCAGAAGGATCTGGTGCCTCATTTCCTGAGCTTCTCTGGCCCTGAATGTTTTCCTATTGATTGAGTTTTGACGCAAGGTTTCCCTCTGTCACTGGGGCTAGAGTGCGGTGGCATCATCACAGCTCACTGCAACCTCAAACTCCTGGACTCAAGTGATCCTCCTTCCTCAGCCTCCCGAGTAGCTGGGTCTGCAGGCACCTGCCACCACACCTGGCTTATTTTAAAGACAGGGTTTCACTCTTGTTCAGGCCGAGTGTATATTTTATGTTGAGTTCTTCCTTCAAAGACTTAGGTGTCCGCTTTCTCTCCTCTGTTCTTGCTTCCTTTCTCATTCCCTTGATTCTTTGATGTATGCTCTTTATTCCTTATGGTCATTGTAATGGAATTTCTGGAGGAAGTACAGATAAATTTATAACACAAACTGCTGTATTTAACCAGAAGTCTGGCTTTCTTCCTTTTTCTTCCTTTTCTTTTTTTTTTTTTTTTTTTTTTTTTTTTCAGTTTTTTTTTTGGCCGGGGCTAGGTTTGAACCCGCCATCTCCAGAATATGGGGTTGGCACCTACTCCTTTGAGCCGCAGGCACCGCCCAGTATAATTCGCTTTTTAATTAGAGCATGTGTAAATGACGGAACACACCTTGTGCAGACGGCAGCCACAGAATATACATCAAATTCATTCTGCCCAAGGAAGGGAGAGAGGGAAGACACAAAGGGGCTCGTGAGCTGGTGGCCCTGCCCCCTGGTCCTACAGACAGTGGGGTCACCAACTGTCTCCTCCCCTCCCTTCCCTTCCTCTCTTTTTTTTTTTTTTTTTTTTTTTGTAGAGACAGAGTCTCATTGTATTGCCCTCAGTAGAGTGCTATAGCATCACAGCTCACAGCAACTTCCAACTCCTGGGCTTAGGTGATTCTTTTCTTTTTTTTTTTTTTTTTTTTGTAGAGACAGAGTCTCATTTTATGGCCCTCGGTAGAGTGCCGTGGCCTCACACAGCTCACAGCAACCTCCAACTCCTGGGCTTAAGTGATTCTCTTGCCTCAGCCTCCCAAGTAGCTGGGATTACAGGCGCCTGCCACAACACCCGGCTATTTTTTTTTTTTTTTTGGTTGCAGTTTGGCCCGGGCTGGGTTTGAACCCGCCACCCTCGGTATATGGGGCCGGCGCCCTACCGACTGAGCCACAGGCGCCGCCCCAGGTGATTCTTTTCTCGTAGATGGTTTAATACGGTATAAACATTCAATAAAATACGTATTAGGACCACAGAAATATTGTAGCATTTCCACTTCCAGGGTTCCCAAACGGACTCCCTAAAGATTTAAGCCCTGTAACTTACCTGTGGCTCTAATGGTTGTGTTCCTAGTTAATGAAAAGACATGGACAAAAATCACCCTGTGGGGTCAGACTTCTAAATATACCTTCCAAGGGAATTAAGTATTGTATTTTGCTGTTGGCTCCCCAGAACATAGCTTCTTTTCCTTTTGATTTTAAAATAGCTGCAAATTAGCCTCTCTAACACCTGCCTAGACTTCAAAGAATAAAAGTGGGTATTTAGATGATAACCCAACCATGCATTCCTTGGAAATTCCATGCACAGATCTATTACCCACTTTCCAGGCTTGTCCTGAGCATTCCTGGGTATGTGGTTGAAGGAAGTGGTTCTGCTCCAGTCTTGACAGTGGCTGATCACCGGGTTCTCTCTGCGTGCAGGTGTTCTCTATCTCCAGTACGGAGACGAAACCAAGCAGCTCAGGATGCCGAATGAAATCACAAGTGCAGACACAATCCGTGCTCTCTTCGTAAGTGCCTTCCCGCAGCAGCTCACCATGAAAATGCTGGAGTCGCCCAGTGTTGCCATTTACATCAAAGACGAAAGCAGAAATGTCTATTATGAATTAAATGATGTGAGGTAAGTCATTCTGGTTTGGGTCCATCCTCTGACAGGTAGAACTTTCTTTGGAGGAGAGGGGTTCTTGTGCTCCCTGTACTGCTTCTATTCCACAGGGAATTTTTGGCCCCCAGGTTGTTTTGCTAGAGTTCTGCTGGGTCCTAAGAATTCCTCTGTGTCCCAGTGGGGAAAGCCCAGTCGTTCCCCTGATGGGCAGGCTTATCTCGCCCACAGAAAAACTCACCCTCTGGTTTTCTGTAATTCATTTACAAGGCATAGTTTACAAAGATGAGGACAAACTTCTCCCACGCAGATCTGTGACTGTTAGGCCTGAAAAAAACATTAGAAATAATTCACTTCACCGTTTAATATAGAGTTGGGGAAACTAAGGCCCAGGGAAGTAGTGGAGAGACTAAGTGAAGGTCAGAAGAGTTGAAAGCAGCACTTCAAACTGGAACATTCCCTCTTCCCTCTCAAGTATTCTTTCCCCCCAGGACAGTTTAGGTAATGATCCTACTGAGTCATCATTTATACCAAACCATTTCCTAGTTCCCAAGAGAAAAGAGAGTGAGAGACATTCTCACTTTCCATTTGTTTATTTATTTATTTATTTATTTTGAGACAGAGTCTCCCTCTGTTACCCTGGCTAGAGTGCTGGGGCATCATAGCTCACAGCAATCTCAAACTCCTAGGCTCAAATGATCCTCTTTTGCCTCAGCCTCCCAAGTAGCTGGGACTACAAGCACCTGCCCCAACTCTCAGCTAATTTTTCTATTTTTTTAATAGAGATGGGATCTCACTCTTGGCTCAGGCTGGTCTCAACCTCCTGAACTCAAGTGATCCACCCACCTCGGGCTCCCAGAATGCTCGGATTACAGGCATGAGCCACCATGCCCGGCTTCCATTAGTTTCTTAAACAGTTGTTTTTTACCCGAGGATCTCACTTTCTGCAAGTCTTCCCGCTGAATTGCCTCTAACATTAAGCTACCTGGACTCATGCTATTGCAACTGGCATAGAAACAAAAGCATTTTTATTGGCTATTGTGGTGCTGTATGTAGAACAGAAGGGACCCATTTGATCTGTCCTGGGAAACAACCTGTGAAACAGGACTTAAATCAACACACATAGCAGTTGCTAGGTTAGTCTCCAAACATTTCAGAACTCCAAAGGTTATTCAGTGACTAATCCAGCCCTTTCATTTTACAGAACCAGGATCCCCAATGCATTAAAGTTAAGGAACTTATTCAAAAGCCCACAGCCAACTCAGTACCAAGCCCAGCTCCAAACCTGGCTGTGTACATTCTTGGTCAAGACCCTTTTTGATCCTTTAAAATGTTCCCTCACCAAATCACTGGGCACAGCACTTGGGGGTTTCTGGATCCCTGCCCTGTGGGGACAGCAAGCTGCCCTGTTTCTTCATAGTGGAATAAATGGGTACTGCTTTTTTAAAATGTGCCTCCAGTGCCTAATAAATGTAAACCGATACGTATCTCGCAATGATCACAAATGACATTTTTAGGCACGTGTCCAGGTGTATGAGTAATTTAGAGCTTTCAAAGTTTGACACATGCCCCAAGGTAGAGTTGCTACATCTGTTGCACAACCTTCCTGCTCTTTAAAAACATGTTTAAATATTCATGGGTATCAGAAAATTCATGTTTGTTTTTGGAATAAATTATGAATCAAGCTGTCACCAAAGGAAATTTTTTTTTTTTTTTTGCATTTTACAAAGCATAAACTTGAAACGTGAAGCAACCATATTGTATTTAAAGAGTGTGTTTGCAGTAACATAATTCCAGGCGGTGTTTTTACGTGGAGAGGCTGTTTTACAGCAATCGTCTAATATTTCTACATTTGCAGTTAGGGAAAGCAAGAGACACGGTGCCGGTAAGTAAGTGTGAAACCAAGCAGAGCCACACTTGATCATGGAGCTCAAGGCTGATGAGCTTATTATGAATAATTGGACCCCACTGTCTTGCAGCCTGTGCAAGGATTTTTGTCTTACAATGAATCACTGTTTTCTAGAGCCTTTCCCAAAGCTCAAAGTATTTCTACTTTTGACTTCCTTTGGCCTTCTTTGGGACTGTTAAGAAGTATACACAAAGAGAAAAAAGGTAGATAGGACAAGGAGGGAAGGCCAGAGCTCTCCGCAGTGGAAGTCCAGTTGATCAAATAGGAAGAGACGGTTACTTGCAAGGGTGCCCAACCTTTTTTTTTTTCCTCCATTGTTTATGAAAGCTACTGAGCAAAAAAAAAAGAGGAAAAAAGAAGGTCCGTGCATACTTTCCAAGATATCCAACACCACAGGAAAGCAAAAAGTCCTCATAAAATCAGGCCGTGGCCCACAGGCCATGGGTTAGACACCCTTACAAAGATGAATAATTCTTAATTTATGTGCTTATATTTGCAAAACTCATGATCTCCTTGATCCTTACGCTGGGGGCACTGACAGCCTTATTTTTTTAATGTCATTTGAAATGTGCAAGTGGTAAGTCACTGATTTTCAACTCTGTCACTTTACTTTTCTCTTACTTCAATTTAAATCTAGAAAATGGACCTAACCAAAGTCCAAATGGAGAAAATGCTTTGAGCTGGTCCTGGATATAGTGTTTATGCTAAATGAGCTTGTGCATGTCCTTTTCAAAGAATTATCCTATTTCTTTACTTTTATGCATAAAATGCCTCAATTACATTTTTATTTGAATGGTAGAAAAAATTCTCACCACTGGCGTTACATAGGACAAACATAAGTATCGGGTAGGTTTTCACTGAAGACAAAGACTTTAATCTCCTAAATTCAGAGACAAATTTCATTTCACATCCTTCAGTATTTTTGCGGTGAAAGACTATTTGCTAAACCCTTGGCTATTTCATCAGTGCTGGGTTCCTCGAATATCCTTTAGGGAAATGCTATTGAGTTCAGGTTGGAATACTGTGCTGTAAACGTTGCCAAGGTAAATGCAATCCAGGCCTTTGTTGTTAGTTCATCTCCAATAAACAGGTTTCTAAAACATCCTAAACCAACCAAAATGATAGTAAGTTTTTTTCATGGCTTCAGTGAGGTTTTCTGTTCTTTTACCTCCTCACCTGTGACTTCTTCCTCTAGCCAAAGGGTGAGTTTCTGAGACGAATCCCCAGGTCTTTTACCTCTGTGAGTCTCCCCTTCCTATTAACCCAGTTCCTTTTAATAACAAGGGCTACGGGCTTCCCGCCACCCCCAAGCAGACTTCTAACAAGCTCTTGAAATCCTGCAAGCTTGGGCTAGTCATCGCTTCAAAGCAATTACTGGCAGATATTTAAGAGAGAAACGAGACTAGTCTAAGAATCTTCCACTTCTTTTAAAACAAAAACACACCTAATACTCCCAGTGATTGGGCCAGCCCTCTAAATGAGGTTGCACCTGGAGGAAAGGAATTTTTCCCCCTGCATACATTTCTCCCAGCTCACCAGCCACATTGAAAGGGCTCACAGTGTAGATGGAGTTGAAAGGGACGTGGCTGGCCCTTCTGCTGGTGAAAGCTGAACAGGAAGGGAGAAGGACTACATAGACAATTTTAAGGTAAACTCTGAGCAAATGTGGGACTCCTGTCTTTGGCTGTGGTAGAACTCCTTGGCTTTAAGACCTGGGTTCAGAAGGAGAGAAGAATTTATCTGCTGTTATTCCTTCATGACCAGTAATTCAATTTGCATGCAGAAAATGTTTTTGTTTTTGTTTTTGTTTTTTAAATCCACTATGAAAAGGGGGGAAAAAGGCATGCTAAAGATAACTCATTTTGATCTTCGTGGCCCTTTATTTTTTGTCTTTCTTTCTGGATTGCAGATATGTTTTCTTTCCCTGGCTGAAAGTGTTGGAAGGCAAAAAAACAGTAACAAAAAAAGCATTTTTCTTTTGTGTGCGTTCATTAGGTGAGCAGGAAGCCAGGTGTTTGGGAAAAGTAAACAATCAGATATTTAACTATTAACCGAATCTCTTTGAATGTATTGTAAATATTGGAGCTTTATTGTTTTTCAAAGTGTAAGCTTTCCTTGCTCGGCATCTTCAAAGTTAGCTTGTGCCATCCGATACGGATGGGCGGAGAGCTACGCTGAAAAATCTAATATTTTCCCGAGGAATAAGAAAAGGAAGGAAAAGCTGAAGTTGTTTTTCTTCTTTTCCTTTTTTGTATTTGCCTGTTTTATGGGATAAGAACTTTTGGTTGGTTTCTGACAGATAACCGCTGGATTGTCTGTTGAGGATCCTTAAGGGAAGGCAAAGGAAATGGCCAAGGTCAGACTCCTTTCATCTGCCATTGTTATTGATGTTTTTGATTCCAGGAACATTCAAGACAGATCCCTCCTCAAAGTGTACAACAAGGATCCCGCACATGCATTTAACCACACACCAAAAACTGTGAATGGAGACATGAGGGTAAGTGCTTCTGTCCGATTTTAAATTTTATTCTGCAAGTCAAATTATTTCTTCCTCTTATTTGTCTTTCTAATGTAATCAGACTCCATTTTCAACCAGGTTTGGGGTGGGGGGACAGTTCTCCATCTCACTCCATGGTAGAAAAGTAAGATTTCCCAGTCATTTGGGGCAAAGGAACTGTAACAGGGCTAGACACATCCTACCTCATCTCTAAACAAGGCGTTAATTATGTCCTCATGCCAAGGAAATTCTAAAAATCTTCACACAAGCGTCCCCAGGCTCTCATACGTGAACTTGCTCAGAAGATCTTTTGCATTTTTTTCTCCTGTTAAAATAAAGCTAACATATAAACAAAAAAGTGTACGATTAACTGCATGGAGAAATCTACTAATGTTCTCACATTAGCAATTCCAAACTTCAAACGTTCTAATTCAGTTTCTCATTCTGAAGTTTTGCTATTGCTCTGTATGAAAGACTATCAAGTCTTCCCTAAACTATGCTGAGGGCAGAGTATGACAAATCTGCATGATTTGGGAGCTACCATTCTCTAGATGTTGATCATCTCAGGAGATCATCTGAACATTCAAAACATACAGGGATGTTTTGAAGGAAAAAGAAGGGGAAACTGAAAAGGCAGATTTTAAGGTCACCTGAACACAGGTCCTCTAGAAAGGGATTGGGTTTCTAAAAATAATGCTGCATTCCTCTGTAACAAAAATGGGAGTTAAAAAAAAAACATTAGTTTCTCAGCTGTACACCCCCATACACACACACGAATTTAGAAGATGCTGGACATTTTTTCTCATCTTTTCTATGGATTAGCACTCGGCTGACTGTTCAACTATGAAAAAAAAAAACTAATAGGTTTTATTGCCAAAGAAACCCAGGCACTGTCTGTCCTGAAGTTGTAGTATGGTTGCTAAATAAGACCATCTCTGCTTTCTGACAGCAAGTATAAGCTTCTGATTGCTGCTGTAACAAATTACAATGAATTTAGTGGCTTAAAACAACACAAAGTTATTATCTACAGCTCTGGAGTCATAGACTGTCCTGAGTCTCACTGATCTGAAATAACGGGTCACTGACGAGCTGCCTTCTCTTCTGGAGACTTAAAGAGAGAATCTGATTCCTTCTCCACCCCTCCCCCCACATTTCTTAGGTTGTAGTTCCCTTCCTCTCTCTTCAAACCCAGCAAAACAGCATCCCTGTGACCCTGCTTCTGTGGTCACATCTCTAAGCTTCCCTCATCTTCACTTTTAAGGACACTTGTGATTACATTGGGCCTACCCAATACTTGAGAAAAATCCTTCTAGCTTAAGGTCAGTGGATTAGCAATCTTTAATCTCCCTTTTGCTTATAACCCCTAAGGCACTCATGGGTATTTAGGAGATTATAATGCAGACATCTCTGGAGGGAGATGACCACCTCTGCCTCCACAGAGGGTTTGTGAGTTTAGGACCAAGAAAGAGGTGCTAAACTGAACGTGCCTGGAAGGATTTCTGTGTAATTCTGAACTAGAACAGCAGTGATGATGTTATGGGTTCTAAGCCAACACTTTTTAAGGAAAAGGCCTCTCTGGTATTCAATTGCTGCTTTTTCATGTCAGCAATAATGTCACGGTTTGAAGTAAAGGATGTGTTGCCACTTCAAAAGAAAAACAATCTAGGATTTTTAGGCTTATTTACCTGGTTATACTCTAAATGTAAACCAGGGGCTTGGTGCCTGTAGCTCAGTGGCTAGTGCGCCAGCCACATACACCGGAGCTGGCTGGTTTGAATCCAGCCCGGGCCTGCCAAACAACAATGACAACTATAACCAAAAATAGCCAGGCCTTGCAGCGGGCACCTGTAGTCCCACCTACTTGGGAGGCTGAGGCAAAAGAATCGCTTAAGGCCAAGAGTTTGAGGTTGCTGTGAGCTGTGATGCCACAGTACTCAACCCAGGGTGACACCTTAAGACTCTATCTCAAAAAAATAAAGAAATAAAATAACTGTAAACCAGAGCTGTATGAAGACAGATTGGGTCATGCCAGTGATTAAGCATGGTCTAAATATCATGGTACCCTTTGCCTTTTATTCCTTGGTTCTTCTCAGTGGCATCTGTGAGAGCCTTTGCTGCCTTGTGTGGCTTTATTTTTTGATGTGTCCCTCCTTTGGGCTGGAGTTCGTGGTGTTGAGAGTTCTCTTTCTTTCCATCACCTAAAGCCATCTCCACCCAGGTGCCCCAGAATCTGAGAATCTTGTTTATGGCTGGGAAGGTAACCTGCCTTAATTCTCAAGCAGTTGTGGAACCAAACATAAGGACCGGTAACGTGGGTTGAGAAGATAGAATATTAACCCTACAAACAAAGCCAACCAGAATGCAGAACTTGCGCTGTGGGTTTCAACAAAATCATTCTGTTTCTGCTTTAAGATGAGGCCCTCAGAAGACGCATTTTCTGAGTAGCCCACTTTAGACACCAGTTTTTCTGTTTGAGAAAGTCAGCCATTGTCCCAGATAAGAGGACCACCAATGTTCACCCTCCAACCAACAGAAAAGCTTTTCTGTCTCAGCAAAGACTGCTTAGAAATGAGAAATAGGAAATAGAATGTGGTTTTCGAAACCAAGTAGGTGTGATCAGAGCTGCCGTTTGCAACTTGGTCCCTATTCACAGATTCCAGATGCTAAAAGGCATGGAATTCATTTGGCCTCCCCTTCTCAAGGAGAAGGAATGTTTTCCCCTTTCCCAATGAATGTGGCTGCATTGCCATTAGAGGACAGGAAATTTGGTTGATCTCTGCCTGGAGCCCAGCTGCACAATCCTGCTGCTTCTGGTAAAGAAGAGAAACAGGAATAAAGCAAGGATCAGTTGTTACAGACTAAACTGCACGGCGGGATGGGCTGCCGGGAGCGCCAGCCTCCCCGCATGTTTGCATGTGAGCGTGGCCGGGAAGGAATTTGATGTTAACTACTTGGTCCTTGCCACCTTACCTCTGATGTCAAACCTCACTCCCCAGCCTCCAGAAACCACCTGGGGTAGACACGCTCCCCCCCACTGTGCACTTAGTACCAAGAAACACGTATATCATGAAAAATGTTGATTAGAACAGGCAGAGAAGCGGCAAAAACAGCCACCACACCAGACTTCCACACGGGCCTTAACCAATGAATTTCACATCTTGTCTTTGAAATAAAAGAAAGCATAAGACTCTGTACCTAAAGCAGTCCGTCCTCCCAGAGTGGGCTGCGATGGCAGTGGCGTAAGCCTGGACCTCAGGGTGTACACGCAATTCAGCTGCACATTTCCGTGGCTCCTCTGTCTAGATGAGACTCTGTGGTTCTCGGCTGGAACTCAGCACACCCGGTTCCTGATTCTTTACGTATCGCCCTGGTCTAATTTCACTGTGTAGCTTTGGTTTCCCTGCACAGATAGGAGCTGTGATCATTCATTGGAGATCAGATGGGACAGGCCCTTTTGCAGAATTTATGTGTGGGCTCATAGGGTTTCTAATTCACAAATGTACAACTCAAAGAGGAGATGTTTCATTTGGGGGCTCTCAAAAGGGATGGGTTCTTTCGTACCAGTGGTTTGTTGAAGGAATTAGGCAGTTGTCCTGTTTAAGAGAGACTTCCTTTTCACCAACCCTGGTGGGTTTTTCCTCGTTTGGGGGTTTCTTCACCTTCGTTTATACTTTGAGATCATTTCCCAATTATCTCTGTTTGTCATTATTTAATACTCGCCTCCTCCTCTCCTTTAACCTCACTTGAATGTGAGATTTTTTACGTATATGCAGACACTTGCCTGATTTGCATTTTGAACATACTCCCTGAAACCATCGGTTTGCACTACCCCCTGTGTCTAGGTCCCTTGCCTACCTGCAAACACGCCTCAGCCTCCTGCATTCACTAACTCCTTTCTCTTGACCCCTAAATAGTTTTCAGTGTAGCTTTACTAGTTTGGGGTTTGCTTTGCTTATTTTTAATTTGTTCTTTTTTTATCCAAAGCTTTGCACTTGTGATTTTTACCTCTCTGCTTATCATTGTGGGTGACCCTGGAAACGATATCCTTAGTTCTGCCACATCTAGAATTCAAGGCCCAAATGTCCCACCACTACTTCTTTTTTGTTTTTTTTTTTTTTTTTTTTCAGGAGACAGGGTCTTGCTGTGTCACCCAGGCTGGAGTGCAGTGGTGTGGTCATAGTTCACTGCAGCCTTGAACTCCTGGGTTCATGCGCCTCAGCCTCACGCATAGCAGGGACTATAACTGTGCACCACCAGACCTAGCTGATTTTTTTATCTGTTCTAGAGACAGGGTCTCGCTGTGTTGCCCAGGCTGGTCTTAAACTGGTGTCAAGCCATCCTCCTTGCCTCAGCCAAAATGTCCAAGTTCTAAGTGGCTGACTATCTTCACATGGATATTCTTCCAGTGTTTCCAACATATCCTTCTGAAGAATGAGTTTCTAATCTTTTCCCCTCAAGTCTTTTTTGCAATTTCAGAATATTATGGGGGTACAGACATTTTGTTCATGTAAGTTGCTTTTGTATCATTTGAGTCAAAGTTGTAAATGTGCCCGTCACCCAGACAGCATGCCCTATACCCCTTAGGTGTGAATTTACCCATCCCCTTCTCTCCCCTCCCACCTATTTGGATTTGACGGGTGTTATTTCTATATGCACACATAGGTGGTAACCAGATAGTTCCAATTTAATAGTGAGTATCTGTGGTATTTGTTTTTCCATTCTTGTGATACTTCACTTAGATGAATGGGCTCCAGTTCCGTCTAGGTTGTTACCAACAAAAGGCTCGCGATTTTTTTAATGGCTAAGTGGTGGTCCACTCTTGATTATCTTTTGGAGGATAGAGGGGCTGGGCTGGCGTGTTTCTATGTGTGCGTGTTTGGGGGGGTGGGAGGTGGGATTTCAAACATTGAAGTATCAATGATTCTCCTCTCACCTGACCACTGTCCTTTAATGTGTCCAGCTAATCACCAGAGTTTGTCTGCTCTTCTCTGCCAGGCCTCTTACAGATGACCCTTCCATTATTACAATTCCTAACTATTTGAGTGTTTATTAAGCACATACATGCATAATTTTATTTAATCCTCATGATAACATTTTTAAGGCAGGTATTGGTACAAACCGCCATCTGTGTAGCTGATGAAACAACTGCTTATGTTAAGAAATGTTCCCAAATAGAGCTTGAGAGAACTGAGATTTGAACCCAGGCATTGTGGCTTCAGATCCCAGACTCTGAGCTCCAGCCCTGTGGCGGCTGCTACAGCCTTTATTCTCTACTGAGCCACCTCCCAGACTTTACTATCTCCACATCTCTATCTCTAATTCCAGTGTCTGAAATGCCCTCTCATCCCCATATGACTGTCTTCCAACCCATCTAACATATTACAGAATAATTGTACCATTTCTTTAGTAAACTGCAGGCATGAAAAAAAGGTAGGAGGGAAACCCGTTAAAGTTCCTCAGGGGTCCACTCTACAACAACAACCAAATGCCACGTGTGTGCCCTGTTCCACATCCTGCATAGAACAAAGCAACTCTTAGAGACATCTTTAAGACTATTTGGGAAGCTTGAACATGTGTTAGGAATCAGAGGATATTAAAGGATCACTGGTAATTCTGCTGGGCATAATAATAGGTTGGTGGTTATGTTTTAAAAAACAAAACATCCTAAAGTATATACAGGTTAAATGACACAATGAGTGGAATTTGCTTTAAAATCCTGCAGCAAACCAGAAGAAAAGGAAAGGAAAAAAAAAAAAAGAGTGGAAGTCGCTGAAACAAAATGTCAAAGCTGGATGAGGCGAGTTCCTGATATTATTTTATTCTCCTTTTTTGTTTGAAAATTCCATAATAAAACGTTCAAAAAAGAAATCTTGATTGGATTGGAACACATTCTTCTTAGTTAAAGCATCACAATAATGGAGAAGCAAGAATCTGATGTACTCAATTCTAATATGAAGGCAGGAGGTGGAGGGTAGGGGAATGAGGGAGCCGGGAGAGGGGAGGAGGGCGGGGATGGAGAGTCACAGTGTATGGAGCACCTTTGGGGCAGGACACAATTATGTGAAGGACTTTACCTACCACCTAACAAATGCAATCAGTGTAACCTAATTCTTTGTACTTCAATGAATCCCAAACAACGCCTGTGGCTCAGTGAGTAGGGTGCTGGCCCCATATGCCAAGGGTGGTGGGTTCAAACCCAGCCCCGGCCAAACTGTAACAAAAAATAGCTGGGCACTGTGGCGGGTGCATATAGTCCCAGCTGCTCGGGAGGCTGAGGCAAGAGAATCGTGTAAGCCCAAGAGTTAGAGGTTGCTGTGAGCCATGTGACGTCATGGCACTCTACCCGAGGGCGGTAAAGTGAGACTCTGTCTCTATAAAAAATAAATACATAAATAAAATAAAATAAAATCTTGCTTTTGGAGCCCAAATGAAAGACTGCCTACTCCAGGAAGCTTCCGGTAGTGTTCTGTTAATCTTTCCCTTTGTGGGGGGGAGGGTGTTTTGTTCTTGTGTTATGGTAAGTTAGGTGCAAGTTCATCTCCTCACGAGAGCATTGAGTCCTTCCAAGGCACATACTGCACTTTGTTTATCTTCATATCCCTCTGAACACCTGTCATAGCATCTTAACCCTTGGTGAATGTGGAGTAAATGCTCGTTAAACGGGATGCATTAAGTACTTTAATGCTGGTGCTATGAGTGGTGTATCATTCATTTTCGGTCATTAATGACCCACTGTAAAAATCACTGTTCTCCTCACCAGAAACAGTTTCGCCTCTTTCTCCTGGTTTATTTTTATCATACAGACACTTTGAATCATGTAAGTGATCATTTTCCCTCTTTGTGCAGCTATTCTAAAGCTTGGAATTAAATCTGTGGCCCGCCCACAGCAAAGATAAGGCCTTGGTGGCATATATTTTGTGCGTTGGCTTCATGCCTGGCCACTCTTTTTAATTTTCCTACTTGCATCTTCCTCCTGTGGCACATTTCACTTTCGCTTCTTTGTCCTTTTTTTTTTTTTTTTTTCAAAATTGTAAAAATTTTTCTGAATTCTATTAATTTCTTTGTAGAATTCGTCAGGATATAAATAGTCTTTCTATGCTATTGTGGTCTGAACGTAAGATAACAGATACCTTTTTGTGTCTGTGGGATAGATAATGCGTGAAGCATTTTATATACTGTTTAAATGAGTCAACAATTCCACCAAGTACATGTACTGACTCTATTTGTACAGGGGATAAAACTGGGACCTAATCATATGGCTGATAAGTATCAGACAGCAGATTCCAACTCGCTTCTTTCTGTTTCTTTAGATTCAGCCTTCCTTCTTGACATTTCTATTACAGTTGTGTAAGTTTTGAATTGATGCTCTTAATAAACACACACAAAATATCCATTTTTATTATTTGTTTCAGTCCTTAAGTCTATGACATATCGATCTTGTGGCATCTTTTTTTTTTTTTTTTTTTTTTTTTTTTTTTTATTTTTATTTTTATTTTTTTAGAGACAGGGTCTCACTTTATGGCCCTCGGTAGAGTGCTGTGGCCTCACACATCTCACAGCAACCTCCAACTCCTGGGCTTAAGTGATTCTCTTGCCCCAGCCTCCCAAGTAGCTGGGACTACAGGCGCCCGCCACAACGCCCGGCTATTTTTTGGTTGCAGTTAGGCCGGGGCCGGGTTTGAACCCACCACCCTCGGTATATGGGGCCGGCGCCTTACGGACTGAGCCACAGGCGCCGCCCTTGTGGCATCTTTTTTATATTTCATTTTGCTTCTTTCAATTCTCTTCTGAATGCACTAAAAAGATACCTACCTCCCCCCCCCCCCGGAAAAAAATAGAAAAGAAAAGAAAAAGGAACACGTGCCCTTTAGTGTCTGTGTCTTCGTTGGCTGCAAAGCTCCAAGCTCTTTTGTTCCCCAGGGCAGTGTGTTGGTTGAAAAGAAGGGTTTAGGGTTTGGGGGCTTTGAAGGAATCCCGTAGACGTGGAAGAGAAGAGAATCTCATAGAAATGGAAGTTAGAGAAAGCACACCAAGCTAATTTTCTTTTATTTGTCTGAGATTCCTTGACCCAACCACAGCATCCCTTTCGCTCACACTGTGACTGTGGTATGAATGACCACCGTTCATGAAATGCTGTGTGCCAGGCCCCTGCTAAGCATTTTGCTTATATTTGCTCTCATTTGATTTTCACAACTATGCACTGTGAGAGGAATTCTTTTTTTCTTTTTTTTTTTTCTGAGGCAGAGTCCCACTCTGTTGCCAAAACTAGAGTGCCATAGCTCAAACCAACCTCAAACTCTTGGGCTCAAATGATCCTCTTGCCTCAGTCTCCCAAGTAGCTGGGACTACAGGTCCCCGCCACAGCGACCAGCTATTTTTAGAGATGAGATTTTGCTTTGGCTCAGGCTGGTCTCGAACCCCTCAGCTCAGGCAATCCACCTGCTTCAGCCTCCCAAGTGCTGGGATTACAGGAGTGAGTCACCACACCTAGCCCTTTTTTTAATTATACCTGGGGTCACTACTGTCCTTTCTCACTGCTATCGTCTTCATCTCTGTCCCTGGGTCACCCATTTCTGAAAACTGACCTCCAAAGCCACTATCTTCATCAAGCCTCATTCAATTCTCCCTCCTTCAAACCCCGCTACTGTCCCTTTCTGGAACTTCTGTAGAATTTCACCTCCATGCCCTCCTCTCTTTGCACACTTCCCTTTTCCTGCCTGCATTATGGTTATTTTATTTAGTTATTTATTTTTTTGTCGAGAAAGAGTCTCACTTTATCACCCTGGGTAGAGTGCTGTGGTGTCACACAGCTCACAGCAACCTCCAGCTCTGGGGCTTAGGTGATTCTCTTGCCTGAGCCTCCTGAGGAGCTGGGACTACAGGCACCTGCCACGACACCCGGCTATTTTTTTGTTGCAGTTTGCCCAGGGCTCGTTTGAACCTGCCACCCTCCGTATATGGGGCCGGCGCCCTACCCACTGAGCCACAGGCACCACCCTGCATTATGATTATTGATGTACAAGTCTTATGTTCCTTTTGCAACTCTTAAGTGTTTTGGTAGCAAAGTTTCCATCTCATTCCTCTTCACACTTCCTGTTGTCTTCCCTTGGACAGTGCCCCACCCTTCATAGATTCTTGTTAAATGTCTGGAAGGAAACAGATACATCAGCATTTTTCCATCGTATACTTTCAGTCAATGCCTTATCTTCTAAGATCAACACTTATAATGATTTGTAAGTGTAAACATTTGAAGTTTACAGCACATTCCCTGGTTTGTCCCAGTATTGTTTGTTGACCAAAATGGGAAATAAGGCTCAATGGTTAGGGCACCAGCCACATGCACCAGGGCTGGTAGGTTCAAACCCATCCAGGGCCAGCTAAAACAACAATGACAACTACAGCCAAAAACTAGCCAGGCGTTGTGGTGGGCTCCTATAGTCCCAGCTACTGGGAGGCTGAGGCAAGAAAATCGCTTAAGCCCTAGAGTTTGAGGTTGCTGTGAGCTGTGATACCACCATACTCTACGGAGGGCAGCATAGTGAGACTCTGTCCCAGAAAAATAAATAAAATGGGAAATAAGAGTGTTTACCTTTATTAACAAAATTCTCCCATTTCATCGATATAACTTGATAGCATTTAATAGTGTTGAATGTGAATAACAATAAAGAAAAAAGACTGGCTTTGTCAGATTAGAATAAACAATTGTCAGAAATGCACTTACACAATGTCCTTTTCCTTTGCGGGGGTGATTTTTTTAGGAGTTAAATTCACCTATGGTAGAAAGTAAGGTAAATCTCTAGATAACAAATTGAAATAAGACATATCTTGTTTTGCTGTGTTTATAACTCATTAAGACGAAACTTCCTTTTAGATTGAGCTAGAGGTTAGTATTTCAAATAACTCCAACCTTATAAAATAGGGATGCTGAATTGAGAACAGTTAGCCTCACTTTGCTATTGTAAAAGCTCACTGATTCACTCACCCTGGGGTTGACAGCAGAGTCCCCAAAGCTGACCTGGGTTCTCGTGCAAAATTCTGAACATAAAAGGATGAAAGGGTTTCCATTCCATTATTGAGTTAACACTATGAAACTCTCTTAAGAGGGGGATACCAAATGATGTCCTTTTTAATTGTGCCTTTCTGAGAGGTGAAAGGATATTTCTGTTGCAATCGATTAGGAAGTTCTCTTCCTGACATGATCACCAGGGCAAACACATTTTAATACAGTGGCTCCCCAGAACACGGAAGGTATCTTCTTCACTCCCTGCCTCCAATTACAAAGTCTTTTTTTTTTTTTTTAGAAGCAAAAAGGCTAATATATGCCCATCTTATCACACAGCTTCCAAGTGATACAAATCCCATCTTCCCTGCGTGCTGGCTTGCCTTCCTTTTTTTTTTTTTTGTCATTGAGAGGTTATGACAACATGAGCCATATTGTATTTATAAACATCACGTGTTCCCTTGATATGGCTTGCAGTTTCTGCCAGACCGAACACATGGAAGAAACATTTCTCGTTAGCTCAGCATTGGTTTTAGTTATGCTGATTTCTGGGACAGGAAAAATGCCTTCCTACTCAGATTTAACTTTCCTAGAGTAGAAACAAAACCTCTGAATGTCCGTGCAATGGTTTGAACAAGGGTGGATGCTGCTCCTTTAAACTGCCTATTTTGACTAAAAGCTTCCTCGTGTTAAAAACCCAAGGCTTGCAGTTAGTCACCAGGAAGACAGCAGAGCTGGAAGCATTGGAAAGATGAGTGGTTTCAAGGTCTCTGCGAGTCTAGAAAGTTTCCTCTAGAAAAGAAAGGTTCACAGAAAATGTAAGGTAAGAACATAGCCTTTATAATAGAATGTAATCTTCAGAATGTTTGGGTCGTGCTCTGGCACGTTCACAGGCAATGGGCTTGTCTTCCGTGTTCAAGTTCAGTGCAATAAGGGATTACAGTTTCAGGGTTTATTTTAACTTCTTGCACGCTGCTTAAAAGGAAACCTCTTTGTTATTAGCATTTGTCCGGTTTTTTTTTTTTTTTAATCCACTTAAATTACAGTGGGCTGTCTCCTCCGATCCATAAATCTCATGATCTAGTTTCTGTTTAACCTTACAATTTAGAAAAGGATTTAAAATATCAACATAGTTTGCTTGCGCAGGTCTTGTTGATTGATGTGTTTTGTGACAATTTGCAGTGTTTTCGTGATGTTGACTTGCATTCCATTTCTGAGATAAATGTAGAAAAGGTAAAAGCCTGGTCCAAACAGGGAAGGGGATTAGTACATGTCCTTCAGCATTCTAGGGAAAAATTATTGGTGTTTTGTTATGGTGAAAAACTCACTTTCAATTTTAACATAAGAATAGCTTTTAGCTTGGTTTTGAAAATTTTTTTTAAAGAACTATCAGTGTAAGCCTGACAGATAACATTAAAAAACAGACACTGTGTTTAAATAATAGCTACCAGCCTATTATGTTAGGTTTCATGCTTATCTGGAAAAGTCTTTGACAGAAATTATATTTACTTATGATACCTCTGTGTCTTACTCTTATAGTAGTTCAATATTTTGCATTGATTTCTTTTAAAGGAATTTAATATGAGGGATATCCTTTTAGGTTAGTCTGTTTCCTTTTAAAGGTACACATCTGTTTATTTATATTCTTGTGGATATCTTCATCCTAGTTCATAAATGAGTTAATATATGTGAGAAGTTGTTTTCTAATGTGAACTTAATAACATACTTTATTTCATTTAGTCATTATAATAACCCTGGGTTATTACCATGGGTACTATCGTACCCATTCTAAGACTGGAAAACTGAGGCCAAGTGAGATTAAGTAACAAAGTCACACACTAGTAAGTGGCCCAGCTGGGCTCTAAATACAACTGCCTCCACCCTCCTTGTTTTGAATCCCTACACTGCACAGTCTTGGTAGCTGAGAACTTGGAGTCAAATATAGATAACTTATTTGGAAAATAATAATAATAAATGTTATTTGGCTTCAAGATAAATTGTTTCGTACTTTGCAGGATGTTTTTAAGATCCATGGCATCCAAAACCTAGTAGCAGACTGATTGTTTATCCAAGGACCTGGTGACAGCTTACTCAGAGTGAAATAAAAACAGTGAACCTTAGATAACGTGGCAATAGCAACAAAATGCATTTGCGATAAACTACTCTTTCCTCTTCACTGCAAACACCTTTCCTGCTTTTTTCTTTGTTTCCTGTGCTGTGTCGCTCATTTAAAAAAAAAAAAAAAAAAGCAAGAAAGAAATGTTTTCCATGGGACAGAGCTGGGAACTTACTAGTGAGCTTGATTTGGGAGCAAGAAAATATCTTTGAATGGAGACTGGCAAACTCCCTGCCTCTTCCCCCTTTAGGCTGCAGGCAGAGCTATCTGAAGGTGGATCGGAAGAATGATTTAAAGTGCTGAAGGTGAGGGGCTTTGGGGTAAGGGCAGCTTGCTGAGCAACCTCAGAGCCGGAACTTCACCTTTGACCTTGCTCTTCCTACCCCCTCCCGGCAGTGGCAAAAAATTTCCCAGTGATTTGTTATGCAAAGTAGCAGCATCAACAGGGGGTGCAGCTGTTTGACACAATTTGGGCTTAAGGATGAGACAACTTGTCTCCAGTGCCATTTCAGCCTCAAGTTCATTGGCTACCCAACCAACACACCTGAAAGACGATTGGAGGAGAACCTTCCTCCTCCATCAGCAGGTGGCAGGGTTAGCTCTGGAGTCACTGCTGGCTGGAGTGCCTGCAAGAGGTTTTTACCACATCCCTTTCCCCCTGGAAACCCCACCCCAGCCACCTCTTTTCTTCACTCTTAGGAATAAATATAGATGTCAGCAGAAATTGTCTTTGGGGGCGCGTATCCTTGAATTGGCAGGTTGTGACCCCTGCACCTACTTGTGCTCTCGCTGGGGTGTTGCTGTTCTGCATTCTTCGTGGGTCCTCATCAGAGCAGCCCACACTATACTATTAAAGAGATTTTTCCCCATCACATCAGCCCCGTCTCTGTGGGCCCAAGATCCCACTCCAAGGAGGGCTCCCCGGTGACCATTCTTCATTTATGCTTTTCCCAAAATTTCTCAACTGAACATGTGTTACTTTTATATAAATTTGGGGGTGAGGGAAGCACATGTTAATCTTTTAAAGAGAAAAAATATTTTTAAGATACATGTCGCCTGCCGCTAACACATTTCCTCTCTGTCCTACTTTTTCCAAAGGGGTAGGTGATTCTGTGTAATTGCAGGAGTAATGTTCCGCTTTTGAGGAACGGCCTGATTTATTTGGAATTGCAGAGTTTTTGAGGTAGAAAGACGGTCTTAGGCATCCTCCTTGGTAACCCATTCACCTGGAAGTTGAGATCCTGGAGACCCAGAGTAGTTGAAGTGACTTGGTTGAGATCACAAAATAAGGAAGTGACAAAACTGGTGCTCAAGCCCCCTGTCCCCTAGACCAGACCCTGGTCTATACCAGGTGCCATGTTGAGCCGATCCCTACTTTTATTCTCATCCCTCTGGGTTTGAAAGGTTTGTTTTCTTGATTGGTTTAGGAAAATTCTATGTATTTATTTGATGTCTCTTAGCCCTTTATTAGTGTAGTTGGGTATCATCAGTGTTCACTTACCTTCCAGAAAGCAGGACAGCTCTCTTTTGTCTATGATCTTACTTAAGAAGACCCAGAGGTCATGTCATGGGGCCGGGGCTCATTAATGGGAAAGGCATGAGCCTGGACCAAAAATGAATGGATTTTGAGCCAACCAGATTCAGATTGACCAATGTCTTTCTAGAAGGAGAATAGGCCATCAAGTTATGGAAAAGTAGCAGCTGCTTCAAATTCTGAGGTAGTTTTGAATAAAGCAGTATTGACTCAAAAATACTGTACAGTATGATCACATTAAAACATCAGCCTCTTTGCTATGACAAATAGCTCTTATAATCACTCCATTTGAAACTTTAATATATTGCTGCTTAAAGTACTTTCAAAGTTATTCTTCACACGGAACCAGTGATTTTAGGAGGCAGGAGGTTTTTTGATTTTAATATGAGTGTTGGAAACATGGGTAGCATGCAGAAACTGAGGGTGCATATTATTGCCTAAGTCAATTTAAACCTGATTTAAAATTATTAAATGAGGAACAATATAGCTGGGGGGGAGAATATGGTACCTTGTTAATATATAAAGTATGGAAACCAAGGCTTTAAAGATGAAGTTCAAATTGAGGGTTCACAGGCCGGACGTGGTGGCTCATACCTGTAATCCTAACACTCTGGGGGGCTGAGGCAGGTGGATTGCTTAAGCTCAGGAGACCAGTCTGAACAAGAGCAAGACCCCATCTGTAAAAAAAATAAATGAATAACCAGGCTTAGTACCTGTGGCTCAAGTGGCTAAGGCACTAGCCACATACACCTGAGCTGGCGGGTTGGAATCCAGCCTGGGCCTGCCAAACAACAATGACGGCTGCAACCAAAAAATAGCTGGGCGTTGTGGCAGGCACCTGTAGTCCCCACTACTTGGGAGGCAGAGGCAGGAGAATGGCTTGAGCCCAGGAGTTGGAGGTTGCTGTGAGCTTTGATGCCACGGCACTCTACCCAGGGTGACAGCTTGAGGCTCTGTCTCAAAAAAAAAAAAAAATAATAATAACCAGATTTTGTAGTGGGCACTGATAGTCCCAGCTACTCAGGAGGCTGAGGCAAGAGGATTACTTGAGCCCAAGAGTTTGAAATTGCTGTGAGCTGTGAAGACACAGCACTCAACTGAAAGTGAAAAGTGAAGCTGTGTCAAAAAAAAAACAAAACAAAAAAAACCCTGAGGATTCATGAAGTGAAAGAGTAAAACTTCATTACACATTATACAGTTGGGGAAAAAAATGAATCATTTTAATGTCAGAATCAAATCTTAATTCTTCTTTAAGAATTCTCAAGACTTTCAGCATCTTCTTATTTGGCACAAAAAAAGAACTAGGTACTAAATCATTTTTTGTGCAGATTTCTTTATTTAAGGCCTCTCCAGATAAAAGGTGTGACTATCTGGCTTATCGTTTAAGCCCAGAGGATGTCTTCCATGGTTCTGGCAGCACTTGCTCACTCCATATTCCTGAAATACAGAAAATACACGCGTGACTCGGTTGGTTGATCGACATCTATGCTCGGCGTCTTTTTCTTTTTTTTCTTTCCTTGTGACATCAAAGGTCATGCTTTGCCTTGTTCTGATTTCACTCTTTGAACCTGTTTCTTTCCGTTTGCCCTTGATAGAGTAGAAAGAGCTGCCAAGCAAAAACCCAAACAACAATAAGAAATCATAATGATGTCAGCCATGGGATAACGTCCAATTTAGAAATAGCAGGGGCCTGGTCTATGGGGGTAAACTTCCATGCCTGTCTTTTCATGTAAGTCACCATCTCTGCAACATAGGATTTGTGATCAGAGTCTGAGTGCTCTGTCTAGAAGGTGCCAATTCCTTACACTCACTTCTACAGAGTAAAAGGCATTGAATAGAATATTCTGTATATAGACGGTTGACCTCTTGCAGTAGAGAGTGATAGAACATTGTGGAGACATGGGTACCATTTTTGCTTGCTTTTAAAAGCAAATCTAAAAATATATTTCCTAGCAGCTGTGTAACTGCAAAAAAACAAAAACAAAACAAAACAAAACTTCTCCACTGCAGCGTAATTTACTCACTCATATCTACAGGGTTCAGACCTTAATGTTTCCGAAATTTGCTGCAGATTTTACCACATATATTTAGACCAAGGAGCCTATTAGCTTGTGATCTGCAAGAACCTCTGCATTCTCATGAAAATGAAAAATGTGGCCCTGTTGGCAACCTAAGGCTATAATTATGTTAATCTGACCATTTTAAGACTGAAATATGTTGTTTTTAAAATGTTTCTGTATTTTTATTATTCGTAACAATGATCCCAGGAAATTTAGTGAAATGCTAATACTTTTCTATTCAGTATCACTTTGAGACTGGAGCATGAAAATGAGTCAGATGTGGAATTTTGATGTTTTTAATTTTGGCCCAGAATTTTTATCAACAGATATGTACTCACATATATATAGAGTATCTTAATATAAAATCTACCCAAATATACTTTTATATTTTAAATATAGTTGCAGCGAGTATATATGTGCAAAGCTGTCTCGGCGTATATATGTGATAACAAAACATCTCTACATTTTGCATTAAATCGCCACTCTTCGCTGTGCCAAAAAAAGAAATGCCAAAAATTAATTTTGAGTTATATTGCAAGATAAATGTTTTTCTATTAAGAGGTATTCTACAGTCACTAAATCTCTGTTTTTAACATAAATGTGGTACAGGACTAGCTTGGGTACCATGGTTGAAATTTCAAAAGCATCTCTTTTTTTTTTTTTTGAAGGATTGTAGGATCTTTTTTATTGTGGAACACTTTCCTCCTTGAAAATATGGGGAGAGGAGCTTAGTCTAACTGGTTTATCTTCTTCCTCATCAACCAAAACTTTTGTCCTGGCCACAGGCAGGTAATGACATGGTTCTCTTTTCATCCCCCAAAAGATGTTCTCCCAGGTGATAAGATGAGAAAGATTTAAAACAGAGATGTAGGTAGTCACCTGTCACATAATGATGATAGGGAGTTGAAATCTGAGTCCCCTTGTTGTCATTCCAGGATGAGATGAATGAGGAATCTTTTATATAACCTGATCTGGGTACTGAATCATCAATTAATTTGAGAAAGGGAATAAGAAAAAGAAACCTTGCATGTTCTTAGATGACCTCTTTGGGATATAACCCTACTTAGTATTCTTACATTGGCTACATTCAGAATCTCCATTCTTTTGTGAATTCTTATGCTTCAAAAAAGAACATGTCATTCTCTTCATCACCCTGTGAATATATCAAAGTGAGTATTATCTGTTGTATTCCTTTTTCTTTTTCTTTTTTTTTTTTTGAGACAGAGTCTCAGTTTGTCACCGTCAGTAGAGTGCTGAGACTTCATAGCTCACAGCAACCTCAAACTCCTGGGCTCAAGCCTCAGCCTCCCGAGGCTAGGACTATAGGTACCCACCACAATGCAGGCTATTTTTATTCTAGGGATGGGGTCTTGCTCTTGCTCATGCTGGTCTTGAACTTCTGAGCTCAAGCATTCCTCACGACTCATTGAATGGGCCCATGGATTTTTGTTGGCTATATTAACAACAAGGCATGTGGATCACATGATTCTGCATGCAAAGCGTTGTAACATGATCCAGCTCAATGGACATTCACAGCACCAGAAGAGTAAGCACAGAGGTATTCTTGAGCCCGCTTAGCAGCAGAATTGGGGGTCAAAAAAGTTTAGGGTCAGGACCACCGTGAAAGTTGTGAGACCATAGCTGGGAAGAGATTCCTAGGAGAAGCCAAGCCTTTTGAGTCATAATCCAGTGTTCATTTCACCACACCCTGCTGCCTTCCCAGAGCATGATGGTACAGAGGAGTACTGATTGACAAGGATGATTACACTTTAAAAAACAAAATTGGAAACTAGTGTGTATCCCTCAGTGCATCATAGGGGAAGTTATCCAGATGGAACCAATGCCTTACCCTAATTTTAGGAACACCCCACTCCCCATATTTATTGACTTTTATCTGCCTGTCCTCTCTGGGAGAAATTTTAACCCCAATATTGCTTTTTTTAAAAAAGAAAAGTAAAGTAAAAATGGGCAAGAGACTGGGTTAGGCATCAGGGGAATATGAGCTACTTTAGGTTCAGCCTAGAGTTTAAAGCGAGTTGAAAACTCTTAGTACTAATTGTAAACTTTGCAGAGCATTCCATAAATTATAAAGCACATGCCTCACTCTTGTATGACACAGAAGTCTTTGCTTTCTGGGGACAATGTGTAGGGGACCCAGAGTTGTCTACTCCCTTGTCCAACGTGGGCCTTTTGCCCTCTGGAGCATGACTTTTATACATGGTGTCCCTGGGTCCGTATATCCGTAGCTATCTGTCTATTTCTCGTGAGCTGCTCAGTGTGAGGTGTGTAGGGCTTCACCTGAGTATAGGAATGCTGAAAAGCTTGGCTGTTTGTTGTTGAGTCACAGGGAACAGATGCTGGCTCTGAGAAGGAAGCTGCTGTTGGTATGAGAACACGGTAGGGAAGAAGAGATTGGCTGATGTTTCGCTGAATTCCCTGCTGTTGGTGCAGCGGGCAGTGGCAGGGTGTGGGCAGAGATGCTTGCCAAGCCCAGCCTCAGGGCACGCACAGCTCCCAAACTGGTTGTCTTTGAGGCTGTTATTTATCCAAATAAGGAGAAGCAGTGGTTTTGCTGACCATCTCAGATTTCCGGGCCATGTTCACTGGCTGGCTGACTTGGTATTTGAACTGAAAACACCCAGGTATTCCTTTGAAATGGAATCCTCTTATGGGGCGCATGGATATCCTGGAGTCATTGTTTGGAAAACCTTTTTTTCCCCACATTTGCAGATAACGTGGTCTGGTCTCTTTTACCCTTCTCTTGTGACTCTTGTAGCACCCAATACAGATGACTTTCTTCGTGTGTCTCTGGTCCTGATTTTATTTTATTTATTTACTTATTGAGACAGAGTCTCACTTTGTCACCCTCAGCAGAGTGCAGTGGCATCACATCTCACAGTAACCTCAAACTCTTGGGCTGAAGTGATCCTCCTGCCTTAGCCTCCTGAGTAGCTGGGACTACAGGTGCCCGCCACAATGCCCTCCTATTTTTAGAAATGGGGTCTCACTCTTGCTCAGGCTGGTCTCCAACTGCGAGCTCAGGCAATCCACCTGCCTTGGCCTCCTAGAGTGCTAGGATTACAGGCGTGAGCCACCACTAAAATTGGCCCTGGTCCTGATTTTAGATAGAAATAATACTCCTCTCCAGAGGTCTTTGAACCATTTTCCTCCTTTGAAGAGCATTCAAAGGAGATTGGACGTCCACCTCGATTTTTTAACACTAGAGTACAAGGTTGTTCTGGCCCTTCGCAGATCCCGGCCCTGTTATTTGACTTTGAATAAGGAATTTGAAATCTCTGGATGAATCCCCAGTTCGTCCACAAAGTGGGGATTGTAGCGTGTATTTGATGGGAATGATGTGGGACTTACATGAGGTCATCCTGGGAAGCATTTGACAAGTAGGAAGCCTCCATAAATATTTACTTCCTTCTATATTTCCATCTTCTCCTGGCAGATTGAGTTGAAAATATTTACTGGGAAAGAAAGTTTAGGTAATAATGACCACCACCAAAATTTAATAAAGCCACCTTTCTGAATTAGGGGTTTGTTTGTTTGTTTGTTTTGAGACAGAGTCTCACTATGTTGCCCTCAGTAGAGTGCTGTGGCGTCCCAGCTCACAGCAACCTCAAACTCTTGGGCTTAAGCGATTCTCTTGCCTCAGCCTCCCCAGTAGGGGACTACAGGTGCCCACCACAACGCCCAGCTATTTTTGTTGCAGTTGTCATTATTGTTTAGCAGGCTCGGACTGAGTTTGAATCTGCCAGCCTGGGTGTATGTGGCTGGCTCTGTAACCACTGTGCTATGGGCACCAAATCAGAGATATATATATGATTTCTTTTTCTGAATTAGGGTTCAACCAAGCCCACAGTAGAATGGAGGTTCTGATATGAGTGTTCAATGACCCTATATTTCCACGTCCTCCTATTTCCACAATGGTTCTCAAAGAGCAGTAGTTGGGCCAGCAGGTCAGCTTCATCAGAGACTTATTAGAAATGCAAATTCTTGGGCAGCACCCTGGACCTACTAAAGCATAGACAACCGGTGTAAGACCCAGAAATCTGTTTCAACAAACCCTCTAGGAGATTCTGATGCACGATATTCCAGAGTAACTTTCTGGTCGGGTCAGTAGTCAATCTGTCCCTCACGGCAGTGGTCCCCAACCTTTCTGGCACCAGGGACCAGTTTCACGAAAGATAATTTTTCCACAGACCAGGGCAGAAGGAGGGTGGTTTTGACATGAGTCTCTAAGCAATTGATTTATTATGGTCTCTGTGCAGTCAAACCTCTCTGCTAATAATCTGTATTCGCAGCCGCTCCCCTGTGCTAGCATCACCACCTCAGCTCCACCTCAGATCATCAGGCGTTAGATTTTCCTAAAGAGCCAACCTCACATGTGCAGTTTACAGCAGGGTTTGCACTCCTAGGAGAATTAATGACCCATTGATGTGACAGCAGGCAGAGCTCAGGCAGTGAAGTGAGTGATGGGGAGCAGCTGTAAATACAGATGAAGCTTTGCTCACTTGCCCACTGCTCACCTCCTCGGTTGTGGCCTGGCTCCTAACGGGAACCAGTTACCAGTTCACAGTTCATGGCCTTCAGTACTTCTTCCCTCTGACTGTGCCTTACTTCCCACTGAAGAAAGGGATCTTTCTCACCTGCTGAAATTCTATTCATAATATATGGAACCACTGAAATCTCACCTCTTCAGAGAAGGGAAGAATCTCATTCTTCTATGAACTATGAGAGAATTTGTCCATTGCACTCATTTGACCATTGGCAAAGTTATTCTTGCTTTGCCATATTTTTAATATTCATATACAAGCTGTATTATCCCTATTAGAAGATAAGTTCTTTAAAGATAGGGCTTACATCTTAATACTGGACCTTGTATGGTAGCTACTCAATAAATATTTCGTGGATCCACAGAATTTTATCACTGGAGTGAGCTTTAGAGAAAGCCTAGATCAGACTTTTTTTTTTCTTGAGACAGAGTCTCACTATGTTACCCTCAGTAGAATGCTGTGGTGTCACAGCTCACAGCAACCTCCAACTCCTGGGCTAAAGCGATTCCCTTGCTTCAGCCTCCCAAGTAGCTGGGACTATAGGTACCCACCCGAACCCCTGGCTATTTTTTTGTTGCCGTTTGGCCTGGGCTGGGTTTGAACCCACCACCCTCCATATATGAGGCCAGCTCCCTACTCACTGAGCCACAGGTACCGCCCCAACCTCAACCTCTTGGGCTTAAGTGATTCTCTTGCCTCAGCCTCCCAGTAGCTGGGACTATAGGCACCTGGCTGGTTTTTTGTTTTGTTGTTGTTGTTATTGTTGTCATTGTTGTTTAGCAGGCCCTGGCCAGGTTTGAACTCACCAGCCCTGGTGCATGTGTCCAGTGCCCTGAACCCTGAGCTACAGGCACCAAGCCCCTAGATCAGACTTCTTATTTACAGATGAAGAAACTGATGTTAACAACTAGACCAGAACGAAAGTCCTATGATTCCTCATTCGGTGTTTTTGTCTCTTCCCCATTCTGCACCTGGGGACATTCAGGGCCACTGGCTTGGCCCCAAAACTAGCAGGTGCTCTTGTGTTCTCTGCTGCAGACTCCAAATACACCCAAAGAAAACAGATGGGTTTTCAAAGGTATATTTATTTAATTTATAAACCTGGAACCTCTTAGATTCTTTCATAACTAATGAAAACTGGGAAAGTTTTCATTCACGAGCCTATGAAATTGTATAACAAATGGCATCCATTTTCAGTCTTAAACATGAGGATTTTCCGAGCTCAGTATACCTAGGATGCCCATGAAACAGCTTTTGGTTTTGAAAGTTGCTGTTAACAGTAGAGCCAGGGGTTCTTCTGAATCCAAGAAGAATTGGTGCAGGGGCTATTTTGATTTGGATCTCCAGCACGGTTTTTTCATGTTTATTTTGAGGAGAAATTGAACTTGGCGGATTTGTGAATTATTGTCCTTCTGTGTTATCCTCTGGGGCCCTTCCTCCCAACACAGCCCTTTCTTCTCTTGACATATTGGCTGATATTGTTCAGCTGAGGTTCAAAATAATGGCACACCTAACAACACCTTTCATCAGAAGTCATCTGTAACTTCCCTTTAAAATTGGCTCTGCTGACATAGCTCACCTTGTGTTATATGTTTGTTCTTTCACTCGGTAATAGAGCAAACACATATCCTATGGAGATCAATATGAAAACAGCAAAACGCAGTCGCATGAGGTGATACCAGTAGAAGGGCTGAGTTGGCTCCTTGGAGGCTGTGAGTGAAGAAGAGGAAATGAAGGGGTGCCCAAGCCAGGCCGGAAGGGGTTAAACCTACCAGGCCATACTCAGTGGTGAGAAGCTGGGGCCATGAGAAAGAGGCTGTTGAAGGAACAGGTGTCCTGAGATTTGGGTGGCTCCATTGTGAGCAGACAGTGACAGCCCAGGCATAAATGGCCACTTGGTTTTCCAGGTTGACATGTACCATTCATCAGTGTGTTTACCTCCATGGTTCTCCCATGGGCCCTGAAAACTATCCTGGAGGCTACAGTTGTATACCATAAAATTCTATGTCGATCATCATCATCCACTCAACATTCAAGTTCAGATATATCAGCAAACCCAAATGTATACGAGTCCGGAAACTGTCCAGCCGTTGTTAGGACCATAGTGTTGTTCATACCGCATGGCTGGATACTTTCTGGACAGCCCTTGTGTCCTTATTAATCTTCACATTGTTGTCATCATCATAGACCCATACGATGCCATATCTAGCTTTCTTCGCTCACACATAAACAACGTGGTCAGTGTCCCCAATAGAAAGGAAGACCCAATGCTTCTGTCAGTGTCTCTGAGATGTGTGGTCTTAGGAATGTCACCCAGTATCATAATGATAATGAATTTTAATCGGATAAGGCTCCAATGTGTAATTCCCTTAATAATCTGGTGTCGGTGACTGAGAATGAAATAGGTGTGTGTGTCTGTCTGTACAATAAATACACACGTGTAACTAATATGTGGTATCTATATAGTGCTAACTAACGAGTGATATATAAGTACAGGGTGGACATAAAGTTTGCATGCAATTTTAATTAGTTTACTATTTAAATTGCGGGCAAACTTTATGTCTACCCTATTTATGTAAGTATATATATTCAGAGGATGCCAAAAAATGTGAACACATTTTAAGAGAGGAAAAAGATGTATTAAATTTGTACTACTCAAGTCATGATTGACTTCTGGAATTACAGAAGGTGCTCAAGGCTCGGTGCCTGTGGCTCAAGCAGCTAAGGCGCCAGCCACATACACCTGAGCTGGCGGGTTCGAATCTAGCCTGGGCCTGCCAAACAACAATGCCGGCTGCAACCAAAAAATAGCCAGGCGTTGTGGCGGGCGCCTGTAGTCCCAGCTGCTTGGGAGGCTGAGGCAGGAGAATCACTTGAGCCCAGGAGTTGGAGGTTGCTGTGTGATGCCATGGCACTCTACCCAGAGCGACAGCTTGAGACTCTGTCTCAAAAAAAAAAAAAGGAGAAGTTGCTCAATGTGACTTTGTATTCATCTTTTGTTATTGGTATATATTGAGTACTACAATCTTTATTTAGTTTTTTTTTTTGCAGTTTCTGGCGGGGGCTGGGTTTGAACCTGCCACCTCCGACATATGGGGCCGGTGCCCCACCCCTTTGAGCCACAGGTGCCACCTGAGTACTACGATCTTAATACAATTTTTTCTTTCTTATAATGTGTGTACATTTTTTGGCACCCTCTATGGAAGTGTACTATAGTAGACTCTCCATAGTTGACCACTTCCCTAACCTGACCAACTCCTTAAATTGACCTAATTTTCATAAACCGGACATGTACCACCTGTGCGTTATTAGTATAGTAGGCCCAGTTCCTTATGGTGACCAGTTTGTTATAGTCCCTTGGGTGGCCAACTTACAGAGGTTCTACTAATATACTGTTATGTCTGTTAGTTAAATATAACATATACGATGAATTATATAATTAATATTACTACTTTTGATGCAAGTAGAGAAAACCTGATAGTAAGTTGAGAGAGCATCTAGATCAGTGGTTCCCAACCTTCCTAATGCCATGACCCTTTAATACAGTCCCTCATGTTGTGATGACCCCCAACCCTAAAATTATTTTCATACACCTGTATTTGTATGGGGTGTATGTGATGGTTTTAGGCAACCCGTGTGAAAGGGTCATTCAACCCCCAAAGGGGTCGCGACTTACAGGTTGAGAACTACCGATCTAGGTAATTGGATCCCAAGCCCATGGAGATGACGCAGTGATTCTTCTCCTTTGCTGTGAAACTCTGGGCCTATGAATGAAGCAAATGAGATACCTCCCAGACCTTCTTGGACTCCAAAGGACAAAAATCGAGCCATTATCCTCTCAGTGATCCCAGTTGGGATGGCGTTAGAGGCATGATGCCAGCACGATTCTCTGTGTCCCGGAGGACATGGCATTTCACACTCAGAGGAGAGGAGGCAGTGAAGCTGCAGCCTCCAGGAACCCAGGTTCTTCCTGCTGCTCTACACACTAGCTATGTCAAGTTGGGTGGGGTTCTTTTCTTACTTCAGATTAATATAAGGGTGCGTGCAATTCGGTTACATTGTTTGTATTTGTTAGGTAAAATCTAAGTAGTAGTTGAGCCCTTCATCCAGAGGTGTGCCATCTGCCCCTTCCTTGTACCTGTTAGGGAAGAGCACATCAATCCCTCTCCCTTCTATGTTCTTGAATGTAATTGTGTTTTTTTTCTCATATGGGTGTTCATCTACTATTAGTATTAGTTTGAGAATTAGTTTCCTATTAGTATTGAGTACATGGGACACTTACTTTTCCATTGTTGTGACACTTTACTTAAGAGGATATTCTCCAAATCCTTCCAGGTAAATAAAAAAGCTGTAAAGCCTCCATCTTTTTTAAGGCTGAGTAGTACTCCATAGTATACATATACCACAGTTTATTAATCCATTCATGGGTTGATGGGCACTTGAGTTGTTTCCACATCTTGGCAATTGCGAATTGAGATGCAATAAACATTCTAGTGCAAATGTTCTTTATGGTAAAATTATTTTTTTTCCTTCTGGGTAATGGGATTACCTAGTAATGGGGTTACGGGGTCAAATGGAAGGTTTACGTTTAGCTCTTTGAGGATTCTCAATACTTCTTTCCAAAAGGGCTGTATTAGTTTGCAATCCTACCAACAGAGCAAGTGTTCCCTTCTCTTGGCACCCATGCCAGCGTCTACAGCTTTGGGCCTTTGTGATGTGAGTTCTTCTTACTGGGGCAGGTGATAGTTCAAGGTGGTTTTAGAGAGATTATCTCACACTCCAGCCTGCAAATTGAGCTGCAAGAAACAATTGAAAAAATTAATGAAAATCTTTTGTTAGAATAAGAAGTGGTATAAGCACATAAAACAGTAGATCATCTATTTGCAACCTGTAGGAGTTGACAAGTTAAATGGGAGTTTCCAGAACTGTCATAAAAAGGGAGTTGGGCATAAAAGAAGTGTCCGTCCAGAAAATGGGTGGATGTGCAGAGACAGATAAATCATGAGAAGGGACTATTAGCACCATCTGTTGCAAGTGGTAGAAGGAAGATATCGCTTTACAAACTGTAACTATTTTAGGTACGAAAGGGCCTTGGCCTTGGCCTGGATAACAGAGGAGTAGCCTAGCCGAAGCTTGACTATTGCTGAGGAAAGGACATTTTTCTTTTATCCATCCTACATTCTACACTGTCATTGATTGTGGCTTGGCAGTTGAATGATGTATTTACTATTACTTCTTTATTCTACTCCAGACTGAGATCTTTAATCACTGTTGGACACGGTGCTGGTCAGCCTGGCCTGGCATGAAAGGGCTCAGCAGAGACTATTGTGTCAAAGTATTTATGGAAATTATGCTCATCTTAAATATAGCCATAAACTAACCGCTGGCTGGGCTGTCTCTTCTCTGAGAATTAAATGATTTGGGCAGTAGTCTGTCTGTCTCATGTCTGGGAGACGTTCCACGTGTGATCAAACAAAACATGAGCGGGTTAACTGAGACCTTAAAAATGACAAGCTTTCCAATTGGAACGGTGCCAACAAGAGGAATTTGAAATTTTTCCATTATCGCCATCACTTCCTTCCATGATATCAAACTTCATGAGTATAGGCACAGTTTAGAGTTTCTTTTAGCTATGGATTTTTTTTTAAGTGAATTCATGGATACAAAAGGGAGAACAGCAATACACTTCACAAAACTATTGGCCTTACCAGAACATAAAAATTATTTCCTATTGAGGCAATTCTGAATATTTACCAGCATGTCCGTTCTTAACACTTAACTCAAAAGGAATAAATTGGTTCCACTTTGCTTACAGCCCTCATAAATGAAAGGAAGGGGGGAAATGGATAGAACACTTTATACACTGCTGGGAAGAGTAATTTAACCAAGGTTGTAGCATTCTTTGTTACAGGTAGAGCAGGCTGAGAAGGATCTGGTGAAGTAATCAGACCAAAGCGTGGGGGTGTTTGTGGTTGGGTGCACTCCCAATGAACCCGAATCTGTGGTGAGTGAGCCCCTGCCTTCAGTGTGTACACCCCACCAGGTGAAGCCAGTGGGTCCTATACAGATGGCATCAGGATATTATTTAAGAAATTGGCTCATCTGTTTCATTAGCTGGTACTCTGGGGCCTTATGATGACGAACTCCTCCTCTTGGGTGAGCTTCATGTTTGCTAGAGAGCATTTTAACTTATCTCGATTCACCACAGGGTTGGGCTACCTTTCAAACTCCTGACAGTGAATTACTGCCCTGCTCTGGTAATGACGAAGCTCCAGACAGTGCCTGGGAGCATTTTGAAAGTGAAAGGAAATTGCTGTGAGCATGGCCAGAAGGATGGGATGGGAGAGATTAAAGGAGACTTCCTCTCCCATTGAACCCCCCAACTCACATGATGACAAGGTCAACAGCAGCCACCTCTCTCTAAGGTAGCTGACGTGGGATGACATGTTGAACGGGGTGTGATTCACTTAGCCAAACAATAGGGAGAGTTTACTGCTTCTGTTTCCTGGGGGCTGCCTGGCCCCAAACACTTCCCATGTGGTCTCTGGGAAAAGCAGCCCTGCATATAACAAGCAGGTAAATCAGAATTACAAGAGCTTTGCTTGTTAGCACATCTCCCACCATCAAATACTTGTCTTTGGGGGACTTGGTAGGGGTGGAGTTGTGGCTTAATCAGACAAGAGAAACTGATCCCTACATCCCCCTTCCTGGAAAGCACGTGTTTGATACCAGGTTCATCAGGCTGAGAGTGTGTGTTTCCCATACCCTGTTGAGAAATAACAAACCCTTGCTGATTTGATTAAAAATCAAAATAAGGGTTTTCTAATTCCTTCGGCTCTTTTCTGACCACTCAGGTGGCATCTGTTACAGCCACCACCTCATCCAAATATTGTTTCTGACGAGACATCTTAGGAGGGTGGCAATGTCACGTGTTCCATTTTCCCGTCTTTGAAGTAACTACAGAGCGATTGGATAGCAGTAAACAGATTTTTTTTAGAAAGCCTGCAGGGCTGCCTGTATTTGAACCTAAAAGACATCATGGAATTCTTTTGGTCAGCAAAAATAGCCTCTAAAAGCCTTGAAATGTTTTAAAAACGCACAGGCTGCCCAGAGTGTGGTAGCCAAGTGTGGCAGGAGGCCAGTGGGGCTCCCAAAGCCCAGGTGTGGAGTTCTGTGTCACCAGATTCTCTCTTGGGTAGCTTTCGGTGCCACTCCATCCCCAAGGGCTCAGAAAACAAGACAGTGATTAAACAGAGCCTCCTCCCCACCTCCGAAGGCGAGGCTTCCTTTCTCTCTCACCTTCTCTTAGCAACGTGTCCACGCCTGTCCTCAGCCAAGAGAGCAGCACAAGTTGCTGGGTGTTGTGGACACACATCTCCTTGTACCTGTTCCCCTATAGGAGGACAGCTGTGCACTTGGGCCACTCTCTGGAGACCACCTGGCCTTTTCTTCCTTCATCTTGTTTACAGAGGGGCAGAAGGCTCTGGTTTCCTCTCTCAAATCCCCTCTGTGTCCCCTCTGGTCCTCGCTCCCTTTCCTTCTTGTTTCGGATATATTTTCCAGGATAATCCCAGTTGCTTACCCAACACTGTGCAGGGCCAACAGCAGCCACTACTCAAAGTTCAGCTTAGTAAAACCAGGCTGGTTAATGAATAGACACAGCTTCCTTGTCACCCCCATTTCGTAAACCAGAGGAAGCGGCTCGTGTCCCTGCAGTTGCCAATCCCCAGATTTCAAATGTCTGGCAGCAGAATGAGTGTTGGGTGCTGGTCTAGGTTTTCCTAGCATCACCCTAAACTCAACAGAAAACTGATCTGGGGGTGGTCCTTCAGGGATCATTATTAGCACCTTGTTTTCTCATGGTTTCATTTCTTGGCGACTGGTGGTTTGCTTGTTTTAATGATCCTATTTGCCGTAGGTCAAAAATCTCATTTGGAATATTTCCTTTACTTTTAACCCATTCACCCAGGCCCTGTCAAAGTTCCTTCACTGGGGAGTGTTTTCCCTGTAAGCAATTGTTGAAGGACTGACTCACCCATGCGGTCGCCCGTGGTTGGATGTGGGCTGGCCGAGGTTATTCAGTGACTAATTTCCAAGGGGAGGAGAAACTGCCTTATCATAGGGAGGGTGACTTTTTAATCCAAGTCTGTGGCAGCTTTGCTCAGAAAACTGGGTAAAACAAAACAGAACAGCCTTTACTGGTTGGGAGCACTCAAGCTGGGAAACATCTTAGGAACTCTTGTGTCTTCTGTGATTTTTGTCTCTGAAGAGGAAGCTGTTTAAAATACCCCAACGTGGATCCGAGGATTTAGATGAAGCCAGCAAAACAAAAGAACTGTGTAGTCGGGAGCTGAGCCAATGCTTGTTAGTTACACAGGTGATTTCCTTAGGAAAAAGTAAGTGGCTTTAATTCTTGGAGGGTGACAATGACTATAAGAATCCTTTTCAATTTTCTTTGGTTACTTCATTGTGTGGTCTGCATTGAGTGGTATGTTTACATATCTAGACTTGGAAGGGTGGGATTTAAAGTACAATAAACTGAGGATAATATTATTCCCTTTCCGCAAAGGATATACGTGTATTTTAAGTGCTTCACAGAGAGACATGATTACGTGAGACGATTTCCCAAAATGATTTTAAATTAACATTTTTTGTGCTAGATTTTTTTTCCCCTAGAAATAATTTTAAGATGTTCCTTCTTACTGAAATTTCTGAATGAGTGATATTTGATTTTGATTTGTGGTGCTTTGGGGAAATAAAACATAGCTATATGTAAATGTTCTTAACTCAAACTTCAAATAATTAATTTGGAATCGCCCCAGCTATTTTCTGATCTTCTCAGAAGAATGAGGCAAACACAGCATATTGAGCTTCCGTGCTGTGGGCAGGGACACTGGCTGGGGCCATGGTAATGAAGCTCTGGAAGAAACTACTGTTTCTAAGAGCTAGAAGGACTCAAACAACCAAGACAAAATAATGGTTCAGGCAGTAATAGCAAGAGGGAAAGAGAGTGCCCAACAGAACAGATAAATGAGGGAGAACAGCCTCGTTCATAGCATTGCCAATATCTCTAGGGCAGAGAAATGAACATTTTATGTGTCCAGACAAATAAATATCCGTGTTGTCTATATTTGGGTAAGGTGTTGGAAGAACCTTTGTTTTTATGTGTAGGTAATCTCTTTCTTGCTATACAATGAAATTCTTGAAAGCTCACATAAAGACCTTAGTGTTGAAATCTTCTGGGGGGGAAGTGTCAATGATATAACGTATCTAGATACTTTTGCTAAGAGAAATGAGATGAGAAGATTAAGCATCAGAGAGCTTGCTGCTAGAATAAAAGGATTCAGACGTGTTAAGGTGAATGGCAATTCTGTGTGTGGGTGTGTGTGGTGCGTTTTGTTTATTTCACTTTGCAAGTTAAATATAATTTTCTCCCAGAAGGCCTTACTCTGAGTAAAAAATTAATTAATTAATTAAAAATGCCAGTATGAATTTCATGCCATGTCTTTACTCATTAGCCAAATAACAGTTTAAAAACAAAACAAAATGAAATCGTGTAGATGCCTGATTCTAGGAAGATATCTCCATGGAAAGGCTGGGGTCGTTTTAAATTCTGAATTACAGAATCTTAATCATCACCTTGCTTCCATCAGATAAGCATCTTTTGGAGTCTCTACAGTCTACTTTGTATTGAAATAGCAAATGCTCTCCATGGAAGAATTGCACTAAAGACTTGAAAACCATTCTCTCCGTATTTCCTCTTACCACCTGCCACAACTCAAGAGTGAGCTCCTTGGGTTGGTCCATATCCTTTAGTATATGAACCCGAGTTATCTCATTTTAAGGGTTCTTTCTAATTGTATGTTTTTAGAAAATTCCCAATGTAAAATGGGATCATTATGCCATTCTCTTCTTGGTCTTTATTTAGAGCCAAGGATGAAATGATCAGGGTTCTTTTTAAAACTCAGTCTTGGAAAGTCAGTCATAGCTTGGCAAACCAACATAAGAATTCTGCCAAAGGCTTCCAACCTCTAAGTCAACTGTATTGATGGAGACAATTCCCGCTTACCTCTTCTGTTACAGCTGAATGCTTGTATTCAGCTCCACTATGGGTAACTAAGGTTGACCTTGATTCTTTTAGTGACCTTGTTGGATGATGGCAAGATTATTTTGAAATAGAGCAAGGTGATACATACCACCAGTGCCAGATCCATGATGCCAGTTGCTTGTGGCTCAGATCCATCTTTTTTTTTTTTCCTTTTACAGTGCTGTGGCGTCATAGCTCGCAGCAACCTCAAACTCTTGGGCTCAAGTGATCCTCTGGCCTCAGCCTTCCAAGTAGCTGGGACTATAGGCACCTGCCACAACGCCAGGCTATTTTTCAAGACAAGGTCTCGCTCTGGCTCAGGCTGGTCTCGCACCATGAATTCAGGCAATCCACCCACCACCTTGGCCTCCCAAGTGCTAGGATTATAGGCATAAACCACTGCGCCCAGCCACTTCTGCTGTTTTAAAGGCTATTTACTCATGTTTTCATTAATTTTATGTTCTATACTCCTTAGTATCATAATGTCTCCTTTCCACTCTTGCCAGAAGGAAGGAGGCTTCTGCTTTTTGTTAATTGGGGTCAAGTTCCCTCAAATCATGATGTCATTCAAAGCCAGCTAAGGAGGGGAAAAAGCAGGGAGTAACAACTAACTCATTTAGGGCTATTATTCATCCTAAGTAGATTGTAGATATTTTCAATCTTTGGGGGGAAAGATTAATAACAGTAATGATAATAGTACCAACCATTTGCCGTACCGGATTGGCCCTGGGTTCCGTGGGATGCTTTATACACAGTGGCATGTTTTAGTCCATGTGATGAATTTATCTCGATGTTTGTTTTGGTTGATTGTTGCATTGTGTGATCTGATGATGCGGGGAATTTGCCCAGATATCCTCTGCTCACTCAGCCACCCCCTCCTATATTTTCTGACCTATGCAGCCCCATGTTGTTTACTACCCAGCTGTACCTTTCTCCTCACTGAGCCCAGAATTGTGGAAGACAGGGAGAGGTGGGTAGAGAAGACCTGTGTCACTCTCCTGCAAACCCCTGTCGCATGGCTGCTGCAGCCATTCTGGAATGAGAACCAATCAGGTGTATTATCACATAGCGACCTTGGGACTGGGCCCTCCTGGTCTACAGCAGTGAGCGAACACCTGAGTCACAAGGGTGTTGAGTGGGCAGAGAGGACCAAGTTAGCTAACACGTCCCGGAAGCAACCAGGTGGGAGAGGAGTAGAGCCTCAAGCCAAAGCCGAGGTGTGGACCCACAAGGGCTAGGATGTGGGGACTGAGTTTCAGGGTGAGGACAGCATGAGGATGTCACAAGTTATAGTGAGAGGAGGGAAAACAGGCACAGCCTAGTGTGGTGGGAACTTTATGTGTGTGTTAGGGGGAGGGGTGGAGGTAAAATTGTAATTGTGAGAAGGAGAATGCATACTCTGGGAGCCCCAGAAGCAGAAGGCCAGAGGCTCATTCAGTGCTCAGGTCCAGTATGATCAATAGGCTTTGTTTTGTTGCTACATATTTGCACCTTGCTTGTACTTTTTTGGGGGGGCCACCACCAGCTTTTATTTACAAGATAAATATCTAACCCAAAAGAACCTTCTTACCCTTCCCACTACCTTCTGAGTTATCATTTCTAGGGTTTGGGGGGAAGGGGTGAAGCTCATTGGAGGAACACAACAGACTTGAATAAGATAGAAATGTGAATATCCTGTAATATTTGACCACGTTGTAACGATCCTAGGCTCTAAGGATAAAAACAGTTAACAAGCTAGTTTGAGTTTTTTTGTGGCCTAGTGGTATCTGCCTATTGCCTTTTTTTTTTTTTTTAATTTCAGAATATTATAGGGGTGCGCATGTTTGCTTCTGCACATTTTAAGTCGAAGTTATAATTGTGTGCAGTGCACCCGTTAGGTGTGAATTTATCCTACCTCTTCTCCCCACTCCCACCTACTTAATCTCCTTGGAGTTTTACTTCCGTGTATGTATTTAAGTGGTGATAGGCTAGTTCCGATTTAGTACTATTTGTACTTTTGATTGAAAGTACACCCTATTGAAATTTCACCTTATGAAATCCACCCTATTGTGGAAAGCTGCCAGGTCAGGGATTCTACAGGGCTGGAGCAGAGTAAGATAAGGAAGCCCCCGGGAGTCGGGCCTCCGCCCGCCCGTCCCCCAGCACAATTGTTCTTCCTCCCCATTCTCACCTGTGAGAGAAAGTTAGAGAACAAAATGTGACCTCTCTCCATGGTAGGAACTTGAGGCTTTCTTAGAACTGTGTCCTGGGATGCTGGGCTCTCAGCAAGAGCTCAGAAAGGGCTGTTTGCTAAACAAATGCATTTTTATGACAAGGAGGCCACTGATTGGTATTCAGGGCATTGGGCTCTGTTCCCTTTGCAGCCTTCTCCTCTTGCCTCTGTGTTTTCGACTGTCTGTCCCTGTCACCCACACCGTGGGTCTCTCAGCTGCTCACCTTGGTTAAGCCCCCTCCTCTGTTTTCATGTGCTTTCCGACCACTTATACCCTTCTCTCTGGTCACGTGTCCTAAGTCAGGAGAGGGAATGTGCGCTTCTGTGATAGCACAAGCAGAACTTGGAACATGGGCCAGGGCCATCTGTCCTTCCCTCACGGCCATTCAGAGAATCTTAGTGGGCATTTCCCTTTGGGGCCTTAACCGAAGCAAAAATGTATCAAATAATCCTATCCTGAATTAATTCGTAGTGTTTCGTGTGCCCCTGGCTAAATACAGTGGTGTACTAGTTGCAGATTACAGTTTACCCTTGAACAATGCAGTAGTTAGGGGCATTGACCCCCCGCCAACCTCACCTCCACCCCAATGCAATCAAAAATCCATATATAACTTTTAATTATTTGATTGTATTTTATTTTATTTTTGAGAGGGGTCACTTTGTCACCCTTGGTAGAATGCCCTGGCATCACAGCTCACAGCAACCTCCAACTCTTGGGCTCAAGAGATTCTCTTGTCTCAGCTTCCCGAGTAGCTGGGACTACAGGCACCTGCCACAATACCCTGCTATTTTTAGAGATGGGGTCTCGCTCTTGCTCGGGCTGGTCTCGAACCCGTGAGCTTAGGCAATCCGCCCTCCTCGGCCTCCCAAGTGCTGAGATTACATCATGAGCCACCGTGTGCAGTCCATATATAACTTTTGATTTCCTTAAAACTTCATGACTAATAATATAACCTGTGGTTGACTGGAAGCCCTACCAATTACTACATATTTTTTCTATTATATGTATTATATACTTCATTCTTACAATGAAGTAAGCCAGAGAAAAGAAAATGTTATTTAGAAGGTCAAGAGGAAGAGAAAATATATAGGCTATTCTTTACGTGGAAGTGGATCACCGTAAAGTTCTTGGTTCTCATCCTCTTGACACTGAGTGGGCTGAGGGAGAGGAGGATGAGGAGGGGTGCTGGTCTTGCCATCTCAGAGGTGGCAGATGTGCAAGAAAATTTGCATCTATGTGCAGTTAAGTCCGTGTTGTTCAAGAGTCGGCTGTAATGGCACTCTCGCTGCCTGACGTGATTATTCCCTTCCAGCCTTCCAGTGCTGGTTTCTCAGAAGCTCAGATGAAGAGCTGGGTGAATGGATGAAGTTTCCCTCTGAGTTTTTCCCTCATGCACCTGCTTTTTCTCACTTGTCATGTCCCTAGATGGCATCACCTTGGGACAATGGGAAGCGTGGTTACTGTTTCCCAGGGCTAACAGCAGAAAAACGTGCTCAAGACAAGTTTTAGAAGACACGAGTATCATGCTATTGATACTCTAGCCCCACATGTATTAAGCACCATGACCTCCAAATTTAAAGTGTGCTGCTGTTTTTCCTTTAGACTCCATAGTGTTGAGCTCTATACCAGGTGGATTCATTCCTTGTGGTTGCTCTCACAAATTGCCACAAAAGTAATGGCTTTAAACATTACAGATTTACAGTAGAACCACTGTACATTGACCACCCAAGGGACTATGACAAGCTTGTCAACATATGGGGGTGGTCAACATAAGGAACAAGGCCTACTGTGCTGTGGTGCATGTCCAGTCTGTGAAAATGATTTCAACTTAAGGAAGTGGTCGGTGCAGAGAAGTTGTCAGCTACGGAGGGTCTACTGTATTATCCTACAGCTGTGAAAGTCAAAAGTCCAAAATGGGTTTCACAGGCCAACAGCCATGGGTCAGCTGGGCTCTACTCCCTCTAGAGCAGTGATTTTCAACCAGTGTGCCATGAGAGGATCTTAGATGTACTCCAAAAATCTTTAAAGATCATTAATTCAATTATTTTCGAAAGAGGTTCAAAGCATAGTAAGTCTATTCTTTTTTTTTTTTTTTAATCAACATAAGTGTGCCACAGAAGTTGAAGTATAGGTTCAAGTGTGCCATGAGATAAAAAAGGTTGAAAAACACTGGTCTCAAGGCTGCATGGGAGGGTCTGGTCCTTGCCTGTCCCAGCTGCTAGCAGCTGCCTTCATTCCTTGGCTCGTGGCCCCTTCTCTTGCCACCTTCTACTTTCCCTGACTCTATTTCTGACATCACAGCTGCTCCTGACTCTGACTCTCCTACCTCGCCCTTCCACATATAAAGACTCTTGTGATTGCCTTGGGCTCAACTGCATTATGTCCTCCTATCTCAGCATCTAACATCATTCCATCTGTGAAGCACCTTCTGCCCTATGAAGGTTCTAGTGACAACAGTGTGGACATCTTGCAAGGGCTGGGCATTATGTAGACTCCCACATCAGTGAAGCCACATGATCACAAATTGAGAATTCTCTACAAACTTGAAGATCCAACTAGACTTCCTAATCCCTTGCTTTCTTTTCAGATGCAGAGAGAAATCCTTTATGCCAGAGGAGATGGCCCTGGTGCCTCCCGGCCTGGATCCACAGCCCATCCACCCCACATGATTCCGAATTCCCCGCCGTCCACTCCTGTGCCGCATTCCATGCCTCCCTCCCCATCTCGAATTCCTTATGGGGGCAGCCGCCCCATGGTTGTTCCTGGCAATGCCACCATCCCCAGGGATAGACTCTCCAGCCTGCCGGTCTCCAGGCCCATCTCACCAAGCCCGAGCGCCATTCTAGAAAGGAGAGACGTCAAGCCCGATGAAGACATGAGTGGCAAAAACATCGCCATGTACAGGAACGAGGGTTTCTACGCCGATCCTTACCTTTATCACGAGGGCCGGATGAGCATAGCCTCCTCCCATGGCGGCCACCCACTGGATGTCCCCGATCACATCATCGCGTATCACCGCACGGCAATTCGGTCAGCAAGTGCTTATTGCAACCCCTCTTTGCAAGCAGAGATGCATATGGAGCAGTCACTGTACAGACAGAAGTCAAGGAAATATCCAGATAGCCATTTGCCTACACTGGGCTCCAAAACGCCCCCTGCCTCGCCCCACCGGGTCAGCGACCTGCGAATGATAGACGTGCACGCACATTATAACGCCCATGGGCCCCCCCACACCATGCAGCCAGACCGGGCCTCGCCCAGCCGCCAGTCCTTTAAAAAAGAGCCTGGCACCTTGGTGTACATAGAAAAGCCACGGAATGCTGCAGGATTTTCCGGCATGGTGGACCTCGGCCCTCCTCTAGTTGAGAAACAAGTTTTTGCTTACAGCACTGCTACGATACCCAAAGACAGAGAGACCAGGTAAGGTGTGGTGAGGGTGGCTGAGGGTGGTTGGTGGCCCTGTAGGGCTGGGGGCTGCTCTACAGAGGTCAAACCAAGAGAACAAATGGCCCAGGGTGCCCGGCAGGTGCTGTAAAGAACGCAGGAGGGGTGTCCTTACTTGCAAAGAGTTTCTGAGTCAGTGGCAGTTAAGTTGGGGAAAGCTATAGCCGTCTCAAGGGGACAGGTACACCAACAAAGCCGTTGGTCCCATGGGCCTCTGGAGAGCATGGCACTAATAGCATTATTATTCATGTAAATCTGAATAATTTGGAAGAAAATTATGATGAACAGAAACCATTCAGACAACTAGATCAAGAGGTCCTAATAATTTTTCTTCCGTTGAAACTAAAGGAGTATATGGTACCAGTTCTACCTATTTGAAATAGCTGTGCCTTTCCTCGGAGGAAAGCAATTTCACTTTCTCATCTATTTATGGGGAATAGAATGTTGTGATCTATTTTCTAGAACGATAAAAACTGAATTCACATGAAAATACTAGAATGGTTCAGATTTAATATGCGTACAGAGTTGGTGTTGAAAAAATTTAGCAAAATTTTTCTAGTGAATGAGACGCTTTGGGGTATCTAAATTTCTTTTTGAGTAGATGTGTATTTTATAATTTAGCAGTCCAGAACATTCCTACTGTAACTGGAAAACCCTCTGGAGTTCATTTAGTAGCAGAAAAGCTAATTTAGACAGAAGGCATTTTTCTGGCCTGAATTATTTGAAGGAAGTCAACATAATAATTCTAATCATAAAAACTAATCAAAAATTAAGTTCAAAAGAGGTTACCTACTGTCACAGATAGGATCAGAAAAGGTATGAAAAATATGTTCCAGATATCCAGTTACTCAATAGCTCATTAGAATTACTGCATCTCACTAAAAATGGTACTATTGCTTACGATTACATAACCTTTTGAACAAGATCAAAATTGTGAATGGAATGTGAAGCATCTACCTTACTATTTTCACAGCAGAAGGATTTTAGGGGGAGGAAAAGAGAATGAATGTGAAAGTTTTGGAGTCAAGGATGGAACAGAAAGTTCTAAATCTCACAAGGAGTTAGAAAAACAGCAATGGTGACTGGTTTGATTATGTACGACTTAGAAAAATTAAGGATTGCAAAGTAGTGTTTATCTCTCCTTTCCATAGTCTTTAGAAAGTGAAATTCTAAGTATCAAAAAAAAGGGATTCTTCTCATAACCACGGACAGCCAAGGGGTATAGGATAAACTCTCACAGTGGCAGCTTAGAGCAGACCAATGTCACAACTGGAGAGGAACCTACCAAGATGTGCCGGAAGGCTTCACAGAAAGGATAACACACTGGTGCCCCACAGTGGACTCTGAGGTGCTGTGTGGGAAATGGCATATCACTGAGGGACGAGACTTAGAGCTGTGAGAGTTCAGTCCAGCAAACGAAAACAATCCATCTGCAGTATGTAATGTTGACAGCCTGAATCCCACCATCCCATCCTGGTAGGTAGAAAGGGATCAAGAACTTAAGTCTGTGTGACACACACTAAGGCCCCACCCTTGCAAGAGGGACTTTACCTAACAATTGCAATCAGTGTAACTGGCTTATTGTACCCTCAATGAATCCTCAACAATAAAAAAAAAAAAAAGAAATCCAAAAAAAAAAAAAAAAAGAACTTAAGTCTGTTGTGATCATATTAAACTAATTCCACTGCTCTATTTTTTGTTTTTTGGGTTTTTTTGAGACGAAGTCTCACTTTGTCACCCTTGGTAGAGTGCCATGGTGTCACAGCTCACGGCAACCTCAAACTCTTGGGCTTAAGTGATTCTCTTGCCTCAGCCTCCCAAGTAGCTGGAATTATAGGCACCTGGCTATTTTTAGAGATGGGGGTCTCACTCTTGCTCAGGCAGTCAGTCCACTTCGGCCTCCCAGAGTGCTAGGATTACAGGCGTGAGCTACCATGCCTGCCTCCACTGCTCTGTTTTGGGGGATTTTGTATGCTTTTTTCCCAGAACCTAGTTTGGTGTCATCATGTAGTTACCACACATACATAACTTAATGAATATCATTGAGCCCTCTGTTTCAAGGATTTAGTTATGAGAACCAAACGAAGACTCCTTTGGCTGATCCCTGGAGTCTTCTCTATACAGAATCCTGAAGTCTTAAAGGATTTTAGCTTTCAGTACCTCTGATAGTCTCTTTTTTGAGAGAGGGCCTCACTCTGTCACCGGGGCTAGAGCGCGATGGTGTCATCATAGCTCACAGCAAGCTCAAACTCCTCGGCTCAAGTGATCCTCTTGCTTCAGCCTCCTGACAAGTCCGGCTAGTTTTACTGTTTTTGTAAAGATGGGATCTTGTTCTTGCTCAGGCTGGTCTTGAACTCCTGGACTCAAGCAAGCCTCCCAGACTGCTGGGATTACAGGCCTGAGCCACTGCACCTAGCCAACCCCCGGCATTCTTTTAGGGTCTCCATTTCCTAAAAAAGATTTGCCAGCCTCAGATGCTTCCTTTTTATTAAACCTCAGAAAATTCTATGGATTTCTCTTTTACATGTTAGAAAACCTGTTTTGTTTTTTGAGACAGAGTCTCACTATGTTGCCCTCATTAGAGAGCTGTGGTGTCACAGCTCACAGCAACCTCAAACTCTTGGGCTTAAGTGATTCTCTTGCCTCAGCCTCCCAAGTAGCTGGGAGTACAGATGCCAGCCACAATGCCTGGCTATTTTTTGTTGCAGTTGTCATTGTTGGTTAGCTGGCCTGAGCCGGGTTCGAACCCTCCACCTTCAATGTATGTGGCTGGCACCATAACCACTGTGCTATGGGCACCAAGCCTAGAAAACCTTTTGAAAAATTGAAATGATCCTATTCCCAGAGTAACAAGTATTAGAAAAGGTGGCTAAAAATGATTAATGTTCACCTAAAACACACTGTCATTATCAGTATCATATTCTGACATACGATTGTAATTATGAATATAATTTTACATCTTCACATTTTTCATTTCCCGAAATGTAAAATAGCAGAAGAATTTCATCCCACACACTTGCTGAGGTGACTCCTCACCTGTTAATCTGCTCATCTGTAGAGGGTAGAATTGAAACGCCTGTGCATATATAGGCTGGCTGGTGTCCTTCACACACACCACACACACAATCACACAGACACGTACACCAAAAGCACACATGCATCACACAGACACACACCCTGAACAGACACACAAGCACCACATAGATACAGAGACACACATCACACGGACACGCGTACATACCACACAGTCAACACAAACGCACACACACCCCGCTTACCTTTAGAATCACATTACTGAAAAACCTAAGCACCCCTACTCATCCCGCCCACCCCTGGCACATGACAAAAGTGAAGAATGGTTCTCTAATAAAAAGAACTTGAGTCTGGAACTTTTGCCCACATGCTCCCACCTGTCTCCCCATCGTGCCCCCAACCGTATGTATCAGGAACAGAGGAGAGGTGTGGGGTTCTCCCCATCCTTCCTCCTCTCCATCTGCAGCTCCCAGTGTCTTTGGGAAAGCTCCATGACCGAGCTGACATGTAATACTATTGGGATTTATATAAGGAGGAAGAAGAGGCAGGTGGCAGCTAGCATTTACTGAGCCTTTTATGAGCTGGGCATTATGTTGGATACTTCTGACACATCATATGAAGTCACTGTCATGACAGCCTAGTGAGGGATGTACTGTCATCATCCCTAGTTCACAAATGCGGAAACTGAGACTCAGAGAGGTTAAGTAACTTACCCAAGGTCACACAGCCAAAAACATGGCCTAAAACGTCCAGGTCTATAAAAGAATCTATACTTTGTTGCCACTGTGCAATAGCCTGCCTGGTGAGAGAGACTAATGAAACCCACCTTTGCACGGCAGGGAAGTCAATTCAGGAAAAAATTCCGAGCATTCCAACCAGAGTTCTTCAAAAATTATTTCAGGATTCCATGCTAAGTAACCGCTCCTAAGGGATATTTACAATCATAAACAGAGTATAATTTGCATAATTATGCTGCTAAATATATACCTGCCATTTAAAATATAACTGCCCTAGCTAGTATATTAGCACAATTATGCAGAAACAGGGAAAGAATAAGAGAACATCCTTGGTAGATTTTATTTTCGAAAATGCATCTGAGTACTATGCCAAAGAAAAATTTTAAAAATTAAGGACACCAGAAACAATTACTTGAGCACAAAATTATCATCCATTTTCTCACCTGTTCAGTGATATTATTTAGAAATACTTCATCTGTGCAAGTATTATTGAAGAGTCTTCAACCCTCTTAACGCCTAATTTCATGAGTACAGGGTCCTGTAAAGTACCACACCAATTTCTGTCGCAATCGTATGATATTAAAAAGCAAATAAATCCGAGAGTACATTTTATGTGAGACTCTCAAGTGAGATTTTTACATCAGAGACGTGAAACCACAAAAACACAGGAGGGAGGCTGTAGATGTGTTTTCTTTTGGCGCCATTGGGTTCATACGCTGTTCCGAAGAGCACTTCGATTATAATAGTCCAAATAACTGCAGGATGTGAAACATTAGAGAGAAAAATTTTTTCTTGTGCATTCCTACTCAGGAAACATCCAATGGCAGCTTTTGATTTTTTTTCTTTAAGAACACGATTTTGTAACTGGGCTGTTGACTTGAAAATAAAGAGGTCAAGAGAAAGTCATTTATACTTGATTCTCAAGTGTAAGTAGAGGTGTGCCTCCTTCTAATGAATGCGTCATCTTTTGGTTTTAAGATGCTTCAACAGGCGTCTGGTAATGATGACTTGTACCTAGAAGATCTGGAAAACCCAGTGTCAGTGGTACAACATATGCGATGGCTGGGGATGGCCCCCAAAAGGACCATGGGCTTTGGGGTAGAGCCACAGACCACAACTGCCTTCACTTTCAGAGCAGCCATTCTCATGTTTGAGATTCTAGAAAGAATGCAGCCTTGTGTGAGGAGCCGCCATTACCCAAATGACTTCCCTTCAGCCACAGCTCCAAAAAGAGCCTAAGTCCGAGTGAGTGTAAGGGACTATCCAGGGAGACCATGTGTGACAGATGGCCTAGCACAGGAGGCTCTATCTTCCCTAGGTTATAAAATTACTTCATTAAACAGCATCATTATTTCTATTTATTGCGCATAAAACTGCCCTTAAGAATTGTAAAATTCTAGGACATTTATGTTTTGCTATTTTCTATTTGTAGTTTGGATCATATACTGTAATGTAAAATATCTTTATTGAAATAACACTCAAAATTCGAGGGGGCTTATTGCAAAGTGACTAGCTCTCCTCCCAAATCTATATTCCTCCAGATGGAGTATGATTTTTCAAGACATAGTAAACTTGAACTGAGGTCATATTTTTATACTATTTTGCACCTAAAGCAGCTAAATTCAACAAATAAATGAGTCACACTGGGAGGCAAATTCTTGCCCTGTCTGGGCACCTGTATCTGGAAAAAGAAAAGCCGTATGAGTTCCCGCTGGGATTTCTCTGAGTCATCATAGACGTAGAAAGCAGACCCTTCTGTGTGCAGGAGGAAGCCTGCATGCTAACTGGTAGTTTGTGTCTGGTTTTGATCATTTTACATCACTTTTTCATTTCGTGCAGATTCAGTGTTATTAATATCACGTTGGTAGCTTGGAGTGATGGCATGGATCCTTGGCTTAAGAGTTGATCTAATGCAAGTGTAAATTCAGATTTATGTCATTTTAAATAAATGTTCATTGTGACTGGTAGACCTTTAAAGATTTTCTAAACTATGTTTTATCCGGCTAGGGGGCAGTGAGTCTGAATGATGGGAAAAGAAATGATTTCATGGGCGGCACCTGTGGCTCAGTGAGCAGGGCGCCGGCCCCATGTACCGAGGGGGGCGGGTTCAGACCCGGCCCGGACCAAACTGCAACCAAAAAATAGCCGGGCGTTGTGGCGGGTGCCTGTAGTCCCAGCTACTTGGGAGGCTGAGGCAGGAGAATCGCCTAAGCCCAGGAGCTGGAGGTTGCTGTGAGCTGTGTGACGCCACGGCACTCTACCGAGGGCAATAAGGTAAAACTCTGTCTCGACAAAAAAAAAAAAAAAAAAAAAAAACAAAGAAATGATTTCATTTTATTCCCTTTCTTTCTCATATAGTCAAAAGTGAGTCATATCAGAGATTGCCTAATTGAACTCAGCATCTCTCTAAAGTGGGGTCCCCTCTCCTCTGTGCCGTTGACAGTATGGGCCTGATAATTTCCTGTAGAAGGCTATTATAAGATGTTCTCTCAGTCCATTTTGTCTTGCTGTAAAGGGTAATTTATAGAGAAAAGAGATGTATTATATTTAGCTCATGTTCTGCAGGCTGAGAAGTACAAGGGCATGACGCGGGCTTTTGTGCTGTGTCATAACACGGCAGAGAAGATCAAAGGACAAGTGGACCATGCAAAGAGGGGAGAATCTGAGGGATATCTCCTAGCATCCCCCTTTCACGGGACCTAATTCATTCCCAAGAAAACTAACCCAGCCTTTCATGAGCCAGAACTCCCTGCTGCAAGAACAGCACCACATCCGGCATGAGGAATCCACCCCCATCAACCCAAACCTCCCAACACTGCCTGCCACTTGGCAGATCCAATTTCAACCTGAATCCTGGTGGGGGGACAAACCAGCCACGTCCAAACCATAGCATGTGCTTAGCAGCAAGTCCAGCTTCTACCCACTGGGTACCAGGAGCAAATGATGCCACAGTCCTGCCCCTAGTCATGACAAAGACATCTCCAGACAAATGTCCCAAGGTGTGGCAGGGGAGGGCAAAATGCCCCTGGCTCAGAAACACTGCTCTAAAGAAAATTTGAACTTTTTCTCCTTAATGGAGTAGAGAAAAGAATGCCCTATTCTCAAGCAATGTAAATTTCAGCATTCGTAAGAAAAGGATCATGACAGGTATAATCTGCCTTCTGCTGTTTGCTGCTTTGGTAAAGCAGCTCATTATTGATGAGACTATTAATCAGTCTTCCTGTCAGGCATTTACTGAGAGGCAGGACTTCAGTAGACTCCTGAGCCAGACTGTCAGGGCCCAGATCCCAGTTCTAATACATGGGACCTTTGACAACTCACGGAATCTTGGTCTGCCTCCATTTGCTCATCTGTGAAATAGGCACGATAATACTGTCTGCCGTGTAGGATAGAATAACTCATTGCAGTTAAGTGCCCTGTGCCATCTGGGGATATATAGTAAGAGGTTGAGAGTTCCTACTTTGAGCAAAGCTCTCTTCTAAGAAACAAGGAATAGATAGAGCTGCCTAAGACAAGTGATAGCCCGAAGAAATCAGAGGAAGACATTTTTTAATACAATACCAGAAACCACATAAAGGATCAGGGTTGAGCAGGTAAAACTAAGTGTGAACAGAGAATGGAATTAGCTGAGTTTACAGACCCAAGTCACAATGTTTGAAGTATCAGAGTTGTTTTGAAGGGCATTTCAGGAAACTAGAACCGCATGGTTGCTGGGGTCCAGTGGCAAAAAGACAAGCCAGGTTTTGGGATATCCTTTTAACATTGCATCTGAGCTATATGCCTGATGATGAAGAAACCCAATCAGGGATGGCTGAAATGACTAGATGTTCTGTTTGGATGCTTAAGAGTGCCTGACTTCAGCTCTTGTCCAAATTGCTTTTTCATGCAGCTCTAATTATGGATCAATAAATGTTTATTGAGTTCCTCTTATGTGCTTAGCTGTGGGCTGGATACAAAGAAGCTTAGTAGTAGTAAGTGGTCCCCATATGCTAGGAACATTAACCAGAAAGACAGTCATGAAACCTTAAAAGCTTAATATACACATAAAAGTCATGCCACAGTTAAGTGCAGGCAACCTCTGAGTTACAAATGCCTACCAAACCCCTGTTTTGGAGGAGCAACCACAGCACTAGGATTGCATTCTCAACCTTTTTTTTGGCTTTCGTAATGCCCAGGGATCTTCTTCTGGTCACCCTGAGAGTGACCATGTCTCCTCGAGAACCAGGGAGAGGGGCGGAGGAAATGCCAAATCAAATGCTTCTCTTGGAGGCTTGAACTTTAGGGGGCCGAGCTCTTCCCAACTTCTTGATGTTCTACTGGGAAGTCAGGGCACGTTTTCCTTGAAAACAATGAGACACAATGGCAGGACTAATAATACACTGTAGGTTCAAGAGGCTTCCCTGGGCCAGCTGGAAACCCAACCACCATTTATTCCAAGTTCTAAACAATGAAAGTGCAAGCAAACTTTTTGATTACAAGCCTGCCATAATTTGGGGACTGCTTGTACATAATTAATTCCAAAGACGTGAGACAGACAATAATTGCTGTGAATTCAGAAAAGGGAGCGCTGTCCCAAAGCTATGCTGGTCTGTTCGTGAGAGCATCAAGATGATCTAGAATTTAGAGCATGTACCTAAGGAGACAAAGAGATGCCATTTGGAAAGGCAGACTGGTCTTTATCAAAATTTGCTCTGCTTCTACTGTCACGGTAAAAATGACAGTCTCAACAGGATGTTTCGCCACTCTTAGAAATGAAGTGCCAAGAAATTGAATTGTTACCTTTTTCACGGGCATGTCAGTTCATGGTTAAGTCATATTTGTTGGTCATTTCTTTCTTAGCCTGCTTAGTTCAGGCAACGGGTGTTTGGTAAACATACTTTTTTTTTTTTTTTTTTTTTTGTGGTTTTTGGCCAGGGCTGGGTTTGAACCCACCACCTCTGGCATATGGGACCAGCACCCTACTCCTTGAGCCACAGGCGCTGCCCTGGTAAACATACTTGACCAATTGACAAATTTATGAAGCCAGCCATCCTCCTTACCTACTCAAAAATGCCAGTGGAATGACTGCCACAAGGGCTGTGATACTTTAAACAAACCAGCCTCTCCAAGGGAAAAGCCATCATCTGTCGCTAATTAGACGGAATGAACATTCGCCTCTGTGCCTCCTTTAAACATTCACAAGATGCTGTCAGTCAAAAACCTCAAGTCTGATGCTAGAAGCTAAACCACAAGAATCCAAACACAGATTTGGACAGTTCCCTTTCTTTGCCAACTAGAAGCTCTTTAAGGAGAGGAGTAACAGTTTAGATGCAGATTCAGTCTCTTTAAAAGATGAGAAGATCAGTTCAATACAGAATCAGCATGGCCGCCATCCAGTCTAAAGATGGGTTCATCTAAGCAGCTGGGGAATCCTGGTCCCTCATGATGCCCCGGCCACCTTGCAGCCTCTCTTGTGACTGGTTGTCCTTCTCTCTGGTGAGTACCACGGAGATGCCATGTGTCCTTATTTGATTGTGGACTTTATTTTTCATGAATGAAATGGCTCAAAAATATAGGTAGACCTACGTATTCCTTTCAAAAATGGCAGGTGTTTAAAAAGCTGTGTTGCCCATGACACTTATATCGAACACCTGTTGCCTGACCCAAGCAGACTAAAAGAGAAATGACCAACAAATATGACTTAACCATGAACTTTCATGCCTGTGAAAAAGGTAACAATTCAATGTCTTACTCGTATTAACAGTAAATACCTCCTTTTCCTCGCAGTCCATCCTCAGAGCTAAAGAGATCTTAGAGAACTCTGTGTCTTAACCCTTATAGACAGGGAAACCGCCAGCGACTTCCTGAAGGTCCAGCTTCTTGACTTGCTTTAGTCAAATGATTGTTTCACTATCACGCTGTGTCGCTATTCTGTCTTTGTAATGAAAGTAGCATGCCCCTACCTCCCCACAACAAAGGCAAGTAACTGAGAACTCAAAACAGAAATAGACATACACGCCAGGGAAGCCAAATAGAGGTGATGTCTTCCTTTTTTTCCCTGAGTCATTATCTTACTACTTTGAAGTCTGCCCTAAGATTTTGCAGCTCAAAAGTAGGTGGGATTAGGGGGCTTATTTCCACAACCACCTGAGGACCAGTCAGAAGAGCATCTCTCATTTGAGGGAGATGGGAGGCCTGTGTTCAGGCCATGCCTACCAGTTCATACCTGTTCAAAAAAATGAGATGTCACTTCCAGACAGAGCATGACTATCACAGATTACCTGCAAGGAAGAGAAAGAAAGTGCAAGACAGGGGATTTCGTAAAGCAAGGAGTAGGCTTGCCCTGGGGTAGGGAGGTTCCAGTCACGCAGCAAAGAGCCAACAGGAAGTGAAGTCCTCACCCCAGAGGGTGAGTCACCAGGGAGGCAGCTCTGAGCCGTGTACTTCCCAGGCAAGCACCGGGCTCTGGGAGAGGCTGCAGGCTCACTGTCAAGGTTTCCCGAGGAAGATCCCTGCCTCCCCAAGCCTTCACTCTAACAAAGGGATGGTAACCACTACTCAAGAGCTCTGTGCAATCTAAATGAAAGCAGCCATTAGATCACTCTGTGAGCTGGAAAGTTCTCTATAAATGAGTCTTATTGGCCTAAAACAGGGAAATCATATCGTTGTGCTGACCTTCTGGAGCTATCGTTGTGTCCTGATCCCTGTCTTGGGCCTGTTTTCTGGTGTCAGCCAGAACAGCCTGCACAGAAAGTAAATTGTGAAATAGATGAAAGGCTGGCTGGACCGATGCCCAAGCCTGTGCTGGGTGGGGCATGGTAGCAACCTCAGAAATTGATTGCACTTGGTGGGGACATCAGGCATGGGCGTCACCAAGCTTTGTTGTCCTGGCCAGGCTGGTCACACTTTTTTTTTTTTTTTTTGCTTCAATCAAGATCACAGAATAGGAAGAACCATGGAACCTAAATAATCCCTTCCAACCAGAAACTTTTGTCATTCTGTGATTCTAGAATTCTAAGTCACATTGGATTTCAGAGGTGACATTCTTTTGGGTGGTGGGAAGCTTAAGAGAGAATGAGCCCTTCTGTTTTATAAGAGGTAGTTTTCTCATGAGACCCTGTTTCCTCTGCTTATACAAGTTCGTTCAGTCTTCTACATTCTCTGTCATGAACTGAGCTTCATGTTCAAGGGGGTCCAGGCTTTGAACTTGCTGGACATTTTCCTATCTCCAGGACTTTGCATGTGCTGTTTCCTCTGCCTTGTGAGTTATTCTACCAAACGTCCACCTGACTAGCTTCTCTCCAGCCTCAGGGCTTTACCCAAATGCCACCAGCTCAGAGAGGCTTTTCCTGACTGTGATATTTAAAACTGCAATATCCCTTCCCCCACTGCACACATATATAAATGGTGGAATTAAATAGACAATATATATGCATTTATATATGGGTATATACACATGTGTATTAAAATTGTAATAATATATACCAATAACAAAAGATGAACCCAAATCACATTGGTATCTCTTGTAATTGCAAAAGTCAAATGTGACTTGAACATGGCAAATTTAATACAATTTTTCCTTTCTTAAAATGCTACTCTAGGAAACCTGTCTCCCTTCTTCACTTGCCTCTAGGAACCTTTATTTGTTTACAGCCAGATTGGTAGTATGGGGAGCGACCTCAGGCCTGAGTGGAATAGCCCAAGGGATGCACCAGGGCCCTGCCTGTTGCAGTGGGTCAGCCAGGGCTCTGGTCCCAGTGGAGGGTCCAGCAGCACGGAGAGTCTGGAAGCCACTATGTTTGTTAGGTAGTAAGTTAGGAAATGACTCTCTGGAGGAAGGATGGCAAGAGCAGGGTCCCCAGGGCCCCCTTTTTTGTTCACTTCTATATTCTTAGTGCCTGGAGCACTGCCTGGCATACAGTAGGTGCTCAATAAATGTTTGTTGAGTTAATGAGTGAAAGAAAGGTCACATTGCTGTAAATAGTGGAGTCAGAGCACAAATGCAAGTTAATTCCTGGACCATGTTTTTTTGCTTCCACTACATTTTATTTGGTCTAGTTCTTGTGCCCTGCCCTGGAACACTCTGTTCTACTCTCCTCCTCTCCCTCTTTCCTCTGGCTAAATCCTCCCATTCTCTTCAGCTCCATTCACATGTCACTTTATGAGGAGCTGTTCTTCCCTGCCTCATGGCTCTGTCATCATCCTGGAGCACATTGTGGGCAGCACTGAGAGTATAGGAGCTCCACAGAATCCCCAGGGGATGGAGCCACCATGTCCATTCAAGCCAGGTCATCTGAAGGCTGGGATCCAGAAGAAAAAAGTTGGCATCCTGGATCCCCAGTGTCGTCACGATGCTCACGCTCAAAGCGATTGTTGAGGTGAACTGCAGCTGACACTGATAATCACATACCTCCTGGGTCCTTTAGCCAAATAAACAGCACCCCTTACCAGGATGTGAAGAACTGCTTAGCAGGAATACCATCATCTCTGCAGTATCCCTCTTCACATCTCATTATAAACTCTCATTCTCATGATGCCTCAGTGAATTTATGAAGAAAAATTAGAAATAGCTTTTTTCCCCCTAGATCCTTTCTAAACATCCCTTCATTTTTGCCTGGATTTTTAACAGGTGTTCTTTTAAATGTGTCTGTGTTCATGCGTCATAGGTAAAACACTGTGCGTTTCAGATGAACCCTTTTGCTTTGGTCATGGCCTCTTTCCTGACTTAGAAATATTTATAAGGGACATAGGGATCATTTCTTCTCATTTATTACCCTGCTTAGTAAGAAAGCAGAGTCAGTCTAGCAGAGGAAAAGCAAGGCTGAGAAATAGCCCAGAAACGCGAGTCTGGTGGGGTTAGTGTCGAACGTGTGCGAGGTCCCTATCATTACAGGTCAGGAAAAGTCAACAGGGTCTGTCTCCATAGTCTTGAAGGTGGAGGGAGCCAGTCCAGGCTGCAGGGAAAGAGCTAGCTTGTATGAATAATGGAACCAAAGACAACAAAAGTTTGCCATGCTTAGAGGGGATCTTGGAGTTTCAGATCTAGACAGTCAAACCCAAGTTAGAATTCAAGGTCAGAGTATGGCTGCAAAGAAGAGTTTGAGGATGCAGATGCCCCAATTTCTGAAAGGGCTCTCAGCACAGATGTTGAAGCCACAAAAGAGAGCATCTGGCGTGGAGCAGACGGGAGTACAGCTTCCCATGTGGGAGTCATCCAGGGATGTGAGGGAATTTCCTGGGATGAGGAATGCAGAATTCGGATGTAGGGGGGATGTTGAGACATTAGACAGAACAATGGATTGAGGTGACTTTTAACGAAGACAGAACATACTGGGCCTTTGTGCTTACTCCATGAGAAGAAGACCTGGGGAGAAATAACAGTAGAACCTTCATGGTCAACCACCTCCCTGCACTGACCACCTCCTTAAGTTGGCCTAGTTTTAGGAGACCGGACATGCACCACATGAACATTTCAATACAGTGGCCTAGTTCCTTATGCTGACCACCTCTGTATGTTGACCAGTTTGTTACAGTCCCTTGGGCGGTCAACTTACAGAGGACCCACTGGACTCACAGCAGCTTCTACTGTGAGCTACTTCAGCACCTCCTTTAATAGATGTAGCTATTTCAAAGGGAAATCAAATTTATCAGTTTCTGAAACAACACCTTTAGTGATACGATTTTCCACCAGTAGCTTAACTTTGGGCAGAAACAGAAAATTCATTGCTCAGAGTGATATTTGAAGTTTTACCACAATTTCAGATCATTTGAATTCCAGCGTTTTGTTGAACTCATCTGAAAACCATGTCTTTGTTTTTTTCCCTCATACCAAAGAATCAGGGCATGAACAAACAAGGGTCTAGCCTAGCTTTAAACCTGTTCACTGTTCAGTTCTAGAAAATGCCTTCAGAACTGCCAAAGCTAAGGGTTTTCATTGAGATTTCCCTCAGGGGGGGAAAAAATTGACATTGGGAGAGGAAGGCTTAGGAATTGCTTAGGAAGGATGATCCTTTGTTCTCTGCTGCGTTCACAGCAGATAGGATGTTACCTAGCATGTATTAAGTCAAAAAAAATATTTATTGACTGACTTCTTGACAATTTGTTATTTTCTAATGAGAGAGATTAGAGAAAATGAGCAAGAACAGGAAAAAAAATTACAAAACATTAGAAGTAGAAGCAAATTGAGGAACCACCTAGTGAGCACTCTCAGAGTACCAGCTCTGGTACTCTGGTTATTACTAGCTATCAGGCATCGCTGGTGGTCAAACTTAGTAACTGGTGAGGAAGGTTAATGCTTCAGTCTGAGGTTTAATCACATCCTCTCTGGCTGGTTTTAGCCACCTCTTCTCTAGCTCTTTCGGACCACCTTTGGGATTGTTAGAGGGGAAATTAGCATTCTTATACTTTTTACTGCGTTGACTTGTTTCTTAATAGCCATTAGTTTATTTAAATGTACAATAAGGATTTTTTTTTTTTTTTTTTTTTGAGACAGAGCCTCAAGCTATCACCCTGGGTAGAGTGTTGTGGCCTCACAGCTCACAGCAACCTCAAACTCCTGGGCTCAGGATTCTCCTGCCTCCACCTCCCAAGTAGCTGGGACTACAGGCACCTGCCACAACGCCTGGCTATTTTTTGGTTGCAGCTATCATTGTGGTTTGGCAGGCCCAGGCTGGATTCAAACTGCCAGCTCAGATGTATGTGGCTGGCGCCTTAGCCGCTTGAGCCACAAGCACTGAGCTTACAATAAAGATTTAATTCAAGCTTAATAAGGCCTCAGTCAGTACAAAGATAAGTCACTAGGCAAAAAAAAAAGTATTCCGGCTGGGTGCAGGGTCTCATGCCTATAATCCTAGCACTCTGGGAGGCCGAGGAAGGAGGATCCCTGGAGCTCAGAAGTTCAAGACCAGCGTGAGCAAGAGCGAGACCCCTTCTCTACTAAAAATAGAAAATTTTGCCAAGCATTGTGGTGGGCACCTGTCCTCTCAGCTATTTGGGAGGCTGAGGCAGGAGGATTGCTTGAGCCCAAGAGTTTGGGGGTGCTGGGAGCCCTATAGGATGCCACGGCACTGTACCCAGGGCTACAGAGTAAGACTCTGTCTCAAAAAACAAATGTTGAAGGTGAAACTTGAATCAAAAAATTGTAAACTGCACTTTATGCTTTTCAGATTGGTGTTTATATACATATATATACACATACAGATACAAATATATATATATAAAACTTGTATAAATGGAGTCATTGGCAAAAAAATAATCCCCCAAATACAGATGTTTTTCCTTCTTTGCCCTCCAAAGCCAGAGAGAGCAGAGCCCCAGCAGTTTGGTGCCTGCTTTGTCTTCACAGACAGATACAGGAGAGCCGGTTCAAGTAGCAGGACTTTTACTCTAGGCTCAGCACTTTCCTGAGTTTGCCTAAAATTTTGTATTAATATTATGTTTGGGCCCTGAAAAGATTCATTCATCCAGGCTGACTTCTGGCACCAAATGACTAGTTCACAGTACATATTAATCACATAAATATGGTTTATGGAAGGATATAAAATGGTTTATGAAATCATTTTTAAACCATCTTTTCAGCAGTAATTATACCAGTCCTGTAATACCTTAAACCAAGAGATACTGGCAAGAATTAGTATAAGCATCTTTAATACTTTAATAATTAGCATATGAAATTGGGCTCGCAATAAAATGATGGGGTTGCGTGAACCTTTCTTCTTCCACTGCTTTCCCCTTTTCTCCCTTTCATATTAAAACGCCTCCATAACGTTTCATCATGGGAGAGGGTTGAATAAGTTTCCCATTGCTGTAATTTAGTTAAACCATAAAATTGTTTCCAGATTACCAACCATGAAATGGAAAGACAATCTTATTTATGAATTTATAAATCAGATAATCTCCTGAAAATGAATCCTGAAACCAGAAACACTTTGATGATTAAAGAGGAGGGAAAAGTTTTCTCATTACCATGTGTCAAAAGAATTGTATTTTTATAAAGGGAGTTTGGCCAAGATGGCGGAGCACGTGTCTGTAGCGAGAGCTCTGTGGATAGCCAGCTTCTGGGCACTCCGGTCTTGTTTCCCCACTCCTCTCTCGCTCGAGTGTCTGAACTCTCCAGGGAGGATGTCAGATGAGCAGCTGCCTGACTCAGTATCTCTAATGCATCACTATCTTTTTCTGGTGGCTCTCCTGGTGACATGTCCTATGAGATACCATCCAGGGGACATACACTCTTTCTTGCAGAGACAAAAAAGAGAGCCAAGCACATAGGTACCTCCCCCGCCAACCCCCCAGAAAAATCCAAACTCCCATCCCAGGCAATTCTGCAGCTTTGTCAATATCTGCCCAGAAGAAGAAGGAAAATGAGATATTATTTGGGGGGGGGGGTGTCTTTCTTTCTATCCTAAAACTATTATCTTCCTACCCACTGAGCCAGGGAAAAATTGCCAAATATGTATATGTTAATAGATAATAACATATCTATTGTGGCTGTCCTATTCTGTAATGTTCTTTTTCTTTTTTTAGTTATTTTTAGAGACAGGATCTTATTCTGTCACCCCAGCTAGAGTGCAGTGGCATAATCACAGCTCACAGCAACCTCAAACTCCTGGACTCAAGCAATCCATGCCTGAGCCTCCCGAGTAGCTGGGACTACAGGTGTGCACAACTGTGGTGAATTTTTTAATTTTTTTGTATAGATGGGGTCTCACTGTGTTGCTCACTGGTCTAGAACTCTCGGCCTCAAGCAACCCTTCTGCCGCAACCTCCCAAAATGCTGAGATGGCAAGCATGACTCACTCTGGCCACTGTACTGTAACATTCTACAGTTCTAACCACAATGATGAATCAGCTGAAGATCGATGTCATTGATCTGGAATGATTTAGGTGCTTTGTTTCCATTTTTAATGATGCTACTTTTCTTCAGTGGACATAGTAATAAACCAGTAGACCAGAGATCAGAAAGAATACTGCTTTCACCCTGATCAGCATTGTGCCCGTGGCCTGCGTTGGAATCCCAGGACTCTCGTCTGCTATTTCCCTCTGGACAGAGTCTCTTTTAGACTCTACATAAATAAGACCTACCTATCTCTTGCATTTATCTCTTTTTTTTTTTGAGACAGAGTCTCACTATGTCGCCCTCTGTAGAGTGCTGTAGCATCACAGCTCACAGCAACCTCAAACTCTTGGGCTTAAGCGATTCTCTTGCCTCAGCCTCCTAAGTGCCTGGGACTATTACAGGCACCTGCCACAACGCCCAGCTACTTTCTTGTTGCAGTTGTCATTGTTGTTTAGCTGGCCTGGGCAGGGCTCAAACCTGCCAGCCTTGGTGCATGTGGCTGGGGCCATAACCACTGTGCTACGGGCACCGAGCCTATTTCTTGCATTTCTTAACATTGTTACACTATCATTGCCATGTACTTAGGTTGTCGCCAATCCTTTGTATCTCACCCACCAGTTTTATGGAACCTTTAAGCCACTTCCTAACCAAAGCTGGCTACACCCTAAAAATGTCATGCCACTGTTTTTTTTCTTAAAGAACTATCCTTGGCCTTTGCCTAGCATTGAATGAGAGCAGTGAACTAGTACAACTGAAGGTAGCTCTGAATGCAGAGCCCCTCTGAGGGGCATTCATTTGACTTCTAGCACTGTCATGAACAGAGATCCTGTGAGATGATGTGGCGGCTGGACAATTTTTCCCTGGTACCAAGCGTGTCCCCACGGAAGTCATTCACATTTCGGGACTTTGTGTGAGTCCGTGTCTTCCGTGTGGCAGGCAGCATGATCAGTCCCCAGCCTCATGGTTCTGAAACACCATATGACTTGGGTCAATAAACTTGGGGTTTCCAATAGGTATTTACTAACCTGCCTTCCCTGTTTGAATTTCTTACACGTTGTTCTCTTTGGCACGTGAACTGTTTTATGGCAGAGAGGGCCACAAGAACACAGGGATGAATGAAAAGCTCAGCAGCTCAAAAGTTTAGCACTGACGGATAGGCCTGGAAACATTTGCAAAGCTGGCCCTCTAGGAAGAGACATTTCCATGCTCATCATTCGAGATTTCTTCTTGCTATTGTATTAGAACAGAAAGATCATACTGTTGATACTTAAATTGTTCAGTGGGTTTTTTCCCCCTTTTGGTGGGTTTAAGATTATTAACTGTCCAGACTGTATTCTAGGAAACTCAATGTAGTGACAGAGCCATCAGTTTTAAACTACAGAAAATTCACAGAGTCCCGATGTCAGAAGCTTACAATTGCAAAATTAAGCTCAGCGTTTCATACAGTATAAGGGTTATAGTCCGAAGGCCAAAACTCAAAAGCACAATTACTCTCAAATACTCTTGATTGCCTTAAAGCTCAGGATACAGACGTACATCTCTCAATAAGCCCAACTTGCCTAGTTGGTTTTTTCTAGAAAAAGAGCAGACCACCAGTATTATTTCGGTTGAGAACCAGATAAAGTAGTTGGCTTGTATTTCAGAGCCACAGTGTATGAATGTGTTGTTCGTAGCATAGGACTCCCCATTGGTCACAGCAGAGGTCCCTGGGACAGAGACCCATAGCAAAGAGTGAGGTCTCTTCTCTTGTATCAGACTCACAGTAGGACAGTGGCAAGCAGCATGCCCTCACTATTTAAACTGTTCCATCAGATGTGGTGGCTTATGCCAGAAATTCCAGCTCTTTGGGAGGCCTACCTGGGAGGATCACTTGAGCCCAAGATTTCTGAGACTAGCTTGAGCTCCATAGTGAGACCCTGTTTCTACAAAAAATAGAAAAATTTTCTATTTTTCACTGGGCTTGGTGGTGCAAATCTGTAGGCCCCACTACTCTGGAGGCTGAGGCAGGAGGATCACTTGAGCCCAGGAGTCTGAGGTTGGCAGTGAGCTATGATGACACCACTGCACTCTAGTTGGGGTAATAGAGTAAAAACCTGTCTCAATTTCAGCAAAACGATCACACACACACATACATACAACTGTTTTCCCCCCATCTTCTTTGACTGTTTTTAATTCCCAAGTACCTGTGATTGAATTCATATGGGGTGGCGTGTGCTATTCCTCTTGTGTTGTGGTTTTTATACTGTTTTGAAAATAATGGTCATGGAACTATGACATGTGCATGGTCTGAGGTCCGGAAAGGTGAGCCTTTTTCAAACTCCCATCTGAAAGCCCGGAGGAGAGAGATTCAGCATTTGCACAGAGTAAATCATCGAAGGAATTTTTCATGCAATCTTGAGATGACCAAGTGGTTAGGGAGATTCATTTTCCTGCCTGATCCCATGAAGGCTTCCAGGCTAAAGTTCCAATGACGTAGATTGACAGTCATCTACCCCCAAATCATACACTGATTTCGATCATATTTTTCCACCACGATCTTAGAAAGAGACATGTGTTTGTGTTGCCCTTAAGCGATAAGATAAATGCTAGTATATACAACAAATATCTCCAGCATTTACATGAGAAACACCCAGCAGCCTCCTAGCTGAGGAGCGCAGCTTAGAAAGACTGGGTAGCTGGCCTAGGACACAGCTGGTGCTAGAAAGAAGCCCTTCATGCAAGGTGAAAGAAGAAAAGCAGAGAGGTATCTCCGAGGGAGATGTTTTTCAGTTTCCAAGGAGACTTCTGCTGGTTTATATAAGGGAGGTCCCTGGTTTGATCCTAAACTCAGATCATCATATCTTGACCTCAGCTGGGGATCAGCAGGCTCTCCACGTTCCTGAACTAGGCTGGGTGAACTTGGGCGGCCTTCTAGGTAGGACCTTTTATGCTTCTTCAGGTGGATCATTTACCTGGAAAAACCAGTCTGAGAGTCAATAGCGCTTTAACGAACCATTCTCTTGTTTTACAGAGAGAGGATGCAAGCCATGGAGAAACAGATTGCCAGTTTAACTGGCCTGGTTCAGTCTGCACTTTTTAAAGGGCCCATTACAAGTTATAGCAAAGATGCATCTAGGTAAAAAGAACAAAAAAGCAAAAAGAAGAAGAAAACAAAGCAATGAAAACATAATTCGATCTGTTTCTCTTTAATCATTAAGATCATTCATTCATTCAAATCCGTTTCCTTGTAATCATTTCAAGGCTGAAAATATTTACATCTCTATGAATCATGGGTGGTTTTGTTTTGGGGTGTTTGGGGTCTTTTTTTGTATTGTTTTTTCCTTCTGGTAATTCTTGGTCAAAGGTCACACTTTGGCCCAAGAAGGGGGAATGGGCTTCCCAGTGCATGTGGCTTCATGGACCACTCACTGCGCTCTGCCTGCAGCCACCATCCTCCATGCGTGTTGCGTTGCCGTCATCTGACAGTCCCCAGTGTGCCGGCTGCCCTCCACCCCCTGGTGTCAGGTGTGCGCCCGAGAAGCCTTTTCCATCCCAGCCAATTGTGGTGCTGATGCTAAAGTATCTTCATCGCTTAATCCCATCACTGCTAATTGCTTCGACTAGTGAATGAAAGGGGGAAAAAAGAAAACAGAAGACATTTGGGAACTGAATGGCTGACTCTCTTTTTCTTTTACTCAGTGAGAAAATGATGAAAACCACAGCCAGGAATCACTCAGACAGTGCAGGTAAGTAAGCGAACTTGGGAGCTCCCAGAGCCCTGCAGGTGCCTTTTTTTTTTTTTTTTTTAAGTAAATTTATTTCAGGTTAATGTGAGGGTACAAAGAACGAGGTCAAAATATTTGATTTTGTTCAATAGAGTCCCTCTTGCGGTTATGTCCCATGCATAAAAGGTGCCATGGCCAGGCGCAGTGGCTCATTCCTATAATCCCAGCACTTGGGAGGCTGAGGCCAGTGGATTGCCTGAGCTCACGAGTTCAAGACCAACCTGAGCAAGAGCGAGAACCTGTCTGTGATAAACAGCCAAGTGCTGTGGCAGGTGCCTGTAGTCCCAGCTACATGGGAGGCTGAGGCAAGAGAATCCCTTGAACCCAAGAGTTTAAGGTTGCTGAGAGCTAAGATGCCACAGCACTCTACCAAGGGTAACCAAGTGAGACTCTGTCTCAAAAAAAAAAAAAAATGGTGTGCCAAACACCCCAACCCCGTGCCCATTAGTGAGAGCACCCCCGACTCCCCTCCCCTCCCCCTTCCTTGTTACGCCTCCAACTTGAATTGAAATGAGTCTTTCTCCTATGTGGGACCACACCTTCTTTGCTAATGCTGAAATTCCAGATTCTGCCATTGATTTGGGGTCCAAAGCAGTGTCTTCTTTCCTCAGTCTTCCTCCATTCATTCACTTAGTCACCCCTTCATTCATTTCCATAGCCAGATAGTGGGCCTCATGGAGACATAGGGCCACCTGCCTACAACTCAGAGTCCTGGAGGGGAAGATGGACAATGAGACAATTTTGTGCGGACTGAGGATTAAGAATGTAGAATAAATGTTTAGCCCTGAGGCCATGTCCCTGGGGTCTGAGGATGAATGGACTTCGAGGGGACAAGAGCCATCCAGGTCAAAGGAATGTACATATTGTTCTAAGTACACAGTGACGCTATTAGAAGGCTGTACACTAGGGAAGGACATCAGTCCAGCTGCAATTTGGGGAGGGATGAGAAGGAACAAGGGCCAAGAGGGAACGACCAGGTGTCCAGGCAGGATGTGAAGGTGTACTTGGACCAGGGCCCTGGTTTTTAAATGCCAGCCTTCCCCCCAAAAGAGGACCCAGGCCCCTAGCAGTGGTGTCCCCAGCACCCAGCTCTGCATGCTGACCGTCTCATCCCGCAGTCTCAGAAGAAGCTCCTTCAAGAAGATGCGGTCTCCCCTCCCATCAGTGTAGAAATAGAAACTGTTAGCAGGGCCATGTTCAGACACTAAATGACACAGGAAGCATATGGCAAGTTGGGTACACCCCCAAATTTAGGGAAGCCACACGGACTAGTTTTGTGCAGCACAGCAGAGGGAACAGAGCTGGGGACTTAGGTCAGGCCTCCGGCAGTCCCGGTGCTACACTGGCTGAGCACAGTTTAGCTACAAAGCCAACAAGACAGCTTTGGCAGGAATTGTTGTTTTGCTTAGAAATCAATCAGTGGCCTTGGCCGAAGCCAAAGAATCATTTCATGGAAATTGCTAAACTTGTCTTCAGTGCAATTGCCAGTTTGTTTCAAACATATTTATTCATTCATTTTTTTTATTATTATGAACTTAAGCGGGAGGAGGAACCTACTAAATACTAAAATCTCCATCCCTCTGGAATTCATCCTAGAAACGGGGTTAGCATCTCATACCATTGTTCCCGTCGATATGCGCGTGTGGCCTTGTATACTCCTTTTGTTTCTTTCCCCTTTTTGGGAAATAATAATGAGGACAGGAGGCTTGTGGTGTTTTTAACGTGCAGGGCTCTGTGCTGAGTGTTTTTTATGCGTTCATTCATGAACTCTTGACTGTGGCTTCAAGGGGTAGGTGTAATTTTTATTCCAGTGTCCTAGAAGAGGAAACTAAGCACGCGTCCGTAAGCATGTGACACCGTCCACATAGTCCACACGCCTGGCCATCTACTGTACGCTTTTATGTTAAGATACCCCAGTCTCAGCTTGGTGCCTGTAGCTCAGTGGCTAGGGCGCTAGCCACATACACCGGAGCTGGCAGGTTCGAATCCAGCCCAGGCCTGCTAAACAACAATGGCAAATACAACCAAAAAATAGCTGGGTGTTGTGGCAGGCACCCAGCTACTTGGGAGACTGAGGCAAGAGAATCACTTAAACCCAAGAGTTTGAGGTTGCTGTGAGCTATGATGCCATGGCACTCTGCCCAGGGCAATAGCTTGAGACTCCGTCTAAAAAAAATAAAAGAGACCCCAGTTTCCTTATTTAGATTTATCTATTTATTTATTTTTGAAACAGAGTCTCACTTTGTCACCCTCGGTAGAGTGCCGTGGTGTCAATAGCTCATAGCAACCTCAAACTTTTGGGCTCTAGAGATTCTCTTGTCTCAGCCTTCTGAGTAGCTGGGACTACAGGCACCTGACACATATTTATTTATTTTTTGAGACAGAGTCTCACTCTGTCACCCTTGGTAGAGTGCCGTGACATCATCATAGCCCACAACAACCTCAAACTCTTGGGCTCAAGTGATCCTCTGCCTCAGCCTCCCAAGTAGCTAGGAAGCCTGGGCTACAGGTGCCCACCACAACGCCCGGCTAGTTTTTCTATTTTTAGTAGAGACCAGGTCTGACTTTTGCTAAAGCTGATCTCAAACTCCTGAGCTCAAGCAATCCACCCTCAGTCCCTTTAAACATTACATATACCACGTCGGTTGTTTCATTTCTTTGTTTGGGGAAATTTTGTAAATTTCTTTTGGGAGCACAGGTAAGGAGAGAATGTAATTTCCTTGACCATATATCCCAAAGGGGAATCAGTGAGCCCAAAGGGACAAACAGGTTGGTGGCACTGGCAACGCGCTGCCAGTTTTCTCTTCCGAAAGGCTGAGCCCATCTGTGATGCCACCAGTGATGCTCACGTGGAATGGCTCCCTCCCCTGTCTCTGCCAAGTTCAGACTTTCTCATTCTGATGTATCGGGGCTAGACGCTGTCCACAGGGGCTTAGTCGCCACAGCAGCCTTGTACAGTGCACAAAATAGAGTGATTCTTCCAGAATCCTAGAAGTAAGCTACAAGACAAGAAGTATCAGCCCTGTCCTTTAAAAGAAGTAGATGGAATTACAGAGAAGTCGAGAATTGGCCAAGAATTAAGGAAAAAGGGAAACCCAGACTTCCTGGTTACTTAAGAATATGGAGTTTACTGTGTTTTAAGAGAACAGAAGGAACCTCCCATCTCAAAAGCATACCAGGGGTTTTATGCTGGACATTAGGTCATTTAACGCACATAACCCTACAAGGGAAGATGTTACTATTTATATCTTACATGGAAGGAAATGGAAGCTCAGGAAAGTTAAGTTACTCCTCTAAAGCCACACACAGCTAGTAAGAGTAACAGCCAGCCCCCAAACCCATGTTCTTCTTATCCCAACAAGATACGTTAGATCCACATCAAATGTGTATTTAATAATATTTATATTATGGGAAAACTGACCAAAATTAATTGCCTGGGGAGGGCGAAGTGCACAGAAAGGAATGAGGTTCTGAGGCCAAGCTGTAGGTTGAACGTTCTTTCTAGGCTGAGCATGCAGGGAACAGAATGTGACCCCCGCGGTGTGTGGGTGTGGTGGGTTGATCCTCAGGTCTTGTCAATCTAATTTAAAGGAACTCATTTGCCACTTGGGGGTCCCCAACCACCAGATATAGCTCCATGCTGAACCTAAATTCGGGGCACTTGCCTATAGATCTCAGCCAGGTGCAGCTGCCCCCCAACTTCTGTACCTGCAGCAACTCTCAGTGAGGAGGGGACAGCAATTAGGGGGTCTTCCTTCCCACTCTGCTCAGAAAAATAGCAATCACAGCTAACTGCGGTGAGGACTTTCTCTGTGCTGGACACTGGGCTAGGCAGCTTACACGTATCCTGTTAGCCCACACAATAACCTTTACACCGATTTTACAGATAGGGAAACCAAGAGAAAGGTTAAGTGACTTGCTTGAGGTCACACCCGAGAAAGTAGATATTGAGAATGACTCCCAGATTTCTGGATAATATTGCTACTGGCTAACATTAGGCCCACAGAGACAGAAGTTTGGGATAGATGAGTGGAAATAATGAACTTGACTTGCTTATGGAAAAGTCCAGTAATGATATGAAATTATCAGTATGTGGATCTAAGGATAATTGTATGCTGCAGACAAGGATGTGGGAGCCCTTGGTGGGCGGTAGTAGCAGAAGTGATCTCCCTACAAACAAGGTCCAAGGACGAGAGACCCAGGAGCCCAGAATGTAAAAAGTTGACAGAGGGTGGTGCCTGTGGCTCAGGGGGTAGGGCGCCGGCCCCGTATACCCAGGGTGGCAGGTTCAAACCCAGCCCTGGCCAAACTGCAACAAAAAAATAGCCAGGCATTGTGGCGGAAACCTGTAGTACTAGCTACTTGGGAGGCTGAGGCAGGAGAATCACTTAAGCCCAGGAGTTGGAGGTTGCTGTGAGCTGTGTGATGCCACGGCACTCTTAAAGAGGGCAATAAAGTGAGACTGTCTCTACAGGAAAAAAGAAAAAAAGGAATGAGGAAAGAATATGTGTGTTCCTTTGACGACTTGGCAAGATGGTTCTTACCAAACAGAAGGTGGCTTAGCTAGCGGGGTATCCTCTTTGTTAGAGAAATACCTCGGTGGTATCATTTGTTATGCAAATGATATCACACGTTGTAAGTGTGCGTGTGTGTGCATGTGTGCACACACATACGTGTACACCTAGGTCTCTGTATAGGGAGTGATGATAAAGCAGTTTGACCGATTATAAAAGGCAAGCTGGTTATTAATTGTGATCCTATCTCAGAATAGCTGACATTGGAAGGTAGTAGTTAATTCTAACATGCAGCTGTCACTGGAAGTGTTGAAAGGTCTCGAATTTTAAAATTATTGTTTCCTATTTGAAATTATAGATATTCACCGTACAGATTTAAAATTACCCAAAAAAAGACAATAAAAAAGTTAAACTCATATTGGAATACCATCAGCTAGAAACAATGTTAATGTTTTGTTATCTAAACTAATAAACTTTTTTCTATGTAAACCTATGTTTTTAAAGATAGATAGGGTGGACGTGACCATAATAAAAACTTCTCACTAGGTATTCTAGCTGCTACTTTGCTAGCACTCAGCCTACTGGGGACATTTTATTTATAATAAATAAATAAATACATTTTTAAAAATAAAAAAGATTGATAGGGTTGGGTGGAATGGCTCATGCCTGTAATCCTAGACTCTGGGAGGCCAAGGCAGGAGGATCACTTGAGGCCAGAATTCAAGATGATCCTGAGCAAGAGTGAGACCCCATCTCTACTAAAAGTAGAAGAAAAATTAGCCAAGTGTGATGATTGATGCCTGTAGTCTCAGCTACTCAGGTGAGGGAGGTAGCAAGGTTTGAGCCCTGGCATTTTAGGTTGCTGTGAGCTATGATGATGCCACTACACTCTAACCGGGGCAATAGAACAAGACCCTATCTCAAAAAAAAAAAAAAAAAAAGATGGAGGAACAGATGGGTAGATGGGAAGATCTTCCTTCACATGACATCATGCTGTCATTCTGCTTTCCTGTGGCACTAAACTTCTAGAGCTTTGAGAGGTTTACTGACGGCGTACTATAACATTGCATGATTTAAACTGGGTTTTCTTAATGAAAGAAATAAATTTATTTATTTTTTGAGACAGAGTCTCACTCTGTCACCATGGATAGAGTGCTGTGGCATCATAGCTCACAGCAACCTCAAACTTTTGGGCTCCAGCAATCCTCCTGCCTCAGCCTCCCAAGTAGGGAGGTCCCAGCAAAATGCCCAGCTAGTTCTCTTTTTAATAGAGACTGCGTCTCACTCTTCCTCAGGCTGGTCTCTAACTCCAGAGCTCAGGGAATCCACCCTCCTTAGCCTCCCAGAGTGCTAGGATTACAGGTGTGAGCCATTGGGTGCAGCTGAAAGGAGTGTTCTTAGAGCAGTAAGCTGCATGGGACAGGCAGTAGTTTGGGCTTTCCTTTCCAGCCTCTTATGGACTCCATTGCTCCCCTCTCCTAGGATCACCCCACGTGTCTGGCGGGAAGCCCCTGGGTGCCCTGGAGTCTACAGCACCACCCAGCCATCCCCCGCCTGCGGGCGCCTCTGCCATCCACGCGAGCCTGCTGGACATGAGGCGCAGTGTGGCCGAGCTCAGGGTCCAGCTGCAGCAGATGCGGCAGCTCCAGGTACGGCCACGTTCCCAGGGACGGCACCCTCTGACTCAGCTGCCCTGGGTCCTATGCCTCCTCCTCCTGTGCACCTTCTCTCACATCCTTAACTTCCCTGTACCTTCCCTGGGCTCCTTCTAGCATCTTCTTCCCAGGGCTAACTGAAGACCCAGAGAGTAGCACCGTAACTGCCTGCTTTCCTCCCTCACGCGCACAAGTCTGGTCCACCTGCTGTGACTACAGTCAATCTGTGACAACGTCTTTAAGCTGCACATGGTTTTAGCCAGGAAGAAACTATTCATCATCTGCTTTTGGAAAAGAGCCGAAAGGAAGGGAGCCCCCCGGACCGTACCCATAGCCAGCGCAGGCTGCCTGCTGGCAGCGGGGAGGCGCCTTCCTCCTCCACACTGAGCCCGCACAAAGGCGGACAGTTGCCTAAGCCTTTTATTTAGTTTTTTTTTTTTTTTGCAAGGAACTGTGATGTATTTAGAATGATGAGTTTAGAATAGAAGATGAAATCATAAGGGAAAAAAGCCACCCCCCTACAGATGATTTGTTAAGAAACACATCTGCATTTTATTTGAAGTATATGATCCATCTTTTCCTTGCCCTATTCCATATGGACTATATGGACTATGAAGGGACCAAAGGGGAGGGAAGGTGACCCTTCAGGTCATGAATCTTGGTCAAGAAATCCCATAAATCTGCCAAATCAGAATACGCTGGCTCCTGGTGCTGGGTAAGAGGAAGGCAAGGCTGTGCATCTCTGTATGAATTCACAGTTCTGCTCCCTTCCAATTTGCTGGTGGCATGAGCCCAACATTTTTTTACCATTTAATGAAGGCTAAGAAAACGATTTCCCCTTGCCCACTGACTGCCAGAGAACTAACAGAGGGCCAGATGATTTGAGAGACCTGCCTCAAAGTCCTAACATGGGTCTTGTGAGTTAACAGAAACCCAACTACAGTGGCTCATGCCTGAAATTCCAGCAGCTTGGGAAGCTGAGGCGGGAGGATCGAGTCCTGGGGTTTGAGACCAGCCTGGACAACTTAGCAAAACCCCCTCTCTAAGAAAATAAGAAAAATTAGCTGGGCATGCTAGCATGCACCTGCAGTCCTAATGACTGATCGCTTCAGCCCAGGAGTTCAAGGCTGCAGGGAGCTATGATCACACCACCATTCTCCAGCCAGGGTGACAGAGTGAGCCACTGCCTCTAAAAATTAAAAAAATAAAAACAGAGAGAGAGAGAGGCTCAGTGCCCATAGCATAGTGGTTACAGGGCCAGGTGCCCATAGCATAGTGGTTACGGCACCAGCCACATACACCAAGGCTGACAGGTTCAAACTCAGCCCCAGCCAGCTAAACAACGACAACTGCAACAAAAAACAGCTGGGGGTTGTGGCAGGCACCTGTAGTCCCAGCTACTTGGGAGGCTGAGGCAAGAGAATTGCTTAAGCCCAAGAGTTAGAGTGTGCTGTGATGCCATGGCACTCTACCAAAAGTGACATAGTGAGATTCTGTCTCAAAAAAAAAAAAAAAAAGGCAGAGAGAGAGAGTTAATAGAATAGATCACACCACTGCCCAGTGCTCAACTCTCCCAAGGCTGCAGTCTCTCAGGCAATGTCCCAGATAATTTGAACATCAAATGCAAATTCATTGAAATCCTCTTCTGAACCACATCATCCGTGAAGGTCTCCATGCTTTGCATTAGCTTTTCATTGCTTTCCAGTTTTAAAGACGGTTTGTGATGAAATGCAGTGCATAGGTTGGGCTGGGATTGTGTACAGAGGGGACAAAGTCACATGTCTTCAGTGTCTGGGCAATAGCAGCATGTGAAGCAAAGGATGATGGGAAATTTGCCCCTTTAAAGGATAGTCACCACTCAGTTTTAGCCAGCTCTTAACATGATGGTAACCCTTTCCCCTTCTTGAATTTGTGTATTTCTCTCATGTGAGCCTATAGTTGTACATCTACTGATTTAAATTTAATATTTAGTACATAAGGCTTGGCACCTGTAGCTCAGCAGTTAGGGCACCAGCCACATAGACCAGAACTGGTGGTTTCAAACCCAGCTGGGGCCTGCCAAACAACAATGACAACTACAATCAAAAAATAGCCAGGCATTGGGGTGAGTGTAGTCCCAGCTACTTGGGAGGCTGAGGCAAGAGAATCACTTAAGCCCAAGAGTTGGAGGTTGGTGTGAGCTGTAACGCCACGGCACTCTACCCAGGGCGACAGCTTGAGACTTTGTCCAAAAAAAAAAAAAAAATTTAGAACATAAGATAGTTGTTTTTCCATTCTTGTGAAACTTTACTTAGAGACCATTCTCCAAGTCCTTCCAAGTAAATACAAAAGATACGAAGTTTCCATCTTTTTATGGCTGAATGGTAAACATACACCATAATTAGTTAATTCATTTGTGGGTCGATGGGCACTTGAGTTTCCATATCTTTGCAATTGTGAACTGAGCTGTTATAAATATTTGAGTGCGAATGTCCTTAAGGTAAAAGGGACATTTTTTCTTTTGGGTAGATACCTAGTAATGGGATTGCAGGATCAAATGGAAGGTCTACATTTAGTACAAAAAGTTAGTTTTTTGAAGAAATAAATAAAATTGATAAACCTTTGACCAGATTAACTAGAACAGAAAATTAGATCTCTAAAAAGCTCAATCAGAAACAAAAGGGGAAATAACAATAGGTACTAGAGAGAAAGATGATAACTGAAAAAACTCTATGTCCAGAAATTTGAAAATATGGAGGAAATAGATCAATTCCTGGAATCACAGTATCTCCTCCCTCCTCTCAAATAGAAAGAAATAGAACTCTTGAACAGACCAATATCAAGCACCAAAATTGTAACACCAGTAAAAAAGCTTCCAGAAAAAAAAAAAGGCCCAGGCCAACATTCAAAGAAGAGCTTGTACCTATATTATAGAACCTATTCTGTAAAATAAAACACTGAGAAGGCAGGAACCCTTCCCAATTCCTTTTACAAAGAAAATATCACCCTGATAGCAAAACCAGGAGAAGATTCAACAAAAAAAGAAAACTACAGACCAAAATATCACTAATGAATATTGGTGCAAAAACAGTTGATAAAATCGTAGCAAGCTTAAGCAAAAATCATGATAATAATAATACATCATGACTAGGTGGGTTCATCTCAGGGATACAAGGCTGGTTCAACACACAAAAAACACACAAAAATTATAATTCAAACCCACAATCATAAACATAATACACCACATGAACAGAAGTAAAAACAAAGCCCACGTTGGTTCTGGGGTTGCTGCAGGTTAAGCCCCTCTCTCTGGTCCTGGCTCTTTGCGCCATCTGGTCCTGGCTCTTTGCGCCATCTGCTGGCCATTTGGAAATTGTGCTGTCCTGATGAGATCTTCGCAAGAAAAATAAATGTATCCTACATCTGGCAGTACCTAACTGCTCTTAAAAGTAAACATTTGTTGGTTTGGTGAACTGGAATATCTTTAAGCACTTTTGTGGCTAAATATCACACTATTTGAAGTTTGTGGCTTCAGCATCACTCTTTTGGTGGCTGGCATCATCTGATTGGCATGGAGCAATTTCCCACAACTGGTCTCTCCTTGCAAAAGCCTTGACCTGCAGTGGTTCAGTGCAGAAGAGTAGCTTTCTTAAACAAAGAAGTTCTTTGGTCAAGGCCTAGGAATGCTATCTTAACCACACAAGTTTCTTTATTGTTCCAGAACTGTTCAACTTTTCTGGTTTTCTGGGAGTAAAAAACAATGAACAAATGTGCTTTTGAGTTTAGGGGTCTGTGCAGTTCTAAAGAGCAGACACACTGGGAAGACCTACTGTTTCCTACCCGCTTCCTGCCTGTGTTTTTACCTCTGTCTTTATATTCTCTGGATCCCATTCAGCTCTCTTCCCGCTCAAACTTCTTCCTTTTTAGTCAGGGAAGTCTATTTAAGATAAAAACAGTTTAGGATAATTAAGCTATTTCAGCACCAATTCTCCTTCAGCACATGTATTATTATACATCAAAAACGAAGCACAACCCCAGAGTGATTAGAAGCCCAGTAATGGAGCGATCATTAGAGATATATGAAACTCTCTTCTCAAATAGTCTCAAAAGAACCAAAATTGAATTAGAAATTCAAATATTCTTTGAATTATGTTATAAAATAGTAAAACTGAGTGAAATCGTTTGTGCTTGGCAGCCAGCTCCAGTAATTTGATAATTAAATCATTGGGACATCCTAGACTGTATAGCACGTCCTATTTGAACATTTCATTTTCAAAATTGATGGATTATTCTCATGAATAGAAATTTGATGCAGGCGCAGTGGAGTGGGTAGATGTCAGCAAGGCAAAAGTAATGTCAAGGGAAGCAAAGGAGCCCTAAACAGAAGATCAAGAAAATCCTTAAAACCTTGTTTTTGTTATTCTCTGTTCTCTATTATAATGTGAATTATCAATCTAAGAATGGTTCTCAATCCTGGCTACTCATTAGAATTACCTGAGCCTCTTAAGAACACCAATACCCAGGCATCATTGCCAGAGTCTGACTTCATTTTTATAGGCCAAATGGAGATGGACTGGTCATTCTAGAATGTTCCAGGGCAAGAACTGCTGCTCTTGGGTATTATGAATGCTTAGTCCATTGAGAACCCTCCTGGAAATGTGGAGATTAGTCAGCTTTCACAAGGGGTGAAGCAGAAACAATCAAAGGTGAATACTACAAAGTGCAGCAGATACACCCAATGACTTAATGCTCTGACTTCAAATAATGCAGCTCATTCCTACTGGATAACCTGATGTATCCTCTGCTTAGCTGCAATTGGTTGAAGAGCTACACGAAATTTTCATGGAGTAAGTTCCCATTCCCAAATAACAATTAGGTCTGTGATTAGCTGGCAATAGTGGAAAAGGGTCTTGTCAAAGTTTTGTACCTAACACATGTACTCTTCAAAAGATCATTATCTTTGTCCATTTTCTTTCCTGATGGGATTTAGAGAAAAGCCCACTTGTTTTACATAATGAGTGACATCCTTTTCCCAAAATGTCACAATACCTGGACTTCACCAAAATAATCTCCTATCTATAAAAGTAATTGTGTTTCTGCCCCTCTCTGAGGGCTGAGAGGAGAGAGAAGCTTCTGGAAGAGATGGTACAGGTTCTCTGGAGTCCTGACTTGGTGTAAAGAGAGAATGAATACATCCTACTTCTCTAATCCCCACAATTTTTTTCTTGGACCTATCTCCTTATTCTGCTTCCCGATTTTAAAAAAAAAAAAAAATGTTATTCTGAAATTAATGTTACCTATTTTTTAGGACTCTTCAGGATTTATTGTCTCTTCCCAGAAGAGAGAGAGAGGAGATAAAATATCAAAATAAAACGTAGAGCCCTTGTATTTGAAATTATAAAATCCAGCACAGTTAGCTTAATGTGTCTTTTTATAAGATAGTGCCTCGTGGAAATGTGCCAGTGTCATTTATCTTGTGACATCCAAAATTACAGTCACGGATCCCTGAGAAAAGCACACTGGAAGCTGGCCCATGTGCAGACGACTGTTTTTCCTCTGCTGGGCAGAAATAACGAATGGAACTACTGTGGGGATTAATGATTAGGCTACCATACAAGGTACCAAGCTGTATACTTGGATCTTCAAACAGGAGGCTGTCTAATATAGAGAAATAGCACCCTGATAACATTAACTTGTGCTCAGGAGTCATTCTGAAGTCTGATTATCATCATGGAACTTCCAGATTTTTGGCATAACTGCTATGCAGTGCAGTGTCACTGCTACACAACAAAATCAGTCCAATTATATTATCCACTGTCAGCAAGACCCATAGTCTTAGATTTTTACCTAAGAAATCAAGATAGAGTATGTGAGATACAGGCCATTTACAGGTGGGTAGAATTAGGTTTAGCAGTTTTCTAGTTTCTTCTTCAAGTGATATGGATAACTTATTTGGTCCAATTAAAATTTTAATGGCCAATAACATTATTTCTATCAAAGTGTGCTTATAAAAATGTCAAGGCATTTTCGATAAATTGTTTCCAGTTATGAGGGAATAACTACAACTCCACTTGCCTTTCTGCTGTTGACAAGTAGAAAACTGAAAAATAAATGTATAAAACTACTATTTTCAGAAATTGGACAACAGGCAATACAGGGACTGATCCTTAGAAGAAGGAAAACAAACCTATAATTGACCTAGTTTTCTTCCCAGAGGCACTTTTCAGATCTTCATACAGGAAAGGATGACCCAAGCATGGCATTGACAGTCTTATTGAGTTGAGGGGATAAGATCAAAGTTTGGAGAACAGAAACAGCTATAATTTATGGACTAGAGTTCTATAGAAGCAGGCTCTGCAGAGAAAGAACTATATAAATATGTGAGTCTGTTATTGACTAATAAGCCAAGCATGTGTACTATGAATGATCACTAAGCAGGCAGAGACCTAGAGGGGGCTGTAAGCTAAACATTCCAGAGGTCACACAGGTCCGAGATATGCTTAGGTTTTGACAAGCAAGAGTGAAAAGGCCTTTTTGAGCACCTGGACATTTAGTAGAGATCAGAGAAGGACTGTGTCTTGGTCTTAGAACTTAAACTAGCCGTAGGGTAAAGACTACCCTAGATTCACCATAAAAGCTTTTAAAAATAAGCTTCCAAAGGACAAAGTTGATTCATAAGGACTGCTCAACTTATAGAGCAGTCCAAAATCTGAAAAACAACATAATCAAAACTTCATGCCCAACATCTAATCAAAAATTACTAGACATATGGCCAAGCGCAGTGGCTGATGCCTATAATCCCACAGACAGAGACGGGAAAAGGATGGGAGTCCAAGACAAGCCTGGGCAACAAAGCAAGACTCTCTCTCTTAAAAATAAGAAAGAAAAGAAAGAAAAAAGGGAAAAATTACTCAACATGTGATGTTGATGAAAAATCAGAAAGAAAAATCAGTCAATAGAAACTAACCAGACGTGACAGGGATAATGAGTTCAGCAGTACGGGCTTCAAAGCAGCTGTTATAGTTATTCTTGAGGATTTAAAGGAAAACATGAACATAATAAGGCAAGAAATGGAAATGTCCAAGTGGGCAGTGCCTGTAGCTCAGTGGATAGGGTGCTAGCCACATACACCCAGGTTGGCAGGTTCTAACCTGGCCCGGGCCAGCTAAATGACAACTGCAAAATAAATAAATAAATAAATGTCAGACGCTGTGGCGGGTGCCTGTAGTCCCAGCTACTTGGAAGTCTGAGGCAAGAGAATCACTTAAGCCCAAGAGTTGGAGGTTGCTGTGAGCTGTGATGCCACAGCGCTCTACTGAGGGCAACATAGTGAGACTCTGCCTCAAAAAAAAGTCCAAGTAGAGAGCAGAAAAATACAATATCTGAATAGACTTAACAGAAGTTATCACTGCCCAAACAAAATGTCAGTCAACTTGAAAACATAGTAGTAGATACTGTCCAAACTGAAGTACAGAGACAAAAGACTAAAAAAAAATGGACTAAAATTTAATGACTTGTGAAAGAATATTAAGTGGTCAAGTGGAAGAGAAAAATATTCATAGATAAAGACTAAAATTTTTCCAAATTTGATGAAAGCTATAACCTATGAACCAAAAAGGCTCAGTAAACTCGTAGAAGGGTAAATTCAAAGGAAATCGCACCGAAGCACATTGTAATCAAATTGCTAAAAAAAAAGAAAAGAAAGAAACTGGGATAAATAAAAAACTCTTAAAAGCATCGGTGTGGGGAAGGACTTGTCATATCATATACAAGGAAACAAAAATAAGAATTAACACTTCTTATCAGAAATAAAAGGCAGGTCAGAAGACAGTAAAAGATATCTTTAAAGTATTAAAAGGAAAAAAACTCCTTTGGAAAATAGAGGATACTCCCTAACTCATTTTATGAAGCCAGCATTACCCAAAGAGTAAAACCAGACAAAGATATAATAAAAAAAAAGCCACAAACAAATATCCCTCATAAAAATAAATGTCATAAATTCTTAGCAAAACATTACTAATTAAATCTAGCAGTGTGTGTAAAGGATTTTATCTGAAGAATTCAAGATCATTTTAATACAAAAATAATCAAGGTATTTGACCTTATTAACAGGATAAGGTGACAAATTGTTTTCATAAATGCAGAAAAAGTATCTGACAAAATTTAACGTCAAGAATAAAAACACATGGCTTGGCGCCTCTAGCTCAGTGTCTACGGTGCTGGCCACATACACGAGGCTGGCGGGTTCGAACCCAGCCCGGGCCAGCTAAACAACAATGACAACTGCAACAAAAAAGTAGCCGAGTGTTGTGGCGGGTGCCTGTAGTCCCAGCTACTTAGGAGGCTAAAGCAAGAGAATCATTTAAGCCCAAGAGTTTGAGGTTGCTGTGAGCTGTGACAGCACGGCACTCTACCAAGAGTAACAAAGTGAGATTCTGTGTCAAAAATTAAGTTAAATTAAATTAAAAAGTAAAATAAGATCTCCAGTGCTCAGACTACACTTCAGACCAATTAAATCAGAATCTTTCATGGGTAGGATACAGGCATTCATAACTTCTAGATTCATTTAGTTACTCATTTTTCCTTATATGCCAGTCATCACCTTTTCCCCTTTCCCTTCAAAGGGGGTAGCTCTGTGCAATTTGATACATGGCATTGAATTTGAGCATACTGTTTTGATAGCAGGTAGCACTGCTATGTGTATTTATTTGACATATTTATCTGACCTAAATGTACCATGCTGACATGTAAACCTACCACAGTCCCTTCCATCGGGGCAGTGCCTGTGGCTCAGCGGGTAGGGCACTGGTCCCATATGCCGGAGGTGGCGGGTTCAAACCCAGCCCTGGCGCAAAAAAAAAAAACAAAAACCACAGTCCCTTCCATCAAGGCAAGGAAGGGGGCATCAGAGCAGAGCCCAAGGCATATCCGAGTCCACGGGACACTGCAGATAGAAAAGGATTTTTGGATTCTCCATTGTTGCTTAATGCAGTTCATTCATTCCACAGGTATTTATTAAGTTTCTGCTGTGTGCCAATCACGGCAGCATTTTGTGGCGAGCAGAAATTAGCCAGATGGAAGGACAAGCATTCTAGGGGGAGGGAATGGCCAGTGCAAAGGCCCTCGGGCCAAAGGAAGCTTGGCCAGTCAGAAGAACCGAAAAGATGCTTGTGGCTAGAGCAGAGGGCTGGGTGCATGCAGAGAGAGGCGACTAGCCACATGGCAAGGAGCCAGACTGCCCAGCATCTGGTGGACAGGTCGGAGCTGCAGAGAGCATAAGAGGAAGTCAGCCTCTGCCTACTGTCTCCGAAAATGGGGCCTGTTAGCAAAATATTGACTGACTGGCTGTGGTTTTGATGAGCACAATAAAAAGACATTAGCAAAGGTAATGTGAAGGCACGGTCATGAGTCAGAGAGAAACCCAGGAGTGGCACATTTTTATTGGTTCCTTCCCAGACAAAACCACAGGCCTTCCTCCAGGTTCATGCTCCCTGATAACAATAGCTGCTATATCCTCAGGGGTAGACTGGTGCCAGACACTATCGTAACCACTTTATTTTATTGTCTCACTGAGACTCTATGACCAACCTATGAACTATGAGCTATTACTTTCTCTTTTTTTCAATGAATGGATACAGAGATTAATAGCTTGCCCACGGTCACACAGCTACAAGGTGGTAAAATTAGAACTTGAATCTAGGCCGTCTCTCCCTGCAGGCCAGTTCATCACCACGCAGAGCTGACGTGGGAACCTACTGGTGGCTCTGCTTGTGGCCCCTGTCGCAATGTTTTCTCTTTATTCCGAGAAAATGGACAGCATGATGTGATGTCAAGCAGGCGGTGACACAGATCACATTTCTCCTCAATTTGCACAGAAAACGGACAGTCAACACAGACATCATCTCGCTCCTGGGATGATATATGGTGGTTGTGAAACATTCCACGCAACCAGAAAACAAAGGAAACAATTGAAATTTGCTAATTGGCATTTCAGGGGGACTTGAAGGGTAACATAATAGGCATAACGTAATTACTGTTATTGAGGCTGATTGAGTGAATTCACTTGATGGATATGCTGTTAGGAAATCAACCTGCCCCAAGGACTCAAGCATCTCACTCAATTCTTGTGAAACCTGATGGGAGCTCCCACATCCTGCCCTCTCTGGAAGAAGAAGAAAGAATATTCTAGAAACTGTTTGGAACTTGTGGGCTAGATGAGCCGTGGGCTCATCTAGAATTACTATTATTTCCATCATCATCATCAAACACTTGCTTAATTTCATGGTATTTGGTACATAGAACCCAAGAAATAAGAGGGATGCAGGTTCTCTTTTAACTTGTACTCTGGTATATTTTATAGCCAAATCACCACTTGTTGAGTACCTATTCTATAGCAAGCAGTATTTCTTGTAGCCCTCACAATAGCCCTGCCAAGGAAGGTACCTCTCCGGGAGACAGTAAGTAACAATATACCCAGAGTCTCGCCGTGATCTAGGGAGAGCCATAGGGTTCATCCAGATTCTTCTTGGCTCCAAAGCTGGTGCTCTTGGCTGCTGCTAGAAAAATATGTCACTGAGAGTTTATGCCTATTGTCCAAGAAGCCACTAGAGCAGAGCACAGAAATAGTCCTATCTTTTTGCAGACATAGACACAGAAGTCTGGTTATCAACCAGCTGCTAAAACTCAGATTCGTTGAAGGAGCAACATCATCCATCGCCCTTCCTTTCTCCCTGAAATAAATAAATACAGGACCAGCTGCAGGGCTGTGTCCCAAAGCTGCTTCTGAAGACTGCCATTGGGTCCCCAAGATGTCACGCAGGCAGTGTTCACAGAGTTGATCTCTTGTGTTCAACAGCTGCAGAACCAGGAGCTGCTAAGGGCGATGATGAAGAAGGCTGAGCTGGAGATCAGTGGCAAGGTGATGGAAACCATGAAGAGACTGGAGGATCCCGTGCAGCGCCAGCGCGTCCTGGTGGAGCAAGAGAGACAAAAATACCTGCACGAGGAGGAGAAGATCGTCAAGAAGCTCGGGTGAGTGTCCCCGGCACGTGGAGCTTTTTCACTTGGAAAGAAAAACCGTCTTTGCCAACAAGGAGGTCCTTCCCAGTTGGTGTCTCTCCTTCTGGAGAACCTATTAGGTGCACGTTATAGTTCTGCTGGTGTTGGTGTCCGTGAAAACATCAGCACTGCTCTGTCAAGGTCTAGGAGAGTCCGTCATCCTCAATTTTTTTTTTTTTTTTTTTTTTTTTGAGGCAGAGTTTCATTCTGTTGCCCTGGATAGAGTGCTGTGGTGTCATCATAGCTCATAGCAACCTCAAACTCTTGGCCTCCAGTGATCCTTTTGCTACGGTTTTTCTATTTTTAGTAGACATGGAGTCTCTCACTCTTGCTCGGGCTGATCTCAAACTCCTGAGCTCAAGCGATCTGACCACCTTGGCCTCCCAGAGTTCTGGGATTACAGGTGTGAGCCACTGCACCTGACCTGTCCTCAATCTTTTATTTTTTCCTTTTTATTTTAATTTAATTTAATTTTATTTTATTTTTGAGACAGAGTCTCACTTTGTCACCCTCAGTAGAGTGGCATGGTATCATAGCTCACAGCAACCTCAAACTCTTAAGTTCAAGTGATATTTTTGCCTCAGTCTTCCGAGAAGCTGAGAACTATAGGTGCCCACCAGAGCACCCATCTCTTTTTTGGCTCAGGCTGGTCTCAAACCTGTGAGCTCAGGCAATCCACCTGTCTCAGCCTCCCAGAGTGCTAGGATTATAGGTGGGAACCATCGCGCCCGGCCTGTCCTCAATCTTTTAAAGAGACTCCTAGCCAGACGCAGTGGCTAGGAGACCAGCCTGAGCAAGAGCGAGACCTCATCTCTAAAAATAGCTGGGCATTGTGGCGGGCACCTGTAGTCCAAGCTATTCTGGAAGCTGAGGCAAGAGGATCACTTGAGCCCAAGAGTTTAAGGTTGCTGGGAGTATGATGCCACTGTCTCCAAAAAAGAGAGAGAGAGAGACTCCTGAGCTAGTCTCTTTAAACATTACCACATCAAATTCTTTTCTAGGAATCAGCCACACATAAAATTAAAAGGAGCAAATAGCAAGACCCAAATGATAAACAGGAAGTCTGCATTTAATCTTAATAAATTAAAACTAATGGCCAAAATAACACAGCACTAAAATTATCGTCCTATTATTCAACTGTAGTTAAAATCACAAAAGAAGAATTTCAATGTAAAGTGTATCTGATGCAGAGTGAAAGATGTTTCCTTGCATGTTATGATGGTTATTTAAGGTTCTTATTGGAAGCATCTATCAAGAGCCCAGTCTTATTAATCCCCCATCACGAGGCAGCCACATCTTTTATGTTAATGCATGTTTTGTTATGCAAGGAAGATCTATCATAGCACTATTACACCTTTTCAACTAATAACTAATAATCTTAGAGGGTGTTTCTTGGAGAGCTTAAATTGCCCCAATTGGGATTATAACAGAGCAAGTTGCGGATTCTTAAGACTAGAATGATCAGAAGTTTCCATGATGGAAACTATCACTTATCTTATACCTGAGCTGTAGTTTACATACCAATGTGTTTGATTAAAACTAGAATTTTCCTCTCAGTAGTCAAAAGAAAAAAAAAAAAAATCATGTTGACTTGTTCTTTTCCTAATAAATTAGACTGCTATTCATCCACATCTCAAAATAGCTTCTAAGATTTTACTCAGTTCACACATTTACAGACAGAATTAATCACCCACCAGGAGTTAGTAAGGCTATCACTTGTCTGAAATGTTTTTGTGACAGCCTAATTATCTAAAACTAGGTCTCATAAGTCTTCTTTAAAACTTCTTTAAGAGTATACTTCTTTTTAATAATATTTGCATAAACTTTCCAATAAAATAATGAAAGAAGTAATTTTCCTTTCTTTAAGAATTGTGTTGATTGGTGAGCCGACTCTTGCTTCTATAAAAGCCAATAATATCCTGAAATGAGGAACCCAGCACAGGAATGAGATAGAAAAGTAAGAGAATAAACACATCCTGAGGGGGCTTTCTCCCGTGGGATTGGCCCCAAATGAGTAAGATACGCACACAGGGCCCTTGGGAAACTTCAGTCTCTGAGGATAGCCCCCAAACAGGAGATGTCCACGTACCAGGAGAGCCGACACAAAGGAGAGACAGCTTCTGACCCCAGGGACCAGGAAGATGTAACCATCATTCTTTATAAGTACCCAGCATTGTACACAGTCCCCAGCACGTTGTAATTTCAAAAATGGTCTGTTAAAAACCAACTTAGGTTGCCTTGCAGATGGAGGATTTCCTCAGCAGAGGCTAGAGGGAGAAGGCCTTCCAGGCAGAGGAATAACCTGCAGACCCAGAGTTTCTGGGCTCAGAAAGTACAGGATCTCCTTGGAGAATTGGGGGTGGGCCAGTTAGGCGGGAGACTTGAGTGCACGATGCTGGTAATGTCTCATATCTGGGTTGGGCCATTCCCTTTCCAGGGTGGCTTCCTGCATCTTAGAGCAGACTCCAGCCAGGGATATCTGCTGATTGCCTGTCTGGGCTGGGCTTTCCGAATTTAGAAGATCAGATAAGAGAAAGCTGGATTTCCAGCTTTTCCTGAAGGTTCCTGGGTCCGACCCCAGATTCGCAAATTCTCTGGGTGGAGTTTAGTGGCACAGATGCCTCTGAAGCACCTTTACATTTTAAGAGTTATGGCCTGGCATGATGAGGAAGTCACTGAAGTCTTTTTGATCTGCAATGGCAGAGCTGTGTCTGAACCAGGTCCCTCTGGTGACCTTACACAGGACTCATTGAAGGGAAAAGACATTGGCATTTGGTAGACCCCACTGGAAACTGCCATCCAGTCCAGGCAGAAGGTGATGAGGCCCGAACCAAGAAGCAGAAATAGAAAAAAAACTACATGCAAAATTCACTAAAGTTTAATTACCTAAAACTAGGTCTCAAGATTCTTCTTTAAAAGTGCATACATACATACATATATATACACACATTTATATATCCTTTTCATAATAAAAGTGTAGTTTTTTTTTTAAAGACAGATTCTCACTCTGTTGCCCTCAGTAGGGTGTCACACGGCTCACAGCAACCTCCAACTCCTGGGCTTAGGCAATTCTTTTGCCTCAGCCTCCCGAGTAGCTGGGACTACAGGCACCTGCCACAATGCCCTGCTAATTTTTTTCTTGCAGTTTGGCTGGGTCTGGGTTCGAACCCACCACCCTTGGTATATGGGGCCAGCGCCCTATCCACTGAGCCACAGGCGCGGCCCAGAAGTGTAGATTTTTCTTTGTTGTAATTTCAGATTGATAGAAGGGTACGAATGATTAGGTTACGTTGTTTGTATTGGTTAGGTAAAGTCCAAGTTATAGTGGAGAGAAGTATAAATTTTTCCTCACATCCTTTGTAAGGTGTAAGGTAGGTTAGCTGGATGAATAGGTCTGAGACACAAAGCAAATTATAAAAGGCAGCTGAGGCTGGGTTCCCATAGCACAGTGGTTACGGTGCCAGCTACATACACCAAAGTTGGCAGCTTCAAACCCAGCCTGAGCCAGCTAAAACAACAGGGACAACTGCAACAACAAAAAAAATAGCCGGGCATTATGGCGGATGCCTGTAGTCCCAGCTACTCGGGAGGCTGAGGCAAGAGAATCACTTGAGCCCAAGGGTTTGAGGTTGCTGTGAGCTGTGATGCCACAGCACTCTACCAAGGGCGACATAGTGGGACTCGGTCTCAAAAAATAAAAAAATAAATGAAAGGCAGCTGAGAGTTCAGCTCTGGACATGAGGAGGAAGGCCACCTCTCTCTTTCCCCCCCTCTCCGCTTCCTCCTCCCTCTCCTTCCCTGCTCTAGAGAACAAGTTGTCTTGTAGACCTTGCTGGGCTGAGTTCCTGATGAGCCATTCAGAAGGCAGAGAGACGAAATTTGGCTCTATAACCATGGAAAGAAATTGGGTCCAGATCATTCTGCGTGGAAAGAATAGTTGGGCTTCTATATATTTTAACAGGTGGAATATATTTTAACAAGTCCTATGCTTTTTTGTAACAAAGGTAGAATGAAAAGCAACTGCAGTAGAATGTCATCAACGGTAGCATCTGGGGACACCTGCCATTCTGTTGAGCAAAGCTGACGTCTTAAAAGCCATCTTGATTACCATATCAAACATGTATTTTCAGCACTCACTTTGCTTCCCTGGTCTCTTTTACATGGACACATTTGGTTCTTTGTGCTTTATCTAAAGTAGATACTGTAAACGTATGCACAGAAGTGTCACTGCTGTGTACAATCACATCAGTACATGCTTCTGTATATCCCATAGAACTGTAGAGTTTAAGGGTCTCTGAGTGCAGCATGTATAGAAGAGATTAAAATAGAATTTTAGGCAGACTGAGTTTGGGTCAGATGACGCCTCCTTGGGGTATTAATCGCACTCTGACGGGCCTGTCAGTTGCTACCAGAGCTGTGATAACATTTGGGTCTTGGTTCTTCCATCTAAGATTTGCAGGGCTGGAGGGGGTGTCCAGTATAACAACCCTGCTTATATAATGGAGAAGAACATTTTTGCACGAAGGTACCATATTTAGAGCTCTTATGAGCGCGAGCACACAGTCTCTCCACCTGGAAGACTCAGCTGCAGTGGGAAGTTACCAGTGGGTGTGTTCCCAGCTCTCTGCACCCTGCTGCAACTCACAAACGTGGACAGTGAGCCGAGGAGGTTTCCTCTTTGGTCTTCAAGAAGCATCATTTCTTCTCAAACGGCCATAAGCGGTGTTAGTCCATTTTCCAGAGAAAGACATCACCAAAAACTCCATCCCACTTCTTAGACAGTAAATTGGTCAGTTACCCCGTGTTTCATCTATCTATCTATCTATCTATCTGTATCAGTTTTGAGACAGTCTCACTCCATTGCCCCAGGCTAGAGTGCTGTGGCATCATAGCTTACAGCAACCTCGAAGTCCTGGGCTCACATGATTCTTCTTGCCTCAGCTTCCCTAGTAGTTGGAGCTATAGGCACCCACCACAACACCTAGCTCTGTTTTCTATTTTTAGTAGAGAGGGCTCAGGCTGGTCTCGAACTCCTGACCTCAGGCCATCCACCTACTTTGGCCTCCCAAAGTACTGGGATTATAGACATGAGCCACTGTGCCCAGCCTGCCCCACAGTTCTTGATGACCACATGGGACATCCTGTAGGAATCCCTCCCAAGGCACCCTCTACTCATAGTGCTGACCACTTACCCACCTCTTAGAAAGGGTCTTCTCAGGCCATCTGTTTACAGATGACACAGCAGGGACCACAGTCCCTACGCTCTTGGGGCTCCAGGAGGTGAAATCATGTTCACTTACTGCCACCTAGTGGTTCTTCATTTCTCAAAGTTCTTTTTCCCCTTTTTCTTTAAGAAGTCTTCTGTTGCATTTTCAGGCAAACTGAAATCATATAGACACCTGTTTAGGATGGGAGTTAGTAACTTGCCAGAGAGAGGGAGGTAGTGGTGGTGGTGGTTTAAAGTGAAAGACCTTAACCTCTCACTGCTGGAGCTGCCAACACACACACACACACTGCCAACATACACACACCCGAGTCAGATCTGCAGTCCTCTCTTCTCTTTGTAGCTTGGAGAAGAAAGAGTCAAGCCTTCTTGATGGGACAGTCAGCGTAAACCAAGGGTCTCATTCAGGGGCAATTTTGCTCCCCTTTCTTCTGTGGCATTTGGCAGTATCTGGAGACGTTTTTCTTTGTCACAAGTTATGCGGTGGGGCTGGAGGGGGGGAGAGGTTGCTAGTGACATCTGGCAGGTAAAGTCAAACTACTAAACATCCTCCATTGCCCAGCACAGTCCCCCACAACAAAGAGTAATATTTGGCCCAAAATGTCAAATGCCAAAGTCGAGAAGCTTAACATAAGCTGATCTGGGCTTCTCATTTTTGCTCTACTATGATTTCTCGCTTTCTCTCTCACTCATCTCTGTCTCCCCCAACACTTATACCCCTTTCCCCTTCACTGAACTAAGCACCGCTGAAAATGAAGGGTGGGTCCCCGTCATCCAGGCCATTTAGCCAAGCAGGGCCTCCCCCTGAACAGGTCCTGGGGAACCTTACTTGGACCTGCCTCACACCTCTGCAGAACGTTCCCAAGCAAAGCAAGCTACTGTTCTAAGATGTGCGCCTGCCATCTAGGTGACAAGGTACAAATCTGCCATCTAGGTGACAAGGTACAAATGAGCAGGTGCAGACACACACTCGGCATCTGTACCTTCCTCTGTGACAACCCCACGCTCAGCCCTCCTGCTGATCTGTTTGCTCCCCACAGTGAGCTGGAAGACTTTGTTGAAGAATTAAAGAAGGACTCCACGTCCGCTGGCCGGGTGGTGACTCTAAAAGACGTGGAAGACGGGGCCTTCCTCTTGCGACAAGTGGGAGAAGCTGTCGCCACTCTGAAAGGTAAGCTCTCAGATTAACGGGAGAAGTCTCAACTGTCTTTCCTGGGGTGTTTAAAACCTGTCAAGCAGTGATATGCATTCACGTCCACACATACTTCTTTTTTTTTTTGGCAGTTTTTGGCCAGGGCTGGGTTTGAACTCACCACCTCCGGCATATGGGGCCAGCGCCCTACTCCTTTGAGCCACAGGCGCCGCCCGCACACATATGTTTTAAACACCTCCCTGCGCCATTCACTCTTGTGGCCATTTGAGGTCCATCACAGGATAAAGAAGGCAAACAGCAAACATCTGTCTTTTTGGAGCTTATAGTGTAGTGACTGCTTAAGTGATACTGATGTCACTTTTTCTTTTTTGGAGACAGAGTCTCAGAGTCTCACTTCTTGTCCCCAGTAGAGTACCGTGACATCACAGCTCACAGCAACCTCAAACTCTTGAGCTCAAGCAATTCTCTTGCCTCAGCCTCCCAAGTAGGTGGGACTACGGGCGCCCATCACAATGCCCAGCTATTTTTAGACATGGAGGTCTCGCTCTTGCTCAGGTCTTTGCTTTTGGTCTCAAAACTGTGAGCTCAGGCGAGCCACCTCCCTCAGCCTCCCAGGGTGCTAGGATTAGCCACCACGCCTGGCCTTGATAACACTTTCCATTCACTGGGTTCTTCTTATAGCATACCAGGACACCTGTGTCAAACTCTTTCCTTTTCTTTTTAGAGATGGGGTCTCACTCTGTCACCCAGGCTATAGTGCAGTAGTGTCATCACAGCTCACTGCAGCCTCCAACTCTGGGCTCATGTGTGCCTCCCTCAGCCTCCCCAATGGTCACATAGCGCCCTCCTTGGCTAATTTTTTAAATTTTTTGTACAGACAGAGTCTCACTATGTTGGCCAGGCTGGTCTTGACCTCATGGCCTCCAGTGATCTTCCCTCCTCTGCCTCTCAAAATGCTGGGATTACAGGGGTGACCACTGCATCTAGCCTCAAACCCATTAAAAAGAACCCTAAGAGCCAGTTGGCCTTTCCCCAAAAATATGGATAAAAAATGAGCCTAGAAGGCTTTGTCCTTGCCCTGGGTCACTTTGCCCGTGTTCTTCACCCACTGTCTTCCAAAGATGTGTGAGTTCTACACTTCTCAGTCCTGTGCGGTGTTGGAGGTGCAGGATGGGGTTGTTGTTCTGGCGTTTTCTGTCTGACTCACCATCTGATTTGGGCCTGCAGGAGAATTTCCAACCTTACAAAACAAGATGCGGGCCATCCTACGCATCGAGGTGGAGGCCGTGCGCTTCCTGAAGGAGGAGCCGCACAAGCTGGACAGTCTCCTGAAGCGCGTGCGCGGCATGACAGATGTCCTGACCATGTTGCGGAGGTGACCGGTGCCCACCAGCCTGGGGGAGGCCTCTGCAGGGTGGGCTGTACAGGCTTGGGGTGAAGGGTTTGGACTCCAGGCTTTCCCCACGCTCCTGAGACCTGTCCCCATTTTTGTGACTTACTCACTTCTTCCAGAATTCTAGGGAGAAGCCATGAGTCTATCCTACCCTTGAATTTCTATTGCCTTATGGCTAAGGTTCTCATTTTTCACCTCCAGCTTGCTGATGGGGGTCCATCCTAGAGTTTAAACTCAGGGGACATAGTGAACATTTTTTTAAAAGTCAGTTGAAGGGAGGTCTTTAAAAATAACATTTTGACCTGGTTCTTTGTACCTTCAAGGAATCCCCAACAACAACAAAACTGAAAAATACAATAAAATAAAAAATAAATAAAAATAACATTTTGAAGTTGGGAGAATAGATCAAAATACAGTAGAAATGCCATGGTTAACCACCTCCCTATACTGACCACCTCTTTGAGTTGACCTGATTTTCAGAGACTAGACATGTACCACATATACAATCAGTTATAGTAAGTAGGCCTAATTCCTGATGTTAACCAGTTTGTTAGTCTCTTGGGTGATGAACTTACAAAGGTTCTACTGTAGTTTATTGACCTCCTTGACTTCAGGGGACATAGGTGATGTCAGAAGAAACTGAGTAGAAATTAAGAAAGCCATTCTTGGATCAGCACCCTGTAGCACAGTGGTTACGGCACCAGCCACATGCACTGATGCTGGTGGGTTTGAGCCCAGCTCAGGCAAGCTAATCAACAATGACAATTGCAAAAAAAGCCGGGTGTTGTGCCAGGCGCCTGTAGTCCCAGCTACTCGGGAGGCTGAGGCAAGAGAATCACTTAAGCCCAAGAGTTGGAGGTTGCTGTAAGCTGTGATGCCACAGCACTCTACTGAGTGCAGTGTAATGAGACTCTGTCTTCAAGAAAAAGAAAAAGAAAGCCGTTCTCGAACTATCCACTGAAAGAGTATCCAAGAGGTTGTTGGTCCCACCGTTGAATGGTTTATCAAAGAGGTCACACAGAGGACTGACCAGAAGAAATCACTGATTCATCTCAGACTTTCATTAAAAAGAAAATTCCAGAGTTCTACACCCACTAAAAAGTGCTGACTTATACATCAGCAGGATTTGTCTTGCCATAAGTGCCTTTGCCAAGGAGACCCCAGACTGTTGCCCATGTGCACTCTGTGCTTGAGTCACACAATCAGATCTCTTTCTTCCCAATGTCCTAATCACGTGACCTACACCAGCGAGCACTTTCCATGTATCAGGCACTGAGCTAAGCCCTTTACGTTTATTCACTCTTTGGGTCCTAATTAAAAACCCTACAGGGCAGGCACTATTATTCTCATTTTATAGGCAGCATCTGAGGTTCCAGGATAGTCCCTGTGAGTCAGAGCTGGAGTTCAGATGTAAACCACAGTTTGACCCCAGACTTCTTATTGGTTCTCATCTTGCAGCCAGGCAGCCAGCCCTATTGCTGGGTGTTGCAAATACAGCAATAAACAAGATAAACAGGACCCCTCCCTTATCTAACTTACTCTCTCACCTGGGAACCAGGCACTAAACAACCAAAAATAAACCTTTCCCAACAGTTGGCAGTCTCTGAGTTTCTAGTTTTTTAACAGAACTAGGAAATTGCCCTTCAAATCTTGGGCCAGATTTGAGAGCAGGTCACCAAGAGATACAATATGCAAGAGACTTTCTTGTGATAATTTTAATCACGAATTATAATCAACTGATCAGATGTATGAAATAAATATATTACATGTGCAGATAACTTTAAGATGAATTATTAAACAGAGGGAGCAAGTCAGATTGTTCTGGTAGCAAACAACCTCAAGAGCGAGCCCCTTTTGAGAGGAGAACACTCCAGAACATCTGTATAGTTATCTCCAGAATGCCAAAGAAGTTCAGAATTACCATGAAAACTGCCTCATCCTGCACAGTCCATCTCTAATGTGAACAGGAAAGAAATTGTACCTGTACGAAATTTCTTACAGGCTTGTTCATTTCAAATTGCAGAATGTACTTTTTCTTCCAGTAGGATAAAAATCTATCAAAAGAATTCTTCACCAAGCTCTTACCTAGATACGGTAACCCATGCATGGAGCCCAAAACAAGCCACTCTGATTAAGGAAACTGTGACAGGTGACTGTGCCCCTTTACCTCTTCTCTTTCCTCAAAAGTAATGAAAAGATTTTTTTTTCCAGTTTTGGCCAGGGCCAGGCTTGAACCCGCCACGCCCAGTATATGGGGCCGATGCCCTACTCCTTGAGCCACAGGTGCCACCCAAGATTTTTTTCTTTTCAGAGACGGAGTGTCACTTTGTTGCCTTTGGTAGAATGCTGTGGCATCACAGCTCACAGCAGCCTCCTAACATGAGGTGATTCTCTTGTCTCAGCCTCCCAAGCAGCTGGGACTACAGGTGCCCACCACAACCACCGGATATTTTTTTGTTGCAGTTTGGCCGGGGCTGGGTTCGAACCCGCCACCCTCGGTATATAGGGTTGGCACCCTACTCACCGAGCCACAGGCGCTGCCCCGTGAAAAGATATTTTTACAGGCAGAGCAATGAAGTTCAGTATTTGTCTTATCTCCAGTGAATGTAAGTTCTGAAAAAATGGGATTCTATGACTCTTTGTCCCATTAAATACTTGGTGCTGTGAGTGATACAGCCAGTTAACTAACTTTACAAATGAAAGGGATTTTAGCTGGCTGCAGCCTTCCCCTCACAAGCCGTTACGTATTTTTTTTTTTTTTTATTGTGGGATTCATTGAGGGTACAATAAGCCAGGTTACACTGATTGCAATTGTTAGGTAAAGTCCCTCTTGCAATCATGTCTTGCCCCCATAAAGTGTGACACACACCAAGGCCCCACCTCCCTCCCTCCGTCCCTCTCGTTACATAATTTTTTTTTTTTTTTTTTTTGCAGTTTTTGGCAGGGGCTGGGTTTGAACCCGCCACCTCCGGCATATGGGGCCGGCGCCCTACTCCTTTGAGCCACAGGCACCGCCCGCCTTTACCTAATTAACATTATATTTGTACTGTTTGTGTATCCTGTGCCATACTCGGCAGCATGGAAGACACAAGGAGAAAAGTAGGAATTACATGCACCCCCTCCCTAGGCCATGCACATGTCCTCATGCCTCAGCAGGGAAGGTAAAGCAGTGACAGTCACAGTTCAGAGCAGACTCGGGGTCTTGGGAAGAGGCTGAAGGGACACAGCATGTGTTGAATTGGGGCATTGGAAGGATATCCAAATACAGTTAAACTTAGAATAGTGGACTGAAGTTCAAAAGGCAGAATTAGAGAGGGTTCCCTGCCTAACACAGAGGAACGGCAAGACGGAGGAAGAAAGGGTTGAGTGAATTGGGAGTTGCCTTCATGGAGATGATGACTGAAAATGGAAGAGACGACTAGTGGAGTAATAGGGAAAGGAGAGAAAAATCCTTGGGAATCCTTGGGGACTTTGAGGGCTGGATGGATAAAGTAAGCAGCAAAGAAACAAGAGTAGCAGAAGAGTTCTAGAATGTGATGTCTTTTTTCAAGTTAAAAAAAGTATTTAATGAATGCGGAGGGACCAATTAAAAATTATGGGTCATGTAAGGCACGCTGGCTCACACCTGTAATCCTAGCACTTTGGGTGGCTGAGGCAGTTGGATTGCCCTGAGCTCACAGGTTCCAGACCAGCCTGAGCAAGAGAGAGACCCCATCTCTAAAAATAGCAGGGTGTTGTGGTGGGTGCCTGTAGTCCCAGCTACTCGAGAGGCTGAGGTAAGGGAATCCCTTGAGCCCAAGAGTTGGAGGTTGCTGTGAGCTATGATGCCACAGTGCTCTACCAAGAGCAACAGAATAAGACCCTGTCTCAAAAAAAAAATTTATGGGTCAAGTACTGTGTTTGACACTGTTTTACTTATAATGTTAGATGTTAATCCTAACCCCTGAGGAAGGCATTATCATCGTTGATAGTTGTCTTCATCATTATATTTTACACGCAGAGAGGTGTGTGAGGGTCAGGCATGGTGGCGCATGCCTATAATCTCAGCACTCTGGGAAGCTGAAGCAGGAGGATTGAGCTCAGGAATTTGAAACCAGCCTGAGCAACAGCGAGACCCTGTCTCTACTAAAAACAGAAAAATCAGCTGTGTGTGGTGGTGGTGCATATGCCTGTGGTCCCTCCCAGCTACCGGAAGACTGAGGCAGAAGGATTGATTTTGAGCCCAGGAGTATGAAGTTGCAGTGAGCTATGATGATGCCACTGCACTCCAACCCGAGGCAGCAGAGTAAGATCCTGTCTCAAAAACCAGCAACAGAATCTGAGGCTCAAAAGATGAAGGTCCCAGCATTATATAGCTATACTGTGGTGTAACTGATATTCTTGGTGAGACAGGGAAAGGGACAGAGTAGACATGGCATCATAGCTCACAGCAACCTCAAATTCTTGGGCTCAACCAATCCTCTTGCCTCAGCCTCCCAAGTAGCTGGGACTACAAGTGCCTGCCACAACTTGCGGCTAGTTTTTTTCTATTTTCAGTAGAGGTGGGGTCTTGCTCTTGCTCTGGCTGGTTCCAGACTCCTGAGTTCTAGTCATCCACCCGCCTCAGCCTCCCAGAGTGCTAGGATTACAGGTGTGAGCTGCCGCAACTGGCCTAGAACTAATATTCAAACATGTATCTGTCACCAAAGGCCCTTTTTCCACTGCACCATAGGTGAAGATGGACAAATAGCATAAACCCCAAATCAGAGGACAATAAAAACTAAACCCAACTTTTAGATTTGGCGTCACTATTGACCTTCCTGGAGACTTGGTTGAGTCTGGGTAAAGAAACCAGTTAGCAACAGGCTGAGGTCCCAGAAAAGCAAATAGAAGGAATGGGGACACAGGAATCTGGAGAAGGAATCTCCCAAGATTCTTCGGAGAGAAAGGAGGAAAGTAGAAGGGGTTTGAGGAAGCTTTGGGGTTGGAACTAGCTTATTTGAGAGTTGCACAGGCCAGGGTTGGGTGGAGGAGTTAGAGGGAGTATTGTTAGACTCAGGATATTTGTTCACTTCCTGCCACCACGCAAGAGTCTAGGCCGCCACGGTGCTCACAGAAAGGGACATTCTGAGAGACGTCATCTCTGAGCTGCTGTTCCAAGTTTTGGGATGTTGGACTCTCACCTGGCTTTGGGATGACATGGCTTTCAAGTGTACCATGGTGATAAAATGAAAGGGGTGCGTCCTGGGCATTAATGTTGCTGTGCGTGGTTTCTCCTAGACACGTCACCGATGGGCTCCTGAAAGGCACAGATGCAGCCCAAGCTGCACAGTACGTCGCTATGGAGAAGGCCATGGCCGCAGAAGTCCTGAAGAACCAGGAGGAGGCAGCCCATGCCTCTGGTCAGCCCCTCCACAGCCCAGGGGTCCCGGGTGATGTGAAGTCGGAAGTGATGCCCATGTCCGGCATGGCAGTCCACCACACACAGAGCTCTCCTGTGGTCATCCAGCCCTCCCAGCACTCCGTGGGCCTGCTGAATCCCGCCCAGAGCTTGCCTGTGGGGAAGGGTCCTCGCACAGCCAGCCCCCCAGCCAGCTCCCAAGAAGTGACTTCCACCCTGCACACAGCACAGATTCCCCAGTCCCCACAGACGCCCATGAATGGGTCCACCATGCAGAGCTTGTTCATTGAAGAAATCCACGGTGTGAGTGCCAAGAACAGGGCAGTGTCTATTGAGGTAGAGTCCTATTTCCATTTCTCAAAACCCCATAAAGGAGTCTGATGCATGAACCTCTCCCTCAGAGAGCTTACAGCCTGATTTGTAGAGATGATACGTACATGAATCAGGGATATATTTTTGGAACTGAAAAGGAGGTTCAGTGGCCAGGTTAAGAGGTCATCTGGTTTTAAAGAAGGGTGAAACAGTTAACATGTAGGAAGGGGAGGCAGTGGTATGCTGGTAACTGTTCAACAGCTGGCTCTCTGAGGGGGAAAACCCCTCATGTGCAGCTTTTGCCAATTGCCCTGGTGTAAATAACCCCTCACTCACCTACCATGCTGATATCAAGCTATACCATGACATGACTATGCATGAGGTTGGGAAGAAATGTGACAATCATTCTTCCAGTGCCAGTGCGAGCTGGCTCAAGCATTCCACTGTGGGGAAGGCAGACCTGGGGAGGGGTTCCCACTGATCTAGGAAGAGAAGTGGAATCTAAGTGGAGAAGGGAGGGGAGGGCATTCTAGGCTACAGAATACAGGAACAAGAAAGAGAAGACTAGGGAAATTAGGCTGGAAACTGACTTAAGAATGCTTAGGAACCAGTCCAAGATATCTGGAGATTATTTGGAAGGTATCAGAGAAATGCTGTAGCTTTAATCAGTGATTTGTTTTGTGTGTGTGTGTGTGTGTGTGTTTTTTTTTTTTTTTTTTTTTTTTGGAGACAGTCTCACTCTGTCATCTGGGGTAGAGTGCCATGGTGCCATTGCTCACAGCAACCTCAAACTCTTGGGCTCAAGTGATCCTCCTGCCTCAGCCTCCTGAGTAGCTGGGACTACAGGCATCCACCATGATGTCTGCCTAGTTGTTCTATTTTTAGAAGAGACAGGGTCTTGCTCTTGCTCAGTCTGGTCTTGAACTCCTGAGCTCAAGCAGTCCTCTGGCCTTGGCCTCCCCCACAGTTTTGCATTACAGGCATGAGCCACTGCGCCCTGCCCAGTGTTTTTTTCTTAATGACATCAGTAGGAAATTGTTTTGGAGATAATATACCAAATTGATTGAGATGGTGGGTCTAGAATTAAGGGAGCTGGGTGAGAAGTTGTTACAGTCATCTAGAATGAAGGCATTCATAATGGCATTCATAATGGAAAGAGAAAGGAGGTCTTGAGTCAAATAACACAAAATCATGCCATGCTTTTTAATATTCTTTTAATCAAGAGCTGGCACTGATTCTCAGATAACACATTTTGCTTCCCTGCTTTCTCTGTCTTTTACCCTGTAACTTTTCCTCCACTCACTACTCTCTCCCCAGCAGCCTGCTCCTAGCCCTTCCTGCCTCTCTTGAAGGTGACCAGGGGGTAGCTCATGTTGGGTAGATAGAAACACGAGTCCTTGCAGAACTGCTACAGCCACAATCATGGCTGCTGGGCACTAGCTGGGCCCCTAATTGAAGCCAGCTGTTTAAAAACTGCACACAAAGACCAGGTGCAATGGCCCACACTTGGAGTAATCCCAGCACTCTGGGAGGCCAAGGCAGGAGGATTGCTTGAGCTCAAGAGTTTGAGACCAGCCTGAGTAAGAGTGAGATGCTGTCTCTACTAAAAAATGGAAAAATCAGCTGGGCATTGTGGCAGATGCCTATAGTCCCAGCTGCTTGGAAGGTTGAGGCAGGAGAATCCCTTAAACCCAGGAGTTTGAGGTTGCTGTGAGCTGTGATACCACAGCACTCTAGCCTGGCAAACAGAGTAACTCTTGTCTCAAAAAAATAAATTAAAAATGCATATCACGGGAGGGGATGGAAATGTGATTGGAAGAGTGTGGTTTGATCCCACAGCCTAGTAGAGTAGAGGAAGAAAATATATTTCCTCCTGAGGATCAGTGGACCTGTCACTTAAGATCTCTCACCACTAAATATTTCAGTAGTCAAAGGATATATTGAGGTGACCTCGTAGGACTGCAGCCATACAAACATCAGTATGATGACAAATATCTATTAAGAAACTAGTGACATAATTATTATAATGTGTTTATTTTAAGTTTTGAAAGGAGACTTGTGAGTCACATCTAAAAAGTCCCTGATCCCCAAGTCAGGAGGCCTGAGTTTTTCTATCAATTCTGCCACTTACGTAGCCCCACTAGGTGCCTGGCCCTTGTAGCCCTGGGGATGGACAGAACAGAAGAGGTAAAGTCTCTGTCCTTGAGAAACTTACCTACTTATAGGGAGAGGGAAAAAGTGTACACCAGGTGAAATAAATGTTAGTAAGAAAAATACAGGAAGGTAAGGATGGGAAGGTGGTGGATACTATTTCTCTAGAGTGCGTCTTGCGCAAATTCTTCATCTCAACTGAGCCTCAACATTCCCATCTGTAAAATGTGTAAAATTCAGTGATCTTTTCTAATTCTTACCTTATGGGGTTACACTAACTCTGATGTGAATTTCCACTCTGTCCTCCTGGAATGATCAGTGTGCTGTTTATAAAATCACAGGAAAATGTTCTTTTAAAAAGTAGACAGTTCACTGGCGATGGTGGCCGATGAACTTTAGGGGAGGCCACAGTGGGAGGATCTTGTAAGGCCTGGAATTCCAGACCAAAATGGCCAAAATTCTGCTTGGTGTCTACCAGAAAATTTTTAAAAATTAACTGGGTATGGTGGTGCATACCGATCGCTGTAGTCCCAGCTACTGGAGAGAAACCAAAGTGGGAGGATTGTTTGATCCCTGGAGTTTGAGGCTTCAGTGAGCTGTGATTGCACCACTGCTCTCCAGCCTGGGCAATGGAGTAAGATTCTGTCTCAAAAAAAAAAAAAGTACACAGTTATTTAAAATATATATATATAACTTCTTGTTGTGGAACTTGATGAAGCTGACATATCATCTAAATAATACCCTCCCCTCCACGTTTTATAAGTAAGATGACATGATTGTGAAGGTCATCTAGCAATTTTTTGATAGAAGTCAACTAAGACACAGGATTTTTTGGTGAGGGTTTCTGTTTCTACTCGCTTTTCGTATTCAGTTTTTGTTTGAACAATGAAAAACTCCATTTGAACAACAAAACTTTATACTGGGAGGCGTACCCTGTGCTATTAGCTTCTCTTTCTATTTAGAAATGGTAGAAGTATGTGGTCGGTGCTCAGTAATCACTTGATGAATGAATCTGGGTTTCTGAGCTTGCTTCTCTGTGAAGAATACAGCTTGGGCTTAAATGACAGTTCATGTAACGATAGACAATGTTGGAGACAGCAAGAGAGTCAGGGAGCTTGGAAACTTGGCAAAGTTTGGCTGATGTGTGCACAGAAACTGGGACATGATTTCGCCAACACGTTTTCACATCCCCTCCCCACTGTGATATAAAATCTCTAAACTGTTAATTAGCTTTTCCCTCGCGTTTTTTAAGCTTTCTTCGCTTGTTGTTTTCCTTCAGAAAGCAGAAAGGAAATGGGAAGAAAAGAGGCAAAATCTGGACCATTATAATGGGAAAGAATTTGAGAAGCTTCTAGAAGAAGCTCAGGCCAATATCATGAAATCAATTCCAAACCTGGAGATGCCACCAAGCTCAGGCCCGCCGCCAAAGGGAGAGGCTTCAGTGGACAGGCTAGAGTTATCAGGTAAGGTCCAGTCCCAGGGCAGACACTTACCAAGAGGCGTGAGCCAGCACTGTGGGAGGCCAAGGTGGATGGATTGGTTGAGCTCAGGAGTTCTGGGTCCAGCCTGAGTGAGAGCGAGACACTGTCTCTAAAACTAGCCAGGCATCGTGGTGGGTCCCTGTTCTCACCACCTCACCATCTCAGGAGGCTGAGGCAAGAGGATCGCTTGAGCCTGAGAGTTTGAGGTTGCTGTGAGCTATGAAGCCACAGCACGCTACCAAGGGTAACAAAATGAGACTCTGTCTCAAAAAAAAAAAAAAAAAAAAATGTGTGGGATAACAGCATGGGTCAGTATGGGGCCACCCAGGTCAACATGTGCTCGTCAGCAGGACCAATGCCTCACTTCTTAGGCATTTTTAAGAATGTCGGTTAGAGCTGGGCACTGTAGCTCACTGGTTAGCGTGTCAGCCCCACACACCAGGGGCTGCAAGTTCGAACCTCACCTGGGCCTGATTAGCAAAAAAAAAGAAAGAAAGAAAAATGCAGGCCTTTAAAAACGAATCTCAGGCCAGGTGTGGTGGTTCACACCTGTAATCCTAGGACTCTGGGAGGCTAAAGCAAGTACATAATTTGAGTTTAAGAGTTCAAGAGCAGCCTGAGCAAGGAGACCCCCATCTCCACTAAAAATAGGGGGAAAAAATTATCCAAGCATTGTGGTGGGCACCTATAGTCCCAGCTACTCAGGAGGCTGAGGCAAAAGGATTGCTTGAGCCCAAGCTTTGAGGATGCTGTGACACCACGGCCCTCTACCCAGGGTATAGAGTAAGACTGTCTCAAAAAAAATAAATAAATAAAAAGAGGCGGAGCAAGATGGCAGCCGAGTAACAGCTTCCTTGCATCTGGGCACCGTGAGTCTGAGGAGATAGGACTCCAGGCATCTCTGGCTGGTGAGATCTGCCTATCATCACCCCTGAGAGGATACAGGGAGTCAGCGAGAGACTTCTGGACCCCAAGAGGAGGACTAAAACAGTGGAAAACCGGCAAGTGGTCGCGTGTGTTCAATCCATCTAAACCCGCCCGCAACTTCCACAGGCACGAGAACTTAAAGAGCAAGAGGAAGTGAAAGGAAAATTAGGGCAAGGAAACAGATAAAAGAAACCACTCATGAGGAAGAATCAGCAGAAAACTCCAGGCAACATGAAGAACCAGTCCAGAACAACCCCGCCAAGGGAACCATGAGGTAGCTACTGCAGAGGATTCCACCTATACAGAAATGTTAGGAATGACAGAAAGGGAATTTAGAATACACATGTTGAAAACAATGAAAGAAATGATGGAAACAATGAAGGAAACTGCTAATAAAGTGGAAAATAACCAAAAGGAAATCCAAAAGCAGAATCAAATAAGAGATGAACGATATGAAGAATATAAAAAGGATATAGCAGAGCTGAAGGAAATGAAACAGTCAATCAGGGAACTTAAAGATGCAATGGAAAGTATCAGCAACAGGTTAGACCATGCAGAAGAAAGAATTTCAAAGGTAGAAGACAAAGTTTTTGAGATAACTCAGTTGTAAAAGAGGCAGAAAAAGAAGAGAGAGAAAGCAGAACGTTCACTGTCAGAATTATGGGACTTAATGAAGCGTTCCAACATACGTGTTATAGGAATTCCAGAAGGGGAAGAAGAATGCTCCACAGGAATGGAAGCCATACTAGAGAATATAATAAAAGAAAATTTCCCAAATATCACCAAAGATTCTGACACACTGCTTTCAGAAGGCTATCGGACCCCAGGTCGCCTCAACTCTAACCGAGCTTCTCCCAGACACATTGTGATGAACCTGTCCAAAGTCAAGACAAAAGAAAAGATTCTGCAAGCTGCCAGGAGTAAGCGCCAGTTGACCTACAGGGGCAAATCCATCAGAGTGACCGCAGACTTCTCTAATGAAACTTTCCAAGCAAGAAGACAATGGTCATCTACCTTTAATCTACTTAAACAGAACAATTTCCAGCCCAGAATTCTGTACCCTGCTAAGCTAAGCTTCAAAATTGATGGAGAAATCAAATCATTTACGGATATACAAACATTGAGGAAATTCGCCACAACAAGACCAGCTCTACAGGAAATACTTCAACCTGTTCTGCACACTGACCACCACAATGGATCAGCAGCAAAGTAAGAACTCAGAAATCAAAGGACAGAACCTAACCTCCACACTGATGCAAAAGATAAAACTAAGCAATGGACTCTCACCAAATAAGACGAATAGAATACTACCACACTTATCAATTATTTCCATAAATGTTAATGGCTTGAATTCCCCACTGAAGAGACATAGATTGGCTGACTGGATTAAAAAACACAAGCCATCCATTTGCTGTCTGCAAGAAACACACCTGGCTTCAAAAGACAAATTAAAGCTCCGAGTCAAGGGTTGGAAGACAATTTTTCAGGCAAATGGAATTCAGAAGAAAAGAGGAGTTGCAATCTTATTTTCAGATACATGTGGATTTAAAGCAACTAAAGTCAAAAAAGACAAAGATGGTATTTGTCTTTATATTGGTCAAGGGAAAAATACAACAAGAAGACATTTCAATTCTAAATATCTATGCACCCAATTTAAATGCTCTCAGATTCTTGAAACAGACCTTACTCAGTCTGAGCAATATGATATCTGATAATACCATAATAACAGGGGACCTTAACACTCCTCTTACAGAGCTGGACAGATCCTCTAAACAGAAATTAAACAAGGATATAAGAGATTTAAATGAGACCCTAGAACAACTGTGCTTGATAGACGCATATAGAACACTCCATCCCAAAGATAAAGAATATACATTCTTCTCATCACCCTATGGAACATTCTGCAAAATTGATCATATCCTGGGACACAAAACAAATATCAACAGAATCAAAAGAATTGATATTTTACCTTGTATCTTCTCAGACCATAAGGCACTAAAGGTGGAACTCAACTCTAACAAAAATGCTCCACCCCACCCAAAGACATGGAAATTAAACAGTCTTCTGTTGAATAACAGATGGGTGCAGGAAGAAATAAAACAGGAAATCATTAACTTCCTTGAGCATAACAACAATGAAGACACAAGCTACCAAAACCTGTGGGATACTGCAAAAGCAGTTTTGAGAGGAAAATTCATCGCTTTAGATGCCTACATTTGAAAAACAGAAAGAGAGCACATCAACAATCTCACAAGAGATCTTATGGAATTGGAAAAAGAAGAACAATCTAAGCCTAAACTCAGTAGAAGAAAAGAAATATCCAAAATCAAATCAGAGATCAATGAAATTGAAAACAAAAGAATCATTCAGAAAATTAATGAAACAAGGAGTTGGTTTTTTGAAAAAATAAATAAAATAGATAACCATTGGCCAGACTAATGAGGAATAGAAAAGTAAAATCTCTAGTAACCTCAATCAGAAATGATAAAGGGGAAATAGCAGCTGATCCCACAGAGATACAAGAGATCATCTCTGAATACTACCAGAAACTCTATGCCCAGAAATTTGACAATGTGAAAGAAATGGATCAATATTTGGAATCACACCCTCTCCCTAGACTCAGCCAGGAAGAAATAGAGCTCCTGAACAGACCAATTTCAAGCACTGAGATCAAAGAAACAATAAAAAATCTTCCAACCAAAAAATGCCCTGGTCCAGATGGCTTCACTCCAGAATTCTATCAAACCTTCAAGGAAGAGCTTATTCCTGTACTGCAGAAATTATTCCAAAAAATTGAGGAAGAAGGAATCTTCACCAACACATTCTATGAAGCAAACATCACCCTGATACCAAAACCAGGAAAAGACCCAAACAAAAAGGAGAATTTCAGACCACTCTCACTCATGAATATAGACGCAAAAATTCTCAACAAAATCCTAGCCAATAGATTACAGCTTATCATCAAAAAAGTCATTCATCATGATCAAGTAGGCTTCATCCCAGGGATGCAAGGCTGGTTTAACATACGCAAGTCCATAAACGTTATCCACCATATTAACAGAGGCAAAAATAAAGATCACATGATCCTCTCAATAGATGCAGAAAAAGCATTTGATAAAACCCAGCATCCTTTTCTAATTAGAACACTGAAGAGTATAGGCATAGGTGGCACATTTCTAAAACTGATTGAAGCTATCTATGACAAACCCACAGCCAATATTTTACTGAATGGAGTAAAACCGAAAGCTTTTCCTCTTAGAACTGGAACCAGACAAGGTTGTCCTCTGTCACCTTTACTATTCAACATAGTGCTGGAAGTTCTAGCCAATACAATTAGGCAAGACAAGGAGATAAAGGAAATCCAAATGGGAGCAGAGGAGGTCAAACTCTCCCTCTTTGCTGATGACATGATCTTATACTTAGAGAACCCCAAAGACTCAACCACAAGACTCCTAGAAGTCATCAAAAAATACAGTAATGTTTCAGGATATAAAATCAATGTCCACAAGTCAGTAGCCTTTGTGTACACCAACAACAGTGAAGATGAGAAGCTAATTAAGGACACAACTCCCTTCACCATAGTTTCAAAGAAAATGAAATACCTAGGAGTATACCTAACGAAGGAGGTGAAGGACCTCTATAAAGAAAACTATGAAATCCTCAGAAAGGAAATAGCAGAGGATATTAACAAATGGAAGAACATACCATGCTCATGGATGGGAAGAATCAACATTGTTAAAATGTCTATACTTCCCAAAGCAATCTACCTATTCAATGCCATTCCTATCAAAATACCAACATCGTACTTTCAAGATTTGGAAAAAATGATTCTGCGTTTTGTATGGAACTGGAAAAAACCCCGTATAGCTAAGGCAGATCTCTGTAACAAAAATAAAGCTGGGGGCATCAACATAGCAGATTTTAGTCTGTACTACAAAGCCGTAGTGCTCAAGACAGCATGGTACTGGCACAAAAACAGAGACATAGACACTTGGAATTGAATTGAAAACTAAGAAATGAAACTAACATTTTACAACCACCTAATCTTTGATAAACCAAACAAGAACATACCTTGGGGGAAAGACTCCCTATTCAATAAATGGTGTTGGGAGAACTGGATGTCTACATGTAAAAGACTGAAACTGGACCCACACCTTTCCCCACTCACAAAAATTGATTCAAGATGGATAAAGGACTTAAATTTAAAGCATGAAACAATAAAAATCCTCCAAGAAAGCATAGGAAAAACACTGGAAGATATTGGCCTGGGGAAAGACTTCATGAAGAAGACTGCCATGGCAATTGCAACAACAGCAAAAATAAACAAATGGGACTTCATTAAACTGAAAAGCTTCTGTACAGCTAAGGAGACAATAACCAAAGCAAAGAGACAACCTACACAATGGGAAAGGATATTTGCATATTTTCAATCAGACAAAAGCTTGATAACTAAGATCTATAGAGAACTCAAATTAATCCACATGAAAAAAGCCAACAATCCCATATATCAATGGGCAAGAGACATGAATAGAACTTTCTCTAAAGACGACAGACGAATGGCTAACAAACACATGAAAAAATGTTCCTCATCTCTATATATTAGAGAAATGCAAATCAAAACAACCCTGAGATATCATCTAACCCCAGTGAGAATGGCCCACTTCACAAAATCTCAAAACTGCAGATGCTGGCGTGGATGTGGAGAGAAGGGAACACTTTTACACTGCTGGTGGGACTGCAAACTAGTACAACCTTTCTGGAAGGAAGTATGGAGAAACCTCAAAGCACTCAAGCTAGACCTCCCATTTGATCCTGCAATCCCATTCCTGGGCATCTACCCAGAAGGAAAAAAATCCTTTTATCATAAGGACACTTGTACTAGACTGTTTATTGCAGCTCAATTTACAATTGCCAAAATGTGGAAACAGCCTAAATGCCCACCAACCCAGGAATGGATTAACAAGCTGTGGTATATGTATACCATGGAATACTATTCAGCCATTAAAAAAAATGGAGACTTTACATCCTTCGTATTAACCTGGATGGACGTGGAAGACATTATTCTTAGTAAAGCATCACAAGAATGGAGAAGCATGAATCCTATGTACTCAATTTTGATATGAGGACAATTAATGACAATTATGGTTATGGGGGGGGGAAACAGAAAGAGGGAAGGAGGAAGGGGGGTGGGGCCTTAGTGTGTGTCACACTTTATGGGGGCAAGACATGATTGCAAGAGGGACTTTACCTAACAATTGCAATCAGTGTAACCTGGCTTATTGTATCCTCAATGAATCCCCAACAATAAAAAAAAAAATAATTTAAAAAATAAATAAATAAATAAATAAAAAACTAAAATAAAAATGTCAATTGGAAGAGTAAATCCTCAGGGCTTCCTTCGATCTTCAGTACTGCTTTTTAACTCAAACCACAGTAGGGAAGCTGCATTCTACATTGGGACACTAGAATAATGCCCAATAAGGGGACCTTTAAATTCCCAGCTTCTCCATATCCTGTGTGTCTGTGACACTACACAGCACCAGCTGGGACAGGATGAGGCCTGCATTTAAAACAAGAGCTTTTCATATGCTTACGGAAGGAAAATGCCAGGGGATAGTAGATCATCAGGCAAAATTGCTCTTTTTAAATCAAAATTATTAGAATGTGTTTTTAACCAGCTTCCCCCATGGAAGTTAAACATCAACATGTCAATAATAACGTAACTTTGAAAAAACTCATCTACTGTATCTCCTCCCAGTGACAAACCATGTGCTTTATTCCGATCTTAAAATTACGTACGCAGCCATTATTTTACTTGCAGCCCAATGTCCCCATGGTGTCACATTCAACGATGCTCATCTAGCAACTAGAATGGAAAGGAGTCCCCATCTTGAATTGCTTGTCAATGACCATTAAATTAGATTTGATTTATGATCACTATATGCTTGATCCTTGGTGTCCATGGGGCATTAGTTCCAGGAACCCCGTCAGACACCAAAATCAAAAGATGCTCAATTCCCTGATATTAAACGATGTGGTATTTGCATGTAACCTCCGCACATCCTCCCATATACCTTAAATCATCTCTACACACCTTGCAGTACCTAAGAGTGTACCTTCCCATCACCTCATTTTGGGGGTTTTGACATAGTATTGGCAGGAGGCAA